>NC_064920.1:429082977-430332977 GCF_023897955.1 Schistocerca gregaria | reverse complement strand
TCTTCGATCTCATCCGTTTCATTCATCATAGAGAAGAAGAACAGAAGAAGGAAAAATTCCACACACATTACAATGCCAATACATGCTTTTTTGGTGTTATTTGTTGTTATATGATTATTCTTTGTAGGAAAATGGTTATAAGTAATGAAACATTGTAGTTACTTCACAATATAAAAATAAGTCACAATATAATTGCAAGTATTTTCTCGGTTCTCACATGTAGGCTTAAAAGTCATTCGTGGAAAAGTGTTCGTTAATTCTTAAGTCTCGAATATTCTCCCATACACTGCTGACACAAAATATTGGCGTAGACATTACATAACACACGTGATTTTGTCCAAGAGTATAAGTGCTTCCGTGTACAACAAGCTTAGGAGAGATGGCTTGGGAGCCTTGTAAGGAGACTCTCGATGCATTACAACATAATTGGTTTCATTTTACAGCTCATCGACCAGTTTCATCGACCATGCCCTTATTACCATTATCCACTATCGACGCTTAAGCTAAGATTGGTTTAAGGGTTGTTTCGCCTTTAATCTGAAAACCTGATGCGTATGAAACATGTTAAGCGGAAACTGCAAATACTTAGAACAGATGAGATTCTCACTGAGTCGAAAAATTACTATGCTGAGGAATAAATCAGAGAAAGACATGAATACTAAGAGAAAAAGTGTGGGTGCGGAAATCAGTCGTGATCTTTTGTAAGCTACCATTCTACATTCGCCAGCAATATCTCAGGGAAATCACGGGAGATACAAGTAAGTACGAGAGGATGTATATTTAAACTCCGCTTTGCCGGAATGTATTCCCCGAATATCAATCCTTGAAGCACATCATTCTTTTGAGGTGCTAGGAATTGGCATTCGAATATTTTATATATTATGAAAAATGCTTCGTTACAGCAATGTAATCCTGCGATCGTGAACCAATCCGTAAGCAAATGAGATTCCTCTCATTTCGCACAGTCAGTTCATTTCGAAAAATATATTCATTTTGTTAACCCGGTACAGAAAAAGCATTTATTATTCCAGCGATACACCTTTACAACTCGTCTTCATGATTTTTTAATTTATTGTGCACGTAAAGGGGCTTATTTTTAAATGCATTCGCTACTGGTGAATATTTAATTCATTCACATACGCGTCAGTGAATTTTGGGTGTGGTGGGAGGGGACACGGGTGGTTGTATTAGAAACAGAGAAAATCATAAAGAGAGCTTTGGGATTGGACAGAGAAAGAAAGAGAATGTATTCAGCATCAATTTTCTCTCGTCCTGTGATGGAAGTAGATGATACTAAATACCATAAAGGGCGGTAAAAAGTTTCTAATTGAGGACATTGCTACATCATGTTTGCAGTGTAACGCACCTCTGATGTGGAGTTGTAACACCGCTACATAGCCAAAGGATTAATGTGGCAACCGTGCCTTCAGTCGGGCGGAAACAATAGCGAATGCCACTACCAGATGCCGACCGACATGCAACGATTCGTTTCTTGGATACCGAAGGACAAGTAACAGCAGATATGCCTCGGAGAAAGAAGAGTGTGTATGGGGCCGCATGTGTCGAAAACTACTGCTCTAGAACGGTGCTCCAAGTTCCGTGTTGCTCCCGATTCGACACAAGACGACTGTCGATCTTGGAGGACAGAAATTACGCCAATTCATGTGGTAGACGCTCGATCACCTGTTCTGTAGTCCTGATTTCTCAGCATGCGATTATCTCGCTTTCAAGCCCTTAAAAAAAGGCCTTGTAGTGTCGGCGATTCTTCTCAGACGAGGATGTGCAGCAGGCAGTTACGGGATTATTCACGGTCCAGGTGTTTTACCAAGCCGATATCTTCAGTCTGGTGCGGGTCGGTGGGATAATTGCCTCAATGGTCATGGCGGGTTTGCTTGATTGGCATACCGATTCTGGACTGTATGGCCTTCGAACAGAATCTTTTTGGGACTTACGAGTCACTTGATAAGGTCTTCTTGCAAATAACTGAGTAGTAGCTACGCTGTGCAGGGCCGGAAAATAGAATGGGGAAAGCAGTGTCTACTAGTGCGCTTCAATCTTTCCTTGTGGAGAAAACCTTTTGTGGCCAGTTACGATTTTTTGAAACGTGTCCATATCAGCAGACTATTCGGCGTTTATATTGTGTCAAGATTCTGTGTCAACCTTCATCGCTTATCCACAGAAGCCTGACTGAATAACATGAAGGGGTACTGATTGCTGATGGCAAAGGCAATCTTTGCAACTAAAAGCGGAAGAATTTTGGGTAGCATAAGGTGCCAGAAATGCTTCTGGGTCAGACTGTTTCTGGCAGAGCTCCAGACTAATTTTTACCGGCCACACGTAATGTCTAGCGATCTTTTCATATCTTTTTCGTTTTTAAATGGTCGTGTTTCAATCTTACTAAGATTACTAAGAATAGTCCATGGTTATGAAGGGGTTGCTTAAAGTAAATTCGTCTATTTTATTGAGGAGAAATTGTGTTTGAATATGTGGGCATGTCTTAAACCGTGTGCTCATTCACACCATGTTCTATGCAGTGGCATGAAACAGCAGCCTCAATAAATTTACTTAATACACAAATACCCAAAATCTGGAACAGTTTCTTTCGAATCCCCCTATCTGTACGTGTGACTGACCTATGTGTCGGTGAAATCAGCTCATCGTTAGTATTTTTACAGACATCGACATATGTTGTTGGCGCTCATGCAATCACCACCAAATTAAAGTACTTCAGAACTATATTCACCGTCTGTTAGTATTTATGAACGAAAGTAGGAGACGCCTTGCAGCGGCTTGACTTTCTTTTACAACCGGAACAACTATACAATAGGTGGAGGGCATCGCGTGAAACTGTAACTTCACTGGCATCTTTGGGAAGAGAATGCCTAATTGTGTCAATAATAGCTGTAATGAAGGGAAAAATCGTTCTTCCTAGCTCACAAAATAGTTCCAATTGTTCAAATGGCTCTGAGCACTATGCGACTTAAGTTCTGAGGGCATCAGTCCCCTATAACTTAGAACTATTTAAACCTAACTAACCTAAGGACATCACACACATCCATGCCCGAGGCAGGTCGCGCGGTTCCAGACTGATGCGCCTAGAACTGCTCGGCGACTCCGGCCGGCTCATTTGAGTTTCAGTGCATAAGGAATTCACCACCTACAAGCCCTTCATGATGGTAATAAGCAACGCCATACAGACTTTAGTGTATTCTCTCGGAGACTCCGGCCACCCATAAAATAATGATGGTTTGTTTTACCGTTTATCTTGCCAGCACATTTACTTCTCGAAGTTTCGTAACATCTGAGAATGGAAACAAGGAAGACAAAGTGCCGACTAGCAATTCATATACATGACTAGAGAATGATCTGAACCACGTGGTCAAAGGTGAAGTAGCGAAACAGTCGAGACTTATTGCAACGACTCAGTCGTGTATTCGTTTTTAAATGATTCAGATTAACCGGACAATATGAACCATGCAAACCATGAATGTAGTGGGAGTATCATAAGCAGTGTCACATCACTTCATATGTTAAAACTATTTGTCCCAAGGCGTAATAAAAATTAGATTATCTTTTCCTGCTCTATAGTGAGGGTTGGTCTCAGGTCACGAGCGACTTCATAAACCGTGGGAGGTTAATTGTAATTTTTGTCATTGAGTATTTTGGTGCGGGGAGGCTTAGCCCCGACTGGTTCACTCAGTTTGTTATGCTAATTAACTTTGAAACTGAATTACGCTCAGAATATCTGCACAGCTCCATAAACGAATGAAACTGCAAATTGCATCACGTCTATAAAAAAAAGAAAAAGCTTTCAATTAACCCATGATAGTTACTGTTAACAACAAAATGAAATTCCACCTTACCTCTTTGCATTCAGTATTCATTCACTGTGCATTCAGCCTCAAGGGGCGATTCGCTTTTTGCAGTGTTAATTATATGTGACCAGTTTTACAGTAAATTGCGGCTGTATCTCTACGGAGTGTTGCAGTAGGAAAGATAGCGCATATGTCAAAACATAGAAGAATGCAAATTCTGCAGGTCGTCTAAGACAGAATACTACAATTTCCCAAAAGTAATCCGCTAGTAGTGTATAAGATTCGTCAGACACACTGTCAGTGAATGAAGTCTAATACGCATGCTATATCAAAATCGGCAGCCATCGAGAGTAACTGTGCGCAATCCAGACGGTTAGGAATGCGCATCAGGGTCGGAAGATATGTGCAACGAGAAGCTTTATAAGCAGGTCCGCATGACTGAATCCACGTAGATATCTGCAGTTTCCGATTCGCCTCTCCACCACTACGTTTACATCTTCTTCCGAGTGGAATACTAACTGTATTTCGTGTTCTATTTTCTGTTCTCATAAAGGTGTCATTGTATTTTCGTTCAAGACTTTCAACTAAGAACATATAACTGTATTGTCAGAGATATTTAAATTTAACCTGGCGCATTCCATTGATACTACAGTACACATATCCTCGTTGCGATAAAAAAAAAAGAAGCGTTAATGACCCAAAAAGTTCTCTATAAAGAGGCAATAGAGAAGGCACATTCGTGAAAATTAATAAACTTAAAATGTTTGATACAAGGATTCAGGCTCTACGTTTATGGCTAACGGGTGGTGATTTCGTTGGCCACAAGATTGGGATCATCTGTACATTGCCGAAACCACACCTTTGCAAACAACAGTATGCAGGGCAGCATTATTACCTTTTGATACTGTGCTATGGTGGGAATAGCACCGTAAGGAGCAGTTAGATTTTACGAAAAAAAAGGCGCAAGAGAAGCAGCTGAGATGTTGCGGTTGATAATGGAAGAAAGACTGAAGAAAAATCAAGACATGTTCATGCGAACTGTTGACCTGGAAAAAGGGTTCGAGGGTGTCAAATGGTGCAAGGTGTTCGAAATCCAGAGAAAATGTTGGTAAGCTATAGGGAAACACTGTCAATATACAGAATGTACAAGGACCAAGAAGTAACGATAAGAGTGGAAGACCAAGAGCGAAAATGTCAGATTAAAAAGGATTAAGACAGGATGTATTCTTTAGCCCATATTGTTTAGTCCACACATCAAAGAACCACTGACAAAAATAAAAGGAGGGTTGCAAAGTTGGATTAAAATTCAAGCTGAAAGGATAATGATAATATTCGTTAATGAGATTGGTATCCTGCGTGAAACTGAAGAAGAATTACAGGATGTGGTGAATGATGTGGTCTAATGAGTACAGACCATGTGTTGAGAGTAAATCGCAGAGAGACGAAACTAATGATAAGCAGCAGAAATAAGAAAAGTGGGAAATGCAACTTCATAATTGGGATCACGAAGTAGATGAATTTAGGTAATTCTGCTACCTAGTCAACAAAACAACCTTTGACAGAAGGAGCAAGGAGGACATAAAACGGAGGCTATCATTGACGAAAAACGCAATCCCGGCCATGAAAAGTCTACTACCATCAAACTAACTAACTTAAGAAATAAGGAGGTTCTCCGCAGAAGGGCAAGGAAAACGATGTAGGAAAACACTGACAGGAAGAAGGATGAGATTTACAATGGCATCAGTGAATAACTTCCGTGGTACTAGAGGGAATCCCGGGAGGAGTCATTCCTGATGTGGAAAGGGTCCTTCCGGATGCCATGAAGAGCACATGGTGCAGCCAGCTGCAGGTGGTTGCACATGTCGGCACTAATGACGTGTGTCGCTTTGGATCTGAGGAAATTCTCTCTGGATCCCAGCGGCTATCTGATTTCGTGAAGGCTGCCGGTCTTGCTTACGAGATGAAGGCAGAGCTCACCATCTGCAGCATCGTTGACAGAACCGACTGCGGACCTTTGGTGCAGAGCCGGGTGGAGGGTCTGAATCAGAGGCTCAGACGGTTTTGCGACCGTATTGGCTGCAGATTCCTTGACTTGCGCCATAGGGTGGTAGGGTTTCGGGTTCCGCTGAATAGGTCAGGTGTTCACTACACTCAGCTGGCGGCTACACGGGTGGCGGAGGCTGTGTGGCGTGGACTGGGCGCTTTTTTAGGCTAGAAGGCCTTGGGAAAGTGCGGGATGGGCTGCAACGTCAAAGGGTGCTTGGCAATTACAGGACGTGCTTGGATCAAGGAACAGTCGGAATTATAGTTGTAAATTGTTGTAATTGCGCTGGAAAAGTCCCTGAGCTTCAAGCGCTAATAGAAAGCACAGAAGCTGATATCGTTATAGGTACAGAAAGCTGGCTAAAGCCTGAAATAAGTTCTGAAGAAATTTTTACGAAGTCTCAGACGGTGTTCAGGAAAGATAGATTAGGCAGAATTGGTGGTGGAGTGTTTGTGTCTGTCAGTAGTGGTTTATCTTGTAGTGAAGTCGAAGTAGATACTCCGTGCGAATTGGTGTGGGTGGAGGTTATACTTAACAGCCGAATTAAGTTAATAATTGGCTCCTTCTACCGACCCCCAGTCTCCGATGATACAGTTGCGGAACAGTTCAAAGAAGGTTTGAGTCTCGTAACAAATAAATAGCCCACTCATACGGTTATAGTTGGTGGGGACTTCAACCTACCCTCGGTATGTTGGCAAAAATACTTGTTCAAAACCGGTGGTAGGCAGAAAACGTCTTCCGAGATTGTCCTAAATGCTTTCTTCGAAAATTATTTCGACCAGTTAGTCCACGAACCCACGCGAATTGTAAATGGTTGCGAAAACACACTTGACCTTTTAGCCACAAACAATCCAGAGCTGATAGAGAGCATCATGACTGATACAGGGATTAGTGATCACAAGGTCATTGTAGCTAGGCTCAATACCATTTCTTCCAAATCCATCAGAAACAAACGCAAAATAATTTTATTCAAAAAAGCGGATAAAGTGCCACTAGAAGCCTTCCTAAAAGACAACTTCCATTCCTTCCGAACTGACTATGCGAATGTAGACGAGATGTGGCTCAAATTCAAAGGTATAGTAGCAACAGCAATTGAGATATTCATACCTCATAAATTGGTAAGAGATGGAACGGATCCCCCGTGGTACACAAAAAAGGTCCGAACGCTGTTGCAGAGACAACGGAAAAAGCATGCGAAGTTCAGAAGAACGCGAAATCCCGAAGATGGGCTAAAATTAACAGACGCGCGAAATTTGGCACGTACTTCGATGCGAGATGCCTTTAATAGGTTCCACAACGAAACATTGTCTCGAAATTTGGTAGAAAATCCGAAGAAATTCTGGTCGTATGTAAAGTACACAAGCGGCAAGACGCAATCAATACCTTCGCTGCCCAGCGCCGATGGTACTGTTATCGACGAGTGTGCCGCTAAAGCGGAGTTATTGAACGTAGTTTTCCGAAATTCCTTCACCAGGGAAGACGAATGGAATATTCCAGAATTTGAAACAGGAACATCTGCTAGCATGAGTTTCTTAGAAGTAGATACCTTAGGGGTTGCGAAGCAACTCAAATCGCTTGATACGGGCAAGTCTTCAGGTCCAGATTGTATACCGATTAGGTTCCTTTCAGATTGCGCTGATACTATAGCTCCCTACTTAGCACACATATACAACCGCTCGCTCACCGATAGATCTGTACCTACAGATTGGAAAATTGCACAGGTCGCACCAGTGTTCAAGAAGGGTAGTAGGAGTAATCCATTTAACTACAGACCTATATCATTGACGTCGGTTTGCAGTAGGGTTTTGGAGCACATACTGTATTCAAACATTATGAATCACCTCGAAGGGAACGATCTATTGACACGTAATCAGCATGGCTTCAGAAAACATCGCTCTTGTGCAACGCAGCTAGCTCTTTATTCGCACGAAGTAATGGCCGCTATCGACAGGGAATCTCAAGTTGATTCCGTACTTCTAGATTTCCGGAAAGCTTTTGACACCGTTCCTCATAAGCGTCTTCTAATCAAGCTGAGGAGCTATGAAGTATCGTCTCAGTTGTGCGACTGGATTCGTGATTTCCTGTCAGGAAGGTCGCAGTTCGTAGTAATAGACGGCAAATCATCGAGTAAAACTGAAGTGATATCAGGTGTTCCCCAGGGAAGCGTCCTGGGACCTCTACTGTTCCTGATCTATATAAATGACCTGGGTGACAATCTGAGCAGTTCTCTTAGACTGTTCGCAGATGATGCTGTAATTTAGCGTCTAGTAAGGTCATCCGAAGACCAGTATCAGTTGCAAAGCGATTTAGAAACGATTGCTGTATGGTGTGTCAGGTGGCAGTTGACGCTAAATAACGAAAAGTGTGAGATGATCCACATGAGTTCCAAAAGAAATCCGTTGGAATTCGATTACTCGATAAATAGTACAAATCTCAAGGCTGTCATTTCAACTAAGTACCTGGGTGTTAAAATTACGAACAACTTCAGTTGGAAGGACCACATAGACAATATTGTCGGGAAGGCGAGCCAAAGGTTGCGTTTCATTGGCAGGACACTTAGAAGATGCAACAAGTCCACTAAAGAGACGGCTTACACTACACTCGTTCGTCCTCTCTTAGAATATTGCTGCGCGGTGTGGGATCCTTACCAGGTGGGATTGACGGAGGACATCGAAAGGGTGCAAAAAAGGGCAGCTCGTTTTGTATTATCACGTTACAGGGGAGAGAGTGTGGCAGATATGATACACGAGTTGGGATGGAAGTCATTACAGCATAGACGTTTTTCGTCGCGGCGAGACCTTTTTCCGTAATTTCAGTCACCAACTTTCTCTTCCGAATGCGAAAATATTTTGTTGAGCCCAACCTACATAGTTAGGAATGATCATCAAAATAAAATAAGAGAAATCAGAGCTCGAACAGAAAGATTTAGGTGTTCGTTTTTCCCGCTCGCTGTTCGGGAGTGTAATAGTAGAGAGATAGTATGATTGTGGTTCGATGAATCCTCTGCCAAGCACTTAAATGTGAATTGCAGAGTAGTCATGTAGATGTAGATGTAGAGGACGACAGTGATTGGAATACATCCTGCAAATGATTGACGATGTAGGTTGCAGTTCCAGTATGAGATGGGAGGGTTGGCACAGGAGGGGAACTCGTGGCGGGCAGCATCAAACCAGTCAGAATACTGACGACGAGAAGGAAAGAATAATGGTCCACCGAAAACGAGGTCGTCGGAGACGAAGCACAAGCTCAGGTTTTAGAAATATGAGGAAGGTTACCCAGTGTGTCCTTTCAAAGAAATCATTCCGGCATTTGCCATAATCATCTGAGGGAAATCAGGGACACACAGTAAGTTAACCAACACAGTCTTGACCGCATTTACGTTCTTGGTTTTCATTTTGTAGGTGACTGGTTTCGATCTTCGATGGCACGACTGTTCTCCACGCCTGCACGCATGGACCTGTTCGATGGCAGAGAGTGCTACTGTCATGAAGGATAGTAGATCTGATGGTGACCTCATGGAAGATCGAAACTCATCATCTAAGAAATAAAAAGTACCAACATAACAGATCGCTGTTTTTCCTGGAAAAGTGTTGCAAATAATTTAAGTCACGGAAATCCTGAATCTGTATGGACGGACGGGGATTTGAATCTTCGTCCTTCTGAAGGGCAGTGTGATGATCACCCCGAAAACCCGCTCGGTACCAGGATGAACACACTAAACACATCATAACCACTTCATATTTTTGCCTGTTTTCGTCAATTATGTCATTCTAAACCTCTGTTTGGGAACTACCGTAGTTAAAGATGTGAGGACAGCCTCTGAGTCACGTTTAGGTAGCTGAGTCGGTAGAGCTCAATCCCACAAATAGCAGTGGTCCAGAGTTCGAATTTCGCTCTGGTGCACAGTTTTAATCTGCCATGAGGTTTCATATCAGCATACACTCCGCTGTTGAGTGAAAATTTCATTAAACGAAAATAATTCCGGCTTTGCAAAGCAGCGTCACGGTCTGGATAGATTGACAAGCTTTTCATCTGTTACCGTTTGCCCCTTGCTTAAGATTCCCGAAAGGCACAAAACATGTTTAAGTATCTTTCATCTGAAAAGCCCTGCTTCGGAAAACTGAGACTCTCTGCATGTGCAGGTTTTCATCATATATTACCTGTTGCTGTGAATGTAGCTCTGCACACCACTTTGTACAAGGCACAATGAATTATGCGAAACTGCAGGAAGTCACCCACACATGGCAGCCCTGACTTCGGCTGGAGGGCTGTTGGTATCTGACTGGGCAGTTGCCTCACCTTGCACTTTACTCTGTATGCCGAAGCTCCCAGCGGAGTTTGGTCCAAACGTCAGGTTACCGACCTAGCTCAGTGTGTCTGGTCTACCTCAACACATACCCAACTAAACTACAGAGAAAATAACATGCGAAACAGACACCAGGAAAGGCACGAATAAATGTCACAGTAGATGTCTTACTCCTGGCAATCATTGTCATTGTTACACTGAAGAGCCAACGAAACTGGTACGCCTGCGTCATATCGTATAGTGCCCCCGCGACATTGCAGATGTGCTGAAACACGACGTGGCATGGACCCGACTAATATCTGAAGTAATTCTGCAGGGAAATGACACCATGAATCCTGCAGGGGCCGGCCGTTGTGACCATGCGGTTCTAGGCGCTACAGTCTGGAACCGCGCGAACGCTACGGTCGCAGGTTCGAATCCTGCCTCGGCCATGCATGTATGTGATGTCCTTAGGGTAGTTGGGTTTAAGTAATTGTAAGTTCTAGGGGACTGATGACCTCAGACGTTAAGTCCTATAGTGCTCAAAGCCATGTTAACCATTTGGACCAATCCTGCAGGGCTGTCCATAAATCCGTAAGAGTACGAGGGAGTAGAAGATTCTTCTTAACAGCACGTTGCAGTGGATCCGAGATATCCTCAATAATGTTCATGTCCAGGGAGTATGGTGGCCGGCTGAAGAGTCCAAACGCAAAAGAGTTTGTGGAGCCACTCTGCAGCAATTTTGGACGTGTGGAGTGTCGTGATTTCCTGCTGTCCGTCGTAACGCACAATGGACATGAATGGATGCAGATGAACAGACAGGATGCTCAATTACGTGTCACCTTCAGCGACGTACCTAGGCGTATCACACTATTACAGAGAAACCACCAGCTTCAACATAACTCTGCTGACATGTAGGATTAATGGATTGTTTAGGTTGTTTGCATACCCGTACGTGTTTAACTATTGGAAAGAATTTGAAACGAGATTAGTCCGACCAGGCAACAAATTTCCGGTCATGAAAAGTCCTATATCGGTGTTGACGCGCCCAGGCGAGACTTGAAAGTTTTGTTTCGTGCAGTTATCAAGGGTGCACGAGTGGGCCTTCGGTTCCGAAAGCCCATTTCGATGATGTTTCGATGAATGATTAGCTTGCTGACACTTGTTGATGGCCGCCATACAAATCTGCAGCTATTTGTGGAAGGGTTGCACTTCCGTCGGAGATTTGATGTGTTACAGAATTCTCCATATTCACGGTACACTCCTGAAATGGTCGTATGGGAAAATCCTCACTTCGTCGTTACCTCGGGGATGCTGTGTTGCATCACTCGTGCGCCAACTATAACACACATTTAAACTCACTTAGATCTTAGCAGAAATGGATCTGACAACTGTGCCAGACACTTGTGTTATATAGGCGTTGCCGACCACAGGGCCGTACTCTGCCTGTTTACATATCTCTGTATTTGAATACGCATGCCTATACCAGTATCTTTGGCACTTTGGTGTAGTTACAAGCATTAACTATTTTCTTGATTAATAGGAATAAAGGTCTGACAATAACTATTTTCATTCAAGTGTGTACAGCACATTGTTTGTGCCAGTCCAGCAATGGACAACCACGTATTTCAAGCAACCCCTCTAACGTCAAATGGTTCATTGTAACTTTGACTTTTCTACTGTACAGTTAACAAGTAATCTAAGTTATATCATGAGTGACACTCAAAACCTCTTTCTGCTTGGTTCATTAATCCCTCTTGGCTTTACTCAGATGTTTTGATGCATGTGCTACCAGATGTTCGTTTCTGTCGATGTGCAGACAAATTTCTTCTCATTGTCTCGAAATATTAGTACCAGTGTAGTCGTTAACACCTTTTCCAATTTCTCAAATGTGGTCTCTCAGCTGGAATTTCTTTTTTCGACATAGGAGTCAGCGATCTAACAATTTCAGTATTTCTTTTAACGAGTTTCTTAGAAAAATTACAGAGTCCTAAAAATCGTTGTCGTTAATTTTCCATGTTCGTGGCCATTAGAACGAATGAATAGCTCATATCGACATCAGTCCACTCTTTATACCATATAGGCTAACCATATGCCGTAGAAAATTTGTCTTTGTTGATTCGAAGTGGTTTTTTTCAAAACTCTATGTTAAATATGTCAAACAAAACCTCTTTAACACACAACACATTTTTCGGTATGGCAGTATCTTCACTCACCCAGAGTAATTTTCATATACCTCTCGGTACATTATCACGCAACTCGTTCGTTGGTGAAGATTATTCGGTTCCATTTTTTTAATCGGTTTCCCTTTCATCACAGGCGATCCTTGGACGAGGTTCACTTGTAGCTGTCATTCCGAACTGAAGCAACGTCCCACTGAGTTCGAGAGTATTACGTGAAAGATCAATTTTCGCTTGATGTTCGTTCAAAATAGCCAGCCCTAGGATTGCACAGTACCACTCACTGACGTATACAGGGTGTTAGAAAAAGGTGTGGCCAAACTTTCAGGAAACATTCCTCACACACAAATAGAGAAAATATGTTATGTTGTCATGTGTCCGGAAACGCTTAATTTCCGTGTTAGAGCTCATTTTAATTTGTTCTTCCACCTACGCTCAATGGAGCACGTTATCATGATTTCATACGGGATACTCTACCTGTGCCGTTAGAACATGTGCCTTTACAAGTAAGACACAACATGTGGTTCATGCACGATGGAGCTCCTGCACATTTTAGTCGAAGTGTTCGTACGCCTCTCAATAACAGATTCGGTGACCGATGGATTGGTAGAGGCGGATGTATTCCATGGCCTCCACGCTCTCCTGACCTCAACCCTCTTGACTTTCATTTACGGGGGCATTTGAAAGCTTTTGTCTACGCAACCCCGGTACCAAATGTAGAGACTCTTCGCGCTCGTATTGTGGACGGCTGTGGTACAATACACCATTCTCCAGGGCTGCATCAACATATCCTGGATTCCATTCGACGTAGGGTGGATGCATGTATCCCCACTAACGGAGGACATTTTGAACATTTCCTGTAACAAAGTGTTTGAAGTCACGCTGGTACGTTCTGTTGCTGTGTGTGTGAGGATGTTTCCTGAAATTTTGCCCATACCTTTTTGTAACACCCTGTATATCTCGGCCATCTTCCGTTCTGGGTGACTGTGGGAGCTAGTAAACTAAACAATGTGTTGGATCACAGTAACGAACTGACTATTTCGTACTGTTTTGTGCATGGAAACATGGAACATGTGCAAGGAATAGATAGATATTACTTGGTTCCATTGACCAGATATACCTTTGGCTCTGAAGAAGTGGAGTCACCTGTAGAGTTGGCGGTTGCCAATTCGGACATCTTGGATGACGTCGATTTTGATAGGCGTACCGTGCCGAAACATTTCATCAATACAGTTGAAATGGGACAGGGGTAAGCTACAATTTTCTTTACGCAGGACATTGGAAACAAAAACACGCTGTCTCTATACTAGCTAACTTACGGAAACTTTACGTAGCATTACGTTCAGACCACAAATAAAAGCTCTTGCAGGAGGTCGGTTGCCTCTTGACTACATCGTCATTTTTATGCGTTGTAGCGGTTAGATTGTGCAGTAACCAGTATTCTCCTTGCTCCTTCTGTACGTAACTCCTACAAAACTTTTCAAATTCAGAGGTCTTATCATGTCCGTGTAACTGTTCCGCCTCTAAATGTGTTAAATTTACTGATCACATCGAGGGAATACCTGTAATTTATTAAACTCGTGGAGACACAAACATTTCATTTGTTGTTGTTGTGGTATTCAATACTGAGACTGGTTTGATGCAGCTCTCCATGCTACTCTCTCTTGTGCAAGCTTCTTCATCTCCCAGTACCTACTACAACCTACATCCTTCTGAATCTGCTTGGTGTATTCATCTCTTGGTCTCCCTCTACAATTTTTACCCTCCACGCTGCCCTCCAACACTCAATTGGAGATCCCTTGATGCCTCAAAACATGTCTTACCAACCGATCCCTTCTTCTGGTCAAGTTGTGCCACAAACTTCTCTTCTCCCCACTCCTATTCAATACTTCCCCATTAGTTATGCGATCTATCCATCTAATCTTCAGCATTCTTCTGCAGCACATCATTTCGAAAGCTTCTTGTCCAAAATATTTATCGTCCATGTTTCACTTCCATACAAGGCTACAGTCCATACGAATACTTTTAGAAATGACTTCTTGACACTTAAATCTATACGCGATGTTAACAAATTTCTCTTCTTCAGAAACTCTTTCCTTGCCATTGCCAGTCTACATTTTATATCCTCTCTACTTCGACCATCATCAGTTATTTTGCTCCCCAAATAGCTAAACTCCTTTACTACTTTAAATGTCTCATTTCCTAATCTAATTCCCTCAGCATCACCCGACTTAGTCCGACGACTACATTCCATTATCCTCGTTTTGCTTTTGTTGATGTTCATGTTATATCCTCCTGTCAAGACACTGTCCATTCCGTTCAACTGCTCTTCCAAGTCCTTTGCTGTCTCTCACAGAATTACAATGTCATCGGCGAACCTCAAAGTTTTTATTTATTCTCCATTGATTTTAATACCTACTCTGAATTTTTCTTTTTTTTCCTTTACTGCTTGCTCAATATACAGATTTAATAACATCGGGGAGAGGCTACAACAATGTCTCACATCCTTCCCAACCACTGCTTCCCTTTCATGTCTCTCGACTCTAATAACTGCCATCTGGTTTCTGTACAAATTGTAAATAGCCTTTCGCTCCCTGTATTTTACCCCTGCCACCTTTAGAATTTGAAAGAGAGTATTCCATTTAACATTCTCAAAGGCTTTCTCTAAGTCTACAAATGCTAGAAACGTACATTTGCCTTTCCTTATTCTTTCTTCTAAGAGAAGTCATAATGTCAGTATTGCCTCACGCGTTCCAGTATTTCGACGGAATCCAAACTGATACTCCCCGGGGTCTGCATCTACCAGTTTTTCCATTCGTCTGTAAAGAATTCGCGTTAGTATTTTGCAGCCGTGGCTTATTAAACTGATAGTTCGGTAATTTTCACATCTGTCAGCACCTGCTTTCTTTGGGATTGGAATTATTATATTCTTCTTGAAGTCTGAGGGTATTTCGCCTGTCTCATACATCTTGCTCACCAGCTGGTAGAGTTTTGTCAGGACTGGTTGTCCCAAGGCCGTCAGTAGTTCTAATGGAATGTTGTCTACTCCGGGGGCCTTGTTTCGACTCAGGTCTTTCAGTGCTCTGTCAAACTCTTCACGCAGTATTGTATCTCTCATTTCATCTTCATCTTCATCTACATCCTCTTCCATTTCCATAATATTGTCCTCACGTACATCGCCCTTGTATAGACCCTCTATATACTCCTTCCACCTTTCAGCTTTCCCTTCTTTGCTTGGGACTGAGTTTCCATCTGAGCTCCTGATGTTCATACAAGTGGTTCTCTTATGTCCAAAGGTCTTTTTAATTTTTCTGTAGGCAGTATCTATCTTACCCCTCATGAGATAAGCCTCTACATCCTTACATTTGTCCTCTAGCCATCCCTGCTTAGCTATTTTGCACTTCCTGTCCATCTCATTTTTGAGACATTTGTACTCCTTTTTTCCTGCTTAATTTACTGCATTTTTATATTTTCTCCTTTCATTAATTAAAATCAAAATTTCTTCTGTTACCCAAGGATTTCTACTATCGCTCGTCTTTTTACCTACTTCATCCTCGGCTGCCTTCACTACTTCATCCCTCAGAGCTACCCATTCTTCTTCTACTGTATTTCTTTCGCCCATTCCTGTCAATTGTTCCCTTATGCTCTCCCTGGAACTCTGTACAACCTCTGGTTCTTTCAGTTAATCCAGGTCCCACCTCCTACAATTCCCAACTTTTTGCAGTTTCTTCGGTTTTAATCTGCAGGTCATAACCAATAGATTGTGGTCAGAGTCAACATCTGCCTCTGGAAATGTCTTACAATTTAAAACCTGGTTCCCTTATCTCTATCATTATATAATCTCATACCTTTTAGTATCTCCAGGGTTCTTCCATGTATACAACCTTCTTTCATGATTCTTAAACAAAGTGTTAGCTATGATTAAGTTGTGCTCTACTAGGCTATTCAAATAAATGCCGTGAGATCCATCTTGTAGGTGATCTCTCAAACTATACCGTAACGAAAGATTTTACGTGTCCTAATATCCATTACTAAGTGGCGGAATTTTGAATGTTGCTCACTCTTTGCCATTTTGTTGTTGTTGTCTTCAGTCCTGCGACTGGTTTGATGCAGCTCTCCATGCTACTCTATCCTGTGCAAGCTGCTTCATCTCCCAGTACCTACTGCAACCTACATCCTTCTGAATCTGCTTAGTGTACTCATCTCTCGGTCTCCCTCTACAATTTTTACCCTCCACGCTGCCCTCCAATGCTAAATTTGTGATCCCTTGATGCCTCAAAACATGTCCTACCAACCGATCCCTTCTTCTAGTCAAGTTGTGCCACAAACTTCTCTTCTCCCCAATCCTATTCAATACCTCCTCATTAGTTACGTGATCTATCCACCTTATCTTCAGTATTCTTCTGTAGCACCACATTTCGAAAGCTTCGTATCTCCCATTTCGCCTTCAACTACATCCTCTTCCATTTCCATAATATTGTCCTCAAGTACATCACCCTTGTATAAACCTTCTATATACTCCTTCCACCTTTCTGCCTTCCCTTCTTTGCTTAGAACTGGGCTGCCATCTGAGCTCTTGATATTCGTACACGTGGTTCTCTTCTCTCCAAATGTCTCTTTAATTTTCCTGTAGGCAGTATCTATCTTACACCTAGTGAGATAAGCTTCTACATCGTTACATTTGACCTCTAGCCATCCCTGTTTAGCCATTTTGCACTTCCTATCGATCTCATTTTTGAGACGTTTGTATTCCTTTTTGCCTGCTTCATTTACTGCATTTTTATATTTTCTCCTTTCATCAATTAATTTCAATATTTCTTCTGTTACCCAAGGATTTCTAGCAGCCCTCGTCTTTGTACCTACTTTATCCTCTGCTGCCTTCACTACTTCATCCCTCAGAGCTACCCATTCTTCTTCTACTGTATTTCTTTCCCCTATTCCTGTCAATTGTTCCCTTATGCTCTCCCTGAAACTCTGTACAACCTCTGGTTCTTTCAGTTTATCCAGGTCCCATCTCCTTAATTTCCCACATTTTTGCAGTTTCTTCAGTTTTAATCTACAGGTCATAACCAATAGATTGTGGTCAGAGTCCACATCTGCCCCTGGAAATGTCTTACAACTTAAAACCTGGTTCCTAAATCTCTGTCTCACCATTATATAATCTATCTGATACCTTTTAGTATCTCCAGGGTTCTTCCACGTATACAACCTTCTTTCATGATTCTTAAACCAAGTGTTAGCTATGATTAAGTTGTGCTCTGTGCAAAATTCTACTAGGCGGCTTCCTCTTTCATTTCTTAGCCCCAATCCATATTCACCTACTATGTTTCCTTCTCTCCCTTTTCCTACAATCGAATTCCAGTCACCCATTACTATTAAATTTTCGTCTCCCTTCACTATGTGAATAATTTCTTTTATTTCATCGTACATTTCTTCAATTTCTTCATCATCTGCAGAGCTAGTTGACATATAAACTTGTACTACTGTAGTAGGTGTGGACTTCGTATCTATCTTGGCCACAATAATGCGTTCACTATGCTGTTTGTAGTAGCTTACCCGCATTCCTATTTTCCTATTCATTATTAAACCTACTCCTGCATTACCCCTATTTGATTTTGTGTTTATAACCCTGTAGTCACCTGACCAGAAGTCTTGTTCCTCCTGCCACCGAACTTCACTAATTCCCACTATATCTAACTTTAACCTATCCATTTCCCTTTTTAAATTTTCTAACCTACCTGCCCGATTAAGATATCTGACATTCCACGCTCCGATCCGCAGAACGCCAGTTTTCTTTCTCCTGATAACGACATCCTCCTGAGTAGTCCCCGCCCGGAGATCCGAATGGGGGACTATTTTACCTCCGGAATATTTTACCCAAGAGGATGCCATCATCATTTAATCATACAGTAAAGCTGCATGTCCTCGGGAAAAATTACGGCTGCAGTTTCCCCTTGCTTTCAGCCGTTCGCAGTACCAGCACAGCAAGGCCGTTTTGGTTAATGTTGCAAGGCCAGATCAGTCAATCATCCAGACTGTTGCCCCTGCAACTACTGAAAATGCTGCTGCCCCTCCTCAGGATCCACACGTTTGTCTGGCCTCTCAACAGATACCCCTCCGTTGTGGTTGCACCTACGGTACGGCCATCTGTATCGCTGAGGCACGCAAGCCTCCCCACCAACGGCAAGGTCCATGGTTCATGGGGGGAGGCTCTTTGCCATAGCTACGAGTAATTCAAATTGACTGAAAGGGAGCGGGGTTAATGTGCTATCTCTCAGCAGATATCATTTGTTTTTATTATTATTCATACTTTTGCTTTCATTCAGACAAGCTGAAGCTTTTTATGTTTAGCGATATGAAAAGTGTCCGCCAAGATTTGATGGATAGGTTTTAAACTTTCTGATACTCATCAGTAATTTCTCCATTCCTTGGTCTGCTCTGAAGCCATAATTTGTGATCAGTTGCCTGCTTATTCCATTTAACAGAGGCACTGATTCTTCCGTTTGTTAGAGAAAATTACTACGTCGTCACTGCATCATACTAATATTACCTTATGAGCTTGAATTTTTGTTTCACTGCTGAATCCTTTAAGGTTTGGTTGGAGAGTTGCTTCCTAGTCTTACACTATTCTTAATCTGAGTATTTCTGCGGCTTCTCTTTTGGTTACTTTAAAATTTATACTTCATCCATGTTTCCCATGGTATAAGCCTACATTCCTGATGATTTGTAATGGCTTTTACCAGGACACATTGTGTTCTAGGAAGACAGATCCTGTGAAAAGGGTCTTGACTTCCCCTAGGTTTTCCTTACGTTATGAAATGAAACATCAAAACCGTCTCTCTGAAGTCTTTTTCTTTCCGAAAATCATCTAAGAGGTGCTCACGCTTATTGCCTAGTCATTTATGTAAGGCGCCTGTCAGCTAGTAAGTTACACAAACTGACAGTTAAACCAGTACGAAACTGAAACTGAATAGTACTTTGCTGCATCGTTTGGGTGAAGCCTCCACTACGTACTTAGAATAATGATTATGAAAATACCGACATTTATAGATGCTGCATCTAAGAATATGTTTGTGCCTGCTAAATCAAAAAGTACCGTCTGCATAGGTGGCTTTTAGACATTCAGAGTAATCACTAGAAATTCTCAGCACGTTGTGTCTGACTGGATTTCTTTCAAGTTCCTCAATAAGACTATAACTGTTACTTACTCTTTCGGATGCATCAAACTCAACTAGGCTACACTTCACGTCTTCAACAGAAATGATGGGGAGGAATCGGAACTCTTCAGCGGCTAGGCTAAAGTTTTCGTTTCAACGCTTCAGTAAGGCTAACCTCTTTCAGCAAACAACTTTGCAGTGTATAACAAGTACCAAACTCTATTATTTTCAAGTACCCTCGGCGGCCGCCAATATTGGAAAAACGCGAGCCCATTACCGGAGTTTCTAAATGAACCAGAAAAACAAACACGAGGCCCGTAGCAGTTGGAAAGTTTCATTAGCATAAAATTACGATGCGAAAGCTCATAGTGAAATATCGGGGCGAGCAAATAAACGTAATCTCCAGACGCGCTGCATCGTACCTATACACCGTAATGCTTTCCTTGGATACCGGTTAATTACGCGAGTAACGCTCCTACGGAATTTATTTCCTCTTTTCATTATCGCTATGAAAAGTTCCATCGTAAATCATAATTTCCATGCTCTCGCAGGAAATACTGTGCTTTCATCTAAGGAAAATGACGAGTACTGTATATTGCTGCGTTCGGTCAAAGGCCAGCGAAGGCTGCCAAGAAAACACAGGTTGGTACACCATTGCTCTGCATGTTTTTAACGGTTTCATTAGAGAAAAAATGTGAAAACTACTTTACAGAACATAGTGCTCTTATAGTAATGTGTATAACTACACATACAAATCCAGCACATAATTATTCATAGGTTAGATTATAAAAATGGTTCAAATGGCTCTGAGCACTATGGGACTTAACATCTATGGTCATCAGTCCCCTAGAACTTAGAACTACTTAAACCTATCTAACCTAAGGACATCACACAACACCCAGTCATCACGAGTCTGAGAAAATCCCTGACCCGGTCGGGAATCAAACCCGGGAACCCGGGCGCGGGAAGCGAGAACTGTACCGCACGACCACGACCCGCGGACAGGTTAGATTATATTAGATTCCGTTTTCGTTCCATACACCCAAAAATGAGATGCTTCTTGTGGGTGTGGAACATTTCAGACAGTATAACATACAAAACATAGAATATCTTTGTATAATACTAACTTCCCTGATAATTTGTTAGGATATTGTCAAGATATGTCAATACGTTACGGTAAAATTGAACTGCCAATATTTACAGAATTAATACACTGTCAGAATAAAATATAGTTATGCTCCTTTAGTGAATTCATCATAAACAGAATACCTAGTCTTGACTGTTTTGACCAACTCCTGTCAAAATTGGAATCTAACAGACATATTTGCTGGACCTGGTCTAAAACCTTCTGTTAAGATATTCATCTATATAGCAGATGGAGTTGTCTACCAAAAGTCTTTCAAGTTCTGTTTAAACTGTGCTTCATCTCAAACAAAGTTGCTAGTGGTTGCTGGCAATTTATTATACTAGGCCCCTTTTTATACAAAGGTAAATGATTTTAAGTCTTTATGTACAAATAGATTTCTCTTACTCCTAGTATTGATACTATGTATTGAACTATTGACTGGAAATAGAGGCATATTTCTGGAAACAAATTACGCTAAGGTATAATTATACTGAGAAGCAGTAGTTAAAATACCCAGTCACTTGAACAGGTTTATATATGATGTTCTTGAACGTACACCACAAACAAGACTCATTACACTCTTTTCCACTATAAAAACTTTTTCTCGCTTTCATGAGTTGCCCCAGAATATGATCCCATATGACACAACAGAACGTAAGTAAAGAATGCGTTGGTTAAACTCTCCATATGGTGAATTTGTACCAATTAATGAAACATTTATGTGTTTTGTCAACAAATTTGGTATAACATCTGACACTTTCTAGTACCAGAAGACAGTGCCACACACCTCTTCAAGGGTGTACACGAAACATATCGGAAGAGTGGAAATGCCAAACGTTCTAATTTCATGTGCCAAATCTCGCTGTTGTCAGAAGAATAAACATAACTTATTTCTGCTCTGAAAACAGAGAAGACATCCTGATACCGCAGAAGTGTGCCATTATGCGTTTTACCTCATGACTGTAATAAAAAAGTGGTAAATTAGGCTATAAATCCATAAATATGAAAAATGTATATATGTATGTATGTGTGTTCCACAACTCCTACAAAACCACTGGACAGATTTCAACCAAACTTGGTACACATATCCATACTGTCATGCCACAATCTCTGGGAGATAATAATCACCTAATTACCATAATTCACCAACTATGACATTGTAATCAATGACATAGGTGAAAAACTGCCGTTATGCACGACGTTTAAATTTATTACCTGTGCGCTACTAACTTACTTCGCAGTAAATGTTCCAGACATTGTCAACATATTCCTGTAAATTCATCTACAAAATTATATCACGGTAGAACACATAATATGAGACCATAAAGAATGAGATGTATGAAGAGAGGGTGCATTGTATTTAACATTGAAATTTATTTTTTCTTTGCTACTAACTCTAATTGCAACCCATTTTGGATAGAGCATCCACACATGCTGCTGAATGTACCTATAAAATTATATCCATGTATGACATAGATCAGATGATATGAAACCACTAACAGATGCACGAAAAAATACTGCATCATGCATGAAATTTTAGTACATTTATTCTTTACTACTAAGACACTCCTACAGTCGAGTCAATTCAAGGGTATTCCAGACAACTCGCAGAAAACGGCGGTAGGCGAAAATAATTGCTATCTGAAGAGCTATCAAGAGACATTACCATAGAGATGTGTACAAAATCTAGTTGTATACAAGCGAGACAGCTGTAAACATACATCTGTACATTATGCACATTTCTTTGAACGATTGTTTCATAAATTCAGAGGTCTTGTCAAGAACGAAATGGAAACGATATTTCTTCATTTTTTGTTTTTGATCCTAATATAAAATAGGCTAAGTTAATACCCAGATAATGCTTGGTGTAAGCTAGTAATTTAAAAGGAACGTTCTAGGAGTCATAACAGAAAAAATCACTGATTATAAGGCCTATAAGAAAGTTATTTAAAATACTGTTAACACTGAGCCATTACATTTCATTTGTGAATACAACTTCAGAAATACAGCAGCAATGTCGTAACTAGTGGATCTGTTGAAAACAAAAATTATTTCTCATGTAACATAAAAGTATTACAAGAGAACAACAAAATTCAATTGAAGAAAAAGATCACGCACTACGGACTTCTGTTTCTTAAACTACTGCTTTCTTTGGATCAGATTGTACAACTGTGCTGTTGCAAAAGAAATGTCAGCATTTTTAACAGCTCGTCCGGTTTTGCAACTAACAAACATTGCATGCCTTTGACATAGTGTGTGACACGCCGTAATCTTTCCTCTTTTGAACACATAGCCATTTTTTTTTAAAATGTTCACTTTCAGAATGAAAAATAGCTAATAAGTTTCTGAATTGGATGAGTATGAGATACTTCGATCGTATTGCATTTGGAGACATTACACATTTACCCTGACAACACTGTTTCTGTGGTAGTACCAAAATCGAAGACATGAGTGTCATGCTGTGTAAAGACTTCACAGTTCCTCCGACTCAAAAGTGTTGTGTGAATTTTACGGATCAAAGACGTTGCCAACCTTTCTTCGTTTCCCCATCACGCAAAACCCCATATACAAGGATGAGCCGAAACATTATGACCACTGCCCACTGCGAGATGTATGATGTCTGGTGGCGCTGAGGGCACGTGACTCGGTAACAGATGTATGTTAGCGGAGCAGAGGCGAATGGGGAATCGCTCTAGTTACAACAAGTGGCGCAAATGCGGAAATCCTCCGACTTAAGGGACTTGGAAAAAAGACAGATTGTTGTCTACATCTACATCATACTCCGCAAGCCACTTAATGGAGTGTGGTGGAGGGTCTTCTGGTAACACTATCTGATGCCTCCAACCCTGCTCCATCCGCTAATAGTACGCGGGAATAACGATTGTCGGTAAGCCTCTGTATTGGGGGGAAGTAATATGTTGTCCGTTTGCTTCTGAAACGCGCTGTCCCGAAATTGCAATAGCAAATCACTCCTTGATGCACAACGCCTCTCTTCCAACGTCTGCCAGTGGAGTTTGTTTAGCATCTCCGTAGCGCTCTCTGGTCAGCTAAACGATCCCGAGGAAACGCATCGCTCTTTGTTGGGTCTTCTCTACCTCCACTACCAGTCCTCCCTGATAGGAATCCCAGATAGATTAACAATAGTCAAGTATAGGACAAACAAGCGCCTTATGAGCCACTTCTTTCTTAGATGAATTATATTTTCCTCTTCCTATGAATCTGAGTCTGGTGTCTGCCTTTGCCACTATGTGCTTCATATGATCATTCCTCTTAACGTCTCTCTGGATAGTTACGCCTTGATATTTTGCGGCAAACGCTGTTTCCAACTGTTTGCCATTAGAGGTGTAGTTGTACAGTAGTGGCTTCCTTTTCCTAGGTATGAGCAATATGTTTCTTTTATTTAAGTTCAGGGTCAACTGCCAGAGCCTGCACCATTTATCAATTCCCTGCAGGTCGTTCTGCCAATTGTTACTATCTTCTCGCGTTGCTATTTGGTATAGACAACTGAATCATCTGCGAATAGCCTTAAAGAGCATCCGACGCTTTCTACTAGATCGTCTATGTATATTGTAAACAGCAACGGTCCTATCACACTTCCCTGTGGCATTCCGGATATTACCTTTACATCTGTCGGTTTAGTTCCGTTAAGAGCGACATGTTGAGTTCTCCTAATAATTTCCGGGTATGCAGCCGGATCCCGTCGACATTCTGCCACGATATTTCGGCCCAGAGACGTCCGGCCATCATCAGGTGAGTACACAACTACTGAAGAGCCCAGGTGCAGTCGCGGTATTTATACCGATTCTCGCGCACGTGTTGACATGCGCGGCATAGCCGAGTTGTACGTGCTGCCCTCGGTGGTGAAAGTAAAAGATCATCTAGTCATTGAGTATCGAATGACGCTGTCTATTCCGCTGTGAATGTATAATTTTAATAACAGGATTCCAAGTTTTATCCAGTTGAAAGCCGTTGTCACGATTTATAAGATTATCGGAAAGACGTATTTCCACTGATTCCTTGATTACGGAATCCCAAAATCCGGAAACCGGAGCACAGTCGTACTGCCTGCGGATAAGGGTAACGCCACAGTTCTTCTGACAAGGGAAGCCTACAACGAGAAGATATATTGTCAGCTAAATGTTTCCACGTACCGCAGAACTGAAAAGGACCCAACAAGCCGAATATCAAGGAAAACTGCTACCCTTTTGAACGACTGTTCTCTACCTGAACAAATTATCAAGAGATTGAGACCACACAATGCAGTACCACCAAGACTCTACGGTCTTCCCAAGATACACAAGGATGGTGGCCCACTACGATTAATAGTGAGTAATATTGGTGCTGCCACCTATTCTACAGCAAAATATCTGGCCTCACTACTAAAGCCGTATGTGGGTAAGTGTTGCCACCATATACGTAATTCCGAGGATTTTGTCGGTCGCTTGAAGGAAGTTAAGCTTAGCAGCTCGGATTTATTAGTCAGCTTTGATGTGGTCTCACTATTTACCAAAGTGCCTTTAATGGAATCGTTACATCTTATTGGTAACTTATTCAGTGCAGAAATGACGGCCTTGTTTGAACATATACTCTCCTCAACGTACTTTCTATTCAATGACGAATTCTTTGAACAAACAGACGGCGTCGCCATGGGGAGCCCTTTGTCCCCTGTGGTAGCTAATCTCTTTATGGAGGACTTTGAGGAGAAAGCACTTGAGTCTGCTGTCTTAAAGCCTACGGTCTTCTGGCGGTACGTAGATGATACTTTTGTTGTATGGCCTCATGGCAGACAGGAACTGGAGAAATTCCTTCATCATTTAAACTCTTTACATGAGAACATCAAATTCACGATGGAGATTGAAAAAGATGGCACTTTACCATTTCTAGACGTGCTAGTATGCCGTAAAAATGATGGGTCATTAGGACATTCTGTGTACAGGAAACCGACTCACACAGATCTGTATCTCCAGGCGTCAAGCTGCCACCACCCAGCACAAACAGCCGGTGTTCTCAGTACCTTAATACATCGAGCGCATGTAATATCGGACGATGAAAACCTCCACGCAGAATTAGAACACTTAGAGAAGGTTTTTAAAGAGAATGGCTACACTTCACGCCAAATAAGAAAGGCCATGCGCGACTGTCATAACAAGAAGTAGCGCACTGAGGACGCTGATGACGACTTTAAATCAACTGCGTTTCTTCCATACGCCGGGAATGTGTCGTCGAAAATAGGCCGATTACTGAAGAAGAATAAAATCAAGGTTATCTTCCGTCCACCAGCAAAGAACCGGGCCCTGGTTGGATCCGTTAAAGACGATTTACAACTGAAGAAAGCAGGCGTCTACAAAATTCCCTGTGAATGTGGCCCTGCATACATTGGCCAGACGACAAGAACTGTCCATGAACGATGTACAGAACATGAAAGATACACCCGTCTGCGGCAACCGTCAAAATCGGCAGTAGCAGAGCACTGTATTTCATTGGGACATACAATGGAATACAATGGAACAAAAATTTTAGCTCCGGTTTCCGGATTTTGGGATTCCGTAATCAAGGAGTCAGTGGAAATACGTCTTTCCGATAATCTTATAAATCGTGACAACGGCTTTCAACTGGATAAAACTTGGAATCCTGTTATTAAAATTATACATTCACAGCGGAATAGACAGCGTCATTCGATACTCAATGACTAGATGATCTTTTACTTTCACCACCGAGGGGAGCACGTACAACTCGGCTATGCCGCGCATGTCAACACGTGCGCGAGAATCGGTATAAATACCGCGACTGCACCTGGGCTCTTCAGTAGTTGTGTACTCACCTGATGATGGCCGGACGTCTCTAGGCCGAAATATCGTGGCAGAATGTCGACGGGATCCGGCTGCATACCCGGAAATTATTAGAAGAACAAATACGCCGGGAAAATTTCAGAAGTCACATGTTGAGTTCTATATGCAAGAAAGTCTTGAATCCAACCGCAGGTCTGCTCCGATATTCGGTAAGCTGTTTTTTTTTTTTTGATTGGATGGCAATGCGGGACGATGTCAAATCCCTTACTGAACTCGGCATCAGCCTGAGTGACGTTGTCCACTACGCTGTGGATCTCATGGAGGAAAAGAGCGGGTTTAGTTTCACAGATTCTCTGTTGGCTGAATCCACGCGGAATCCAAAAACATCATACTTCTTGAGCAAAAACATAATCCATAATTATGGCCCAGTGTTTGGAAGCGAGTATCTCGGAAACGGCGAAGCTGGTCGGCTATTCGCGTGCTACTGTCGTGGGCGCCTATGGGAAGTGTCTAAGGAATGCTGAAACCACGGGAGTCGGCGACAAGAAGTTGAACGTCCATACCTCCTCACAGAACAGGGATCGGAGGCTTGCCTGCTCTCTACAGCAGGAGGGACTGTGACCTGCAGCAGATCTGACGACAGGGCACAGAGCAGGGGCTGTCGGAAGTGCTTTGAAGCATACCGTTCAACGCACAGTGTTGAAAATGGTGTTCCGCGGTGGAAGATCCCTACGTGTTGCCTTGTTGACATAACAGCACCGTAGGTTATCATAATAGTGGACACGGGAATGAGAATGGAACGAGGATGAATGGAATCATGTCGCCTGGTCGCATGAATCCCGTTTATTGGTAAACCAGGTTGTGGTAGTGTCCAGATACGCCGTCAGGGAGGCAAACGTTTGCTCCAAATATGCAGCGCGCCACGGACGCAGGCTGTTGGAAGTAGTATTATGTTATGGGGAACATTCTCCTGGGGTTCCATAGGCACTAGGGTAGTAATGGAAGGTACCATGGATTACGTGAATATTATCAGGGACCTGTAATCGATTATGCGCGACGTATTCCCAAATAGAGATGGCATCCTCCAGCGGGGTAACCATGTCATAGGCCAGAATAGTGCGTCAATGGTTTGAGGAGCATGATAGTAAATTCGCTTTGATGTCTTCGCCATAAAATTCGGCCTTTCTGAATACGGCAAAACTCAGCTGGGACGCAATCAGGCGCCATCTCCGCGCCCACAAACCAGCCGCCCGTAAATTACGTGAATGGTGTGACCCGTTCGTTGGCAAGTGGTGCCGCAAACCTCTTGCTACCCATCGAGTATTTGTCGAATCCATGACGCGCAGGAAAACTGCTGAAATGTGTTCCAGACGTGCACCTACAGGCATTTAAGTAGTAGGTAATAATGTTTTGGGTCTTCACTGTATCTTATGAAGCGATATAACTACATGTGGTGACGGAGGTTGAACCCTCTGAATCTTGTGGTCGGAAAACGGTTGTAGCTAGTCACAGTAATTCGTACACAACTTGGAAAAACCTAAAATGTTCGCATTTACTGCAAGATACTCATATTTCAGTCCATATACCTCATTGTTAATTCTCTTCTTTTTCGGTACTTGATAGAAGAGTATTCTTCGAATTTTACTATTTCAGAATCACAAAATATCGTTGCTATTTCACTGACCTGTAGCATTTCAAGAAGGTTGGCTAAGGATCTTATTTACCTACCCAAGTCGCGACGTATGTGATTCTCACACTTTATTATGTCAGCTACACTATGTGTATAAAGCAATTTTTTGGATGTTAAAGTGAAAGGAATTACATACTTATAGTTACCTAAGATAGTCTAAAAGACACCAGAAGACACATTACTGCGTAACAAAATCCGTCTAATAGTGAAAAGACTTTTTAGTATGACATTTATTGAAACTTCCTGGCAGATTAAAACTTTGTGCCCATCCGAAACTCGAACTCGGGACCTTTGCCTTTCGCGGGCAAGTGCTCTCGGTCGGGCACACAGTTTTAATCTGCCAGGAAGATTCATATCAGCTCACACTCCGCTGCAGAGTAAAAATCTCATTCTGGAAACAACCCCCAGGCTGTGGCTAAGCCATGTCTCCGCAGTATCCTTTCTTTCAGGAGTGCTAGTTCTGCAAGGTTCACAGAAGAGATTCTGTTAAGTTTGGAAGGTAGGAGACGGATACTGCCAGAAGTACAGCTGTGAGTACCGGATGTGAGTCGTGCTTCGGTAGCTCAATTTACTATTTGTGTTAGACCGCTGTATTATACAGCGTGTCTCTCCTGAGAGTCGTCAGTCACATTTTGTCTGGAATTTCGGCATATATTTGCCATTTACTTTCTGCGGCGTGTCTGGAGTCAGATCAGACAAATACTGCAAAAAAAAAAAAAAAAAAAGTTGGTACAGCACTTACCCGCGAAAGGCAAAGGTCCCGAGTTCGAGTCTCGGTCGGGCACACAGTTTTAATCTGCCAGGAAGTTTCATATCAGCGCACACTCCGCTGCATAGTGAAAATCTCATTCTGGATGACATTTATTTCTTGAAACGTAGGGATCGGTAAGAAGGTTTTGCATGTACTACGATGTTTAAAGTTAACCGAACAACCTTTATTGCCTTCTGCCTGCTTTGAGTGCATCCAGTAGTTTGACTATACTAAACGTTTACCGCAAGAGACTACTGGAGAACATTGCTCTGTGTGAAACACTGGTTCAGATGAATTCTAATACCACGATAATGCATGATTATCACGATAACCTGATTAGAGACGAAAATCTCTAACGCTAATAAATGTTAATTTATTACAAAAAGCAAGGTGCTACTTGACGTTATATGACGACACTTTTTGGGCTGGATTTGGAGCTGAGGCCCTATCCAACTATTATTGTCAACATTGAGCTCCCACAAAAGACTTTTAATGCTGGTTATTCACAAATAACGAATTATGTGCACTTGAGATGAGGCAGCGTAAAGGTTTTTCTTGTATGGTATCCCAATCTGATATCTAATGGATTGTTAATTAAGCACAAACAAACGTTACGTAACGAAATTTTCAGCACTAGTTAGGTTCGAATGGTTCATATGGCTCTGAGCACTATGGGACTTAACATCTATGGTCATGAATCCCCTATAACTTAGAACTACTTAAACCTAACTAACCTAAGGACAGCACACAACACCCAGTCATCAAGAGGCAGAGAAAATTCCTGACGCCGCTGGGAATCGAACCCGGGAACCCGGGCGTGGGAAGCGAGAACACTACCGCACGACCACGAGCTGCGGACACTAGTTAGGTCACTGACAGCGAAATGAAGACACGAATTTGTTTTCTTTGCCGGTATGCGATCTGGAACTTATTTGCGTCGCTTTTTAGCCATGTGTGGTTGTTAAATAACGGTTTATTTCACCAACAGCGAGATGTGCGTGTGTTTGAACCGGAAGTAACTTGAGGGAAAGTTCTGCGCTGATTGGGAATCGAACTTAGGTATATCATCATTATGACAATACACGAAGAGACGTTAACTATCGAATTTTGTTCCATCACTAGCAGGAGAAAGTGTGAAAAGTGCTGTGTCTCACTAGGAGTCAAATCCGACACAAATAGTTATTGGCGACAAAACACAGATAGACGTAAAACTTGACACTTATTTTTCACCTGTAGTTGGTTGTGTTCGTGCTTCAGATGGCATGATGAGAAACTTTGTACCGATCCATGATTGGAAGCCACATAACCGCGTTTCGTGGAGGTCTATGGGAGTTTGGAATCTTGGACATACAATGAAAAGATGGAACTACATCGTCTCAGAGGTGTCAAGTCCAGAGATTGGAGGTATGACTTCGGATCCCAGCGCAGGGCTAATATGTTCAACATTTCAAGGTCAAATACAATAAGTAATGTACTGTGACTTTCACGACGATTGAATCATAAATAGTATTAAATTAATGGTATAAGCTAGCTTAGTGTTCGCTGAGTTTCTGCTTGTGACTTCCAACTCTGCCATAGCTCAATGTGACCCTACAGGACGATTGTTTCACAAATAAAATAAAATTAATGGCATAGCAAAGGTTACTGGTGGCAAACTGTCTACTTACTGCAACTTGCTACTCTGTCATGGCTAACTGCACCCTGATTCTCTACTAGTGGGCAGTAAAAGAACATGACGATTACTGTGGATATGGAACCACGGACCAACTCTATATTTTTAATTGAATTTACCAGAGGTGAAGATGGTCTTTTCGTGCTTGTGAAAAAGTGTTGTCTGAAGTGGTAATCTAACCCAAGCAGTCAGTTGACGACGCTAGCATCAGTCCAACAAGTCACAGAACTTCCGATGGCTTTTTCAAGATTTTCTCATAACGATTGGCGCACCACATAGGATAAGAATTCTGCCTCATTGGAGGTTGATTAATGCCTTTTCTTAATATTCCTATATTCTCGGGTGCACATCATAATTCACCATCTGCCTCGGCTATCTAATGCATACTATGGGGTTGACTTTGTAATAACTGGAATAAAGTCACATGGCAGCTATTCGAAAGAATTGGGAGGATTTTACGATGCGGAAATTTTGGAAGATGTGATGCTTTCCACTTTAACTTCCGTGTAGCTGCGTGTATTAGCGGTCTAGTGGGGAAGGTGACACAGTGTAAAATCCAAATAATCGTTACTTTGTAAATCGTAATTCGTCAAAGGTAATTGTTCAGGAGGGCGCTATGAGATTAACAGCTGAAGCATGTAATACTAAGAATACTAGGTACGTAACATACCATTTCAAAATTTACCTGAAATAAGATTGTTGGCGTACATTTATTCGGCATGTTGGCATGCAGGTTGCTACACTGAAGAGCCAAACAAACTGGTACACCTGCCTAACATCGTGCAGGGCCCCCGAAAAACGGAAAAGTGCTGCAACACCACGTGGTATGGACTCGACTAACATCCGAAGTAGTGTTGGAGGGAGCTGACACCATGAATCCTGCAGGGCTGTCCATAGAACCATAGGAGTATGAGGGGGCAGAGAACTCATCTGAACAGCATGTTGCAAAGCATCCCAGATATGCTCAATAATATCTAGAAAATTTGATAGCTTGTGGAGGTGTTTAAAACTCATAGTGTTCCAGGAGCCAATCAAGCATTTCTGAACGTGTGAGATGCCGCATTGTCCTGCTGGAATTGACAAAGTCCGTCGGAATGCATAATAGACATGAATGGATGCAGGTGGCCATACAGGATGCTTACGTACGTGTCACCTTCAGAATAGTATCTAGGCGTATCAGGGTTTCCATACCACTAAAATTGCAGGCACCCCACACCATTGAAGAGCCTCCACCAGCTTGAACAGTCCGCTACTGACATGCAGGGCCCATCGGTAGTTCTGAGGTTGTCTCCGTACCCATACATGTCCATCCGGTGGATACAATTTGAAACGTGACTTATCCGAATAGGAACAAGTTTCTAGCCATCAACAGTTCAGTGTCGATGCTGCCAGGCCAAGGCGAGGTGTCGTGCTGTCATCAAGGGTACATGAGTGGGCATTCGGTTCCGAAAGTCCATAACAATAATATTTGATTGAATGGTCGCACGCTGACACATGTTGATGGGTCACCACACAAACCTGCAGCAATTTGCGGAAGGCTTGCACTTAGGTTGAACTAATATCTACAGTCATCATTGCTCTCGTTCTTGCAGGCTCTTTTTCCAGCCTCGGCGGTGGCGGAGATTTGATGTTTTACCGGATTCCTCATACACTCGCAAAATGGTCGTAAATGGAAACCCCACTTCATCGCTTCCTCGGAGATGCTGCGTCCCATCGCTCTTGTGCGGACTATAATAAACGTCCAGAATCACTTGAATCTTGATAACCTGCCATTGTAGCAGCAGTAACCGATATAGGAACTGTGCCAGACACTTGTTGTCTTATATAGGCGATGCCGACCGCAGTGCCGTATTCCGCCTGTTTACAAAGTTCTGCATTGGAATACGCTTGCCTATACCAGTTCCTTTGGCGCTCCAGTGATGATGATGTTAATTTGTTGGGCGCTCAACATCGCGGTTATCAGCGACCATACAAGTTCCAAGTCTTTTCATTTCCAGTTTCTACCCTAATGATGATGAGATGATGAGTAAAACACAAACAACCAGTCCCCGGGCGGAAAAATTCTACGACTCGGCCGGAAATCGAACCCGGGACGTCGTGCTCCAAAGGCAGCAACGCTAGCCACTAGATCACGAGCTACGGAATTCTCTTCAGAGTGTAAGCATGCTTCCTAATTGTTATTTTTATCCGAGGCTCTAGACATATTGTTACAGTGACGTATTGAATGTTTCACATTTGAGTACTATGAGGATAATTGTTTAAGCGTTGAAAAATAAAGCAAAACACGGATAATTAATCTTACATTTTTGACATTTTGTTCTCGTTGGATTTAGTAGAGAGTTGTAGGCAGTATAGGCAGCTAGAAACAATTGTTTACTATATGGGTAAGTGCATCGAAGGAATCACATCAGATCACACTGCTACGTGTCCAAACTGACACGGGGTGCTTGGGCAGTGAAAGGACGGCGCAATGGGTAACTGAACATCATCCTTAGCAATATCAGCCAGTTACTAAGTAACAATGCAATTAGACCTCCAAGTGCAACAGTAAATAGACAAAAAAGTAACAGTTTGACAATGCAATAACGAAGTGTAGCTACTTGAGCAGAAGCCAACAGGCCCGCTCTCCAGTGACACATAGTGAGATGTTCTTCAAACGCCTGCACCGCCCACTAGTGTGGACGCGCCATAGGACTTACTAGTTGGGTAACGCAAATAACGGACACTCCTAGAACACATATGCAAGGTATCTTAAAACACATATAACTGATGCGAATACGCCGGACAATTCAGACTATCTGTAAGCCAAACAATTAAAAAAATTAAATAAGCTGCTCGCCCAAAAACGGTTCCTTTTTCGACAACCCAGTATTAAGATGCGATGAGCTTGGTTTTACGAAAGGTATGGCACCAGAAACGTAGTTATGACGTTGAATCGATAAAGGAAGCAATAATGTAAGACTGAAGAAAGATGTAGGCTCGTTCACAGGATTTGTCGACCGGGAAAATAGGATTCGCCCAACGTAAAATGGAGCAAGAAATTTGAAATTTTGAGAAACACGGGTGATATACCATATGCACAAGAAACAAGGGGATTATAGGCGAAGGAGACTGAGCGAAATGCGTGGATTAAAATAATGTAAGACAGGGTGTAGTCTTTCACCCCTACTATTCCATCTATACATCGGAGAGACCATGACGGAAATAAAAGAGAGATTAAAGAGTGGTATTAAAATTCAAGACTAACTGCATAACATACCTTCTGCAAAAGCAGACACATTGTCTAAAGTTTCTGACGAATTTAACTATTGTCCAGTGTTGTTCGAGCTGCTGGTGCTGGATACATAGAGCATTTGTCATAGCATAGCAAAACTTTAAGATTTTGTAGTTTGCAATTCATCCCATATTTATAGTATGTTTTTATCAGTAAATATGAAGTTTCGAAATCAGATCATTCTTTTTGAAACACTGTGTATTTTCCCGGAACGGATAAAATTTCACGTATGAATAAGAATTTGGCACAACAGAGCTTCTTATAAATAAGATTTAACTGATAAAGGCAATGTACAAACTAGGAAATCTGTATCTACCAACTTAAACAAGAGTTAAATGAGAGTAATGACGAATTGATTCATTCCGTTCCGGCCATATAACATACGGGGATAGTGTGTGCCTCTCTCAATGCACAGGCATTAGAAGGACCTAAAGATACGTAACAAGTAACTAATTTCAAAATAATTTTTCTCCGTTTGCAATCGATAAAGGACTATCTGTGAAAATAAAGTATCAAGAATGATATTTCCAATTATAAGGTGAAGTGTATCTATTAATAGAAATTTAAAAAAAACTGTTTTTACTGTACTTTTTTCCTCTGTTTAAACAAAATTCTATGAATACAAAACTTCTAAGTCTGAATGAGTGGTCTATTGTATGGAGTACTACTATACAGGGTGGTCAGAAACAACCTTGTAAGGGTATTGCAGGGTAGGTTGTGGTGAGAAATAATAATTAAGAAAAAAATCGATATGGTTCTCAGTTTCCGAGTTGATTAGCATTGTAGTAGGCCAGTGAAACCGCTGTGAATGCAAATTCATGCGGCGCACCAGAGACGATGTCGCCAGACGTGTTAGTCGTTTGGTTTCTAAGACCAAGAAACAGAGCAATATAGAAATTGGACATGGAACGGTAGTGAGGCTGAGTAGTCACGTGCGGTACCATGTACGATACGGGAACGACTGGCGGGCCACTTGACTTTGCACGCGCAACGGCTTCATTGCTTAACATCAGTACTAATTAACTCCACAACGGCGCAACTTATCGAATTTTCTACCTACCAGTTACTTCTCAGCACAACCGGCACTGCAACTCCCTTACAGGATTTTCGGACTGTTTCCGACCTCCAATACACTTGAGCAATATTCTACTTTGGGTTGCACGAGAGATCAGTAAACGATCTCTTTTGTAGACTGACTGCATTTTCCTGTTATTATACCTATGAACCAAAGATTGCCATCTCATTCCCCTACATCTGAACCTATGTGATCCTTCTATTTCGTACTCCCGCGAAGTATTACATCCAGTTGCTTTGTACGATACGTTTCTTCAGTCATGGGATACTATGTGTTTCTACGATGTGAAGTGTACAGTTTTACATTGCTGAACATTGAAAACAAGTTGCCAGTCATGCACCACTCTTAGGAAGGTCTGACGGAATATCTGTATAGTGTTTCCTTCAGAGAGTACTTTATTTTCGATTGTGACATTTGAAAAAAGTCTAAGGTTAATATTGCCCCCATGGTCATTAATACATAACATGAACAGCAAGAGTCCCAACACACTTCTCTGGGGCACGCCCCGAACTACTTCTACCTCTGTCAATGGCTCCCCGACCAAGATAAACTGTTGTGACCTCCCTTCCAAGAAACCCTCAGTTTAGTCACAAATTTTCCTTGCTGCCTCGTCCTGTCGCGCGTTTGGTAATGAGTGTAGCTGTCCCAGTCAGTCAAATAAATTTTATAAACGATGTACCTCCGAGTGAAAAACTTTCCCCGGCTGTACGAGTGTTGGGAGCTTATAGCCATTGCCGTACCTATAACTATGGGTTTTCTGTACGTGTTAAATTAGTGTCTCCTGGTCCTATGAACTATATTAATGTCCAGGTAACTTATACTTGGGCCTCCCAGCCCCATTTTAAATGAATTTTCTTATTTTGGGAGTTTATACGTGATGTGTGCAACTGTCCAATTGTACCGGCACTTTATTCACATATTTGAATTACACTCCTGGAAATTGAAATAAGAACACCGTGAATTCATTGTCCCAGGAAGGGGAAACTTTATTGACACATTCCTGCGGTCAGATACATCACATGATCACACTGACAGAACCACAGGCACATAGACACAGGCAACAGAGCATGCACAATATCGGCACTAGTACAGTGTATATCCACCTTTCGCAGCAATGCACGCTGCTATTCTCCCAAGGAGACGATCGTAGAGATGCTGGATGTAGTCCTGTGGAACGGCTTGCCATGCCATTTCCACCAGGCGCCTCAGTTGGACCAGCGTTCGAGCTGGACGTGCAGACCGCGTGAGACGACGCTTCATCCAGTCCCAAACATGATCAATGGGGGACAGATCCGGAGATCTTGCTAGCCAGGGTAGTTGACTTACACCTTCTAGAGCACGTTGGGTGGCACGGGATACATGCGGACGTGCATTGTCCTGTTGGAACAGCAAGTTCCCTTGCCGGTCTAGGAATGGTAGAACGATGGGTTCGATGACGGTTTGGATGTACCGTGCACTATTCAGTGTCCGCTCGACGATCACCAGAGGTGTACGGCCAGTGTAGGAGATCGCTCCCCACACCATGATGCCGGGTGTTGGCCATGTGTGCCTCGGTCGTATGTAGTCCTGATTGTGGCGCTCACCTGCACGGCGCCAAACACGCATACGACCATCATTGGCACCAAGGCAGAAGCGACTCTCATCGCTGAAGACGACACGCCTCCATTCGTCCCTCCATTCACGCCTGTCGCGACACCACTGGAGGCGGGATGCACGATGTTGGGGCGTGAGCGGAAGACGGCCTAACGGTGTAAGGGACCATAGCCCAGCTTCATGGAGACGGTTGCGAATGGTCCTCGCCGATACCCCAGGAGCAACAGTGTCCCTAATTTGCTGGGAAGTGGCGGTGCGGTCCCCTACGGCACTGCGTAGGATCCTACGGTCTTGGCGTGCATCCGTGCGTCGCTGCGGTCCGGTCCCAGGTCGACGGGCACGTGCATCTTCCGCCGACCACTGGCGACAACATCGATGTACTGTGGAGACCTCACGCCCCACGCGTTGAGCAATTCGGCGGTACGTCCACCCGGTCTCCCGCATGCCCACTATACGCCCTCGCTCAAAGTCCGTCAACTGCACATACGGTTCACGTCCACGCTGTCGCGGCATGCTACCAGTGTTAAAGACTGCGATGGAGTTCCGTATGCCACGGCAAACTGGCTGACACTGACGGCGGCGGTGCACAAATGCTGCGCAGCTAGCGCCATTCGACGGCCAACACCGCGATTCCTGGTGTGTCCACTGTGCCGTGCGTGTGATCATTGCTTGTACAGCCCTCTCGCAGTGTCCGGAGCAAGTATGGTGTGTCTGACACACCGGTGTCAATGTGTTCTTTTTTCCATTTCCAGGAGTGTAGAATTAAGTTTGTAATACTTGAAATTTTTTTGTACGAAACAGAGTGCATTACCTCGAATCTCTGTCAGTTTTGAATCTGCCTTTCAAACAGAACTACAGATTGTGAAACATATTGCCTCCAGTAATGGTCTTAGCTCTGGCGTGATTGAGAATATACTACAAAAAAAAAGAAAATGCATAACGTTACATCACTTCTTTATACTTGGCCAACCGGGACTAAACACAGTTTACAACAATTCGTGCACCGCCCCAAATTTGAGCAAAATTACAGGTAGCTCACAAAAAAGTTAGTCTCACAACTACAGACCTGATTTTTATAATACCAACAGCATATCAAAATTTTCATTCAATACTAGTGACAAACTGCAACCTTTGTCACACAGTGGTGTGTGTAACATCATACGCAATCAGCGTGAAAAAATATATGTCGGTCAGTGAGGCATAGCTGTGCAATTAGATAATCTGAATGTGGGAGGTGCTGGAGATTAGGAAGGAAAGATTCAGTCTTTGCACGTCACGTCTTAAGAGAAAACGACTCATATGATGTATGATATGAAGTTTTACATTCTGTTACGAAAAGCAATAAGATGACCATATGAAAATTCTGAGAATTAAGAAATATCTAACACGGCATATCAGTCTAGTTTTAAATGACAAAACTCAACCTCCTTTTCTCTTGCGTTAAATCTAGTCACAGTAGCATTTAGTAAATTAAAATGGTAAATTCATCTTACGTTAAACGTATGTTCACAATTTACGCCTATTTTTTGATATTAATGTAACATTTTTATGTGGAATAAAAAAAGTTTAATAATTCCCTGTGTAAACGCACTACATATAATCATATTTCTATCGTTTATGTAAATAATATCTGTGCACGTCACACGCCCTTTAAGTGTTTTTCCCACATTCAGTTGTCACATGAGGGCCTAAGAAACCAGACGTCGATAGGTAACAAAATCAATTCATGTTGGCAAAGCATCAGGACCTATTTCCTATTCAATAGTGCACCGAAATGAAGAAAGGTCATAGGATGCTTTCTGATATCGTGTCGGACCTCCTTTTACCGGGCACACTGCAGCAACTAGAGTTGACATGGACGCAACCGATCGCTGGAAGTTCCCTGCAGAAAAACTGAGCTATGCTACCAATACAGCCGTCAGTAATTACTAATGTGTTGTCAGTGCAGAATTTTGTGCACGAGCTGACCTCTCGATCATTCACTTCAACAGTGCAGAACGATCTTCAACCCAATCGTGAACAATTGTAGCCCAGTGACATTACTCATTGTCTGTCATGGAAATTCCATCGTTGCTTGGGAACATGAAGTACATGAATGGCTGTGAAAGGTCTCCAAATAGCCGAACCTAACCATTCCTAGTCAATGACTCAGTCCATTACGTGTAAACACGCCACACCATCATGGAGCCACCAGCAACATGCACAGTGCTTGTTGAAAACTTTGATCCATGGCTTCGTGGGGTTTGCGTCTGACTCACATCAGCTCTTACCCAATGAAATCGTGACTCACCTGACCAGGCCACAGTTTTCACTTGTCCTCAGATCCAGCCGATACTGTAACGAGCCCACCAAGAGAGAATCTGCTGGTGATGTCGTGCTGTTTGCAAAGGCATTCGCGTAGGTCGTCTGTTGCCAGAGTATATTAATGCCAGATTTCGGTGGGTTCATTCGTCGTCAGTTCCACATTGATTTCTGCATTCGTTTCACACAGTGTGTTTGTCAGTTAGCACTGTTAATACTATGCAAACGTCTCTGCGATGTCCGTGGTGAGAGGTAATGTCTGAATGGTATTTGCGGCACGCTCTTGACACGATCTCGGAATATTCAATTCCCTAACTATTGCCAAATTAGATCGTCCCACGCTTCTAGTTCCAACTATTATTTCGCGTTCAACGTCTTTATATCGCGTCGTGCGCCTATAATCGCATCGGACACATTTTCACATGACGCTCTGCTACTGAACTGCACTTTTGTACCTTGTGAACGCGATACTAACGCCATCTGTGTACCACCGTATCACCATCCCGTGACTTTTGCCATCTCAGTGTGTATACGGTATGAAATCGTCCTGCCATACAACACGAAGGCATTACTTAAAATAACGCTGTTATAATAATACTACTAATACAAGAGTGATAGACCTATAGTCGCATACGTTACGAAAGATTTTCATGTTTCCGCTAACTAGACTACAGGAAGTCACGAGGGAGGAGGTAGGCACTGCATTTATTCCATACACAGGCGCACTCTCGGGGAAAATCGCCCGCATTCTGAAGAAACACCGGGTTGGAACTGTGTTTTGTCCTCCGAATAAAACTCGTGCACTGGTGGGGAGCGCCAAAGATGACCTCGGTTTGAGGAAGGCCGGCGTGTACCAGATTCCGTGTCAATGTGGCAAGTCGTATATTGGTCAGGCGATGCGTACCGTCGAGGATCGATGCCGTGAACACCAGAGGCACACTTGACTGATGTATCCGAGCAAGTCGGCGGTCGCTGAACATTGTTTGTCGGAAAATCACGCTATGGAGTATGACCGCACGAGGATTCTGGTACAGACGTCGAGATACTGGGACAGCGTTGTTAGAGAGGCTATCGAAATTCGCACCAATGACGACCTCATAAACCGTGACTGTGGCTATAATCTTAGCAAGGCTTGGGAACCAGCGATTGGGTTAATCAATCGAGCAAACGCATAGTTGTGACGACCACGGCGGACAGAGCCATCACACCGACGTCATCTCAGACGCCGTCGCAATCTGTTCCACCGCGCTGCCGTGGCGCGGGGCGCGGAGGGCGGAGGGAGCGCGCCGCGGGCGGAGGGTATTTAAATCGGCCGCCGCCGCGACCGAACCCAGTTCCCCCTTGAGCAACCATAGCGTACGGATCTCCGTGCCGGCACGTTCACAGGAGCTCAGTCCGTTAGTTCACCTGATGATGGCGACATGTTTGATCGCCGAAATATTGTGCCCGTTGGACACTATAGACCGGCAGTACACCCGTTTATATTTTGATTATAGGAATTTAGTTTCCATTTTGTGTGTAGGTACTTGACAAAAATGTGGAAATATTTTTCACTATTCAAACATGCAGTCCCCTTCCAGCAAACGTATTTCAGTGTAGAAAGATAAAACTTTGTTTCGAATCATGCCACACCTTTAAATTCGGACATAAATTCAGAACTCCAACGTAACTTTGAATTTAGTACTTAAACTGTAAATGAATTTGAAAACATCTGAGCAAGGACCAATGATTCCTCACCGTTCTGTAGATCAGTACAAATTACTTGCAAATCCTCGTTACGAGGGGCAAGCACGAATGTGACAGTACATTTCAACTGATGATAATCGCATCAGCTGTGTCAAAATGATTTATTACGGACGAACAATATCGTTACACCACAGTCACACCTTCAACTGAAAAACTGTTGACATCCAATATAAAATGCCCTTAAATTCTTCGTATTAGTAATCCATGCGGACATTTTAAGGACATTATATACTGAAACGTAAACAGGTCTGACGATAATATTATGAAACTAGTTGTGGTTATTAAATAACTTTGACGCAGCTGTGGTGGTTTTCATCAGCTCAAAACAAATATCTTGGATTAAAATAACAGTTATCTGAAGACCGAGTAGAGAGGAATAATATGTGCACTCGTGGTCTAGGGGTAGCGTCTATCATTCATAATCAAAAAGTCTTCGGTCCCGGGTTCGGTCCCCGCCACTGCCTAAATTTCGCTAAATAATCAGCATTGGCGGCCGAAGACTTCCGGCATAGGAAGTCAGCCTCATTCTGCCAACGGCCTTGTCAAAGAGGGCGGAGGAGCGGATAGAGGATCAGGGCACTCTCTTGTCCTAGGGGTGGGAAATTGCCCCAAAAGGCAGAAGAATCAGCAATGAGCAACGACATGAGGATGCAGAAGGCAATGGAAACCACTGCATTAAAGTCACATAACCTGTATCCACAGGACATGTGGCCTGTAGATGAAGAAGTGTCATTATGATCACTCCTTTGGCAAAAGATTCCGGGGTAGTCCCCCATTCGGATCTCCGGGAGGGGACTGGCAATGGGGAGGTTACCATGAGAAAAAGATTGAATAATCAACGAAAGGATAACGTTCTACGAGTCGGGGCGTGGAATCTCAGAAGCTTGAACGTTGTAGGGAATCTAGAAAATCTGAAAAGGGAAATGCAAAGGCTCAATCTAGATATAGTAGGGGTCAGTGAAGTGAAGTGGAAGGAAGACAAGGATTTGTGGTCAGATGAGTATCGGGTAATATCAACAGCAGCAGAAAATGATATAACAGGTGTAGGATTCTTTATGAATAGGAAGGTAGGGCAGAGGGTGTGTTACTGTGAACAGTTCAGAGCCCGGGCTGTTCCAATCAGAATCGACAGCATACCATCACCGACAACGATAGTTCAGGTATACATGCCGACGTCGCAAGCTGAAGATGAACAGATAGAGAAAGTGTAATGCAGTATGTAAAGGGGGACGAAAATCTAATAGTCATGGGTGACTAGAATGCAGTTGTAGGGGAAGGAGTAGAAGAAAAGGTTACAGGAGAATATGGGCTTGGGACAAGGAGTAAAAGAGGAGAAAGACTAATTGAGTTCTGTAACAAGTTTCAGCTAGTAATAGCGAATACCCTGTTCAAGATTCACAAGAGGAGGAGGTATACTTGGAAAAGGCCGGGAGATACAGGAATATTTCAATTAGATTACATTATGGTCAGACAGAGATTGCGAAATCAGATACTGGATTGTAAGGCGTACCCAGGGGCAGATATAGACTCATATCACAATATAGTAGTGATAAAGAGTAGGCTGAAGTTCAAGACATTAGTCAGGAAGAATAAATACGTAAAGAAGTGGGATACGGTAGTTCTAAGGAATGACGAGATACGTTTGAAGTTCTCTAACTCTATAGATACAGCAATAAGGAATAGCGCAGTAGGCAATACAGTTGAAGAGGAATGGACATCTCTAAATAGGGCCATCACAGAAGTTGGGACAGAAAACATAGGTATGAAGAAGGTAGCTGCGAATAAAGCATGGGTAACAGAAGAAATACTTCAGTTGATTGATGAAAGGAGGAAGTACAAACATGTTCCGAACATGACATCGAAAAGATATGACTGTCGGAAGGACAGACTCAGCATACAGGAAAGTCAAAACAACCTTTGGTGACATTAAAAGCAACGGTAGTAACATTAAAGTGCAACGGAAATTCCACTGTTAAATGCAGAGGAGAGAGCAGATAGGTGGAAAGAATACATTGAAAGCCTCTATGGGGGTGAAGATTTGTCTTATGTGATAGAAGAAGAAACAGAAGTCGATTTATAAGAGATAGTTGATTCAGTATTAGAATGGGAATTTAAAAGAGCTTTGGAGGACTTACGGTCAAATAAGGCAGAAGGGATAGATAACATTCCATCAGAATTTCTAAAATCATTAGGGGAAGTGGCAAGAAAACGACTATTCACGTTGGTGTGTAAAATATATGAGTCTGGCGACATACCATCTGTCTTTCGGAAAAGCATCATCCACACAATTCCGAAGGCGGCAAGAGCTGACAAGTGCGAGAATTATCGCACAATCAGCTTAACAGCTCATGCATCGAAGCTGCTTACAAGAATAATATACAGAAGAATGGAAAAGAAAATTGAGTATGGGCTAGGTGACCGATCAGTTTGGCTTTCGGAAAAATAAAGGCACGAGAGAGGCAACTCTGACGTCACGGCTAATAATGGAAGCAAGCCTAAAGAAAAATCAAACACGTCATAGGATTTGTCGACCTGGAAAAAGCGTTCGACAATATAAAATGGTGCAAGCTGTTCGAGATACTGAAAAAACTATAGGGAGAGACGGGTCATATACAATGTGTACAACAACCAAGAGGGAATACTAAGAGTGGACGATCAAGAACGAAGTGCTCGTATTAAGGAGGGTGTAAGACAAGGCTGTAGCCTTTCGCCCCTACTCTTCAATCTGTACGTCGAGGAAGCAATTATGGAAATAAAATAAAGATTCAGGAGTGGAATTACATTACAAGGTGAAAGGATATCAATGATACGATTCGCTGATGACATTGCTATCCTGAGTGAAAGTGAAGAATTAAATCATCTGCTGAACGGAATGAACAGTCTAATGAGTACACAGCATTGTTTGAGAGTAAATCGGACAAAGACGAAGGTAATGAGAAGTAGTAGAAGTGAGAACGCATGGAAACTTAACATCAGGATTGATGGTCAGGAAGTCAATTAAATCAAGGAAATCTGCTACCTAGGCAGTAAAATAACCAGTGATGGACGGAGCAAGGAAGACATCAAAAGCAGACTCGCTATGGAAAAAAAAGCATTTCTGGCCAAGAGAAGTCTTCTAATATCAAATACCGGCCTTAATTTGAGGAAGAAATTTCTGAGGACGTACGTCTGGAGTACAGCATTGTATGGTAGTGAATCATGGACTGTGGGAAAACCGGAACAGAAGAGAATCGAAGCATTTGAAATGTGGTGCTATAGAAGAATGTTGAAAATAAGGTGGACTGATAAGGTAAGGAATGAGGAGGTTCTGCGCAGAAACGGAGAGGAAATGAATATGTGGAAAACACTGATAAGGAGAAGGGACAGGATGATAGGACATCTGCTAAGACATGAGGGAATGACTTCCATGGTACTAGAGGGAGCTGTAGAGGTCAAAAACTGTAGAGGAAGACAGTGATTGGAATACGTCAAGCAAATAATTAAGGACGTAGGTTGCAAGTGCTACTCTGAGATGAAGAGGTTGGCACAGGAAAGGAATTCGTGGTGGGCCGCATCAAACCAGGCAGTAGACTGATGACAAAAAAAAGATATGTGTGTAATTACTTTCCTTTTTTACAATAGAAAAGAGTAAAGTCGGTTGCTTCCACGATGGGTATCATAGTATGACTACAAACAATTTTAGGTATTTCCAATACAACACTGGTCATAGTTAATATTCACGTTGTAACCTCCCCACAAAAATAAAGTAATATGAATAATACTCTCATTTAGCGTAACTACCCAACAGTGAAAATATAATACAATGTGACAAACCTATAACCTTTCAATAATTGACAGTCAAGTTAACCTGGTAAATTTTGGACGTCAGCAATCCTGCGTCATGGCCCTGATACATCATTCTGAATAAGCTGAAAAATCTTACCTTAATTAGATCGCCAGATAACGCGTATATATCTGCTCCTATAAGAAATTTTCCTGGCGCTGCTAAGTGTAATGCTGGCCTATAGATTTGTCTTATAAAACAGGAAAGAACTGACTTTTCTTTTCAATAATCGGGATTGCCAAGGATTGGAGAAATTAGTGAATTCTTTAAATTGAGATAAATGTCAAAAGTTACTTTTTATGAGAAAGATTATTATTCACAGATTTTTTTTAACCATTTACATGAGACTTGATTAACAATACTACATATGCGCGAGGCTGCTTTTACCTTATCCTACAACGCTCAAGCTCTGCCATCACTGCACACGACCGGCCCAGCCAACACGATACAACAGACACGACTGCTCGCTACCAACAACTAACTGCTACTGCTACACAGTTTCTACTGCAGTCAATACTACTCTTTGGTCTCAGATTCTCTTCTAGCTTACATATCGCAGGCTGCGCGTGAGCAATACATCGAAATTACATCAGCTCGAGTGCGCTAGCAACAAATTCTTTAATTATGGACCTCTTACATAACCTTCACTGGGGGGCAAAAATTTGGCAGCGATGGTGAATCAATTGGACTTGCCATGAGCAACAAATTTTTCTATAATCTATTTAGTTTACTAAGGCTACAATCACAGAGTATATACATCATTGATAAGTGCAGAACATATTAAGAAATTAGAGTGCACATGCACTGAGTACAAAACATATTCAGAAATGACAAAGTTTATACGCAATGAGAACAAAATATATTAACAAAACAGAGTGCACACGCACTGAGTACAAAACATATTCTTTTACAAGAATTTCAATGCACTGTATAAGCCTTTACTATTTTACAGGAACTAGGAAAGGAATGGGAAGGATTGCATCTAGGTTGTAGCACAGTAGGTTGCACGTAGGTGCACTGAAAGTCCATATCTTTCTACAGAAGCACAACACCAAGTGAGACAATCTGAAGTTCTCTTCCCTGAAGTATTTATCAGTGTAGCCAAGACACTGAAATGTTGTATTAATATTCAATGTTATCATTTTGGTAATACATTAGGTACACCAAACAGTGGGACCATAATAACATCTCCATCGTTCAAGGTTGTGGACAGCTTGATATGTCAACACCATATTCTTGTAGAATCCATACTCTTACAGCAACGTAGAATTAATGCAAAAACCAATATAGTGCTCCATGATCATGAGGATGGACAGGATAAACGGATATTGCAGTAATTAGGTGAGAAGGTGAAGGACACATTAAGTCTTATGCTAGTCATCATAGAATTCCACTAGTGTATCAACCGATATGAACAATATTGAGTATTGCGGAACACTATTCATAACTCATCTCACTAAATCAGTGGCATTCATTGGCCAGTTACAAAATATTCATATAGTGTTACAAAACATTATTCAGTGTTATTCACAAGTCAATCAGTGGCATTCATTCGCCAGTTACAAAGTATTCATATAGTGTTACAAAACATTATTCAGTGTTGTTAACAAGTCATCATTTAAAACAGGAGCTATTCAGTGTAGCATCAAGCTACTGGTGTTTATATATGATTTCATTTAAGTGACATGAGACATATTTAAAATGTAAGACATTGGAACTATTACTGAAGGTCGGTAGTCCAATAGTACATAGACATAATGGAATCAATACACAGAAAATTTGCATTATCTTTAGGACTAAAAATATATCTTAACCTGGTAGCATTATTTAGTTGTATACTGGTAATACTTGGGACTCGTAATAATTTCTTTTTCTAGCAATGCATTGCACTAGGATCGATAATTAATTGCTGGGGCATGAAAATATTTGCTTTTGACTTATTGCTGGAAATAAGGATTATTAACGTCATTCGTCACGAGTCAGCTGTAGCAAGGTTATGAAACAAGTACAGTATATGTGATCACATTCATAAATGATAGACACAACTGGGTAACAAAATGCAAGTACCTGAACAGGTTTAATAACAAACTACTTATAGCATATTTTCTCACGAAAAGCTTCTCCATGAAAAAAAAAAAAAAAAACAAAATGAATTATTGAACTGAAAGAAGAAATGCATATTATGCTGAAAAGTAGTGAACTTCGAATTAACAGGTAATGAAACGTGTACTTAATATGTATGTACTTTAGCTGTCTTTCCCAAAACATTCAGTCATAATATTATGCGACATACGACATACTGTCAAAAACAACTGCAACAAATACTTAAATAACTACATAGCATTTCTTAACTATTAGTAAATATATAAACTTCATCATTATCATCATCTGCAAAGAGAAACTCATTTATTATCATCTGCAAAAAATAGACACTTCATTATGCATATTCATATTACCATTTACTTCATACAATTATTAATTATCATCTGCAAAGAAAAACTTCATTATTCATATTAGCATATTCTTCATATAACTATTCATCATCATTTATTATCATCTGCAAAAAATAGACACTTCATTATACATATTCATATTACCATTTACTTCATACAATTATTCATTATCATTCATTACTTCATATAGTATAGAGTTTCTTACTTCTAGCATATTTCATCACAAAAATTAACATCTGTAGTTCTGTCTGACAGTGTGCAACAATCGCCTTGTATTCTGAAAGAAAAATAATTAGTCAAGACTGCTATCATACGATGTGTACAGTATATTCTGGTTAATGCTTGTTAATTCTGATCCATTTACTCTTCATGATAGTATATTGCATTTTCTTTCCTTCATTCTGATGGTAAAATTTCCATTTCATAATAAACCACTGTGGTTGTTTAATTAATTTCTTTTACACGGTATTGTTTTCTGAAAAATTATGAATAAGGATTAATATCTTGTATTTAATTCATATACCCATTAAATAAAATCTTGTTTCTAGTAATATAATTAAGCGTACAGCATAGCATGACAGAAAACGTATTAGGTCAAAAACATAGTCAGTTGCCAAGCGCAAAAAATTTACACACAGTATCATAATGTAGTAGCAAAAAATGTAGAATAGTCAAGATATTGAGATATCATAAGGAAAAATGTCAAACTCAACTGGTGTTTGTTACATCTTCAATATTTGATAGTGCATACAGACAAACATTCTACTTTCGATAGGAAAACAATCATACATACACAAAGTCGAAAATGTGCACGGTCTGATAATTAGCGACAAGAAAAGCGACCTGCTAACCTTACCGTGCCAGGCACTTGCCAGGAAAAAATATGATAATCATCAGTAAATAATCACATATACATAATTGTGTGAGTGGTCATACAAATATCAGGAAATGGCGGTACAGTGTGACAGATCGTAAAGTATGTTCATTCAATAAAGTCTTTAATATTGGAAATATGGTGATTGCCTTTGCTTTTTCTGGTTCTCAAAGTTTCAACATGTACCACATTGGGATGATGAATGCTGCGAATTCTGTATGGACCTGCGTATAGAAGTTCAAATTTACTGCATCTTCTCTTTCCTCTGTTGGATAAATAGTGTGTGCGTACTAATATCTTCTGTCCAATCTGAAAGTCACGGCGTGTACAAACCTGTTTTTGCTGTCTTCTCCGGCGCTCTGCGGCACGTTTGATGTTGTTGAGCGCAATCTCAATTACTTCATGGTGGCGTAGTCGACGAGATGTAGGAAAGGATACTAATTCTTTGATTTTGTTAGGTGGTTCAACATTTTTCAATATAAGAGTCGGAGATAGCATAGTGGATTCATTTGGTATGGAGTTAATTACATCCTGGAATTAGTGTATATGTGTATCCCAATCAATATGTCTTTTGTGGCAGTACATTCTACACAGTTTACCAATTTCTTTCATCAGTCGTTCACAAGGGTTCGAAGAAGCGTGATACTTGGATATATAGATCGGAGAAATGTTTCTAGCTCGTAACATACGTGTCCATATCGCACATCGAAATTGTGGCCCATTGTCGGAAATTACTTTCAATACATGCCCTACATGAAATAAAAAATGTTTTGCAAATGCATTCGAAATAGATTTAGCAGTAGCTTTGCGCAATGGAGTGAAGGTAACAAATTTCAAATTGAGTTCAACAGTGACAAAGATGTAACAAAACCCTCTATTAGATCTGGGAATCGGTCCAAAAATGTCTACAGCGACCATGTGTCTCAATTTAACAGGTACAATGGGATGTAACGGAGGAATATGTGAAGTCGTGTCTGATTTAGCTTCCTGGCAGATTTTACATGACGCTAAAACTCGTCGAATACGGTTCTCCATGTTGGCAAAATAACAGTTCTGTCTCAGTATAAGAAAACATTTTTTGGCTCCATAATGTGCGTAACTTAAATGAGTATACCAAATTAATTTGTTAACAAGTTCGTCAGGAATGCATAATAAAAAGTTGTTGCCGTCAGGGTGAGAGCGGCGAAACAGAATGTTATTGCGAACAGTGTAATGGTTTCTGATGGTAACGTTATTCTTATCTTGCCAAAGGTGTTTAATTCCTTTCCATACGTTGTCTTTACTTTGCTCTTGTGCTATGTCTCGTAATGACGATGAAATGAAGTTTTCAAATGCGACTTGTTGAATATACATGACGCTAGAATTTGCTTGGCAGAAGTTGGTTGCGACGTCTTGCTGATTGTTGCTGAGACAACGGGATAGTGCGTCTGCTACAATATTTTGTGTACCGGCAATGTGAAAAATTGTAAAATTAAATTCCTGTAAATAAAGTTTCCATCTGCTTAATCTGTCGTGTGTAAATTATGCGGAAAGTAAAAACTGGATACCTCTGTCGTCTGTGTAAACGGTAGTATGTCTTCCATAAGGAAAATGCCTAAATCGGGAAATGCCCATACAACACATAATGTTTCAAGTTCTGTAACAGAATAATTGCGTTCAGCAGGTGACAGAACGCGACTTGCAAAAGCGTCTTCTTCAATTTCCTGAAAAATGTGTACGCCTAAAGCTGTGTTAGAACTGTCGGTGGCAATGGAAAAATTTCTAGTGAGATCTGGGTGTGATAAAAGTGGTGCATTCAACAATGCTTGTTTCAGATTGACAAATTCAGACTGCGCTTGGCTATCCCAGGACAAAATAGTGTTTTTACCCGTCAATTGGCATAATCTAGGGGTGTCTAAAGCAGAGTAATGAATAAATTTACGGAAAAAGTTAATTAAACCCAGAAAGCTGCGTAATTGTTTCTTCGTCGTTGGAACAGTAATGTCACGTAAAGCTTGAAGTTTTTCCGGGTCAGGCGCAATGCCTTCTGCTGAAATTACATGTCCAAGAAATTTTGTGGAAGTTCTGCCAAAGTGCGATTTGCTAAGATTAACTGTGAGTCCTTGTGCACGAAAAGTTTGCAACAGTTGTTCCAGAATCAAAATGTGTTCAGACCAGTTAGCTTCTGCAATAAGAATGTCGTCTACATACTTTGTGATTCTGTCTTTAAGTTCTGTCGCAAGTATACCATTCAAACCGTGAATAAACGCTGCTGAAGAAATTGTTAAACCGAACGGTAATTTGCAAAATTGATAACAGTCACCAAAACAGAGAAATGCCGTGTACTTTCTGCAGTTCGGATGGAGCTGAATTTGCCAAAATCTCGATTTCAAATCTAATGTGGAATAAGTAGCAGTGCCATGAAATTTCTGTAGAAGTTCTTCTAGTGTTTGTGGGCGATCTGCTTCATTAATAATAATGTCATTGATGTGACGCGAATCAAGTACGAGGCGAAGTGAGCCATCTTTTTTTTTAACAATATGGAGCAGGTTTATGTACGGACTAACTGCTGGTTCAATAATACCTTGGTCAAGCATAGCTTGCAATTCTCTCTTAACTTGTTCTCTGTGAATATACGGAATGGGATAATGTTTGGCTTTAAACGTGTCGTGCTGTTTAACTTGAAATTCATACATGAAACCGGACATAGTACCAGGGATGTTGTCAAAAACTGGAGCTTGCTGTAAAAGAATTTTGCGTAATTGCGTACGTTCGTCGTCTGTATTTGCGCTGCTCTGTTTAACTTTATCAGAAATCATTTGCATAACGTCATAGTCGGCTTCGTCTGGTGTATTATAGTTGAGTACGAACGTATCTGTGAACAATGTGGAATGACAGTCTATGTTACGTGATGCAGAAATGACCTCTGTCCGATTAATTGTTTGTTCTTCTGCAGATAAAGAGTGCTGAAAATCTAATGCCAATTGTACATTTTCATCCTTTAACATTAAATAGGAATTTTGAAAGTCAATAATTGCGTCGTGTTGTACCAAAAAATTCGTACCTAAAATAACGTCTGTTGTCAATAAGGGAACAATCCAAAAATTTGAGTGGAACGTATGACCTGCAATACAAAATGATAAGTGTGTCTGTAATTTTACATCTACTCCTTTACCAGATACTGCTCCTTTTACTTTAGTTTTGCCTAATGGTAATGTAGGATAAGTATTCTCTTTGTTACAAGCGTTGAAAGTTTCCTCATTTATAACTGACATAAGTGATCCAGAGTCGATTACTTCCGAAAATGTGGATGATCCAATCTTTATTTCAATGACAGGGTGGGAAATGGTTTTATGAATAACTGGTTTTTCCTGCAGAAGAGTGTCTCGGATGTCTCAAAAGTAATAACATTTTCGTGAACAAGAGTCGGTGTATCAAAAGTATTGCTTACATCACTGGAAGGTTCAATCTGTGCTGTATCTAGTCAAATTCTTTCTGATGTGCTGTTATTTACGGGAGGATGCTGTGTCATTTCAACTATTTGTACTGTTCTGTTATTTCTTCCTGACGTATTAGGTGCGGGATGATACCAATTGTCTGGTTCATTCATGATAATCTGTTGTTGTGGTTGATTATGCTGCTGGTAAGACCGACTGTTACGCTGAAAACTGTGCTCATTACTCTTACGTCTGTCATGATAATCATTGCTATACGGCGCGTTGCGATAGGAGTTGAAATGATGTGTTTTCTATATGTACTGACTTCCTTGTTGCGGTGCGTTACTATTTGGTGGAGCCGACTCTATATGTGTAGGCGGCGAAACATTAAAGCTTGGTTGACCTTGCAGACTACACTGTTGGTTTGGTATGCTAACCGGCTGCTTTTGATGCTGTTGCGGTGAAAACCCTCTATTGTAGCCAAAATGTGTTTGCGATTGCTGAAAATTTTGTACGTACTGATGATTAACATTTTGTCTGTTATTAAAATTACGCTGGTAGTTCTTGTCGCTTCGGGAGTGTCTAAAGAAAACTCTCACTTTCGGTAAAACTTGTCATATCAGGTTTTCTTTACTTATTCTTAATCCTAGATAGATCGATAGTTGAAGAGCTATTTTGATAGATATAAAGGCTAGTAGAAGAGAAGGCAGCAGCGCAGAAAACTAAAGATGACATAGCACTACTTCGGCTCGGGGCCCTGTGCACGCTGCGGCACATATTCATCGAAGTGTAATGAATCCCCTGAGGTCTCTTACGCGCTGCAAATAAATTTTAGTTTCTGCGTTACAGGCAATGCCGGTGAAAATTCAAAAACAAATTGTTGTATCCAGGCCAATTCTAGTTTCTGCATTACAGGCCAAGCTGATGAAAATACAAAAGCAAATTGTCGTATCCAGTCCAAAGCATGTATTTGTGTTGTGTCATTTTTAAATACCTTATATTTTTTCACGGATAAAAATTGCTTATAATCAACGTTATCGTCGCTGAATGTGTGAACTGGTTCAGGATTTATGATAATCCGTTTGTCTGTGTCTGCCCGGAATCCAAGTCACGTACTCTCTGTAAATTACGTAAATTATTCTGGCTCTGTGAGTGTGGCAAATGTTCGGAATGTGGCCTATGCTGTGTCGTGTTACAGGCTGAGACATTTTTCATCTCCGTCACTTCTTGCTGTGAAGACGACACTTTTGTACGCAGTGTATTATTGGATGAACCTATCTCACTAATCGTCTGCTGTAAATTTTGGAATTCGGGTGTTTGATTAAACGAAACTGGTGACGTATCGTCTGTTTTGATGTCATTGTTATTTTCGATAACGTCAATACGACTGGCCAATTCATCAAATTTTTCAGTCAGTGCTTTAACCTCATCATCATTTTTAGTGACACAAGCATTAATTTGTTTTTGCATTTTACGGGTAGTTTTGTTCAATTTCTTAACGTCTGCTTTAATGGCATCGGGATCCTGTATTAATTCTAATTGTTCAAGTCTGTTGGTCACTGTCTGAAAGTCTACTGTGTGTGTGTCTGTTTTTGTTTTAAGATCGGAGATTTCATCATGCAATTCGGTGTTCAACTGTTTAATAGTATTGATTTCGTCTGATACTGTAGCAATGTTATTGTCTACGTATGTTTTTGCTTTCGTAAATAATTTACGCTTATCTTCCTGTCTCTGTGCAGCAATTGTTTCCATGACTTGTTTCTTTCCTTTGTTCTGTTCCTGTATGAATTTACGGTAACGCGTTTCACTGTTTTGTAGGTGGTGATTAAATCGTTCGTCAATTAGGCTGTTTTTTTGTTCAAATTTCTTGTCGACTTTCACGTCCAGCGTGTGTGAAAGTTCTGCTGACATTAATTTAAACTCGTCGCGTAACTGTGTTGCGTTTTCAGAACATTGTTCAGCGACTGCACTAATTTCATCTCTAAGTAATTTAGTTGTGGCTGCATGTGTATTACTTAATTCTTGTGCCACAGATCTAATTTCTTCACTACTATTCCTAGCACAAGCCATAATTTCCTCACGTAATTGTTTTTTGGTTTCATTACACTGCTCGGCAACAGCTGTAATCCGTTCAGTAAGCTGTTCAGTAGAGGTGTCAAGTTTTTCATTAATCTGTTTAAAGTTCTCGTCGTGTTTTTCATTCGACTGTTTCAAACTTTCATTAAGTTCTTGGAAATTGTCGTCTTGTTTTTCATTGAATTGTAGCAGTAATGCTACAACTTGATCCAAGCCAAAATTACCGACTCTATTCTCTGTACTGTGTGATGGTGGGTCTGCATTTGTCACGTTTTGTGAAACCATTTGGTCATTGTCTGATTCACGAAAAGGTTTGCTAATTGGACGTGCACTGTGGGTCACTACCTCGGCATCAAATAAATCTGACGTATTTTGACTACATTGTTCATCTTCGTGAGAAAAATTTATCTGTTCACTCTTTGCTCATCATTAGCATCAAACTCATTACTAGTGATCGGCACACACTGATTATCTGTAATTAGAGGATTATCACTATTACACTGAGTGTCGCTAGTATAATCGGTCAAATTATTCGAGTCAGCTTTTTCACTCCTTGCACATCGCGATGCACTGTTAGCAATTTTGCGCGGCATTTTCACAACTCAAAGTTAAGCACAAAATCAAACAAAGACAAAGCTAAAATGGAACAAATACAGTTACAAGAAAGAGCAATAAATTGCCGATGATCTGTGAAACAAAAAGTGACTAATTAGTAAATGCGTTGCGCCAGATGCAAACTACTTTTAATTTTAAGTAAATAAGAGCAGATATATAGCTGACCACTTCTCAGAAATTCACAAAAATACAATCCTGGCCGGTTGTCGCCAAGTGTAACCTCCCCACAAAAATAAAATAATATGAATAATACTCTCATTTAGCGTAACTACATAACAGTGAAAATATAATACAATGTGACAAACCTATAACCTTTCAATAATTGACAGTCAAGGTAACCTGGTAAATTGTGGACGTCAGCAATCCTGCGTCATGGCCCTGATACATCATTCTGAATAAGCTGAAAAATCTTACCTTAATTAGATCTCCGGATAACGCGTATATATCGGATCCTATAAGAAATTTTGCTGGCTCAGCTAAGTGCAATGCTGGCCGATAGATTTGTCTTATAAAAAAGGATGAACTGACTTTTCTTTTCAATAATCGGGATTGCCAAGGATTGGAGAAATTAGTGAATTCTTTAAATTGAGATAAATGTCAAAAGTTACTTTTTATCAGAAAGATTATTATTCACAGATTTTTTTTAACCATTTACATGAGACTTGATTAACAATACTACATATGCGCGAGGCTGCTTTTACCTTATCCTACAACGCTCAGGCTCTGCCATCGCTGCACACGACCGGCCCAGCCAACACGATACACCAGATACGACTGCTCGCTACCAACAACTAACTGCTACTGCTACACAGTTTCTACTGCAGTCAATACTACTCTTTGGTCTCAGATTCTCTTCTAGCTTACATATCGCAAGCAGCGCGTGAGCAATACATCGAAATTACATCAGCGCGAGTGCGCTAGCAACAAATTCTTTAATTATGGACCTCTTACAACATCTCTCAACTTCTTATTATTTACTGGTGCTTCGAAATCAACATATTTAGTATACGTATATTTATCCTACCCTAATGTACACTAGTGATGATTCATATCTATTCCCATCAAATTACAGCCAGCCGGTGTGGCCGAGTGGTTCTAAGCGCTACAGTCTGGAACCGCGCGGCCGCTACGGTCGCAGGTTCGAATCCTACCTCGGGCATGGGTGTGTGTGATATCCTTAGGTTAGTTAGGTCTAAGTAGTTCTAAGTTCTAGGTGACTGATGACCTCAGAAGTTAAGTCCCATAGTGCTCAGAGCCATTCGAACCATTTATTCCCCATCAAATTACAACTCTGCATTATTAGCTACGAAGCGCGCAAGTAAACAATGTTACGCAAATATATGAAAATTGTAATTTTACAGTCGGTGACCTACATAGAGTATGGATTTTCATCTAAAATTAAAACCGCCACGAGTAATTATTTAATCTTTCGAGTGAGCGACTGATCACCTCTGGAAGTATTATGTGTGAGAAAATGGCATACATATTCAAATCCATATGCTTCAATACTGCTTAGTACAATGGAAATTTGTTACGTCTGCCACTACGGAGGTGATAGAAATGTAAACAACTAAGACAAGTAGTGACACTAAACTCGTCAACTTTGAGTGAAGGTTAGGACTCCAAGTTAGGTCACGAGATTTACCGCATTTTGAATAACAGCAGAATGTTTCTTACATGTTACAAAGTATGCGTTCCACTGCCGAATATATGGTTTACATGTGATCGGCAATTTTTAAATCCACGTATAGCTTGTGAATAAAAGCTGTGAAGAATTCCTTGTTGGGGTCTAGTACAATCCTTCGTTTGTTTCTATCTTTCATAACATCATACAAAATTTCATAAATCTCACCTACAATCTAGCATATCTAAGGTTTTATTTATCTTCTCCAGGTTATACTCCGCCGGTAAATGTGCCGCAGCACATAGATTTGTACTGACAGTAGTTTTTGTCGACAATAAAGCCCGCCGGCTATGGGCGGTAATTTGATACAACATTTTTCACCGTGATCAATGTTATTTCAAGTCTGATAACGTTAATTAAGCAATTATAGGATGTGTCAGGTGTTTAGCTGCAGGTGAGGTCGATGTACCAGCGGCCAATAAAACACGAGCGTGTACGTTCCTGTGCGAAAAAATGAAGCATAGCCAATGAAAGGAAAATAGTTGCTGTTTTTTTTACACCATACCGTTACAGTCTATATATATCGAGGCTTTAAATTTTAGCCGCTATTATTCTACTTGAAATAACGTCAGACGGGAAAATCAGTTATCTAAACAATGAATGAATGTCAAAAATAGCGTTTATAAGGATATATGAAGCATTGCCATAAGCTGTTTAATTTTGAATCTATTTTTTATTCACATGCAATACTGCGTATAAGAATGAGGTTACATCAGTTGAGCTTTAACTAGTAGTTGACACCAATTTGGAATGTTTCTATCTTTTATTAAACATTGACTTCTACTTCCTCATACAGAAATACAATAAAATATGTAAGACATGCCGATTGTAATAGCATCTGTCACTCATTGAAACAATCATGAATGAAATAAATTTTAGAGAAATATTTTACGATTATTTTACAGTTACACAGAACTAGAAGATTTTTTTTTTAAATTTGGAGGGCACTCTCGTCATATGCGAAGTACTTGTTAGTAGTAGTAATAAGTTACGTTAATGCAGCTAGGTGACTTCTTCGACAAACGACAATATTTCGACAGGTGCCAACCGTGTCATTTTCTACGAACAAATTAAAAGACATAGAGGAATGAAAGGACATTTAAAACGTCGGTATGGTGAAGATATGCAGATATGTCACACAACACGAGCGCCACGAGCCGACCAAAGATGACCAGCTTAAAAAATTATCGATACTGAATGTCAATAACCAACGATTGAAGTACCATTAGCTATGCCTCTCTGTGGTTTGACAAGGGAGCGAGCAGAAATTCCCAGTGCTGATGGTTTGACCAATGTAAGACAGACATTAAATGTACTGGCAGTTTCGAATATTTACCATCCCTACATGTACAGTGGAATGACGAGAATGAACATTTGTACCGAACCTCGACACGAAATCGCATTTTCTGCTTTATGCAGTTGGTCACACTAAATACTTCGACTATCCGTCCTAGACTCACACCCAGAACCATAGTAGCCGTCGGACACGCATGCATGTCCAAAGAAACACACATCTTACTGTTCACAGTATTAGTCGCCCAATACCGGGCTTGCGACTTACAAAAAAAAAAAAAAGGAAGCAAAAGAAAGGCTCCTTTGCAAGGAAATAACACCAATAGGACTTACGAGTTCAGGTACGACACATGGACGATGACATATGGAAGTTTTGGGAACAAATTCGGGTTCGAGTCCCGGTTCAGCACAAATTTTCGCTGTCGTCATTCCATCAACCAGCTGTAGACGGTTGACATTCAGAACTACGAACACATTTCATTTCTTTCGCCGCAGCTGCAGTCACCACATTCTATCGCACTTCTTCATGACGCAAGCACTGCAATTTCTATATTCGCCGTAATATATGACGCCACAATTGCAAGGAATACGATAGACACCCGTCCGAAAAAAATCAAGATTGTCATTTACGGATCCTTAAAGGTATGTAACACTATACGCCGATGTAAAAACACTTTACACGTCATATTTCTGCAGAATACAACTAATTATGTAGGAAATGCATCCAGCCTGAGGCAAACAGGCCATAAACTTGGCTGCAACCTCTTTATTCTCACCACCCACAGGATTCACGGTTAGTCTGTAGCGCAACGAGCGTCTCATCGTTCACTATGACTCTTCTGACGAAAGGTAACTTCGGGATGGACTAATTCAGGTTGCAACCTCTCCGGCACAAAGATGACAAGGGCTGTGTGAACCGGATGGTCACAAACATCGGCCTGTAGACACAAATAAGGGTGGCCTGGCTTCTGTTATATATGGACGTTCTGTGATCGCCCCCATTGGAAAGCTTTTGACGACGGTCCTTTATCAGTAGTGGGAAAAGGTTTAAATTTTCCATTGAAGCCCAAGTTGATTTTATAAGTTCTGTCGAATGGGATGAGAAGGTAATGAGAGAAGCATGCATGTTCTGACTTGGGCACGTTCCCCCAAGAGCAATAGAGCTGTAGCTGATTCGCTGCTTTTAAATGAGAGTATTTTCTGATGTTGCAATTTTACTCTCGTACTGTGGAAATGCTACACTTGTGTTAGACAGGAAAGATTATGTTCTTCAGATGCAGCTTTTTGTATATCATTCAATGCATCATAGTACTGACATGATTTAGTGCGCTGAGAGAAAGATTAGCAACTCCTAAGTTTAGTGCGCTGTCACCTCAAAATTATATGGCTTTCCGAAGATCACCAAGGAAGAGTTTCCTCTTAGGCCAATTATGAGAAACATCGGTCCCAGACAAAGAGTGTAGCAAGACACCTTGGTACATATCGAGCCCAATAGTATGTCAATGTGCACAACACTAAGAAATCGATGGATATCTAAGTCCATCAGAGGACTGAATTTGAATGATTAATATTTTAATAAGTTTTGTTGTGGTCCCTCTCTCTCTTCACAAGCATTCTGATCCGTTGTAGCCGGCCGGTGTGGCCGAACGATTCTAGGCGCTTAAGTCTGGAACCACGCGTCAGCTACGGTCGGAGGTGCCTCAGGCATGGACGTCTGTGGTGTTCTTAGGTTGTTCAGGTTTAAGTTGTTTTTAGTTCTAGGGGAATGATGACCTCAGATGTTACGTCCCATAGTGTTCAGAGACATTTCTTTGATCCGTTGTAGTCAATGCAGGTTAGGTTGAGTGTTAAATTAACGAAGATTTTTCGACACGAAATAACTTCCATTTGCATTTTATTCAATGATTAGTATAATGATCATACTGAAAAGTTGCAGTGAGAGGTCCTTTGTAGCTTATTATTGGCAAGTGGGATGCGCGGGCTCCTATTGTCCTTCTCTGTCGATGGGAGTTGCTGTCTTTCAGTGAGAGCTAGGCTGTTGTAACTACTGCAGAGGGAGTGGAAGGTGATATAAGTTGAGTGTGTTTGAACTGGTGAGGTGCGGCCATGGAGTCACTGGAACAGGCACCAGGATGTGAGCACCAATACTCAGTGCAAGCGCGGCGACCCGGGACCAGCTATTGCGGCATGGCTGCGGGACTGGATTTTAAGCGACTGGTTACCCGGGATCCTATACCTAGTCACCTGCATGGTTACTGGGATATACCGTGCTCGGTGTAACGCCTTGTTCCGTACCGTTAACCTGTATGTGTTAGTACACCTGGCAGTTTCTGACGACTACAGATGATCTGGTGAGCAGTTCTGTTATTTTTGCAATTTGATATGCAGTTTTTATGTGGTTTACCGGCGTATGAGTCAGTTTTAGACTGACTGTAATACTTGCAGTATCCTCTTGTCTTACTGCATTATAAGAAAACTATAAATCTGAAAGGTAAATGATTATGCTCTTGTTTCTGTTCTGACGGAAGTTGCCGGTTTCTATGAATGCGGCCCAAGACATATGCATGGTGGCATTTGCCTGTAACTGACGCAGGAAATTGAGTTGAGGCCTAGGCGTTCAATAAAATTTATTATTGTTTATGTTCCATTGTGCTTAATAAGATCGATTACAATGTATTCTCTTATACCATTCTGGAAATAAAAACGGTTCCAGTCTTTGATTATCGTAATCTTAAGAATTATGTGAGTAGCTCATATTGGGCAAACCGAATATAACACTTTTGTAGCCTGGGAAAGTCTGTGTGTTTCTTAAGTTGTACAGCTGCTGTGCACTCTCAGTAAAATTTCAGACTCATCACAGCACATTCTAATTTAATAATTTTTCAGATGTCTTGACCACACTTTTTATATTTCCAGGGTCACCTTGAGCTATAAAATACAATAGATAACTAGTATTGGAAAATATGAAAACATGTTACATTTCACCGTTGATTACAGACACAGTACTATGAGTAGAATATGGCTTTCTTGCTTACCAGTTTTAGGTCATTCATATACAATAGGTAATTAATAACATTGTATCCGGTTAACATCCTCAATGAATAGGCAACTGCGAATTGTTACGAAGGGACAAACTGGAAGACATGTGGACAAAACTTCTAGGCTGTGTTGGATACGAGATATACGCTGCATTTATTTCTTTACAACTGCTTTTGCATCTTTACATCGTATAAAACAATTTTATAACCAAACAATTCATGGGTATTACCACTGCAATTTTTTACAAAAGGTGTTTAATGGAAGACAATGTGAAATAGATCTTTCGAGTGGTCGAAAATAACGCATTGGAGAAGTATGCTGGACGGCGCTAGGGTACACGAAACTAACAGTCCATTAACAAACACTTTTATTTTTATTTTTTTACATACGACTAACAGCGTATAAATTAGTAGTATCAGTAGAAATTCACAAAAGCCATTTTATAGGAGTTTACGAAGTCCAGGAATACCAGTTGAAGCATGTAGCATTCACTCATGAGAAACACGTGGCACTCATGCATTGCTATTTCCGCCAATGGAGTAAATGCATGTATACAGGATTTTCAAACAACCCACTGGGAAACCCATGCATTTAGTGTAGCCCGAAACAGGCCCATTTGTGCACCTTCGGGTGGCATGAGTCCGCTGGTATAATAGCGTTTGTAGCAGCTGGTTTCCTAGATATGCCAAATATCAGTTTGTAGGTGGACATATTTACAGTTAAATCAAGAAAATTTATTGCTTGGCAATTCTGCGTGGTGTGCATACAGCCACCTGTTTAATTGTTTCCTCACTGCCTTTTATTACTACGAAAGCTTAACCCACATATCTGTTATGACTTACACGTTACTCCAGATTTCATGGTATTTGGTAATGTAACTGCTTTGTAAGTGAGCCGTGAAACTCTCGGCTACTTTGCCCGACAAACTCTTTTCTCATAGCTAGGCTCTCAGGTTGATGATAATATTTACCTTACCGAAGAAATGTTTGACGGGTAAAGAAAATTCTAACTTATCGACCAATTCTGTTCCTTGCCTTGACAATCTTTTTGTGTTTTAACAAATTACGGTTGATGATGTTAATGGTTTCAGAAACTAATATGCTAGTGTATATGTTAATAACATCCAAGGAGGTTAGGTAAGCATTTTCTGGAAATACTAAATCTTTGGTCTTTCGTACAAAATGATATGAGCTACTCAAAGAAAAACACTTCTGAAAAATTTAAACTTCTATGAGTTTCATTGAAATCCCTATTTAACCAATACGTGGGAGCAGCACAGTTGTTCACAGTTGGACAAAATTCAAATGGTTCAAACGGCTCTGAGCACAATGGGACTTAACTGCTGCGGTCATCAGACACTAGAATTTAGAACTACTTAAATCTAACTAACCTAAGGACATCATACACGTCCATTCCCGAGGCAGGATTCGAACCTTCGACCGTAGCGGTCGTGCGGCTCCAGACTGTAGCGCCTAGAACCGCTCGGCCACTCAGGCCGGCTCACAGCTGGACCAACGGAATGCGACTTTGTGCAGCTTAACCTGTGATTTAAGTATCAGTAAATTTGGTTTCATTACTATTACGGTTTCCCTATCTCTCTCTCTCTCTCTCTCTCTCTCTCTCTCTCTCTTCGATATAGAAAAAAAAACTGTCTTTAACTTTGTTTACAATGCTGCATTAAATTTTTCCATCGTATTATATTTAATTTCAGAAAAGTTGTTAAAGTGCATGAAAAGTTATTAAAGTGCAACGAAATGGCCGCTTCGCCTCACAGCATTTTCATCTAAATTAGAACAGCGCATTGTGATTTGGGTTTAATAATTGTTCCCTTAAGTAGTTAAATACTCAAACGGCAACTGCTGCTGTAAGTCTATTAAACGTTAATCTTCATGAATTGTGTTTAGCCAAATCAGCATAAATTTTACTGCACAGCAGAATTTCTTATGTACTAAAATGGAACACCTACAGCCGACTTTTCGATGTTATTTATTATATAACTACCAGTTTCGGTGGTTCAGTATATAAGTTTCAGAACTTAACTGAATCAGTGAAACTGGTACTACGTTTACAATAGATAACAACGACAGGACGGCTGCAGGTTTTCCATGCTATTACGTAATATGATCTGCATATTGAGGTTTTCAATTTCCCTGTGCAGCGCACTTTCGTGGCGTTTGTGCCTTAAAAATAGAGGAATGTGCACCTCTCCCAATACAATCAGTTGTCGAAGACCTCACCCGATGGCTGTGCCGTATATTTTTGGGACAATTTATACGCCAGGAGAAACTTACGTTATAAGATTCTCTATGTGTACGGGAGCAATGACATAATAGCAGCAAAAGTTGCAATATCTACATCTACGTGACTACTCTGCAATTCAAATTTAAGTGCTTGGCAGAAGGTTCATCGAACCACAATTATACTATCTCTCTACCATTCAACTCCCGAACAGCGCGCGGGAAAAACGAATACATAAACCTTTCTGTTAGAGCTATAATTTCTCTTATTTTATTTTGATGTGGGTTGGGCTAAACAAAATATTTTTGCATTCAGAAGAGAAAGTTGGTGACTGAAATTTCGTAAACAGATCTCACCGTGACGGAAAACGTCTTTGCGTTAATGACTTCCATCCCAATTCGCGTATCATATCTCCCACACTCCCTCCCCTATTACGTGAAAATACAAAACGAGCTGCCTTTTTTTCTCCCTTTCGATGGCCTCCGTCAATCCCATCTGGTAAGGATCCCACACGGTGCAGCAATATTCTAACCGTGGACGAACGAGTGTAGTGTAAGCTGTCTCTTTAGTGGACTTGTTGCACCTTCTAAGTGTCCTGCCAATGAAACGCAACCTTTGGCTCGCCTTTCCGACAATATTATCTATGTGGTCTCTCCAACTGAAGTTGTTCGCTATTTTAACACCCAGGTACTTAGTTGAATTGCTAGCCTTGAGAATTGTACTATTTAACGAGTAATCGAATTGCAACGGATTTATTTTGGAACTCATGTGGATCACCTCACACTTTTCGCTACTTAGCGTCAACTGCCACCTGCCACACCATACAGAAATCTTTTCTGAATCGCTTTGTAACTGATACTGGTCTTCGGATGACCTTACTAGACGGTAAATTACAGCATCATCTGCGAACAACCTAAGAGAACTGCTCAGATTGTCACCCAGGTCAATTATATAGATCAGGAACAGCAGAGGTCGCAGGACGCTTCCCTGGGGAACACCTGATATCCCTTCAGTTTTACTCGATGATTTGCCGTCTATTACTACGAACTGCGACCTTATGACAGGAAATCACGAATCCAGTCGTATAACTGAGACGGTACCCCATAGCTCCGCAGCTTCATTAGAAGTCGCTTGTGAGGAACGGTGTCAAAAGCTTTCCGGAAATCTAGAAATACGGAATCAACTTGAGATCCCCTGTCGATAGCGGCCATTACTTCGTGCGAATAAAGAGCTAGCTGCGTTGCACAAGAACGATGTTTTCTGAAACCATGCTGATTACGTATCAATAGCTCATTCCCTTCGAGGTAATTCATAATGTTGAATACAGTATGTGCTCCAAAACCCTACTGCAAACCGACGTCAATGATATAGGTCTGTAGTTCGATGGATTACTCCTGCTACCTTTCTTAAACACTGGTGCGACCTGCGCAATTTCCCAATCTGTAGGTACAGATCTATCGGTGAGCGAGCGGTTGTATATTATTGCAAAATAGGAAGCTATTGTATCAGCGTAATCTGAAAGGAACCTAATCGGCATACAATCTGGACCTGAAGACTTGCATTATGAAATAGATTGTCATCTCGCGATTATACACTGACGTCACGTCCTTGCGACACATGCAATTTTGTGCCCGATCGGGACTCTAAAACGGATTTCAGGGCTCACCTCGAGCTGTCGCCATAACCAATGTGAATACCCGAGCACGCATCCGGCACCGATCCAGACTTCCATACATCACGTAGTCACAACCATTACGCTTGCGCTATTGGTGATTCCTGCACAGGGAGGCAAATGTCATTTTAGCCTCTCGATTCATGGATAGCTTATTGACGGTTACAATGTCTGTGTTTATTTAGGGGTGTGTATCGTCACACTACAGTGTCCTTCAGACATTCAATCATTTCTGAAGGAACTGTATTATGAAAATACAAACCCTGAATACACAGACAATGTAACCGTAAGTAATGAGACAATACAGCTCTATGTAACTGAGATTCTGAACCGTAGTCTCTCTCTCTCTCTCCCTCCCTCTCTCTCTCTCTTTCTCTCTCTCACTCTCTCTCACGCATGCACATACACTCACACTGACACACAGTAAACAGCGACATAGTGATCGAAAAAATTTAAAATTGCATTTTTCCTACTGAAGACAGTGGAGATCAGAAAAAGTTAGTGAACATACATTTTATATTACTCTTCTGACTAGTTTCATACAGCTAGCCACGAATTCCTCTCCTGTGTTATCCTCTTCGTCACAGTGTAGCAATTGAAACCTAAGTTCTCAATTATTTTCTGTATGCATTCGAATCACTGTGTTCCTCTACAGTTTTCACACTCTAGAACTCCCTTTTGTACCACGCAGGTCATTCCCAGACGTCATTACAGACGTCATGTCATTGTCTTCTTTCTTCTTTTCAGTGTTTTCCATATCCCTTTCCTCTCCGAATCTATGGAAAACTTATTCATTCATTCCCTTATCAGTCCACCTAATTTTCAACTTCCGTCTGTAGAACTACATCTAAATTGCTTCGATTCTCTTCTGCACTGGTTTTCCCATAGTTGATGTTTCACTACCATACAGTGCTGCGCTCAGTGATGTTTATGTTGATCTCTTTTCAAATTTTTTGTACAGGTTGCGGAATTGTCAGAACTGAGGTGGTGCAAAACTGTTTTTGATATGTGCATTACCAGTGTGAAGTTTTCAGTGTGAATGCATTCCTACGCTAAATGGTCTGTGATTCCAGATGTCAAACTGAGAAAGAAAACCACAAAAACCACAGCTTGTTGTAACAAGGTATTTTTCTAATTCTTAAATGCTTCCTACTACAAAAACTCAAATTTCTGCACATGCAGATAATAAAGATGTTTCTCTTATTGATGATGACAATAAACAGAAATTGTATAGTATATGCGATCAGGACAGACATTTATATGACAAATATGATCACGTCTCGTTTACAGACTTTATGCCTTGAATTAATGTCTCTTTCACCTGTTTTATGTGGATTAAGACATATTTTACTGGGTTCCTAGAAGTATGGAAACGACACTTCGACTTGAACGTTATTACATGCAATTATAGTGTAACACAGAAGCGAGGTGATTGCGTATATTGGAATACCACAATGAACAACAAATCCATATGTCGTCATTCGGCTGTGATGAATATTTAACTTACTGCTGAAGTCAGTACACCCTGTGATACGGGAACCTTGTGCTGTGATCTCTGAACTGTGGTGCAGCATCAACAGGATCGGCTGTGAAGCGTGGGGCAGGCAGTCGAGCGGAGAGCCACGGCTGCCGATGGGAGCACACCGTCCAAGTGATCCGTTCGACCGGCGCGCCTCTGCTCCCCGGGGAATATTTTTGCGAGTTTGTCCGTCACCGTCGCGTCCCAGTGGCGTGGAGTTTCGCATTTCGCTCACGTTCCCTCCAGGCGAGGAGAGCAGAGGCGAGTTGTTGGTGTGGCCGTACACCCTCCTCACTCCACTCCATCATCCCCGCCCCCCCCTCTCCCCACCCCACGCCTTCCTTGGTTCCCGACAGACACTTGTTGGAGAGGCGGAGGCTTTCGCACGGCTGTCCGCTGGCCTGTGTTTTATGTCTCCACTGCTGCTGTACCACCCAAAGAAATGGAGGAAACGAAAGACACAAACACCAGACGTCGACGTGTGACTTGTTGCAAGAACTGGGATAACCTGTGTAGTTGATGACACGAATTGAAATGGTGGTATCAAAAACCTCCAAAGTCCTCAGTTGTAGTAAATTTGTGTTTCGGCATCATGTTTTAGTTTGAAGCGGAACGCATCTGGCGACACTAACAAACCTCTAACTTCGCATTGAACTCCGATGCATAAAGGGAACTGAATGTTGCTTTAATTCCAAGAGAAATCCATTTCCAGAACTTCGTGTCACCAAATAGCCGAGAAGTTACATAATGGCTGACCATGTCGAAGCTCATGATGTCTGAATACATTTAACTTTAAAAGAAAGCCTAATGAGAATAATTAGAAGAAAAATAAAATAAAAACCTTAAGAATGGAAGGTTGGCAATATATTATGCAAGTGGAAAGAAGACAGAAGCGCGGAAAACAGGATCATCTTGCCGTTGTGTTTTAGTAAATTTTATTATGAAGCAAAGTAGCTGTTGTTAAATAACTTCAATATAGTGACATCCAAATATCCCGAAGATTCTTATTTGTATGGTGTTATATATTAACGCATTATGCCAGGAGAGGATGCCATCTGCATGAACATTGTTATGTATTCACTATATGTCTGATGAACCCTTAAGTCAAATATTGTTCTTTTTATTTTGTACTCTTTGCAGTAATATTATATATGATTTATTTATTGTATTTTCATGTTATACACTCCTGGAAATTGAAATAAGAACACCGTGAATTCATTGTCCCAGGAAGGGGAAACTTTATTGACACATTCCTGGGGTCAGATAAATCACATGATCACACTGACAGAACCACAGGCACATAGACACAGGCAACAGAGCAAGCACAATGTCGGCACTAGTACAGTGTATATCCACCTTTCGCAGCAATGCACGCTGCTATTCTCCCATGGAGACGATCGTAGAGATGCTGGATGTAGTCCTGTGGAACGGCTTGCCATGCCATTTCCACCTGGCGCCTCAGTTGGACCAGCGTTAGTGCTGGACGTGCACACCGCGTGAGACGACGCTTCATCCAGTCCCAAACATGCTCAATGGGGGACAGATCCGGAGATCTTGCTAGCCAGAGTAGTTGACTTACACCTTCTAGAGCACGTTGGGTGGCACGGGATACATGCGGACGTGCATTGTCCTGTTGGAACAGCAAGTTCCCTTGCCGGTCTAGGAATGGTAGAACTATGGGTTCGATGACGGTTTGGATGAACCATGCACTATTCAGTGTCCCCTCGACGATCACCAGAGGCAGAGGTGTAAGGCCAGTGTAGCAGATCGCTCCCCACACCACGATGCCGGGTGTTGGCCCTGTGTGCCTCGGTCGTATGCAGTCCTGATTGTGGCGCTCACCTGCCCGGCGCCAAACACGCATACGACCATCATTGGCACCAAGGCAGAAGCGACTCTCATCGCTGAAGACGACACGTCTCCATTCGTCCCTCCATTCACGCCTGTCGCGACACCACTGGAGGCGGGCTGCACGATGTTGGGGCGTGAGCGGAAGACGGCCTGATGGTGTGCGGGATCGTAGCCCAGCCTCATGGAGACGTTTGCGAATGGTCCTCGCCGATACCCCAGGAGCAACAGTGTCCCTAATTTGCTGGGAAGTGGCGGTGCGGTCCCCTACGGCACTGCGTAGGATCCTACGGTCTTGCCGTGCATCCGTGCGTCGCTGCGGTCCGGTCCCAGGTCGACGGGCACGTGCACCTTCCGCCGACCACAGGCGACAACATCGATGTACTGTGGAGACCTCACACCCCACGTGTTGAGTAATTCGGCGGTACGTGCACCCGGCCTCCCGCATGCCCACTATACGCCCTCGCTCAAAGTCCGTCAACTGCACATACGGTTCACGACCACGCTGTCACGGCATGCTACCAGTGTTAAAGACTGCGATGGAGCTCCGTATGCCACGGCAAACTGGCTGACACTGACGGCGGCGGTGCACAAATGCTGCGCAGCTAGCGCCATTCGACGGCCAACACCGCGGTTCCTGGTGTGTCCGTTGTGCCGTGCGTGTGATCATTGCTTGTACAGCCCTCTCGCAGTGTCCGGAGCAAGTATGGTGGGTCTGACACACCGGTGTCAATGTGTTATTTTTTCCATTTCCAGGAGTGTATTTGGGGGACAAGAGAGCATTGTACATTGTGAAGGATTTGCCAACGTATTTTGAATAGATGGGGCTAGCGTAAGATGCTTAACACACTTAGTTTTACAGCATAAAGGCTGGCCCAATAATCTTGACTATTCCAAATAAGTTAATGGCAGTTGCCGCTTCTGGGCTTCTTGATCCACCCATCTTCCGTTGGGTCTCTCGACGTTTCTTCTTTATTCGGCGATGTACTGTAGTCAAAGGCATAGTCAACAGGTGCCACTTGCACCCCTTCCCCCTGAAATATGTATCAGAGAGATTTTATTCATATATTGAATGGAGAACCCTCAGTTCCCTATAACAGAATAAATTTTCTTATGTTACCTATTAAAATTGTTATTGTGGCACGACAAGTCTCAAAACCGACCAAAACGTTTACTTATCGTCAAAACGGGACATTTTGGAGACCTGTATCTCAATGGAAAAATTTCTGTGAAAGCCCATTTCTTCTATATAGTCCACAGGGGAGTGTGGTAATTTTATAAAATATTATCATTATGTCGTTTTGTACTTTATCACTGAGAGGTCTTCTGACGATGATGCATATAATATTGAATCTCTCAATTTTTCTTCAATATACAGGGTGATCCATTGATCGTGGCCGGGCCAAATATCTCACGAAGTAAGTGTCAAACGACAAAACTACAAAGAACGAAACTTGTCTAGCCTGAAGGGGAAAACCAGATGGCACTATGTTTGGCACGGATATGAACTGCATATAAAAAAAATAGGAACCCCCATTTTTATTACATATTCGGTAGTACGTAAAGAAATATGAATGTTTTAGTTGGACCACGTTTTTGGCTTTGTGACACATGGTGCTGTAATAGTCAAAAAACATATGGCTCGCAATTTTAGGTGAACAGTTCGTAACAGGTACGTTTTTTAAATTAAAATCCAGAACGTAGATACGTTTGAATATTTTATTCCGATTGTACCAATGTGAACTTATCAATTCTGAGAACGCATGCTGTAACAGCGTCATTACCTGTAAATACCACACTAATGCAATAAATGCTCAAAATGATGTCCGTCAACCTCAATGCATTTGGCAACACGTGTAACGACATTCCTCTCAACAGCGAGTAGTTCGCCTTCCGTAATTTTCACACATGCACTGACAATGAGCAGACGAATGTTGTCAGGCGTTGTCGGTGGACCACGATAGCAAATATCCTTCAACTTTTCATACAGAAAGAAATCCGGGGACATGCGATCCGGTGAACGGACGGTTCATGGTATGGTGCTTCGACGACCAATCCACCTGTGATGAAATATGCTATTCAATACCACTTCAAACGCACGCGAGCTGTGTGCCGGACATCCGTCATCTTGGAAGTACATCGCCATTCTGTCATGCAGTGAAACATCTTGTACTAACATCGGTAGAACATTACGTAGGAAATCAGCATACATTGCACCATTTAGACTGCCATCGATAAATGGGGGCGAATTATCGTCCCTCTCATAATGCCACGCCATACATTAACCCGCCAAGGTCGCTGATGTTCCACTTGTCACAGCCATCGTGGATTTCCCGTTGCCCAATAGTGCATATTATGCCGGTTTACGTTACCGCTGTTGGTGAATGACGCTTCGTCGCTAAATAGAACGCGTGCAAAAAATCTGTCATTGCCCGTAATTTCTTTTGTGCCCAGTGGCAGAACTATACACGACGTTCAAAGTCGTCGACATTCAGTTCCTGGTGCATCGAAAAATGGTACGTGTGCAATCGATGTTGATGTAGTATTCTCAAAACCGACGTTTTTGAGATTCTCGGGTAATGTATCACGAAGCAAATACTTTCGCACTGGCGGAATATTACGTGATACCACGTACTTACACGTTTGTGACTATTACAGCGCCATCTACCACAAAGCGAAAAAAATGGTCAAACTAAAACATTCATATCTCTTTACGTACTACACGAATATGTAATAAAAATGGGGGTTCCTATATCCTTTTGACCTATGGCAGAGCCATCTAGCGGGCCAACCATAGCGCCATCTGGTTTCCCCCTTCAAGCTAGACGAGTTTCGTTCTTTGTAGTTTTTTCGCTTGATGCTTATTTCGTGAGATGTTTGACATGGTCACTATCAATGGGCCACCCTGTATATGTTAAAGTCGAAGGAGATGATCTTGTTAACTTTTTCATTAGTTTAATTTTACAGTACAAACTTAAATCTTACAGAATATAAGCTTTGTTTTACCATGTACTTAGGTTTATTTGTCGTCATATTTATTTGCTTTATTATTTTAAACAATTGATGATGTGCACTTGTTATCTTCGCCATCTGCACGAGAATCTGATTCAGCGAACACAAGAGTTTTGATAAAATTATTCGTTTGAAAGTGTCCTGTATATTACATGTTATAATTCATTGTTTACACTCACTAACAAAATCATCTAAATGTAAACTAACAGTTTTCGGTGAAATGAAGCACTTCTGTCTCTCCCTGTCATTGATATTTTCTTGGGCAACCATTCCAGCTTTCACCTTTACATTTATCTCTGTTCGTATAAGTATACTTTGGATACTTAGTTCAGATGTACTGGTGTTTCTCTTTTCTCCACAATATTCCGTACTTTCCGGCTGTAAAAATTATCAAATAATTTTCTATTCTTTACAAAGAAAAGAAAGGTTCAAATGGCTCTGAGCACTATGGTACTCAACTGCTGTGGTCATTATTCCCCTAGAACTTAGAACTACTTAAACCTAACTAACCTAAGGACATCACACATATCCATGCCCGAGGCAGGATTCGAACCTGTGACCGTAGCAGTCGCACGGTTCTGGACTGCGCGCCTAGAACCGCGAGACCACCGCGGCCGGCATTGTTTACAAAAGCTATGTATATATTTAAATTGTATTCTCTCATTTTTCATCTTACTTCTTTCAATAATAGTGACAATCACATGATGGTCCATTTATCTAAGACATGGTGCAGCTGATATGTTTGAAACAAACAATGGTAAAAGAAAGGCAGTCATGCTGTTTAATGGTCCCCTGGTAGCTAAACATTTTTGTCAAGATGGTGTGGCTTGTGTGTATCACTGAAACAGATAACGGTACCGGAGAGACAACTACAGTGAAGGGTTAGATGTGGAGAGGCCAGGATATCTAAGGGTGACAGCCTTGGTGATTTACTTACCCGAACTTTTTATATCAGCTGACGTGGTCTTGCTATGCTGGTGCTGTGAAGAGATGAAAAGAAGGGGAAACTACTGTTGCTATATTTATCAAGAACATGCAGCTATACTGCACTGATAAATGATACTAGGATTCTCATGGGAAAAGTATTCTGCAGGTTAAGTAGACGACAACTCGTACCGTCTTTACCGCCTTATGGGGAACACTTAGGAGTATGTCGTCATCAGGAGAAATAAAACTGTTATTCAACGGGTGGGAGTGCGGAATGTCCCATCACTTGTTTGGGTAAGTAAGCTAGAGAACCTAAAATCGGGAATGGTGATTGAAGTGAGATGTAGTGGGATGAATGAAGTGTGGTGGTAGGAAGGACAGAACTTTTGGTGAGGTAAGTGCAGATTTATAAAAACAAAATCCAATGTTGATAATGTATGAGTAGTTTTATTGATGAATAACAACGTATGAATGCAGGTAAGCTTTTATGAAGATCGCAGTGGCCGTATTATCGTAGCCAACTGTCACCACAACAGTTCAAGTTTATGAACCACCTACATCTTCAGATGATGACCAAATTCAAAGAATGTATGCGGAGGTAGAAAATGTTGTTTCCATGATTAGGGAATACGAAAGTGCAATTTTGTTGGAGAACTGAAAGTCGACAGTAGGAAAAGAAAGGTCCAGAATTCGAGCTTCGTTCTGGTACGCGGTTTTAATCCTCCAAGAAGTTTCGTCGTTTTCTTCTACTGATTAGTGTCACAGTGTTTGTTGACTGCATTCCGTGGATGTATTCGGCCAACTGTTCTCCCATATCTTTTCTGATCTTCCGGGCCGTCATTTGACTGGGATCGTCAACATTTACATATTTTAACTGGTCTTGTGAGATTCATTCTTTCCACATGATCCAGTTTATTTTCGTTCATTTCATCAGTTTCCTTATATCTTGCATTTTACACTGACCCCTTATTGATACATTTCCTCTACGTTCTACATTAGACATCAGTTGACTGAAACAGAGGACAGGAATACAATATAAAACGAAAGGGAAGCATTGAAAGATGAAATAATGAAGGTGTCAGAGGACCAAATCGGTGGAGAGACAAAGCCCAGTAGAAATCTTTGGATAACGCACGAGAAATCGACTGTAATTGAAGAAAGAAGGAAATTCGGAAGTACAACTAATGAAGTACGCAAAAGGAATATTGTGGGAGTCTTAAACACCTGATTGACAGGAAGTAGCAAAATGAGACTGACTAGGCGGGAAATGTAACAATGCAGACGAAGGTATAAATAGTCACAACAAAATTAAAGGAAGATCTGGAGGGAAGGGGAGCAGCTGTGTGAGTATCAAGAGTTCAGACAACGAACCTAAACTAAGCGAAGGAGTGAAATATGAAAGATGTAAGGAATTCATAGAAGGGCTGCACAAGGGAAATGAACTCGAAGAAAACACTATAGGAAGGTATAAGAAAGTATTCAAGATCAGTAGGGTGATATGATACTACGAGAAGAATTTTATAGAGCTTTGAGAGACCTAATTCTAAATAAGGCCTCATGAACAGACGACAGTCCTCCCAAATTATTAAGGTAGACCCAACCTAGACGTAATTATTCTACCTGGTGTGTAAAGTACATGAGACAGTTGAAAAACTCTCAGAATTCATGATGAAAGTAATTAATCACATTTCAAACATGTGGAAGGAGGCAGGCGCTCATGTATGTCCTATTACCTAACAAGCAGTTTAAGTCTTGCTTGCAAAATACTGAAAGGAATTAGTGAAGAATGGAAAGCTCGTGGATCACAAATTCTTTGAAGATCAGTTTAGGTCCGGAGGGATGGTTATGGCATAAAATGTTACTTATCTTTCATTAGGAGGAATTTGTGATCATCTACTTTGTATTTAAGCCTTAGGAAATCCTTTCTGAAGTTATCTGTTGGGAGTGTATCACTGAATGGAAGTGAAACGTATATGGTAAGTAATTCAGACAAGAAGAGAATAAAGGCTTTGGAAATGTTGTATCACACAAGAATGTTTAAGGTCTGGTGAGTATGTCGGCTAAGTAATAGGAATTACTAAATTCAGATTTATGGTACAAATTGACTGAAATAACTAGTAAGTTAATAGGGTATATCGTGCAGCACGAATGAATCATCAGTTTGGTAATGAAGGAGTGGAGGGTGGGGGGGAGTTAATAATTGTAGAACAAATAGATGAATACGATATGCAGTATCAAATGAATGATGGTTGCAGCAGTTATTAGGAGAAGAACAGGCTTGCACATAATGGAGTAGGTTGAAGATATACAACAAACCAGTCTTAGAACTAAATATAACAAGAATACAATAATACTAAAATGTAGACTTTCACGGCCGGAAATATCATATCCATTATAATTATCCGGGCTGTTACGCTTCGGTATTTACTCCAAGCGTCCTTGTGTGATGATTGTACTATAATGGACTACGATGTAAGGTGTAATGTAGACGTGAAAGTTAATCACGTTCATTCTTAAGAGAATTGCATATTGAGTAACTAACAATTCCGTCGCTAAGCCACCCTTTTATTGGTTCCCTACTCAATATTACTCTGCTGCGTGGCCAGCAAGACGACGAGTCCTTTTTTTAACTGCTCGTTTGTCTTACTTGAATCAAAGACGCTACCCCTAGACCACGGGTTCGATCCCCGCCATTGCCTAAATTTTGATAAATAATCAGCATTGGCGGCTGAAGACTTCCGGTATAAGAAGTCACCCTCATTCTGCCAAACGGCCTTGTCAAAGAGGGGGGAGGAGCGGATAAAGGTTCAGAGCACTCTCTTGTCCTAGGGGTGGGAAATTGCCCCTAAAGGCGGAAGAATCAGCAATGATCAACGACATGAGGGTGCAGAAGGCAATGGAAACCACTGCATTAAAGACACGTAACGTGTATCCACAGGACATGTGGCCTGTAGTTGAAGAAATGTCATGATGATCTCTCCATTGGCAAAAGATTCCGGTATAGTCCTCCATTCGGATCTCCGGGAGGGGACTGCAAAGGGCGAGGTTGCCATGAGAAAAATATTGAATAATCAACGAAAGGATAACGTCCTACGAGTCGGGACGTCGAATGTCAGAAGCTTGAACGTGGTAGGGAAACTAGAATATCTGAAAAGAGAAATGACAAGGCTCAAGCTCGATATAGTAGGGGTCAGTGAAGTGAAGTGGAAGGAAGACAAGGTTTTCTGGTCAGATGAGTATCGGGTAATATCAACAGCAGCAGATAATGGTATAACAGGTGTAGGATTCGTTATGAATAGGAAGAGAGGGCAGAGGGTGTGTTACTGTGAACAGTTCAGTGACCGGGTTGTTCTAATCAGAATCGACAGCACACCAACACCGACAACGATAGTTCAGGTATACATGCCGACGTCGCAAGCTGAAGATGAACAGAAACACAAAGTGTATGAGGATATGAAAGGGTAATGCAGTATGGAAAGGGGGACGAAAATCTAATAGTCATGGGTGACTGAAATGCAGTTGTAGGGGAAGGACTAGAAGAAATGGTTACAGGAGAATATGCGCTTGGAACAAGGAATGAAAGAGGAGAAAGACTAATTGAGTTCTGTAACAAGTTTCAGCTAGTAATGGCAAATACCCTGTCCTAGAATCACAAGAGGAAGAGGTATACTTGGAAAAGGCCGGGAGATACGGGGAGATTTCAATTAGATTACATCATGGTCGGACAGAGATTCCGAAATCAGATACTGGATTGTAAGGCGTACCCAGGAGCAGATATAGACTCAGATCACAATATATTAGTGATGAAGAGTAGGCTGAAATTCAAGACATTAGTCAGGAAAAATCAATACGTAAAGAAGTGGGATACGAAAGTTCTAAGGAATGACGAGATATGTTTGAAGTTCTCTAATGATGTAGATAATGCAATAAGGAATAGCGCAGTAGGCAGTACAGTTGAAGAGGTATGGACATCTCTAAAAAGGGCCATCACACAAGTTGGGAAGGAAAACATAGGTACAAAGAAGGCAGCTGCGAAGAAACCATGGGTAAAAGAAGAAATACTTCAGTTGATTGATGAAAGGAGGAAGTACAAACATGTTCCGGGAAAATCAGGAATACAGAAATACAACTCGCTGAGGAATGAAATAAATAGGAAGTGCAGGGAAGCAAAGACGAAATGGCTGCAGGAAAAATGTGAAGACATCGAAAAAGATATGATTGTCGGAAGGACAGACTCAGCATACAGGACAGTCAAAACAACCTTTGGTGACATTAAAAGCAACGGTGGTAACATTAAGAATGAAAGGGGAATTCCACTGTTAAATGCAGAGGAGAGAGCAGATAGGTGGAGAGAATACATTTGAAGCCTCTATGAGGGTGAAGATTTATCTGATGTGATAGAAGAAGAAACAGGAGTCGATTTAGAAGAGATAGGGAATCCAGTATTAGAATCGGAATTTAAAAGAGGTTTATAGGACGGACGGTCAAATAAGGCAGAAGGAATAGATAACATTCCATCAGAATTTCTAAAATCATTAGGGGAAGTGGCAACAAAACGACTATTCACGTTGGTGTGTAGAATATATGAGTTTGGCGACATACCATCTGACTTTCGGAAAAGCATCATCCACACAATTCCGAAGACGGCACGAGCTGACAAGCGCGAGAATTATCGCACAGTCAGCTTAACAGCTCATGCATCAAAGCTGCTTACAAGAATAATATAAAGAAGAATGGAAAAGAAAATTGATAATGCGCTAGGTGACGATCAGTTTGGCGTTAGGAAAAGTAAAGGCACGAGAGAGGCAATTCTGACGTTACGGCTAATAATGGAAGCAAGTCTAAAGAAAAATCAAGACACGTTCATAGGATTTGTCGACCTGGAAAAACCGTTCGACAATATAAAATGGTGCAAGCTGTTCGAGATACTGAAAAAAGTAGGAGTAAGCTACAGGGAGAGACGGGTCATATACAATATGTACAACAACCAAGAGGGAATAATAAGAGTGGACGATCAAGAACGAAGTGCTCGTATTAAGAAGGGTGTAAGACAAGGCTGTAGCCTTTCGCCCCTACTCTTCAATCTGTACATCGAGGTAGCTATGATGGAAATAAAAGAAAGGTTCAGGAGTGGAATTAAAACACAAGGTGAAAGGATATCAATGATACGATTCGCTGATGACATTGCAATCCTGAGTGAAAGTAAAGAAGAATTAAATGATCTGCTGAACGGAATGAACAGTCTAATGAGTTCACAGTATGGTTTGAGAGTACATCGGAGAAATTCGAAGGTAATGAGAAGTAGTAGAAATGAGAACAGCGAGAAACTTAACATCTGGATTGATGGTCACGAAGTCAATGAAGTCAAGGAATTCAGCTACCTAGGCAGTAAAATAACCAATGACGGACGGAGTAAGTAGGACATCAGAAGCAGACTCTCTATGGCAAAAAAGGCATTTCTGGCCAAGAGAAGTCTACTAATATCAAATACCGGGCTTAATTTGAGGAAGAAATTTCTGAGGACGTACGTCTGGAGTACAGCATTGTATGGTAGTGAAACATGGACTGTGGGAATACCAGAGCAGAAGAGAATCGAAGCACCTGAGATGTGGTGCTATAGACGAATGTTGAAAATTAGGTGGACTGATAAGGTAAGGAATGAGGAGGTTCTACGCAGAATCGGAGATGAAAGGAATATGTGGAAAACACTGATAAGGAGAAGGGACCGGATAATAGGACATCTGCTAAGAAATAAGGGAATGACTTCCATGGTACTAGAGGGAACTGTAGAGGAATACGTCAAGCAAATAATTGATGACGTAGGTTGCAAGTGCTAACCTGAGATGAAGAGGTTAGCACAGGAAAGGAATTCGTGGCGGGTCGCATCAAACCAGTCAGTAGACTGGTGAAAAAAATAGTCTTACTTTCGTTAATATATAATGACGGGACAAAAATCGCAGTTCCAAAAAAGAGTTGTGCGACATAAACGGAAATTGGTAGGTGTTGCTGTTCAAATTTCGGGCCAGTCGCATAAGACTGGCGCTAATTGCGTCAGTAGGAGGATGTAAATCACGCTGTAACAATAGCGAATCTTAGTAGCCATTGATGCTTTACGTGGCGAGTTGATGTTAGTCAAGAATGGCTATAGGGTGACACAGAAGCCATTATCAGTGCCTCATCGAGTTGGTACGATGTCGCGTAAAAGGGCTATGAGAAGCTAGACGTTCCTTCAGCGATACTACAGAAAGGCTTGTCAGAAATGTAGAAACTGTACATGGCTGCTGGCAACGGTGGTCACGAGAATTTGCGATTGCGAAAAGACCGCGCTCCATACGGTCACTTGGCGTTACCGAGAGGGAAGACCATGATGTCTGGCGTGTGGCCCTGGCGCACCGTTTTACATTTGTAGCAGCAATTTGGGTAGCAGTAGGCGCTACAGTGACACAAATCTGTTACTTCCAGGACAGCTCCGAGCCTGACACCCTCTACTGTGCATTCCACTGACTTCAAACCGCCGCCATTTGCGACTTCAGTGGTATGAAGCGAGAGATTATTTAGGTGGGGTTGGGGAGGGGGGGGGCTGTTGTGTTTTATGATGAAAGCTCGTTCTGCGCCAGTGCCAGTGTTGGCCTTATGTTGCTTAGGAGGAGACCATTTTAAGGAATGCAACACTAGACATACACCTAGAATTATGATCTGGGGTGCGATTTCGTATGCCAGAAGAAGCACTCTTGTGGTCATCCCACACACCCTGACAGCAAAATTGTACGTCGATCTGGTGATTCGACCTGCTGTGCTTCCATTGACTAACAGCATTCCAGGAAGTGTTTTCCGTCCGCAGCTCGTGGTCGTCCCGGGTTCCATTCCCGGCATGGTCAGGGATTTTTTCTGCCTCGTGATAACTGGATGTTGTGTGATGTCCTTAGGTTAGTTAGGTTTAAGTAGTTCTAAGTTCTAGGGGACTGATGAACACCGATAAGTCCCATAGTGCTCAGAGCCATTTGGAGTGTTTTCCAATAGGATAACGCTCGCCCTCATTGCACTGTAGCAACACATCGTACTCTACAGAGTGTCGACATGTTGACTTCCCCTTCTCGATAGTTAGATCTGTCTCTAATCGAGCGCACATGGGACATCATCGAACGAAAACACCAGCGTCAACCACACCTAGCATTAACTGTTTCTCAGTCAACTGACTAGGTGCAATGGACATGGAACTCCATCCGCCAAAATTACATCCGGCACCTGTACAACATAATGCGTTCGCATTTGCACGCATGGTTTCAGGATCCTTGCGGGTACAATGATTATTAACGTAACAGCATTTCGCATTTGCAATGGCTTGTCTCGAGCCTGTGTGATCTTGCAATGTTGATCACTTAGGCAATTCTTGTAATATAAATAAATAGGACTAATACACCACCAAGAAACGTTAAAAATAAAATATATGATGATCAATATCTTTCTATTATTTTTCCTGTTATTAATCCCACTAGGAAAGTTTGAAGAATAATAAAAAGCATTATTGATATTGGGTGTCTCAATTTAATGAAATTGATATTTATTGCATTTGATAGTGATATAATTATTATTTTAATCATTTCAGGGGTTCGTTTATTTAAAATATCAGTTTTGGGGACTGATGATGGAAGCTTTTCCACCTCTGAAGTTTTAAAAGTGGGGGCTTGACATACTTCCGGTTTACAAGACTGGCGTTTTCTTTAAACTATTAAAACTAATGTTTATATTCTCTGTTTTTACTTCTTTGTTGATTTATTTTGATGATGTTTATGTTTTTCCTTCTAAACGTAAACTTTTATTAATGGTTCTTTCAAGATTATAATATATTGTTCTACAATATATTGTTCTTTCTTTATTTATATTAATTATAGTTTTTCTTATTGAGTTTGATTATGATTATTTTTTTCCTGTTATTTTTTTAGTGAGGGTGCTTTGGGTCTTTCTATTTTAGTTTCAATAATTCGTCCTCATGGTAATGATTTTTTTAATTCTTTTGGTTTATCTTTATGTTAAAGTATTTATTTATAACTATTTTTTGATCTCTCTTTGTTTATTGAATAACTGTTGATGGTTGGTTTATTCTTTAATGTTTCTGTCGAGTTTTGTGTTTATAATTTGTCTTTATTCATATGCTGATTTGAATATAATTAGATATTATTTTGGTATTGATTATTTTTCTTTTAGTTTAATTTTGCTTATTTTTTGGATTTGTTCTTCAATAATTACTGCTAGAGGTTCAGTTTATTTAAGTTCATATCATTCTAATTTTTTCTTTTCATGGTTTTAATTTTAATAATTTTGCTTTATTGTTCATTTGCTAGATTAAGTCTTCTTTCTTTTTTATATTTTTTTTGAGGCTAGATTAGTTCCTACTTTACTTTTAATTTTGGGTTGAGGTTATCAACCTGAGCGTTTGCAGGCTGGTGTTTATTAATTTTTTTATACTTTAGTTGCTAGATTGCCTCTATTATTAGTTTTATTTAAGGTTTATGATTTTTCTAATACTTTGTATTTTCCTTTATTGGTTGATTTTGGTTCTTATTATTTTATGTTTTATGTATTTATAATTTTGGGTTTTTTAGTTAAGATAACAATATTTTTAGTTCATTTATGGCTTCCTAAGGCTCATGTAGAGGCCCCTATTTCAGGTAGAATGATTCTTGCTGGTGTTTTATTGAAGTTAGGTGGTTATGATATTTTCGTGTTATAAAGGTTATTTCTTATTTGGGTTTAAAGTTTAATTATTTTTTATTATCTTTAGGCTTGTCTGGAGGTGTTATTGTAAGATTTATTTGTTTTCGTCAGGTTGATTTGAAATCTTTAATTGCATATTCTTCTGTTGCTTGTATAAGAATGGTTATTAGTGGATTGATGACTATGAATTGATGAGGTTGTGTAGGTTCTCTTTCTTTAACTCTTGGCCATGGTTTATGTACTTCTGGTTTATTTTGTTTATCTAATATTATTTATGAACGTTTAGGTAGACAAAGATTATTAATTAACAAGGGTATAATTAACTTAATACCAAGAATGGCTTTATGATGATTTCTTTTAAGATCATCAAATATGGCTGCTCCTCCTTGTTTAAATTTGGTAGGTGAAATTACATTATTAAATAGAATTAAATCTTGATCTTCTTTTAGATTTTTTGCTTTAATTTTTTATCTTTTTTTAGAGCTGTTTATACTTTATATATATATTCTTATTCTCAGCATGGTAACTATTATTCTGGTGTTTATACTTGTTCTCTTGTTTATTTTCGTGAATACCATCTTTTACTTTTACATTCATTGCCTTTAAATATTCTTTGTTTAAAGGGTAAATATTTCTTTGTTTGGTTTGCTTAAGTATTTTAATTAAAAATATTGTTTTGTGGAATCAATGATATGAAGTTTTTCATCTTAGGCCGTGAATTTATTTTCTATTTGTTCTTTAAGTTTTTTTCTTTATTTTTTTCAATAACTGTAATTTTTATTTTAGGAATTTATTATTTAATAATTGATTATAGATTTCTTGTTGAGTGAGAGCTTTTTAATTTAAATGGTTCTATAGTTGTTATAACTTTAATTTTGGATTGAACATCTCTTATTTTTATTTCTTTTGTTATGTATATTTCTTCCTTGGTTATTTATTATAGAGAGGATTATATGTCTGGCATAAAGAATATAAATCGTTTTATCATTATTGTCTTAATATTTATTCTTTCTATAGGTTTTTTAATTATTAGCCCTAATTTAATTAGAATTTTATTAGGTTGAGATGGTTTAGGTTTAGTTTCTTATTGTTTAGTTATTTACTATCAAAATGTAAAATCTTATAGTGCAGGTATATTAACTGCTTATCTAATCATGTTGGTGATGTTACTATTTTGATTTCTATTGCTTGAATGTTGAATTTTGGTGGTTGAATTTATATTTATTATTATGATTTTATTTCCAATTCTTTTGAAATAAAGCTTATTGCTATATTAATTGTTTTGGCAGCTGTAACTAAAAGAGCTCAGATTCCTTTTTCTTCTTGACTTCCTGCTGCTATAGCTGCCCCTACCCCTGTTTCTGCTTTAGTTCATTCTTCTAGTGTTGTTACTGCTGGTGTTTATTTATTATTTCGTTTCTGACCAATATTAGATACTTATAATTGCGGTTGATTTTTACTTTTAATTGGTTGTATAACTATATTTATGGTTGGATGGGGTGCTAATTTTGAGTTTGATTTGAAGAAGATTATTGCTCTTTCGACTTTAAGACAACTTGGTTTAATAATAAGAATTTTAGCTATAGGTTACCCAAAGCTTGCATTTTTTCATTTATTGGCTCATGCTTTATTTAAGGCATTATTATTTATATGTGCAGGTTCAATAATTCATAATTTAAAGGATTCTCAGGATATTCGTTTTATAGGCTCAATTGTTAATTTTGTACCTTTCAGTTTGTTTTAATGTTTCTAGTTTGTCTTTGTGTGGTATGCCTTTTTAGGCAGGATTTTATTCAAAGGATTTAATTCTTGAGATGGTTTGTTTAAGATGAATTAATTGTTTAACTGTTTTCTTTATTTTTTTTCTACTGGTTTAACTGCTTCTTACTCTTTTCGTTTGTTTTATTAGTCAATATCTGGTGATAATAATTTTTATTCTAGGTTTTCCTTTGATGATAAGGGTTATTATATTTCGTTTGGAATAATTGGTTTATTGTTTGTTGCTGTTTTTGGTGGTAGTCTTTTATCTTGATTAATTTTTCCTATTCCTCATGTGATTGCTTTGCCTTATTATTTATAGTTTTTTTAACTATTACAGTTGTTGTTTTAGGTGCTTATTTAGGTTATCTTATTTCTAATTTTGATTTTTCTCATAATTTATTTTCTTTAAGTATACTTTCTTTTGTCAGATTTGCTGGTTCTATATGATTTATACCTTTTCTTTCAACTAAGTTCGTTAGATATATTCCTTTAAAAATAGGTTATTATTCATCTAAGTCATTTGATTATGGCTGAGGTGAATTACTTGGTGGTCAAGGTTTATATAGATTATTTATTTATTTAATTACTTACTTTCAGGGTTGATATGATTCTAATTTCAAGATGTATCTTTTAACTCTTATTTTTTGGATATTTAATTTAGTAATATTATTTTTCGTTTATTTAAATAGCTTATAATTAGAGCGTGATACTGAAGATGTTAAGGAAGCATTTTTACTTTTAGGTATTTATAAATATAGATATATTATTTTTACAGTGAAAATGTAATGTTTTATTTAAACTTATATAAATTTTAGAAATGTTAACGGAGTTTAACCGCTAATATAAAAAGTTAGCAGCTTTCATATTGGCTTTACATTTCCTTAATTGGAACTTTATAGTTCAATTATACAGGGTGATTCAAAAAGAATACCACAACTTTAAAAATGTGTATTTAATGAAAGAAACATAATATAACCTTCTGTTATACATCATTACAAAGAGTATTTAAAAAGGTTTTTTTTCACTCAAAACCAAGTTCAGAGATGTTCAATATGGCCCCCTATAGACACTCGAGCAATATCAACCCGATACTCCAACTCGTTCCACACTCTCTGTAGCATATCAGGCGTAACATTTTGGATAGCTGCTGTTATTTCTCGTTTCAAATCATCAATGGTGGCTGGGAGAGGTGGCTGAAACACCATATCCTTAACATACCCCCATAAGAAAAAGTCGCAGGGGTTAAGATCAGGGCTTCTTGGAGGCCAGTGATAAAGTGCTCTGCCACGGGCTGCCTGGCGGCCGATCCATCGCCTCGGGTAGTTGATGTTCAGGTAGTTATGGACAGATAAGTGCCAATGTCATGGCGCTCCATACTGCTGAAATATGAATTGTTGTGCTTCTTGTTCAAGCTGAGGGAACAGCCAATCCTCTAACATCTCCAGATACTGTAGTTTAGTTACAGTAGCACCTTCGAAGAAAAAGGGCCCAATAACTTTATTGGCTGAAATGGCACAGAAAACGTTCACCTTAGGTGAGTCACGTTCATACTGAGTTGTTTCCCGCGGATTCTCAGTGCCCCATATACAGACATTGTGACGGTTGACTTTCCCGTTAGTGTGGAAAGTTGCTTCAGCACTAAACACAATCTTTGAAACAAAAGATTCATCTGTTTCCATTTGAGCAAGGATAAAATCACAGAAATCGATTCTTTTAATCTTATCAGCTGCAGACAGTGCTTGAACCAATTTCAGACGATAAGGTTTCATAACTAATCTTTTTGTAGGACTCTCCATACAGATGATTGTGGAATTTGCAGCTCTCTGCTAGCTCTGCAAGTCGATTTTCCTGGGCTGCGAACAAATGCTTGCTGGATGCTTGCTACATTTTCATCACTCGTTCTCGGCCGTCCAGAACTTTTCCCTTTGGACAAACACCCATTCTCTGTAAACTGTTTATACCAACGTTTAATGCACCACCTATTAGGAGGTTTAACACCATACTTCGTTCGAAATGCACGCTGAACAACTGTCGTCGATTCACTTCTGCCGTACTCAATAACACAAAAAGCTTTATGTTGAGCGGTCGCCATCTTAGCATCAACTGGCGCTGACGCCTAGTCAACAGCGCCTCAAGCGAACAAATGTACAACTAAATGAAACTTTGTAGCTTCCTTAATTCGCCGACAGATAGTGCTTAGCTCTGGCTTTTGTCATTGTAGAGTTTTAAATTCCTAAAGTTGTGGTATTCTTTTTGAATCACCATGTATTATTAACAGTAATACGCCTCTTTTTAGCTTCAGTTAATAAGAATAAGGGTAGTATATACCAATCTTCCATGTCGAAACCGACTGCAATATTTCGCTTCTTACTCTATTTAAGGTTGATTGATTATATCAATACTTTTTGAATGCAACCCAAATATTATATTTAAATACAACCCTTTATTCTGCTCATTGTAAGGCTCCTTGATTTCATTCATGATATAGTCCACCTAGCAGGACTAGAATAAAAAATATTGTTGATACTGTTTAGATTATAATGTCAGATGTTTTAAATATAATTACAATTATTAGAATTAGTGCAATTTCTACATCAAAAATTAAAAAAATTACTGTGATTAGGAAGAATCGTAGTGAGAATGGTATTCGTGCTGATCTTTTTGGATCAAACCCACATTCAAATGGTGATCTTTTTTCTCGATCATTAATTAATTATTTTGATAGTGTTGTTTCAAGGATTATAACGATTATTGGAATAATAAATCTAATGAAAACTCTTGTAGATAGAATTAGGATTGTTTTTCTTGATTTATATCAAGCTTTCTGATTGGAAGTCAAATGTACTATTTATACTAGAAAAACAATTATCTACCTCATCAATAAATAGAAATGTATAAGAATAATCATACTACGTCTACAAAGTGTCAGTATCATGCTGCTGCTTCAAATCCAAAGTGGTGTCTTGGTGAGAATTGATTTATTGAGTGTCGAAGTACACATGTTGATAAAAAGATTGTCCCAATAATTACATGTAAACCATGGAATCCTGTTGCAACAAAGAATGTTGATCCATAAACTGCATCTGCAATGGTAAAAGGTGCTTCTCAATATTCATATGCTTGAAGTATTGTAAAGTATAGTCCTAATAATACTGTGAAGAATAATCCTTCTAATGCTTGAGTATGATTAGATTCTATTAAACTATGATGTGCTCATGTTACTGTTACTCCTGATGCTAAAAGAATAGCTGTATTAAGTAATGGAATTTTATATAGGATTAAAAGGTTGAATTCCTATTGGAGGTCATAGTATTCCTAGTTCAATTGTTTGTGCTAATCTTCTTGTAAAGAATGCTCAAAAAAATGAAACGAAGAATAATACTTCTGATGCAATAAATAAAATTATTCCTCATCGTAATCCAATTGATACAAATCCTGTATGTAGTCCTTGATATGTCCCTTCTCGTACTACATCTCATCATCATTGAATTATGGTTAGTAAGGTAATTCCAAATCCAATTATGAATAAGTTAATGTTATATAGGTGGAATCATTTTGCTAGTCCTGATACTAGGACTATTGCTCCAATTCCTCCTGTTAATGGTCAAGGTCTATAGTCTACTAAGTGGAATGGGTGGGTTGAGTGAGTTGTTAACATAGGTTTAATATACTTGTCTAGAATATAGAGTTCTTAAAATTCAGAAAACATAAGCTTGAATTATTGCTACTGCTGATTCTAGAATTAATAGAAGTATTTGTCCAATAATTAGTAATGAGATTAAGTTCATTGCTATAGATGGTCCTGTGTTTCCTAATAAGGTTAATAATAAGTGTCCTGCAATTATATTTGCTCCTAATTGTACTGCTAATGTACCTGGTCAAATTACATTACTAATTGTTTCAATTAATACTATAAATGATATTAATGCAGGCTGTGTTCCTTGGGGTACAAGGTGTGTAAATATATGATTAGTATGGTTAATTCATCCAAATAATATAAATCTTAATCATATAGGTAGAGCAATTGCAAATGTTAATGCTAAATGTCTTGTTCTAGTAAAAATATAAGGGAATAATCCTACGAAATTATTAAATAGTATTATAATAAAAATTGAGATAAAAATGAATGTTGTTCCATTAAATGATTTTGGTCCTAGTAGTGTTTGAAATTCATTATGTAGGTTTAAGTTTATTTTATTTCAGATAATGTTAATTTGTGATGGTGTAAGTCAAAATATTTATGGGATTAATAATAGTCCTAGAAATGTTCTAGTTCAGTTTAACGATAAATTAAAGATGTTAGTTGATGGGTCAAATGTTGAGAATAACTTTGTTATCATTTTCAATTTGAGTTTTTTATTTCAATTGTTCCTTTTTCTGCTCTTTTAATAAGATTAGGCTTAAATGAGAAGAAGTTATTTGATTAAATAGGATTAATGTAGCTGAAAATATAGTGAATGGGGAGAATCATACAAGAGAGGATTTTTGAGGGATTTGGACATAATTTCCCTATCAGAAGTAGTCGTTAATTTACTATTATTTGGTTTAAGAGACCATTACTTACTTTCAGTCATCTGATGAATTTCAAGGTGTACTAATTTGTTTAGTTATTTTAGATTGACACTCTAATGTTATTTATTTTAACTAACTCCTTAAATTATCTTAGATAATCACTTAATAACTAAATCTACTGAAGTTCTTTCAATTACAATTGGTATAAATCTGTGGTTGGCTCCACAGATTTCTGAGCATTGTCCAAAGAATAATCCAGGTCGATTTTTTGTATATGTTCCTTGATTTAACCGACCTGGCGTTGCATCATTTTTAACTCCTAATGCAGGAACTGCTCATGAGTGCAGAACATCTGATGCTCTTGTTAATAATCATACTTCTATATTTATTGGTACAATTGTTCGGTTATCTACATCTAGAAGTCGAAATCCATCATTTTCTAAGTCTTGTTCTGGTGTTATATAAGTGTCAAATTCTACGTCTATAAAGTCTGAATTTTCATATCTTCAATATCATTGTCGTCCAATGGTTTTAATTGTGATAATTGCATCTACTGAATCATCAAGTAAATATAATAGTCATAATGATGGAAGGGCAATAAAATTAGTGTAATTGCTGGTAAAGCTGTTCATATTGTTTCAATTAAATGTCCATGAAGTATATTTCGGTTAGTATAGGCAATAAATAATATATAACTTAAGGCATAACCTACAATTACTGTAATTAATAATAATACGACCATAGTATGATCATGAAAGAATGATAGTTGCTCCATTAATGGCGGAGCTCCATCTTGATGGGATAAATTTGATCATGTTGCCATTTGAATATTTTCTAATAAAAGGTCAAACCTTTATTTGTAGAGCTTAAATCTACTGCACTAATATGCCTTATTCGAATCTAGAGATTAATGGTAATTCTGAGTAACTGTGTTCTGCAGGAGGGTTATTTTGTAGTCATTCTGTTCATCTTCTTATATTAGCTCTAAATATAATTGCTTGGTTTGTAACCATTCTTTCTCATATAATTACAATGAACATAATAATTCCCGAAATTATATGACTCCACATTACTTACTTTTTGGTAGTGCGGTTTTTCCGTCAGTGTTTTGTCGGTAAAAGTCAACTGCCACCCGTTAGATAACAAACACTGTTACATGCTAAGTGATGTGTGCAGGACGTCACGTGTAAGTCAATTGACTAACAGCAGCTATTTCTTTACAAAAGTACATTCAAAAGTAATGGCAGCTGCTCCAGTCAATGACTTTACGGCAGAGTCAAAGTAATCTAAAAGTGAAATAACGTGAAAACACTCCAGTACTCGACATAGGACTTGTAACTGTAAAATATAAAAAAGGACGTTCATTAAGAAATTGGTATACGCAAGCAAGAAATTGAACACGGACTGAGCTCTGGAGAGAAAGGTAGTGGCCCACAGAAGTAGCCGAGCTGTTCTAGGCACTTCAGTATGGTACCGCTTGACCCCTACGGTCCCAATTCGAATCCTGCCTCGGGCATGGATGTGTATAATGTCCTTAGGTTAGTTAGGTTTAAGTAGTTCTACGTTCTAGGAGACTGATGACCTCAGATTTTAAGTCCTATAGTGATCAGGGTCTTTTGAACAATTTTTTTAAAGGAAGTGTTATTTTTTTCGGTAGGAAACAATTTCAAGAAAAGGAAGGAAAATACCTGTATAAAACTGTGAAGCAATCGAAGAGCATCCCACATTACAATTACGAACACAATTTCTCAGTTCTGCTAATTTGGCTAATCTTAGGCTTTATAGACTTTATTTTATAGATGTTTGATACAGCAACAGAGTTTGAGAAACATGAAACACAAGCACAAATGGCAACGGCAGTCACACAGAAATAATGATTGCTCATCTAGCAGAATTTATCTCTGGTATTTTATTAAAATCAGAGCACCCTCTAATTAGTTCCACCTCATCTGACTAGCTTCATGTATCTGTAATTTAACTGCTACAACTATACTGCTTTTGTGTAGAAGCTTACAAATCGAATTCCATTGCTCTGTGCGGTTCACTGGGTCGATGCCAACGCCAGCTAACTAACAGGGCACAATGCTCTTCGAGTTGCCATCGTTGCCGAAATGACGCGTTAATCGAGACTCTAATTTCCGCTCCTGGCTCGAATTATGTGCTCGGGCTAACGTTAAATGACAGTGTCGTAATTGGACTCGAAAGCACGAGGATCATAAAATATAAAAGCATTACCATTGAACGCTGCAATCAACGTGACGTAAGATCCACTGTGTAAATGCTTCAATAAATTTCGACAACGAGCACAAAAGCAATTACGGTGTGTTTTGCATATTTGTCAGTTTTGCATGAAATACGGCACTCTCCTCAGTAAACGTCCATTTAAATTGGTTTAATGTTGTACTTTTGTGGTAGTCCACTGATTACTTTGTACACTCTTTCTCTCGTGGTTTCACTTCAATACACTGGAAGTTAAACAACGTAAAAAAAGGCCAAAAAGGTTACGTCCAGTTTTCGTTGATTCTAAATGTTCAATACGGTCGAGCACAACGGCCGCTTCTATGATGGAAATTAAGATTGTTGAAGAGTTTCGCAACTGAATTTACGTTGAGTGACCTTAGCCTGTGTCACACCTTTTTCAATATTGCGATTAAATTCAGCAACTTTCATTTAGTTGTTTTCTCCTTGTACATATAGTATCTGCAGAGCCTTTAGTATTCTGTTCTTTTAAATAGTCGGTTATGCACTGTTTAGACTCCATAGATGCAGCTCTAAGACAGTATGGAAAACAGATAAATAATTAATGTAGCACTCAAAAAGAAAATAGGAGAAGTACAATGACTTAGTATCTGTCTTACAAAACCGATAGCAAATACGTAGAAGCCAAGACACAAGAGAGAAAATTATAATGGCCTGTATTGTTATTTCATATGCTATGGTGTCTTTTCTTTTTTCATTGTATTACCCATAGCTTCTTCACAGTTGTTAGTACATTAATAAAGTGAGGCAGCTTATGATTATGTTCTCTAGTTGTTGTATGCAGCCAGCCATTCTGCTATTGGGGCCGTTCTGAATAATAATTTGACCACTGCCGAAACCGCTAAAAGTGGAGATGTGATTTTCTTCAAGACATCTCAAAAAATTACTCTCATAGGAATATAAAGCGCCAAAGAAAGTGGCTGATGATGCAAGAGACAAGGTACCCATCACAGATACTTGGTTAGTATTGATTCTGTGAGAGAGTACATACCAGGAAGCGTGAAACTACAAATTACTTCTTCCTACAAACATCCCACAAGGTGACAACAATGAGAAAATACAAGAACTTGAAGCCAATCATTCTTCCCACACCCCATTGTGAGTTAACGAGCATTGCGCTCTTATTTAAATATATGGCCGAAAGAGTCAGACTACAGGAATTGTGAAAAGAACCCTGCCGTCGAGGACTGTGTGCCACATAGGGCGCAGATTCACCACGAGGTGCAGAAACTCAGCCGTCTATTGTATATTGAGGCCTAAGCGCTGTAGTGTGCTAGTAAGACAGACAAGGACCTACCTATAGGGAAACCCAGGAAAGCATAGCAGTGTTAAATATGGCGGACATAAGATAGGCCATAAAGGGAAACAGCTATGAAAACTATTCAGTTCTGTAGTAGTGTAGGTAATCAAGACACAGTAATTTTAATCTGTCACGATCTATAAATTTTTATGGTGATCCAAATAAAACGTGAATACTGATCATATCTATAATATTTTAGGATTTACTGTTAAAGTGAAATTAACAAGTTTTCTAACAAAGGCATGAATTCTAAAATACGAACGCTTTGGTAAATCTTAACGATCGATATTTCATATAGTAGTGCATCATTAAGATGACAAACGTTGTAAATATCAACTCTGTAACTTTATTTTTTTTAAAGATGTAGTAAATTTGAATTATCAGTATTTACATTCAAGAATCCGATGATCATTTCCTCCACACAAAAAACATTGAACAAAATACAGCGTAACACCTCACTGAATCATTAGGTAATAGAATATTTCTCTCCGATCGCGTTTCCCGCGCGCGCCGAACATCGTCGCTTAACTCTCTAGCGCAGTTCCCTTTCCTAAAGCCGTCCGTCCATCTTATTGGCTACAGGTTATTCTACATTACTTTATATTTTAACACGTTTAAATAATGAAACCTTGACCACTTTCAATATCTAAATAAAGTAACAATAATATCCAAAACATAACAAAAGATAAAATTATTTTACATAAAAGCAATGGAATTCCCTTCTTAGCTTTGTATGCCACGGCTAGTAGCCTTGCACTAGGGTAATTTCTGATAAATAAATAAAGAACAAAAGTAACTATTGTGCATCAAACTTTACAAGAAATATTCTGTGATTCTTCATTGGCGTTGAAGTAACCAAGGCAGACATTGACAGGAGCCATCGGGTGGGACGAAAACTACCAGGTGCTCCCAAACCTCGTCCAATAATAATTAAATCTGTGTCGTACCGAAAAAGGGCTGAGATCTTTACCCAAAAGAAGAAGTTAGCAAGGACAGGGCTTACAATAAGGGAAGATCTGACACTCGAGCGGCTAAAGATTTTAAACAGTGCCATATCCCATTTCGGTCTTCAGAATGTGTGGTCTCAGGATGGCAGAGTAATCATTAAGACTGCAGCTGGAAAGAAGACAGTCACAAACATGACGGAACTGAGTAGTATTAAGTGAAGCTACTCGAGCCAAAAGTGCAAACTTAACACCATTTGCAAATTGTAACAGTCCTATACTTAGATATAGTCTTGTAATTGTATTAACTTTTTAATTATACCCATATTTGTAACTTCAACTAATTGTTTTTGTAACTGTATTACTATATTTTGCGTCTGTAGCTCTAACCATTGCTTAATTTTAGTTACTGCTAATACTTTTTTCATTTTCTCGGTTTATTCTCTTCCATTCAGTAATAGTTCTGTGGCAATTATTAGTCTCTTCTTTAGTTCATTAGTCACCCATCTCTTCGGTTTAAATTGTTCATAACAAAAATCACTACCAGTATCACTTTAGTAAATTTCAATTTAATTCTAGCTTCCTGCGATAATCTATTAACTATTAAGCTTACTTCTCTCTGCTGGCAGCATCGGCCTCTTAAATCATTCCCCTTTTCCTTATTTCCACCCTAAGCTGTTTCAAATACGCTAATTACATTTCTCCTCTTACGACATAGGATGCTCAGTGACACACAGCCGTCACCATTTTGGTCATATTCTCCTTGCACCGAATACCACTAATCCATTTTCTATACTCCTGCAACCTCAGGAAATCTCTTGCAGTCGCCTTTCTTTCGGCACTCGCGCACTGCACTTGGTGAGAAATTTTGGCCGCTAAATTTGGCCAGTAAGATGTCGAGGTCGACATTATCAGATGCTTTGCTGAAATCTGAGAAGCAAATGATAGTCGCTTCTTGTCTGTCCAAGGCAAGTTTCAAGTCATTTGTCACCTTTATTAGAGCAGATGTTGTGCTTCAATGTTTACGGAAACCTGATTGGTATTCGTCTAGTAGGTTGTTAGTAGTGAGGTAGTTGGTGAGCTCGTCATGAACTATATATTCTAAGGCCTTTGATAGTGCAGGAAGAAGGCAGATGGGGCGGTAGTCAGAGGGTGCTGTGGCTATGTCCTTTTTAGGCAGTGGCTTAATTTGTCCCAGTTTCCAGGCCTCAGGGAAAACACTTGTGATTAATGAATCGTTGAAAATGTCTGTTATAGAGGGCAGTAGTTGGTCAATAATAAGTTTTACCATCTGGATAGTGATACGATCATGTCCGGTGGATGCTGATCTAATCCGCATTATGTCTTTCTTGACAGTACTGCAAGTGACGTGCTGTAGATAGAATTTTTCTTTGCTACAGTCGTTCAACCCCATGAAGTAATCAATGATTCTCTGTTTTTTTTTTTTTTTTTGCGGTACAATTTTGGTTGTAGGTAACGTGAACAATCGGTTTAGTTCTTGAACTGGGACCATGTGATTTTCTGCAACTTTTATTTTGCCTAAACCGAGACTACGGAGATTTTTCCACAGGATAGCTGGTCTACATCTATTGTCAGCTAATGTACGGGCATGTCTGAGCTTAGCGTTTCTCACCTCTTGACTGACTTTGTTTCATTTCTGCTTCTATACAGCACGATTTTCAGGTGTAGGGTGTATCTTGTAGGCTCGATGTCCAGCATCTCTGAGATTGATGAGCTGTTTTAGTTCATCAGTCAGCCAGGGTGCAGGTTGCCTTTCTACTTTTCTGGTCTTTATTGGAACATATTTGTCATAGAGTCGAATAATTTTGTTAGTGAAATCCTGGAGTTTGTCGTTTATGTCCATGAGGGGAGTAGAGGTCATCTCCCAAACTATTTCTTGTGCCTCAGTTTCGAGTTCAGGCAAATTTATGCGTTTCAGGTCTCGGTATGTAGACAGTTTTTGTTTCTTTCTAGGACATTCTAGTGAATACGTCATGGAAATGATGTCATGGGCAGACATGCCAGGCGCAGATATTTGAGAGGTGCGGATTATTCTGTTCGGAGATTTCGTTGCGAATGTATCAATGAAAGTGTGACTGGTAGTCGTGTGATGACTAGGTGCCAGCTGAGGTAGCGTCATATTTGAGGAAGAAAGCATCCTCTTAAATTCCGTACGATGGCGCACTATCGGGGAAAATGGGCCGTATATTAAAGAAACACCGAGTTAAAACCGTCTTTTGCCCGCCCCAATAAAACACGAGCTTTACTGGGAAGTTTGAAAGATGACCTCGGTTTGAGGAAGGCCGGCATATACCAAATTCCCTGTGAATGTGGGAAGACTTATATCGGACAAACAGTACTCACCATCGAAGATCGTTGCCGAGAACATCAAAGGCACGATCGACTGAAATATCCAAATGAGTCGGCGGTAGCAAAGCACTGTTTGTCCAAGAAGAACGAGATGGATTATTAGCGTACCAAGATCCTGGCCCAGAGCTCTAAATATTGGGACAGCGTTATAAGAGAGGCTATTGAAATTCGCACCAGGGAAGACTTTATCAACCGAGATTGCGGCTACAATCTCAGCAAGGCTTGGAATACGGCAATGAATGTAATTAAGAAGACTCTCAGCAAGAAGTACGAACTGCCAACTAGGGTGGACGTAACAAGCACATCGACGCTACGACAGATTCCGTTGCCCACGTCTTCGCAACCGCTGGCGCGTGGGCGCGGACGGTGAAGAGAGCGGCCTGCGAGGAAGGGGATTTACATCGGACGCCCGCCCTCAGGCGCTTAGTTTTTCAGGGCACCTGACGATGGCAACATGTCTGATCGCCGAACTATTGTGCCCGTTGGACACTATGAACCGGCAGTATACCCGTAGACTGTTCGAGCAACAAATACGCCGTGAGAAACTGAAGAATTACAGAATATTTCCTGTAAAGTTTAATGCACAATAGTTACTTTTGTTCTTTATTTATTAATCAGAAAGTGCCCTGGTTCAAGGCTCCTGGCCGCGGCATACAAAGCTAAGAAGGAAATTTTATTGCTTTTATGTAAAAGAATTTAATCTTTTATTGTGTAGTGGATATTATTGATACTTTATTTAGATATTGAAAGTAGTCAAGCTTTCATTATTTAAACTTATTAAAATGTAAAGTAATGTAGAATAAGCTGTAGCCAATAAGATGGACGGACGGCTTCAGGAAAGGGAACTGCGCTAGACAGTTGAGCGACGATGTTCGGCGATCGGAAAACGCTGTCGGAGACGGGCAGGGGGCAGTTCTGGTTGAGACACCAAAAGAGGCAGTGCTGGTGGAGACGCGAGAGTGGATGGTCGGCCTTTAGGTAGGTAGGAACTGAAACTACTAAGAAAATTTCACGGTGAGCAGCCGCGTGCGTGGTGTGAACAATTTTTCGCATAGTCAACGAGATGGAGTATCGCACTCGCAATTCGAGATGAGATTGTGAATGATCACCAAATTACAGCAAAACTGTAAGAAGTTATGCCGTACATTGTCAGTTCAGAGGGTCAGTTTATTGCATGGGGGAATAGTGATCAGTTAACAGGGTGTGGCAATGATGGTCAATCTGCAACCTGAGGTGATCTTCGTCATTTTATACGGTGGGACAATGACGATCTTGAAATTGCGTTGTGTATCTTACCATGTACTCTATATCTGTGGTGTCTCCTACTAGAGATGTCGACTACTGCAGAGATGTTAACTACTTATTTGGCTGTGGATAAACATTAAAAGAAATTTGAACAAGTTGCCTAATTTATCATCATATCAGAGACAAACTATATCACATCTCCCCAAGTATAAATTGTTGCAAATCCCCCCCCTCCAAAAGAACATAATGTTCCCACAATTATTTCCTCATTGATCACCACTGAAATATCTAATTTTGCAGTACATCAGATAAACAAGGTGATACTTGTTCACAGATGTTGTGACTTGTAATGAGCAAATTGAGGCTTACCGATGGCAGCAATTCACGGGTTGTTCTAATAAGCAAAATACTCAGTCACGCTGACAGCGTCATGTGTGCAGGTCTGTACCCTATCCGCTATGTTGTAAGCCACATCCCCTTCGTCATGATGTCATCAGAACAAGGTATGAGAGTCATCGACCCTTAATGAATGGTTTCCAAACCAAAATGGTGCAACCCATGATGATGCGGTTGTGCTGGCTTCAATAGCCAGAAAAATATTGCATTTACAATGTCTGCTTTTCAGATTTATAGCACCACTGTGTTCGCATAGATTCCGTCATCTTAGATTGTAACATTACTTATAGGACAAAAGGGTTCGGATAAAAAATGATAAACTTCGTCCATGGGATTGGATCCTTCTGAAGTTGCTGATTGTGCCAAGAATGGGTACATCGGTCATACTGCGAAACTTTTTTTAATGAAATTATGTGCTAGAAACCATGGCAGCCATAACTCTATTTTCCCTGAGGTATTTGTTACTATAATCGACGACGGACATTTGTTTTAATTGTATAAGTAAAAGTATTTGCTAGTTGTAAGCATCATAGCATCATATTGCTATACTAAATACACTTAAAGAATTGCATGATGTATGGATAACTCGTGCTCTAGCAGGAACTGCTTGTTGCAAGCATAAGATGCTGTCAGCATCAACATTAATTAATTTGTAATTGCTTTATTAGTCACCTCTCACTTCAAATGCACTTTAAGCTGTAATATGTAAGATACACAGCAACAACTGTGCATGTTTCCTAACGATATTCAACAAATTTTTATATGTTATGATAAATTTAATTTGTAATACAAAGATAAAATATAGTTTTTAGACTAAGTCAAAACTTTTTTCAGTAGTGCCAAAAAGAAAACTGCTGTATTTTAATATGTATTACAGTCAATTTACTTGTGGAAATAATTAATTTGAGGGTCCACTGTGCTTGGAAAGTGTGGTACAGACACAGAAATTTAGTTGACAAAACTGCTGCTTTTATCAGTAGTGGTAACATTGTAGGAATATTTGCTTTTTTTTAATGCTATAGACCAGTTACGTTAACTTGGTAGCACCATGGCTGTTTTGGCAGCAAAGCCTTACTTAATTGAAATTTTATTTTATTGCATTGTTCGAATTTTCATTCACATTCATAGACCTTTAGTTGTGGTTGCTTGTTACAATAAGCAATCTCCTTGTTTTTGTGCTAAAATTATTAACTTACTTTGATAAATACATTTATTTTGGTGCAAAGATTGAATTTTTGGTCACAATCTAGAGTCTGTGGTTTAAAGCGATACAAAAGTTACATTACTGAACCTTGTGCACCATTGTTTTTATTCGTGTCTATATCTCGTATTCTTCTATATATAATAAATATTGTATAGTCGAAAGAAATCCTTACAGATAACCTATTACAGTGGGAAACTGCTTCCAAAGACCGTGACGCCAATTGAACACCACCAAAAGAATACTTCCTTGCTTCTAAGTGAATAATAAACACACTACAAGAAAACTTAACATACTTGTGGTGCTCGAAACCACCAATCTGCACATAAATCTCCAAAGTACCTGGGAGTACCCCTTGATAGTAGTCTTCCAGAGAGCATCCAACGAAAATGTGAAAACAAGAAACCACATTATTCACTGGCTGTGTGATGCAACGCGGGAAGCTTAAAAAGCCACCCTACACTCTTATGCTGCTTTGCGTCAATTCTGCTCAACTGCTGAATACTGTACCCACATATGGATGAACAGCCCATATGCCCCAAAGATACGTGTCTAACTAACAACTCCAAGAGAGCGGTTGCTTTCTTTATCAGATAAACAACTACAGAATGGCTGCCAGTGCTAATACACACTCCATCCCCTCTACTATATCGCAAAAATTCTCTCAAAAAATTATGGATTACGTAAACCTACCAATCTATCAACTTGTCGATGATGCAAACCGTAACTGACTCCATTCTAGACGTCCACCAACAATTTCTGAGAATGTACACTTGTAGCACGGTAGTGAACCGTTGAGTGTGAGATAACCAGAAGGGAAGAGATTCGAAGCATTTGAAATGTGGTACTAAAGACGAATGTTGACAATTGGGTGAATTGATAAGGAATAGGGAGGTTCTGTGAAGAATCGGAGAGGAAAGGAGTATACAGAAAACACTGACCATGAGAAGTGACAGGATGAGAGGACGCCTGTTGAGTAACAAAGGAATGACTTCCATGGCACTAGAAGAGGCTGTAGAGGGCAAAAACTCTAGAGAAAGATAGGGATTGGACTGCATCTAGCAAATAATTGAAGATTTAGATTGCAAGGGCCACTCCACTTGAAGAGGCTGGCACAGGAGAGGAATTCATTGTGAGCTGCATCAAACCAATCAGTAAACTGATAATTCAAAGAAAATGTAAACAATCTAAGTAAACAATACTGATCTGCAATGTAAGTGACATTGAATCCAGTTTCGTGTTGTGAGATTTAGTCCAACACTACATCAAAGACTGAACAATTTTAGATACCATTTGAGTCTGGGTGGTGTGGTGGGTGGTAGGCAATGACTGAGGGAGTGGGCGAGGGGATGGGTGGTAACAAATTGATCAATTTAATTCATTTTATATCAGAAGTGTGCTGTTTCGACGTGTACACTAGTGGCCACGGGGAGGGTTGGGGGCTTGGTCCACCATCTTCAATCAGTTTGGTAACAATGTAGAATGTACCAGAATGAACATTAGTCAGCTAATTATTTTTACTGTACAATTGATATCATTCATTCATCATGATTAGTCCTTTTTGTTGCTTTTACACAAATATTGGCGCCAGTGTTCACTGATATAGCCCGTCAATACCCTCCTAAAAATATTTTTCCAAGGAAGCATACCTTATGCTTCAGCATGCTGTTCTTTTATGAATTGGGCTTGCAGCTGTTTATAACTCACCAAAAAATGTTCCTTCCTTGCACAAACTCAGTGTAACGGAGAAGAATAACATAAACCAACATAATAAAAAGAGTTTTGAACATAAATTTTCATTTTTTGTGCACGTAAGTTTTATGTTTCTTCTCAGTAGTGTTGACTTTTCGCTTGTGGGTCCTCAGTCAGTAAGAAGTTCCCAAAATACAAAACAATTCCACAACTGCTGAGTTTTTAACCTTTACTTTTGTTCAGAATTTGTGACTGTTAGCCTTTTATACCCCTTGATTTACTTGCCAGAAAGTATCTACAGCATTAACTAGAAACTGAAAATATTTGTAGACTTACTTGAACTAATGGCAATCCCATCAGTTAATTGGTTTTTCTGTAATACTTTAACAATGGTCTGAACATATTCTGAATTCGAGTGTAATAAATATCCGAAAGGCCGACAGACACTTAAACAACACATTGAAGGTCGACAAGCTTATGTGGACGAATCAGCAGGGTCTTAGAGAGCATCGCTCGGAAACTCACTTCACCCTTTTGTAACATTGTATCCTGCGAGATTTCTCAAAACAGTTTGATACAGTGATCCACTGCAGACTGTCTATGAATGTCTGAGCATACGGATTATAGCCCAATTTCGTGACTAACTCAAAGACTTTTTGCGTAATAGAACCAGGTACGTTGTCCTCGTCGAGGACCACAGACGGGGATATTGTCATGATTGCCCAGGGAAGTGTCACAGGACCGCTCTTATCTCATATATACGTAAATGATCTGACGGACAGAGTAGCAATCAGCGGCTGTTTGCTGATGACGACTTGGTGTACTGGAAAGTGTCGTCACTGAGTGACTGTAGAAGAATACAAGATGATTTGGAAGGAGACCACACGGCAATACAATTTTGGTATTTTTTTGTCTTTATGGTACATGACATTTAGAATTCAAATAACGATCAACCAAAGCCATTATGAGCAACACTCAAAAATTCTGGAGAAATTAGTTTTCCGATATGGTAAAAACTTTCCCTCCCACGTCGGAGACGTGGGTTCGATTCCTGGCAGATGCAGATTTTCAACTAAGGTGTATGTCTTACGAGCATTTGCGTGTAGCGTAAAATACATAAATTTGGAAAATATCTGTAAAGCTTAAGATTGCAAATCGATGATTTATGTATCGTTTCGGTCATTACTTCTGCGTTCAGTTCGAGTACCTGTGTCATTTATGTATAAAATTTATGAAATTGAGTATTTTCAACACATATCTAATGCCCATTTTATGAAGAATGGACGTCTTCTCATTTATAATAACACTAGTCCATAGCCATTTTGCATCTGAAATGTGATACATCAACTAGTATGTGTTTTGGTGTGTAGAATACGAATATACCTTTCAAAATGTTCTAGCACGTACGAATTTTGATTTTTAGAGTTTTTTTATTTTTCATATTCAGTATTTTCCATTTTGCCGTTATTCTGTTTTCATGTTAAATTCTTTGCTTTTGATTTGCAGAGGAGAGTTAATTGTTGGGGTGGTAATCCGATGGTGTGACAGAGGTCCTCCCTGTTTCCTGTGAAAGACAGTGCGAACTTATTGTGTTTAAAACTTACACTAAGAAAAATAGCAACTAGTTAATCTCGTTGCTGTCCAAACTACCACGACAACTTTTGTTACGTGTGTGGGAAATTCACTTCAAAAGTCCAAAGAAAACCAATCACTTATTTGGTTAAGAAGGCGTCTAAATTGTATTTTGACTGTCGTGTTGGTGATCAAGATAAAACTTTTGCACCTCATGCTGCCTGCATGAGCTGTACTAAAACCTTAACCAAGTGTTTCAAAGGAAGACGCCAAGCCATACCATTCGCTGTTCCGATGGTGTGGTCTGAGCCTAATGACCATTATTCGGACTGTTACTTCTGTCTTACAAATATTTCGGGACATTCAAGCAAAACTAGACATAAAATAAAGGATCCCAATGTATCTTTAGTGCATCTGCCTGTGTCCCGTGATGAGGGGTTGCCTGCTCCTGCCTGTAACTTGAATGCCGTGGAACCAGACACCACGTCAAATGAATCAGAAAGTATTGAACATACAGAAGAGGACTGCCCTCAATATCAAGACACATCACCTCAGCTCTTTAAACAAAAGGAATTAAAGAACTTGTTTCGCGATCTAAAACTTTCGAAACAACAAGCTGAGCTCATGCGGTCCATACTGCAACAACGGACCCTTCTAGCTACAGGGACAAGAATATCCTGTTTCAGATCAAGAGGTGCTTGAAATGTTCAAATGTATATGAAATCTAATGGGACTTAACTGCTAAGGTCATCAGTCCCTAGGCTTACACACTACTTAACCTAAAGTATCCAAAGAACAAACAAAAACACGTATGCCCGAGGGAGGACCCGAACCTCCGCCTGGACCAGCCGCACAGTGCATGACTGCAGTGCCTTAGAGGTGCTTCCATCGCTCAATATTTCGATATGTAGAATTCATTGTGTATGTGTGGAGATGTCAATGGTCCGATGATGCAGCTAGGGGTACCACATAATCCATAGGAGTGGCGACTATTTACCAGTAAGAGCAGCTTGAAAGCAGTACTACTGCATAATGGCAATGAATTTCCATCGATACCTTTGGCTGACGCAGTAGATATGATAGAAACTTATGAAGCCAAAGCTTTCCTGCTAGAGGCACTCAAATATAAAGATCAAGAATGGCAGCTTTACTGTGATTTAAACGTTGTTGCACTCCTTACAAGTTTACAGTCTGGATTCACGAATTACTGCTGCTTTTTCTGCCTTTGGGACCTCCGTGACACCAAGAACCACTATACAGTCAAGGAATGTCCAATAAGGAAGTCATATGTTCCTGGAAACGTAAATGTGAACAATACCCCATTGATTGATCCCGATAAAATCAATTTGCCTCCCCTTCGTATCAAGTTGGGCCTTTGCAGGATCTTTGTAAAATCTCTGCATAAAAAGGGTGAGGCCTTCAATCACTTTAATGAAAAATTTCCCATATTATGTGAGGAGAAGCTGAAAAATTGTATATTTATTGGACCACAAATAAGAAAATTGCTGAAAGATCCAACCTTTGATATTAAACTCACAGATATTACCTGCTTGGTTTTAAATCAATTGTGAAGTGCTTTTTGAGTAACAGAAAAGACAAAAACAATGTTACCATTGTGAATGATCTGCTGGACAACTATAAGAACATGGGGTGCAGAATTTCGCTTAAAATTCACTTGTTATATTCTGACCTTTACTTATTCCCGTAAAATTTGGGCGCCGTATACGATGAACATGGTGAACGCTTTTGCCACGACATTCTTAACATCGAACTCGATCATTAAGGCCATTGGAATCCTTCGATGATGGGTCACTACTGCTAAGATCGTGTTAGGGAGAGTGACGAAACGGCAAACAAAAGAAGAGTTCTGTTGTTGCATTTTTCAAAAGCCAATGACGATTAAAGGTGAAAATATGTTCTGAAATTATTTTGACCTTTTATTGGCATCATTCCCATGTATACAAATAAAATAATATTGATTTCAAACGTTCTGAATGTGTACTTTTGTTTGACTTAGTTGTTTCAATTTTTGCTTTTACCATTCTTTATTTTGCTGTGTATCTAGGAAATGTGACGCCATGGCGAAAAACTGATTTTACCAGCTGTATTCAGCACCCCGAACTTACGTAATTCCCCCCCCCCCCCCCCCCCATTTACAAATCAGAGGTAGAAAAAAGTTTAAATTTGATAACTAGTGTTATGTATAAAACACGAATGTTAACTTGTCATTGTAAATATAATTATTAATTACATATATTATATAATAGTTCTTTTAAACTACAACCTCAAATATTACCGTTTTACCTTCATGTATTTTACGATTCACAGAAACGGTTATATGTGAAATGTGTACCGCTGTTTAAAAATTTTCGTCAGCCGGGAATCGAAGTATTGCCGCCTAGAATCTAGACAAGTATTCTACCAGAAGGCTATGCTGACTTTCGAAATATTCGGACTTTTCTTAGATTATTGAAGACGCAAACTCCAACGTTGATTTTCTCTATGATTCTTGAGAGTTGCATTGGTCTGGTGATTGATCTAAACATCTCCTTATCTGCCGAAATTTCTAGTTATTATGATGAATGTAAGTTAGCTCTAAAGGCAAGAAAATGTAAGTTAATGCATGTTTTAGTATGGCATTGCTAGTGGTCTGCTTGACGCAGTCACATCTATCAAGTTTCTAAACGTAACGTTGTAGAGCGACTCATTTACGAAAGTAGCCTGGAAGGGCATTGGTAGGGTAGGCCAATGGTGGATTTGGGTTTGTTGAGAAAAACGCAGAAAAATGCGAATCATCTGTAAAGGAGACCCCATGTAGAGGACTACTGCGACTCTTTGCTGAGTACTGCTCGAATGTTTGGGATCTCACCTGGTCTGTTTAAATCAAGACACTGAAGCCACTCAGAGGCGATCAGATGGACTTGTTACCGGTGGGTTCGATCAACTCACGAGTATTACCCTGATGCTTCGTGAATTCGAGCGGGAATCCCGGAACTAAAACGATGCTCTTTTCGCCAAACACTGTTGAGGGAAATTAAAAAGCCGGCATTTGAAGCTGACTGCAAAAAGGTTCTACTGCCGCCAGTTCACGTTTATCATAAGGCCCACCAAGGTAAGATAAGAGAATTTAGAGCTTATATGGAGGCACGTAGATAGTAGCTTTTCCCTGCTCTATTTGCGAATGAAACAGGAAAGAAAACGTCTAGTAGTGATACGACGTACCCCTCTCCATGCGCCATATGGTATATGTAGATATAGAACACAGGTAAAGGTTACATAGTCTGATAGTTGTGAAAGTATATACCACTCCTTTAGAAAAGTATAGTTATTTTACCTCTACAACCATATGGTAGGGCATAAACGTAAAATTCCAAAAGTCAAATAAGAACGAGTATCACTGCGAATAACGAAAGTGATTAGCCATTTGAGTGGTATCTCTACATTCATACTAAACACAGTTGTTATATTTCTGTTCTACTGTAAAATCATCTAAAGAGTATTCAGCACGTGTAGGATTGTTTCCAGACTCGCATGGAAATGAACCTTTGTGTAACATTTGCTACATATATTTTTGTGTCAGAGTATTTAGAAAGAAATTAATTTACCAGCTGTTGTTTCAAGGAAAGATAGTACAGATTCAATGTGAGGAAGCAATGAATGCAGAAACACTTCGTAATATGCAGAATATTTAACTAAGATAAACACAGAGAAAAAAGGTGTAAGAGGACGAGTTTTAAATCAGACCGAAAAGCGAGTTTTGCAAAGTTCGCAGCCGCGTTTTATAATGAGGAGGATTAAAAACTCTAATATCCTGAGGAGTGTCTTATAATTACCGGTCTTTCTCCTGCATTAAGCAGTGGGATTAATAACGAATGGCGAAGGGGATGGTGGGGGTGGGGGACACAGAGGTGGAGGGGAGGGGCAACCAGCGGCATCGAGTGTTCCTGCTCTGCTTTACCCTACCACTCTACACTGCCTGGGTTTTGAGCGAAACGTTTCCATTTGGCAGATGAGCACTTGCAAGCCGGGACACGGATGAATGCGTGAATTTTTAGCGTTTGTTGAGATTCCGCTTTTTTATCAGGGAGACGTATTGTAGTTACTCAGAGAGAAATTATATTTCTTGTTACTTATATAATGACGCGCTGACAGCCTAGGCAAGGTGTGCAGTTCATGGTCTAGTGGTTAGCGTTCTTTCCGCTGGATCACGGGATCACGGGTTCGATACCCGAACAGCTTGGTAATTTTTCGCTGCCCGGTGAATGGGCGTACTATCTTTCCTTGAAACAACAACTGATAAAGCAATTTCCTTGTAAATACGCTGATACAAAAGTATCTGTAGCAAATGTTACACAAAATATTTATTTCCATACGAATCTGGAAACAATGCTAATAATTTCATTATCATCATCATTCGTGACTGTGGCTAACTTGGATTGTGTAAAAACTGGGACTTTATACGGGAGCTGATGACCGCGCAGTTGGGCGCCCCACAAACCAAACATCGTTAGTCTCGGCGAGGACATTAGTAGCAGGGGCATTTCGGCTCAAGCAAATATTTCAAGTTAATCTGAATTACTCCCTAGTTGTCGTAAAATATACAGGAATTCGAGACGACCACTGTCATTCAATACTTTGTGTTATTATTGGTAATTTGTGGCAATCCAAGAAATTTTATTTTCGGTTCAGGAAACGGGAACAAGCTTTGGCGTGAAATATGTTGTGTGCAGCTGTTTTTCTGCTGGCAACACTATAACACTAGTGTAGGAATGTAAATGTAAATGAGAATGATATAAGCAGTCGGAATCTACAATGTGACACGCGAGTTTTTCTCAACATCTTGTATTACAGTGGTGTTCAGACGTGGTTCTTTTCTTTTTACTTTTTTTTTAAATTATGGGATCTTAATTACTATGAACTTCTTGATGATTTCACGCTATCTGCGACTGTTAATTTTTTTATTTATGTTCATATTATTAACGAAGATGAAACTCCAATCAGCCATTCTTTATCAATGAGTGACTCATATCACCGTAAATAATTTAGGACTTAGAGCCATAGTCAGACGCCAACGAGGAGTACCCGTACCTATTAGACATTGTAGGAATGATATTATGCAACACTTGAGGCTGCTGTGTCATTTACTTTGAACTGTTCATCCGGTTTTCGTCACAGGCCATTATCCTGCACCTGTTGTGCAGATTTATGGTTGTAGGACACTTTCAAGCAGAAATAAGTTTGATTATGGTAGCAAAGTACAAACAATATTACAAATTTTTATTAATACACGGGGATCTCAGGAGGAACGATCATTATACAGGGATATGAGAGACAACGATTCGATGCTAGAAAGTCTAGTAACCATGGGCTGTAAAACGCATATCTTAAGAGCTATGAGCAGTTGATGTTGTCAGGTAGATCTCTTCTATTGTAGCTCTTTGCTTTCCATATTTTGGGAAATGGTGCTCTCGACCAAAAGAAGCAAAAACTCTCTAGTGAACATGGACTCCATAATAGATACCTTAAGGGCTACGAACAGGTGTGCACTAGAAGACATCTAAAAGGAAAAGGCAGGATATATTGAACACCTGTATTTACTAGGGAATGGTTTATTAATAAGGGGTTGGACCTCCATTTGCCCATAATACAACTCTAATACGTCTTGGAATAGTGGCATATAATGATTTTGTAGGCTTCAGTGGAATGTTATGCCATTCTTCGATTAGAACCTCTTCTAATTCCTGTAGTGACAAGGGAGGCGGGAATCTGCTCAAACACTGCGCTATAATACCGCCCACAAGTATTCGATAACGCTGAAGTCCGGGGACTGTGTTGGCGAAGGAAGACGCCGCAGTTCAGTAGCATGCTCCTCATATCACGATTATACTGCCGCGGTCGAGTAAATGGGCGCATTATCGTCCTGCAATATGGCCTCATTATTGGGGAACAACATTTGAATCATGGGGTGCTTTTGATCACATAATATAATCAAATAATCGTGACTGTTACACGGCCTTTGAGAATAATGAAGGTACCAGCATATTACCATGATATGACTGCCCACACCATCACACTTCCATCTCCATGTTTAACCATTGGAATCAGGCAATCAGGATTGTAGGCTTCTTTTGGCGTTCTCCAGATGTAAACCAGGCTCGATGTTGGAAATAACGAAATCGTTGACTCGTCAGAACACATGACGTCTTTGCACTGGTCAGCCGTCCAGGATTTAAGCTCCTGACACCATGTTTTACGCATCTTTGCGTTGGTTGTCGTCACTAATGGTTTCAGCATAGAAACTCGTCCTTGAACATTCGCTTTATGGATATCTCGGCGGACAGTGTCGATAGAAACGGCGTCACGAAGATGGCTGTTGAGCTCTGTAGTCACTGTAGCCGCCGTAGTTTTGTGTCGTTCTGACACAATTCGTGTAAGCATACGATTATTTCTGCCATTTAGTGCTGATTAACGCCCACTACTACGTTTACAGGATAAAGTCTTCCCATGTTTTGTGTTTTGTGTAGGCTGTCATGAGTGCTGAAATATTTGCTCCTGAAAGATTCAATAAGTTGGCTGTCTTAGTTACTGACGCTCCAGCTTATCGAGCTCCAATAATCTACCCTCTTTTGAACTCTGTTAGGTCTTCCACTGCACGCGAACCGTGGCCTCTGAATGCGAATACGAAGTGTCCACCACTCGTAAACAACCTGCACTAATGACTAGTCCATACTGAACACGAACAGTCCAGCGCAACACGTGGCTTATCTGCGGTGTTGACCGTCAAACAAAACCATCCGATTACTATCACACTTCAAATTATTTTGTCTATCCCTTGTATTTCACAGTAGCAAAGATGCCCAATTATTTAGAACCCGTGCTTCCCGGATGTAGTAGAAGAGATCTGTTTCACAATTTCATAGCTGAAGAAGTGCGCATAGCTATTAAGGTACGCATTTTAGACCTCTCGTTCACCAGATTCTTCATTTAGAATGATCGTTTCTGTCATGTTCCTTAATACTCACCATTCCCCACCACATATACATTATAAAACAAATGGCACAATATACTATGTATGAATGAAGTCTTGTTATGCAAAGGTAAGACGGAGCGTTAAGTATACAACCATCCTACGAACATTCAGTGCAAAACGACAAAGAATTTCCATTCTCAATAGTAGTGTTTGTAATAAAATATCACGAAAATTTTCTAATTTTTGTTTGTTTGTCATTCAGTTAGACTTTCTCACTCTTCTCATTATTATCTTTCTCAGCTTTTGCGGAATGGTAGCAGTGTTTTCAGTGTTGTCTACCATTCATCGACGTTTGCTACACATTTAAGGGATGAGATGTACGTAGCAGACAAAAATGAGAACAGTGTAACTATTCTACACAAAAGAGACAAACTTATACATATGGAACTCATTATAGCAAAGATCCAAATGTATAAAATTCAAAGAACAGGGATACATAACTGAATATCATCACTTTCATATAACTGAAACGATTAAAGCAATGTAAGCCAGCAAAGTTTTTACAGGGCAGGAATGTTATCTGTTACGTATTTATTTGGCGTTTGGAGGAGCATCTCGCACAAAGACGGGAGAACATCGGGATTTATTTAATCTCTTTAAAACCACTGTAAATAGTCTTTTAACTTGCAGCATATCATGCAGATAAGGCTGGGTGAGTGGATCATGTTCGGAAGTCATAAATAAATGAAAGAAAAAGAAAATACACCTGATCTATACTTGAGCCTGGGACAGAACTTGTCTTGCTAAGGTTAAGATGCACTGATTCTTTGTTCAGATTTAGAGACACAGTTCTGTGTCGCAGACTTGTTGAGGCAGATTTTTCCTCCCTGTCACGAAAAGCATCGTTCCACAATTAGGTACGACCTGAGGAAACAGGAGGCTGAAAAACTGAGTCACCAGATGGACTGTTGAGAAACTCTTTGTGTATAAGAGGAGGAAATCTACATCCCACGCACAAGACGTTTTTCAGAAAACCTTACTGTTTTTTCATATGAAGTTCAAAAGCATAGCTATTGAATTCACACGATTTTTCGTTATGCAGTTGTACTCAAACGACTCTAGGAAAACTGTTCGCTAAAAGAATTCCATTATTTATCGTTTTTTACTCTCACATCGCAACATGATTACGGAACGGTTATCTTTTCGTTACTTGTTATAGTTGTTACGATACTTCGAAGTTAAATGTCTCACTATTCGTTGTTCAAAGAATTTGCAGTTAATTATGAGTACGTAAAGTAGATTAAGAATAAACCGAACAAAGACGAAAGTAACAAGAAGTAGCAGATATAAGAACAGCGAGAAAGTTACGAATATCAGAATTGGGGATTAGGGAGCAGATGAAGATAAGGAATTCTACCTCCTAGGAAGCAAAATAACCAATGAAGGGTGGAGCAAGGACGACATCAATAGCAGACTAGCGCTGGGGCCGGCCGCTGTGGCAGAGCGGTTTAGATGCTTCAGTCCAGAAGCGCGCTGCTGCTACGGGAGCAGGTTCAAATCCTGCCCCGGGGCATGGATGTGTGTGATGTCCTTAGGTTAGTTAGGCTTAAGTAGTTCTTAGTCTAGGGGACTGATGACCTCAGATGTTAAGTCCCATAGTGCTCAGAGCCGATTGAACCATTTTGAACCAGCGTTGGGGAAAAGGGCTTTCCTGGTCGAGACAGGTCTACTGGTATCAAATCTAGGCCTTAATTTAAGGGAGAAATATCTGATCACGTACGTTCGGAGCACAGCATTGTATGGTAGTGAAACATAGGCTGTAGGAAATCGGGAACAGAATAGAATCAAAGCGTCTGAGATGTGGTGCTACCAAAGAATGTTAAAAATTACGTGTAATAATAGGGTAAGGAATGAAGAGATTAGCCACATCAAAGGTAAGAAAAGATTTATATGGGAAACACTAACAAGAAAGGATGGAAGACATCATGGAATAATTTCTACGGTGCCAGAGAGAACCGTAAAGGGTAAAAATTGTAGAGGAAGGATGAGATTGGAATAAGTCCAGTAAATAATTGCGGATGTAGGTTGTAATTGCTACTGTTGTTGTTGTTGTGGTATTCAGTCTTGAGACTGGTTTGATGCAGCGCTCCATGCTGATCTATCCTGTGCAAGCTCCTTCATCTCCCAGTACCTACTGAAACCTACATCCTTCTGAATCTGTTTAGTGCATTCATCTCTTTTCTCCCTCTACGATTTTTACCCTCCACGCTGCCCTCCAATGCTACATTTGGGATCCCTTGATGCCTCAGGACATGTCCTACCATCCGATCCCTTCTTCCAGTCACGTTGTGCCACAAACTTCTCTTCTCCCCAACCCTATTCAATACCTCGTCATTAGTTACGTGATCTACCCACCTAATCTTCAACTTTCTTCTGTATCACCACATTTCGAAAGCTTCTATTCTCTTCTTGTCCAAACTATTAATTGTCTATGTTTCACTTCCATATATGGCTACACTCCATAGAAATACTTTCAGAAACGACTTCCTGACACTTAAATCTATACTCGATGTTAACAAATATCTCGTCTTCAGAAAAGCTTTCCTTGCCATTGCCAGTCTACATTTTATATCCTCTCTGCTTCGACCATCATCAGTTATCTTGCTCCCCAAATAGCCAAACTCCTTTACTACTTTAAGTGTCTCACTTCCTAATCTAATTCCCTCAGCATCACCAGACTTAATTCCACTACATTCCACTATCCTCGTTTTCCTTTTGTTGATATTCATCTTATATCCTCCTTTCAAGACACTGCCCATTCCATTCAGCTGCTCTTCCAAGTCCTTTTCTGTCTCTGACACAATTACATCGGCGAACCTCAAAGTTTTTATTTCTCCTCCCTGAATTTTAATACCTACTCCAAACTTTTCTTTTGTTTCCTTTACCGCTTGCTCAATATACAGATTGAATAACATCGGGGAGAGGCTACAACCCTGTCTCACTCCCTTCCCAACCACTGCTTCCCTTTCATGCGCCTCGACTCTTATAACTGACATCTGGTTTCTGTACAAATTGGAAATAGCCTTTCGCTCCCTGTATTTTACCCCTGCCACTTTTAGAATTTGAAAGAGATTACTCCAGTCAACATTGTCAAAAGCTTTCTCTAAGTCTACAAATGCTGGAAACGTAGGTTTGCCTTTTCTTAATCTTTCTTCTAAGATAACTTGTATGGTCAGTATTGCCCCACGTGTTCCAACATTTCTACGGAATCCAAACTGATCTTCCCCAAGACCGGCTTCTACTAGTTTTTCCATTCTTCTGTAAATAATTCGCGTTAGTATTTTGCAGCTGTGACTTATTAAACTGATAGTTCGGTAATTTTCACATCTGTCAACACTTTCTTTCTTTGGGATTGGAATTATTATACTCTTCTTAAGATTTATATGGGAAACACTAACAAGAAACGAAGGAAGACATCATGGAATAATTTCTACGGTACCAGAGGGAGCCGTAAAGGGTAAAAATTGTGGAGGAAGGAACAGACTGGAATAGGTCCAGTAAGCAATTGAGGACGTGGGTTGTAATTGCTACTATGACATTTAAACGTTGACACACGAGAGAAATTCGTGACCGGCAGCTTCTAACTAGTTAGAAAACAAATAAATAAAAAAAGATTGTGAATTATTTTTTTAAAAGTGTGACGGAAATCATTCCCATGTCTGCTTCCTACTTTAAAAGCCTCAAGTATTGATCAACGCTTTTGAGAAAAGTTCCTCCTGCTTGGTTGGTACACTTAAGGTTAAACATTCCTGCACATCAAATGTATCTAACATATGGAAATTTGTTCTTTTTTTATAATCGTATAAGATTTCTTGCCAGGAGAGATTCATTTAGCAAACTTGTCTATAATATCAAAGAGTCCCAACGAATAGAAGCAGAATACGTTAAGACACATCTACACTAAGTCCACAAAGTCGAAAAAGTTGAACCACTTATCTGTAAATCAGAAGAAAGTGAGCGTTTAGCGCAATCTGAGTATTACGGGGACTGTGTCATGCTGAGCACAGCTGTGCACAGACGGAGTCCTCATCTTCACTTTTTTCCTCTGTTCTTTGCCAACCTAACAGTCTCTGACTTCTTCTTGTCAGTGTTTTCCATATATTGTTTTCCTTACCGATTCTCCGCAGAACCTCCACGTTCCTTACTTTGTCAGTCCACATAATTTTCAACTTACTTACGTAGCACCAAATCTCAAATACTTCGGTTACCTTTTGTTTAGTTTATCCCATAGTCCACATGTCACTGCCAAGCAATTTTCTGCTCCAAACGTACATTCTGAGAAAGTTCTTCCTCAAATAATTGCTATTTTTGGCGCTAGTAGACTTATCTTCGTCAGAAATGCCTTCTTTGCCAGTGGCAGTCTCCTACAGATGTTCTCCTTGACAACAACGTTAGTAGTTGTTTAGTTGCCTAGGCACCATAGCTCCTCTACCTCACCAACGTCGTGATCAACAATCCTGTTAAATTTCTCGCTGTTTTCATTTCTGCTACTTCTCATTACTTCCGTCATTCCTCGATTTAATGTCAATCCATATTTTGTACTCATTACACAGTTCATTCCCTTCAGCAGATCCAGAAATTTTTCTTTACTTTCGCTCAGGGTATCAATGGCATCAACGAATCTTATCATTGATATCCTTTCACTTAGAATTATAATTCCACTCTTGAAACACCCTTCAGTTTTCGACATTGCTTCTTCGATGTACAGATTGAACAGTAAGGACGAAAGAATACATCCCTCTCTTGCACCCTTTTTAATCCGAGCACATCGTTCTTGGTCGTCCATTGTTACTATTCCTTCTTGTACATACTGTATATTCCTCGCCTTTCCCTATAGCTTGTCCCGTTTTTCTAGGAATTTCGAACATCTTGCACCATTTTACATTGTCGAATGCATTTTCCAGGTTAACATATCAGGTTAACAGATCCTATGACAGTGTCTTGTTTTTTCTTTAGTGGTGGTGGTGGTTAGTGTTTAACGTCCCGTCGACAACGAGGTCATTAGAGACGGAGCGCAAGCTCGGGTGAGGGAAGGATGTGGAAGGAAATCGGCCGTGCCCTTTCAATGAACCATCCCGGCATTTGCCTGAAACGATTTAGGGAAATCACGGAAAACCTAAATCAGGATGGTTGGAGACTTGAACCGTCCTCCTCCCGAATGCGAGTTCAGTGTTCTATTTTTCTTTAGTCTTAGCATTATCAACCGCTATGTCAGAAATGCCTCTCTGTCGCCTTTACCTTTAACTAAGCCAAACTGCCGGCCGCGGTGGCCGTGCGGTTCTAGGCGCTCCAGTCCTGAGCCGCGCTGCTGCTACGGTCGCAGGTTCGAATCCTGCCTCGGGCATGGGTGTGTGTGATGTCCTTAGGTTAGTTAAGTTTAATTAGTTCTAAGTTCTAGGGGACTGATGACCATAGCAGTTGAGTCCCATAGTGCTCAGAGCCATTAGAACCATTTTTTAAGCCAAACTAATCGCTATCTAACACATCGTCAGTTTTCTTTAACATGCTTTCGTGTATTTTTCTAGTCAGCAACTTGAATGTGTGGGCTGTTGAGCTGATTGCGTGATAATTCTCCCTCTTATCAGCTTTGGCAGACCTAAAGTCAGAAGGAATATCGGCAGACTCATACATTGTACACACCAACGTGCGTAGTCATTATGTTGCCAGTTCAAAGAATTTATAAATTCTGATGGAATGGTATCTATTTCTTCTGCCTTATTTGATCCTAAGTTCCTCAAAGTTATAATTATAATATTAGATCTCCTATCTCTTCTACATCAACTTCTGGTTCTTCTTCTTGTTTCATGTAAGACCAATCTTTTATAGAGGCCTTCAATGCACTCTTTCCACCCATCCGCTCTATCCTCCACATGTAATGTGAAATTCCCTTTGCTTTTAATTTCCCCTAAGGTTCTGACTTTTCTGTATGCTGAGTAGCTCCTTCCAACAATCATTTCTTTTTCACTTGCTTCACACTTTCATGCAGCCATTTCGTCTTAGTTTTCCTGCACTTCCTATTTATTTCATTCCAAGTGACTTGTATTTCTATATTCCTGAATTTTCACGAACGTGTTTTTACTTTTTTCTTTCTTCGAGCAACTGATGTATTTCCCCTGATATTCATGGGTTCTTGGCAGTTACCTTCTTTGTACCTATGTCTTTCTTTCCAACTTTGCTCTTTTAGTGATGTGCATTGCTCTTCTACTGAAAGCCTACGGAGCAATTGCTTATTGCGATATCTGTAGCCTTAGAGCTTATTTCATTTCTTAGTACTCCCGAATCCCTCTTCTCTTTGTATTATTTGTTCCTGACTAATACCTTAAGCTTCAGCCCACTGTTCATCACTACTAAATTGTGATCTGCATCTACATCTACTCCTGGGTACGCCTTACAATCTAGTATATGACTTCGGAGTCTCTGTCTGACTATAATTGAATGTAATTGAAATCTTTTCGCGTCTCCTCTTATTCTTGTACACACTGTTCCTAGCTGAAATTTGTTACAGAACTCATTTAGCCTTTCTCCTCTCTCATTCCTGGTGACAAGCCCATACTGTCCCATGACCCTTTCTTCTACTCCTACCCTATTACCGCATTACAGTCGCCCATGATTATTCCTTTTTCATCTCACTTAACGCACTGAATTCGCCATTCAGTATTCTCATATACATTCTTAATCTGTTCACGTTCAGCTTGCGACTTTGGCATGTGTACTGCAACTATCATTGTCGGTGTTGGATTGCTATCGATTCTAGTGAAAACAACACTATCACTGAACTGTTCGCTGTAAAATACTATCCTCCCTAACATCCTATTAATGACGAATGCTACTCCCGTTATACCATTTTCTGAAGCTGTTGTCTATCCAGAAATCCTTGTGTTGTTTCCACTTCCGTTCACTGACGCCCACAATGTCTGTATTGACCCTTTGTATTCCCCTTTTCAGATTTTCTTGTTCACGTTTCTGATATTCCAAACGTAAACTCGTTGGTTACACAATCTTTTTCTCATGGTCGCTTCACTTGGCAGTCCTCTCACGGATATCCGAATAGGGGAATAGTCCGGAATCTTTTGCCAATGGATAAATGTTATAGCATATTTTTTTCAGTTGCAGCCCACATGTCCTTTGGATACATGTTATATTTTTTGCTGTGTGTTCCATTGCCATCTCCATCCTTATGCGGTCAACCATTGCTTACTCTTCCACCTTCAGGGGGAGTTTCGAACCACAAGGGTAAGAGAGTGCCTAAGAAATTATCCGCTCATTCGCCCCCTATGACAAGGCTGTTAGCAGGGTGGGAGTGACTTGTCATGACGGAAGTCTTCGAACGCCGATGCTAATGATTTATACACAATTTTAAGCGATGGGTGGCGGGGGTTCGAACTCGAGATCGGGAAAATTTTGATTACTAATTGCACGCGCTACCCCTAGACCACCTTCATACCTTTCACCTCAGCGGCAATGTTTGGTTCTACATAGTTTAGCCAATCACCAAGAAATGTTTATCTATTATAAACTCAGAGGGTCCTCATTAATAAGCCAAACCTATTAAAGAAAAACCTATCTATTTCTCTTCAGTAGTCTCTGAGATTATCGCGAACGTAAAGATGGAACAGTGACACATGACGTCTATATGATTTTTTTGTGTTGACGGAAGACTTATAGAAGCAGATAAACATGTATGACATTGGTGCGTAATGTTTTAGAGACATAGACGATACTGGAGTTAGGGAAAATCTGGGAGATGTCTTTTCTTGCGTCTTATGTACAATGGAAGGTGACAGGAAGAATGCAGAATTACTAAACAAAATCACCTATAAACGGAAACCTGCATCAAAAAATATACACGCATCTCAGGCGGTAGTGACAGAAATCCACATATACCTGACAACTCCCTTCAGCTATTGCAACTCTTGTTTTTGCTACGGACGGACGACATTTGCTCACCAACAGTAAAGCAAGTTTAATTCTTCATTTGTGTGGAAATACTGTCCGTCGTTGCTTTAAATTCATGAGTGTATTTTTGTTCTGTCCTTGCAACCATAAAACTGTGTGATGTTTTTCACAAGATGCGTTGCGCTATATTGAGGTAAAATATCATCAGTGGTCTGTAATTAAATTATTTGCGATTTAATTTGCTTTTAGATCGAAAAACAGTTCGTTAAGGATATGTAGATTTGTACTTACGATAATTTTCGCTTACTTTGGGAAATGCTGTCTGCTAGCACATCGTTGTTTTTCTGCATTAGACACTGATATTTTGGTCTAATATTTAGTTGTTCTGCAGCGCTATGCATTTGTTACGCTTTTGACAACACACTTTCATGGACACCAAAGTATTGTCTTTCTGTTTGTACTTCTAACTATGTGTTGTTGTTTGTGTTTTGTAGTGTCGCCAGGAAAAATCTTCCATTAGTTTGTCTTTGACCTACAACCTTTCCTATTTATATATTACTATACATTTGTTTTCCTATTCTATTATGTTTCTGTGTATTTATATACTGTTAAAGTGCAGTTTTATCCGGTTTAAGGAAGGCAGGAACACTGATGAATGGACATAAGCGTATAGCAATGTGATGGAGGGTGAGTTAGAGGAGAAGGTGTGGAGCAAGAAGTGGAAATGAAATTCTGAGTCAGCGCGGGGGGGCGGGGGGGGGGGGGGGGGGGGCGGCGGAAAAGGTTCTTCTCCTTCTTTCATCTATTACTTTATATGAAGTCTGGTTTCCAATATTTATTTGGTCACTGAGAAACTGTTTATTTTCTGTTAATGCTTTTGTATGTGCAAATTTTCTTGGAAAGGGTGGAAGTGTCTGTCTTCAGTGATTTTTATGATATTCATATGTGTTTCAGTATTGCCAGCCGGTGTGGCCGAGCGGTTCTAGGCGCTACAGTTTGGAACCGAGCGACCGCTACGGTCGCAGGTTAGAATTCTGCCTCGGGTATGGATGTGTTTGATGTCCTTAGGTTAGTAAGGTTTAAGTAGTTCTAAGTTCTAGGGGACTGATGGCCTCAGAAGTTAAGTCCCGTAGTGCTCAGGGCCATTTGAGCCATTTGTTTCAGTATTGCTTGGTCTATGGTGTTCTTGTTTTAGGTGATCAGCAAATATTGAATGGTTTGTACCGTATTGAAATGCTTCTTTACATCTTGTGTCGAATGTCCTGCCAGTTTTCCCAACGTATATCTTTTCACAGTTCTCGTGATGTACTTCTGTATTCATTTGTTGGTTTTTAAGCAAGGTTTTTGCCTTGTCTTGTGAATGTGTTACCTATTTTATGTGTGACTTTGTTGTGGTAGGTCATTGTATGCCTTTTTTGTTGTAGTGCCATTTCTATGAGTTGGTGTGGTTTGGTTCGCGTTTTTCCCTATTTGACTCTTTAATTTTTTGTTTAGTTTGCTACCATTGTTTCTTTATGTCCATCTTAATGCTATTTGTTTGATAACGTCTAGCTCTTTCTGGGAATAAGAGTGTTTAGGGGGATACCGTTCAGTCTGCTTAACATGAACCTCATTGCTGCTTGTTTGTGGCTCTTCGGGTGGTTGGAGGTTACAATTAAAATAATGTCACTTTCTGTGGATTTTATGTATATGTCAAATGTGTGTTTATTATTGTCTTCTCTTATGGTTATTTACATAAGTGAGAAATCAAGCAAAAATCACCATATGTACAAATTAACGTATTCTTAACGAAATGTTTCTCGACCTAAAAGCTAATCGAACTATAAATAATTTAATTACAGACCACTGATGATGGTTTACCTGAGTATAGCGAAACGCGCGTGGTGAAAAGAAATCACTCATTTTTGTAGTAGGGATGACACAAAAGAATTGCCCTCAAGAATAGTACAGCAAGTGCTCCTCATTTCGCTATTTCTTCGATAGATGTGAGAAAAATATTCACTTTTTATCGCCATACTTCTCTTCGTGCTGTTAAAATATCACTAAGTTAAAGAAAATTAAAGTCATTCGCCCCTTGTCACCGTAAGAGGCTGCCTCATTAGTGTCATGACCATAGAATATGTTTATAATTTTAATCACATGTCAGATCAGAAAAATGTTTTAATTACATGTCAGATCGTAATGAGTAGCAGATACAGTGTTTCGGGGGCATGGAATAGCTGAGTGACAAACGGGATGAGGTAACGAGACTGAAGTCAACCGAAAGTTGTTTATTTCACAGAGGCTGACCCTACACGCCAGTGAAGAGTAATCTTGAATGCTCGCGAAGGCACCGAATGTTGAGGTCACAGGCGTCAGTGGTAATCTTCCGATGCACATAATGCAAGAATTTCGAGCGGATATTAGAAAACTTAGATACTGAAGAAAGCTTCCAAGCGAATATTCTAGACAGATATCCCAGAGGGCCGTGTGCTCAGAGAGTAAATGTAGAATAGATGAAAGCTCAGAGAGGGGCCGTTAAGACAGACAGTAGTGAGAAAAGAGATTAGACGTCCAGTGAGTAAATGGAGCAGCCGGAGTTCAGTGGTCCCCTCAGCAGCACCTGATGGATCAATAGGATCTTCACCTACGAGAAGTCGTTAACAGACTGTTGGATACACAGAAACCATAAGCTAAGTAACTTATTCGGTATTCGTTGGAATAGCGTGGAACAGAGACTGCCTGTCTACGTCTGAAACAAGTAAGTTAGAGTCCACTGAGCTGCACTAACAAGTTACTGATAGGTACTTGTCTCTTGTACAATAGGCAAGTGGTCCTTGACTGACATTGAATTATTACAAAATGTTGATGATTTATGATTTAGGCCAAGCGGCCAGTAGTTAAAAGACTGAGTGGCACAGCACTTGTCTCTTTCTAGTGATTATTGAAAGCATATGACATTCTTGTAATGGGTTTTGGTCTCACACCCCAATAAATAAATAGGTTCGTTAGAAATAAACTAAAGTGTCTAAAAGTAGTACCTTGATACTTGAGCTGATCAATCCTGCCACTTCGACTAAAATTATCAACCTATGGTAATAGAAAACTCATCCTAAGCAAGGTGAGTTCCTCCCTCTCGTCTCCGCTATAAAGGTTTACAAACAAGCTAATTAAACTCATTATGCCGTTTACCTCCTGATTACGCCAAGCACACAACTCCGAAACCAAAATCAAAAACAGTTCATTGTAGGGAAACTACGGGGACGCGACAGAGTTACGTGTTGTGAAGTATTACGCACAGACAACTTCCTATGGTCCAAGTGTCACTTAACGCGGCTGAAGCTTATTGATCTCTGCGGAAGCAGCTGTGCAGTCAGATGGCGAACTTCGCGTGCAGGAACTCTTTAGTCGTCAGTATCTCTGTTAGGGTAGGGTGTTACATGGACAGAAAGTATCAGATTCTTTGATAGTTTACAAGGGCACTGCTGACAAAATGGCCTTACCCTATGCAAGTATTGCCACATAGAAAGTATTACATTATTAGTTTACAGTTTGCAAGCCCACTGCTTACTGCCGTGTCGTTACACTACGAAAGTACTGTCACCACTCCATCATAGAATATATGACACGTTTTACACGCACAAGTACTTTGTGCATTCTTGTAACGAGTCTTGAACTTGTTTGTGATCAGTAGAATGAACTGTCATGTGGGGCCAGGCTTCGCATAGATAGTTCACAGAAGCTAGCTCTCACAAAAGGTATTCTACATCTACATCTACATGACTACTCTGCAATTCACATTTAAGTGCTTGGCAGAGGGTTCATCGAACCACAGTCATACTATCTCTCTACTATTCCACTCCCGAACAGCGAGCGGGAAAAACGAACACCTAAACCTTTCTGTTCGAGCTCTAATTTCTCTTATTTTATTTTGATGATCATTCCTACCCATGTAGGTTGGGCTCTACAAAATATTTTCGCATTCGGAAGAGAAAGCTGGTGACTGAAATTTCGTAAAAAGGTCTCGCCGCGACGAAAAACGTCTATGCTGTAATGACTTCCATCCCAACTCGTGTATCATATCTGCCACACTCTCTCCCCTATAACGTGATAATACAAAACGAGCTGCCCTTTTTTGCACCCTTTCCATGTCCTCCGTCAATCCCACCTGGTAAGGATCCCACACCGCGCAGAAATATTCTAACAGAGGACGAAAGTGTGTAGTGTAAGCTGTCTCTTTAGTGGACTTGTTCTTCTAAGTGTCCTGCCAATGAAACGCAACCTCTGGCTCACCTTCCCGACAATATTATCTATGTGGTCCTTCCAACTGAAGTTGTTCGTAATTTTAACACCCAGGTACTTAGTTGAATTGACAGCCTTGAGAATTGTACTATTTATCGAGTAATCGAATTCCAACGGATTTCTTTTGGAACTCATGTGGATCATCTCACACTTTTCGTTATTTAGCGCCAACTGCCACCTGACACACCATACAGCAATCTTTTCTAAATCGCTTTGCAACTGATACTGGTCTTCGGATGACCTTACTAGACGGTAAATTACAGCATCATCTGCGAACAGTCTAAGAGAACTGCTCAGATTGTCACCCAGTTCATTTATATAGATCAGGAACAGTAGAGGTCCCAGGACGCTTCCCTGGGGAACACCTGATATCAGTTTTACTCGATGATTTGCCGTCTATTACTACGAACTGCAACCTTCCTGACAGGAAATCACGAATCCAGTCGCACAACTGAGACGATACCGCATAGCTCCGCAGCTTCATTAGAAGTCGCTTGTGAGGAACGGTGTAAAAAGCTTTCCGGAAATCTACTTGAGATCCCCTGTCGATAGCGGCCATTACTTCGTGCGAATAAAGAGCTAGCTGCGTTGCACAAGAGCGATGTTTTCTGAAGCCATGCTGATTACGTGTCAATAGATCGTTCCCTTCGAAGTAATTCATAATGTTTGAATACAGTATATGCTCCAAAACCCTACTGCAAACCGACGTCAATGATATAGGTCTGTAGTTAAATGGATTACTCCTACTACCCTTCTTGAATACTGGTGCGACCTGCGTAATTTTCCAATCTGTAGGTACAGATCTGTCGGTGAGCGAGCGGTTGTATATGAGTGCTAAGTAGGGAGCTATAGTATCAGCGTAATCTGAAAGGAACCTAATCTGGACCTGAAGACTTTCCCGTATCAAGCGATTTGAGTTGCTTCGCAACCCCTAAGGTATCTGCTTCTAAGAGACTCATGCTAGCAGATGTTCGTGTTTCATATTCTGGAATATTCCATTCGTCTTCCCTGGTGAAGGAATTTCGGAAAACTGCGTTCAATAACTCCGCTTTAGCGGCACAGTCGTCGATAACAGTGCCATCGGCACTGCGCAGCGAAGGTATTGACTGCGTCTTGCCGCTTGTGTACTTTACATACGACCAGAATTTCTTCGGATTTTCTACCAAATTTGTCACGGCAAGTAAGAGGTGATTCCTACATTCATTAAATATTAGGAATTTTGTGGATTATTTCCGAAGGGGAAACCAAGTACAACATTTTGAATCATATGACAACCCAGGATCATATATAGTCTCAGATCAGAATGCAGTAGTGGTGAAAAGTAGGCTGACGTTTAAGAGATTAGTCAGGAAGAATCACTACGCAAAGAAGTAGGATGCAGAAGAGCTAAGGAATGGCGTGACACGCTTGAGGTTCCCTAAGGCTGTAGATACAGCAATAACGAATATATAAGTAGGCAGTAGAGTTGATGAGCAGCGGACGTCTCTATAAGAGCAATCATAGAAGTTGAAAAGAAAACGGTAAGTACAAAGAAAGTAACTGCAAAGAAACCTTGGGTAACAGAACAAATACTTCAATTTATAGATGAAAGAAGGAAGAACAAATATGTGCAGCGAAATTTAGAAATACCGAATTGCAAGTCACTCAGGAATGAAATTAATAAAAAGTGCAGGGAATCTACGATGAAATAGTTGCAGGATGAATGTGAAGACATCGAAATAGGAAGAACTGCATATAGGAAAGTCAATACAACCTTTGGTAAAATTAAAAGCAAAAGTAGTAACATTAAGAGTCCAACGGGAATTCCGTTGTTAAATGCAGAGGAGAGAATGGATAGGTGGAAAGAGTACACTGAAGGCCTATATGAACGTTTAGATTTCTCTAATTTGGTAGAAGAAGAAACAGGAGTCGATTTAAAAGAGATAGCGGGGCCAGAATTACAATCAGAATGTAAGAGAACTTTGGACTACTTAAAATAAAATAAAGCAGAATGGACAGATAAATTCCTCGAGAATTTCTAAAATAATCGGGGGAAGTGGCAACAAAACAACTAATCACTGTACGTGTCTGGCAACATACCATCAGACTGTCGGAAAAATATCATCCATACAATTCCAAAGTCAGTAATAGGTGACAAGTGCGAGAATTATCGCACAGTCAGAATAACAGCGCATGCATTCAAGGTTCTGACACGTATAATCTACAGAATATTGCAAAAGAAAATTGAGGATGTCTTATTTGACGATCTATTTGGTCTTAGGAATGGTAAGGACTCGAGAGAGATGATTCTGACGTTGTAGTTGATAATGGAGGCATCACTAAAGAAAACTCAAGACACGTAGGGTTTTACGACCTGGAAAAAGCGTTCGACAATATCAAATCGGCTAAGTCTTCAGTAATTCTGATAAGATTAAAGGTAAGCTATAGGGGGAGACTGATAATATACGACGTGTAAAAGAGTCAAAAGAGAATAATAACTGTGGACGAAGAAGAACGATGTTCTCGGATTAACACAGAGGTGTAGTCCTTCGCCCTTACTGTTCAATCTGTACATCGAATAAGCAATGACGGAAATAGAAGAAAGGTTCAGAAGTGAAATGGAAATTCACTGCGAAGAGATATCAATGATACGATTCGCTGATGACACTGGTAAGCTGAGTGAAAGTGAAGAACTATTACATGACCTGCGGAGTGGAACGAAAAGTCTAATGAGTAGAGAATGTTGACTGAGAGTAAATCGATGACAGGCGAAAGAAATGACAAGTAGCAGAAATGAGAACAGCAACAAACTTAACATCAAAACAGAGAGTCACGAAGCAGATAATGTTAAGGGATTCTGCTACCAAAACAGCGATATAACTAGTGACGGACGGAGCAAGGAAATGTTTGCTAGTATCGAGCAAAGGCCTTAATTTGTGGAAAAAAACTTCTTTGAATGTACGTTTGGAGCACAGCATAGTATGGTAGTGAAATCGTATTTGCCGGAAAACCAGAACAGAAGAGAATCAAAGCATTATGATGTGGTGCTACAGAAGAATGCTGAAAATCAGGTGGACAGATAACGTAAAGAGTAAGGATGTTCTGCACAGAATCTAAGAGGAAAGGAATACGTGGAAGACGGTGACAAGGGGGACAAAATGATAGGACATCTGTTGAAACATCAGGGAATGACTTCTGTGACATTAGGGGAAGATACAGAGGGCAAACATAAGGTGTTTGTGTCCAAATCTGGCACGATTAAAAACTTTTCATCCAAATTTCAGTTCAAATCTCGGAAGAAATTCCTTGTAGCTGCTTATGTCATACCTCACATATTCCGGGGCTGGGTTACGAACCAAATATCGCGAAGTAAACGAAGACAGAGATTGGAATGCATCCAGGTAATATTTTTAAGCGCTTCTCTGAGACGAAGAGGTTGGCACAGGAGCGGAATTCGTGGCGGGCCCCATCAAACTAGTCAGAAGAAGCGTGACTAAAAAAAAATACTGACAGGTATTACAATTTCATCATATTACATGACACGTTGGACACGACTTTCCTAAATGGTGATGCACCGTGAATGTGATACTACCGAAAAGTACATGTCTTTGTCAGCCGTGTGTGTTTAGTCCTATCGACAGGTAAAGAATTTCATCACATGACCTCAAAATCATGCGACAACTCAGCAAAGCAGTGAATTACAAGACAGTTAGGATGCGTTGATCCATAACCAATTATCCACACCTATGTTTCCAGATACGATACGGCTGTTACGCATCCAAATTGCTGTCTTGTAAATCTTATTTTAGCAAAGTGAATAACAAATGTTTTCCACGAAGGATATACCCGCAAACATGTCAGTGCAGCGATACTTTTTGCCTGTTTCTATTTTAAGTCTCACCACACGGAATGCGAGAACCGTTACGAATATACGATCAATTAGAATTACGTAATAATGTAATTTAGGTCTATATTTTCTATGTGTCGCGATGAAAGTAACCACAATACACTAGAACACAGGTTGGCGCTCATAAAAGTTGCCCATCTAAGTATAAAGGAAACGCAGTGAAATTACAGAAACGAAGATCTTAAATGGACTTACCATTAATTTACAATGAAAAATGCAGCGAAAATTGCATTAATAGAATATGTTGAAAGTACCTCTGCAACACAGCTGTGAACGTATAATGATATTCAGATACATCTGGCGTAAAGTTCGGATATCGATGGCAGCATCTTGATAGCTGATGTTGTATTTTAGTTCTGTATTGTGTGCGGATTCGTTTCATAGATCTGGACTGTCAAGTGTCCCATAGGGAAAAATTGCAATTTGTTTAATCAGTCATGGTGGCCATAATGTTCGCTGACAGTTCGTTCCTCAGTAAAAACGCCATGGGCTGGCTCCAGATATTTTAGACGTGTGACACGCGGCCAAATCGTGCTGGAAGAAGCAGTATTGAGCACAAAATGTATCAAAACTTCCAAATATATACAACCGTGTTGTGTGTAGTGGCAAAAATTAAAGGCTCAATCATGCGCGTTTCTGTTAGACCGTGCCAAACGCAGATTTTTTTCGTTATGGAATGGTCGCTGACATAGTGTCAGGATTCTCCGTTGCCCAGTACCTCGTCTTCTGTGAATTAACATAACCGGAATAATGAAACGATGTTTCATCACTCATAATGTGTTGGAAAGTGTCTATCAATCCATGGCTAAAGTAATTCAAATGCCTCGCGCAGTGATATACACGTTTGTGACTGTCATCCTCACCATAACAGCTGCACAACCGTTGCACGACATTGCTTCACATTAAAACTTGTCAATAACTGCTGGAAAGTCCTTCTACTTCCAGGTGCCTGTTGGACAAACTTACCTATAGACTTCTTTAGGCTCTGAATAATTCTTCGGTGAATGTCAGCAATAATTTCTAGCAGTGCGAACTGAAGGTATTTTGCACAAATCCATAAGCGCGCCGATTTTTATACAGACTCCGTGTTTCTCTCTTTGCTGGCAGTCCTCTATTCGGGTACTTGACCCCGAAAACTTTTCGAGTTTCTGCAGTTGAACCTATTTTATCATCAGGTTCCACAATTTCATTTCCTTCTTCTATCGAGAAAGTCACTTTGAAGACTTCAAAGAGAAAGGTTTAAGTTCACTGATTGAAATAAAGATAAATGTGAGTGAACAATGCTAACAATCGATTATTACGTAAAACTATGCACTGTTGTAGTCGTTTATTGTTACAGCATTGGAAATATTTTATCCGCGATCAAAGTGGAGGGGCTATTCGATTAACAGCATCACCCTGTATGTATTCATTAAATTAATAAAACATCGCTGAGTTTCATTTCAAATAAGTCAAAGTATTCCGATTATCGGAATATTGTCACGTACACCGAAAATAATATCGAACGCAAAAAATACCATGATCAAATAAACAGCTAGGTTTAGTAATCTAATGCCTTGACCGATCGACCGGCTGCCCATTTATGCTAGACGCAACGAATGACGTGAACGCGGGCTCCCGAATGAAAACACAAAAACGAAAGTAGCTCGAACAATATTAACTTTGTACCCCGTATAATATTAATAATAGATGTTTTACATGATTTTTCGATGTGTAACACTAACAATACCATTCTAATTCATCAGTTTCAATATTGAGTTCTGTAAAAACTACTGGTGTCTAGCAAAAAGCCGAACCACTTATCTCTTGAGTACGAAGTCTTTCAGGACGGAGTCCTTGCATAAAAAGTTCTCGGTTTACTCGCCGCGTCAAATTTGAATAAAGTCCCGAGCTTTTGATTACGGTGAGGCTTCCGGTCCATGACAGTAAGTTTTACCCCTGACGAAGATGACGATGGTAGTAATCGAAAGCTCGAGATTTTACCCAGAGTTGACGCGGCAAATAAAGAGAGAACTTTTTATGCACTTATGTATTTATTTTCACTACAGAACGTAATATTTTCCCTTGCTGCCAGTTATTTAATGAGCCACCCTCTGATTGCTTATAGTGGGTCTGTAAGAGCCTCTTGGCCGTTGTGACTGGGTTCGGGACCCGAGGTGGCTATGTTTCCGCCTCCATCCCCACCGTTGCCCTGTTCCGTCACCTGGAGGCGAGCTCTTGTTTATTTATTTCCTTTTTCTGTAGCTCTTTTAAAACTTCACAAATTAACAGAAACCATGAAGCAATTAGAATTTCTAATTAACTACCAGAATCAAAGATTGATAGAGAGCAGTGGAAAGAAAGAAGAAGAGAAAGTGTGTCCCATCACCGGTTGTGAGTGGCGGTGAGGGTCTTGGAAAGGCTTCAAGTCCGTGACAGCCGCTCCTAGTTTTCATTTTCTCCTACCCTTTACTACTTCCACTACTTCCCTCATTAGCTGTAGTTATCTACTAACAGAACGTCATTGACAAATTTGACCAAAATCGGTGACGCAACTGTCGGACACTCCCCTTTTCAGCCACCGACCAGCTCGATTCTACTAAGGGCACTGCCTCCGGATGTGAACACGAATGTTTCAGACCGAAGTGCGCTGCTGTGCGGTATATGCGTTAGGCGACTGGCGCCGCTCCCGGAGACTCGCAAGACCTGGCCGGTGGGTAATTACGTCATAAGGTGTGCGCAGCCTCCTGGCGGTCAGCGCCGACGGGCGGTGTCCGGCCGCGCTACGGCGGCAGTGGTCGGAGTTGGGCGGCGGCGAGCGTCCGGCTGGAAACACAGATAAGCGGGATTAGTGCTGGCCGGGCCGGGGCCCCTCTCGCGGCCACACAGGCCGGACTCGTCCCGGTCGCCTCTGTTTACGACCGTGGCCACCGGGAAACGCGAGCTATCACCGGGACGGACGCGTACTCGCCGGGTTGGTGCATCGCAGCACCATTCAAGGACCGGGATTCAGTGCACAGAAGTTTCCAGACGTTTGCAGTTGGCGGCGTGCAGATGACGGTTACTGTATAATCCACACCACCCAATTATCAGAGGAGATATCCCGACTTTTAACCAGAATTTCTACAGCCGTACACTGTTTTTGTAGCGTTACATCCTGTAAAAATTCACAGACGAGGACCAGAAAGCTAAGCACAACAACATTCAAAATCCTTACAAGTTGTAAAATGTATGTATGAACGTATATCTGGATGTATGTACGGAACACATTACGTGCTGAACCCCTCCACTGATTTCAGCCAAACTTGGTACACATATCATTTACCGTCTGGAATGAATCGCTGTTGACATAAGAGCCACTGACAATAACCACCTACCTTTCAAAGGTGTGAGGTTGAGGTTTAAAAAGAGGTTCAGCCCACCACGCATGAATAACCAGACATGAGTCATTGCAGACTTAATTCGAGAATTGGGGCATTAGTGAGTTGCGAGAAGGTTTGCGCATAGTTTCAAACCACTAGAAAACTGTTTCTTGCCGACAACCACCACAAAATGATGAAACGAGAGAACTTGATTGCTTAATAACTTTTTGCGGCTCAAGCAGTCAGACCGCCGCATCAGCCATTACGTTTTAATTTACTGCCGCTTTATTACCAACTGTATACGAGACACATTTTTGCCTGATAGCCCGAAAAGCAGATTTCGCTCAATTCCCCTTCTGAGTCACACTATAAGTTATCTCACAATCGCTCAACATGCGACTCCCAAAACCAACTATGCTCTGCCTGGTATCTCTCACCCCGTTAACGGATAGTACGAATTATTCTTGGTGGGGAATACTTTCTTACTAAAGTCCATGTAGTGTAGCGAAACGATTTTTGCTAGGGAACCCTTGAGAGGCTAAAACATGTGCTTCTGCCCGTCAGACTAACTGACAGAGACGTTTTCCTTTAGTAACCTCACAAAATGACCATTATTCCTGGTGTAATCGTTCGCATACTTGCAGCAAAATTCCATGAAACACGAGAATGCTCTCAACTGCAGCTGATTTTTAGGAGAGGAAAATTGGCAAATGGCTTGTAACTTTCTTCTCCCCAAAACGCATACTTTCGCTACTTCATTTAAAATCTAAGACTGTCAATCTTACATTTACCTCTCCGAATAGTGATACCAGCGCGAGCCAAAGATATTAATACATCTAACAGAGTGCCACAGTGTTCTGCAAAAATCTTAGAAGAGATGACTATGTCAGTCACGTGCAACGTGACTCACCTGGGTAGATCTGGAATCAAGACGACATATAACTTCGTTGCACTCCGCGGCTGGATTCAATTAACATAGAAATTTTCTGAGTATCGTACTGCATCATTATGAGAAAAAAAAATCTATGCTCGAGAAACCAACGTGTCGACCACGCTAAGGATCTACTGATTGGTAGAAACATTATAATCATGGCCGATACGTTGGTTGCTCCACCACAGATTTTTTACATTATGACGCGGCACGACACCATGAAAACTGCACAACTGAACGTCACGATACTGATATTTAACCGGAGCGACCAATCTATGTACACAGAGCTCTTGCTGTTGACAAACAGGGCCGTAGAACGAATTAGAGCCCATGGACAGTCTCAAAAGAGAGACATGCGTATACGATGCCGGCATAACAAGCATTGTAAGGTACTTCGCTCCCTCAAAAAGCGCCAGAAGACCTACAGTCTTTGGTGGTCCTGTCGTGTGATTAGAATCTGATTGCCATTGTGCATGCCTACTACAATTCGGATACCAACCCTGGTTTATTTGCAAACTATTGCTGCATTGTTCAGCGCGCTATTTGACCTGACTACTCGACACTGATCGGCCTACCTTTCGTCTTCCGTTGTATTAGTGGGATGGGATAAGAGTAGAAAAAAATTATTTTTCTTCCTTCACCCGAATTTGAAAGGCAAACATCGATATTAATCCTGGTATATCTATAAAAAAATGCTGCATAATGCCAAAAATCTATGTACAAAATTCTCTGTTGTTCTACAGGCAAGAAGTTTACATCACGGACCTTACTCTCCAGATGGTTTGGGGGTGAGCAGCGTCCGTTCCTGGTAACCAACGCCCTACGTGGCTGTGTCAATGCTAAAACCAGAGTCGGCCATGGAGTGCCGTGAAAACTTTGCCGGAAAGGTGTGCTCTGCCCTCAGGTGTACTGCAAGAGGCTCACAGAAAGGTAGAACAACTCTCATTACGTTCTCACAGGCGATGTACCTTTCTCTTTCACTGTCAACATGTAATCTGTGTGACTCAGCAAGACAACAACTGAAATTACTGTCACCGACAGACGATTCACTATGAGCGCAGGCTGGAACAAAGTAATTCCTTTGTTAATAATCCTAATAAGTCTTGCTTGTTGACTGCTTTTGATTTAGCGCCAATTTTCCCTTTTATTCTCACAGGGGACAGGGGGAAAATTTTCAACTTAATCTATTTCTTCACGACATCAAAGACTGCCTTTGATATCACAGATAACTGCCCAGATATCAATAATAATATTCTGGTTGGTCTGCGATTTGTCGGCTCTAATACCCCTGTTCAGATAAGTAACACTCCTTAACCATCAGTTCTACTGCATTCTGAGAGCAATTCATCTTATTTCACAGATCACTACCAGCAGCCTGTGGGAGTGACTCAGTTGTGGATGTTAGTTTTCGAAGGAACTTTGGTAACAAGTATTCGCAACTGGTAGCGTGCTGTCGTGCACGTTTTGCAGTGGTACATAAAACCTATAATTCAACGTACACCTTCTTTCTCGAACAATTATGAGTTGTACTGACACAACATACATTTCATTCTGGCTATTGGGTCAAAAACTGATAGTCTTGTTGCATCCAGTCAGACATTAGGAGATTTCAGACCGTCTATAGCGCAAATCTAATTATTGGTACTGCGGTTATGACGATTCCTGTCCTGTTCGAAAACGTCCAAGGTGGCGAAGATTTCCAGAGATTATTCTGTATTTATAATGGCGACTCTCAGCAGCTACCTCCACTCCTATACAGGCATCATCTGACAATCAAATGCAATCATCTCCTCTGGGTCTATTAGTGTGTGGTCTATTAGGGAGTTTGACCCGCTAATCCCATCTGACGCTAGGAACGCCCAGCAAGGATCGGAAGCGTCTAGAGAATTAAGAAATTGATATTTAGGGACTAATGCAACACGACCGCGCATCGTCCCTACGAGAACGTATATCGGTAGACCTTATGGAAAGTCTAGTTCAAATGGGTCTAAGCACTATGGGACTTAAAATCTGATTTCATCAATCCCCTACAGGCTCTGAGCACTAAGGGACTTAGAATCTATGGCCATCAGTCCCCTAGAACTTAGAACTACTTAAACATAACTAACCTAATGACATCACACAACACCCACCCATTACGAGGCAGAGAAAATCCCTGACACCGCCGGGAATCGAACCCGGGAACACGGGCGTGGGAAGCGAGAACTGTACCGCACGACCACGAGATGCGGTCATCAAGCCCCTACACTTACAACTACTTAAACCTAACCAACCTGAGGACATCACACACATCGATGCGTGAGGCACGATTCGAACCTTCGACCAAAGCAGCAGCGCGGTTCCGGACTTTAGTGCCTAGAACCGCTCGGCCACACCGGCCGGCTTATGGAAAAGTCTTCCTGCAGGTAGAGGAGGAGCCGGCTTTTGTTTGCAGTTCATGATGTGTTCACAAAGAAAATTAAATTTTGTCCAGTAAGTGAAACTTCACCAACCAATGTATTAGTCCGCGATAATGTGTGTTTACATTTGACAGATATACTCTCGCTAATGTTGTGTTGACTGTTCGTTTAAGTTGTCTGAGGACGGCCTAAAAAGTCGAAAGCCGATTCCCAACGGATATAAAATATATCACACTACGGACGATCAATACTGTATAACTTAGTCTGAAAAATGTCTTTCTCTAAATACGACAGAATATTCGATATACAAAACAGGGTTAAGGCCTATGACCTTGTGCCTAGTAGGAATCGCCGGCCGCTGTGGTCTCGCGGTTCTAGGCGCGTAGTCCGGAACCGTGCGACTGCTACGGTTGCAGGTTCGAATCCTGCCTCGGACATGGATGTGTGTGATGTCCTTAGGTTAGTTAGGTTTAAGTAGTTCTAAGTTGTAGGGGACTGATAACCAGAGCAGTTGAGTCCCATAGTGCTCAGAGCCATTTGAACCATTTGAACCAATAGGAATCCAAAGTCGGTCTTTCAGTCTTTCACTATAGTTTCAAGAATGGTCCACATTTATAAATAATATGATGAGTCGGGTATTTCTTTAATAATTAAGAAAGAATATCGTTGATTGCAGTTTCACTTTATTAAAGAAAAAGTTAATCCCTTATAAGCTTCACATCTGCTATGGTCGCTGCTTTCAATTACTATCTTCAATCTGGTTACAGCAATTCTGGATGTGTTTTCGTATCTCGTTTAGGACAATTTCTGTTTCTTACCACGCGCACGAGACTGTTAAAAATTCAACATCTCAGCAACTAAATTCGAATCCACCTTCTTATTCACAGCTGTATTCTCTAATTAATATCTTGTTTCTCATTCAATTTCTCATTCTTGTCTGTCACTGAAATTTATTCCACCTTTAATAATCACTGTATATCTGTTCCGGTAAAGCGATTAACTGATTCATTCGTCTCATTGTTGACTACTCGCGAAATCAAATCTAAGATTGCCAGTATTACAGTATCCGTCAAATGTTCATGTCGAAATGAACTTTACTTCCAGTATTTATGGTACGCTTACAGTCTTATTCCTCCGGTCCTCTTCATAGGGTAATAATATGGTGTCAAACGAAGTTCAAAGGTGCTGGAGGTCGTATAAACGAAAATGTGAAAAGAGCTATATAATACAGTATGAAATGGAGGATGGAATGAAGCGAGTCCAAAGGATGGTGGTTAGAAAAGGGTAAAGGCCTTATGAATAGAATAGATTTTAATTGAAATGGTTAACGCTAACCTTCAAAGATTTTTCGAGACGCTATTCCGTCGTGTAGAACAAGGAGCAAGCGACGCTATTCCTCTGCTTTTGCTCGAGTTATTAAAGCCACAATGGAGGAATGGAGCCTCGGCGTTGTTCTCCCTACAGACAAAGCGAGATCCATATTAATAGCTCCTCAGGAAAAACGCTCCTGCGTAATGTGACGTGGCTCCAAGCACTTACGCCGTAATTTTTTTACGAGTAAAGCCAGTTTTTAATTAATACTGACACCATTAACGACTGCTCTTTTCAGCGGGAGAAGGACGACGACAGAAAACGTGTCTTGCGTTCGTCGAGAGTGAAAAACCCAAAAAAGAAAAGAAAAAGAGGAAGAAAATGGGTCGGCCGTGCCGTCGGTGGAAAGCATGAATGCTGCATCTCGCGCCTTGGCACACAAAGGCGTCGCCACGGTGGCGGCGCCGATGTGAGGAGAAAGCGAGGAAGGCGGGGGAGAGGTGGAGGTGCAGGTGGAGGAGGCGGTGGGGGGCGAAGACGGGAACGAGGTCAGCTGAAATCGGATGTGGCGAGACCTGGCCTCGCGGTACGACCGCTGGGGGTCTTTCCAGAACGTCTTGTTAGTGTCTATTGTGTTCTGCTCGTTAAAACGGCACGCCCTATTCCGAAATATTGCGTCTTGGAGATGCCCCGGTCGCTGCGCAAAGCATCCTAGTACCTGCCAACAACAGACATGAAATAGAACAGAGCCGCGAGTTCGATTTGAGACACGTCTCCTTTATGGGTCAGCAGGTATCTCAGACGGTGAAATGTTGCTCATGGCTTTACCCACCCCTGTAACAGAGACACGATATTCTTTGGGGCGGAAAAGTAGATGATGCCCATATACTCGCTCTGCGCGATCTGTGATGAATCTAAAGATATCACGCGGGTCCATGTTCTTTTATTCCAGACTCTATCCATTTCTTTTTATTGTATACACCCACCATGTGGAATTCCACTAAATATGCTGAACTGACATTAAGACTCTATTACAAAACTACAAAACTGAACTACAGCAATAATGTTCTCTTCAAATTATAAACAAAACAAATGACTAAGTCCGTGAATCTAAGAGTAGTTACGTACCATCGTATAAGGGGCGATCGGAAAGTTCCCGTTTCTGGGCGTTGCTGCACCGACATGTAGGCAAAGGATTAATGTGGCATTTGTGTCTTTCCACGTGCTTCAACGATGGGGACGTCATTATCAAATGCTTCCAAATGAGACTAACGTGATGTTATTCCTTTCTTGGTTGCGGAAGCACATACCGCGTGATCAAAAAGTCAGTATAAATTTCAAAACTAAATAAATCACGGAATAATGTAGATAGAAAGGTACAAATTGACACACATGTTTGGAATGACATGGGGTTTTATTAGAACCTAAAAAAATTCAAAAACTGTCCAACAGATGGCGCTACATCTAATCAGAATAGCAATAATTAGCATAACAAAGTAAGGCAGAGCAAAGATGTTCTTTACAGGAAATGCTGAATATGTCCACCATCATTCCACAACAATAGCTGTAGTCGAGGAATAATGTTGTGAACAGCACTGTAAAGCATGTCCGGAGTTATGGTGAGGCATTGGCGTCGGATGTCGTCTTGCAGCATCCCTGGAGATGACGATCGCTCACGATACACTTGCGACTTCAGGTAACCCCAAAGCCAATAATCGCACGGACTGAGGTCTGGGGAACTGGGAGGCCAAGCATGACGAAAGTGGCGGCTGAGCACACGATCATCACCAAATGACGCGCAAGAGATCTTTCACGTGTCTAGCAATATGGGGTGGAGCGCCATCCTGCATAAACATCGTACGTTCTAGCAGGTGTTTATCAGCCAGGCTGGGGATGATGCGATTCTGTAACATATCGGCGTGCCTCTACCCGTCAAGGTAGCAGTTACAAAACCAGAATCACGCATTTCCTCGAATCAAAAAAGGCCCGATGACAGTAGACGTGGTAAATCCAACCCATACCGTGACTTTCTCGTCATGCGATGGAGTTTCCACGTCAGTTCTAGGATTTTCGGTATCCCAAATTCTGCATTTGTGAGCGTTGACAGATCCTTGGAGCGTGAAATGAGCTTCGTCGGTCCATAACACGTTACTCAACCAATCGTCATCTTCCGCCATCTTTTGAAACGCCCACACTGCAGATGCCCTCCGCTTCCCTAAATAGACAGGTAACAGTTCATGATGCCGATGGGTTTTGTACGGATAGCATCGGAGGGTACTCCTCAGTGCCAACCAAACAATAGTGTATGGAATGCCGGTGCGACGTGCGACTGCACGAGCGCTGACTTCCCCGTCCATACACGAACCCGCTACAGTCTCTATTTCTTCCTGAACTGTCTCAGCAGAGATACACCTTGTGCTCGGTCGGCCACTACGGGATCTATCGTCTAAACAACCCGTGGCTTGAAACTTCGTAATCATTCTCGCCACAGCTGCATTTGTCAACGGGCCTTTACCCGTTTGAATCCCCTTCCTATGGCAATAGGATCGTAACGCTGAACTTGCACATTCCTCATCCTGATAATACAGCTTCACTAAAAGCGCCTTTTCAGGTAACGTCAACGTGCTGCGACTGCTGGCGCATCTGATTCACTCTCTCATTACAACTCCTTTTATACACGATTGTCATGCGCAGGCACTGACGTTTTGCTGTCCAGCGCCATCTGTCGGACATTTTGCGAACTTTGTTATTTATTTGGTTCTAATAAAATGCCATCTCATTCCAAGCATGTGTGTCAAGTTTTACCCTTCGGTCAACATTATTCCGTGGTTTATTAAGTTTCCAAATTTATACTGACTTTTTGATCACCCAGTATATTTCTCAAGCTGATCTTCGGGACAGCATTGTTGTATTCCTTTCTTTTTGATGTTAAGCAATACAACGTGAGTCTCCAATCAATGCGCGTGTATCTCATTATGAAGATGTTGTCCATTATAGACATTCCTGCTCGGAATCGTGCTTGCTCTTCTTGCTGCTTGCGACTTTCTCCATTAGATCTTTACCTTCGAGTACATTATTTGAACTTAAGGGATCGCTGCCACCAATCCACTAAAATTATTTAGGTTATTACGTCACTTTATGATATCGTAGTGTTATGTAACATGTTATTCATTCTTCTACAATTAGTGCCATTTCACACAGCTTCCTTATCATCTCAGACAATGATTAATGTTAATGTGATGTGACTGATAACTACTTGATACCGCTCCTGTCTAGTCGACATGCCTCAGCAATCCCAATCCCAACAATCATCCTCTCAACATATTCATACCTTTCTGCCTTGTTTTTTACTTTTCAACATCTTTTTTTTCTGTTTAGTGTCCTATACCTATCCGTACTTAAATGTTCATTAAAAGACGTTAGTGTCAAATAACCGTTAGTGTCAAATAACCTACTTGTTTACTTTCAATCATTTCTCCTACATTTACTTCCAACTAAACTGATTTCCTTTCCTTTACATATTCTTTCCGCGCTTCTCCTGCTATTTCATTTAAGACCTTCTTTATGTGGTCGTATTCCACTTCACTGTTCTCGCTCCACTCTCCAATTCTTTTCCCGGTCTCTGTTGGTATAAATGTTTAGTACTATCGCCCCTTAGACTGCCCAGTTTATATCTTATGATCTCTATCTGATCAGAACGTTGCGTCCTCTTCCGTTCGCCAATACTCCTGAAAGTATAGGCGTCGGTGAATCCTCGTTCACTCACTCGCAGTATTCACATCAACATTATCACTCAAAACTGAATTTTATACTTTAAGTATACGGATGAAGGCATTAGTGACAAGGTCGTTCTGGTGGAATTGAATACTGTAACGTCCAAAACTATCAAAGTAAAAGCAAAATATATTTATTTGAAAAAGATATATTTGCTTGACGTCTTTGCAACAGACAGTTCCAATCTTTCCGAACTGACTATGTGCACCTGAACCAGATGTGGTTTGATTTCGAAGAAATGTAATAGTATGACAGAAAGAAAATATTTAAATTAATAAGAGATGAAACTGTCATCCAATGGTACATAAAACAAATCTACACGCTGTCTCAGAAGCAACAAAAATCCATGCCAAACTTAAAAGAACCCAAATCTCCAAGGCTCCAGAAGCTTTACAAAAGCTCGAAATTCTGTCTTGAAAGTTGGCACAAGCTCAAAAGAGATTCTAGTTGTGTACAAAGGTACACTAATAGCAAGACACACCCAATACATTCACTTCGGGATAGTGATGTTAACGTTACTAATGAGAGCGCCACAGAAGCAGAATAATTAAATACGGATTTCTGAAATTTCTTCAACGAAGAAGAGAAAGTAAAATTCCATAATTCGAATCAAGAACAGCTGCCAAAATATGAATTTTAGACGTAGATATCGAGAATGTAACGAAGAAACGTAAATCACTCTTCCGATCCAGAGTGTATACCAATGAGATTCCTTTCAGAGTATGCTGAAGGATGAAAGTAGGAGCAATTCACTGAATTACAAACAGGTATCACTAACGTCGATTTGCACTAGGACTTTGTAACATGCTGTGAGTTACCTGGAACAGGCGACGTTTCGGACAATCAGTTTGCTCCCCATAGAAACAAGCGAATGTAACTGCATGTGCTGCGCAACAGATAAACTCCAAAAGTTATGAAAGAAAACATGGTCTGTAGAAAGATGTAACGCAAACGGTCTTTATTTAAATCCCTCTATAAGGTAATATCGAACGTAAGTCATTTCCAGAATATGTTTGATATTAAACGTTATACTGTATATCGAAGTGATCAGATTCTTTTACTTTACACCTGTGTTAGTTAACTGGTCTATACTTTTGCATCATTACCTACTGGCGCGATCAGACTCTGATTCCACGTCGGTTGGCGCTTCGGTCGCCTGTTAGTTGACTCTTTGTATAACATGTAATGATTAACTGTTTCTGAGCACTGATTCGTCTAAGTAATTTCAATAATAATACAGGATCCCACCCTACAGTTTTTGGCAGTAAAATCTAATGACGATCCGTGCCTTTGCATATCTTTGCAGTGAATCCAAAATCAAATAAAAAATAAAAATGAAATATTAATTAAGTAATATAATGAAACCCCACATTCAGCTTCCAATCAACAACACACATATTAAAAGGTTATATACATACACTACAGGTACAAAATCATATTTGTTACAATTTGCTGTGGACTTCAGATTAAGCTGAAGTTAACAAGGACATGATAGCATTGGGTTCATTAAGTATTAATACAAGTTTTCAACACAACGAAAATAACGGCACCTTGGCAAAGCTCAGGTAATGATTTTGAAGTAAGTATCTTAAAATCAACACAATATTTGGGGGATTGAGTAATGTTGTGGGCTAGTATACTAACAGCAAATGTTAATCAGAGATGAAAAAACTACAGGAAGAATCTAGCGTGCACCCCACTGTCTCGCTCTAGCACATTTTGAGTTCTAGATTGTTAATAAACGTACTTGAATTAAAAATCTAAATGCCCTAACGTCAGTCCGAAAACTCCGCTTGTATCCAATTACGAGTACTTAGTGTCTGAACACTACTGTGACCCATTCTTATCGTTACCGGTGCCTCTGAGTACCGGCTGTGTAGGCTCACAATTCTAAGACGTCTAGTCAGTGACGAAGACGGCTGCTCCTCAGAGCCCAGAATCGAGTCCCTCTCTTGGATGGAAATGACTTCCACATAGCTCTCGTAGTGAGAAGCAGAATTTTTTTTCACAGTTTTACGTCTGAGCCTTGTGCACCAGTAACACCGATTCTTTCGAGTGACGACCAATGTGTTCCATTCTGACAATGCAACACTTTTCATTCCATACTCAGTTTTAGCAGAATTAACGGGTCGTGCGGATTTTTATTGTTGGAGTTCAGAAGCTCGTGACTCCCAGTACCTGTGCTGTCTCGTATCAGAGCCAACCATGTCATCTCCATGAACATATAGTGATTTTCCTTCTCCTGCTCTAGACTTCATTCATGTTGTCCATTGGTAAATGCTCTTAATATTTCTTATCAGAGTCAGCAACAAGGCTGTTAATCTGGCGCCAGCGTGACTCCTACGGTCCTGTGTTCATGAACACAGAAGTACCGGATGGCCTCCTGTCACAACAGACTTAAGAGGTTTCTGTCTTTGTGCAAATTCTGTAGTAGCATTTCTCGGTATACTGACTATCTGTGGAGGACAGGACGCAACGAATCTCCTCTCCCTCGTTGTCTGCTTTTGGAGCGTCTGTCGCCAGTGGACTGCCAATATTAAAAAAACGATGCAGTGGCTTTCCGTCGTTTATGTCCCAAAACAGGCATTGCCTCTCTTTCGGAGTTCGGTTCGCAAGTAATATAGTGTTCCAAACTTTATGTCAGTTATGTTCCTTGCCCTGGCAGTGGTTGTTCTTTGGATAGGCTTATGGTCCCTCTTAATGGCTGGACACTAGCTGTCCATCCTGATTGGCTGGCTTCTGCTCAGCAAGCACCCAATAAGATTCATAGCTGCATTTAAATAGACCTCCAGAAGAATAATTTAATATGGAAATATAGTAACTGGATATGGCAATCACTGACTTTGATCAAATCGGTACCCTCGCTTCTAGCTTGTGCTTAATTTAGATTGAACGCATAAATGAATGCAATTAGCCTGTGTTGTCCCACTGAGGGCAAAGACAGCCAAAAAGTAGGGGTAGCTGCTTTTGAAGACTTACGAGGTGAGCTAGCCCGCGTAAGAGGGTACTTCACTTAATGCACGCTACACATTGAATTGCACTTAATCAGTTAATTTTAGTTACAGTTCTTTCCACTCCTTTCTGTTTCTGGCTACACTCATCCACTGTCTGCCTGCTTCTTTTCTGACCGAGCGAGGTGGCGCAGTGGTTAGACACTGGACTCGCATTCGGGAGGACGACGGTTCAATCCCGCGTCCGGCCATCCTGATTTAGGTTTTCCGTGATTTCCCTAAATCACTCCAGGCAAATGCCGGGATGGTTCCTCTGAAAGGGCACGGCCGACTTCCTTCCCTAATCCGATGAGACCGATGACCTCGCTGTCTGGTCTCCTTCCCCAAACAACCCAACCCTCTTTTCTGAATAAGTCTGACCATTTGCGTCTTGGTCTTCCTTGGAGTCTCTTGCAGATGTAGGGGTCCATGTGTCGTCCTGCAGCCTCGCCAGGTCGCCGCCCCATTTCCATTTGGTCTTCGTAGACTCTTGTTCTGCATCTTGTGTATCGAGGTGTTCAATACTCTTTCAGAGAGACCCCAAGCACCTTCCTCTGCATTTTACATTGGCACACATGTAGAGTGATTCTCTCTTTGGCTTTGAGAGCCCATGTCTGACATCAATATAATAACACTGGAAAAACGAAGCTTTCGATTGCCTCCATTTTGAGCCACCTATTCAGGGTTATGTCTAGCAATATGAACTTCTAGTCCCAGAAAGCTTTCCAAGCTAAGAAAACTCTTCGTATTCTTCCTTTTACATTTTGTTGTTAAAGGAAATTATTTGGCCGGGTATAAGTATTGTGATGCACACATTAGTTGCGTTCCTTCAACATATATTTGGGTTTTTAATCAATTTGTCATTACTTGCGGTTTATATTTGTTCATTGTGAGTCCCGCCATCTTGCTTTGTGTATTAAGCTCCTGGAGCATTGATTGCAGTTCCCTTGCAGTTTTGGCGAAGAGGACTATGTTGTCACCGAACATCAAATATTTTAGTCTCTTGCCGTTGAGGTATTATTCGTCTTACTTATTCCATTTTAGCTCCTGAATATGTCCTCGAGTATGCAGGTAAATCGTACTGGGGAAATGGGATCCCCTTGCCTAACTCCTCTTTCCACACGGAAAGGTTGGCCTGTCTTTTCGGTTTTAACTAAACCGAAGCTGTGGTTTTGAATGTTTCTTAATAATTACGTGATTTTGGTTTCTTTTCCTTGATTTATTACTACTTGAAGTACGTTTGTGTGTTCGATAGTATCGAATGATTTGCCGTAATAAACAAAGGCAAGGTACATTTTGAGGTGATGATCTTCCGGTTTTTCTATAATCTGATTACTGGTTTGAATATGGTCCAATGTGCTAAAACCTTTGCTGAATCCTGTTTGTTCTGAGGGTTGGTTCTCGTCTAGTGTTTTTGTTAATCGCCTTGTTAGCATTTTCGACAACAGTTTATATAGGTTAGGCATCAGGCTTATGGGTCTATAATTATTCGTCATTTTTCGTACCTTTTTTGTGCCAAAGTACAATCGTACTCGATTCCCACTTATCGGTCTTTGGTTTGTATGATTTTATTGAACACTTCTGTGGTGATTGGTGTTAGGAGATCTTGAGCTTCGTTTAAAAGCTCTTTGTATTTGTTGTCATTGTTCACTTCAGTGATGATTGTCCTGATATCGCTGTGTACTGTAGCGTTTATGGTTTCAGTGGTGTTTGGGTCTCCACTAACAGGGTTGCGGTCTGTGGCGTTGTTTGGTAGAGAATTTATATATACTGCTTTTTAGAATTCCGTTGCTGATTTCATTATATCCATCTCTTGTGTTTATATGTTCTCCAACCTGACTTTTCGTTCCTAGTATCCATTGCTTCTCGCCCTGGGTGCTTATCCTCGCTTTTCTAATTGATTTGTTTGTTTCTAGTATTTGTCTCGTTGCTGCATTCGGTGCTCGCGGATATCTTTCCGTATTTCCCCTTTGGTTATTTTGTCTTGTTTTTCGTATTCTTAGTTACTCCTGTCTGAAATATCTCTGGTATTTAACATTATCAATCTGTGGTCGTTTAGCTGTATGGTACTGTGACTTGATTTGCTATCAATTCCTTTCATTTCTTCGTCTTTGCTTATGCCCTTGTGAGCTTGGTGTATGCATTTTTCTAGCATGTTATACATTTCTTTGGTGCTTTGTTTTGTATTGATATTTGCTTGATATAGTTGCTTCTGTTGTACTTGTTTAAATTTCTTCTGTTTCTGGTTTGCTTGCTTTTTCTGCTTTTCTTCGTTTCTTTGGAATTTTTGTATTTGCCCTCACCATTCTATGGTCTGTGCTAAATTTTAATTGAGAGATTACTTGGAAGTTCTTTATTATGTTTTGTGTGTACGTTAGAATGTAATCTATTTCGTTTTTCGTCTTGCCATCTGGCGATTGCCAAGTCCACCATTAATTGTTGTGCGTGGGAAATTTGACAAAAATTATCGTACATTATCGTGAATTCATGAATTCCTCGAATATCACGGCCTACTGACACATAACACTGTTTCAGAAGATTTCGTTTCTGTGCAACAGAACGTGATCTTTATTCTAATGATGTAATGAGAGCTACCGAAAGGGGATCTGAAATTGATTCCATATTTCTGAATTTACAACATGCTTTTGATTCCCTTCCTCTCAAGCAGCTTCTTATCAAACTGCATGTCTGTGGAGTACCTATCATCACAGTCATGTTTCTGGTTTCGTGATTTCCCTTCAGAAAGGTGACAGTTTTTAGTAACTGAAGAATGTGTTATAGGCCCATAATTTTTATAAAAGATTGAGAAAATCTGAGTAATTCACTTAGATAGTTTGCAGATCATGCTGTCATGTTCCGTCTTAGAGGGTAATCAGATGATCAAAACTAATTGAAAAATGATTTATACAAGACGTCAATGTGTTGCGTGAAATGGTAATTGATTTCAAACAATGAAAAGTGTGAGGTCATCCACACGAGCACTAAAAGGAATCCGTTAAATTACGTTACATTATAAAACACACATATCTAAAGACAGTCAGTTGAACTAAATACCTAGGGATTACAGTTACGAACAACGAAATGGAACGATAATGTATATGCTGTTGTCGTCAAGGTGAATCGAAGACTGAGTTTTATTGTAAGAATTCCATGAAATGCTGGTGCATCCCCGACAGGAATTTTGCTCCGTGGTATGGGATACTTGTCAGATAGGATCGACGGGGACATAGATAAAGTTCAAACGAGCTCAGCTCATTTTCTATTACCGAGAAATTGGGGAGAAAGCGCCATGCACATGATACGCAAGTTGGGGTGGCAATCAGTAAAACAAGGACGTTATTCGTTACGGCAAAAAATTTTCATAAAATGTCAGTCACCAGCTCTCTCCTCCGAATGTGTAATAACTTTGCTGACATCCCCAAAATAGAGAAAAATGAGAATAGTAATTGAAAAAGGGGAATCAGGGCTCTCAAGGAAAGAGTTGTGCCGTTTTCTTGCGCGCTGTTGGAGAGTGGAACCCTACAGAAGTAATCTGAAAGTCACTAGATGAACATCCTTCCAGGCAGTTACGTGTGAACTGCAAAGTTGTCTCGAAGATATTTTTAAGGTCTCTCCACCAACCCCCATCCCATCACCTTCCCAGATATCTTATTTGCTACCTCGTCCACCTGGTGCCACTTGTCAGTATCTAACAGCGTCATTTGGTGTAGGGTGTCAGTTGATTGAGTCCACAAATCTTCTAGCCTTACTTCTGTACCACAGTACGTTTTGGTGTAACAATGTACATACTACACACATTTGTTTGACGTTTCTTTACCTGAAACCAAATTCCGGTATGGTCCATGGCCTATCAGTTAATGAATTATGCCTGCAGAAGGATTTCTATGTCTCATAATCGTCCTCTCCTTAATGTAAGGAAATGTGACTTATGGCCTACGACCCGTTTGATATTGTCCAGCCTCTTTGCCAGTCACACAGTTCTTGTAGTCTTAGCTCTTCTTCTGTCATTATTTCCTGACTATTTATTTCTCTCAGTTTTGGAAGATTCCCGATGCGAAGCCATACAGTACATGTTGCGTCGACAGTGAAGTTTGAGTAAAGATAGTGTGTAGTTACAAACGTCAGGTACATTATGATACCGCAATGTGACCACATACGGGAAGGGTTAAGAAAAAAGAAAGGACACTACTGACCACTACACGATATGGCGAAATGTGTAGTATTCCAGCACAGTCGTGAACAGAATTCACTAGACCACTCGTCTTTTCGCAGTGCTCACATGGGCTATTTTACTGTACTTTATACTGCGTAACACACGAGGAGACACAGTGCTACCAACTTCACTTCACATGTTTCTCTGGTGTGCCTTACAGGAAACAAAATATGAAAGACCACTGTTAGGACTAAAAAAAATTGTAGGACAGATGTTTTGGGAATTCAGTATTCACAATAGCAAGAGCTATTGTTTAGCTTGGATCACAAACCACGAGTTGTTTCTGGTGGCTCCTCGCGTCATTGAGAGATAAAGGTTAGGTTAAAATCAAGACTGAAAAATTCGTGGCCCGACCGAGATTCAATCCTCAAACCTCTAGGTTTCCAAACATGCGCATGACGGCTTGATCATTACGCGCGACGTGAAGATACATAGTTCATCAATAGATGGTGATTAGTGAGATTGCAAGTATCATAATATACTAACGGTCATTAAAAGATACACCAAGAAGAAATACAGATGATACACGGGATTTCTCTGGACAAATATACTAGAACTGATATGTGAATACCTTTCCACCCAATTTGGGTGCATAGATCCTGAGAAATCAGTACCGAGAAAACCACCTCTGGCCGTAATAACGGCCTTGGTACGCCTGAACAGTGATTCAAACAGAGCTTGGATGGCGTGGACAGTTGTAGCTGCCCATGCAGCTTCAACACGATACCACAGTTCATCAAGAGTAGTGACTGGCGTATTGTGACGAGCCAGTTGCTCGACCACCATTGACCAGACGTTTTCAGTTGGTGAGAGATGTGGAGAATGTGCTGGCCAGGGCAGCAGTTGAACATTTTCTTTATCCAGAAAGGCCCGTATAGGATCTGCAACATGTGGTCGTGCATTATCCTGCTGAAATGTAGGGTTTCGCAGAGATCGAATGAAGGGTAGAGCCACGGGTCGTAACACATCTGAATTGTAACGTCCACTGTTCAAGGTGCCGTCAATGATAACAAGAGGTGACAGAGACGTGTAGCCAAAGGCACGCTCTACCATCACGCCCGGAGATACGCCAACATGGCGATGACGAATACACGCTTCCTATGTGCGTTCACCGCGATGTCGCCAAACACGAATGCGACCATCATGATGCTGTAAACAGAAATTGGATTCACCCGAAAAGATGACGTTTTGCCATTCGTGCACCCAGGTTCGTCGGTGAGTAAACCATCGCCGGCGCTCCTGTCTGTGATGCAGCGTCAAGGGTCACCGCAGCCATGGTCTTCGAGCTGGTAGTGCATGCTGCTGCAAATGTCGTCGAACTGTTCTTGCAGATGGTTGTTGTCTTCCCAACGTCCCCAACCTTTGACTCAGGAATCGAGACGCGGCTGCACGATCCGTTACAACCATGCGGATAAGATGCCCCTCATGTTGACTGCTAGTGATACGAGGCAGTTGGAATCCAGCACGGCGTTCCGTATTACCCTCCTGAACCCACCGATTCCATGTTCTGCTAAGTCATTGGATCTCGACCAACGCGACCAGCAATGTCTCGATGCGTTAAACTGCATTCGCGATAGGCTACATTCCGACCTTTATGAAAGTCGGAAACGTGATGGTACGCATTATCCTCCTTACACGAGGCACCACAACAACGTTTCACCAGGCAACGCCGGTCAACTACTGTTTGTGTATGCGAAATCGGTTGGAAACTTTCCTCACGTTGTACCGAGTGAGGTGGCGCAGTGGTTAGCACATTGGACTAGCTTTCGGGAGGACGACGGTTCAATCCCGTGTCCGGCCATTCTGATTTAGGTTTTCCGTGATTTCCATAAATCGCTCCAGGCAAATGCCGGATTGGTTCTTTCGAAAGGGCACGGCCGACGTCCTTCCCCGTCCTTCCGTAATCCGATGAGACCGATGACCTCGCTGTTTGGTCTCTTCCCCCATATAACCCGACCCAACCCAATCAGAACGTTGTAGGTGTCGCCACCGGCGCCAACCTTGTATATGCTCTGAAAAGTTAATCATTTGCATATCACAGCATCTTCTTCCTATCGGTTAAATTTCGCGTTTGTAGCACGTCATCTTCGTGGTGTAGCAATTTTAATGTCCAGTAGTGTATGTGACACATTTGGTCCTGTCTGTTGACTACATTGTTTTAGAGCCAAGACCTTAGTATCTGACATTAGTTTCTACATAAGAGCTCTACCTATTCCTGAGAAAAAGGGTCTCAACATTCGTACAAACAGACAGACGGACAACAAACTGGTTGTACAAAGGTTACGCGTTCACTGACTGAGGTACGGTGCCCTAAAAACTAATTTAAAGTGAAAACCTTTTAAAATGATCCATTTTCTGCAGTCATAAGACCTGGAATTTACCTGTGTTAATCACACAAGTAAAATCAACGTTCTTCGTGACTCGTGCTTGTTACGAGATGTGCAGCAGTATGGAGTGAAGGTGTCTGTGCGGAGTTTACCTATTGAATTATAATGTGCACTGACTCGTTTAGATGAAAGTCTGTTATGTTGGTGAGCCTGTTGCTGCATTATACTGGTGCAGTACTATCTTTAGTCAAGTAAATTAAAAGTTGTGGTACTGTGAAAAGGACATATGGTAGAGTACATCAAGCTTTTACTGCTATTATGTTATTTCTGGCTTTTTGTTTCCGTCCAGTTAGCTGCAAGCGACTTTTATTTGTCGGCGAACAATCACCACTGATACGTTGGATAATTAGGGTGATTTACTTGTTTATTTCAAAATGAAACACTCAGTCATCTGTCTACTAAGAGTCTACGCCGCCATTTGTAAAGGTAGTGGTTCGTTTCCACATTCTTTCGGCTCATTTTAGTTCGTAACAACGATCGAAGACATATAGGTTAGTAGCTGTAGTAGCTAAACATTACTAGCACAATTAAAAGTGAATGTTACCACAGTTACATAAATTAAGTACCAAAATGAGAAACTTAAATAGCCGCCGTAGGGTGAGGCAGAGGAAGTAGTGTCGGGCCTGGAGCACGGCATTGTGCAGCCAACCTGCCTACTCCGACGGCAAACGGGCAGGCGGCCACGGCCCTGCTGGGAGCTCTCCAGCAAGATTATGGCCGGGCGGGCCAGAGGTGGGGGTGGGGGAACACTGCCCAATTTTAAGAGCAGGTCTCCTCCTTTGTGCCGGCCGCTCTATTAAAAATTCAATTCTCCTGCTGAAGACAAAAGGAGCCGGGGCACATAACTGATTAAAGGCGCCTAATTAATCCGCTACATCAGTCGCGAATTTCAGTCCCCCTTCCTGTTGCGGGTTTCCTTCTCGTGAATAGTTAATTTAAAACCCTTGCAGAGGTTTTAAAGATAATTCCAACCAGGTCTGGAATGTTGAGCGGGCTCGTGCGCCATTACCATGACATCTGACGTATTTCACTTCTCGCTTTATGTAGTCATTTGGGAAGATGGTCTCAAATGCTTTCAGAATACGCTCAAGCCTTATACAAAAAATAAAAAAATAATAAAAATAAAAATAAAATTAAATTAAATAAACAAGGAATAGTGTTCCAGCTTTTATCGTAGATTTGTAAGTGCTCTAATAGCTACCTAGAACATTACTTTAAAATTAAATATTCGTTATCCAGCAGTTTTAGTTGCCATAAATGAATTCACAGTACACGAAACATCTGTTACACTCGGAACCGTGAAGAATGTTATACTTTGCAAATTAGGAAGACATGGAATTACACAGGGCGATGGCTCTTAAGTCTGACCAACATCACAAACCTAAGCGTCATGGTCATCTACATCTGCTTCAAACACTAATTACTCTGGTCAAAATCTTTCTTAATCCTACAGATATACTTATGCTATCAGCCAGAACAGACACGGTGCATGGCGGAGGTTACTTTACACTGCTAGTCGTCATTTCCTTCCCTGTTCCACTTGCCTGTTTCTACGAGCCCTAATTTATCTTCCCTTGAGAAATATAAGTCTGCTGCTGTGGAACATCCTGCAGTCAGTCGCAAATACTGGTTCTCTAAGTTTTCTCAACGCTTCATATGTTTATATAACGTCCCTGGAGCGAAGCAATCTGGTGCTACACTTTCCTTAAAGCAACAGTCGAGATCACAGTAATATTTGTTTCTTATGAACAGTTTCGGCTAATGTTACAGCCATCCTCAGATTTTTGGGCCCTGCAAGGACAGAAACAGCAAAGTTATCAATACATAGAGAAATGTTATAGCGTTTACCCCTATGGCTGGTGCTAACGGCTCCTTGGTGTTTTACGTGATACCACGACCAAACACCTTGAACGATGACTGATAAGCCACAGGTTATGTACTATCCAACTCCTGCATGGACTATGTATTACGTCAGCAACAGCCAATGAATGGCAGACGCATCTCAAGAATTGACAAGTCGTTGCTGTATGAAATTTTGAAAATATGTTTTCGTAAAGCAAATACGAAAACACGAGAAGGTAAAACGTTACAACCGTCTTGTATAAGTTACTTACGTTAAAATAGTATAAACAAACTCTTAGAACGAGGAAGGTTAGTGTCTTCCAGTTACAATGGTGTGAATGACAAACACATCGTTCTTACTGTTTTGTCCATAAACGAATAAAATAGATAGTAGTAATTGTAAACTCATACATATATCACATAAAGACATAATATGAGGTAACGTTACATTGAAAGATACAACCATTAAAACATAGGTCGTTTTCTATTTACTAGGCGGTTCACTCTGGAAATAGTTCAAAATGAGGCCGTTGGCCAGGCAACGTAAAGGCCAAGTTGGCCGCTATGAAATCAAAGAAGGGTGTACTGAAATGGACGTCATTGTGATGGTAATTTAACGGTCCAAGTGGCAGATAAGAAATCAAAGAATTACACATGGAGATGCCGATTGCGATTAAGATATTGCCCAGGTCAGTATGTTCAAAGCCGTCTGTGCAAACGACTCGCAAATAGCTGGGAAAACTGAAGAAACATCGCTTAGGTATGACGGCGCGTGACTCATAATAGGCGCAATAGCACGTGAAAATATTCATGACCGACTAGGTACTGAAATGGGAGCGATCACATTACATACACTGCAGAAAAGTTATTTAATATCCTCAGCACCATTAATGAGACCAAGCAGGGTGACACATGAAGCCCTAGAGCATCTGTTGTTGTCCAGGTGCTCTGGTGCAAAGTGGCAGCTATGAAGAGAGAAAGACAGAAAGTACATTTACTGATAGCGATTTTGGCCATAAAAACCCAGGTCAAACTCTTCAGTTACCTCTGCGTGAGCGTTTCCATGTCATGCGCTTCTAGAAACATAAATACATATACGACACCGTGTCGTTAGTACTCTGATGACAAAAGGCTACACGGGTCAAAAATGTATTGCTATTCTATCAGTTTACAGGAATGGAAAAATAAAATGTTGAAGTGATAGATATGCACCAGTACATATTAACCTAGCTAGTCCAAAAGTATACTATAAAATGAAAGCTATGCGAGGTAAAACCATTGTTCAGAATGAAGTGGGGCTAATAAACATATGAGACGAAAATAAATAGTGGTATTGTCATTAATTCCCCTAAAGCTAAGACAGAGGACAAATCATAAGTCGTAGAAGGAAACCAGTATTCTTGGGTTCAAATGATATTCTGAAAAAGCTCTGCTATCCGAAATGTCTTTCTGTGACATATCTTGGAAGAACTTGAGATTTTCGTCCACCAAAAAAATTACCCCTACATTCTTCTTGACGAACACAAAGAAAACATGTATATTACCGCCACTTTGTTATGACCAAGCATGTTATCTCGGATAGCTTTCATTGTGTGGAGTACTTTGGGAACAGCTAGATCAATATGTACTGCGGCATATTTATCGTTTAAACGTTTCATCTTTCCATTTCTGTAAATTAATAGAATAACAATGTATGTTAGACCTGCATAGTCTTTTATCATCAGATTACTAACCATATGACTTCGTTTATATATGAGTGTATCCAGAAGCCCATGCCTTGAAAAGTCCACACAAAGGTACCTGACGAATTCGACCTTTAGCGTTACTATGCCCAAAATCACCATCGGTAAATGTATTTCCTGTCTTTCTCTTTATATAGCTACCACTTTGTCACCATGGCACCTTGATAACAACTATTGTAGTAAGTCATTCGTCGCCATACTTCATCTCACTAATGTCGCTGGAGGATACTAAGAACTTTTATACAGCGTTTATAGTATGGTTGCTCCCATTTCAGTTCCTAGTCTGTCATTAAAATTTCCTCTTGATATAGCGTCAATTACGAGGCACGTGCCGTCATGAGGTAGCGAGGTTTCTTAATTTTTACATGGCGGCCATCTTGACCCTTACGTTGCTTAGACAACGGGTAAGCTTTCAACTATCACCAGGGATACCGCATAGCAAACGTACAACGACGTGTATATATTGTAACGGCTGTATCTTTAATTGTAATTTTACCTCATACTGTGTCTTCTTGTAATAGCTGTATGAGCATATAATTACTACGAGTTTCTTCTTTTATGGACAAAACATTAATATGAATTACATGTTTGTCATTCCCACAAGCGTCACTGGATGACACTGCCTCTTCTCTTGTTCCATGAGTTTATTTCTTTTATTTTAATAAAAATGTCTACTTACCTGACGGTTATAACGTTTCACTTGTGTAGTCGCATTTGGCCTACGAGAACTTATTTTCCAAATGTCATACAGGAACGACTTGTTAGTTCTTGTGCAGTGTTTGCCATTGCCTCTTGCTGACGTAAACCATAGTCGGCGCGGGAACTGCACACTGTATAATCCTTAGGTCCATAGCCAGCAGTCACAGTGGACGATATCATCAGTTTTTTCTCTGGTTTGACACAGGCTGCCACGAATTTCTCTCCTGAGCGAACCTCTTCATCTCGGAGTATCACGTGCAACCTATGTCCACTTGCAACCAACTATTCATGTGTCGATAGTCCATTTGTCAGAATACTGTAGTTTTCCAAAATCTGTAGTATGGGTAGGGACTGTGATAGTTGTGTGGGAATGGGAGCTGAGTTGGTGACACTTCACTCTGAGCTCCAGGCAGTGATGGCTTCGGTTACACAGCATGAAGATGGAGCTGATAGGCAGCACTGGCTGTGGGCGTACAAAGGACGTTCAGCACGTCAGTCCTCCAATCGGTATTCACTGGTGGCCAGCCCAGCCACTGCTCGTACTGAGGTTGACCCCTCACCTGTGGTCGAGGTACAGATCGCCTTGGGGCGTGGCAACCGGCGAAAAACTTCCCAGGGGACCACACATGGCGCTTTCCCAGGTAGCCTGACAAACAGGTTCGAAGTGCTGTCTATATATGACATTGTTGGTTAGCAAGATGAAGTCGCCTGCCCTGTCTCAGAGGAATCTTCTCAGCCTCTAAGATCCAGGCAATCACCGATGGTGGGATTATTGATAGTTGGGAGCTCCAACGTTAGGCGCGCTGTGAGGCTCCTAGGGACATGGCTGCTGAACCGTGATTTATTTACTAGCGATTCATCAAGAACATCAAGACATTTTATCACACTATTTAAGCATGGAAGTAGTTTCCAGGGAGTAACTGATGAAGTCATAACCAAATTCCTTTTAACAGATGGGAATTTTATTCACGTTAATAGTGCCTAAAAGCATTTTCTTAAAAGAAACATATTTAAAATTATAATCAGAAAGCACCATCTAAATATCAAAGTTACAATTTATTCAGAGGCAGAATGAAACAAGTTTTGACTGTATGAGCTTCTGGGCAGAGAACCTTGGCGCTGTCTTTCGACACGGCCATAGTTACGACCGCTCACAACAGCCTCTGAAAGACTACACTGGTGTAAATCTGCAACACACCAGATAACTTTAAACTAAGAGTTTTATCAATTTACACAAGCACACAAACTATGCACCCCCTGTAGGAGGGATGTAAATGGTACAAAACACTAACAATTCAAATACTAACCTTGCCACCGAAGGTGCAACTTGATTTTGACTTGATCGTTTCAACAAAAACTCATGAAGTGCTCTCTTATATAATATTGTACAAGATTGGCCAAACAATAGTTAAGATGCTCTACAGTACACAGATACCGCTTCTCAACATCATAGGCCATAATGTTAAGTTTCCAAATACCAATACTTATTTCAGGTATTAGGCCGTTACAGTCCAAGTAATAAATTCGTTAACACACCAAATCCGATAAACATGACAGAGGCAGCTACTAACATACACCGAACCGCCGGTTGCTCTAACCCTTCCCTACTCCACAAGGGAAAAACGGACCACCCAATTTATAAACAACCTCCTTCCTGCGGGTGGGCAAACGGAAAAGAATGGTGGGACGACCCCAAAGCAAAATGGCTGGTGACCTCACCAAGAAATCAAGTAGAATTTAACAAGAGTAAATCAACAACATGTCACCAATCACTTAACTTCTAATAAACTGCGATTTCTCAAGAAGACCTGGCGCAGCATCCCAAAATCTCTCTCCCGAACCGTCCGCTGCCAGCCGCTGCAACGGACGCAGGAAGGCGCGCCGATCTCCCGTCTCCTGGCGTCGCAGCTCGCCCCGGCCAGACTGATGTCGTGGGTTGACTCCTGTTGCTCTCATGTCGACCGCGAACTCACTGCCCCTCGTTATACGCCGCGGCCCACTGGGCTCACGTGGCTACCTGACATGTGCCGACGCTCAAGACGGACAAGTCATCTTGTGTCTCAGTGCATGACCGATCAAACTATCGATCCAACTGCCAATGACTATTGCCTGAGGAAACTCTGGCAGACTGGCAGATTAACGCGCAGACTCAGATGCAGGAACTAAGCCCCGACTGGGCGACCACTCAGTGAGTTCTCTTACTGGCGCAGTGGAAAGAATCTCACATACTAGCACTCCGAACGACAGACAGACACTAACTACCTAACAAATGTGGACGAGAGACAGACTAGCAAGATGGGGACGAGAGACTGACCCAGACTGACCGACTGGCGAGCTCATAGCGCCCCTTTAATGCACTTGAACAGGCAACCTTTCCACTTTCCCATACTAAAGTTGCGATCGCCACAGCGGCCCCACCGCCAGAAACGGAGCGCGACTGCTTTACACTAAGCGCTGTGGCGCGCTCTTAGCAACTTTAACCACGGCCCAGCTGCCAGGAAAAGGAAGAAAGCCAATTTGCACTCCATGTAGAAACATTCCAGACATGAAATGCGGCTTTTCAAATGCAATCAACAGCACAGGGTGCAGGCATCTGCAGGTGGTGTGTCACGTCGCCACCAATGATGAGTGTCACTTTGGATCAGAAGAGATTCTCTCTGGTTTCAAGCGGCTAGCAGAAGTGGTAAAGGCTGCCAGTCTTGTTTGCGAGATGAAAGCAGAGCTGACGATTCACAGCATAGTCGACAGTATCGACTGCGGACCTCTGGTGTAGAGAGAAATGGAAGGTTTGAATCAGAGGCTCAGGCGGTTCTGTGACGGTGTTGGCTGCAGATTCCCCGACTTGCGCCATAGGATGGTAGATGGAGCAAGCGGCTACACGTGTAGCAGAGGCTGTGTGGCGTGGTCAGGACGGCTTTTAAGTTACAGTGTGTCGGGTAAACACAAAAAGGGCTTCTGCCTCCAAGGGAGAAGGCCGAACACAAAGAACGTCGTTACAATAACCGCCGTTAAAACAGTTGTAAATTGTCGTACCTACGTTGGGAAAGTGCGAGTGCTACAAGCTATAATAAAAAAGCACTGATGCTCAAATCGGTAAAGGCACTGAAAGCTGGCTAAAGCGGGAGGTAATTTCAGCCGTAATGTTTGCCAAGAACCTTACGGTGCTCCCAAAGAATAGGCTAAACACAGTTGGTGGTGGCGTATTTGATGCTGTTACAAGTAGTTTATCTAGTCGCGATATTGAAGCACATAGTTCCTGTGGGTGAGTACGGGCAGAGATCATTCTTGGCAACCGGAATAAAATAATAATTGGATCCTTTTACCGATTTCTCAACTCAGATCTTGCAATTGCTGAAAGGTTCACAGAAAACTTAATTTCAGTGACGCACCATACTCATACAGTTATGGTTGGTGGTTGCTTTAATTAACACTCGATATGTTGGCGAAAATACATGTTTAAATCCGGAGGCATACATAAAACAGCATCCGAATTTTGCTAAATGGCTTCTCTGAAAATTATTTTGAGTAGTTACTTCGTGAGCTCAAGCGAATGGTAAACATTTGTTAAAACACACTTCACCTCTTAGTAATAATCTTGAGCTAATAACAAGCATCAAAATAGATACTGGGATTAGTGAACATAGTGAGACTGAATATTATAACCCCTGAATCCTCCAAAATCAAACGAAATATTTTTTTGTCATCACTCCTCTAACTGCTTTGATGCGGCCCGCCACGAATCCCTCTCCGGTGCCGAACTTATCATTTCAGATTAGCACTTGCAACCTAGGTCCTCAATTATTCTGTGGATCTCTGTCATTCTCAAAAATTTTTTCTCTCTGCAGGTCCCTGTAGTGCCTTGGAAGACTTTCCGTCATGTCTTAACAGTTGTCCTATCATCCTGGCCCTTCTCTTCATCAGTGTTTTCCACATTTTGCTTTCCTCTCCGATTCGACGCAGAACCTCGTCATTACTTACCTTATCAATCCACCAAATTTTCAACATTCGTCTGTAACACCACATCTGAAATTCTTCTTGCCTTATCAGCCAAACTGATCTTCAATATTCGTCTGTAGCACCACATCTCAAGTTCATCGATTCTCTTCTGTTCCGGTTTTCCCATAGTCAATGTTCAAAAAAATGGTTCAAATGGCTCTGAGCACTATGGGACTTAACTTCTGAGGTCATCAGTCCCCTATAATTTAGAACTACTTAAACCTAATTAACCTAAGGACATCCCACACATCCATGCCCGAGGCAGGATTCGAACCTGCGACCGCAGCGGTCACGCGGTTCCAGACTGTAGCGCCTAGAACGGCACGGCCACCCCGGCCGGCGCAGTCCATGTTTCACTGTCATACAATGCTTTACTCCAGACGTACATTCCCAGAAATTTCTTCCTCTAATTAAGGCCTGTGTTCGATACTAGCGGACTTCTTCGCCGAAAATACCATTATTGCCAGTGCGTGTCTGGTTTTGATGTCCTTATAGCTCTGCCTCTCATTGGCTATGTTGCTATGTAGGTAATACAATCGCTTATCTTCATCTACTTCGTGACCGTCAATCCTGATGTTAATTTTCTCGCTCTTCTCATTTCTACTACTTCCCATTACTTTCGTCTTTCTTCGATTTACTATCAATCCACATCCTGTACTCATTCGATTGTTCATTGGACGCAGCAGATCATGTAATTCTTCTTCACTTTCACTCAGGATAGTCATGTCGTCAGCGAATCGTCTCTTTGTAACCTTTCACATGGAATTTTAGTTCCACTCCTGAACCATTCTTTTATTTCCATGATTGCTTTTTCGATGTACAGGCTAAACATTAGGACCGAAAGACTGTACCCCTGTCTTCCACCTTTTTTAACCCGAGCACAACGTTCTTGGTCGTCTACTCTTACTATTCCCTCTTGGCTCTTGTACATATTGTGTAGTACCCGTCTCTTCCTGTAGCTTACCTCAATTTTTCTTGGAATTTGGAACTTCTTGCACCAGTTTACATTGTCTAACGGTTTTTCCAGATCATAAAAGCCTATGAACGCGTCTTGATTTTTCTTTAGTCTTGCTTGTAATATAAACTGCGACGCCAGAATTGCTGTCTCGTGCCATTGCCCTTCTTAAATCCTAACTGTTCGTCATCTAGCACATCCTAATTTTTTTCCATTCTTCTGTATATTATTTGTCTCGGCAACTTGGATGCATGAGCTGATGAGCTGATGGTGTGATAATTATCGCACTTATCAGCTCTTGCAGCCTTCGGAATTGTGTGGATGATATTTTTCCGAGAGTCAGACGCTACGTCGCCAGACGCACACATTCAACACACCAACGTGGAAGTTCGTATTGTTGCTATTTCACCCAATGGTTCTAGAAATTTTGATTGAATGTTATAAATCCCTTCTGCCCTATTTGAACTTAAGTTTTCCTAAGTTGTTTTAAATTCTGAATCTAATACTGGATACTCTATCTCTTCTAAACTGACTCCCGTTTCTTCTTCTATCGCATCACATAAAATCTTCCCCCTCATAGAAGCTTCCAATTTATTGCTTCCCACTATTCGCTCACTCCTCTGCATTTCACAGAGGAATTCACGTTACTCTTGTAATGTTGCTATATTGTTACCACCTTGTTTTTGATGCCACGGAAGGTTGTTTGGACTTTCCTATATGCTGAGTCTGCCTTTCCGACAATTTCTTCACATTTTTCGTGTAGCCATTTTGTCTTAGCTTCCCTGCACTTCTTTTTTTTTGTCTTTCCTCAACGGCTTGCATTTCTGTATTCCTGAGTTTCCCGGAACATTTGCGTACTCCCATCTTTCTTTGATGAAGTGAAGTATTTCTTCTTCTTCCGTATCCCACCTCTTTGCATATTGATTGTTTTTGACAAATGTCTTGAACTTCAACCTACTCTTCATCACTACTACATTGTGTTCTTATCTGTATCTCCTCCTGGAGCGCTTTCCAATCCAGTAACTGATTTCGGAATCTCTGTCTGGCCATGATGTAATCTAACTGAAAACTTCGTGTACCATCCGGTCTTTTCCTAGTACACCTCCTTCTCTTGTGATTCTAGATCACAGTATTGGCTATTACTAGCTAAAATTTATTACAGAACTGAATTACACTTACTCCTCTCTCATTCTTTGTTATAAGCCCATATTCTCCTGTAACTTTTTCTTCTCTCTACGAAAGACACAGGTATTCGAGGAACCAGATAAAAAATCACTTGACGCCGTCCTGAGAAGTAATCTCCACTCCTTCCAAATTAACAATGTAAGTGTATAGCAGATGTGGTTTGAATTCAACGAAATAGTATCGGCTACAGCTGAGATACATATCCCAAATAAATTAAAAAATGACGGAGCTAATTCTCCTTGGCACACAAAACGTGTCAAAACACTGTTGCAGAAACAGCGAAAAGAACTTACAAAATTTAAACGAACTCAAAATCTTCAAAATTTGCGGTCTCTTACAGGAGATCGCATTTTGGCGCGGACTTAAAGGCGAGATGATTATAGCAGTTTCCGCAAACGGAACTTTGTCTTGAAACCTGGCAGAAAATCGAAAGATATTTTGGTCGTATCTGAGGTACGCTAGCGGCAAGATGCAATCAATTCCTGCTCTGCGCGATAGCAATGGAAATACAATCGACGACAGTGCTTCCAAAATAGAGTTAAGGAGCACACACATCCAAAAATCCACCACCAAAGAAGACGAAGCAAATATTGCTGAATTCGAGTCAAGAGCAGCTGCGACCATCAGTAGCCTCGAGGTAAATATCCTCAGAGTAGTAAAGCACCTTAAACCGCTTAATAAAAGCAATTATTCCGGTCCAGACTGTTTAACGTGTAGATTCCATTCAGGGTAAGCAGATGAAATAGCTGCATACATAAAAATCACAAACAAGCGGTCTCTCGACGAAAAATCCGCACCCAAAGACTGGAAAGTAGCACAGGTCACACAACTATTCAGAAAAGGTAGTAGCAGTAACCCACCAAGTTACATACCAATATCATTAACGTTGATATGCTGCAGGAGTTTGGAACATATACTCCGTTCGAACATTATGAATTCCCTCGGAGGGAACGTTCTTTTATCACACAGCCAACACTATTTCAGAAAACATCGTTCTTGTGAAATGTAACTAGCTCTTTACTCATACGAACTGTTAAATGCTATTGACAAACGATTTCAAATTGATTCTATATTTCTAAATCTCTAGAAGGCTTTTAACACTGTACCACACAAGCGGCTTGTTGTGAAATTCCTTACGGAATATCGTCTCTGAACGTGCCTGGATTCATATTTTCCCATTAGAGAGGTCATAGTTCGTATTAACTGACGGGTAGTGATCGAGTAAAACAGAAGTGGTTTCTGGCGTTTCCCAAAGAAGTGTTATAGGTCCTTTGCTGTCCCTTACCTATATAAACAATTTAGGAGACAATCTGAGAAGCCGTCTCAGATTGTTGGCAGATGCTACTGTCGTTTATCGACGAGTAAAGTTAGCAGAAAACCAAAACAAATTGCAAAACAGATTTACAAAATATATCTGTATGGTGTAGAAATTTGCAGTTGACCCTAAATAACGAAAAGTGTGAGGTCTTCCACATGAGTGCTAAAATGAATGTATTGAACTTCAGTTACACGATAAATCAGTCTAATATAAAGGCCATAAATTTAATAACGGACATCGTAACTTGGAAGGAACACATTGAAAATATTGCGGGGAAGGCTAACACTAGATTGCTTTATATTGGCATGACGCTTAGAGATTGTAACACACCTTCTACAGAGACTGCATACATTACGCTTGTCCGTCCTCTTTTAGAATAATGTTGCACGGTGTAACCGAGAAACCGCAAAGAGAGCCAGCACGTTGGTTATTATAGCGAAATAGGGAAGAGAGTGTCCCTGAAATGATACAAGATTTGGGGTGGACACCATTAAAACAAAGGCTTTTTTCATTGCAGCTGAATCTTCTCACAAAATTTCAATCACCATCATTCTCTTCCGAATACGAAAAGGTTTTTTGGCGCCGCTCTACAATGGGGCGAAACGATCATCATAATAAAATAAAGGACATTAGAGAACGCACGGAAAGACACAGGTGTTCGGTTTCTCCCCGTGGTGTACTAGTCTGGAATAATATAGATCATTGTGAAGGTGGTTCGATGAAATCTCTCCCAGACACTTAAGTGTGGTTTCCACAGTGTCCATGTAGATGTAGATGTATTTGATGGATGTACCCCAGTCTGTCTTCTAAAGTTTTTTCCCTCTACAGTAACGTGGGAGTCACTACCTCATGTCTTAACACAAGTCCTATAGGTCCTGTGCCTTGGCAACGTTTCCTACACATTCCTTTCCTCACCGATTCTGCGCGGTATATCATCATTCCTTACTTTATCAGTCCACCAAATGTTCTACGATCGTCTGTAGCACAACTTCTCAAATGCTTCGCATCTCTGACATTCAGGTTTTCCCAAAGTCCATGTTTCACTACCATACAATGCTGTGCTCCAGACGCACATTCTCAGAAATTAGATCCTCAAATTAAGTCCTATGTTTGATACTATCAGAATTCTCTTGGCCAGGAGTGCCATTTATGTCAATGCTAGTCTGCATTTGATGTCATCCTTGCTCCGACTGTCATTGGTTATGTTGCTGTTTAAGTCGTGGAACACGTTTAACTTCATCTAGACTGCTGGCCATTACAATTGCTACACCAAGAAGAAATGCAGATGATAAACGGGTATTCATACGACAAATATATTATACTAGAACTGACATGTGATTTCATATTCACGCAATTTGGGCCCATAGACCCTGGGAAATCAGGCCTTGAAACGCCTGGGCAATTGAGTGAAACAGAGCTTGGATGGGGCGTACAGGTACAGCTGCCCATGCAGCTTCAACACGATACCAGAGTTCATCAAGAGTAGTGACTGGCTTATTGAGACGGGCCAGTTGCTGGGCACCAATGACCAGACGTTTCCAATTGGTAAGAGATATGGAGAATGTGCTGGCCAGGGCAGCAGTCGAACACTTTATCTATCCAGAAAGGCCCGCACAGGACCGGCAACATGCGGTCGTGCATTATCCTGCTGAAATGTAGGGTTCCGCAGAGATCGAAAGAAGGGTAGAGCCTTGGGTCGTAACACATCTGAAATCTAACGTCCACTGTTCAAAGTGCCGTCAATGCGAACAAGAGGTGACTGACACGTGTAACCAATAGAACCCCATACCATCACGCCGAGTGATATGCTAGTATACTGATGACGAATACACGCTTCCAATGCACGTTCACCGCGATGTAGCCAAACATGAATGCGACCATCATGATGCTGTAAACAGAACTTTGGTTCAACCGAAGAAATGACGTTTTGCCATTCGTGCTCCCAGGTTCGTCGTTGAGTACACCATCGCAGGCGCTACTGTCTGAGATGCAGCGTCGAAAGTAACCGCAGCCATGGTCTCCGTGCTGATAGGCCATGCTGCTGCAAACGTCGTGGAACTGTTCTTGCTGATGGTTGTTGTCTTGCAAACGTCCCCACCTGTTGACTCAGGGATCGATACGTCGCTGCACCATCCGTTACAGCCATACGCATAAGAATCCTGTCATCTCGACTGCTAGTGATACGAGGCCGTTGGGACCCATTCCGGCGTTCCGTATTACCCACCTGAACCAACCGATTCCATATTCTGCTAACAGTCATTGGATCTTGACCAACGCGAGCAGCAATAATATGGTGACACGATAAACCGCAATCGCGTAGGCTACAATCCGACCTTTATCAAAGTCGGAAACGTGATAGTACGCATTTCTCCCTCTTACACGAGGCATCGCAACAACATTTCACCAGGCAACGCCGGTCAACTGCTGTTTGTGTATGAGAAATCGGTTGGAAACTTTCCTCGTGTCAGCACGTTATAGGGGTCGTTTCCGTCGCCAAACTAGTGTGAATTCTGTGAAAAGATAATCATTTCCGTATCACAGCATCTTCTTCCTATCGATTAAAATTCACGTCCGTAGCACGTCATCTTCGTGGTGTAGCAATTTTAATTGCTAGTAGTGTACTTCGTAACCACCACCGAGATGTTAAGTTTCTCCAGTTCTCTTTACAGCTGCTTCTTATTACGTTCGCCGTTCTTCGATTTGGTTTTAATCCACATTCTGTACTCAGGAGACGGTTCATTTCATCCACCAGACAATGTAATTCTTGTTCACTTTCACCAAGGATAGCAACGTCATCAGCGAATCGTTTCATTGATATCCTTTCACCCTGAATTTTAATCCCATTTCTGAACATTTCTTTTATTACCATCATTACTTCTTCTGTGTACAGACTAAACAGCAGATGCGAAAGACTACATCCCTATCTTCTGCCCTTTTTAATCCGAGCACTTCGTCGTTGATCGTCCACTCTTTTTACTCTCTCTTTGTTCTCGAGCATATTGGATACAATCCGTCTCTCTGTACCTTACCCTATTTTTCCTAGAATTTCGAACTTCTTGCACAATTTGGCATTGTCGGACGCTTTTTCCAGGTCGATATATCCAATAAACGTGTCTTGATTTTTCTTTGGTCTTGCTTCCATAGTCAACCGCAACGTCATAATTGCCTCTCTGGTGCCTTTACATTTCCTAAAGCAAAACCTGATATACACTTAACAATCCCTTAACACCCTTTTCGTGGTTCCTGTATACTGTTCCTGTCAGCAACTAGGGTGTTTGCGCTGTTAAGTCGATTGTGCGAAGATTTTCGCACTTGTCACCTCTTGCTGTTTTCAGAATTGCGTAGATGATATTTTCCGAAAGTGAGATTGTATGTCGCTAGTTCCACACACGAGCGTGTACAGTCGGTTTGTTACCCTATTCTCCAAAGATTTTAGAAATTCCACTAGAATGTTACTCGCCCCCTCTGCCCTAGTTGATCTTATGTTGTCAAAAGCTGTTTTAAATTCTGATGTTATTACTACTGTACATGCTATCTTTTATAAATCGACTCCTGTTTCTTCTTCCAGCAGGTCAGACTCATCTTCCCACGAATAGAGTACTTCAGTGTACGTTTTTCACCTAGCCACTCTGGTCTCTGCGTTTAACAATGCAATTCCCGTTTCTGTTTCGATGCTAACATCCTTGCTTTTAATTTCAGTAACGGTAATTTTGACTTTCGTATTCGCTGAGTCAGTCCTTCCGAAAGTCATGTCTTTCTCGATTTCTTCATATATCTCATGTAGCAATTTCGTCTTAGCTTCCCTGCACTTCCCATTTATTTCATTCCTCAACGACTTTTATGTCTGTATTCCTGAATTTCCTTAAACATTTTTGTACTTCCTTCTTTTATCGACCAACTGAACTATTTCTACTGTTACCCATTATTTCTTCCCAGTTACCTTCTTTCTTCCTATGATTTTCTTTCCAACTTCTGTGATTGCCCTGTTTAGCGACTCCATTCCTTCTCAACCGTACTGCCGACTGAGCTACTCCTTATTGCTGTATCTATAACTTTAGAGAAGGTCAAGCATATCTTGTCATTCCTCAGTAATTCTATGTCCTACTTCTTTTCTTATTGATTTTTCCTGGCTAATGTCTTATACTCCAGCCTACTCTTCGTCAATGCTATATTGTGATCGGCGACTGTATCTGCCCTGGGTACGCCTTACGATCCAGTGCCTGATTTTGGAATTTCGGTCTGAGCATGATGTTATCTAACTGAAATCTTCCCTTATCACGCTGCATTTTCCAAGTATAGCTCCTAGTCTTGTTATTCTTGAACAGAGTATTCGCTATTACTGACTTAAATTTAATAGAGAACTCAGTGTTATTCCTCTCTCATTCCTTATCCCAAGCGAATTTGGTATCACGTGAAAAACCAGGGTGTCGTCAGCACTAGCTCTGTTGATAAACGCTACAAAATATCTCTATTTTCTTTTAACGCCATATGTAGTAGTAATATTTGTAACTTTGCTGTTCCTACCTTTGCTGGCATAAAAATCTGCGGACGGCTTTGAAATAAGCGGATACCGGTCATAATAAACATACGTTTTTGCGATATAAACTGTTGTTTTGATCCAAGTTTCTCAACAGTGCTCCGTGGAAAGAACCTCTTCTTCCCTCCGACGTTTCTGATTCTTGTTTACCAAGCACGCTCGCTGTTGATCGAATCTGTCTGCAACAAATCTAGCAGCATGCTTCAGAATTGCTTCGGATCCCATCTTTAATCCAACTTGGTGCAGATCACAAACTCTCAAGTAGTACTCGAAAATAGGTAGCATTAATGTCGTATACGCGGTCTCCTCTACAGACAAAATTTTGAATTTTCCTGGCAGATGGAAACTGTGAGGGAACTCTGGACCTTTGCCTTTAGCGGGTAAGCTGTCATTTATCAAACAAAGAAGTCTGTGTAAGTCATCTCGTACCACTCTACCGTCACACAACGATGGCACTTTCCTATACACTACAGTGTCATCAGCAAACAGTCGCAGATCGCTGCTTGAGTTCTGTCAAATCAGTTTCGTGTGTAAAGAAATAGACCGGTCCTGTCGCACTTCCCTATGGAATCATGACGATAGCCTTGTATGCGATGAACACTCCCCGTGAGGGCAACGTACTGGCTTCTATTACTTAAGAAATATTGGAATCCCACACCTGTGGCGTGTGCTTGGACCCCGTTAAGCATCTGCAGTGGGGTACCGCGTCAAACGCTTTCGAGAAATCGAGGAACATGGACTCAGCCTCTTACCTTTCATTCATGGTTCGCGGGGTGTCGTGTGAGAAAGAGCAAGCTGATTTTCGCACTAGCAATACTTCCTATATCCGCGCTGATACGTGCACAGGAGCTTTTCCATCACAAAGAAATCTACCATATTCGGACAAAATACTCTCAAGAAACCTCCACTAAACAACTTTATGGAAATTGAACGGTAATATTATTTTTTACTCTTCTTATGTACAGGAATCACAGGCACTTTCTTGCTGTCTCTTTTGGGGGCTTTGTGCTGGGCGGGACATTCGTGATCATTGCTAGGTAAGTAATGAACCAATGTCGATGATTTATGTCAGTAAAAACGGGTTGAGGTTCCATCTGGTTCTGATGAAATTGGTTTTCGACTCTTTCAGTTGCTCCGATTCTGCGGGTCTTTTTGCCCTGGTCAAACGATGGTAGGTCTCTTGCTACAACAATTGCTTAAACGTGTAATTTGTAACTCCAAGCTTGCCTATTGTCTTCTATTGCCAGACCCGACTTGGGGACGAGTGGCTGGACAGATGCCTTCGAACTGCTTTGTGGTTTTACGTAGGACTACAATTTTCTCAGATTCTTGGCAATATCTTTCGCTAATGTATGATAGTGGAAGTTGTATGCTTTTCATTATGATCTTTTTTGTAGCTGCACCAATTTGTCTGTCCACATTTACGCGACCTTTTTCTGAAACGATAAGGCAACTACCTCTGCTTCAGATGGCTCTGAGCACTAGAAGACTTAACATCTGAGATCGTCAGTCCCCTAGAACTTACAATTGCTTAAACCTAACTAACCTAAGGACATCCCACACACACATGCCCGAGGCAAGATTCTAACCTGAGACTGTAGCGGTCGCGGGGTTCCAGACTGTAGCGCCTAGAACCGCTCTGCCACCCCGGCCGGCTAAATTTTGCACATAATTTCTTTACGTCCACCATATTTGAACGGAATAACGTCTATTCATTGTCCAAGTAAGATGTTAATAACTGGTTACCTGCTCTTCCCAACATAAAACACTCTTGGCCCCCTTGAGAGATGTGTAAACTCCAGTTACCATCGTCGCTATGATGATAGCGTCGTCGCTAAATCTTCCCTCTGTGTCAACACTGTAAATAAGGTCAAGTATATTTGTAGTTACAGGGTCAGAAATACACACACCATAAGAAGTTTTGCATCCCCTCGGCCCCGAGAGTTCCGGAACCGGTACTGAAATTGGAATAGAGATCAACATAAACATCATTTCCGCCCTTTATATTTATCTTGAGAATCACACATTGTATCTTGTACTACCACACAGCGAGACCTTCAGATGTGGTGGTCCAGATTGCTGTACACACCGGTAGCTCTAATACCCAGTAGCACGTCCTTTTGCATTGCTGCATGCCAGTATTCCTCGTGGCATAGTATCCACAAGTTCATCAAGACACTGCTGCTCCAGATTGTACCACTCTTCGACTGCGATTTGGCGTAGATCCCTCTGTTGGATGGTGGGTCACGTCGTCCATAAAAAGGCCTTTTCAATATATTCCAGGCATGTTCGAAAGGTTTCATGTCTGGAAAAAATGCTGGCCACTCTAGTCAAGAGATGTCGTTATCCTGAAGGACGTCATGAGCAAGATGTGCAAGATGGGGATGCGAATTTTCGTCCATGAGGATGAATTCGTCCCCAATACGCTGCATGGTTGCACTATAGGTCGGAGGATGGCATTCACGGATCGTACAGCTGTTACGGTGCCTTCCATGGCCACCAGCGGCATACTTCGGCCCCACATAATGCCACCCGAAAGCAGCAGGAACCTCCAACTTGCTGCAATCGCTGTACAGTGTGTCTAACGCGTTCAGCCTTACTGGGTTGCCTCCAAATACGTCTCCGACAATTGTCTGGTTGAAGGCATATGCGACACTCATCGGTGAATAGAACGTGATGCCATTCCTGAGTAGTCCATTCGGCATGTTGTAGGGCCCATCTGTACCGCACTGCATGGTGACGTGGTTGCAAAGATGGATCTCGCCAAGGACGCCGGGAACGAAGCTGCGTATCATGCATCCTATTGCGTAATGTTTGAGTCGGAACACGACGTCTTGTGGCTGCACGAAAACTAGTGTTCAAAGTGGTGGCGTTGCTGTCAGCGTTCCTCGGAGCCTTTATCTGTACGTAGTAGTCATACATTCAAGTAGTAGCCCCTGGCGGCCTGAGCGAGGCATGTCATCGACAATTACTGTGTCCCTGTATCTCCTCCATGTGCGAACAACATCGCCTTGGTTCACTCTGAGCCGCCTGGACACTTCTCTTGTGGAGAGCCTTTCCTAGCACAAAGTAACGATGCGGATGTGAACGAACCGCAGTAGGCATCGTTCAACTACAGACAACACGAGCCGTGTACCTCATCTTGGTGGAATGACTGGAACTAATCGGCTGTCGGACCTCCTTCGACTAATAAGCACTACTAATGTATGGTTGTTTACATGTTTGGGGGCCTTTAGTGATATCTCTGAACAGTCAAAGCGACTGTTTCTGTGATATAGTACCCACAGTCAACGTTATCTTCAGGAGTTCGAGGAAGCGGGGTGATGCAAAACTATTCTTGATGTTCGTATTTTCACTGAGTGTGCGTTGTCGAACTAGCAGCTCAAGAAAGTTTTTGGTAAGTGCATTCAGTGCTATTTCACTAGACTGTCGATCAGTACGACATGCAGTGAATCCATAACGACCTAGTCTCCACCCGGTAAGCTAAAGCCGCATTCATCTAACATTACTTGACGGGGAAAGATTCGTCCAACTGAACAGTTCTTATTTCCTAGGCAGTTACTTCCATGTTCCCTCTATAATTTTGTTCGATATATCGTAATAATGTGGAAAGAGTCATTTTATATTCACATCTGAAATTAATTTCTACATATGCACCCACTTTGTGCTGTTTTTCCTTTTAGTTTTGTAATTATGCAAATCACTGTTCCTTTTGAAGTGTAGTGGATTATTTACAACAAACCTCAAGAGGGAGTAAATATACTGTAAAGTAACAGTCATAATGCACAACTCCTTAAGCAGATATTTACAACAGGTTGCCCTCCATGGGGTGGGTGCACGCAACGACTGTGGTTATATTGGGTTAGATATAGCAACAATCACGCGTAGATTTAAGTTGCTTTAATGTGACATTTATAGTCACAACGCAGATTAGATTTCGACCTGTGTCAGGTCAATGCAGTGCGGAATTGTAGCAGTTGTTTGTGCTCAAGTGAAATCTGATCTGCGTTGTGACTATAAATGTCATATTAAAGCAATTTAATTCTACGACGGATTGCTGCTCTATCTAACCGAGATATCTACAAGGTGATTAGCCAGGCACCATATAATATTCTTGCAGCATCTTTTTTAACGTCAAAGACTTCCTTTCTTAGAGAAGGTTACCGCAGATCATTATTCCTTATGACATTACTGATCAGTGCGGTAGCGTTCTCGCTTCCCGCGCACGGGTTTCCGGGTTAGATTCCCGGCGGGGTCAGTGATTTTCTCTGCCTCGTGATGACTGGGTGTTGTGTGATGTCCTTAGGTTAGTTAGGTTTAAGTAGTTCTAGGTTGTAGGGGACTAATGACCATAGATGTTAAGTCCCATAGTGCTCAGAGTCATTTGAACCATTATTGATCGAAAATGTGCAAAATACGTCATGTTAATGAATTGCCTTCCTCCAAGATGATTCTAAATGTAAATGTGGCTGAACTAAGTTCTGTCAGGAGTTCCGAAAAGTGCTGTTTCCAGTTGAAATTCTCATCGATGTGGACACCTGAGAATTTTGAAGTTTCCACCCTATTTATTATTTCCTCTCCATATATTACACGTATCATTGGCGTAGAACCCCTGGATTTGCAGAACTGAAAATGTGTCGATTTAAAGCTAAGGGTGAGTATATTCGCTAATAACTTTCGATGATACTCATAAGAATTTTGTTTACCATTTTTACCGGTTCTGTATGTACGGTAGGATTAATTATAATGTTAGTGTCATTTGGAAAAAGAACTAATTAGGTTGCTCTATGTTGGATGGAAGATCGTTTGTACTTCGTATATACGGGGAATAATACTGGACACATCATTGAGCCTTGGCGAACGCCATACGTGATATCTCCCGTGTCAAAATTATGTCCCTGTTCTATATTTGTTGAATAACTGAGAACGTCTTTCTGTATTCCTTTAGTTAGATACGACATTATACATTAGTTGCTATACCATTATTCCCATGAAACTTCCAATTCTCTACGAGAATACTGTGATTGGAATTTTTTCTTCTTCCAGCCTTTGATCACAATATAAATTCCTTCGACGAAGACCGGTTTCAGTCAGTAATGACCAGCTATAGATCGAGACTCGAACTCGGGACCTTTGCCTTTCGCGGGCAAGTGCTCTACAAACTGAGATACCCAAGCACGACTCACGCCCCTTCCTCACAGCTTCACTTCGGCCAGTACCTCGCCTCCTACCTTCCAAACTTTACAGAAGCTCTCCTTTGGATGGTAGGAGGCGAGGTACTGGCAGAAGTGAAGCTGTGAGGAAGGGGCGTGAGTCGTGCTTGGGCAGCTCAGTTTGCAGAGCACTTGCCCTCGAAAGGCAAAGGTCCCGAGTTCGAGTCTCGGTCCAGCACACAGTTTTAATCTGCCAGGAAGTTTCATATCAGCGCACACTCCGCTGCAGAGTGAAAATCTCATTCTGGAGCTATAGATCTATTCTACAACATGTCCTAATGGGAGAAAGCCGTAGAACAGATCTGAAGATGGTCACTACTGACTGAGACCGATCCCCGTCGAAGGAATTTATATTGTGATCAAAGGCTGGAGTAAAGAATTATTTTACAGTACCTGGTTCACTGTTTGTATTGTCGACTATGTCGCAGCTGCTAAATACTGTGTTTCACATAGTGAAATTCCTTTGATAGCTCGCAGAAAATACCAGTCGGTATTGTTTTCTTATATTTAATGCATGTTCTTTCAATGGTCCGATAACTTTTACGGCGGAGTCGAGTAGGCAGAAAAACAATTCGGTATCCTAACCCGGTAACTCGCACCCGATAACCTCACAGTCAGACTCAATTTGGCCCTCAATAGTGGTCGATTGTAATAAGCACTCCTCTCCCATGGTGACTTTACCATGTTTCTGAAAAACGTGCCATGCTTCGTAAAATATTCTTCAACTTTTCACTTCGGGTGTCAGCTATCAGTTCCGAGTGTGATGTTAGCGCGGCCGGGTGAGCGTTGGAGTGGGGGGGGGGGGGGCGGGGGGCAGCTACACTCAGGACATTTCTTAGGAATGCTACTGCAGTTGACTATTAAAATGATTAAATTTGCTACATTGCATGTAATCTTATTTCGCTGTCAGTGAATCAACTAGTGAGCGTCCATCAGAGGACTTTAAACCACAACCTGCCTGAAAAACCACATCTTCAGTCCTAAAACACGTTGCTAACCGAGTAGCTGCTTCCTCTGTGTAATGCAACCTTTATCAATCGAGAGGAGTCCTACAATCTTCAACCCCACAACGTAGATCCAGAAATTTGAAACCAATGGTTGAGACACTCAATTAGGCGAGGAACCAGAAGACCACGATCTGGGTACAATGTTGCAGACCGTGAGAGCTGTTTGCACCCTGCCAGCAACGCTAACCGACTTCACAACGCCTGCCGGCCACTGGTATGCAATGCGGATGGCCGCAGAAACGAAGCGGCATCAGTGGTGCCGATATGAACCACACTCTGCAGATAACTGCACCCTGTACCCTCGATAGCGACCGACAGTGCCTCCGCCGCATCTCGACTGAGGCCTCCGACGGATATACTAAGAGCACATTGCATTTCTTTCCAGCCCTGGACGCCATTTCCATAATTCGATCCGTAACACGTCTGAATTGGAGATCCCGATTACCAGTAAGTCCTTCCCCTACTCGAGCCTCCTCGGGCCCATCTGGAGGGGCAGCGACTTGCCCACTCAGAAGTGCAATAAACGAGGCCAGACGGCGACAAGGTGGCGCAGTGGTCAGCACACTGGACTCGCATTCGGGAGGACGACGGTTCGAACCCGCGTCCGTCCATCCTGATTTAGGTTTTCCGTGATTTCCCTAAACCGCTCCAGGCAAATGCCGGGATGGTTCCTTTGAAAGGGAACGGCCGACTTCCTTTCCCATCCTTCCATAATCCGATGAGACCGATGACCTCGCTGTTTGGCCTCTTCCCCCAAACAACTAACTAGACGGCGAGTCCTCACTGTGGCTGACCGCAGCAAACAATGTCAACGGCTTACCAACCGCCATTCACTCGGCGGTGAGCACGGCTCCACGGCGTGAGGGCAGCTGTCTTTTGGACAACGATTTCCACAATAATCCTTGCTAAAAACATAAATGCAACCTTCTAGATGGCTCTGAGCACTATGGGACTTAACATCTATGGTCATCAGTCCCCTAGAACTTAGAACTACTTGAACCTAACTAACCTAAGGACATCACACAACACCCAGCCATCACGAGCCAGAGAAAATCCCTGACCCCGCCGGGAATAGCGAGAACGCTACCGCACGACCACGAGATGCGGGCTCAACCATCTAGATGTTACTGAACCTGTCAGTGACAACGGTTCACTACACATTGGCAGACAAACAAAGGAGGTACTCTCCTTCTATTCACTTGCAGATGCTACATACTTACTGGCCTATTTAATGTTGATAAATCTAAATTTTCGTACTTACTAGCTTATTTAGTAGCCGACTTATTCACAAACTTGGAATTACACACACGCGGAAAAAGATGTCGCTTTAGTTCTTTCACAGACGAGTGGAAATAACCTGCGTCCTTTATGCAGTGTTCATGAAGCAATAGTTTATATTGAAGTGACATGAGGGCAGCGCATTGCCAAAGTCATTCATATTTTTAACCAATCTATAGCATATTACCTCCGTTTCAAGAAATGGCTCTGATTGCCCCATGTCCTTAGACGCCATAGCATGACTCATTTTCGGACCTTGGCTTGGCTACAGAGAAATACAGCCTCAAAACATGATGAGTAACCTTCACTCATCTGTTCTTGTGTATCTCAGCCAATAATTCAAAGTAAACTAGTGCTCTATCGTCAGTGTATGAAGAACATACTTTCACTCTATTACACTTTGGAAAAGAACTAAGGCGTTATCAGACCGCCCGGATAGCCGCGCGGTCTAAAGCGCTGCTTCCCGAACGGGAAGGCGTGCCGGTCCCAGGCACGAATACGCAAGGCGGATTAGTGTCGAGGTCCGGTGAACCGGACAGCCTATGGGTGGTTTTTAAGGTGGTTTTTCATCTGCATTGAGAAATTCGGGCTAGCCCCCCTTATTCTACCTCAGTTACACAATGTCAGCGATTGCAGCGCCAACACCGTCTCCACGTACCCCAACACCACAATTACTCTACCATGTAAACATTTTGGGTTACACTCTTCTGGTGTGAGACGTCCCCAGGTGGGTCCACTGGCGGCCGAACCGCACAATAACCCTGGGTTCGGTATGGAGCGGCGGTGGGGTTGGGCGACTACTTGTGGCCTGTTGTGGGTTTGTGAACAACTGAGGGCTGCGGCTGGACGAAGCCTCTTCGTTCTTTCTGGGTTACCGGTTCAGTATACAATAAACATAATACAAGGCGATATCATTTACCACATGTGTAATGTTGACCATGTTCTTATTTAACTGACTGTAAGACATTCTCATTCGGCCAACATAAAAATGCATGTGGAAGAGAATGGGAGTTATATTGTAGGAGTACGGTCTTTGATTAGGCTCCAGTATCGTCATTAATCGCTGCTTAAATTTTGAATACAAATCATCACCAATGGCGATAGAGAACTTCCTGCATAAGATGTCACCCTCCTTCAGCAACGGCCATGTCAAATAATGCAGGGACAGAAGATCAGGACACTCAGCTGGCCCTGGAGTGGACAACTGCGACTAAATGGCAGAAGAATCTCAAATTATCAATGGCATGAGGGCGCAGAAGGCATTGAAAACTATTGCATAAAGACACGTAATGGGTGACTCGCGGCCTGTAATTGTGTCATGCGGATGTCTCCTCTGGTGAAAGATAACGCACTAGTTCCTCTTTAGGACCTCTGACAGGGGATTGCCAAGGGCAAGGTGAAAACGTGAAACAGGTTGAATGATGAAAAGATAACATTCTATGAGTGGAGGAGTGGAAGCCAGAAGTTTGAACATTGTAGGGAAGATGAAAATCTGTAAAGTATCAATATAAGTATGGTTGAGGTCAGCGAAGAGAAATCAGAATAACACTAGGATTTCTGATTAGAGTCGTATCAACTACAGAAAACGATATAACAGAAATAGGATTCGTTATCAAGAGAAATGTAGGGCAGCGATTTACCGTGAATAGTGATAAGGCTGTTCTCTATAGCCTACAGAAAGCCAAAAATATATTCAGGTATACACTCCAGCGTCACGAGGAGAAGACGAAGAGATAGAGAGATTGGGAAAGAATATTGAACAGGGAATTCAGTACGTAAATGCAGATAAAAATCTAATAGTCTCGGGAAAGAGGAATACGGTTGTAGAGGAAGGGGTAAAAGAACGAGTTACGGGAGCATATGGTAGCAGGAATAAGGAGGAAAAAAAACTGAGTACTGCAATAACCTTCAGCTTAACAGCGAATTCTCTGTTGAAGAACTACAAGTGGAGATAGTATACTTGAAAAAGACAGGGAGGTACGGGAAGATTTCTTTTAGATTACATCATGGTTTTGCAGAGATTCAGAAATCAGCTGTTGCATTATAAGGCGTACACAGGAACAGATATTGACTCAGGTAACTATTTAGCAATGTCAGGAGAAATCAGTGAGCAAAGAAGCCGGATACGGAAGTAGTAAGGAATGACGAGATATGTTTGAATTTCTCTGATGCTATAGATTCTGCGATAATGAATATCTATGCAGGCAGATGTGCTGACGATGAATGGAAATATCTAGAAAGGCAATCAGAGAAGTAGTAATGATAAACGTAGGCACAATGAAAGTAGCTGCGATGTAGCCATATACAACACAAGAAATACTTCGACGAAAGGTAGATAATTTTCGGTAAAATTCAGAAATACAGTTCACTTAGGAACGAAAGAAACCGTAAATGAAGGGAACCGAAGATGAAATGGTTGCAAGAAAAATGTGAAGAAATCGGAACGGAAATAACCGTCGGAATCAGTGTCTCAGCGTATGTTACTGAAAAGTCTAAACAACTTTCGGTGAAATTAAAAGCAGGAGCGGTAACATTAAGAGTGCTTTGGGAATTGCACCGTTAAGTGCAGAGGAGAGAGCGGGTAGGTGGAAAGAGCTCATTGAAACCCCTTATGAAGGGGAAGGACTTTTCTGAAAAAGTGCTAGAAGAAGAAACAGCGGTCGACACGAAAGAGATGGGGCATTCGGTATTAGAATCATTATAATAGCGTTGGAAGACTTAAGCATTAACCAGGCGGAAGTGATAAATAACATCCCATAGCTATTTCTAAAATCACTGTAGAAATGGCAACACAACACCTATTTTAACTGGTGCCTAGTATCTATAGATCCACCGTATACCATAACACACTATGAAAAATTTCATCCACAGGGCAGACGAGAGCAAACACTAGCGTACAAACAGCTTAACATCTTGTGAATCCAAGCTGATGACAAGAGAAATACACACAACAACAGAAAAGAAAACAGAGTATCTGATACGATCATCAGGTCGGCTTTAGTAAAAGTAAAGGCTACAGGGAGGCAATTTTGACGCCGAAATTGGTAACGGAAGCAAGACTGATGGAAAAATAAAGACATGTTCACCGGATTTGTACACCTGGAAAATGCGTTGGCCAATGAAAATAATGCAAGATATGCTAAACTATGGAGAAAATAGTGGCAAGATATCCTGGAAGGATAGGCAATGTACAATATGTACAACAGCGAAGAGAATGATGAGTTTTGGTTGCTGCGGCGCTCAACTGCTCGGTAATCAGCGCCCGTACAAAGACCTAATTTTTACACAGTCCAACTCTTACGCAATCCAGTCTAGCCACTGTCACGAATGATGATGATGATGATGAAATGAAGATAACACAAACACCCAGTCCCTGGACAGAGAAAATCTCCAACCCGGCCGGGCATCGAACCCGGAACCACGTGACCCAGAGGCAGCAACGCTAGCCACGAGACCACAAGCTGCGGACAAGAGCGAAGAAGAAACAATGAGAATGGAAGACCAACAACGAAGTGCTCGGATTACCAGGATGTAAGACAGCACGTAGTCTTTCGGTCCTATTTTTCAATCTCTCCGTCGAAGAAGCGATACCGGAAATAAAAGATACGTTCAAAAGTGGAATTAAATTTTAGTGTTAGAGTATATCAGTGATAAGATTCGCTGACGACATTGCTATCGCCAGTTAAAGTGAAGAACAATTACAGGATCCGTTGCCTTGAATGAACAGTCTAATGAGTACAAAGTATCGATTGGAGTAAATCAAGGAAAGACGTAAGTAATGAGAAGTAGCAGAAATGAGAACAGCGTGAAAGCATTAGAAATGAGGATCACGAAGTTGACGAAATTAAGGAACTGTGATAACTTGACATGAAAGTAATCCATGAGGGAAGAGCAAGGAAGATATTAAAAGCACACTATCACAAGCAAAAAAGGCTTTCCTGGCCAAGAGAAATCCAGTAGTATCAAACATAGGGCGTTAATTTGAGGAAAAGATTTCAGAGATTGTACGTTTGGAGTACAGCACTGCAGAAGAATCGAAGCATCTGAGACGTGGTGCTACGGAAGAAGGTGGAATGATAAGGTAAGGAACAACGAGGTTCTTAGCATAAAGGGGAGGAAAGGAGCATATGGGAAACACTGACAAGAAAGCTGTGAGAGAAGATACATAATGGGATATAAACAGCAAAAATTGAGGACATAGCTTGCAATGATACTCTGAATTGCATAGGTTGACGAATGAAAGGAGGGCGACGTGACTCTAGATTTAATTTAGCCACGAACATTTGCCAGTTTATCTATGCTAATGTGGCGTTCACAGTTACATGAAACTTTGTAGAATACGTCATTGCCATCTATGACTGTTAAAAATATTAATTATGACGTTCGAAAATGAAAATTCAGCCCTGTCAGTTTTTAAATGGAACGACGAAACTATTAGGAAGTTTATACATATCATCGTCACATGGAACACGGCACAGGAGATTACGACACGAGAGTAACACGTTTATGTGTCTAATGTTTTTCTTCTTTTCGTGTGCTTTTTCTGGAATTTTTGTCAGTTTTCTACGTTAAACTGACTTAAAGGCGAAATAGTATCAGTGGGTAGTTACATAAACAATTATAACGGTCGAAGGCTGCGAAGATCTTTCAAAAGTATGGTGATGCGATCTTTTCGGATATACGCCACTTTTAATCGAAGCAACTGAGGTTATAAAGCTCTGAGCTGTTCTAGCAAGGTTCGCTTCTGGTCAGTGCGCCACTAACGGTGGCTATTAAAGGCATACAGCACAATCGTGAAAAATGCATTGATTCTCTGAAGAAGTGTGCTTATATGAACATCACAAACTTAATGTCCAAGTTCGTGAGGGGTGAATTTAATTATGAATCTGTATATATGCTTAAATTCTTTCACACATGATGTCCCGTACTGAACAAAATATTTTCCATATTTCAACTGAAAAATCGTGAAGCACACCGAGAGAAAATACAGGGATGTTTGGACAGAAAGTAAAATCTGCATTTTATTTACATAGGGGTGATTCTTTTTATTGATATAGCTTCTGAAATTTTATCTTACTTGTCTTCAGGGATGTAATATGTAATTCAATCATATTCTAGATAGAAAGCTAGTAAGAATGTCGGTACGGGACACCGACACTTTTTGCTCACTTTGTTATTAGTAACCAATTAGGTAAGCAGTGTTGCATTATTTGTTTGCAACAATGATAAAGGGAAGTGGTGTGGTATAATGAGCTCCTATACATCGTAATGATCTTGTGTCAGGCGGAAGGAAAACCAAATTATGGCGTACATGGTTTTTGGAGTTTACAAAATGTATAAAGCACGTCCAAAAGTTAGTATGAAGCGAGCTTATTCGTCTTACAGATCCGTAGTGAAGCTTCAGATATGTGAAACCACTATGCATCGTGTCATTAAACTTCTGCTGAGGCAGCGTACGAGTATTGCATACAAGAGCACCAAAATACAAGCAAACTGGATACAAGATCCCGTGAGATGTGTTGAAGCACATTGGAAGTTACGCTATCATCTGGAAACCTTTTCTTTGTAAGGAGGGCACACTCTCTTTCTTTAGAGAATAGTCAAAGGTAAATGGAAGTAAATAATTTATGAATACGACAGCTCACAACGTCGACTTCATCTTCACGTGCACTAGTAGTATTAAGTCCAAGGTTATTGCCTGGTACGGAGAAATATATATTCTTATCGACAGGCAATGTGGCAATGTCTATTTGTGTAGTAGACAACCTTAACTTTGACACTCATTTTGTTTTGTTTTGAGAAGCTTTCTTTTCTTCACAGTCGTTTTGATGGAAATTGGTGGACTGATGACAGCTAGTTTCGATACTAATAAGTTCTCATCAGAACCAGTAGTAACACATCAATGTCGTCGTTTAGCGCTTTTCGTGGTCATATAAATTCTGCAGTTCGCTAATTGATTCTAAGTGTCCACAAAGAGTGCTCGATTACGACATGACCTGTTGAATTTGGACAGTTGCTCAAGTGTCTACAATGACCGCAATATGATACTTACTTCGACAACAGGTTACATGTTCTGATAACTATGATTAGGATCGAAGTAGGTTAACTACCATAAATTCACCAAATTCCACCAATAAAGTTGTGAATAAGATAATATGACATGCGAGCGTCATCCGAGTATGCACAATTTGAGCCACTCTAGCCCTTTAAGGCATATCATTGGAATTGTGTCTGACAATGAACCGCGATATACTGCAGATTTTTCCCATAAGACTGATCGAATGAGGTACTGTCCTCGTATTTCCTTGGCCACCGATACCTTCTCTTAGGGTTCTTTAAATCGCTGAATAGAGTACTTCACTAAGACGTGTGATCTGAAAATCGTAATTACTGATGACATCAGAAAAACCACTTCACTGCCCATGGAACGTACATGTTTTAAAAGCATATTTGAAATCTCATCGGTATCAGTTCGGGAAACGCTTTTGACATTCTCCAGGTTGCTAAAGGAATCAACGTCTCATGATGTGGTTCTTGTCAGATATCAGTCTCTAATACACTTTGAACTTACTTGTGTATCTACTTAATAAGTTTTGATTCAGAAGTTAGAATGAAATTATGGCATTGCATTTAAATGTATCTATTTACCGCCAAAGTAATATCATATTGTTGTTAACGTGAACTGATAAAAACGATTTGCTGAAGAAGTGACGCTTATGATAGCCTGTAAAACGTTATTTCCTTAGTTACTTTAAAAACCTAACAACAAGGGGTTTTGCAATTAAATTGGTGTTATAAAAACAGTTGCATCTTACAGAAGAATGTAATACTACATTATGCTGTTCGGAACATTGCTCTGCTACACTAAATTTTTCGATGTATATGGACGTCAGAGCAATATGTATTTTTTATCAAAGACTAGAAAATCCTCCGGTCGTGCTAGAATCTACAGATATCAAGAGCGCACAGTTAGAATATTCAGAACCTTTTGACGACCTGCACAGCTCGTTAGCCGTCATTATGTGGGCTCATTAATAAACTAAATCACCCAAAAGGGCCTAAGCATTCATTTGTGAACTCCAGCTTAATAAACGTGAGGACTTTTGCTCTGAATCCCTCGGACTACGTTACTTCTCCTTTACTACTACGAAATGCGAAAAATTCCAACAAAATCATAAGGATTCCTACCACGTTCCCCATCATCCTTTGGTGAGAATATATAACGGCTGTTTTTTCTCGTACACAACATTAATCACTGAAATTGAGCGAACATTAAGCTTAAAAGGAGGGCAGGGCGTTTCTAAGCCTCATTAAATTGTATGAGCCAACTCCAAACGATTCAACCCCTGCCCACTCTCTCTCTTTCTCTCCCCTAGTTTCCTCTTTCACTGTGGTTTCTCATAATAATTCTTATTGCTGTTAGCAGCTGTCAGAACGGAGGATTTGAATGTGGGATTCTAGCATTCTGGACTCATTTTTCACCCTGTTTGGCCAAAATTGGCACAAAGTGGAAAAACGTGAGTAAACGAGACCCTGCGTTAGTTACATTATCCTCAGTTACGGACGAATGGACCGCATTGTATGAGTTTCCGTTACAGATTCGGCCAGTACTGACGTTAGTGTTACAGAACACCTACCAGGCAGATGTTTTGATTTTCACGTTCAACGTAACTGCCAAGAAAACTCACTCACCGTTCTAATTTTTACATCAAAGTAAGTACAAGTATGGGTATTTATTAGCGAAGCTACATGAAGGTAACATCGCAATCATGTTACAGATAGCCCTATACTTATTGTTGTTCTCTTCTTAATGTCAATTTTCGTCAATTTTAGACGATCTACACGTCATAAAAGGTATGAAAATGTGTATTCCGTGATTGCAGCGCATACCCAACGCACCCTCAGCAATAAAATGTGGATAGAAAAACATTCAGGTCATGAGAATCATAGGATTATGATGGAATGACTTCGGTCCAGATTTATTGGATCCAAAAGGAAATATGAGTTTATGCTTCCACAGCAGTCGTCGCCACAACAGATAACTGCACGACGTTTCATCATCAGATTCACGGAGAAAAATTTGAACGATGCGACGCTGTCTGTATTGAGCAGAGGACTCAGTTTTGTAGCTACACCTACAGCGCAGCCTATAGTTACTTTTGTCAGTGGTGCTCAAGAAGCCGTACGAAGCCTTCCTTCGCATAAAAAGGGAAACTTAGGTAAAATTTTAAAAGCTGCTCCTTAACGTAGTAACTTAACCTGTGCAGAAAGAGCTGCGTTACGAAATTTACGAGAGGACACTGATGTAGTGGTACTGAAGGCTGACAAATGTTATAGCGTTGAGCGTAAGATAAACTGTATGCTCTGCTGAGTGACTCTACATCGAGGAGGATTGATTAGGAACCTACAGGACCTGCGCAAGAGGATAAGACCAAATGGCTGTGTACTATCACGAGGGAAGTGTTCCATTACGTCCAGTGGAGGCCCTACATATGATTTGGCCAAACATTTTGCTTCCTTGCTGAGACAGTTGGTGGGATACTGCCCACATCACATCCGTAACTCAGCTGACTTTATTAGCAAACTAGGGGCTCTCCGTTTAAGCCGTTCTGACCGTTTGGTTAGCTTTGATGTAATATCACCGTTAATAAAAGTCCCTATCGTAGATTCTCTTTCAGTAATTGGCAAAAAGTTTCAGGCGGGCATTACTGCTTTTTTTCAGCATGCTCTGCCTTCAACCTGTTTTATGTTCAACCACAAATATTTTGAACAGACGGATGAGGTCACCATGGGCAGTCCTCGGTCTGCCCCTTGGATTTCGATGGGAGAGAGCTTGAACGAACTGAATTTTGGAGGTATATGGAGAAGATAAATTGACGGGGTTGCTTCAACCCCTCAGCTTCATTCATAAGAACATTCTGTTCACTATGGAACTATAGGAAGATTGTTGTCTGCCTTTTTCAGACGAAAGAAAAACTATTCTCCAGGGCATTCAGTTTACCATTTATACTCATTTGCATTTGCAAGCGTCATATTGTCACCACACGTCACAGACTTTGATATCGCTTAAAAGGCTCGTACACAGAGCTCACGGTTTCAGATCTCGATAGATTACCAAAGAAGCTCCTTCTCTTAAAGACAGTGTTTTGAAAGGATAGATATTCCACACAGCAGGTAAACAGGGTACTGTCAGTTAAAATTAAAAACCAGGAATTGGGTAAGGAGGATAACACGCAACAAAATATTTAGCTTTTCTTCCTTTCGCGGACAACATTTCGTTAAAAAATCGCAAGATCTTCAGTAAATACCAAGTAAAAGCGATTTCTTGTCCACTATCTGTGATGGCAGATCTTTTGAGATCGCTGAAGTACGACTTGTTATTGCGAAAAGCCGGTATTTACAAAAGTCCTTGTCAGTGTGGCATGGGTTACATACAACAGACAGCTCGCACTGTGAAAGAACGCCGCTCTGAATATGAACGGCGTACTCGCCTTTTACAAGCAAGCAAGTCCACATCGCTCAACACTGTATTTCTAATGGCCATACAATGGAGTATGATATAACTGTGATTCTGAAGACACCTGCAGCTTTTTGAGACTCCATTATTAAAGAATCCGTGGAAACTGCCCTCGTGGAAAGTCTGATGAAGCATGATAGCGGCTACCAGTTGGACAGTGCGTGGAACCCCGTCATTTCCACGATTTGCTGTAATCGAAGAAGATAGAATGCGCCAACGGCCTTGGCGAGGCGTAAAACAAAGGACATCAAGAGATTTGCGTTTCCCCCAACTTGTACGCTGCAGCCGTGAAATGTGGTCGGTCAGGTTTAGTTTTGCAGGGGATACAACCCGTTGGCTTTTACCAATGACGTCAGAGAGCATGTATTACAAAGATGAAAGGGCTGAGAAGAATGTTCAGAAACAGAGGAATGCAAGAGAGAAAAACTGTACTTCACATGTATAAGGGCCAGTAGTATTTTCACGTTAACGATATCTCGTGTTTGTATCTTAGTATTTCTCCGCAAAATACATTGGAAAGAAATGAATGAAATATATTACTAGCAAAGAATACATCACGTCACATGTATGTCAGTTGTATCTCGAAACTCTTTCGAACTGTATTGCTTAAGTACAGTACGGGATACAAGTTCAGCGTACGTCGATTTTCTAGTTTCAACTAGCATTGCTGTCCACTTGTTCACTTGAACTATGTATCCCCTGCTTCACTAAACCGTAAATGAAACACCGGATACGAATTAAAAGCTCATTAGAAGTGTGTTGCTTAAGTACATTACGGAATAGGAGTTTGTCGTAAGTCGATTTCTTCGTTTTCACTATCATTACTGTCCTGTTCTTCAATTGAACGATGTATCCTCCGCTTCAATAAACCCTTAAGTGAAACACGGGATACAAATTGTAGATGTGTTGTTTGTTTCGTCTCCGCTATTACTAACAGTCTTTTCTTACGTACATATCAGTACTACTGATGACAGAAGGGCCTACGTGTGTAACATATGTATACCAGACTTCCGTTGACCTCTATATATGTACACTGGTGACGAAAAGGTGGAAATAGACGTAAGTTGCAATTGTAACCTGTACCTCAGTTGAACTACACTGAGACAAGAAGACGACACATGTACAATTTGTATTCCGTACTTAACTATGGGGTACAGTTTTATTGTTGCCTTGGACGCTACTAGTATCCCATTCGTTACTTGAGCTATATAGCTATATGCAACTTTTGTATCTTGCTCGCCAATTGACATTTACAGTGTCAGTGTAAAGGCGAAGTGAAGGACGGGTTACAAGTTGTAGTTGTGTCAGGGGTTTCGCCCGTAATATAGCAAGTACACAATCGAAAATGTTGTAATGATACTAGTGCTGGGAAACGAAAGAAGATCTACAGCCGATAAATTTCTATTGCGTATTTCAAAACACGAAAATACACATATTGGTGAAAAAAAAACAGTGACATATGTCAAAATAGTGAAATACAGTGAAAGAAACTAATGGGAAAGTGAACTTATCACACGGAAATATCGAGGAATAACCGAAGCTCGCCTAGACAGACAGTAACGAAATTTACATACCCACAAACAGACAAATCCATTCCTATAAACGAAAATAAGACACTAAAAATTGTTCTACATTAACAAATTAATACTCCAAATTCCCTCAATATCATTACGAATAATTATTTTAATGTACGATGATAGCGCTTGTACGGATCACAGAACTGCTTTATTATCTATGCCTCGCAATGAAGACATTACTATCTATGACTAATGTATGACGTCATTGGTCAAAGCTGACGGGTTGTATCCCCTGCTTCACAAGACCCGGTCGGCCTGTCAACTTGAAATTTCATGCATTCGTGGAATACACCCAGCGTACTGTATACGCTTTAATGGAGCAAGTCTTCGTCAGTCTTCGATGGCTCACCAGAAGAAGACTGGCCAATGCCCAGTCGAAATATTATGCAGTGAATTTCTTTGAACGTTCAGATTCTAACGAGGAACGGTCATCGCTTTATTCCATGTTGTTTATAGTAATTCACCGTTTATTATTTCCAGTACAAAAGCGGAAGACATCTCTTGATGCCAATACATTCTTTCATTCAAATATTTTTGAAAGTATGCCTGGAAGGCGCTTTGTTTAGTGTGGCATGTCACAGGATTAAACACTTTTCCTAATGCTCTTTAAAGCAGTACTTAACTAAAAATGTTTTCTTCAAGTCACTTGACATTGAATATTTCCCTCAAGCCTCACCAGGCTATAATGCAGAGTCAACTGCGTCGTTAGTGTACTGATTTATCTTTACACCAATCCGGATATAAAGAATGCCACGTCGGAATTATTTTATGAATACAACGGATGAATCTCTTGTCGTCATGGTGAAAATGCCGTGAATTATCTTAATAAGAGCACGTTCCCCTACATGGAATACACAGGAAAAGTCGGTATTGCTTGTAAAATTTATGGGAGTGCAGCCAGATGACGTCGTCGACAGCCACCGACATTTCACCCAGGAGCACACTCCGCTATTTTCAACGCAAAACTACAGCAAGTAATCGCTATGCAAGTAAGTTTAAAACCTCAGTATTGAGAGAAACTCCATAAAGGTGAACCACACATACGCGCGCGCGCACACACACACACACACACACACACACACACACACACACGCACGCGCGAGCGCACACACACACACACACACACACACACACACACACACACACACACATATTATTTCAAAAATGACCGGTATATTTGAAACGGCAATACAAACTAAACGAGCAGCGATAGAAATACACCGTTTGTTGCAATATGCTTGGGACAACAGTACATTTTCAGGCAGACAAACTTTCGAAATTACAGTAGTTACAATTGTCAACAACAGATGGCGCTGCGGTATGGGAACATCTATAGTACTTTTTTTTCACATATCCACCATGTGTAGCAATAATATAGCGTAGTCTCTGAATGAAATTACCCGAAACCTTTGACGAGTCTGGCGGAATGGCTTCACATGCGGATGAGATGTACTGCTTCAGCTGTTCAATTGTTTCTGGATTCTGGCGGTACACCTGGCCTTTCAAGTATCCCCACAGAAAGAAGTCACAGGGGTTCATGTCTGGCGAATAGGGAGGCCAACCCACTCCGCCTCCTGTATGTTTCGGATAGCCCAAAGCAATCACACGATCATCGAAATATTCATTCAGCAAATTAAAGACGTCGGCCGTGCGATGTTGCCGGGCACCATATTGCATAAACCACGACGTGGTCGCAGTGTCGTCTAAGGCAGTTTGTACCGCCACAAATTCACGAAGAATGTCCAGATAGCGTGATGCAGTAATCGTTTCGGATCTGACACATGGGCCAATGATCCAATGATAAGCATCGTCAGTAAACCAAATGCTGGCCACATGCATATCGCCGTCATCAATCCTGTGCACTATATCGTTAGCGAATGTCTCTCGTGCAGCAATGTTAGTGGCGCTGAGGGGTTGCCACGTTTGAATTTTGTATGGATAGAGGTGTAAACTCTGGCGCATGAGACGATACGTGGACGTTGGCGTCATTTGGACCGCAGCTGCAACACGGCGAACGGAAACCTGAGGCCGCTGTTGGATCACCTGCTGCACTAGCTGCGCATTGCCCTCTGTAGTTGCTGTACGCGGTCGCCCTACCTTTCCAGCACGTTCATCTGTCACGTTCCCAGTTCGTTGAAATTTTTCAAACAGATCCATTATTGTATCGCTTTTCGGTCCTTTGGTTACATTAAACCTCCGTTGAAAACTTCGTCTTGTTGCAACAACACTGTGTTCTAGGCGGTGGAATTCCAACACCAGAAAAATCCTCTGTTCTAAGGAATAAACCATGGTGTCCACAGCACACTTGCACGTTGTGAACAGCACACGGTTACCACAGAAAGACGACATACAGAATGGCGCACTCACAGACTGCGTTGTCTTCTATATCTTTCACATCACTTGCAGCGCCATCTGTTGTTGGAAATTTTAACTACTGTAATTTCGAAAGTTGGTCCGCCTGAAAATGTACTGTTGTCCCAAGCATATTGCAACAAACAGTGTATTTCTATCGCTGCTCGTTTAGTTTTTATTACCGATTCAAATATACCGGTCATTTTTTAAACACATTAATATATATATATATATATGTGTGTGTGTGTGTGTGTGTGTGTGTGTGTGTGTCAGAAGATAGACTGTCCCCCTGTTTTTGACAAGTGAGAGATCAGGATTCAATGCAAACTTTAAACAAAAACCACCATATCTTTTTATAAGGTTACCTACGAATTCAGTTTCAACAGCGTCCGTAAAAATACTGTCCCAATAGCTGGGAGTGATTTTCAGAATGTGAGTGTTTCACGCCATAGGATGACCGGTTCCACGACGATGTGCTGCAGTGGCAGATTTTCTCGGCTGCTGTAAACGTGTGTGCCGTTTATGCTCGGTACACCGGACCTCTACAGCCCTGATAGTCTGGTCAATATATGAACTGCCACAACTGGAAGGAATACGATAGACATCCGCCTAACGCAAACCAAGATAACTGTTTTTGGACCCTGATCTCAAATGTTGGTCTAAAAACATACTTCACATCATATTCCTGCAAAATACAACCAATTCTAGAATGAGATTTTCACTCTGCAGTGGAGTGTCCGCTGATATGAAACTTCCTGGCAGATTAAAACTGTGTGCCCGACCGAGACTCGAACTCGGGACCTTTACCTTTCGCGGGCAAGTGCTTTACCAACTTTTTTTTTTTTTTTTTTTTTGAGAACAAAGTTTATTTACCACAACATAACAGTATCACAGTGGTATCAACACATGTATTCAGACAACAAAAACAAGTTCCTAGGCAATAGCCTTGATTTAAATAAAATTAAACAGTAAAATGAACTAGAATAGTACAATGAATTTATAGATTGGAGCGACTGGTGATTACCCTGTGAAATTTTGTCAATAAAGCATTTTTATAAGTTTTTTTTAAATGTTTAAAGGGAATTATAGGAATTAAAGAAAACGCCCTCCTGGCAGAACAGACAAAGCAGCATCCGCGTCCCGCCAACTTGTGGGTAGACGCACACCGAATCCCAAGGCAGTCAAGCATGTTCCAGGCACGTCTTCACGAAGAATATTGCATTTTCCGGTACATGGGACTGAGTCCTGGTATTACACACTCTCATTGAAGTCATCTTCTCATACCTGGGACACCCCAGCTGCAGGGGGGATCGAAGAAGGCACTACCCAAAAAGTTGGCATAGTACTGACGGTATCGCGGATGGTGCATGAGAAAAGTAAAGCGATCTTGCAGGAATGTCCAAAAATCAAGAACACTCTTATCACCTTCATGGAACAAATAAGAGATCGAGAGACCTTTTATGCAGATCACAGCGTTGGTCTTCGTACTTGGGAAGTATGTCTCATCTGGGAACAGAAGAGATTTCGGTGTAATGGCATGGGGAGCCGTACGTAGAAGAAAGGCAAGCATCTTCTGAATCAGCTGCCACACCTCTGCAGAAGATCCACACATCAGTCGATGTTCGTCCGTATCAAGCGTTTGACAGCGAGGACACAGCGGCGAATCTGTCATTTTTATGGCATGTAGACGAAGTTGTGTCATGTATTTTCCATTAACGACCAAATACCAGGTCGCACGTGCGCTCGTGTCTAGGTATATATGGTGTACAGAACGCCATACCACGGGCCATGCGATCGTAGGATATCGCCTTTCCACAACATTCCGAGTGTGATTTCTCATCATGATTCGGTAAACATCACGTGCCATAGGGGGTCTGGTACTAGGCAAGTCGGCATGGACATAACTGTATTCGATGAAAAAGGTCCGGATATGTGAGAGAGGGGAAGAAATATGGGCTACTGCAACGGGTGCCACTCGAGAGGGAGGGGCCACTTCATCAATCAGGCTTCCCGATAATCCGTTTCGGCGGCGGATCCACGATTTAACCATCGTACTTACATAAAGGGCAGCTGCTCTCGCTCGGACGTTGACAAGGCCGAGGCCGCCATCTCGAGGAGGAAGTGTCAGCGTGTCGTAGCGGACTTTGAAGATAAGACCCGCGCTAACAAAGTAGCCGAACGCCGCCTGAAGTCTGTGTGCCATTGCCTTTGGCATCGGTAAAATCTGTGCTAAATGGGGTAGTCGCGAGACTAGATGAGTGTTAACAAAATCCACCCTTTGTAACATGTCCAATGCTCTCAGGAGGTTGCCACAAACGTTCGTGCGGATAGCTTGAAGCAGGCGTTTGTAGTTAAATGAGATCGTGCGCTGTATATCACGCGTGAAGGTGATCCCCAAACATTTGAGCTTGTCCACTAATGGCAATGGTGCCACACTCTCAGCTGGAAGGCCTCTACCGACGGACATAGCACTAGATTTCGTCAGGTTCACACGGCTGCCCGCAGCAGCCCCGTACTGGTTGATCCACGCCAGTGCCTCTCGCACTTCATCCTCCGATAGAACCAAGAACACCAAGTCATCTGCATAGGCGCGGCAAATGAAAGAAGTTCCCCTCATTGTTATGCCTGTCAACCGGCTCCTCAAACCGTGTAATAGTGGCTCAAGGGCAATAGCGAAAAGCAGCATCGACAGCGGACATCCTTGACGGACCGACCGCATGACGTTAATAGGGCCCGCCACACGGCCATTGACCAGCACCCGCGACGTGGCACCTCGGAGAAGCCGCAAGACGAGGTGTATAAACCTGTGGGGAAAGGCCATCCGTCGAAGTACGTTTTCGAGAAAGTCATGACTCACTCTATCAAAGGCGTGGTCGAAGTCCACTGTCACTAAGGCACCACGACTGCGACAGGTCATGGTCAGGGCTATAACGTCACGGTAATCGCTGAGTGCCGTCTGAATGTTACTATCACCTCCAAAGCACGTTTGATCCAGAGAGATAACTTGAGGGACGACGCGCCTAATGCGAGCGCCAAGAATCCGGGTAAAAATCTTGAAGTCACAATTTAACATGGTCAGCGGCCGATAATGTTCCACTCCTCGACCTCCCGATGGCTTGGGGATCGGGATAAGCAAGCCTTCTACGAATTCGGGTGGGAGAGGAAAGTCAGGGTTCATCAGTTCTTCATACATCGCAGTCCAGCGTGAGCCCATGATGTCATGAAATGTGCGGTAAAACTCCAGCGGGAACCCATCTGGACCTGGGGCTTTGTTTGCCGCACCCTTATGAAGAGCATCGGCGACGTCATCAGCCGTAATTGTCGCCGTGAGAATCTCCGCAGCAGACTCGTCCAGGGTATCTGTCAAGGAACGGAGGACATCAGACATTACCGCCACGTTCCGGTCCTCTGCTGCATAGAACTCGTTGTAGTGATCCACAAAGGCTCTTACGATATCATTCTGGGACGTCAATCGACGACCATCTGGCATGTCGAAGGCGTTTATCAACTTTCTACGACACCGCTGCTTCTCTCGGATAACATGATGCATGGACGGGAGCTCTCCTGGTACACAGTCGTGACATCTTGCGCGTACTACTGTGCCTTCAAGGCGGTGACGCATAAGAGAAATTATCTTCGCCTTAATACGTTGAATTTCAACCTGTCGTTGAACTGAGGGGGCAAGGTTTGAGAGTTCCCGGAGAATTGTGAAATAGTATTCCATGGTATGTCGGTGCCATAACATTTTATCGCGACCGTAATTCATCATAGAACGACGTAAAGCAGGCTTGGCGCAGTCGATCCACCACCGAAGTGTTGAAGGATACGCTGGAAGGCGTCTCACACAGTTGTTCCACGTCGTCTCTACGACCTGCCTAAATTCCGGATCCTTGAGATGGGCCACATTCAGCTTCCACAGGCCTCGACCGCGCCACACCTTCTGCCTCTGGAGCGAAACAGTGCAAATGTAGGCGATATGGTCGGAAAAGGCGGTAGGCCATAACTCAGCATCAAGCGTGGCAGTTACGAGTCCTGGGGACACGTAGACACGGTCAAGACGACTTGCTGAATGGCTGGTGACGTACGTATATCCAGGCCGATCGCCATGCACGCGGTCCCAAGTATCGGTGAGTTTCAGTTCATGCACAAGCAGCTTGAGTTCCTGGCATGTGGTGAAATGGGGATGTTGGTCCTTTTGGGATAACACACAATTGAAGTCGCCGCCAAGAACAATATGGTCGTAGCGTCCGACAAACAAAGGAGCGATCTGTTCTGAATAGAATCGCGACCGCTCCCGTCGCTTGGCCGTGCCCGAGGGAGCGTAAACATTGATGACTCGAACACCGTGGAAAGTCACAGCAAGACCCCTAGCCGATGGTAGGTAAATCACGTCATCTACATCAATGCCTTCCTTTAAAAGAATAGCTGTCCCACTGCCACCGTCGGCACACGGCGTGAGGTAGGAAACATAGCCATAGACATTAGGAAACGTCGCCAGGCGAACTTCCTGCAAAAGGGCAACATCTAGGTCCGACGCCCTCAACATATCACGGAGCAATTGTAGTTTGACAGGGGTGCCAATGGTGTTGACATTGATGGAGCCAATCCTGTAAGCTTGTTGTAGAATTGGGACTACAGGGACGCTCATGGAGGCACGAAGAGCAGCAGCGAACAAAAATGTTGTCCCAGTAGGCTGCACATCCCCATCCTGTAACCCTGTCGATTAGGAGTCGTGGGCTGGAGCAGCGGCATTCGCGGCTGTCTCACTAGTTGGTGTTTCGTCGGCTACATCGTCAGACCACGCAAGGGTGCGTGGATGGTGTGCGTCCAGTGGAGTACCAGCAGAGTCCGAAGGCAGTGTCACGTCGGTGGTGGAAGAGTTGTCCTGGCTCAGCTGTTGTTCAACGTCCATAGGTACAGCGCCTGGTGCATGCAAGGATGGTTGTACGTCCGACGGAGTGCAAGTTGGTTCTTCCACCATAGATTCGTCCTTCGGAGGAACAACTTGATAATTTTGATCTTCATCGTCTTGAGACTGCGTCCTGCAGGTGTCAGACGGGGCGATCCGCCGTTTCCGACGTCTCTTCGGCGACCGTTGCTTGCGCACGTGATCTTCAGTGTCCGAAGACGCCTGGGGATCCGGATGTTCAGACACAAAAGCATCGGTAGGCACAATCATGGAGTCAAGGGCCATCCTCTGTCCTTGAGATTGCTCACCACTGCACACGTCGGGAGGAGGAGGCAAGGGCGTTGGTCCGTCCGCAACAGCCTGAGGCAGTACCGGAGACGACGATGTACCAGTAGTAGGAGCCAGTGGTGTTCGCGGTCGGGGGTCGCTATGGAGAGCTTCGACAAACGTCAGCGGTAGCGACGTCGGAGCGGTCGTGGCCGGCAGGTCCCCAGGCGGTAACTGTGTGATTCTGCGCTGCAGACAGCTGGAACGGAGGTGTCCTTCTTTGCCACATCCCGAGCATGTCTTCGGCTGTCCATCATAAATAATAATTGCACGGCAGCCACCAATATATAAGTAGGACGGCACATGTTTGGTTAGTTCTATGCGGATCTGCCGTACTCCATTGAGAACCGGGTATGTAGTGAACTGAACCCACTTCTCAGCTGTGTGGCTAATCACTTTTCCATATGGATGGAATGCAGATACCACTACCTCTGAAGGCACCTCGAAAGGGAATTCAAAAACACGTATCGTGCGCAGTCCAAGTCCCGCATGTTCCACAGTTACGTCACCGATGTGTCCATCAGAGTGACGGAACTTAAGACCACTTCGAGTTGCATCTAGAATTTTTTCACATATGTCTTCGTTGACCAATTTCACGTATACCGCACTGCTCACTATAGAAAGGTGGATGCCAACAAGATCGTTGCAGTCAATCTTGACTTCATCTCTGATAAACTGTTCGATTTCCAGTGCTTTTGGTCGGGCATATTCAGGTGCAAAGCTAATCTTCAGTGTCGATTTTCGGTGGGCATAAGCCATTCTCTGTCGAATGAAATATAGCGCGCTAAGACGGCAGAATCACGTAAACAACTCCGCGAGCGAGCTGCGCGGCGAGGACGTAAACAAGACGTCCGTGCCGCTAGCGTGCCGAAAGGCGACTGCGTTTTTAAATTCATCTTTCTCCTGTGAGGATGGAACTTACGACCCCTCGTTTATTAGACCAGTGCTCTACCACTGAGCTAAAGAGGCGCGGCATGAGCTACCGCAGCACGACTCAGGTCCGGTACTCACAGCTTTACTTCTGCCAGTATCCGTCTCCTACCTTCCAAACTTTACAGGAGCTCTCCTGCGAACCTTGCAGAACTAGCACTCCTGAAAGAAAGGATACTGCGGAGACATGGCTTAGCCACAGCCTTGGGGATGTTTCCAGAATGTTGTCAGAACCTTCCAGGTTCGCAGAAGAGCTTCTGTAAAGTTTGGAAGGTAGGAGACGGATACTGGCAGAAGTAAAGCTGTGAGTAGCGGACGTGAGTCGTGCTTCGGTAGCTCAGTTGGTAGAGCACTTGCCCGCGAAAGGCAAAGGTCCCGAGTTTGAGTCTCGGTCGCGCACACAGTTTTAATCTGCCAGGAAGTTTCACAACCAATTCTGTTGGAAATGCTTCTTGCTTAAGACAAAAATGCAGTAGACGTAAGTGCCACCTAGGTTTTATCATCACTCATTCGGTGCACAGTTGATCGATAGCGCAACGCGATTCTAAACTGCCTATCATTAGAATAAATCTGATGAAAGGTGACTTGGAGATGGGCTAACTTGCCGACATTGCTAGCTGAAGAGGAGACGAAGTGAAGTAATGTGTGGGTATTGAGAGTACTGAACGGGTGATTGAGTGTAGGAAGGCAGATGAAAATCGATCGCGGTTGTAGGGTAGGTAACAGAAGAAAGATGTCCGGAAAAATATGAGCTGGGCATTAGGATTGAGATAGGAGGAAGAGTAATTTAGTTGCGCAATAGATTATGGGCAGTAATAGAGAATACTCGGCACAAGAATCACATTACAGAAGGTAGGCTTGGAAAATAGCTGGGAGGATTCCAGCTCGATTACATCAACGTCAGAGTGAGCTTTACAGATCACGTAAACGACTACAAGGAGTACGCGGGAGCAGATATAGACACTGACAATGAAGTAGTAATGATGAAGCGAGGGTATGGATACTGCTATAAGGAATATACAGTAAGCAAATTAATGGAAGAGGAGCCAACATGTGTAAAGTGTAAGTAGGCTGTTTCTGTTCTTATATTGGTAACGCCGCCGCCATGTAGCGCTCTGTATGAAAATCGCTGGCTGTGCTATGTGCAGTCTGTGGCTGGTTTGCAATGTTGTCTGCCATTGTAGTGTTGGGCAGCGGCAGCTGGCTGTTAACAGCGCGTAGCGTTGCGCAGTTGGAGGTGAGCCACCAGCGGTGGTGGACGTGGGGAGAGAGATGGCGGAGTTTTGAAATTTGTAAGAATTGGTGTCATGAACTGATATATATGTTATGACTATAAAGGTAAATACGTTGTTTGTTCTCTATTAAAATCTTTCATTTGCTAACTGTGCCTATCAGTAGTTAGTGACTTCCGTAGTTTGAATCTTTTAGTTAGCTGGCAGTAGTGGCGCTCGCTGTATTGCAGTAGTTCGAGTAACGAAGATTTTTGTGAGGTAAGTGATTTGTGAAACATATAGGTTAATGTTAGTCAGGGCCATTCTCTTCTAGGGATTATTGAAAGTCAGATTGCGTCGCGCTAAAAACTATTGTGTGTCAGTTTAAGCACATTCGTGTATAATTGTTCAAAGAGGACGTTTCACATAGACCAGTCTTGTATAATTTTTCAAAGGGGATGTTTCAACAGACGTTGCATCGTCGGACGGAGGTATATGGACGGTAGCTCTGAAGACTCCTTTGGTAACAGAGAAAATACAATTGATCAACGAAAGGAGGAGGTACGAAAATGTTGTAGGAAAGATAGGAATACAACAATATAAACCATTAAGGAATAGAATGCAGGCTTACCCAGGGCCAAACGAGGGCTGTAGAACTGTGAAGAAATTGAAAACCAAATGACCTTCGAAACGACTGGCTCAGCATATAGAAAAGTCAAAACTACCTTTAGTGACACTAAAAAAAAAAAAAATTCGTCGACATTAAGAGCTTAACGAGAACTCCACTGTTAAACGCAGAGGAGGGAGGAAATGTATATGAGAGGTAGTTTGGAGGTCCCTATGATAAGGAAGACTTGTCTAAGAAGACTTGTGTGATGACCTGATGCAAGAAGATAATGAAGTCGATAAGGAGGCAAAGGGGTTCCAGAACTGGAGCCAGAATTTAAGAGTTCTGGGTGACTTGAGATCATACCAGGCACAAGGGGCGGATATCATTCCACTGCAGTTTCTAAAATCGTGTAGCGAAAAGGCAGCCAAACTACATTCGACTTAGTGTGCGGAATATATGACACAGGCGTAGTACCATTAAACTTTTGGAAAAATTTGATCAAAAACTTCAGAAGATTGCAATGGCAGGTAGGAGCAAAAACCAGCGCACAATGACCTTAACAGCTCATACATGCGAGATGATGCCGAAAATATATTAGATCACAATCAGTTTGGCATTTATTTGTTTTGAGTCGTCATTATTGTAACTGATCTGATGAGGCCCGCCACTGAGTCCTCTCCCGTACCATCATTTAAATCTCAGAGTAGCATTTACTACCTATGTCCTCAATTATTTTATATATGTATTCCAATCTCTGTCTTCCTGTACAGTGTTTATTCTCTGTAGCTCCTTCCATTTTCACGGAGGATCTTCTCTGATGTCTTACGCCCTATCATCAGGTCTCTTCCTCTTGTCAGTATTTTCCAAATATTCTTTTTTTTTCGCCGATTCTGCGTAGCAACATACCCCAAATGCTTGGATTCTCTTCTGTCCTGGTTTTCGTACAGGCCATATTCTACTACCAAACAGTTGTGTGGTCCCAACGTCCATTTATTTTCCATTTCACTTCACTGACACCCCAATACACACAGAGTGAGCCTCTGTATTTCCCTTTTCAGTTTTTATAACTTCCCTATTACTTTCAAACTCCTGGCATTCCTGCCCCGACTCGCAGGCAGTTACCCTATCGTAGGTCATTCAGTTTTTTTCTCACTTTCACCTACTTCTTGGCAGTTCCTTCCGAGATCCGGATGGGGGACTAGATTGGGATCTTTTTCCAGTGGAAGAAACGTCATTAGAGGTTTTCAAATACGGGCCATATGTTCAGTGCGCACACATTATGTGTCTTTGATGCAGTGTTTTTCCATCGCCTTCTCTATCCTCTTGACGTTGTTCAGTACTGATTTTTTCGCCTTTTAGAGCAGTTTCCCTCCCAAGGACAAGGAATGCCCCTAACGTCTGTCCGCTTCTCCGCACTCTTTGACAAGGCCGTTGGCTGAACGAGCGTACTTCTGACGACGGAAGTCTTCAACCGCTATTACTGTTGATTTTTGTTCAAAATCTAGCCACTGGCGTGGTTCGATCCCGGGACTGGGGATGTGTTGATTACAAGTGAAAGACGGGATTCCCCCCTTCTTTTTACCTCCTATATTCTGCAACCAAGTGCAGAACTAATCTACTCATCTTTTCTTCTTCTTTTTTTTACTCGAACGTGGGAACATTGCCTTTTCGCGGTTTTAATTTTAATTTTTTGTTTTTATGTTACATTACAGCTTCAGGATGGGTGGAGACAAGGGATCAAATCCCGAGGACTGACGACGATGCCCCCCCCCCCCCCTCTCTCAACCGTGTCTTTCACTGTGCTCCTACCTCATATGGACCCGTTACTAGGTTAGTTTTTATGTTATTACCTCTTTCTTTCTTTGTGTTTTTATTGTTCTATGGAAATGAAAGTTTATAGACATGAATTTCACAATTCTGGGACTCAATAGAAGACAATGTTTTCCTCTAGGAAAAATACAGGACACCATGAGAAGGCTTCAGAACAAAGAGAAGAAACGAAGCTATCCAATAGCTTGATGATTAACATTACAAGTACCATGTGGGTTAGTTTTAACCCACGATAGTTTTTCGAGGGCCGCAGCTCCCTCCATAATAATCGCAGGACCAAACGGTCCCATGTCTTCATCATTTATGGGGTTGTACAACTCACCAAAATTTAATCCCCCTAGATCACCTACAAGTGTGACCCATGTGGGTCACTTTTGACCCTCACGCATTTTAACGAAATTTGATATCCTTAACAACAGTTTTAGAACACGAAGTAGTTTCTGGGCGTGCCTCGACGTAATTCATGGGAGATCGTACAGCATATTATGATACATTGGGCCAAAAATAATGTGAAATACTAAGCATTCAGAGGTCGGATGATACTTTATATCAGTGTGGTGGTTTTCCGTTTTCCATGGACTGGTGACATGCAGACCTACTGAGTGACACTGGGAAGCTGCAAAATAACATTTCATTCAGTGGAGAATCCCCCCCGTCCCCACTTCTACAATGCTGTCTGGGGCACTGCTAACAGTTCTCTTACATGACAGCAGATGTCAGGCGCGTCGCCCTGACGGGTAGTCACGGCTGACAACTTCTTCACCTCCTGAAACTGGCAGAAGACCCGAAACGAAAAGGAACAAGTTTAGTTTGCACTCTACGGAGATCACTCCTTCCTGCAGCGCTATGTGGGAACGACACATTGTATGCAACACACTTACAAGTTAGGCGACAATCTCCTCACAGTAACATACATGCTGGCTCTGAGATGAATGAGAATACAGGGAAGAAACTTCCAGAAACGGTGTAGTTTTACAATAAGACTAAGTATGGAGTCGATATAGTTGACCAAATGGTTAGACACTGCAGAGTCCGAGCTGGCCTGTGGGTGTTTTGCGATGTTCATGACCTTCCCATGAGCAACGCTCACAGAATTTTTAAGTTATTCAGCTGTAAGATGGCTTCACGTCGGGAATTCATCCTCAGTGTAGCAGAAAAGCTTGCTGCCTGCAGAGAGAAGTCAGTCTCCCATTTCAGGCACTTGCTACTTGCACTGGCCAATATGGAAGTAGAAGGACCTGTCAAATTCAGGTTTCCTGCAAACAACAAAACGACAAAAAATGGCTCTGAGAACTAAGGGACTTAACATCTAAGGTCATCAGTCCCCTATAACTTAGAACTACTTAAACCTAGCTAACCTAAGGACATCACACTCATCCATGCCCGAGGCAAGATTCGAACCTGCGTCAGCGAACAAAACAACAAAGGGAAATAAAACGAAAAGCGTAGTCTTCAAGTATAAGTGCGTTTGTTAAAGCTGCTGAGCAAAAACTAATGTCGAATTTCTGAATCCCAGCTTAGACTATTCTGTCAAGTCCTTGTTTTTAAATATAAATACGAACATTTATAATTGTATGCTGAAGTTATTTGTTCTTATGTTTTACTGAAAATGTAGTAATCCAAGATCCGTACTTTGTGGAGAAGTCTACGGAAACGGCGTCTGTGTTCACGAATTGCTCCTTGAACTCGATGTGTGACCTCTCGCCAATTCAGTGAAGCCATTTTCAAAGGGCAGCGGTCCTTGGTAATCCCCAACGATTTGTGCCGAGCAACCACCGTTGGCCATGGAATGTCAGCTTGATGTAAGACCCGCAGTAGGGACAGGATACGTATTCTTCCATTAACGCGGGCCGACAGCGAGAACAAATGGAATCCAATGTGTCCTTGAGCAAGGATATGTCATTGATATGACTTAGTAATACGATAACATATTCCAGTATCATCGAGCCACATAGCTGATCACCCGTACTGCGAAGCAGTCGTATAGGAACAAGACAAAAAAGCAAATTAAAGAGGGTTATATTGGTGATAGTTACGATACGTGTAGGTCGTTCAACAGAGAGGTCATAAGCACCCGTACTCAATTAACAGAATACCAGAATGGTATGTTGTTAGAAGTATGTCAGAAAACGTAAATTAGGAAATGTAAACCGGAGCCATCCTGGAACTCTCCCACTCATCCTGCCGCATAAAACACCAAGAGACGTATGTCTCAAAGCAGTGTGTAATTAAAATTAGTAGACTATAATCAGAAATCACCTAAGTTAGTAGAGCTAGGAAATGAGACTACACCATCAACTGTAAAATAAAACATGAAGGGCTCACCCTATAAACACTATAAAAGCTTCTACGTAAGTCACTACTGAGAGTACCCAGACATCACACAAAATCTTAAAACACGGACCACATTCGATTCGTCAGCACATAAAATAGATGGCATTTCAACTGGTAAGTGGATAGCAGCCCTCATGACTTGGTATTAAACGCATTCAGTTAAAATGGGGCGTACAGAAACCTGTAAATGACAAGCACTGCTTACCGGTGGGTCTTCCTCCAGAAGGAGGGATCCATCCATCAGAGGACGGTGTCCTGTTCGGAGGCGCATTAACAGCACGTGCTCCTGCCGCAGTGGCGGGAAGGGGAGCGCCGCAGTCTAGTCGTTGGTTAAACGAGCTTCGGTTTGCTCTACATCTACATCTACATCTACATCCATACTCCGCAAGCTACCTGACGGTGTGTGGCAGAGGGTACCTCTATCGGTTCGACCTTCTATTCCAGTCTCGTATTGTTCGTGGAAAGAAGGATTGTCGGTATGCTTATGTGTGGGCACTAATCTCTCTGATTTTATCCTCATGGTATCTTCGCGAGATATACGTATGAGGGAGCAATATACTGCTTGACTCTTCGGTGACGGTATCTTCTCGAAACTTTAACAAAAGCCCGTACCGAACTACTGAGCGTCTCTCCTGCAGAGTCTTCCACTGGATTTTATCTATCATCCTGTAACGAAGCGCGCTGCTCTCCGTTGGATCTTCTCTACCTCTTCTATCAACCCTATCTGGTACGGATTCCACACTGCTGAGCAGTATTCGAGCAGTGTGCGAACATGCGTACTGTAACCTTCTTCCTTTGTTTTCGGATTGCATTTCCTTAGGATTCTTCCAATGATCTCAGTCTGGCATGTGCTTTACCAACGATCAACTTTATATGATCATTCCATTTTAAATCACTCTTAATGCGTACTGCCAGATAATTTATGGAATTAACTGCTTCCAGTTCCTGACCTGCTATTTTGTAGCTAAATGATAAGGGATCTATCTTTCTATGTATTCGCAGCACATTACACTTGTTTACATTGAGATTCAATTGCCATTCCCTGCACCAGGCGTCAATTCGCTGCAGATCCTCCTGCATTTCAGTACAATTTTCCATTGTTACAACCTCTCGATATACCACAGCATCATCTGCAAAAAGCCTCAGCGAACTTCCGATGTCATCCACAAGGTCATTTATGTATATTGTGAATAGCAACGGTCCTATGACACTCCCCTGCGGCACACCTGAAATCACTCATACTTCGGAATTCTCTCCATTGAGAATGACATGCTGCGTTCTGTTATCTGGGAACTCTTCAATCCAATCACACAATTGGTCTGATAATCCATATGCTCTTACTTTGTTCATTAAACCAATGTTGTTCTCCTTTCCTAACCACTTCTCATGCCACAGACGCTTTATGCATGAAGTTCTGCCCCAGTAGCAAGGTAACTGCGGGGACATTCACTAATAGCCCCAGTAGCGAGGTAACTGCGGGGACATTCACAAACAGAAACTTCGTAATAGGCATCCTTATCTGTGGCATCTGCTGCTTCATTATCACGAATACCCACGTATCCTGGTACCCAGCAGAACTCCACATGCTTCTCCGGCCTCTGTAAGTGGAAAACAGTGTCGTGATCAGCTGACAGTACTTTTCGGCTGGATACTTGTGATCGACCGCCTGAAGCGCACTTGGGGAGTTGGTGCAGATGGAGAATTTGGCATCAGGAAGACAGCATGCTCAAGATCACATATAATTCAATGTTTACATTGTGAAAGTACCAGGTAAGAGAATCTTGATGACAAATACTGGAAATAACACAGCACAGCCTGTGGAATTACGCTGCGTAGACCCATTAGAGTCATGAGACCCGTCTACAATTCCGTAAAACACCCATTTCATAACAGCGCCTGGAGGAAAAATCTCCTTGCCCAGTCACAGATCGGGGACTCCGTATTAACCACGGCGGCGCACGACTCCAATCTCGATGAAGCACAGAAATATCGTCGACAACCAAGAGCCTGCCGCACGCGGATCCCGAACGACTTCGTTGCTCGTGGCCTATTTCTGATTACTGGATCCAGCGAAGGGCAAGCAACACTGTGGAACGCCGGTGATTGTAGTGAGAAGAGTAGGCTGCACACATGATGCTTCGTGAGGACCAGCCGCCGGAACACAAGTGGTGGTTTACCAGCCTCAAGACAAAGGCTAGGAATCGGACTCTTATATTGAACTGAATCCCTTCACAATGAGCAGCATCAATTAAGGTAAGATGGTCGTGCTGAGCTATAAACTGCACAACCGTAGTCGGGATCAAACAAACGCCATGTAAGACCCCATGACCGGTGGCTGAGGCATTTTAAAATATTCGCTGCTTTTAAACCTTGAGGCATTCTTCTACAGTGGGACCAAAGAGTTCAGTGAGCTTTTTAAATGAAGTACAGCGTCCCTCATTGAATGGAGAGGCCGATTAAAAGGGGAACAAAAAAGATTAAAATTAACACAAACACATTTCAGTGAGGAAAATTCATAACTAGTACTATCTGTATACTTCTCCAGTCACCGTATTGTAAGTTGTAATTCACTAATCGACGTTGCAAGCTTGGAGTGGGAGCAGAAGATTGCAAAGTCGTCCTCAAACGATGAGAATCAAATAGAATTAACTATGGACGTAATACCACTCATGGCAATAGCGAACAGATTCGTAAAGCACCACATTTTCGTTTCTTAATCGCTCGGAAAGTGCATCACCGACCCGATATCGAAAAAACGTATGAGGATTGTTAAATTACCACCACCAGCACGGTGAGGTTGTGAAATATTGAACGATATCTAAAAAGTTCCTGTGTTTCTCTGACCCAAATCAAAGGTCTGTTGACCATGCATTCTAGTGTCTTTCCTATTCAGCTAGTGAAAGCCACACTACGCCACCGAGAGAGACGCATGGCCTTGGAACGGTTCAGATGTCAGCCAAGCAGCCTTTCGAATCGCGAGGGCAAATGCACGTGCGGTCCTTCCCTGCTTTCAGAAGGGGCACGAAAATCGCCGCTTCCCATGCTTCCTGAAAGCTCCTGATCAGTAAAATCACTTTACTAAAGGATAAGAATTTTTCCTTTACATCCTGGTGAAGATACTGTAATACGCTGTATGGGATTTGATTCTCACCTGAGGCATTCTCCTTGGCGAGACAGAGCATAAGCAAGCTCCCACATATAAAAGGAGCAATTGTAGGATTAAAATTATAATCATCCCTCTCCACTGATGTCCGATGTTGGCGGAAAACTCTATTTAGTTTTTCATTTGCAGTGACTGTATCGAAGTAACCTGCCATGGCATTCGCTATGTCTCCACTTGTTGACTGTAAACATGCCAGGCCATCTGGCAAGTTTGTCTGATATCGTCCTTGTGCTTACCATACCGAAGAGACAGTGGAACGATTGATCGGCAACAGAAGCACTTGCCAAGACCTCTACTTGTACTATTTTTCTTCACCATTAGAATGGGTGCGAGGTTCGTAGCAGAAGACTGACATTGTTTTTCTGTGTTTTTCTCTGATTGTGGAGCCCCAATCATCTATCCACCATGCAAGTCGTCGGCCACCTCCAGCGAGCAGCACAGGAAGGTCAGGAGACCAGAAAGCAATGTCTATGGCCTTGATTGACCCCATGGCTGTACTAAAGAGATGGTACTACAAGCGTTAAGAAGGCATAAATCCTCTGACACAATAAGGTTTTCAACAACCCGACTACTGGGACACGTTGATGGGGATACCAACAGTACATTTTGTGCATTAAAATCTCCTATAAGTAGCTATAAGTAGAAAGGTCCTAAAGACCTACTATCTCGGGACATTTCTTTTTGTGCTGTGGGTTCCCACCACAGATAGTAAAAGATAATGGAATATGCGGCCTGACAACATTTCGTGAATAGCCGTTCCGAGAGAGTCGGAAGTGGAGTGGTAACTGTAGATCACAAAGGCAGCCACTCCACCTTTAACACAGTCCCCACTGAGGTCATATTTCCGGTCATGGCTCTCCCTGAGCACAGGGCTATCACCAGGTTTAAAATGGGTTAATTTAGACATAGAGGAACATCTCCTGCATCAACAGCTTTAGCCCCTCCATATATAATATGTACCATGTTCCATTGAAACTCAGTAGCCATTTATCTGGGGGGTTAAAATTTTCCCCTGTACCCTCTTCAAGTAAGAGAATCAACTTTGCATCTGTAGTGTGGCTGCAACAGATACGTTACCAAGAGCACTTCTTGGTATCAATGTCCATAGAGGACGTCTGGGTAGAAACACCCAAAGTCTCATATTTCAAAATGTTCAAATGTGTGTGAAATCTTATGGGACTTAATTGCTTAGGTCATTAGTCCCTAGCTTACACTACTTAACCTAAATTATTCTAAGGACAAACACACACACCCATGCCCGAGGGAGGACTCGAACCTCCGCTGGGACAAGCCGCACAGTCCATGACTGCAGCGCCTTAGACCACTAGGCTAATCCCACGCGTCTCTCATATTCCTTCAGTGAGCGCTGTAGCAACTAAGTGGAAAGAGCTGAGGGTTGAATGAATTTGTATTTCTTCTTCGCTTCAGCGTAAGAGGCGAACTTGTCATCAACAACTCTTGGGTTTCCTTTTTTTCCTTGAACACCATACAGTCTCTGCTCCAAGCTGGATGAGGACTTGGAAGGTTGACACGAAGGTAAGGGGGTACACAATTAGCACCGTCGGAATGAGCGGCCATAGCATACCACGCTTAGCATACGTAGCTTCTCCAATATACCCGAGAATAATTTGCCCTGATCGCTGATATTCGAAACGCCTCATTGGGTTGGGGTTGTATGGTTTGGCTTTCAGTCTTAAAAATTCAGGTTCAATGTAATCTGGCAAATCTGGCGAATCAAACGTTAATGTAAATGGGTCTCATGCTTCCAGTTTTCCATTCGCACAACGCATTACATATTTCACTTCAATGATCCCTTCGTCAGTCCCTTTTTCCTCTAGCACTGAAGTGTCCATGTGTAAGATGTCAATGCATGTGACCACTCCTTGATGTCGTTAAGATTATGGTGCTGCTCAACTGCAATACGATACCCATCCGAAAATATGGACTTCAGAGGATTGTTAACTTGCTGCGATGTCGATGATTAGACCAGAAATGTGCCATTACCCAGCCGCTTAAGAGATCGACCAGAAATGTGCCATTACCCAGCCGATTAACAGATCCAGCCAAACTATCAAGGCCTTTTTGGACATGGAAGGACGATACCTTCTGAAACGCATTATCTTCTCTCGTTATCACAATAAACCCAGTTTGCGGTGCAGGGATACAATGCCTGAACATTAGATGAAGACTGTTCAAAGGGGCTATCCTTCCGTTTTCGCTTTGGTGTTAGTATTACGTAACAGAACAACCGAAACGTCGGGAGCAAGTGTGTGACGTGTGAGCCGTGGTAAAATTTGTTGTTTTGAAGAGCTCGCCGCAGCGCGTAATGTAGAACAGTCGCCCTCCGTTTCTGGCGGTGGCGCCGCTGTGGAAATCGCAGCTTTGGTGTCTCTGTCATTAAAATTCTTTGTCCAATTTGGAGGGAACAACACTTGCTGTATATAATTGTAATTTTTGTGTGAATAATTTTTCTTGTAGAAATGTCAATATGTGCAAATGTTCTGTTTATTTTAATGTGTTTGGTTGCTGTTACGTAAACTGCTGATCCTCACTTAGGGTTCTTAATTAGTATGTATGCAAAAGGTGGAGTGGTTCACCCCGAGAACGGAACTGTGCAGCGCGCGCAAATTGTGGCTGGCCTAGGTGGAAAAGGTGGATCTAAGAGTCAATCGAGGACGAGCTACCAAGCTGTGAACTGCCGTTTAAAAGTTTCATATTGTAATGGTTCCGAGAGAGAGTTTTCTGCCATTTCCCAATGCCTCTGATGGATGCATAAATAGCTGGAACGATTCTGGAATTGGTATCCATCATCGCCACCAAGAAGGGACAGAGTCCATCAATTCTGCCTGCAAATCCACCTACCAATATGCAGTTGCCACCACATTGCGCAATCACTTTAATGGAATACTACAATGATGTACACTGAAGGATCAGCTTATTGGATGTGTTAGTGTGCTCAAATATAAGGTAACTTATAACTGAATTTATGTATCTAACTTGATTTCTTCCCTATCACAACGCCTTTCAGGTTCCTCTCCATTTAAATAATGATTACCGAGTGTCCTAGTTTGTGGAAAAAATGAAAGCCTCAGAACATCAAATAATGTTGTTTGATCTTTGGTAAGAAGGGAGTGTTCAGATTTACTGTGGATTTAGTGAAATTGTGGAAGGTAGTAGATGTAGTCTTGTGAAAGCCTTCCAGGGATGGAAACAGTCTAATTCAAAGTTTTGTGCAGTTTCAAAGTCTCCTATTTAATCATGTACTTGAAAGTAGAAGATTGTGGTAATAAAGAAAATTCGCAGTTTCTTTTAAAGATTAAAAGCTCTTAAAAATGAGGCTTATAAAGTGTTGCTTAGTTAATGATCATGGTACCGCCTGTAGTAAATTTTAAAATCTGAGTCGTTTCTTGTAAATTTATCAACATTGTGTCGCACTGTAGCAAACGTTGTGAACTGCATTTATGGAAAGTTATACACTTAGGCTTACTAAGCACTTGTTCTTTTGGGTATTGTAAGTGCATATTAATAGTGTAATAAAATCCACAGTTTATCCTTTACCACTATTTATGAAGACAATAATTTCTTTATTCAAAAGACATTGAGAAGTAACTTGTTAATTCCATTTAACTTTCATTCTAAACAGAATAGTATTTAGTTAAGAGATACTTAACCTGTCACCAGTTTCTAATTTTGCAGTGACCTACATTTATAATTTCATGCTAGCTAGGAAAATGTTTGAACAATAATACTGAACCTATGTCCAATTAATGATTCTGCAGTGAATGTTAATACGAGTAGTAATGTTATAAAGACCATTCAGTTTGAACAAGCTCTGCACGTAATAGTGTGTTTCGATATCTGTTATATTTTTGCAAATAGTTTGTGCTGCTCTAGCTGTTAGCTTCAATGGTTCAAATTGCTCTGAGCACTATGGGACTTAATATCTGAGGTCATCAGTCGCCGAGAACTTAGAACTACTTAAACCTAACTAACCTAAGGACATAACACACATCCATGCCCGAGGCAGGATTCGAACCTGTGACCGTAGCAGTCACGCGGCTCCGGACTGAGCGCCTAGAACCGCGAGACCACCGCGGTCGGCTCCTGTATCACAGTCCATGGAAGAGTCAACGGATGAGTATCAATATAAAATGTTGAATCCCTCTCCTCCAACCTCTCCTGCTTTTTTATCTTTTTTCTTTTCTCGATAAGCCTCACGCTCAGGTTGAAAACGCTGTTTGTTGTGGCTATGCGAGAAAGCGACTGCCGCATCGAGCAACATTATGGGCTCTTGCAGAAACTCAGTAACAGGTGCATAGGACACACCCACTCTTCCTTAGGCGGGCGGTACGGATCCTGAGAATAAACGGATGGTATGTCTTTCAACGTCACCACATGTTCCTCTGGCACACTTATGAGAATCTTCTTCGGATCTGCAGTGGTCTGCGACACTCTTTCCCCATCCGCAATATTTACCTATCCATGGGCACAGGAGGAGACTAAGATTATGTACTGACTCAGGGATGACTGCCAGGTATGTCAACACAGTACGGAGCTCTGATACCGGTCTGTCCTCATGCAATAAAGAAGAAGCGGTCTCCGACTGGGTTGACACAACGAAGGGGATACTGGATGGTTTCGAATCTTGAACCGTAGATGATACCATCTCTTGGAAAGAAAAGGCCTCCTCCAACAGAATATTTCCACTAGAGTGGAGATGGGAACAGGAATAGTCTAACTCTTCACGATCTCGTGTCCGTCTTCGCTTGTTTTGAAGTGGAGTTGGCGGTGGCTCGGAAGCTACAGTGGCAACGTTTCTACTCGAGTTTAATGGCGGATTACAGTGCTTAAACGACACTATGTGATAAGCAATCTGTTATTCTGCCTTCAAACAACGTATCTACAGTATCCTGGTATATCTCCTGAAATACACGAAATCAGCGGAATGGAAGTAATACGGTAATGCCAACAGATTTCTATAGTGAACGCAGACGCCGGCTACTATATGTTAGATGATTATTGTTTAATAAATATTACAGACAGATGCAACAAGGACCTTTAAGATATTGCAGATGGTTGCGAAACGTACCTTCTGATACCTCGGAATCAGAGACAAAAGTACGTCCAGAATTAGTTCCCACCTCCTCTTGACAATTAAGTGCCTGCAGAGGGTTCATCGAAAAAACTTAAAGCTATTTCTCTACCGTTCCACTCTTGAACAGCGCGCAGGAAAAGCTCTGATTCCTCTTATTAAACTTTTTACCTTTCCTCCCCTGTGTAGGAGAAGAGATTGCGTATTATGCCTTATGCATGCTGTCTGTGAGTTCTAATTGAAATCTTCGATTTAACATAAAATTTGTGACATAAAGGTACGTATAGTATGATGGTTTCTACGCAAAAATAATAAAAGATAAAATAAAATAATTTTTATATCATACGTTTACGTCTTACATACCGTAGACATCATCTGAATATGAATTTGTTAGGATGGAGGTGCAAAATAAAACTGAGAGACTACAAAGTTCAGATCATCGTTATCCTTCAGTCCTTTAACTATGCCTGATAAGCGTTGTGAGAGACATGATTGCATCTTGCCGACAGATAGCGCAGAGAGTTAGCTTTTACTGCATCCCGAGTTGTGATTGGGTTAATTCAAGTCATCAGTTTGGAAGGACGTGTAGGCATGCGACCTGCCAGGACTACGCCGTGAGGAGGGCCTGGGACTGTATGACAAGTGGTGACAAATACACAGTTCACGAGAGCTGAAATCCGAGCTTAAGTTACAGACGTCATTTCTGCTTGAACTATAGGGAACAAACTTTTGGACGCTGGATTGAGATCTCATGTTTCCTTGCGTCTTTTAGCACTAAAACCATACCACAGGCGACAGAGACTTGCATGCCACATGGCGTGAAGCAACTGGGACATTCAACAGCACTCCGTGGTGTTTAGCGGCTAGTCTTGCTTTTGCCTTGTGTCTCGCGTTCTTCGGCCGACGTTGAAGAGTTTTCTGACGTTTCGCCAGCACGAGTGGCTGGCATTGTCGAAGCGAACTCCATTACTGATGGTGGACCGACGTCGAGCTCGAGAACGCAGATTATATGTGCCTGGGGCGCCGATTTTCAAAGGCTTTTCCGGTGAGGTTCTCCTCCAGCCACCTGGAACTGTCGTTCGCTGTTGGCTCCCTTCACGTTCAGGGTCTCATTTTCCTTGTTGAAACTATTCTCGTATTTACGTGTTTCCGAAGCTTCTGTGATCAAGCGTGTGTGTGGTAGCTCTTCAGTAGTGGCAGAACATCAGAGTTGGCGAATTTTACTATGTGGTCCCCCTCACACAACGAATTCTCAGTCACTGCTGATTCCTTTACAGCCCCGGCGTGCAATGTCGATTATTTTCTGTGATCCTGGTGTTGACTGATCGTCCAGTCATTCCAACATAAGCTTTTCTTCATGTGCATGGTATGTGGTATATTCCTGACGTTGCAAGTGGGTCCGTTTTCTCCTCTGCCGATGTGAGATACACTTTGATCTTCTTTGTCGGTTTATCAATAGTCCTTATGCCCTGTTTGCGCAATACACGGCCGATTCTCCGTGAGCGGGTGCATTCAAAACGGGTATACTTGGCAAGAAAGGATAAGAAACTTTTGGGTATCTTCTATCATCAAAGTACCAGAATGGTCCGGGGCGATTGGGACACAATGACAAAATTATTTACAGGAGTACGTACAGGAAGCGATTCTCGAGACGCTTACTTCTCCTACTAGATTACTCTGTAGATTATTCTGTATGATGAGGCGAAATTAGACAAATGAAACGATTCGATAAGGAAGCCTATATGAGGAATGCGCGGATTCAGGAGTGGCTTACTGGTTGCCCAAATTTGTTATGCGTAGAGATTATCTAGGGTGAGATGGAAGAACGGGTTCTTTCAGTCACATTTCGGCCAGCAATTTTCGTGAAATGAGACACTACGTACGAATGTATAGTTTGGTAGCTGTATATACCGCTAAAATTTTCCCAGGCTTCAAGCCGCGTAAAATGGTCTAAAATCTACGAGTTTTCGGCCGAGTGTTCCTCGACCATTGTCAGGTGGTGAGAACTTGACAATATCCGAGGAGCATTGGGCGGAAATATCGTGTATCTTAAATGAATTGATGCGGCTGGAAGTCCAAGAGAATTTTATCTGACACATTATGAGTTTGAGCCCTCTCAATGAGTTCCTTTGAGATGACTCTCAACAGCTGTTTTCATCCATTCCAAAATAAAAATAAGAGCAAATCCGTATCCATGTGGATCAAATCTCATACTGATTTCGATGAGAAACATGAGTACGCGAATGAAATGGAACGTTAATAATTTTGATAAACATTGGACGTGAGTTTGATAGTGTAAGGGTTCACGTTTTCGTCGGGGTTCGTTGCTGCTGAGAGCAGGCTAGTGATGGTGGAGTAGCAGATCTAATCTTCCGCCCGTCTGATTATGGAGTGACGGGAAAACCAACCGCGGTGCGACACCCATCAGCGGATATAGCAAGAGGCGCCTGTATTCTCCCCTCGCCCTCCATTTCCCCTTCTTCACCCTTCCACTCCTCCATACCCCAACTTTTACGCAACCCGACCACCCATTAGAAGCCGCAAAAGATCATTTCCGCAATTAGTTTAGCGGAGGAAGCGGCGATGGGTGTAAGGGAAAGCGGTGACTGGCAATATGGGCAGGGAACGCACCCGAGATGCACTATTAGCAACCGGCAATGACGGGAGGAAGACGATAGGATCAGTGCGGGAGACTGAGGGAAGAATGAGGCACAAAACGGCGCGATATCGGCTTGAGAAAAGGCCGGTCGGAGGTGGGGGTGAAAGGAGCGGAAATAAATCTCTCCTCACTTTGGTTTCCTTCGGCACCTTTAGTTTGATGGTCGTCCAGCTATGCCGATAAGAAGGAGCAGGAAGAAAAACTTTTTTCTCGACCCAGTATTGTCATTCTCTTCGTTAATCGCGCTTCTCAACTAAGAGCTAGCAGCAATGGCGAATGGCGACCGTATCTTGATTTTCTGCTCTGCGTCCAATTCATATGATTGTACTATACGGAAAATCCACACATTTATATGATTCGTTTGTAGAAATTTTCAACAACTATATTTGGTATTCTGTACACAGAATGTTCATCAGAAGGATATATCATACTAGTTCTCCACAAGCAGTCGTCGGGACTAATAATATTCTAAACACGCACATGGCTTCAAAGACTCTTGCATGTGTTGTCTTTGGACGTCTGTGAAGAAATTCAGAACAACTTAGAATTTACACAGGGTGTAACAAGTATGACCTGTCTGTTCTGCGGATAAAAGAATATGTCCTACAGAAAGATCAGATAGTATACGAACAGCGGCAGCCAGGAACACGCCTCGTGAGGCATGTACTGGTTCATATGCAATATAACGTTTACCCTGGCTGCACAATTCCCCCATTGTCAAACCAAACTGTGCTGGAGGAGGCAGAAGAGGGGGGAAACGGATAACATGTTGTATTTACATGTTAATTCAGTCGCCTGCACACGACTCGACTTTGTATTTGATATTTCTCCACTGCACAGAGAAGCAAAACATATGTTAAGTGTTATACACTTATTTTATTCGTGAAGAAGACAGTATAAACGCTTACGTGGTACAAACTGACGGCATAAGAACTGCCGCGGACAAATTGAGAGATTTTGTCACTCAGATTGTAGCCGAATCGTGACTCCTCATAATCGACAAAAGTTCGTTGACACACTTCTCTAGGTCGAAATATTGTAGCACTTTGACAGTGTCATTGTCGAGATGTGGAAGACAATGTAATTTTAGTGTATTGGGATTTGTCTTGAAAAGTGAAATTCCCTTGCAAATCACTCAGTTTCAGTGTAAGTGCAATTGTAAGAGAAAACGGCCGTTAAACTGCCAGTGTCCTCAAAATATTTAGTTAACTATGGTTGTAATTGTTTCAAGGCCCCAGTGAATCTTCAGACACCGTGGCCTCTGTACCACCAGGGACCTTAGGGAACTGCACTGCGCTTTTTGTGAAAATTTGTTCCTTCTACAATTCGATTTTCTTTTTAAAAGCGTCCCCATCAAACCAGAAATACGTCATTTTTCACCCTGCAATGTATTACTTTTGGGCAGAGTGCATTCAAATCCACTTAAAATGAGAGGTCTCGAATCCATCTCGGTTGTTCTAATTTTCGTTCCTGCACTACATTTTCCTTGATAAAGTCAACAATAGTGGGTTTTAAATTGAAAAATCGTTTCACGTATGCCCATTGACGTACCCAAGGCGTTTCGCAGAGCTCAGTTCCATCGAGACCGTTGCAACATACAGTAAATACGTGCAACGTCAGAAATTTTAATATTTATACCACCAGTTCCTTCGCATGCCCATACATGCAAATTTAACAATAAGTGCTTCCTGATTTACAGATCAGTGAAGCCCAACAGCCGATAGACGTAATTTTTTACTGATAGGTAATGTCATTTCATAATAAATTTATAGTATCCCCTGATGAAATAACTGCATAAGATATTGACAATTCTCGTGTTTATCTTTCGTCATTCCCATTCATTTTTAAAGGTTACTGATAAATAACTAGATTGCCTCTTTCTGTAAAAACAGCATCTGAAGCTGTGAATGTCCTTCATACCACGAATAAATAGCGAAGGGTAAGAGCGCTGATACCAAGATTATGCCGAACTCAAGCGAGTCGCGCTGATCCAAAAAATGCCGCACCGCAACACTAAACGAAGTATCGAGCTGTACCGTGTACATCCGAGAATGACCGAGCCAAGTCGACTCGGGCTGAGACTCAACCTACACGCAGCCCTCGCATCGTACTCACAAGGAGTTTCACGTTAGCAGTCTTCTTTTAGAGGATCAGTGGTAAGTTTGTGAAGCAAGTCAAGTCACTGAATTATTTATCGCTAACAACGAGAAGTGTGTACTACTAAATTAGTTGTATGGAAGGTAAGGGTTCATATTTCTTCGAAGGGCTCCAAAAACGAAAGATCACATCAGTAACAGCAAAACTACTACAGGAATTGCAGTCAGTGTGGAAACAGGCAGAGTGATAATTGTTCGGTATAGAGCATACAAAATGTGACGGACGTGCTCAGGGAATATATATGGGCTTCTCTTGGAGAAACATGGTGTTGTTCTCATTAAATCATTTTGGGTGAATTTCTTTGCATCATATATCTCACATGAGAATCATCAGAATAAGGCAAATGAGCCCAGGGCGCGCGACGAGAATTATTGACCATTATTTTCACTCGTGTTTTGAAAAGGATAGTACATGGCTAACATTGTGCCTAGCTGCATTACGTATTGCCACTGCACGTCCACAGGCACCAACGCCCATTCAGCAGTTGTCAAAAGCATTGGTGGAGGAAACAAAACGCCTTACCAAGACAGGTTCATACCATACTTATGGCTAGCATGGGAGCACGATGCAGAGTGTTTATTCCGTCCGTGGTAATCACACGCTTTATTGTGAACAATATCCCCAGTTCCCCTGCTTTTGTACTATCCAGGGGACCATCAGGAATAGCTGTGGCTCCCATGTAATTATTACCACCGACTAAAATTGTCCTTTCAGTTCGTGTCATTGCGTATTTATTTCAGTTACTTTTTGTAGTAAACTGCAGCATATATATACACTCCTGGAAATTGAAATAAGAACACCTTGAATTCATTGTCCCAGAAAGGAGAAACTTTATTGACACATTCCTGGGGTCAGATACATCACATGATCACACTGACAGAACCACAGGCACATAGACACAGGCAACAGAGCATGCACAATGTCTGCACTAGTACAGTGTATATCCACCTTTCGCAGCAATGCAGGCTGCTATTCTCCCATGGAGACGATCGTAGATATGCTGGATGTAGTCCTGTGGAACGGCTTGCCATGCCATTTCCACCTGGCGCCTTAGTTGGACCAGCGTTCGTGCTGGACATGCAGACCGCGTGAGACGACGCTTCATCCAGTCCCAAACATACTCAATGGGGGACAGATCCGGAGATCTTGCTGGCCAGGGTAGTTGACTTACACCTTCTAGAGCACATTGGGTGGCACGGGATACATGAGGACGTGCATTGTCCTGTTGGAACAGCAAGTTCCCTTGCCGGTCTAGGAATGGTAGAACGATGGGTTCGATGACGGTTTGGATGTACCGTGCACTATTCAGTGTCCCCTCGACGATCACCAGAGGTGTACGGCCAGTGTAGGAGATCGCTCCCCACACCATGATGGCGGGTGTTGGCCCTGTGTGCCTCGGTCGTATGCAGTCCTGATTGTGGCGCTCACCTGCACGGCGCCAAACACGCATACGACCATCATTGGCACCAAGTCAGAAGCGACTCTCATCGCTGAAGACGACACGTCTCCATTCGTTCCTCCATTCACGCCTGTCGCGACACCACTGGAGGCGGGCTGCACGATGTTGGGGCGTGAGCGGAAGACGGCCTAACGGTGTGCGGGACCGTAGCCCAGCTTCATGGACACGGTTTAGAATGGTCCTCACCGATACCCCAGGAGCAACAGTGTCCCTAATCTGCTGGGAAGTGGCGGTGCGGTCCCCTACATCACTGCGTAGGATCCTACGGTCTTGGAGTGCATCCGTGCGTCGCTGCGGTCCGGTCCTAGGTCGACGGGCACGTGCACCTTCCGCCGACCACTGGCGACAACATCGATGTACTGTGGAGACCTCCCGCCCCACGTGTTGAGCAATTTGGCGGTACGTCCACCCGGCCTCCTGCATGCCCACTATACGCCCTCGCTCAACGTCCGTCAACTGCACATACGGTTCACGTCCACACTGTTGCGGCATGCTACCAGTTTTAAAGACTGCGATGGAGCTCCGTATGCCACGGCAAACTGGCTGACACTGACGGCGGCGGTGCACAAATCCTGCGCAGCTAGCACCATTCGACGGCCAACACCGCGGTTCTTGGTGTGTCCGCTGTGCCGTGCGTGTGATCATTGTTTGTACAGCCCTCTCGCAGTGTCCAGAGCAAGTATGGTGGCTCTGACAAACCGGTGTCAATATGTTCTTTTTTCCATTTCCAGGAGTATATATATATATATATATATATATATATATATATATATATATATATATATATATATATATATGGAAATGGAAAAAAGAACACATTGACACATGCTGTGCTGCATTTGTGCACCGCCACAGTCAGTGTCAGCCAGTTTGCCGTGGCATACGGAGCTCCATCGCACCTCCAACTGCGCAACGCTACGCGCTGTTAGCATCCAGCTGCCGCTGCCCAATACTACAATGGCAGACAACAATGCAAACTAAACACAGACTGCGCACAGCACAGCCAGTGATTTTTCATACCGAGCGCTAAGCAGCGTTACCAATAAGAAAGCCTAAACAGCCTACTTACATAGCCCCCATGCTCCCCACAAAAATTTTTACAAATTGTTTTGGGCAGTGGCCAATAATGATTTGATAAAATTTTTCATAATTACTATAACAAAGATATCAAATACACACACTTATTGATACAATGTTGGTCAGAAGCTAAAATTTTCTCACAGTCCATAAAGACAGTCCTGATCGTTCATCACAGTAAAATTGCAGTGTTTTTTTTTCAAAGTCTGAGCAATAAAAGAAATTGCACTTGGAAGTAGTGGATTTCTAAGCAGTCTTGAAGAAGTAGTGTTGTCCTTCCAACGAAAGACAGTGCTGACTCTTGACATGCAGACAGGTAATGGGCCACAACAGAGCAAACCCACAGCAGAGTCAGTCGATGTTTTGAAGAATAGTGGTAGGTAGGTCATTACAGAGTAGACCCCTTGTAGTCCTGGTAGAGATTACAGTATTGGTGGGCCACCAGAGGTGCAGACCCACAGCAGTCCTTGTAGAAATAATGGTATTGGTGGGTCATCAAAGGTGTAGACCCACTGTAGTCCTTGTAGAGATCTCCAGCAGCCATCTGTTTGACTGTGCAGGCGCACAATCACCATTGAAGAGTCTTTTGGATAATATAACAAGTCCATAACCACCACTTGTGCACTCAGAAAAATTGTTTTTGAAATGTCCTTAGAACCAGCAATGCTGTTATCCAGTCCCTTACTGAGTTATTAACACATGTGCAAACACTATCAGTCCCTACTTCTCACATATTGTCTATATACTATGACCAACAGAAACGTGTGCAGTGAAATGTAATTTACAAGTTACTTAATTTGATGAACTGGTGTCAATTACAATTTTATAACATGAGAATACAATAACAAAGGTACAAAAAAAATATCATTAAAGAACATAATAGTACAGATAACATTTGCAGTAATACAGGCTTTACAAAAGAATCGAAATAACATATACATCAGTGTTACAAAAATTACGACATAAGTACATACATAAAAGATCAGAATAACTTTTGAAACATCAACTTCACACATGAGCATAAGAACAAAACAGAATAAATAATGTTTAAACATCTTTACGAAGTAAATAGCATGTTATTAATGCAAATTATATTTGAGGATAACAGTATTTCTCATCATAGCGAATGTAGCTTAGTATTAGAAGAGAAAAAATTCTATGAAACAGTACACAGAGACAGGAAGAAAACAAATACACAAGAGTACACAAACAAATAGTGGGATAACACAAGGAAAGGACAGGGTTTGTTTTACTGCAGTATTTTGCAAACAAAACTTTCTTTACTGCTCGGAGATCTCCCTTCGTTCTTCATTATTTCCAAGAAGTCTTATCTATACCTGATTTCTGTACCTTTTTCGTATAACTTCTCAATGCATTTCTTCCAATCCATCGCAAATCATTCTCTTATATAGGCTACCCCCTATTAAGCTAACTTAAAATCTACTGAGCTCAGATGCTTAACTAAGGGATGAGGCAATGCAGCAGCACAAAACAATTTACACAAAAAGCAATGATAAAAAAATGGAAATTGGCAAAAAAGGCAGCAATATTACAACTAATATAAGGCAATGCGCAGCAAACAAGAAAAATAAATCAGTAGTAAAACTAGCTTAACAGAGTAATACAAAGTGATATTTAGTAGCACTATGCCAGGAAAACAGCAGCAGCAAATGCAGTAACTTATATCTAAACATGGTAAAGCTCAAGCAGAAAAATATTACACTAAAGACAACAATGCAGATAAGGGAAATGTATATTCACATCTTAATGTCTATATAATTAATGTGGTGCACCACGAAAACTTATTGTAAAAAAAATATTACCATGTACTTGAAAAGAAAATTCTGTATGCAATTCCTGTGAAGGGAAATGTCTTTTTGAGCTCCTTCCTTTTTTTTAAGTACATCATAAAGTTATTATTTACTGGATCTGTAGGCATAAAATATCTATATTAGTACATCCATAAAATTTATTTTAACCAATGCTTCAGTGCAGTTAGAAACTAGATATTAAACAAAATGAGTAAATAAATGCATAAAGCAAGCCACATGGCATTTCTCTCAACTAGCAGGACAATAGCCATGAAATGTTTCTCATCGTTTCATTAGGCATTTTAGTAAATATCATAAATTAAGAGCTCCACAGTGTAATCATATGTTTTCAAGTTTGAGCGTGTCGTATTTGCGACGCTTTCTACAAAGAAATGTCAACAGCGAGGATAATGACACCCCCCCTTTTTTTTTTTTTTTTACCTGTGCCTCTGAAAGGCACACACTAATGGCTTGTTTCCTGGGGGCTGTCACCCAGCTGAGCGCCCACGACGCATACGTCCAGGTGGTCACTTAACTTTCTTACCGAAATATTTACGACACCAGCTTCCGCTGCAGTAGCAGTCTCATAGTAAAAATTTCACAGGTCAAGAATTTGCGTTACACATCTGTAGAAACAAAATCCTATTGATATAACAGTGTCCAAAAATTTTCGTCGGCATTGTAATACATTCACGCATTTCATAACTCTTAAAGTACGATTCTCGGTTTCCGACATCCTTTTTCACAAATCAGAGTCCCTAACCACTACTCTTTATTCCTTACCTTATTCGTCGACACTTATTCAATATTTCATCATAACAGATACATAGCATAATAAAATAACTCATATAGCATCAGCTTAAGCATACTTCAGCAGCATAATTCACATCGTCGTCGTAATAATAACATCATAACACCACAGTCAAATTCTCAAAATCTCCGTAGCTTCCTCCAATAATTTCAAAACCTAAAAAAAAGTCTCTGCTCATGGCAAAAGTGTCATCTGCCTCAAACGTACTTTAAAAATCGTGATCCCATACCAAATATGTCATTCAAAGCTCTCATAGTATCACAATGGTTCTGAAAAAGTATGAACAGTTGACAAAGTACAACTTCGTAAATGTGAAGTTATCCAATGGTGTAATTACGTAAACATCTGTCACTGATGTAGTAAAGTAAATGTTTGTTTCTCTCAGTTAAATAACCAGATAGTTGTGTAATTTATGTGTTAGAGAAATATGGTACCGATGTGTAAAGTTGTATAAGCAAATACCATATTAGCTAGGGCTCCTTGTGCTTGCCACACACATGGTACACAAAGTAGGCGTGCACCCCCCTGAGGATTAATGTAATTATATCCTCAGGTGTTGCAGATTACAGCAATGGAATGAAATGTATCATGGAAAACCTTTGTATCATTGTTCTTCAAATATCTTTAAGAATAAATGTTTAAGTACAAAATTAATCACTCAAATACGTGTAAGGGTAGCGCTAAACTGTGCGTCTTGTTGTAAGATAATCTCTGTGGAAGTGTTGTAGTTATCGTCCTCCGAAAACTAAGTTCTGCAGAAGTCAATGTACTTACCTCAAGATAAACAAAAGTGAAATGCTTTGCGTATAGATATCGTAGTTACTACGCTTATTGCCGTGATGAAGTAAGTACTGTACTGTAACGTATTGTTGTGCTACAGAAAAGGCTGTCTCATTGTAGCTATACCACAAAAGTTACTAGTAAAACATGTTTTACTTTCCACAATTATTCAGAAAAACTGCAGATATAAAACAGATACACCGCAAAAGCAACATTGTAAATTGTCACTCATTAGTAGCGTCGTGATATAATCGTGTAGCTGTCACATATACTAACCACTGTGTCATCTGGTATCTCACAGAAAGTACTTTAAATCCAGAATGTATTTGCAAGTAAACCAAAATGTTGCATTAAAACCTCATTAGCAATACTGGTAAATGTTCTAAGTATGTGAGCCTTATAGTCGTTACGTAATCGTGCAACTAACAAGCAAGAATGTACACACGAAATAACACAGTGATGTCTGTTCACTATAACAATGCACTCGTAAATACTGTCCAAATATGTTCCGTAGGTTCTTGACTGGATAGTGAACTTCAAAACATTGTTGCATGTTAACAGTTTCTAAGTGTGACAAAGCATACTAGAAATGTGAAGTGAAATGTTTTATGGCAAAGTTAAAAATCAGATTATCTTTCAATAAACGGTTTTACATGTCAAATGTGGTGTAAACCTTTACTCTTCCCAGTACGCAGACTGTCAACTGAAAATCAATTATCATGTGATTACGTCGGTAAGGAACACTGGAATTTTGCTCAAGGTTAGCTTATGTTATTTTTCTCTGAGCCAGCCGGCGCACGTGGCTACCTGCGGTGCGAGTCATTGTCTGTTTCTTTGTTGGCGCGCGTCGTTACTGGGATTAGGAGACCTAACTTCTACAAATTCACCTTGTCGAGAGGGCCCTGCTCTGTTTGAATCCCGCCAGTTCTGATGTAATTCAGGTCTGTCGTTAAGATCATATCGTCTGTCGTCACGTCGGTAACTTCTGTAATTAATTTCTTGTCGGTCACGTGGTGGAGAATTTCTCCCTGAATCGTAACTGCGGGCTGGACCGTTGCGTCTGAAGTTATTCCGTCTCCCGTGATGATAATAGTTCTGGTTGCCATATTGTCTGTTTCTATGATTGTCTCTGTCATATTCATTACTACGGAAATGCGATCTTTCTCTGTAATTATTATTACTCCGCCAGTGGTTGTCATATGGGTGGTGTCTGTTTTGGTCACGATTTTCGTTGTAGGAATAGACCTGTCGTGTCCAGTTATTGTTTCTGTCGTCACGGAATTGTGACGGATGTGAACTGTAGTGATTGTTTTCCTGTTTTCGTATCCGGCTACGGTCTGTGTCAATTTCTAATTCTTGTAAGAATCCCTGAAAAGCTTCAATGTCATCTTTGCAACGTCCCGTCAAAATCATATGTCGTAAATTTTCAACCAATTTCATTAAGCAAATGTGGATGAGTTCTGTGAGGCTGTACGGGTTTGACAGATACTGATTCTTGTGCAACATGTCTTCAAAATATTTCACAAGACTGGAAAATTCAGATTGTTCGAAATTTTTCATCATTATGATGCCATGTTTTACTCGGTCTTGTGTGGCTTGAGACCAATATGCTGAGAGGAAGGCGTGGTAAAATTCTCCTTCACTGTGGCAATCGTGAATGACCGATCGCATTCTTACAGCTGGTTCATTCTCTAAGTAGCCACACATAAATTCTAATCTGTGCTCTAGTGACCAGTTGGGAGGAAAACAATGAGAGAATTGATGGAGCCACGCTTGTGGATGAATGTCGTTGCCAGAATTCTTAAATGATTTGAATTTACGTGTAGTAATGAACAGCTTATAGTCAAAATCATCGTGTCGGCGGGTAGCATATCGTTCATTGTTACGTCGTGTCGGCAGTTCCATCTCAAAATTCGGTGCATCTTGCCAATTTCTTTCATAATTTTCGAAGTGCCCTGTGTTATTATTTTGTGGCTGTTCCGTATTTCTATGTCCCTCTTCTCGTATTGGAGAGCGAGTGTCCTCTGAAATACGTAATTGTTGTATTACCTGTGACAGCTGATCTTGTACTTCCCGGATTTCCCTTTGCTGTTGCGTACTAATTTGATTCAGACTTTGTTTGAATTTCCTAATTTGTTCGTACTCTTCTGTGTCATTAAAGACTACCGGTTTTGTGTCATTCAGATTATCATCTACCTTCGTAGATAAATTAGTGAACTGATCCGAAAGTTCGGCTACTTTCTCCAATAGTGAACACATTTCCTCAGTGTGTTTTTCTGAACCAAGTTTCAGAGTGTCCATTTGTGTTGAAATCGAATCTACTGTGTCCTTTAAGTTTTCCTGAGTTCTTGCAAGTTGCGTAACCGAATCGGTGGATGCAACTGAGTCCATTTTAGCTTGCAAGGTGTCGTGATTTTCACGAACAACAGTTTGCAATTCTTTTATGGCTGCTTCGTGATTCTGTAATGCGTTTTCATGCCGCGAAAAAATAGGTTGAAAATGCTCACAAATTTGTATTTTTACGTCATTACAGATTTTTTGACATTTCGATTCAATGTTATGTAAGTCAGTAGTTAAATCTTCACGTGTTTGTTCAAGTGTGGTGTCTAACTTCCGAAGATTTTGTTCCATTGTGTGTAACTTTTGCAGATTCTGTACCATTTGTTTCTGATTTTGTTCAAGCGTTGTGTCTAACTTTTGAAGATTTTGTTCCATTGTGTCTAACTGTTGCTGTTTTTGTCTCTGGTTTTGTTTCATTTGTTGCATTAATTGCAATAATAATGTATTAGTGTCTGGAATCTGATCCTCTATGCTTTTCGTCAGTGCATTTGCACCGGCAACATTTACGGTTTGACAAGCAGAAAATGTGTCTCGACTTATTTGAGAAAACGGTGAGGACGCAAAACCTGAATGTACAGTATTTGCAAGATTGTGTCCTGTCATATCGGATTCCTGACGCGAGCTGTTGCCGACCGAACGATCGATAATGCTTCCCTGTTCACTAACTGTTTCACTCCCTACACCATTATTTGCAGCCCCCTCCATTTCCCTATGCACTATTACCAAATTACTACTTTGAACATTTGTGAATTCATTACATGGTGGCGCTAACACATTGCTTTCGTCTTCACTGACATTTCTCAGTTTACTTTGTAGCCTAGTATTACGTTTTTCACATGCCATTATTGTCACAATTTTTCACACAACAACACAGAAAACACAATTTGAAGAACAAAAATAAGAGAACACATTAACATAGCACTGAAAATAATATCTAGTTAATTGCAAGCGCAGCTGCGAAATACTTAGTGAAAAACTACATGCATGCCACAACTATTTTACTGTACAACAATGAAAGACTGCAACTACACAGGAAATTCTCTCTATGTTTACGCGCTAGCAATAAACAAAGGCTACACTAACTACACAAACTACAAGAAATAATCAGAAGATTCCAGTGAGGTATCCTTGGCTAAGGGTCGACATATGAAACGTCCTCTTGGAAAAATTTATACAAGACTGTGCTTAAATTGACACACAATATTTTTAGTGCAAAGCAATGTGACTTTCAGAAATTCCTACGAAAGAATGGCCCTGACTAACAATAACCTATACGTTTCACAAATCACTTACCTCACAAAAATCTTCGTTACTCAAGCTACTGCAATACAGCGAGCGCCACTACTGCCAGCTAAATAAAAGATTCAAACTACTGAAGGCACTACCTACTGATAGGCATAGTTAGCAAATGAAAGATTTTAATAGAGAAGAAACAATGTATTTACCTCACTAGTCATAATATATATATAGCAGTTCATGACACCAATTCTTACAAATTTCAAAACTCCGCCATCTCTCTCCCCACGTCCACCACTGCTGGCGGCTCACCTCCAACTGCGCAACGCTACACGCTGTTAGCATCCAGCTGCCGCTGCCCAACACTACAATGGCAGACAACAATGCAAACTAAACACTGCGCACAGCACAGCCAGTGATTTTTCATACCGAGCGCTAAGCAGCGTTACCAATAAGAAAGCCGAAACAGCCTACTTACAAGGTATTGTCTGAGCATGGGCAGCCGAGATGCGCGACTGCAGACAAACAGAAAGCCACGATAGGAAATGGTCGAGAGCAGTGCACAAGGACGAAAGTAAGCCAGATCCACGAAAATGGAAGCCGCCGACAGTGAAAACTCTCCCAGTAGCTTACATGTCAAACACGGATGAGTGTCTAACTGCATTACGCTACAAGTAAAGTGTGGTCTGACTCTAACATCACATACACAGCGTTTACAATAAGTCAATGCGCCCTAGGAAATAAGCTTCGCCAACAGAAAAATACAGAATTTGAGCTGGGAGCTGTAATTTCTTCCAGTAAGGAATATAATAAACAGCTCAGTATGGTCTTAGCATTAGCTGGAGCATACAACATGCTTAATAGGGCTTGACAATAGTGATACCAGAGAGCCCAACATCTTGTAAAACATCTTGAAAGCAAATATTAAAACTTAGAACAGCTGGTTCTCTTACATACAAATTTTAAAATGAACACTTCTTTTCTTTTTTTATTAACTAGATACGGTGTCAGCCCTGATATAGCTATACGTGACAGGTGGGCACATTACATAACCATAAGAACATTGACCATAGGAAATGTAACAACATTAACCATAGGAAATGTTTTTGAAAAAGGACTGTGGTCAGAAGATTAAGACAAATTACTCGAAAATCTTACAGAGCAGACAGGTCAATAGACTAGTCATATAACGACAGAAACAAATGCTAAACCGTGCATCGTGAGTCAATGATTATAAACACGAGCATGAAAGAGCTTGTGGAACAGGAAACCGATGCACAGAGCTGAACAATTAGTTGCGCACAACATAATCGACCCATACCTTTGCCTTCTGCCTAGTCCTGGTGAAGAAGACAGAACGACGATCCGGAAAAGACGTCGTTCCCATCCTCACCGAGTGCCTGTTGTTTCAATGACATGCTGCCCCCGGGTCCACACTGTGCGCAAACTAACCGACCACTGCCTATGCGGCGCTCTACGGAGGCCACTCTGTCTATAGATTAGAATCTAGCTGCAGACTTTGCAGACTAGGTGAAGCAGCGATTACCACATAAGGTGAGACGCCAGCTAAAGTTATCGATAGTGAAATGAGCCGCCAGGGCTTATTGTAAATATTTTCTTTTTCTCATAATTCTCCACAGTATCTTCCTAACAAAGTCATCAGTTGCATTAATAAAATCAATGAACGCTAAATGGGTTTTCCTGTTACGCCCTCTCCCTTTTTCAATTGTTAGTTTTGTTATAAATATTCCATTTGTTGCCAACCTGCTCTCCTATACCTCAATTGTTCTTCACCTAATGAACTCTCAGCTGTAACCTGTAACCTTATGTTTATTATACATGCGCAAACTTTATATGCGATGTCAGATATGCTAATTCCTCTATAGTTCTCGCAACTATTGCAGTCTCGTTTTTTAAACAGTGATATACCTCTGCTTGAGACCAGACTTTTGGAATAGCCTGCTTTCTCCAGCACACATTAAATAAATGCGTAGTAGGGTGTCTCCATGTTTAGCAGTATTTTGTGTCATTCATACCAGCAGCTTTTTGTGGCGTTGAGGGTTTACTTTAGTTCATCCATTCATAAATTGTCTACACATCCTATTTCAGTTTCAGCCTCTATATTCTACGTGAAGTATGTTTTTCCACACAACAAGTGCTTGTAATCTTCTATCCGTATTGCTTGTTTTGTGTGTAGTTTTTTCTGCCACTCCTCCAGATGATATATTTGCGATAAAAGCAATCCAAGCAACGAACCAATGCCAACGAGTACTGTCTGCAAAACTGAACTGGGATATTATCTGTACCTTACAACGTATTTCCGTATTACTTCCCACTGTCAGGGACGCCTATTCCTACGCCCTCAGTACGAAAATATGTCCGGCGTCCAGACGGTAATACGTCCCTACGATTCTCCCGTGTCAATGATATTTAAATGGGAAGTTCAGAACTTGAAATTTCCTTTTGCTGCGTTCTATTGCCACAGCCGAGTCACTGAACAGATGCCTTTGACCCGGTAAACAGACCTTCCAGCCGGTGACTGAGTGCCAAACCTGTTCAGCGAGCCCGGCTGCCGTGACCGCACAGTACGCGATTCTCGTCGCGAGAGAAGTTTTAATTAGTTGCTGCGGTGGGCCCGGCTACTAAGTTGCGGCGGAATGGGAGGGGCTCACCGGCCAGCAGCGACTTCTCTGTCGGTGCGGTCGGCGTTTTTCAGGTGGCCCGCCCTCGCAGCTCGGCGAGTAATGCTCCGCTCTGCTCTGCTCGCAGAGAGCAGTTAGGGCCGGTAGTTGGTCTCTCGAGGGCGCAGCCGCAGTGCACTTGCCACTGTCCAGTTTTAATGAACAGCTCCTGCTCGCCGGCCAGGTACGGTGCCCAGTTACTCGAGTGAGCCGACACAGCCGAGGTCGTGGCACAGGCCTCGCCAGTGGCAAGAACCGGCTCTCCAGGCCGGGCGAGGTGCTGTGTACTGCTGGGCTGCATAGCGATTCAGGGGCCAAAGGTTCCACGCAGGAGAGCAAGTAAATAGCGCCATACAGGCGAATAAATTTCGCTAGAGCTGAAAATTAAGGCTCAACGAGGACAGAGGATTTGCCTACGCTCAGTGGAGTGGCTACTCTCAGTTGTAAAGTGCTACTTAGGTACGTTACTGTATTTTTTGCAAGTGGGGAACGAGAGCCATAGTATTATTGAAGGGTAACATGGTTGCTACAAGAGCAACATTCCTCAGTTTTGTTCCTTTGTGTATCACAAGAATAGTAAGCTACACGGCTGTATACGATATCCGATGAGTGCGAATGGTGTCGTTTAAATTGATGTGTATTATGATTTGTAAAACCTTGGAGCAATAACAAAAGAAAGAAAGAGTCTTCCCACCCCATGGCGTATCTGGTACAGCAACTGGGTTTGTATTCCGAAAGAACAACAGTCTTAGTTGGCGGATTTCACATTTCTGGGGCGTCATCAGAAAATCGTGCGACGACTACAAATTTTGCAATGTTTTAAAATTTTCTGATGAACGCTACAATAAAGGTATTGTATCCCCTGAGACTAAAACTGTTTCTCTCGGAAAAAAAAGAAATGACACTAAATTTGCCATTATATAGTTTTCATGAAACAGCACATTACGGGACTGCTTCGTTACAGTTTTCTTGTAAACTGCAGAAAAGAAGAAAAATCCTTTGTCTTTAAAAACAAGAAACAGCTAGCAATCAACAAAAGACGTAATGAATTACAAAAAGACATCGAGTATATACACACAATGACGTGAAGTTTCGTTCACTTCGCTTTGAAGCGAATCAGTTTCATCAATTTGTAAAGCAAGAAACTGGCATAGTCTACAGCACTTGCATTATTTGACATACCTGATAAGTCGCAGTGATTGTATCTGAAAGCAAAACTACTACACTATCGTGATAATAAAACGATAAAAGAAAGTAATTGTTTCGCGAAACAAAAAGAAACGTATTTCGCAATTGACTTTATATCAGAGGCACAAACGTCCGGATTTTTCATCTGTTCAAGGAGAAGTAATTACAAATACCCTGAACTTAAAAGTGGTTCGAGTGTAGCTTCTGTCGTTTAACTCATAGGGTTTTACATTGTGTACTATTAATTTTATGTTTATTTAGGTCACTTGATACTTTACTAACGCTTGCGATGAGAAAATATAATCCTTTCGAATATTAAGAGGAAAGAAAATTAGAAACAAAGATTAATTTTATAGCGCGCGTGAGATTAAGTGACGAATGTTTCTCGTGGTGTCAGGGGCTCTAATACGTCTGCAACTGCCAGATGGCAGCAAATTACAGATGGCAGCAAATTACGCAGCTGCGTGTTTCCCTACAGTAAATGACCGAATTCTGATTTACCTCGGGTGGTTTTCCTTCTTTTGCAGGTAAAATGGAGTAAATATGAATACTGTCAAATGAAACCACTATATCCGCGGTGAAACTATGATAACCTCCTACTTCTTAGAACCTACTGTTAAAAGTTTCGCTTTGACATGGCGTCGTCGAAGATAAAAGCTGTCTGACAATGTTTCCAGTCATGGCCGTATGCAGGATACAGGACCACTTTGTTTCGCAAGAATACTCCGCCATTTAATTGTATATTAGTGTACTTCTTTTCTGTAGATTATGGATTTCGTCTTTTGTGACATTATCGAGTATACTGATAAAAGATATTATACCATTAACATGGTTGCCTGGCAAAGTTTGACTTTAACCGAATATGACGTGTCGACGGTTCAAGACTTTTTGTCATTATACTCCATAATTACGTGAAACCTGAAATCTAGATTGTACAGAAGAAAAATACAATGATAACAAAATTAATGTCATTAAAGAATTCAATAAAATATACCAAAATTATCAAGAATATTTATATTTTTAAAAGAAAAATACGAAGTTCAGAAGCCTAGGAAGTAAAGGTGAGCACTTCAGGTTTAAAAGGAACAAATTGTAATTACAATTACTTGAAGTAATGTAATTATTACAACCAAAGAAATACTTTCCACACATTCAGGTTTTCTGAAAAGAAAACGAGATTTTATTTAGCTTTTGAATTTCTTTCTAGCTCCCGCAATGGTTTCGCGTGACCTTGCTACGACTTCTTGGATCAGTAAGTTGTCCGTCAGATGCTGTACAACTTAAGATGTGTTGTACGTTTCTCTAAATATCTCCTTGACGAATAAAAGTATCTGAAAATATTTTTCCCAAGTGTTCAGGGCTCTGGCAAAAAGAACATAAAAATTATATGGGTTCTTCTACGGATGATATGAGATGTGTAAAAAATCGACTCTCTGCAAACCCGAACTCACGACGAACGCTCGAAATTCCCTGAAGCATTGACGCAATAACATTATCAGGTATTTCGTCAACTGATATTCCAAGCGGTTGACAGAGCTCCTAAGTCGGAACTGGCAGGGAGCGGGGGCTTTGAGAAGTGAGTGCTGACTCAATTAATATCACCTGTCACCAGAAACACTCATCCCAATAAACTCATACAAAATAATTACATATAAACCATTTAGGATTAAGAGATCAAAGTAGGGTACACTCCAAGACAAAAAGAAACGACGCACCTAGAACGAATTTGACGAAGGAGACGCAAATCGGTAGATGCGATGTACATTTACAGACAAGCAAATGACTGCGATTTCCGAAAAATTCCTTGAAATACTTTCACATTTAGCATCATTTGACATTGTCGAACGCTACTAAATGGTCGACAAATTTTATGAAGATGTCTGATTTTTCTTCAGCCTTTCTTTCATTATCAACCGAACGTCAGAATGCTTCTCAGGTGCATTTACCTTTCATAAAGAAAAACTGATCATAATCTAACTGATTCTACATTTCCTTTTCCAATATCATGTAAGCACTAAAGAGCCAAAGAAACTGATACGACTGCCTAATATCGTGTAGGGCCCTCGCGAGCAATCAAAAGTGCCGCAGTACGTTATGGTATGGACTCGACTAATGTATGAAATAGATACGCTCAATAATGTACATGTCTTGCGAGTTTGGTGGCAAGTGGAAAATTTTAAACTCAGAAAATTCTAGAAGTTACTCTGTAGCAATCTTGAGGTGTGGGTTTTGCATTGTCCAGCTGGAACTGCCCAAGTCCGTCGGAGTCCACAACGGACATCAATAGATGCAGGTGATCAGACAGGATGCTTACGTACTCATACGTTTAACCTGTCATAGTCGTATGTAGACGTGTCAGGGATCTCATATACTCTAACTGCCCACATCCCATGCCATTAGTGAGCCTCCCCCAGGTTAAAAACTCCTCTTCTGACAAACAGGATCCATGGATTCATGAGGTTTCTCCATACCCGTACACATCAATTCGCTCGATACAATTTCAAACCAGCCACGTCCGATCAGGCAACATGTTTCCAGTCATCAACAGGCCAATGCCGCTGTTGACGAGCTCAGGCGAGGCGTAAAGCTTTTTGTCGTGGAGTCATCAAGGGTAAACGAGTGGGACTTCGTTGAATGATTCCCACGCTGACACTTATTGATGGCCCAGCATTGAAATCTGCAGCAGTTTACGGGAACGTTGAATTTCTGTCATTCTGAACAATTCCCTTCATCCTTGCCGTATCTTTTTCCGGCCGCATTGTTATCGGAGAATTGATGTTATACCTGATTCCGGATATTCACGGTACACCCGTGAAATGAATGTAGAGGAAATTCCCCAGCATTTCCGCTAGGTCGGAGATGCTTTGTCCCATCGCTCGTGCGCCGACCATAAAATGATGTTCAGACTAATTTAAATCTTGATAACCTAGTACTGTAGCAGCTGTAACCTATCTAACAACTGCTCCAGACACTCGTTGTCTTATAAAGGCGATTACTGCCGCTGCGGCGTACTCTACCGGTTTGCAAACATCTGTATTTGAATAATCATGCCTACACCATTATCTTTGGAGCTTCAGTGTATTATTCTTGTCAGCAACTTCGATGGATGAACTACTATGGTGACTGTACGATAGCCCGCATCTCGTGGTCGTGCGGTAGCGTTCTCGCTTCCCACGCTCGGGTTCCCGGGTTCGGTTCCCGGCGGGGTCAGGGATTTTCTCTGCCTCGTGATGGCTGGGTGTTGTGTGCTGTTCTTAGGTTAGTTAGGTTTAAGTAGTTCTAAGTTCTAGGGGACTGAGCCATGAGTGCTCAGAGCCATTTGACCCATTTGACTGTACGATAATTCTCGCATTTGCAGTTCCTGCAGTCTTCAAAATTTTGTAGATGATGTTTTTCCGTAAGTCACATGGAATATCACCAAACCCATGCATTCTGCACATTAATGTGGGTAGTCGTTTTGTAGCCACTTCTCGCAATAACTCCAGGAATTCTGGTGGAATGTTATCTATCCCGTCTGCCTTATTAGGTCCTCCAAAGCTCTTTCAGATTCTGATTCTAATATTGCCATAACAATTTTTTTATATATCGACTCCTGTTTCTTCTTCTATCGCGTCATCAAACAAGTATTCCTGTCATAGACACCTTCAGTGTTCTCTGTCCACTTATCCGCTATCTCCTATGATGCAGTTCCCATTGCACTCTTAATGTTACCACAGTTTCCATTAATTTCAACGACGGTTGTTTCGTTTCTATATGCTGAGTCAGTCTTCCGATATCTATACATTTTTCATGTAGCCATTTCGCCTTTGCCTCCCTGTACTACCTATTTATTTAATTTCTTAGTGACTCGTATATTAAAGAAAATAATACATACGAAGCAGAGTGTAGCGTAATTGTACATTCCGTAACAACACTGAAGATCTATTAAATAACAATTTTATCAATGTCTTAAACTTGCATTCTCAGTTTTCAGAGATTCCGTGAGAATTTCTTTGTGGTAACAAAACTGTAGCTCTCTCAAGCTGCACTGTTCCCGAGAAGGATTTTATCAGGTATCTTGTCTGCAAATGCCATAGGACGCTCAGTCTACCTCATATTGCTTACTGGAGAAAACAGAAAGAATATATTCAACAAATTCATCTCTTCACTTTGTTTCACCTGATAGTTACTTCGCCCTCCCGGATGTTTCATTGGCGTGACTAGGACTGAAAACCACTCTCATGAAAAAAATGGCCAGGAAACGCGATCTCAGATTTGGGACTCACTTCGTAAGACACAGAAAAATTTTTCTGATACGCTTACACCAGAACAATTATTACTATGGTAATGGTTAAATAAAGTGACTTTCATTGTGTTCATTAAAAGCAAAACCAATGAAACAGTCTTTTACAGGCATGAAGAACAAACGTACGCAACATTTACCAATTAAATTTTGAATGAAATTTATTAGCAATGGCAGATGAAGGCTTCCAGTATACGGTGTTACTGTATTTCTGACAAAGGCCTCCTCAACGACGACAGAGGATTGGACAGAAGTTCAGGGCATTGTCTTACCCCTGCGGTGGCAAAGTGCTCCAACAAGGCGGAAAAAAAACATCAGTGATCAACGGGATGTGGATGTAGAGGGGAATGGAAACCGCTCCATTGAAGACATACAATGTGTATATGTAGACACATGTGGAATGTAACTGAAAAAGTGTCAAGATGATCTCTGCATTGAAAAAGCTTCCGGTTCATCCCGAATTCGGATCACTGGGAGCTGACTGTCAATGGGGAGATGCCCTTGACTAAAAGTTGCTTGCCTAATCAATGGATAAAATTCTACGAGTCGGAGTACAGACTGTCGCAAGTTTGAGCGCCGTCGGAACGCCAAAAAACCTGAAGAGGGCAGAGATAAGTTAAACCTATAGTCGGGGTCAGTGAAGGGAAATGGAAAGAAGATAAGGGTTTTTGATCTGACGAATACATGGTGATAGATGCAGCATAAAATGGTATAAGAGGAGTAGGAGTCGTTATGAATAGGAGTAGGTAGAGAGTGAGCTGCTGTGAACAATTCAATGATCGGTTTGTTCTGATATTGCACTTCTGAGGAACGATGAGAGGCGTTTGAACTTCGGAGACGATACGGATACTTAGGTAAGGAATATAAGGACAGGTACTTCCCTTGAAGTGGAGTAGGCACCGCTAAAGAGAGCTGTCACAGTTCCGACATAGATATACTGAAGGCAATTACTAAGAAACCTTGTATAACAGAAGAAATACTTGAATGATCCACGAAAGAAGACGGCCATCCGAAGCACCCAGTGGTGGAGTGTATAAAGTAATTGGAAAAAGCCCTGAATTTCTTAAAACCTATTACAATTTCTGCAACCAACTTCCTATTAAAAAGAGTTTCCAGCTTGTCAATGAAATCTGATATACACCAACAACTGATGAAATGAAATCTGCGTCCCTGGACAAACATAAATATTTACAAAACTGACCAGGTAATTCAGCATAATTCAATGTAAACAAAAAATCGTCTAAGAGAGAAATACATTGATTTACTGAGCTACTTCCCATAATTTAGAAATTTAACTACATTAAATTTAAAGGAGACATTTATTCCTAAAACGACGATGTCAATATAGGGCGATCAATATTTGGCATTTTCGCTGATACCTTGTTGACTATCCATAAAACAGACTCCTTTTTGAAAATTCCTCATGTGCATACAAAATTGTATACCACCTCAGATATGTGGATGATAATCTGCTGTTAGTAAGGAGTAATTAAGCTGTCATTAACTCTGTAGTGTTCATTTTTAATAACTTGCAACGAACAATTACATGTACGTGTGAGACTGAAACAAACAGACCAATTACTTTTCTTGGTCCACCAATTCGGAAAGAAAAAGGCAGGCACGAATTTGGTATCTTTAGCAAAGAAACTTGTACCAACAGTATAGTGGGTTTTACGTCAAACCAACTTGAGACATGGTGCCTGTAATTTTGGCGTCATAGCAATCCGTTGGCGCCACTAACTACTTCGGTTGCCGATGCCGATCTCATCTCACGTCGCGAGTTAGGGTATTTGGTCTAGGTGCGTTGATGGTTTGTTGTAAGTAACCGAAATTAATAATAACACTTTGTTTACATCACTTAAACTTGTCGTGTGGCACAATTACTATTAAAAAGAAGTTGTGTCACATTTTATTTTGGTTGTAGAGCATCACCACCGCAATGAAATTTCGCCAGGTGGGGAAACAAAACAGGAGATTTAATGTAAAACTAAAACTAGCCGTCTGACGATGAATCTCTCGGTTCGGAACCGCTAAAAGCGCCGTTTAAACAAATAAACAGCATTGTAAAAAGTGGATGGTTGCTGTAATATTCTGTGTAAGAGTCAACCTATATTTTTCACACAGGGCGGGGTCAATATGTCATTTTGTGACAAAATAGCATAAACATTCTTAATCTGAAAAACAACTGTGTATCCTTATAATGAAATCAATCCCTCTGAAATTCACTCAGTCTCATAAGCGCCGAATTCTATGGCCCTGTGCAATAAAATGATAAATTCCCTATGCAAAAAGACAATGAAATACTTTTTTCGTAGCTCTTGTGTCGCAACGGATGTAATCTTCGTATTCTGTTCTCTCCACTGTAGGCATACAATATATTCAATACTGTCTCACCAAAATGCCACGCCGGCCGTAAAATAGCTTCATACAAAGAATGTCACATGACATGGAAGAGGATGAGGTACTGATAACAGAATATGCTAAGACCGACTTCTTCATTTCGAAAATTGTATTCAAAATAAAGTTTCTCCTTCACAAAATCTAATATTAAACATCTTACATCAACTTCAAAATCAGTTAAGTTCTCGACTGTTCTACAATTCTCACTTACAGATGCAGTTAACAACACCTAGATTGTTACATTGCAAAAGGTCTGACATCGTTTGAGCTAAATAGATTCCAAAATTTAACTTCCTTGTATTGGGTGTACAAAATATACAAAATTACAAATCGGCAGTCCGTAATCAACCTGTACATTAAATCTGATGGAAGATACTTGGTTCCTACATTCAATGGACGGTACTGTTAGAATTAGCAAAATCTACATTGCGTTGCTACATAATTAGAATTAAAAATACAAGATTTCATTACCTTACAAAACTGTATTATGCTGCTTCCGTAGTACAACAGCTAAATTCTCATATCTAGCCACTAGCTTAAAGTCTTGCTTCCTGACTTTAACAGTGTATAACGGCAGCTGCTACTGCGCTCTGCACGCCCCTACTTACATTCGATTCTGTCACTCAGGCACCATCTTTGGTTTAGTGGTGTCAAAGATACAATCCCTTCTACATGTGATAACCATAAAATGTAATTTTTCATGAAGTATTTTACAAAATCGGGCTCACATACAAGAGGACCACTCATAATAGGAATTCCATTTCTTTTCAGTTAACACGGTGTTTATTAAATATACGTATCTTCTGGTAAACCTTCCGGGATGTAAGGTCGTGGTCCATGAAACTCTTGAGCTCCTAACGTTTCGTCCAGAGCTGCGCTGGACATGTTCAGAGGGGTGTTTCTCCTCCGGTGAGTCTTGCCGACTGACGGGGCGGACGTCTGAGAGCTACTTATACATCGTAGAAAGTGGGCGTGGCCAGAGTTACACGTGATATGCAGAGATAATCTTTGTCAGAGATAAAACTTAACTGTCGATAGTAATCTCGTCACAGATAAAACTGTCTAGCAATTCTGTAGTGCTACTGTCCAAATATCACTAAGTTTCATGGTCTCTTCTTTACGATTAAAATTATCCCTATCTTTATATATTTCAATTGCTTCTCTAAAAAGCCGTGGGTAATACTTCGTCGTCCTTTGTAGACCTGTTTGTAGTAAAAAAAATTTTACGAGTTGTTTCACAACCCATTACGTTTGCGCAGTACTTGCCGCGATCGCTATTTTTAAATGTCTTCTGTTTAAAACGTCAAAATTTCACTAAGGAAATCTCCTACTGATAATTGTGAGAAAAACTGATTGAAGAAATTTGTTGTTGAGTGAAAGTGTCGACAGTACTGTGTAGCGTCGGCCCTGTTGGCGGGCGGGAGATCAGAATTGCTGGTTCCGTAGTGGGCTTGGATGTGATGGATACGTACAACGGTTTCAGTAGCCAGAACCAAGAGCTAGAATGGCTGTGGGCCGTGTGGTGGGGGGAGGGGTTTTGACGGTGGTTTGCGGGTTGGCGGCTGAGCGCTGGCTGGATCCCGGCCGCTGTAGTAAACAGTTCAGTGTGACTTGAAGAGGAGCCGAATGGCGACCGGGTGGTGATGGTTTCTGGGCCGGCGGCTGCTTTTCTTGAAGGCAGCGAACTCTGACCCCTGACATGTGTCTCGTGACACTTGGTGACGATCAATGTTAAATGCGTCGGAGGCTATATGGATCCTTATTCGACCCTCAGCTCAACGGGTCTGATGCTGACCCATACGGCGAACGTTGATCTCTGCATCAGTGCACCGCTGTAGAGCAGCGATGGCTTGCCAGGCCTCACGGCGGTAACATTCTTCACATTGGTCGCCGAATCACTGCCCTTCGTCGGCAGGCTAGCATGTGCTTATACATCCCAGTATCAGGACCAGGTGTGCAGATTCCCCAGGCATCACGCATAGTTCACTTTTTTTTTTTTGAGTCATCGGTCTTCAGGAACTCCCCAGCATCCTCGTACTGCTTCCCACAGAGTTCATTCTTCACTGAGCCAAACAGATGGAAGTCGGAAGGTGCAAGATACGGGCTACAGAATAGAACAGTGCAGTGAAAAAATGTGAACTCCTCTCGATTTCGCGGACTTACTTGTCATGGAGAAGTTTGCTTACATTTTTCTGGCCGCGAACAAACTGAAGTCTTAAATTCATTTATCTGAGGGTAGCAAAGCTGTGTGCATCCGCCCCGCACGCGTTCTTGTAGCAATGATAGCAGACTGTCCGTGCTTTTATTCACAGCCAGGTCTCGGCAGAGACTATGTATATCTGCGACGCTCTGATTTTCCGCCAAAAGGAACTCAATCTCAGCTCTCTACCTCCAGCGCACCTCTGTTATAGAAGCTATTTTTCCGGCTGCTTATAGCACCTCATTTGATGAAACTTATGATACGATATGGGCTGAAGCAGGATTATCCCACAAAAAAACCGCATTTTTCAACCTAAATTTGCCACAAAAAAAATGCGTTGCACTTATTTTTAAATGAACAAACCGCCATTTCACTGTATTGCCCGAGCTACAGACTGGAACCAGGTGACCGCAGGTTCCAATCCTGCCGCTGGCATGGATGTGTGTGCTGTCCTTAAGTTAATTAGGTTTGACTAGTTCTAAGTTCTAGGGGACTGATGACCTTAGAAGTTAAGTTCAGTAGTGTTCAGAGTCATTTGAATTATTTGAACTGTGTTGTTATATATTTACGACCCAGGTTTCGGCCTTTTAGACCATTTTAAAGTGATGTTTATGTCATTAACACATATTGAAGGACATAAATTCAATACGTGTTAATGACGTAAACTTCAATGGAAAAAGGCATAAAAGACCGAATCCTGGGTCGTAATTAAATAAAGAAAAATACAGTCAAGTATCGGTATGTTCATTTCAAAATTGTAGTATATAACTCCGCAACTTAAAAAACTATTGCATTTATTGTTAAATGCACTTCGTAGAAACGTTCAAAGGGCGCGGCTGATTTCCTTCCACATCTTTGAAACGACCCGTGCTTTTATTGTGCCTCTAGTGACCTCGTTGTCGACGAGTCGTTAAATCCTACTCTTCCTACCTTTCTGCAGGCATCTGCTGCAGTTCGCTCGTTCCCTGAGTGTGGGACTACACTGACTTTAGTCTTCCACCACAGAGCAGATATCTACAGCGTGTTCTGATTACCAGCAATAAATGACCTCCGTAGTATACAACTTGGGAAGCGAGTGATGCTACTATGGTCGTCGCCTGCGTAATTGGCTAATAAGCCAAAGTAGGTTGTTCCTCTCGTCTCTCTTCCAGAAAACGGCCCCATACCCCAAATCTTCGGAGGGTAAGTTTGTTTTGAAGAAGAAAGTTCATCGTCTCCGCCTAATTTCTCGTTTAGCGCTCAAATATTTGCGCGCCGAACTTTGGCGGAGCAAAGGAAGCGAAAGAGCTGGCTAGTGACTGTGTCGGCGATCCAGCGCCAGATACGGGACGGAGCGGGCGTGTCAAGAGTTTCCGTTTTATTGAAGTGGCTAAAATTTTACCGTCGCAGCGACGCGCCCGGCAGCCATCAGCCAGCCACGTTTAGCCCGCGTAATTACTTGCACAAAGTCAACAGCAACATCTTGCTGGCAGCAACACTTCCAGGGGGGATGGGCGAGCCCTCCGACGATAGTCGGATCCTTTTGAGATTTCTGATCCACTGCGAAATACAACTGCACGTAATCAAGTTAAATGCTCTGCCGGTTACGTGGGGTCGTATTTCACCTTACACGAAATTGCAATGACCTCTAATGTTTCCGGTTCTCAATTTTCCGGTTCTCAATTTTTCGGTTCTCAAGAAACAAGCCAAGGCCTCAGCACTGTAAAGGTTACAGTTACCGACAGCAGACTGAAGTAGTAAGTCGTAATCCTTAAGCCATCCTCTCACGGCACGTGAAAACGAACGTGTACGAGGAGCTGGTGCCGCCACAGCGTGAATCCCACTTTCCACTACATTCCGGAGCGTGAAATGAAGAATCTGGCATGCCAGATTTTTGCCACATGGAGAGGACCGCGGTCAGTGAGATGTGACATCGTTTTCTCACCAAAAGCAGAATGGAGCTGCGATACTGGATTAAGATGCGTATTCGATGGGTTTACTATATGAACACAAGCTGTTTCCAAGCATTTTCAAACGGAGGATCTCCCAAAAACATGTTATTCTAGCTACGATTTGTCATAATTGTGCCGTGCATCGAAACCTTCCGTAACGTTTTGTAATTTTTCGACCTCTCAGGTGGAATCGCTGGTTGTGTAGTATCTCTTTCTCAGAGAGGCTTGTGGTACGAATTTAGTCCGCGACGCGACGTGTGATGGGCAGCGACGGGATCTTTGAGTTAGGAGCGGGAAGAGGAAGGTGGCGAGCCGTGCCCTGCACTGGAAGCAGCCCGGAAAACGACTTGGCCGCACCTGGAGTGATACGCGCGACCTAGTTGTAGAGGAGAACTGTTGTTAAGAAAGCTTAATTTGGAAAGGTTCTCCCCTTCTGCAAGCTAGATTTCGGTTGCCCAATACTGGTATCGTCCGAAGGAGATCTGCAGTTAAAGCAACGGTTGGAGGATACTACAGCCGTCTCTATACTGTCTCTGAGCTCTGGTTGCATTAACGTACGAGCACTGGATAATCCACGTGAAACTGAGTAACTTTGCTATTGAGCACTTGCCCATGCGTGTGTTCTAGTGGTTCCTCTTACAAAATTGTAGTTCAGTCTGACCTTGCGGTGCGCTTAGTTTAATTATTTCGTGGCTGGTCATTTGTTTGTTTTAACTGTCCATGCTACAAGGCCGCCATTGATTTTGCCCTAGTGGAGGCCATTATTTTATATGGTTGTGTGGACCAGTGGTAACACATTTATCTTTCAGGTCTTATCACGCCAATTTAATAATGTGCGTGATGTATTGCCTGTAAGTGTGCGTAAGACTGACGTGTGAAATAAAATAAGACTGCAGGATTACTCTCTGTAAGCCCACTGCGGTTGCAGCGAATGAATTCTAATGCTGCAGATTTATTCTTGAGTTGAGTAATTACCATTTATAATTGTACTGTTCGCGTTTCTTAATTTGGCATTCATCTGAATGAGTTTTCCATCTGATTTTGTTTTGAAATTGTTCGGTACTTGTGTACAGTGAATGAGGAAATTTGGAAATGTGGAACTAGAAAAACTGGTATATACCAAACTTGTGGTAATGCGGTCCCGTTGTAATTTGTTGATGTGTATTTCAAGTACTTTTGTTAAATTCGATTTATCTGGGTATTGTTTTTAGGATTGGTGTGCTGTCAGCTCTTTATCATAAATTTATGTAAGGGCTATTGCGTGTATTTTTAAGATAGCATTGGACATACTACATTTTTTATCACAAGTAGTTATCCATCTAGAGTTGGATCTTTTAATAGATGTTATAATTGCTATGGGCTCAAATTTGACAGTAGTGTATCACACTTTATGCTTGAAATTTGATCATTTTAAATATTATCAATAAAGAGTAAGCAAGGTAGTGGCCACCCTTTAAAAGAAGGGTAGGGCAATATATTTTTTTATTAAGTGTTGAGTACGATTTGTTAGTCAATAAACTTGTTTTAAAGGATGTCTGAATTAATGTTAGCCCGGCACCTTATCACTCCTCGATAGCTGCTACAGTACTAATAATAAAACGGCAGGGAACGCCATATCACTAGATAAATGCTACCTGTACTTAATGATTTTACAGTTACAACTTGTGTGCAACGAAATTATACTTTTTCAATGCTACGGGAAAATGATGATCTATCAAAAGCACGTCTTTTTAATACAATTTGCACATTAATTGTTAAGTAATGACAGTTGTAGATACAATCTTTATACAGTTATGACATATGCAGTCAGTTGGCTCGTACGTGAAAGGCGTAGCGCAGTTGATAGCACAATGAACTGTAAGCTGTGAAGAGAAGGATAGCACAATCTTGCTTTCAATTTTGCAATTATGTTTTTTCACCTCCCGTTTTTTTAGCGATTTTAGATCTTCCTTAGTCATTTAATAGAATTATCTCAAAAGTCAAAGTTATTTATCATAAATAATGTATTTGAGGCAACGTTTGTCGCAAGAATCAACGGCCAGAAATCTTAACGTCACTGTCATGGAATAAAATAACGCAACGACTCTAAGTTTTGAAATCGATGTACTGTACTTCGGGGCGTTAGTAGTTATGCAACATCGAGATCACCGATATTATGTATCCGTCAACTGACATTAGACACTATGCTTTAACTATATTCAATTTAAAAGTAAAAATGGGACGAAAATTCATTTACAGTAACGATCAACTTCTAATAAAGTATGTATCTCCGATCGTTGTGCAGTATTATGTAGTGTTCCTCTACCTGTAATTCGCTGTTACAGCCCTCGACAAGTTCAAAATCTTCTTCATGATTTTCTCCCCTCTCGTCTTCCACAGCCGCTTAATGATAATATATCTGTTTTAGGAGCGTCCATTTTCATAAAGATATTGTGTAGTTTACGAAAAAAATATAGCCGAAAACTGCCACTGGAGAGCGCTGAGAGAGAAAATCACGTTGATCAGCTAGTTCCGCGTGCAGACGGCGCTGTCTTTTGTGAGATCGGATGTACTTTTATGGGCACCAGATAACGAGAAGACAGTCGAAAAACGCGTACGTACACATTCTAATGCTAATTCTTTGTTGATGCTAACATCCTTTTCTGTCGTTGGTATTGGCACTGTTTCAGTTCAATGCAACTGTCACAGCCTATCTATGATCGCTTCCAAATACTTCCAACCATGTTGTCCTGTTCCTTTCTTTCCCAACGCTTTCTCTTCCACAATGTTAACGATGAATATATGCGCCATGATTTACCCAATTAATTTCATTTTTCTCATTCGCTTTTCCTGTAATAACCTTTTCACTTCGTTGAATTTCTTTGAGACTTACAGTTTGGTTATCCTTTCCGTCCAGCCCGTTCTTGTCGTTTTCCGATATATCCACATTTCAGCAGCTTCAAGTATTTTACTTTCAAATTTATAGTGTTACAAACCGCTGCAGCTGCCAGCTTCCCATCGTACTCCAGGACTGGTTTCGAAATTTAAAGCTTTATCTTCAGGTGCTACAAACTGTGACCAGAAGGAGGGGCCACTATCGTACAAAAACTTTGGGGCTGACAAACTGAAATGAAATCTACAGTTGTGGAAAGTGGTGTACTGAATTATGAGCACTGATGTGCGCCGCTATAGTCATTGAGTAATGGGGGATCACATCCAGGTTTAATACACAAATGAGTCTGCAACATAAATTCTACACTACTAGCCATTAGTATTGCTGCACCCAGAAGAAATGCAGATGGTAAATATGCTTTCATTGGACAAATATATTATACTAGAACTGACATTTGATTACTTTTTCGAGCATTTTGGGTGCATAAACCCAGAGAAATCAGTACCCACAACAACCACCTCTGGTCGTAATAATGGCCTTGGTACGAATGGGAATTGAGTCAAACAGAGCTGGGATGGCGTGTGAAGGTGCAGCCACCAATGCAGCTTCAACACGATACCACAGTTCATCAAGAGTAGTGACTGGAGTATTGTGACCAGCCAGTTGCTCGGCCACCTTTGACCAGACCTTTTCAGTTGGTGAGAAATCTGGAGAATGTGCTGGCCAGGGCAGCAGTCCAACATTTTCTGTATCCAGAAAGGCCCGTACAGAACCTGCACTATGCGGTCGTGCATTATCCTGCTGAACTGTAGGGTTTCGCAGGGATCAAATGAAGGGTAGAGCCACGGGTCGTAACACATCTGAAATCTAACGACCACTGTTCAATGTGCCGTCAATGCGAACAAGAGGTAACCGCGACGTGTAACCAACCCCATACCATCACGTCGGGTGATGACGATGACGAATACACGCTTCCAATGTGTGTTCACCGCGATGTCGCCAAACACGGATGCGACCATCATGATGCTGTAAACAGAACCTGGATTCATCCAAAAAAATGACGTTTTGCCATTCGCGAACCCAGATTCGTCTTTGAGTATACTATCGCCGACGCTCCTGGGTGTGATGCAGCGCCAAGGGTCACCGCAGCCATGGTCTCCGAGCTGATAGTCCATGCTGCTGCAAACGTCGTCGAACTGTTCGTGCAGATGGTTGTTGTCTTGCAAACGTCCCCATCTGTTGATTCAGGGATCTAGATGTGGCTGCACGATCCGTTAAGCCATGCGGATAAGATGCCTGTCATCTCGACTGCTAGTGATACGAGGCAGTTAGGATCCAGCACGGCGTTCCGTAAGACCCTCCTGAACCCACCAACTACTTATTCTGCTAACAGTCATTGGATCTCGATCAACGCGAACAGAATTGTCGCGATGCGATAAACCGCCATCGCGGTAAGCTACAATCCGACCTTTATCAAAGTCGAAAACGTGACGGTACGCATTTCCCCTCCTCACACGAGGCATCACAACAACGTTCCACCAGGCAACGCGGGTCAACTGCTGTTTGTGTATGAGATATCGGTTGGAAACTTTCCTCAAGTCAGCACGTTGTAGATGTCGCCAACAGCGCCAACCTTGTGTAAATCCTCTGAAAAGCTAATCCTTTGCATAGCACAGCATCTTATTCCTGCCGGTTAAATGTCACGTTTGTAGCACATCATCATCGTGGTGTATCAATTTTAATGACAAATAGTGTATATTTGGGGAAGGTTCCGGACAGAAATTAACTCAATATCAATATAAATCAAAAAGTAACTGAACTCACCCGCAGGACCAGCAGCAACTATAGCGCCCGCCTGGACAGCACGATACATGACTAGTGCTGTCAACCCAGACGTCAGGTGACCGCGGCTGCGAAATCGATTGACGTAGGTGACAGTGCCCTGTAGAATCTAAGTAGATAGCCGTAAGAGACTAGCAAATGGAGGCTAACTGACCCGTCCGTTTACGTAAATGTGGTTTACAAAATCGATAGCAAATAAAACTACAAATATATAATACATATAACAACGTACAAGCATGGGGTATCGGCAGAAATGCCTAAACGTCAACGTGACAGCGTACATCAGAATAAAATGGTATGAGATAAAAATACAGCTAAAACAGTGAATCGGATTATGTATAACAATGTATTTAAAAATTGATCAATAAGACGACGAAAGTTGAGATATGGTAGGAGAAAGATTTTTGCTGTTACGTTCGGTTCTCACGTATGGACTCGTCTTATAGACCAGAAATATCTCAGTATAAAGGGCTTAGTTAGGATTAAAATGATAAACGCAACGGAGATTACAAAGTGCACACGCAATACAACAATAAACAAGGAGCAAAAGGGGACATAAACAAGGGCTGGGTAAAGTGAGTTCAGAAATTAATACGTGTAGTTGATGGGATCCCTGTACTTGGAGTAAAATAGGACTAATACAGCGAAAATTAACTAACGTAAACTATATTAGATACATGGGAGCGTTACTTCTGAGACAAAATATGTAATAATAAATAAACGTAAGTGTTTGGGGAAATCCTAAAGGTCAACCTGTCAGAACGCATGACAATGAAAACATAAAAGTAGAAGTGCAACAAAATCAGAGGTGCTGATAATACGTATACATGAAGTACATCCAAAAAGCTAGCAATAAGACGACGACAGATGAAGGGTAGCAAGACAAAGATCAGTAATCCCGTATGATCATGTCTTTAGGAGCCAAAACAGGGTCTTAAGATAGAAGGTTTTGTTTGGCGTGAGTGTGGTCCCGCATTACAGACTGCCCAGACCACCACAATATATGATCCCCAAATTATGTAAGTACATCTTTATAAACAACTGTAGCTTTCAGTTTAGTATGTCAGCCTGAAAGTTATTGAAATAAATAAAAATATAAGCTGCATTGTACAGTTTCTGGTTGTAAGCCTAATCTGTGATAAACAATTGTCGTAAAGTGAAGACAAAACTGCACTGAAATAGTAATTAATTGTCGAAATTAAAAGGGAAATCTTTCATCCTGTTAAAGTTAGCAATCAGACTGCAAGAATTTTGAGCAGTATAAACTGTCTAAATAATTAACTAGGACATGAAACCTAGAGTAATGGGCTTTGCAAAACTTGATCACAAAAATTGTCCCTGAATGACGTCTTGGCCCTGATTACATAAATAAAAAATATATAATCTTTTCTCTTTACCTCTGTTCTGCGCAAATCTGAATAACGCGTTGCCGTACTGTTCTGTCTTGCGCGCCGCTATGCTAAAGCTGCAAATTACTGTATCTACATAGAGATACAAGAGAGGTGCAAAGAGCTCTCTGCTAACTGCAAATCGAACATACATTGTTGTATTATCCATTAAGAAGAATTGTAAGAGGAAAGTTGGTAAGAAAATGAAATATACGCATAAATGACAACACACTGTTTTTCTTGAATATTGGGAAAAAGTGCTCAAGGCAGGTTTTAAATTTAATGATCTTCTCAACACCCCACTATAAACTCTTCTAAGCAGCAAGAAAAGAATATATGTAAAGTCCAATATGTCATAGCACATACAAATAGCATGGGAAGACCCCATTACATTCAATGTAATGTGCAAACTTACTTGCAGCATTACCAGAATCGTTGCATACAAATTTATCATAGCAAAATGTGAAAAATAGTTATCAAGAGTGAAGTATGTCATATTCGGTAACATAGTAACACAGCTCTATAAAATAGTTGTATACATTCAGAACAGTGTGCAAACACAGTTGATTTATGACAAGATAATTTTCAAATGATTGCAGGAGCATCTTAATGTTAACATAAAAAATACTTATACTAATATCTAAGCTAACTATCTCGCAGAGTAAACACACTCAGCTGAATAATAGGATCTCCATGAACTACCGGAACAAACAGGACATGAGTAGGAAAAGGAAGGTTTGTGTAGTGCACTAGGCCTATTGTACCTGTGGAAAGAGATAATTTTGTCATTCGCCGTGTTTCAGTCAACATAGCAAAAAAAATAATTTGCTCAAAATAACCAATATATGCCAGACTTGACAAGACAAATATCATTAAACAGCAGGTTTGCAGCTCATGGTCTAGGGGCGAGCGTTGCAGCCTCTGGATCACGGGGTCCTGGGCTCGATTCCGTGAGGGGTTGGGGATTTTCTCTGCCCGGTGACTGCATGTTTGTGTTGTCCTCATCATTTCATTCTCATTATCATTCGTGACAGTGGCTAGATTGGATTGGGTAAAAAAAGTGGACTTTATAAAAATTGGGATTTTGTATGGGAGCTAATATGGGCGCTACCGAGCGCGGTTCAGTGATCCACAAACCAAACATCATCATCATCATTACATAGCAGAAAAAGCGTAATCACCAGAAAACAGGAATGTAGGAATCCAAACGCAGATCATCATAGAGAGAAAGAAATCAAGTCTAGCAAAGCAACAAATTACTTAAAAAACAACCCTAATCTCACACCGTGTACACAAGGAAAGAAATATCATCATGAAGTCTCAAGATAATATCCTCATAATCTACACAAAGTCTCTCCTTAACATAGTATCTTCATAATAAATACATCATAAAGACTCATTGTAATACTAGAACTACCATGGTTATTCGGAAGGTAAGGAACGATCGGTAGCGAACTGGAAGGCACAGTGAAAATATGATGAAGTTTTGCACAGATGTGTTGGGCAGTGTCTCTAGTGTTCCCACCGATCGTGTTTTTAGTTCTGAGCACACAGGGAACACATAGAGATAACTAGAACAATAGTGTCTCCCCCCAAGAACGAGGGCCTTGTGAGAAATTTCGCTTCAAGCTATGGAGCCATCATTACGTAACTGTCATGCATTTTCATCTTCAAGACAATTCTCAGCCGCATTCTGTAGGGGCAATGAAGATGCCCTTACATCGTTCTCAATTGGAAATGTTCGATTACCCACAATAAAGCCCGTAATTGTCTGAGTTTCATTTATGCTCACATGAACCGCTGGCTATGAAGACAACATTTTAGCACAGGCAACGAGCTGTAGGCCAGCGTAGAGAATTGGCGGAAAGCACTGGCGTCTGCCTTCAATAACGAGGTTATAGGAAAGTTGGTACAACGCTATGACCAACATTAAAGTCGGATCAGTGACTATGTAGATAAGTAGCTGGAAGTTATAGCTATATGTTGCAAATAAAACAGTTTTCATTTTCACTGTGGTTTCCATTTCGCGACCTATTGTTCCTTACTTTCTGAATAGGCCTCGTACATGCACAAGATCATAAACATCATATCATTTGCGGACAGAGGCAAGGCTTGACATATTCTCAATCCAGTATGACCTGTTAAAAATTGGATTAGTACAACCTTTGAAAATTAATCAGGTGCTAAACCACAATACAGGGTCTGCCAAGGCGTCTGCCTCATTACCATTACCCAGACGCTTGCTATTTGGTTCTGTATGTACCAAGCTGACTGTGACAAGCTGCTGGAGTATATAGGTCCGTCACTGCTTAACAGAATTATGGTAAGAGGTGGCGGAAAGGAACCATGTACAAGTGCAAGGTGGGTCTGTAACAGTTAACTACATAGGATTAACACTTGCTAGTAGTAAAAAGAATTGCAAGACTAAGTTTCACCATAAATATCAAAGGAAATATACGTCATAGTCTATAATGTATCTGCCTACAGATAATGAACCAAACTGGCGAAGCATTCTCCATTCCATCCAAAATTGAAGACAAGTAAAGCATAGCATGATCTACATATGACATTCTTGAAATGACAAAGCATGAGTATAGAAAATGATAAGACACAAATTAGGTGTAAAAGTATCAGTTGTATGCGTATGTTGTCTGTCAAGCTGTGTATGTGTTTTCTAATTCACTCAGTAAATATGAGAAAGTCATTGCTTCCACAAGAACAAATAGGCCAAGATAATGCAGTGGATTATTATTAGGTAAGAAAAAAGCGTTAGTATATACTAGTAATTAGACCAGAAATATACATTGCTGTAAGATGTAACATGGCTGTACCCTGTTTTGTTTCCCTCATAGTGATAAAAATTACCAAGTATATACAGCGTTGCATAAAAATCCCACGAAAGTGAGAACACTATATCATACAGAAGAAACTTTAGTCTAGTATGAAATACCTGTAGAGCAGTTCTATTTTTAACATGTCATGACTGATACAGAATCCTCTTTTATACTTATAAACCAGAAATGTTATCGTGTAAAATAAAAATCGACTTAACGACAAGAAGCTCCCTAATTCCTAACCATTATCTAAATATTCATCATCATCATAATCATCATTATCGTCTCATCATTAACTTCACATAGCACATTATATAAATAAGCCACATAAAATATGCTCATATACTACATTAATTATCGTAAGTATCATAAACATATAAAAATGCAGTAAACTTCATAATACAAGTCATTTGAAATATACCAACACAAAACTCCCTGTTCCGTCTACATCGATTGCCTCCCACATGAAAAACACCTCAGAACCATAAGTATAAAAATCTCAATACTGTACACAAAACACTTCCAGTGACTATAGATCCCAGAAAAAGAGATCATAGCGCTCAACAAATATTCCTTCTAACAGTTGACAAAAACTATGAAAGCAACAGGCTTGGATAGCATCAGATAAATGGTAGAAAATACTCCTGAGTAACAGCAATGTAAATCCAAATACAGGTGCAAGTCCAAAGTTATAAGAAAATAAAAGATAACTAGGCTGTAGTAATATCAGTCCGGCAGTAATCCAGATTACAGTGTAAGGGTGTTGTCTGTAAAGCTGTGTATGTGAGTCCTATTCATAGAAATCTTTGATAAGTTACAATATCAGGGATATCGCTCATTATAAAACAATAACCAAGAAAATCGGTTTGGTTACACCAATCCCATAGTAAACAATTTCTCGGTTTGGGTACGTTGTCCGTAAAGCTGTGTGAGTGTGCTCCATTCGTGAAATTCTTTCATAATTGTAATATTGTGCATACCCATACTACGTTTTGGTTCTCAAATTTTCCACTTACAAAGCATTCGGATGAAAAATACGACCAATTCTGTGTAGTCCGTTATAGCAAAGAAGAAAATTGCTGAACAACCGTTTTCCTTTATCAGACAAAATGTGTGATCTGACAAGTACTTACTGATATATCTGAAATGATCGTTTAGTTCCGGAAGGTTGCTGGCGTTGAATCCTATTTTCTACAGCTCCTTTGATGTTTCATAAAGCTATTTCCTCAATTTGATGGTGTCGTAAGCAACGTGACTTAGGTAACGGTACAAGTTCTCTGATTCTGTCAGGTGACAATATGTTTTCCAGAACAAGGTACGGAGAAAGTAAGGTAGAACCGTAGGGAATAGAGTTGATAACATCCTGAAGTGTGTAAATACACTCCTGGAAATTGAAATTAGAACACCGTGAATTCATTGTCCCAGGAAACTTTATTGACACATTCCTGGGGTCAGATACATCACATGATCTCACTGACAGAACCACAGGCACATAGACACAGGCAACAGAGCATGCACAATGTCGGCACTAATACAGTGTACCTTTCGCAGCAATGCTGGCTGCTATTCTCCCATGGAGACGATCGTAGAGATGCTGGATGTAGTCCTGTGGAACGGCTTGCCATGTCATTTCCACCTGGCGCCTCAGTTGGACCAGCGTTCGTGCTGGACGTGCAGACCGCGTGAGACGACGCTTCATCCAGTCCCAAACATGCTCAATGGGGGACAGATCCGGAGATCTTGCTGGCCAGGGTAGTTGACTTACACCTTCTAGAGCTAGTTGGGTGGCACGGGATACATGCGGACGTGCAATGTCCTGTTGGACAGCAAGTTCCCTTGCCGGTCTAGGAATGGTAGAACGATGGGTTCGATGACGGTTTGGATGTACCGTGCACTATTCAGTGTCCCCTCGACGATCACCAGAGGTGTACGGCCAGTGTAGGAGATCGCTCCCCACACCATGATGCCGGGTGTTGGCCCTGTGTGCCTCGGTCGTATGCAGTCCTGATTGTGAAGCTCACCTGCACGGCGCCAAACACGCATACGACGCTCATTGGCACCAAGGCAGAAGCGACTCTCATCGCTGAAGACGACACGTCTCCATTCGTCCCTCCATTCACGCCTGTCGCGACACCACTGGAGGCGGGCTGCACGATGTTGGGGCGTGAGCGGAAGACGGCCTAACGGTGTGCGGGACCGTAGCCCAGCTTCATGGAGACGGTTGCGAATGGTCCTCGCCGATACCCCAGGAGCAACAGTGTCCATAATTTGCTGGGAAGTGGTGGTGCGGTCCCCTACGGCACTGCGTAGGATCCTACGGTCTTGGCGTGCATCCGTGCGTCGCTGCGGTCCGGTCCCAGGTCGACGGTCACGTGCACCTTCCGCCGACCACTGGCGACAACATCGATGTACTGTGGAGACCTCACGCCTCACGTGTTGAGCAATTCGGCGGTACGTCCACCAGGCCTCCCGCATGCCCACTATACGCCCTCGCTCAAAGTCCGTCAACTGCACATAAGGTTCACGTCCACGCTGTCGCGGCATGCTACCAGTGTTAAAGACTGCGATGGAGCTCCGTATGCCACGGCAAACTGGCTGACACTGACGGCGGCGGTGCACAAATGCTGCGCAGCAAGCGCCATTCGACGGCAACACCGCGGTTCCTGGTGTGTCCGCTGTGCCGTGCGTGTAATCATTGCTTGTACAGCCCTCTCGCAGTGTCCGGAGCAAGTATGGTGGGTCTGACACACCGGTGTCAATGTGTTCTTTTTTCCATTTCCAGGAGTGTATATTTCTCCCAATCTCTGTGTTTCTTGTGATAGCACAATCTGCATAGTTTAACTGTCTCTTTTATAATGTGTTTTGCTGGATTTGAAGCATAATGTAAATGTGTTCGATTTTCCTGAAAGCGCGAGGTCAGTAAGTTGATCTAAATTGTGGACCGTTGTCTGAAATGACCTACTTCTGTTAAAAAAACTCTTAACAAAGGCAGTGGAAGCAGTTTTGTCAGTAGCTTTCCTCAAAGATGCGAATGAAAAAAATTTTGACGTGAGCTCTACAGCTACGAAAATATAAGGGAAGCCTTATCTGCTGCTAACAATAGTCTGCTAGATGACGCAATTTCACGCGAATGATATGATACAACTGAGCATAAAAGAAAGATCTCATAATTTGAGCTTCATAAGGACACGCGAATGCATTTCTCTATATTAAAAAAAACCCTTCCATGAAGAATGGAGAATCATTTGCGGGCTCCATAATGAGCGTAACTGAGATGTATGTACTACATAAGTTTGTTAACAAGATGCTTAGGAATGCAAGCAAGCCATTTGGGACTGTCAGGTGTTAACCTTTTAAACAAGATGTTATTCCGAACGAAATGGTAGAGTCTAATAGAAGGTTTGGTTTTGTCACGCCACTGCCGTTCTTTCCAGATAAGATCGTTGTGTTTCTCTTTAGCAACGTCGGTCATCACCGAAGAAATAAAGTTTTCGAAAGCTGGCTGTAGAATGTATAATACACTGAACTTGGTGTGGTAAAAGTCTGTTGAAGAACCAGACGGAGTACCACCAAGTGAGCGAGACAATACAGCGACAATGTTGTCAACACTGGGAATGTAGATGACTGTAAAGCGAAATTCTTGTAAATACATAGCCCAACAATGGAATGAAATTTCAACACCCTGTGATCAGTATAAATTTTGGTATGTCTGCTAAATAAGAAGTGACGGAATTAGGCAAAGGCCCACATGACTGATAAACATTTAATTTCTTTTATAGGATACTTAAGTTCAGCTGGAGACAGGACGCGGCTAGGGAAAGCAATGCTTTTCTTAACAACAATGCTGTGTTTTTCGATCTCTTGAAACAGACACCAACGGCCGTTTTAGAACTATCAGTGGCCAAACACAACTCACTTGAAAGATCAGGATGAGAAAATAGAGGAGGGTTCAATAAAGCTTGTTTTAAATTTATAAATTCTTGTTGAGCTTGGTTGTCCTACAACCAGTTAGAGTTTTTGCCGCTACGTTGGCACAAACGTGGGGTATCGAGAGCCTTGTAGTGCACAAAACGACGGAAAAAAATTTACCAAACCGAGAAAACTTCTGACTTGACGTAGGGAAGTGACTGTGGTGATGTCACGAATAGCTTGCAATTTATTGGGGTCAGGTTCAATGGCAGAAACAGATATGACGTGACCTAAAAATCTGATGTTAGATTTGCCGAATTCAGATTTGCTCAGGTTTACTGTAACACCGAGTTCAGAAAAAGACTTCTAACAAAGAATTCAAGGTATCATTGAGTTCAACCCAGGTCTTTTCACATAAGAGAATATCATCGAAATAAATGGTAATCTTATTTTTCAAATGCACTGGTACAACAGAATTGAAATCTCTGATGAAAGCTGAAGACGAAATGTTTAATCAAAAAGGAAGTTTACGGAACTGATAGCATATGCCAGAGCAGAGGAAGCCGTATATTTGCGGAATCAGCGTGCAGTTCAATCTGCCAGAAATTAGATTTTACATCAAGGGAGGAGAAAACAGTGACTGTATGAAAATTCTGAAGAATCTCTTCCAAGGTCTGCGGTCTATTGGTTTCTGGTATAATAATGTTGTTAACTTGCCTGGAATCGAGAACAAACCTCAGTGAACCAACTTTCTTTCAAACAATATGAAGCGCACTGTTAGAATGATTGGCCGCCGGCTCAATTATATCTTGTTGAAGCTTGGAATTAAATTCTTGTTTACCTTTCTGACGATAAACAAAAGGAATGGTGTAGTGTCGTCCAGTTAAAGCTTTGTGTGGCTTAACTTGAAATTCATGAAGAAAATGACGAATAGTGCCAGGGGGCCAGGAACATTATCAAAAAGTGAGCATGAGTTTATAAGATTTCCTGTAGTTATTCTTTAAGAAAATCAGAGGTGGCTTTACAGTTGTCAACTTTGTTCTAAATCGTGTCTAAAATGTCAGTCACAGTGTCATTATCGTTGTGTTTACAGTTCTGGTCAGCAGAATTAAATTGTTTGGTGTACCAGACGATATTTTTGTTCGGAGAAAGAAAATGTAGGCGATTGTTAGCTTGTTTCTCGCTAAAGAGGCTCTGATCAAAATTTAAAGACGTCATACTGTCGTCTTTTTGTAATGTAATACAAGAGTTTTTAAAATCTAGCACTCCTTTATGTTTAAGAAATCGATGCCCAGAATTTCAGTGGTTTATAGTGGAACGAGAAGAAAGTTGGCGAGAAACGTGTGACCTTGAGTAGAAAACTGTAAATGAGTTTGTGATTTCACTTGAACGAAAGACGTCATACTGTCGTCTTTTTGTAATGTAATACGAGTTTTTAAAATCTAGCACTGCTTTATGTATAAGAAATCGATGCCCAGAAAGACTTCAGTTGTTAATAGTGGAACGAGAAGAAAGTTGGCGAGAAACGTGTGACCTTGAGTAGAAAACTGTAAATGAGTTTGTGATTTCACTTGAACGCTTTTACCAGGTACAGCACCATTTATTTTGATTTTGTTGAGAGGTAATACCGGATATGAATAATCACTATTGCACCGGTAGAATGCTCTCATGACAGTAACGGGAGAACCATAATCCACAAGTACTTTTAATACGTGTTTGTCTACTTGAATGGTAATAACGGGATGATAAAAATGCATCAGAGGCTGTTCAGTTTCACGTAACAGTAAATCTCTGGTGGCTTCTAAGCGGATCATATGCTCTATAATGTGTGCAGAATGCGATGTACCCTGTGTAGGTAGAGCATCAGCATCTTCTGACACCTGTTCCGTTAGTCATTGCTGCTTAGCTTCTGCACCGCACGATGCGTTGGCAGATACGACTTCAATGATCTGAACCTTGCGCTGGGGTTCTGAAATAAATTTTGATTACCTTGACGCGGATGAAAATCTGAATCTGGTTCATTTAAGAATAAAGACTGGTTGTTATTAAAGTGCCCGTTATTCCTGTAATTATGATTAAAACTTCTACTTTCCTGCTTATTCCCATTGTGAACTTGAAAATGCAGGACTTGCCGTAAGAGTTTTGCTGGTGCGGCTGTTGTCTGTAGTTACGTAAAGTGTTCCTGTGTATAAATTAATTACTAGAATCATTTTGGGAGAATGATTGCTGATGTCACGGCTGTTGCGGCAAAGGCTGAGTTATGTGGTGTCTGGAATTAACATATTGCTTAGTAGACTGTTGAAAATTATGATTCTGCTATTGGTAGTTACTAGGAAGATTTTGGTTCTTCTGAAAAGGTCATTGCTGATTACCAGTTAAATACTGATTTTTGGAGTCAAAATTTCTGTTACGTCTTTCACTCCCAAAATAGATACTCTTATTGTGATTGGGAATCGTACCAGAATGACCACCGTTGTGTTTGTAGTGGAAGTTGTTAGTTAAGTTATAATTATTCTTCTGGTTGAAAACGATTGATCAATCTCTATTACTAGTGAAATTTCACGATAACCACGTATATTAGATGTTTTTTGACCTATTCGTAACGCACGTTTCAAACGTCCTGGAACTTTGGAACCACAGAGCTGAATCAAACGTGACGGGCTGAAACGCTCAAGAAAATGCTGGATTTGTTGTACCATTTATTCAAAGGATTGTGTTAATGTTTTAAAATTCGAGTTGTTGAAGTTCGGAAAATTTATCAGTTTGTCTTTTACATTGCGCTCTGTCGTCCCAGACTAGTACGCTGCGAGGAAAGTGCTTTGAAATTCTTCAGCTGAAAAACATTGGCGTGCAATAGGTTGCATTCTTGTTGACGATTCACCTTCCAAGAAGTTACAAATAAATTTTAATTTATGACAGACGGGGCAATTTGGCGGCAAGGAAAAGGTAAATTTCTGAATCCAGTTTAAGGGATGTAAGCATTTAGGACCATTACGAAACACTTTGAATTTCCTGACAAAAAAAAATGCTAGTAGTCACATCCGTCGGTTTTAAAATTATCAAAAAACGTTGACGTCTGAAAAAAGTGCTGGAGTAGTCATGTAATTGTAAAAAGTCTTTTTCGCTGACCGGTATAGGAAGCTGAGGTTGCGAAGAATGCTCTATATTATGGTCGATACAAGGTATGGCAGTCCTGAGAAGTTGCATCGTCCTTATTGTCAAACAAGTGAGCGTTATGATCATTAAGTTCTGGTTTGATTTGACGATTAATTTGCATCAGTCCCTGTCGAAAGTTTTCACGTCTTTGAAATTCTTCAGTGTTAACGAAGAGTACCTGTTTTGTACCTTCATGTGGAGTGTCATGATTTAATTTTAATTGTGCTACTGTGTTAGCGAGCTCATCTTATTCAGCTTTCAGGTTGTCATATTTGTCGTGAATTATAGTACATCATCTTTGAGTGACTTTAAATGTAAAGCATGACTACGCTTTTTATTTTGCAGAGTAACAACAATTTCACTGGGTACCGACTTTCTAATTTTAGCAATAAGTAGTGCTTTGTCCTGCCGCAGAGTTTCAGAAATGATATTAAGTTGTTCATCAATGGCTGCTCCTTTATCTGACACGTTGATTTAGGCTGTCATGAGCTGTTGTTTAACGAGATATGGCGTTGGTAACCTCTGTTGAAATAACATTTATACGGTCTGTTAAAGTTTTGTAGCTGTCTTTTAATTCGTCAGAGAGTGCCATATAATTGTCACGGAACGGATCTAAAGGTTTATTTTGCTCTTCGAACTTGTGATTACGCTCTTCCAAATGGGCAGTCCGTTCTGACATCACTGTAAGAGGTCAATGATTTTTAGTACATTCATCATTAAGTTCTTGAAATTGCTTTGTGAGGGACTCATTACTATTTTTATGGTCGCCAAAATGAGTGGACTGTTCATCAAAACGTGAGAATTCTTCGTCAAAGCAAGTGGATTCTTCACAAAAAATGAGTGGATTGTTCATCAAAACGTTCATTATTAAATTTTTTGCATTTCACCTGAACTGAAACAAAACGATGGAACTGAGCTTGCGGCAATAAATTCATATTGCCTGTAGACAAATGAAGCTGCTGCATGACAGTTCTGTCGGAAAAATTCCGTAAAGACTGGATGTTGCGTTTTTTGAAAGGTAGAGAATTTTCCATAGTTATGTGTGTGATGTTAGTATTCTATAAAATAAAATATCAGAATTACCACAAACATTATCTGAACACGGAATGCTGATTCCTGTCAGGAGTGTCTACAATGTTCGTAACTTGACTATCGGGTTGCAAAGACACAGCGACTTGCATTATTACGTCTGAAATATGATTAATGTTAGTAGCAACAGAATGGTCATAAATGGTATTGTTGCTGTCGTTTTCATATTGCAAATCAGATTTTTGCGAATTAATCGTCATGCTTGAATTCCTGACAAACGTATTACGCAGCATGATAATAGAGAATTGTAAAAAAAATCACATCACGGATTTAAAAGACAACGTCGAGAATAATTATTTCAAAACTGCAAGGCAAAACACAGTATTAGAAAAATATGTGTTTAGTTAAGGTACAATGATTATCAAAGTAAGACAGAAAATGGTTCAAATAGCTCTGAGCACTATGGGACTTAACTTCTAAGATCATCAGTCCCCTAGAACTTAGAACTAGTTAAACCTAATTAATCTAAGGACATCACACACATCCATGCCCGAGGCAGGATTCGAACCTGCGACCGTAACGGTCACGCGGTTCCAAATTGTAGTGCCTAGAACCCCATGGCCACCCCGCCGGCAGAATAAGACAGAGCAGTATACAATTTCTGACTGTTTCTCAAAATATTCCTACATCGCCCGAGCTATATAAGGACATCGCCATATGAAAATTATATGAAAAATATATTAAATATGGACTGAACTATACTGTTTCTGATTGTAAGTATGAGCTGTGATAATCAACTGTTGTAAAGTGGAGGCAAATCTGCATTGAAATAGTAATTATTTGTCGAAATGGAAATGGATATATTTCATACTGTAACAGTTAGCAATCTGAATGCAAGAATTTTGGCAGTGTAAACTGCCTAAATAATTAGAATAATTAACTTGTACATGAAACGTAGAGTAGTTACCTTTGCAAAATTTGATAACAAAACCTGTCTCTGAATAACATAAGTTGACTCTGATTGCGTAAATAAAAAAAAATCGTAATCTTCTCTCCTTATCTCTATTCTGCGCAAATCTGGATAACGCGTTGCAGTACTGCTCTGTCTTGCGTGCCGCTGTACTAAAGCTGAAAATTAATATATCTACACAGAGACACTCCAGGGGAGCAATGAGTTCTCTCTTAACTGCAAATCGAACATACTTGGTTGGATCACCTATTAAAAAGAATTTTAAGATGAAGGCTGGTAATGAAATATGCGCATAAATGATAGCACTCTTGTTTTTTTCGTGTATTTAGAAAAAGTGCTCAAGGCAGATTTTAAAGTTAATGAACTCCTCAACATGCAAACAGTATATTTTTCTATCTTCACAATCTAACCACTTTCAGTACAATAACCAAGTTCGTTCGATGGCGCAGAAATAGTGAAAAAAATATCACTGTTGTATTTATCCGACATTCCATTAGTTTTCCTCCTTCACAAATCAGTTTCATAACCATGTCGATTGAACAAAATGAGTGACTGAGACATTAAATTTGAATCATAACATTGCAATAGCTTCCTCACTAACACAGTTGAGCTTCGACTCTACCTCTCTAAAGCTAAACAATGGCAGTTCTTCCGCACCCTCGCTCAGTTCAATGATATTAGCTTTATTTCTACGATACAGCTTAAAACATCGCTGTTCGTTTACAATCGATTCAGATACCAAAATTATACATGTCACCTATCAAGCCTCATAATGCTCTGAATTTAAATTTTATGCTATAAATATGTTTCTCAGATCCAGTTGTTCATCTGATCAAATATTTAATACTTTCCAGTTTACAAAGAATCAAAATTTAACTTTTTTTAAATTTTATCCATATTTTGCAGCTTTAAACGCGACTGTATTCAATACACTCAAGCTATGAATTAAAAAACCTCAAACCTTTTCGTGACAAGAATATGCACTTCATGTCATTCAAGAGAACACATAAAGCATGTATTAAGACGAATAACACCTGAAGATGGATCTAGACTGTCCTAAATGCCGCGTGTACTGAACAAAACACGAAAAATTGTGACTGAAGGCGTTTTTTGAAACTTTAACTTCCATGATCTCGCAAAAGAATTCTAACATATGCATTCACAAGTTCTCTGGTTAAAACTTTATTCTTAGTCATAAATTTCTGTTTTCCCAGTGAAATCCTTCACTTCCATTAAACATCTATTGTTCTTTTTGAGCGTATTACCGATGTAACAATATAGTTTCCTCATTAATTCCGACTTAAAAAGAGATATTATCACTGCTGCCTTCGGCTAATAGTATGGCAAATATGAGCAGCCTCAGTGGTCGAATCACTCACTTGACCATAGCCAACTACTTAAGAGATACGCAGGTGAAGTGGAGTTCCTGTGGCCTTCATTCATATTCAAACCTTCCATCCAAGCGGATGTCGCAACCGCTAGGCCCACAATAAAAAAATTTTGCGCTGGAGACAATGATAAAAAGTTCCAGCTTGAGTAGAATAATGAGTTTGTCCAGCTACAAGATGGAGTTGGTACGATATGTTGTTGATCCAAAGTGTCTGTTTTGCAGCACAAAATTGTAAGAGCTGTACTTAATCCATAATAAGCCCTATCCGTTGAACAGTGTAAATCGTCTGATGTTATTACAAATATGAAATGATCCATGTAGTTAAAAAATTTACATGAATCCAGTGATGTCACAAGAAACTGTCACTGCTATTCATAATTTTTTAGCTAGAATTCAGGGCAATGATAGGTCTATTATTTCCATAATACGGTTTTATTAAGGTTTAAGTGCCAGTAATATCTACCTACCTCCAATGATTCAGAATTTGGCTGATAATAGCAGTGTACTGCACAAAATCCTTTGCGTTTCTTGAGTGGTCAGGATTTTCAGAAACATCTTGCTTCAGTAACTACAACATTCGCCATTTTCGTTATTTCAGTAGGTCCGTCCTACTCAAATAAGTTTTTTAAGAACGAAGACCAAAGGCGATTATTAAAGATGAAAACAAGTGAAAATGGTTTCATATGGCATTCAATAAATAATATTTGACTATGTTGAAACGTCTTTACGAAGTTGGATAAGTTACATATATAGATGGTGCACATATGGTTTAGAGTAATATGGGGGAAAATGTGAATATTTAGTTCTTTCCGTATCCTTGAAGAATGCAGATATTACGCTGCGCTATTTCTTTCTTCCTCCCTAGTCTGTTGTTCCGAGTACGGAGCTAATGCTGGCGGAGTTCGACCTAGAACTCGAGACAATTTGGTTTTATCCCTGCCAGACTCATATCGGTCTTATTGAGAGCACTTGAAACCGTTTCGTCTACAATTTCTCTAACGAAGACTCTCCTTGCTTCTTCTGTTCCACTCGACAGGAGCAAGCAATCTATCCATTACTGCACCTAGATCAGACACCTGCAACTGGCTAGACTTAGTCACGAAGAATTCTAGTCCACATACCGAATGTAAACAATAAATTTTAAATTTTCTTGTATCTCCAATAATATTTTGGGAAATATTATTTCTTGCAATACTATAAATCCAACCGTTTTGGATTCAGGCAGTGCTGGAATCACTTTATTGTGTTTCGCTGATTTGCGGCATGACTGCTTGGATTTAACCAATCATGATGGTCTAATCTTTGTAGATTTCTTCACCTTTGCATAACTATTCAACCATCCATTTTTGGATGCTTTTGTGCTCAAAGCTTGGACTCCCTCTACAATTTTTACCCCACACACATCTTTCCATTACAAAGCCGGCGATTTATCGATGCCTCGCGATAAGTCCTATCAGCCGATCTCTTCTTTTAGTCTTGTTGTTTAATAAATTACTAAATTTCTTTTTCCTCACGTATCTAATTGTCAGCATTATTCCATAGCTCTACGTAAGAGTTACACAGAAGACTACACTTCAGACAGAAAACCTTCGTAAGGTACTTTCGAAATTTTTGTTTATATTGGATATTACCAGCTTCTTTTCCGAATTTTGATTCTTGGTAATACCTTTCTCCGTTTTCAAACCTCTCTACGTAGACCCTAAGCAGCTACTACGCAGCCCATAGAACGAAAGGAATGTACTACTTTTAATGTTGAATTCCAAATCGAATTCTACCCAAATACCATGTTTTAATGCCACTACATTTCATTACTGCTGTTTTTTTTATTGATGTTTGTATTACAGACGCTTTCCAAGACATTACCCATACTTTTCAACTTGTCATTCTTTTACCTCCTGTGATAGAATTGCAGTGTCATCGGCAAGCTTCAAAGCTTTTATTTCAGTCGCCCTTCACTTTAATTACCTTTACAAATTTCTCCGTGTTTGCCTTCACTGCTTGCACCAGGGACCGGCGAAATCACTACAACTTTCTTTGCTCCTGTGATCTAGAGGTAGGGTGCTCAACTACTAAACAAAACGTACTCGGTACCGGGTTCGCAACCTGCCACCGCTTAACATTTGGTTAATAATCAGCATTGGCGTCCGCAGATTTCCGGCATAAGTAGTCACCCTCATTCTGCCAATGGCCTTGTCAAAGAGGACGGAGGAGCGTATGGAAGTTCAGGGCACTTTCTGGTCCCTGGGGTGGGAAAATACCCCTAAGGAGGAAGAATCAGCAGTGATCCACGGCATGAGGATGCAGAAGGCAATGGAAACCACTGCATTAAAGACACATAAGTCGATTTAGAAGAGGTGAGGGATCCGGCATTAGAATCAGAATTTAGAAGAGCTTTGGTTGACTTAACATCAAATAAAGCAGAAGGGATTGAAAAAAATCACGTCAGAAACTCTGAAATCGTTGGGGGAAGTGGCAACGAAACGACCATGCACGTAGGTGTGTTGCGTGTATGAATCTGGCGACATACAATCTGATATTCGGAAAATAACATACACGCAATTCCGAAAACAGAAAGAGATGATAAGTGCGAGAATTATCGCACAGTAAGTTAACAGCTCATTCATCCAAGTGGCTGAGAAGAAAAATAAATAAAAAAAAACAGAGGGCGTGTTAGACGATGATCACTTAGGGACGAGAGAAGCAACTTTGCCATTGGGGTTAATTATGGAAGCAAGACTAAAGTAGACTAAGACACCTTAATAGTATTTGTGAACCTGAAAAGGGCGTTCGGCAATGTAAAGTGGTGCAATGGGCTCGAAGTTCTGAGAAACATAGGGATAAGCTATAGAGAGTGACAAATAACAATAATAATAGAATGAGAATTTCACTCTGCAGCGGAATGTGCGCTAATATGAAACTTCCTGGCAGATTAAAACTGTGTGACAGACCGAGACTCGAACTCGACCTTTGCCTTTCCCGGGCAAGTGCTCTACCATCTGAGAAACCGAAGCACGACTCACGTGCGCTACTCACAGCTTTACTTCTGCCAGTACCTCGTCTCCTACCTTCCAAACTTTACAAAAGCTCTCCTGAGAACCTTGCAGAACTAGCACTCCTGAAAGAAAGGATATTGCGGAGACATACCTTAGCCACAGCCTGGGGGATGTTTCAAGAATGAGAATTTCACTCTGCAGCGGAGTGTGCGCTGATATGAAACTCCCTGGCAGATTAAAACTGTGTGACTGACCGAGACTCGAACTCGGGACCTTTGCCTTTCGCGGGCAAGTGCTGTACAACAGAAAAGGGGGAATAATAAGAGTATACGACCAAGAACGAAGTGCTCGGATTGAAAAGGGTATAAGACAGAGGTGTTGTCTTTCGTTCTTACTGTTGAGCTTATACATCGAAGATGCATTGATAGAAATAAAAGATTTTTCAAGAATTGATTTAAAATTCAAAGTGAACGTATATCAATGATACATTTCGCTGATGACATTACTATCCTGAGTGAATAAGAACAAGTATTACATGACCTGATGAATGAAATGAACAGTCTAATAGCTACAAAGTATGAACTCAGAGTAAATCGAAGGAAGATGAAAGTAATGAGAAGTAGCAGAAATGAGAACAGCGAGAAACTTAACATCAGGATAGATGGTCACGCAGTAGATGAAGTTAAAGAATGCTACTACCTACGTTGCAAGATAAGAAACAACGGACAGAGCGAAGAGGACATCAAAATCAGACTAGCAGTGGCAAAATGGGCATTCTCGTCGAGAGAAACCTCTTAGTATCAAACATACGTCTTAATATGAGAAAGACGTTTCTGAAAATGTATGTTTGAGCCATAATTGTATGGCAGTGAAACAAGGACTCTGGAGAACGGGACCAGAAGAGAATGGAAGCATTTGAGATGTGTGCTACAGGCTAATAGTGAAAACTAAGGGACTGAAGACGTAAGGAAGAGGTTCAGCGCAGAATTGTAGAGTGAAGGAACAAATGAAAAACACTGACAAGGAGAAGGGATAGGATGACAGGACATCTGTTAAGACACCAGGGAAATACTTCCATATTACTAGAGGGAGCTGTAGAGGGTAACAACTGTAGATAAGAGAGTGGTTGGAATACATCCAGCAAATAATTGAGAATTGAATACATAAGTCACAAGTTCTTCTCAAAGATGAAGATGTTGGCACAGGAGAGGAATTAGTGGCTGGCCACATGAAATAAGTCAGAAGACTTCTGACTAAAAAAAAAAAAAAAAAAAAGCGGTTGAGTGGCAGAGGAATGCAGATCTCTAAATAGAACAACTATAGACGTTGGAAAGAGAAACCCAGGCACAAGGAAGGTAACTGCGAAGAAACCATGGGAAACTGGAGTACACCACTAGATTGGTGAGAGGAGGAACTGAAAAAAATATTGACTGTTGAAGGAAAGTCAGGAAAGTAGAAATCCAAGTCACTTATGAATGAAGTAAATAAGGTAAACTCAGGAGAGACGCCGCACATTTACAGAAATTAATTTTATCACTATATAAAAACTTAATCGCAGTAAATTTATGCAAGTTTGGTGGATTGTGTATTGCACATTGTTACATAAATTATTGTATTACGAAAATACCTTTTAAGAAAGAAACATTCTTTTGAAATACAATGGCTTGTAAGTTTCATGAAATATGCATTTGCGGGCAAGATGCTACACAAGGAAGGGACAAATGGGCAATTGCAAAAAGACACTGAAAATTATATTCATTTTACCTTTTTCTTAAGTTTCTTTTTGAAACACACATAGAACACATTTTCTCTTAGAGAGTGCAATATTCATGAAGCCATCTAGAACATCTTACATATTGAATCCAGGCAGATGTAGAAGACGTCTCTTGATAAATTTAAGGACCCTCTACACATTCGCCAGCCGTTGTGGCCTGAGTGGTTTTATCCCCATCAGTGACAAACCGCGCTGCTGCTACGGTCACCGGTTCGAATCCTGCCTCTCGCAAGGATGTGTGTGATATCCTTAGGTTACTTTGTTTTAAGTAGTTCTAAGTTCTAGGGGACTGATAACCTCAGATGTTAAGTCCCATAGTGCTCAGAGCCATTTGAACCATTCTGAACTCTACACATTCGTTTTCTTAAAATGTAATTCACTGAAGGGGATTATTGAATAGGAAAATACTGTTGCAGATGAAGCCGAGTAGCACCGTGGTGCAGTAGTTATGATATTAAACAGTTGCATGAAGGGTCGTGAGTTCAAAAATCATCTGAACTGTGCAATTTTGATTTCTATATTCGGTTGAGTACATTCTAGAAGTATCCACAAATGTCAAGAATCATTGTATTGGAATGTTCTGTAGCTGTATATAAACTGTACGTGTTCTGGCAGGAGGCAGGTCGCTCCGTGCTCTTGTATGTGCTAGTGCTGAATAAACCTTCGTGAAGTGAAGTTAGTGTTCGTCATTCATCTAATTACACATTCTCCTACATGACATTATTCTGGTGGTGACGCTGGGTGTTGGTACTTGGTATATCGCACATTATCGACGGCACAATGGCTCCCATCAGGCCACGACAGAGCTGCCGTTTACGTGGCGAGAAACCCGAGTTCGAGCCATATTCAGCAGATCGCAATCTATCGAAGACAGAAGAAGAAGAGGACGTTAGGGTGACAGCAACTGTGTGCCACCACATGGCCAAGATCCAAACAAGTGGCTGAAGGTATAAGAGCGTATAGCCAAATTTAACAAATGGGATGACACCGTGTGTTTGGATGACGTGTTTTTCTACTTCGAGGGCACTCCCAAGCAATGGTATGAGAACAACGAGGAGAAGTTCACAACCTGGGAAGTATTCCAGGCAGAATTGCACAAGTATTACGGCGACACACAACGACTGAAGTGCAAGGCTGAAGATAAAGTGCAGGGCACAGCGTCCAGGAGAAAATACAGCATCCTACATTCAAGATGTCTTGGAGCTGTGTAAAATAGTGCATCGTAGAATGAAGGAGGAAGATAAGGTTGCACATCTCATGAAGGGTGTTGCTGACCACATGTATCAAGCCATACTCCTGAAGTAGGTTTCGACAGCAGACGACTTCATAAAATGGTGACAGAGGAGAAAGGCAGTTACTCACAAACCACCTGGACGAATCATACCAATTGCACCAGCCAGAACGCCTTTGAAACGTGTTGGGATTAACCTCCTCCGACGATTCCCAACGTCTGCTAGTGCCAATAGATGGATTATTGTTTGCACTTATTATCTGACACGCTATGCCATTACGAAAGCCGTGAAAACTGCCGAAACATCCGAGGTAGCCAAATTCATCGTGGAAGACATTGTATTAAAACACGGTGACCTAAGGTCGTTAATTACAGATCGAGGGAAAGTTTTCAAACTAAACTTGTGACAGAGATTAACCGTCGGTGCAACAATACTCATCACATGACGAATGCCTACCATCCACAAACTAACGGGCTTACTGAACGCCTTAATAAGACCTTGGTCGACATGCTACAAATGTTCGTCGATGTTGAGAAGAGCCACAACACCGCCAAACAAGACACTAAAGGATTTACGCCATTTTTCTTGGTGAATTGGCATGGGGCGACAACGACGTTGGACACTGCGGTTCCATTACATCCTGATGACATGTCCGAAATAACAAACACCATACCTATATAGAATAATTCTACGTTTTCTTTCCAGACCATCCCATACTTCCCTGAACCGCCATTAAAAAATGTCCATGCAACATCTAAGTGATGGGGACCATGATGCATGAAGGAAACACTGCTTGGGGCAAAAATAATGCGCTATCTAGTTAGGAACGTTTTAAACATTTTTTCTATAATGAAATTTTCACTCTACATCGGAATGTGCGCTGATATGAAACTTCCTGGCACTTTAAAACTATATTCCGGACCGAAACTCGAACTCGGGACCTCCGCCTTTCACGGGCTCTACCGACTGAGCCACCCAAGCACTACTCACGCTCCGTCCTCACAGCTTTAATTCCGCCAGTACCTCGTCTCCTACCTTCGAAACATCCCCCAGGCTGTGGCTAAGCCATGTCTCCGAAATATCCTTTCTTCCAGGAGTGCTACTTCTGCAAGGTTCGAATGTGAGGTTCTGTGAGGTATGGAAGGTAGGAGACGAGGTACTGGCGAAATTAAAGCTGTGAGGACGGGGAGTGAGTCGTGCTTGGGTAGCTCAGTCGGTAGAGCTCTTGCCCAACGATATCCGTAACACTGTCTTATTCGTGCTCATGCAATTTAACTATGGTTCTAATGGGAACTCGCTGATAAACTCTCTTGTCGGAGCACAAAACAGGCGAATATATTCGTCTGTAAAAGACTGAAAAGTGGAGAGCAAATTGCATCAACACTTGATTAGTATTGCCATATTAACATATTCACTATCTTTTAACACAGAACATTCTTCATTATTTTACCCAGTTTCTCTTTGTAGCTAAGCCTTCATACTCAGTATCTTCATTTCTCTGCCACTGTCTAAAAAAGTCTTTAACTGTTTCCTTTTTCTTCCCTTGACTTAAAATACACTCCTGGAAATTGAAATAAGAACACCGTGAATTCATTGTCCCAGGAAGGGGAAACTTTATTGACACATTCCTGGGGTCAGATACATCACATGATCACACTGACAGAACCACAGGCACATAGACACAGGCAACAGAGAATGCACAATGTCGGCACTAGTACAGTGTATATCCACCTTTCGCAGCAATGCAGGCTGCTATTCTCCCATGGAGACGATCGTAGAGATGCTGGATGTAGTCCTGTGGAACGGCTTGCCATGCCATTTCCACCTGGCGCCTCAGTTGGACCAGCGTTCGTGCTGGACGTGCAGACCGCGTGAGACGACGCTTCATCCAGTCCCAAACATGCTCAATGGGGGACAGATCTGGAGATCTTGCTGGCCAGGGTAGTTCTAGAGCACGTTGTGTGGCACGGGATACATGCGGACGTGCATTGTCCTGTTGGAACAGCAAGTTCCCTTGCCGGTCTAGGAATGGTAGAACGATGGGTTCGATGACGGTTTGGATGTACCGTGCACTATTCAGTGTCCCCTCGACGATCACCAGAGGTGTACGGCCAGTGTAGGAGATCGCTCCCCACACCATGATGCCGGGTGTTGGCCCTGTGTGCCTCAGTCGTATGCAGTCTGATTGTGGCGCACACCTGCACGGCGCCAAACAGGCATACGACCACCATTGGCACCAAGGAAGAAGCGACTCTCATCGCTGAAGACGACACGTCTCCATTCGTCCCTCCATTCACGCCTGTCGCGACACCACTGGAGGTGGGCTGCACGATGTTGGGGCGTGAGCAGAAGACGGCCTAACGGTGTGCGGGACCGTAGCCCAGCTTCATGGAGACGGTTGCGAATGGTCCTCGCCGATACCCCAGGAGCCACAGAGTCCCTAATTTGCTGGGAAGTGGCGGTGCGGTCCCCTACGGCACTGCGTAGGATCCTACGGTCTTGGCGTGCATCTGTGCGTCGCTGCGGTCCGGTCCCAGGTCGACGGGCACGTGCACCTTCCGCCGACCACTGGCGACAACATCGATGTACTGTGGAGACCTCACGCCCCACGTGTTGAGCAATTCGGCGGTACGTCCACCCGGCCTCCCGCATGCCCACTATACGCCCTCGCTCAAAGTCCGTCAACTGCACATACGGTTCACGTCCACGCTGTCGCGGCATGCTACCAGTGTTAAAGACTGCGGTGGAGCTCCGTATGCCACGGCAAACTGGCTGACACTGACGGCGGCGGTGCACAAATGCTGCGCAGCTAGCGCCATTCGACGGCCAACACCGTGGTTCCTGGTGTGTCCGCTGTACCGTGCGTGTGATCATTGCTTGTACAGTCCTCTCGCAGTGTCCGGAGCAAGTATGGTGGGTCTGACACAACGGTGTTAATGTGTTCTTTTTTCCATTTGCAGGAGTGTATATCTCACCCCCATGGTCGCCTCTCTTACATTGCTTTCTGTTGTCTTTCTTTCCCAATACCACCGTCTCCACTACACTTCGACCGCTCAAAATTTCTTCGCCTACATCCACATGCTTAAAATTGCACTCCAAAGTGCACCATGCTGTATACATACTTAGGTCTCTGAGGATGAGACCTCCCCAGCCCGTGTATGGGCTACACCCAATTTCAATATTTCATTTACAATGTTTTGTCTCTATTTTTCTCCCACTGTTTCTATCTCCCTCCATTTCTATTTCTTTTATTGCTATTGTTACTCACTGACCATAAGTGCCACCTCTCTCTTTTTCTCCCACTGCTATTCACTGTACCGATTTTTCTCTCTCTTTAACTGCTACTTTCTCTCTCCCACCATCTCTGTGTCTCCTCTCTCCTACCGTCACTGTCCCCATGCTACTATCTTTCAGTGCAGATAAGCGCGAATATATTCACATATCAAAAATTTTTTATGGCGAAGGCAAAATGAGGGTAGAGGCCGCTGCTTCTCCACTTTTCTGACAAAATCTTTTAAGGAGGAACGTTACTGTGCTCAGACAGGAGCATTTGCTCCTGGTTTCATTTGTTTCCCTTATATAACAAGGTGTGAGGCTTCTATGCAATGATCTATGTCGGTCAATAAAGTTTCGACAGTTTATTTACACATTTGGACAAGTTTATATACTCTGACGCGAATAAACAACAAATAAACACGCATAATATCAGCTTAGCAGGAAGTTGTTTTACATTTTTATGGAAACCTTACTCATCCATCACATTATGTCTTAAAAGGGTAAAAGTGTTATTAGAAATATTTTACTAGTTTGGTAGCTTTTACAGTTATACATAGTTTATGGCAGTCATTTTAAGTTCGTTCGCGGTATTTTAAGACCCGTTTAAGTTAATGTTTTTGTCACTGAATTATTACTTTTGGCATATTTGTATAGGTGTGAAGTGCCTAGACTGTGTGCTATAAGTTTTTACTGGTGAAAAAATACTGACAAGAAATGTAGTTTGCTGACGACGTAATAGTTGTGATGACTCTAGAGACTGTGCCATGTATTCACTTCATCAATTAAAACTTTGACTTGTAAGCCCTGGAACCCGACAACAGTGTTTCAGACATACCTCGTAAAAGTCATGTTCGGAACATGCTGTAAACATTTCGACGATTTGTCTTTAACGGAAATTTTAGAAGTGGCCGTCATCACAAATGATAGTTTTTATACCTAAAAGATATGTTTTCTAAGGTGTAACTTGATATCTGATACAGATTTTAAAACACAGGAAATTCGTGAAAGCTGAAAGACTACATCCATGTCTTACACCCTTTTTATCCCAGCTCTTCCTTCTTGCTCGTTCACTGTTACTCCTCATGGCTCTTGTACATATTGTATACTACACGTTTCTCCCTACAGCTTACCACTATTTTCCTCAGAATTTCGAACATCCTTCACATTTGACATTGTCGAACTCTTTGTCCAGGTCGACAAATGCTATGAAAGTGTCTTGATTTTCCTTCAGTCTTTCTTCCTTTATCAACCGCAACGTCAGAATTTCCTCTCTGGTGGCTTTACCTTTTCTAAAGCGCAGTTCATCATCATCTTTCACAATGCCCATTTCCTTTTCCATTCTTCTGTACATTTTCTTGCCATCAACTTAGATTCATGAGCTGTTAAGCTGACTGTGTGATAGTTCTCGCACTTGACAGCACTTGCAGTCTTCGGAATTTGTGCGATATTTGTACGAAAGTCAGATGATGTTTCGCCAGAGTCAACATCCTGTACATCAACGTGAATAGTCGTTTTGTAGCCACTTCCCCAAATTAATTTAAAAGTTGTCTTATTTGAACTTAAGTCTTCCAAAGGTCTTCGAAATTCTGTGTCTAATATCTGATTCCCTATCTCTTCTGAATCCACTAATGTTTATTGTTCTACTTCATCAGCCAAATGTTCTTCTCATAGATGCCTTCGATGTACTCTTTCCTTCCATCCGCTCTGTCATCTACATTTAATAGTGGAATTCACGACGGGCACCTTATGTTATCATTCTTGCTCTTAATTTCACCAAAGGTTGTATTGACTTTCCTATACTCTAAGTCAGTCCTTCCGACAAGCAATTCTTTTTCGGTTTCCTCACATTTTTAATGCAGTCCTTTCATCCTAGCTTCCCTGCTGTTCCTATTTAATTCATTCCTTGTTGTTGTGGTCTTCAGTCCAGAGACTGGTTTCATGCAGCTCTCTATACTACCAGTGACTTGTATTTCTATGTTGTTTAATTTCGCTGAACAGTTTTGTACTTACTTCTTTCGTCGATTAACTGAAAGTTTTATTTTGTAACGAATGATGACATCGAAAAAAATATGAAAGTTCCAAGAAAATATAACCCTAAGAACATATGGTAAAAATTTCGACGATCTACCATGGACAGATATTACAGAAGGGCCATACCCACGATAGCTATTTTCGGTGAAAAAAGACGTGGTTTGTAATAAACCTCCCATGAACAAATGGTGCTTTTGTGAGCCACCCGAGGTCCAAAATAGATCACACCCAATGCAAAAGAACCTACCGATTTGCTGAATTTATCTGAGCTGGAGGAAGTGCGTGATATTTAAATTTTTACCTTGTACTGTAGGACAGCTACAGTATGCCCGTTCCTGCGAGATAAACACAAATGATCGCTCCGCCAAGGGCTATCGAAATCACTTGTCCACTCATCTCCGTTATCAGTAGACCCCGTGATATGATGCCCTGGAAAATCGTGTTTCACACACCCACAGCATTACTTTTCACGTCAAACCTATACTTTAATGAACTGGGTACTGTATTCTGGACTACTAGTGATTCTCGCCGCCTTTTCGAATTTTTATGGTGAACCCCGACATAGGTACGAAACACAAATACGTAGGCCAATTTGTTATTTCTTCTCTGTTGCATTAATTCAGGCATGTAGTCTTAATGTAATTTTCAACATTTACGATCTGTTTCTAATAGATATTTAGTTAATGTGAAACAAACCTGTGTAACATAGCCCGGCCATCTGTTGATGAACTGGAAAATAATAATGGAAGCACAAATTCCATTTTCAGTTATCTCCCACTTAGAACTGATTTATGCTTTAGAACCGAAACTATATTTGCAAAATAAAAAAAATAATTAAAATTTGAAATCAGTTTGCTGTTATCTCAACATACAAGAGTAACCAATATACCAAATAGCGCTAAGAAACGTGGAAAAATAACTAGCTTTAGTGTTTGTCGTAAACAAATAGGAGTTGTTGCTGCTCACAGGGATATGCATCTTCATAATATATACATTTTGGTGGTCAGAAGGTCAGAGATTAGGAATCAGTTGTCGATTATCAGTTCGCAGTGTTAGTGTGATTACCCAAAGCGCTTTTGGTGACGCAAAATCTGTAATGATGTTTGAGTGATAGCATAAGCTCCAAGCATCATCTTCGGTGCTTCAAATAGGGCTAATTTACACTGTGACCAAGTACCAAAATTACGGTTTTACTAACTATTGATCTAGAACCTGCAAACAAATGGATTCTCCAACCTTCAGTTTATCCAAGAGACAAAGGTTCAACAAATTTCTTTACAACGGAAGTCCTCTATTTTGCTTAACATGTAACTGAAAAGCCGCAGGAATAATTATCAAATAGCTACTTACTGACCAAGTGACGTAAATCAAAAGACGGTCTCGCATAGCGGATATTCAGTTACTGTTTCGAAGAATTTTCCTTTCTTTTTTAAATTTGGATTTCCCTACAGTTTTTGTTTCACAACGACAGTCGCTCTCAACGTCAATTTTGTCATCGGAGTAGCTTTCTTTTTTATTTTTCTTTAATCCACAAATCGTGTTAATCTGAAGTGAAAGTTGATTGTGCTGAGGGTGAGGCCTTTAATTACTCACAGATTTATCAGCTTTCACAGAATACCACTTTCCTACAATCGTTACTTCGATGCATTATCCTATAATTTACTTACACAGAGTTCCGAAGATAGTGAAACTGAAAATTTTTGTTCCACGGAATATGAAGGAAAAGTCATCAGGGCCAGTTTTTATAAAGATAAATCTATATCGTCTAAGGATTTGAAGACTTATTTATGGTTTTAAAATAAATATTTATGCGCTGTAACGTGAACTCGATTGTGAGATGAACAAAACCTTATTTAAACCCTGATGATATTATTTACCAATAAACCCTTTGCATGTCGTAACTGTGCTTAGTGGTAGGGTCTATATTAGGGGAGTGTTGAGGCGAAACGGCTCAGTTCTGTATATTTCCTCCTAATCATTATATACGATGTGATAATGGAACTCGGCATATAGACTGCAAAGTACTTCTACATTGCCAGGCGAGTTCATTGCTGTGTTAAAGTTTGTTGACGAGTGTGCTTTTAAAGTTCTGAAAATATTCTCATTGTAAAATAAATCTGGATTCAGATTAATATATTCTCTGATCGTGCGTCAAGAAATTTATTACGTATTCGTTACAAGACAAAGTTAGACACGGGGAAAGGGGTTATGCTGTTGCAGGCAATTTAATACACTTGCGCAGGTCCATCAACTTAGCGAAAAAAGTTTAGTAGATCGGATTAGTACAATTCGAAGAAAGGAATATTATTTTTACGTCAGCTAATTGGAATTATTACAATGTTTTCGTTTTCCATTTCTTGGTTTTAGTTTTGTGTTGCAGATGGGAATATACAAATGAATATCTTCTTCTATGTGTACTGATAATATCATGCAAAATACTGTTATAGATAACCGTGGGTGTGGAACTCTGACGAATTATTTCGGGTGCCACATTCCTGTCTACAAATACAACTCAAAAGTGAAGAACATTCTCCAGCATAGCTAATTTTTGGTCAAGCAGTATTTAGTAAAAAGCAAGGAAGACCAAGGAACAAGGTCGAGCTACAAACTAACAGTTGGAAACATTTTCGAGGTTACATGGATGAAAGGTGGAACACCAGCGATTACAGTAAACGGATATCGTTCGACAGACGGTTTTTCATTGAATAGCCAATCAGTGTCTGAGCATATGTTCTCGCTATCTAACAGATCGTGGAGTCAAGAAACCAGCCAAAACGAAAACGAAACTACAGCTCGTGTCACAACCCGTTAGTCCATCCCATGATGAAAATGACACACCAAGTTCTTGTACCTCATTTCAAGACTTATTGCTGGGTCCAAGAAGTCCATTCTCTAATCTTCAAATATGAAACACGAAAACATTTCATCTTACATATGCATAAAATATAAATTAAATCAGATAAATATTAGAAAAGAAAAGGAAAGAGTTCGAAGAAATGTCGGCATAAGAAGAGATTAGACATACAGGATGAATCATCAGTCAGGATGATCAGAATCCTCTTAACAAATAACAAGCGGTGGGAGATTAAATACAGCGCTCCAGTTTCGGCGAAACATGGTAACTAGATTTAAATTCAAGGGAACGGCAGCGACTGATACGTTGGGAAATTTGTTACTACAGTGAGGAAAATAAAGTATTACCTTAAAGTGATTTAAACACATTTTAACTGACCACATTAGTCGGACTTATAGTGCGAATCGCCAAAATTGAAGAAAGAGCATTAGTAATTACAGATAATTCTACAAATGAATTTTATGAAACTTGGAGCTTATTTGTGCAGTGTTTTAGATTAATGTCTGTAGACCAAAGAACTTAGTTCTTAATTACTTGCAATAAAAGTCTTCTATTTAAATCTCAAAAACTTCATGCAATTTAGACAACCTTGGCCTTAAACTAAACGAACTAACGAAAATTAAAATGTCGAGTACCTCAAATTACAAACTGAAATGTGTTGTAATAACAAAACGTATCCTAAAATAGTCATCTGATAAAGAATTATGCATAAGTACTTACTTAGAAGCTGTAGATCCTGCCAGTACTCGAAATGTCATTATTGCAGATGAAATTTAAACCTAAAAATCCGTAGTAGTCATTACATTTCTGGTATACATCCTCTGGTTGATAGTGTCTTATGGATAAATAGAGTTTCGGCCTCAGATTCAGGGACGGGAAAAAGCAGAACTATTAGCCAGTATAAAATTTGATGTTAAGAAATACCAGAAATTATACCGAGTTGCACGTCGCACAGAATATTCGGTATTACAGTTAACATTGTCGTCCAAAATAGATGTGCTATGCCAACGTACGTTCTGATAATTCCGTGTGACACATTGTCTGAATTAACAACCTTTTGTTTGCTGAGGATATCACGTTACTTGATGAGCTCCCTTTTTGCCTAGAGCACGTCGTTTCTCTGTAAGGAAAATAAATGAGGCAGTTTTATTGAGAAGTGATTACACAGAAAGCGATGAAAATTTTAGCAGTATACCCTCAGATGTGTATATACACACGTCAAAAGACGTTTTGCGTCACCCCGGTTCCCAAAGCTAATGTAGATTGTTGTTGAATGTGAATATTGTATCACAGACTCAGTCCCTTTGACTGTTCAGAGATGTCACAAAACCCATCAAAAGGTGTACACAACCATGCATGGGCAGCACCTATTAGACGGACGCGGTCTGACAACCGATTAGTTCCAGTCATGCCACCAGGAAGGAGGTACACGAGCTCGTGGTGTCTGTAGTTCACCCATGCCTAGACAGTCACTACCGCTTCTCGATAGCGTACGCATTGTTGTTACTTTGTGCCAGGAAGGGCTCTCAACAAGAGACGTGTCCAGGCGTCTCGAAATGAACAAAATCGATGCTGTTCGGACATGGAGGGGATACAGAGAGACACGAACTTTGATGACATGCTTCGGTGAGGCCGTCCAAGGGTTACTACTGCAGTGGATGATCGTAACCTACGGATTATGGCTCGGAGGAACCATAACAGCAACGCCACCATGTTGAATAACACTTTTCGTGTAAACACAGGACGTCGTGTTACGAATCAAACTGTGCGCAATAGGCTGCATGACGCTCAATTTCACTCCCGACTTCCAAGGCGTGATCCATCTTTGCAACCACGACACCATGCACGGCGGAACAGATGGGTCCAGCAACATGCAGAATGGACAGCTCAGGATTGGCATCATGTTCTCTTCACCGATGAGTGTCGCATATGCCTTCAACCAGACAATCGTCGAAGACATGTTTGGAGTCGACCCGGTCAGGCTGAACGCCTTAGACACACTGTTCAGCGAGTGCAGCAATGTGGAGGTTCCTTGCTGTTTTGGGGTGGCATTATGTGGGGTCGACGTACACCGCTGAAAGCCGTCGTCCGACCGATAGTGCAATCATACCGGCACTATATTGAGGAGACATTAATCTTCATGGACGACAATTTGCTTCCCAATCTTGGATATCTTGTGAATGACTTCCTTCAGGATAACGACATCACATGACTAGAGTGGCCAGTATGTTTTCCAGACATGAAACCTAACGAACGTGCCTGGGATAGATTCAAAATGGCTATTTATGGACGACGTGACCCACCAACCACTCTGAGGGATTTACGCAGAATCGCAGTTGAGGTGTGAGGCAACCTGGACCAACAGTGCCTTGATAAACTTGTGGATAGTATGCCACGACGAATACAGGCATGCATCAATGCAAGAGAACGTGCTGCTAGGCATTAGAGATACCGGTGTGTACAGCAATCTGATCCAACAGCTCTGAAGGTCTCGCTGCAAGTGTGATTTTCATGAGCAATAAATAGGGCGGAAATGATGTCTATGTTGATTTCTATTCCTATTTTCAGTACTGGTTCCGGAAAGCACGGAACCAAGTTGACGCAGAAGTGTTTTTGAGGTGTGTGTTATAAAAAGGAACTATAAATAGGTGTCCATGATCGTTAATTAAATTTCTATATCACAACTATTTGCTGCAGTTGTTCTGTGATTATTTCGTTTTGAACTGCGCGACATTCGTAAGTATGTCTCATATGTTTGAATTTTGAAATGAAGTTCAACAGACATGATATATTAATCACCTTCATATATTCTTAAAAAGCAGTGTTCGTACCGTCAGACTGCCTCCACAACCGCTCACTGCTAAAAATAACTGCAGCTAACAGCTTCAGTCGTACAGCAGTCTGTATATAGATACAGGTTTTACGTGTCTTACAATGAAAGGCGTCTGATATAAATTATTTCACATTTTGAATTAAGATTGAGAAGAAATACAAGTAGGTTTTGAAAACACAGTTCTGTCAGTTACAGAACTTTTCTGTGGTAAAAGTTGCAAAACATATCACTCAAATAATTAATAATAGAAAATGTATGTTTTCATTAGATACACATTTTTGTTTAATTTCCCTAGAATAGTACTACCTCTAATGCCAAATCTTTGTCATTCTGCGTTAAAATACAAGATTTAAGGACGAAAACCCTTGGAATGGTGTTTCATTCCCACGTGACGTCGTTGCCTAGAACCTGGACCATACGAAGAAAGAACTGCAGCTTTGTCGTATAATATAGTACAGTATAGTATACCATAGAACGTAACTAAAAGAAATACGCAATGATAGCCATAGAAAAGACTTTTATTCAGAGGCAATAGTTACACTGGAGACACCGAGCATTATGATGCTGCCCCCAGCTGTTTAAAAAACGGCTTAAGGTTCTTAATAGGTTGTGTGATAACCGTGGGTGGCAAAGCATGCTCCGCAACCCGCATCCGTGATTGCCACAATGTTGCTACCAATCCATTCAAAGAATATCCTTTCGTTCCAAGATCTCCTCCACTTGAGCTGTTTGATACGGTCGCGCATTGTCATGTGTGAAAATGAAGCCAGGGCTGAATGAACTACTAAAAAGTGGCGCATCGGTAAGAAGAACAGTGTCCCAAAAACGTTGACCGGTGAGTTTAGCAAGTTCGTAAATCTATAGGTCACTACGCGCTTGCAGCAATATGCCTCCCCGCACCTTATCAGTTGGACCGCCAAAACAATCATGTGCCGGTACTGCGCTAAACGCTCCAAGACTCGCCCATGAGGATACCCTCCGAGGCCGCTCTGGGTACCTGACGCAGCAGATCCATGACGTTTCTTGTAGAAATATTTTAGTATAATTTTACAGTCAATATTTGATTACGTTTGGTCCTAACTTTGTATATGAAACATGTTCTGAGCCTTAGGTTTTTCGATTACGGTTGTAGGGCATATTAATATTAACAAATTTTGACTTTTCCTTCAAATTCCAAAATACCTGGTAAGTTTGTATTCTGATGTTTAACTAAAATACCTGACGCTCTCACTATCTTTTACACTTCAACGTTGTTTTCAAACATTCCTATACAGGGTAAGGTACGCCAAAACTTTCAGGAAACATTCCTCACACACAAAGAAAGAAAATATGCTATGTGGACATGTGTCCGGAAATGTTTGAGCTCATTTTATTACTTCTCTTCAAATCATATTAATCATGGAATGGAAACACACACCAACAGAACGCACCAGCGTGGCTTCAAACACTTTGTTACAGGAAATGTTCAAAATGTTCTCCGTTAGCGAGGATACATGCATCCACCCTCCGTGGAATGGAATCACTGATGCGCTGATGCAGCCTGGAAAATGGCGTATTGTATCACAGCCGTCCACAATACGAGCACAAAGAGTCTCTATATTTGGTACCGGGGTTGCGTTGCCCCCATAAATGAAAGACAAGAGTGTTGAGGTCAGAGGAGCGTGGAGGACATGGAATTGGTCCGCCTCTGACAATTCATCGGTCACCGAATCTCTTGCTGAGAAGCGTACGAACACTTCGAATGAAATGTGAAGGAGCTCCATCGTGCATGAAGCACATGTTGTGTCGTACTTGTAAAGACCCATGTTCTACAGCACAGGTAGAGTATCCCGTATGAAATCATGATAACCTGCTCCATTTAGAGTAGGTGGAAGAACATGGGGCCCAATCACGACATCACCAACAATGCCTGCCCAAAAGTTCACAGAAAATCTGTGTTGATGACGTGAATGCACAATTGCGTGCAGATTCTCGTCAGCCCACACATGTTGATTGTGAAAATTCACAATTTGATTATGCTGGAATGAAGCCTCATCCGTAAAGACAACATTTGCACTGAAATGAGGATTGACACATTGTTGGATGAACCATTCCCTGAAGTGTACCCGTGGAGGCCAATCAGCTGCTGACAGTGCCTGCACACGCTGTACATGGTACGGAAACAACTGGTTCTCCCGTAGCACTCTCCATACAGTGACATGGTCCACGTTACCTTGTACATCAGCAACTTCTCGGACGCTCACATTAGGGTTATCGTCAACTGCACGAAGAATTGCCTCGTCCATTGCATGTGTCCTCGTCGTTCTAGGTCTTATCCAGTGGCGAGTCATAGGCTGGAATGTTCCGTGCTCCATAAGACGCCGATCAATTGCTTTGAACGTGTTCCTGTCGGGAAATCTGTCTCGATACAAACGTACCGCGCCACGGGTATGGCCCAGTGCTAATCCATACATCAAATGGGCATCTGCCAACCCCGCATTTGTAAACATTGCACTGGCAGCAAATTCACGTTCGTGATGAACACTAACCTGTTGATGCTACGTATTGATGTCCTTGATGCTAGTACTGTAGAGCTGTGAGTCGCATGTCAACACAAGCACCGAAGTCAACATTACCTTCCTTCAATTGGGCCAACTGGCGGTGAGTCGAGAAAGTTCAGTACATTCTGACGAAACTAAAATTTGCTCTAACATCCAATTAAGCGTTTCCGGACACATGTCCACATAACATATTTTCTTTCTTTGTGTGTGAGGAATGTTTCCTGAAAGTTTGGCCGTACCTTTTTGTAACACCCTGTATACTTGATATGAGAGTAGCACCTGCATCGAACCTTCTCAACTATTAGTTGCATACGTGCCAATCTCCGTCTTCCCCTAAAGCTTTTTTTTTTTTACCCTGTACTGCTTTCTCAAGTGCCATGGAGGCTATTCTTTGATGTCTTAATAGTTGTGCTATCATTTTGTCTCTTCTTCTTGTTAGTGCTCTGCACTTGTTCCCTTATTCTCCGACTGAGTAAAGTATGATCTCATTTCGCATCTACCCAACTGATATAATTTCCAAGATATATTTATATCATCAAATCTCAAATGCTTCGACTCTTTTATCCTGTTTTTCCAGAGATTATCATTCACATTCTTACAGTTCTATGGTTTAAATGTACCTTCGCAGGAGCTCCTTCCTGAAAGTTTAAGGCAGATGTTTGACACAAGTAGGCTCTTTTGGTCAGGAACGCCCACTTTGCATGTGTTCAACTTCTTCTCATGTTGCTTCGTCCGTCACGTTGTATTTTCCTTTCAGGGCATCAGAGTTACTTAACTTTGTCCACTTTCTTATCACCAATTTTGATGTTAACCGGCTGCTGTGGCCTAGCGGTTCTAGGCGCTTCAGTCCGGAACCGCGCTGCTGCTGAGGTTGCAGATTCGAATCCTGCGTCGGGCATGGAAGTGTGTGATGTCCTTATGTTTGTTAGGTTTAATTAGTTCTGATGACCTCAGATGTTAAGTTCCATAATTCTTAGAGCTATTTGAACCATTTGATGTTACTTTATCACTGATCTCTATTATGCTGTTTCTCTTATCTTTCGTCTTTCTTGGATTGACTCCCAATTCATGGTGTGTGCCCATTAGACGTTAATTCCACTTAAGAGGCACTGCAGCTCTTGCCCACTTCCACTGAAGACAAAAATGTCATCCGCGAATCTTATCTCGGATACCCATTGACTCTTAACTGTAATACCTATCCTGAACCTATCTCTTATTTCCGTCACTGATCCTTGAAAGCATAAGTTGAAGAGTAGGTGCGGAAGACTGCATCCGCATCATACTCCTGTTCGTGGTCTTCCATTCTTATTCTTCCCTCTTGGTTCTTGTATGTCCGGTCTAACTTACACCTAATTTATTAAGAAGTAGGAAAATCGTGCACAATATTACAATTATAGGTCTCTTTTTTTTAAGTCGACAAATCCTATGGAGCTGCGGTAGCGATGGCACAGTGGAGTGTTGTGGTGACAGCTCAATAGATTGGACTTGTAGGGGGTGGCTACAGCTGACATTCGTGAACACAATAGGCTGCGCTACATTGCGGAGAAAAGTGGCGCTGTCCGCCTCATGGCGAGATAAAGGCTCAGACAGCATTCGCACCCGTCGCACGCAATAACAGACCCGCCTGCACGTGAACACACTGTGCAACCGAGACAATCAGTCGCTCCGAGAAGCATGTTACACACCGAAGCCTGTTTGTTCTGTACTAGACACACAGAGAGCCCGATACAATAACTTCTCTCTGCACTTCCAGTTCTTCAACTTTAATGTTCTGTACTGGAGAAAAACATTTTCACTTGTTTTACTGAACAACAGTGTCATTTTATGTATTTCACATGACTGATAAATCGTCAGCGATATGTCAGTGAGTCAGTGTGTCATATCCTGTCATTTCACAATTACAGATTCATTCACAATTCTTGCACAACAACCACTCAGTGCCCGTTTTGACTGCATCCTGCCACACTGGCCACTTAAACATCGGTTTGTTCCAGCAGATAATCTTAAATTTTGATTGAAAGGGGGAAAAACCGCTCAGCGAAACCGGAACATGATTTGATCTTAGCCAATTAGAGTCCGAATTATTGTTTTGTTAATTTTTAACTTTATTACTTTTACCTTGTTTGTTACATTGAAAAAGAAGCGATTAAAGTGAAAAAGCAGTTTCACCATTTTCATTTAAGTATCTACACCAGTAATAAATCTGTGAAACCATCAGGTCTATCTGTCTTTGAACATGCTAATCTCCAAAACTTGCAAACGAATTTTCATGAGGTTTTCGCTGGTAACTTGAGCATAATTTGGGGCAACGTATAGGCTACAGTCCATCAAAATTGGACACTGGAAAAAAATATTTCGTGATTTAATATTTTGCCAAAACTTTCTTGTCTCTCTGGCCGAACACGCTAATCTCCAAAACTGCAAAACTCCTACATAAATTTTCATCGAATTATCGCAAGTAGTTTGAATATACCTTAGGGAACGGAAGTATACAACAACAAAAAATGCTACCCATACACGCTGTAAAAATGAATTATGTATGTATGTATGTATGTACGTTCCACATCTCCTCCGGAATCACTGCTCCGATGTCAACCAAACTCTATACACATATCGCTTACTGCCTGTAAAGAATCACTGTGGGAATGAGAACCACCTACCAATCAAAGGGATCGAGGGATGGCGGTAGGAAAGAAATGTATGGCGCGGCACGCAAATACCAAATTTTTTTCACACGGTGTTTGAAAACGTGAGCTCTTAGTGACTTGCAACAAACTTAGCACATTATTTCAGGCCTTTAAGAAACTTTATCTCTCTTACAACTCCCCACAAAAAAAAGAAAAAAAAATTGAAATTTTTTTGTTACTTTCTAAATTTTCGGTATTTGCTTGCAGTTACACAATGACATTTTTATTTATTACTTTTTCACATCTAATATCCTTCGTGACACCTTCTGCAGAAGATGTTCAATCACTGATTATACCTTCTAAATTATGCCACTTTACGAGGCGTCTTGCAGGAGATACGGCAGAATAGACAATAAGATACGTGAAATGTTGTCTCAGCCTGACTTTTAAATTTATTATTACTAACCCACTCAACCGATTTCGAAGAAATTTGGTCAGGAGTCAGCTTGAACCCTGAGGAAGAACTTGGAATACCTTAGCAAATACACTCCTGGAAATAGAAATAAGAACACCGTGAATTCATTGTCGCAGGAAGGGGAAACTTTATTGACACATTCCTGGGGTCAGATACATCACATGATCACACTAACAGAACCACAGGCACATAGACACAGGCAGCAGAGCATGCACAATATCGGCACTAGTACAGTGTATACCCACCTTTCGCAGCAATGCAGGCTGTTATTCTCTCATGGAGACGATCGTAGAGATGCTGGATGTAGTCCTGTGGAACGGCTTGCCATGCCATTTCCACCTGACGCTTCAGTTGGACCAGCGTTCGTGCTGGACGTGCAGACCGCGTGAGACGACGCTTCATCCAGTCCCAAACATGCTCAATGGCGGACAGATCCGGAGATCTTGCTGGCCAGGGTAGTTGATTTACACCTTCTAGAGCACGTTGGGTGGCACGGGATACATGCGGATGTTCATTGTCCTGTTGGAACAGCAAGTTCCCTTGCCGGTCTAGGAATGGTAGAACGATGGGTTCGATGACGGTTTGGATGTACCGTGCACTATTCAGTGTCCCCTCGACGATCACCAGAGGTGTACGGCCAGTGTAGGAGATCGCTCCCAACACCATGATGCTGGGTGTTGGCCTTGTGTGCCTCGGTCGTATGCAGTCCTGATTGTGGAACTCACCTGCACGGCGCCAAACACGCATACGACCATCATTGGCACCAAGGCAGAAGCGACTCTCATCGCTGAAGACAACACGTCTCCATTCGTCCCTCCATTCACGCCTGTCGCGACACCACTGGAGGCGGGCTGCACGATGTTGGGGCGTGAGCGGAAGACGGCCTAACGGAGTGCGGGACCGTAGCCCAGCTTCATGGAGACGGTTGCGAATGGTCCTCGCCGATACCCCAGGAGCAACAGTGTCCCTAATTTGCTGGGAAGTGGCGGTGCGTTCCCCTACGACACTGCGTAGGATCCTATGGTCTTGGCGTGCATCTGTGCGTCGCTGCGGTCCGGTCCCAGGTCGACGGGCACGTGCACCTTCCGCCGACCACTGGCGACAACATCGATGTACTGTGGAGACCTCACGCCCCACGTGTTGAGCAATTCGGCGGCAAGTCCACCCGGCCTCCCACATGCCCACTATACGCCCTCGCTCAAAGTCCGTCAACTGCACATACGGTTCACGTCCACGCTGTCGCGGCATGCTACCATTGTTAAAGACTGCGATGGAGCTCCGTATGCCACAGCAAACTGGCTGACACTGACGGTGGCGGTGAACAAATACTGCGCAGCTAGCGCCATTCGATGGCCAACACCGCGGTTCCTGGTGTGTCCGCGGTGCCGTGCGTGTGATCATTGCTTGTACAGCCCTCTCGCAGTGTCCGGAGCAAGTATGGTGGGTCTGACACACGGGTGTCAATGTGTTCTTTTTTTCATTTCCAGGAGTGTATGTAGTACAATATACTAAGTAGAATTAAGGAAATATTTTTACTCTCTGAAAAAGTTATTTATACTTGACCTTTGACCTATATCACACTTGTGACACTACTTTTATTGTTTTATAAATACTATGTTATACTGTTCAATGTGATGAATACAATGCTTCTTATACAATCTTCCATACTATTGTTCCACGCTATTGTTTCATAATGTACATGTTGTATACTGTACAACTACAATGGGCGCTATTCAGTATTTTAGTGAATTTCAACAAATTAAGAAACTTTTTATAACAGACAAATATCACAAAATAATAAAGGAAGAAATTTTTTTCACTTACTACATTTTCGCTCTTCATAAAGTAATACTGTTGCAACAGGCATGACGTCATGATGTTCAAATTTATTCCTTCTTTGCTGCAAACTCTGTTCGTAGCCCATTTTGTAGAGACAGTCCACCTGCCGCTGAATAGAAAACTGTATCGTTGTACGACACACAGTTCACAAGGTATGAGGGAAGAAGATACACAGAGAGAGGACAGGAGGAGATGGACAGAGAAAGGGAACGGAAGGAAATGAACAGGGAGAGCGACAGAGAGAGAGAGAGAGAGAGAGGGGGGGGGGGGTGGAGGCCCCACAAGCTCCATCCGTCTGCTAGTAATTTATCAGGGTGGAGGGTCGAAGAAGTTTATTGCCTTTCCTTGACTCCAAAGAATTTCTTTTTACGTTGCATTTGTTGCTGCAGGAACAACAGCGTTGTCCCGCCATTTATACGGAAACTGACACTTCTTCCTTGTTCTGCTGAATGAACAGTACCTCTTTTATCTTTCACTATGCCTTTCTTCATTGGAAGGGGTCAGTTTGCTAGGGTATAAATTTCTCTCACTGTACCAGTGACCCAAAACCTTTTTATGTAAGAAAAATCACAACACCAAAGGCCATAATAAAATAATGCATAAAAACATTTAAAGTGCTCTCATTAGTACTCAGCGTTACTGCACAAAATTTAGCTTGTGTTCATGTGATACAAATAATGTTGCATAAATTGAAAGAAAGGTCAGGTGTCCGTCCGTTCACAATGGAACTATTTACAGGTTTTCAACCTCGATAAACAAATGTTATTGTTACATAATTGTGTGCTTAGATTCAGGCTGTAGAATAGATATTGAAATTCAGTTGTCAATTTTTTCCAGTAGTAGACTGTCTCTGACAATTACCATCACAGGAATGAAAGATGTACAACAATCCTTAAACAAGCATAACGAGGTTACAGACGTTTACGGCTGTCCAAAAGATCTGTAAATCTCCATTCCTCTCATGCGTATGATTAATGTAACGATGGGCACCAACGCGTTATTTGCTTATTTAACCTAGATTTGACTTCTTTAAATTCCACGAAACTTACCTGGGCCACATGAATTTTTTCTAATTTAAGTATGATATTACTGTTAACATCCGTCGCTCTATAATCTGTAATGAATATTTCTTTTCGCGTCTTAGAAATTCCTCCACGATAGCTTTTTCCAGGAATGATAACTGCAATGTCCGAGAACATGAGTGAAATAAGGAAGGTAGAAAGTAGGTACTTGCAAGTGAGGGCTCATATGGAGATCGTGTCTGTATAGCTCAGTCGACAGAGCAATGGCCTGTGAAAGCCAGTGTTTCCAGATTCCTTTATCGGTTCGATAAACAGTTTTAATATGCCAAGAAGGTTCAGGCAAGCACAGACACAGTTGCACAATTAAAATTGGTTCTCGAAGCAACTACAATATTTAAAAAAAATGTTCTTTTGCAATCTGAGACAAATTGAAGTTCTGATACTTTCCAAATGTGTTACTTACTTTACTCTCGTTTAATATTTTGAGTTATACTCGTAAGTGTAATTTTTTTACATGATAACATTAATTACTGGTTATATTTCTATAGTATTTGAATTACTGTAACGCTGTAATATGTCTATGACCATATTCTTTTGTGATTTCCTTTTTGTTGTTGTTATGCACGTATTTTTTTCAAACGCATGTTTGTATAGAGTGACAATTATTAAAGTACATGAAACTAAATCGTCATAACTTCTGGACGTTTCACGTTAGGATGTTCAAAGTGCACGGTTGACCGCTTGGCATTATGGGAATTACGCTGGTTAGTATAGTTTAGCGGCGAAGTCCACTTTCATATGCATGGGTTCGTCAATAAGGAAAATTGGCGCATTTGGAGGATTGAGAATCCGCATTTCTTGATCGAGTAGTCTCTTCATTCTCAACGGGTGACTGTGTGGTGTGCAATGTGCATCAACGGAATAATCGGTGCGATATTTCTTGATGGCGCGATGACTATCGAATGGTACGTGAAAATTGTGGAAGACGATTTATGACACAGCTCGACCCCATTGAACTCCTGGAGGAGCACTTTGGGCATTACATTGTGGTTCTGGAGTACCCAGAGGCCACTGGACGCATTAGTGTTCTTCTTTGGGGTGGGGGGTGGGGACTTTAACACAAGATGTACAACAATAACAGTGACCCCAAAACCATTACTGAGTGAAATCAGCCATTCAGGGGGTCATCGACAGTATCGATATTCCAGCACTTCAGCTATTCGTGTGCGCCACATCATCGCCAGTCTCAGCAGGCTTTTCGAACATGTCATAAACTAAAGGCAAATATTTGTAGTGATGTTTAAACGTTGAATAAAGTGACTGCACACCGTAGTTTGTAATTAACTTACCCTTTTTTTAGTGTTGTTCAATAATTGTCACCGTGCATCTTGACATTGAACTTATGACGCAGAATTATTATTCAACAATCGATAAGTCTCAGATTTATAAATCCATTCAATGTTTGAAGAGCACCTTTCTTTGAAGCCTCTGACAGGAACAAAGGGAGAACTGTTGCCGTACTTAACAGGTTTATCAGCCTTAGTTGCCAAGTTGTTTTGCTTCCAGTTGGAGCGTCGGTCCAACATCATGGTGATAAGTGTGATTAGAATGTTTTTTTAAATATTTATCTTCACTATTCCCAATTTGTTACGAGACTTTTTTAGCTGAGTCAAGCTGTAACGACCCATCAGCCTTAAGCGGCAGTTAGGTACTATTCGAATTCTTGCACCTGACAACAATCGGTTTGAAGTTGAACCCAGATGAGACCGAAGTTCTTAATGTAATTTCCCGAAACTCTGATGGGAGAAGCCGTTTCATTTTTACCTTTTAAATTTCGATACTAGTAGAAGGAATTTCTGTCTTTCAAATTCAGAAAGCGAACCTGAAACCGATAGCTCCTTATGTAATGTAACTGAATGAAAAGACACAGTACTCCACTTACTGGCGACTTATCCACATTTGGGGTCAAAACAGAACTACGTTTTCTTATATGGTTCAGGATATATCTTAGGTGATATATAAGCCATATTTAGATAATTCTAATGTTCAATACCAAGAGTTTTACTCAACTATTACTGGAATCTCTAACTAAACATTCTTTTTATAGTCATGCGAGACTGAAGAAACGGCAACACTATCTTTATCAGTGTTTAGTTAACGAGACCAAATGTTTCCTCGTTGCTATCTATTGAATGGTACGCGCATAAACGAAGTTACCTTGCCATTGCACATTTGGAGCGGATGGAGACATATCTACACGCAACATATGGCTTACGCGCACTGTACTTTGTGCAGAGTATTTCTCCAGTTTTTCTGCTGCTATTGTAGGTACCATCAATAGTACCAGAAACGTTTCCCATGACAAGAACATAATGAATCTTCGACGAACTGAGATGGGGAAAGGAGTGAGAGAGAGGGGGAGAGAGAGAAAGAGAAAGAGAAAGAGAGAAGAAGACATAGGGAGAAAGCGAGTAAGGAAATTCTAACAATAATTCTGTAACAATCTTGGTTTATTTTCCATTTTAAAACTACATAAACGTTAACATTAACTGTGAATATGTGTCAATCAGAACCTGTATAAATTTGAAGGGGTAGAAAAAAAACCGGCCAACCAGTTGCAAACTAATGGCTTATTTAGCTCTTGACTTAGGTTTCGAAATTTATAAAAATATCTCCTTCAGAAGGAGTGGGCCTTGTTACATCACATGGTGGTAAATTACATTAGCTGAAGCAAAGCGGCTCTTATCATACCTAAAACTAATATAAAACGCAGAAGAACCACATGTGGTCTTTAGCTATGGAATGAGATGTTTCTGGTTTATATACCATTTTGATATAAGACAAGAGCCACTCTCCTTCAACTTCTGTAGTTTACCACCACGTGATGTAACAAGGCCCGCTTCTTCCGAAGAAAATATGTTGGTAAATATCGAAACTTAAGTCAGGGGCTAAGTAACTGGTTGGCAGATTTTTGCAACCTCTTCATATTTTCATTTCATCGTACACAAATAGCACACATATATCACGACAATTGTCATTCTTTTTCCTACGAATGAACAGGTAAAGTGCACGAAAGTTGTCCATAGAGAGAAACGCACAACGTACAATGTACAATTTGGCCACCTCCCTCTGCAGGAGGAGGTACCTTCGGCAGGTATATGTAAATAATTGTCTGATTTCTTAGTAACTACTTACATGCCTGATTTACATAGAATGTCTCTTACTTTCACCCTACGAATTCCGCTAGTCAGTTAAGCTTCGTCGAAATTGTTGACTTCTTCTTTTTAGTTATTAGAGAAGGAGGTTTCGCCCTATGCTGAAATATCTCTGAAGCACTTGCAGTGACGCTTGATTTGTGCTTGTAACTAAGTTACAGGATAAACATTATAGAATCTGAACTGTCCAACCTTGACTGATCATCTGTTAGACCAATAATTCGTCCGTTGGCAACCTGTGAGGACAAGAGTCGTCAATATACACAGTGTGTCAATATACACTGCTTGAAGAACCAAGTTATGCACCCCAGAGAGAGGAAGAGGAAGCGAAATAAAACTGGATATTTGATGCCAATTAGGTGATTACAAAATATAGTCAAATTTACAAAGAACTCGGCAGTATCTACAGACTTACCTGTACGATATTTTACCCTCTCTGGTTTGGTTGCATGCGCTGAGTCGACTGGGGAGGGTGTCATAAAGACGTTGCAGCCTCTCTTAAGGCAAGCCACCTGCCAACTGTTGTACATCCTGGAGAATGACACCCGAACGGAGTTGACGTCATGTACTAATGGGGACATACCTGTGCATCTTGTTGGCCACAGGAGTAACTCAACATCATATACTGAGTTCATAGAGACTTTGATACGCGCGAACGTGCTCTGGCCACTTGAAAAACGTCACCACGATACTGTCGCTTGAGAGGTAACACATGTGGATGCAGGACATCCATGATGTACCGATATGGCGTCAGAGCTCCCTCCGTTATACCCAATGTAATCTGAAGCTATGACTGGTGGTTTCTCACACCAAAACATTTGAAGACCAGAACCTCTTCCCATGTCGCTGCATACTCTCCGACGATGATAATCGATAGTAGTGCAGAAAAGAGGTTCATTGCTAAGCACAACAGAAAGCGAGGCCGTTCATCAACAATCGATGCTTACAGGTCACGGCACCAGTGTTGTGATAACCGCAAGGGGTGGTATTCCATATCTCCATGTCTCCATGTCTCCAGTCTAAACGTGGCGGAGTGGCAGAGATGCTTGCACTGAGTCCGTAAATGTTCCATGACGGCAGTCACCGATAGTGAAGGGTTACGATGTGCGTAGTGCACAGTACGGCGATATACTCCTTCCTGGTGGTCAGACGCTGTCGAGTGGAATCCTACAACTGGTATGCGTACCATCTCGTCCGCATGCGGTCGAACGTTGCGCCACTGTCACCTACGAATGCCCAAAAATCGGAATACTGCATGATTCGACTAGGCGGCGAAATGGTGACCGGTTTCAAACTCTGTCAGGTGCTGATATCACAGTCTCATACGAGTGGTAGACATTCCTTGTCAGTGACAGCGATCATTCAAAACCTGACTCTGTTCACGTGTCTTAGATACCCTACCAGACCAGGTAGCAAAACTAAATACGAACAGCACTAACGCACTCTGGTGACCGTTCGACCTGACACACCAGCACTCTGGTGACAGTTCGGCCTGTCACAGAGAAGAGCAAATATAATAATTTACATACTCCTCATTGGTATTTAAGTACACGAAGCTACACTGACATCCGATCATGTTTCTGGGTTGTTCACTTTCTTGTCAGAAAGTGTAGTTATTGTAGATACCTGTACGTAACATACTATACAATCATTACCGAATCTTAAGAGTCATTCCTAATCGCCTGGCAGTCCAATAATTAGTTCATTACCAACCGTGAATGCCTTTACATTTGTGTGTCGTAACGGTATAATGATAAATCTACACGATCCGTGTGCATAAGAGCAGTAAATGACCTTCAAAACCAAGAAATTAATGTGCTGAAGTACCGAAATAAATGATTGTTTATTAATTTTATTTAATTACCTACACAAACATAAATTTTGTTTTGCATTCCATGTACAACATTTTCTTTTGAGTGTCTCAGTGGATTCTATTTTCTAGTCAAATAATACACTCCTGGAAATTGAAATAAGAACACCGTGAATTCATTGTCCCAGGAAGGGGAAACTTTATTGACACATTCTTGAGGTCAGATACATCACATGATCACACTGACAGAACCACAGGCACTTAGACACAGGCAACAGAGCATGCACAATGTCTGCACTAGTACAGTGTATATCCACCTTTCGCAGCAATGCAGGCTGCTATTCTCCCATGGAGACTATCGTAGAGATGCTGGATGTAACACTGTGGAACGGCTTGCCATGCGATTTCCACCTGGCGCCTCAGTTGGACCAGCGTTCGTGCTGGACATGCAGACCGCGTGAGACGACGCTTCATCCAGTCCCAAACATTCTCAATGGGGGACAGATCCGGAGATCTTGCTGGCCAGGGTAGTTGACTTACACCTTCTAGAGCACGTTGGGTGGCACGGGATACATGCGGACGTGCATTGTCCTGTTTGAACAGCAAGTTCCCTTGCCGGTCTAGGAATGGTAGAACGATGGGTTCGATGAACGTTTGGATATACCGTGCACTATTCAGTGTCCCCTCGACGATCACCAGAGGTGTACGGCCAGTGTAGGAGATCGCTCCCCACACCATGATGCCTGGTGTTGGCCCTGTGTGCCTCGGTCGTATGCAGTCCTGATTGTGGCGCTCACCTGCACGGCGCCAAATACGCATACGACCATCATTGGCACCAAGGCAGAAGCGACTCTCATCGCTGAAGACGACACGTCTCCATTCGTCCCTCCATTCACGCCTGTCGCGACACCACTGGAGGCGGGCTGCACGATGTTGGGGCGCGAGCGGAAGACGGCCTAACGGTGTGCGGGACCGTAGCCCAGCTTCATGGAGACGGTTGCGAATGGTCCTCGCCGATACCCCAGGAGCAACAGTGTCCCTAATTTGCTGGGAAGTGGCGGTGCGGTCCCCTACGGCACTGCGAAGGATCCTACGGTCTTGGCGTGCATCCGTGCGTCGCTGCGGTCCGGTCCCAGGTCGACGGGCACGTGCACCTTCCGCCGACCACTGGCGACAACATCGATGTACTGTGGAGACCTCACGCCCCACGTGTTGGGCAATTCGGCGGTACGTCCACCCGGCCTCCCGCATGCCCACTATACGCCCTCGCTCAAAGTCCGTCAACTGCACATACGGTTCACGTCCACGCTGTCGCGGCATGCTACTGCGATGGAGCTCCGTATGCCACGGCAAACTGGCTGACACTGACGGCGGCGGTGCACAAATGCTGCGCAGCTAGCGCCATTCGACGGCCAACACCGCGGTTCCTGGAGTGCCCGCTGTGCCGTGCGTGTGATCATTGCTTGTACAGCCCTCTCGCAGTGTCCGGAGCAAGTATGGTGGGTCTGACACACCGGTGTCAATGTGTTCTTTTTTCCATTTCCAGGAGTGTACATTGCAGGTCATAACCGGATGTTCCAAATTTTACATTCAAATATACTTTTCCTGTAATTCCTCCTGTTTCGAAAGAACTGTACGTCCATACACTAGTATACCTTCCTTGGATTTTTCCCTTAAAGCAACATTCGGAAAATGAATCCCAGTAAATGTCAGAACATTCTCATCCGAGTATTTCCCTCTACCAGCTATATAGCGTCCGTATGAGAAAGACACCCTATTTCTATTATCAGAGAGAGAAAGAACTCTGCCACTGAAATACCTAGCCCTGTTACATTCGAGAGTAAGGGAAAGTAAAACTCAAACGAGAATGAACTGTCGGTACTATTTCACTCTTCACACAAAATACAATTAAGCGAAAGGTCAAGTGTTGCATAGTGGAGTTTCAACGAATACGTATTAAAGTTTCTTCTTTCGCCAATCTTTTCCGTGTTAAATACTACTTTATCGTTTGCGGATAGTCAGAATCCAGTCTTTTGGCATCCCATAGCATCATACAACATAGAAAAAGCTGCGTAAGCTATATTTTTCCTCGTTTCAGTATTTCTCGACGTTTTGATGAGTTGTGTGCTTTCCAATAAAAGTACCACATGTTGATGTTCCGCGACTGTCATGCCAGAGGAACATGTGTGGGCAGGAATAACAGTAGTCGACATTTAAGTAGATCGCTGTAGTACACGACTAACGTACATGCAGTCTTCCCTCCAATCATGCCCCCCGTTTTCATAAATGATTAAACCGTCTTACTAAAACAGAATGTGTGTTAAAGGTAGCCACTGACGACAAGACTGCACTGACTTACGTTTGCTAGCATATTACTTCAAACATTGCTTCGCAGGCGATCTCATATCCAGATGTTTCGTATGCTGATTTTAATGCACTACTGTGTTTCTCTCTTTGTTGACAAAATGGAAAATTGGGCTCGGTACACAGTGAAGCGACACGTGATCGTAGACGAATTCAAATATCCGTATACTCATAGTTGTCTTTCACCGAATAAACAAAAGAAGGGTAAAGTTCGCTTGCAACAATGTCTTTTCATGATTTATGACATTTTACCATACCCCCACAAAAATACTCTGCAAGTGATGTATTATTAGCTCAGTAGCTAATTGCATGTTTCAATTCAGTTTCCGTTTACTGACAGTTCTCCTAACCCCGTACCTTCTCCACGTCTCCAGCTTATACTTTAAACTGGTTGTTCATAGTAGACTCTGACCATAGCTTTTATCCCCTAAATTGGTACCTCTTTCTATCAAACCTAAACCAGACTTGAAAAAATTTTACTCAAATTATTTAACCTTTGTACAGTCAAGAACATTCGGAAAGAGGAGTTAATCGGAGTTCCCCGAGATAAAACTTAAATTGCGGTCCTTACTGTCGAACTCAAACAGCTGCTATGAATGTGACGGAATTGCATCTTACATATACAAATCACACGCTGCAAATATTTTTGCAGTCTGCGCCCTGAATCAGCCAATAATATGCCCACCCCACTGTATTGCAGCAGCCATCTCTGCTCGCTCGTGTCTAGAAGCTCAACAGCAGCACAAACTCACCTGCACGGCTTTAATTTTTGTTTGATAAGTCTGCTATCTCTAAATTACTTAAACGTCGATTTCAAATATAATCTAAATGACTCATGGTACGTTTGGAGAGCGTTGTCCTTGAGTGAACATGAGTGAGGTATGGAAGATGTGGAAAGCTAACGTGAACAAAGGTCAGAGAAAGTGATAATAAAGTTGTATACACCCAGAATTCTGAACGTAATATAATTATGAGTATTTGAGTAGAAGATAATATATATCGTCCACAGATACAACTCAGCCAACCCTGTGTTTTTACCTTAGCACCGGATACAGTTTACAAGAGAACTTCACAACACACTGTTACTAACAGTAGAAACATTGTTTTACTCGTGGGAGACCAATGAGATGGGCCACTTGAAACCTTGATTTACTGAGTGGAAATGAGATACTGATCTTGTTACAAGTCATATCGGCAACTCGTTAACAAGTCAGCCGGAAGACAAAAGTATCTGCGTACGTCTTTTACATCCTTCAGGTATTATTTTGTTTACGGACTACAAATCCGTAAGCTTCAAAAGAAAATATGAAATAGAGATTACACATCAAAATAAATTTGGCATCACCTACCTTCCGAGAGCTCAGGAACCTGTCCAGAGAATAGGAATAGAGATCAACATAAACATCGTTCCCGCTCTCCTTATTTATCGTGAAACCACACATATCACGACGTACCACCATACAGCAAAACCTTCAAAGATGGTGGTCAAGATATCAGTACACACGGGTACCTCTAATACCCAGTAGCACATCCTCTTGCACTGGTACATGCCTGTATTCGTCGTGGCATACCATCCAAAAGTTCATCAAGGAAGTGTTGGTCCAGATTGCCCCACTCCTCAACTGTGATTCGGCCTGGATCACTCAGAGTGGCTGGTGGGTCACACCGTCCATAAACAGCCCTCTTCAAACTATCACAGGCATGTACGATAGGGTTCCCGTCTGCAGAACATGCTGGCCACTCTAGTCGAGAGCTGTCGTTTTCCTGAAGGAAGTCATCCACAAGATGTGCACGGTAGCGGTGCGAATTTTCGTCCACGAAGACCAATGCCTCGCCAGTATGCATCCGATGTGGTTGCAGTATCGGCCGGAGGACGCCATTCACGTATAGTACAGCCGTTACGCCGCCTTCCGTGACCACCAGAGGTGTATGTCGGCCCCACATAATGCCACCCCAAAACAGCAGGGAACCTCCACCTTGCTGCACTCGCTGGACAGTGTGTCTAAGGCGTTCAGCCTGAGCGGGTTACCTCCAAACACGTCCACAACGATTATCTGGTTGAAGGCATATGCGACACTCATCGGTGAATAGAACCTTATGCCAATCCTGAGCGGTCCATTCGGCATGTTGTTGGGCCCATCTGTTCAAATGGTTCAAATGGCTCTGAGCACCAATGGACTTAACATCTGAGGTCATCAGTCCCCTAGAATTTAGAACTACTTAAACTTAGCTAACCTAAGTACATAGCACACATCAATGCCCGAGGCAGGATTCGAACCAGTGACCGTAGCGGTCGTGCGGTTCCAGAGTCAGGGCCCATCTGTACCGCGCTGGATGGTGTCGTGGTTGGAAAGATTGACCTCGCCATGGACGTCGGGAGTGACGTTGCGCGTCATGCAGCCTATTTAGAACAGTTTGAATTGTAGCACGACGTCCTGTGGTTGCACGAAAAGCGTTATTCAACATGGTGTCGTTGCTGTCAGGGCTCCTCCGAGCTATAATCCGTAGGTAGCGGTCATCCACTGGTGTAGTAGCCCTTGGGCGGCCTGAGCAAGGCAAGTCACAGACAGTTCCTGTCTCTCTCTGTATCTTCTCCATGTCCGAACAACATCGCTTTGGTTCACTCCAAGACGCCTGGACACTGCCTTGTTGAGAGCCCTTCCTGGCACAAAGTAACAATGCGGACGCAATCTAACCCCAGAATTGATAGTCTGGGGATGGTTGAACTACAGACAACACGAGCGGGTTTACTTCCTTCCTAGTGGAATGACTGGATCTGATCGGCTGTCAGACCCCCTCCGTCTAATAGGCGCTGTTCATTAAGGCCGTTTACATCTTTGGTGGGTTTAGTTACATGTCTGAACATTCAAAGAGACTGTGTCTGTGATACGAAATCAACAGTCAACGTCTATCTTCAGGAGTTATGGGAACAGGGGGTGACGCAAAACTTTTTTTGGTGTTTGTATCTGCTTTTCGCATATTGTTTTTGTATTTAGTTCTGTCTAATCTTCTCCGTACACACATTTCATATACACACTTCCGCTGATTTTACTAACAGCGTGATTTCTCTGCAATTTTTTGTGGCTATAACTTCCACAGAGTTAGCGACCCAAAATAAAATAATTCCTTAATGCCTTCCTTTTATGAGGCTCATAGAGTAGGTTACTGATTATATTAGCTAGCTCGGAAGCTACTGTGTTTTCTAAGTTTTGGGATGTATCTGATGTCTCCCGAAATGGTACTACCTAAACAGCAAAGCTGTTTTAAGTGTTCAGTTTGAATATCATGTGTGATAATGTGCGTATCACTCATGCCCAACTAAGATCGTATTTTGGGCCTAAATTTATACTTGCTGTGGTTAAGGATTAATTTCAATAATATTTTCGCAAATGCGTTATATCATGTACTACGACGGACATTTATCCTTCAGTATGATAGCAACATCCACCATTAATCACGGCGCCTTGTAATAAAACATGTACAGCATCAGACAGTAAAGACTCCAAGAGTTCCCTTCCTTTACAGTACTCTGGACTATATAGAGACCACGGCGAAAAAAAGGCAGAAAGAATAACAAGGGGAGCAAGAAAAGGTGTGCTGTGCTATCTTTGTAAGCCTGCGCTTCACGAGAGAGTTTCAAGTGTAACAAAGGAGGGAATGCAAATTAGCCAGCAACACAAATGGAATCTTGAATCACATCTGCATTGCAGTAATTACACAAACTTCCAACGTTAATACCTCCGCTTCCTTTTTAAAAGCGTAAAATACGCACCGTGCTGGGCTAAGTTATTCGGAAGCGTACCCCAGTGTTTTTCCTATTAACGCAGTTGCCCACAGTTGCTGGTGCGGTAAACCGGAATCCTTATGTTGCGACGCAGCCCCATATAACAGAGTACGGGCACAGGGTTGGCTTGTTATGCGGAAAAGCACATGAGAGAAACGTTATGTTACACTTCATAGTAACATGTGCGTGTTACATAATGTACAGTGTACATGTACAATGTCCGAATGACTACGCATTCTACTAGAAACTTTTGTATTATAAAACTTCTGCCGGAATCAGTTTGGTGGAAATTTCGAATTCCATGCTGCACTGGGATTGATTACAGCCGATTTACTTGTCGTGCCCTGATAAACATCACTAATATTTTTGCGGGAGTGACTGCTACAAGCTACAGCAAGAACAGTGTTTGCTAACGTTTGAGATTACAAAAGCACAGATTCATCCTCCCGATTTTTTTAAAAACTAAAGTGTGTAATTTAATACACAGTCCTTCTAACACTTGTGCATTATGAGTGAGTGGGACTAAATGTTTTACGGGGGTGAAATAATTAAAAAAGTTTTGATATGAAATAGGAGTTGCTTCTAGTGATTCGCAAGTAAAACATAATTTCGGTTTCGATTGTACATACTAAATAAAATATTTATTATTTTACTTTCTTACGTAAGTCTTATTGAATGTAACACCGATATAGGGGTTTATTACTTTATGTGCATTCTTTACAGAGGAATGGAAAAACTAGTAGAAGCCGACCTCGGGGAAGATCAGTTAGGATTCCATAGAAATATAGGAACACGTGAGGCAATACTGACCCTACGACTTATCTTAGAAACTAGATTAAGGAAAGGTAAACCTACGTTTCTAGCATTTTTAGACTTAGAGAAAGCTTTTGACAATGTTGACTGGTATACTCTCTTTCAAATTCTGATGTTGGCAGGGGTAAAATACAGGGAGCGAAACGCTATTTACAATTTGTACATAAACCAGATGGTAGTTATAAGAGTCGAGGGACATAAAAGGGAAGCAGTGGTTGGGAAGGGAGTGAGACATGGTTGTAGCCTATCCCCGATGTTATTCAATCTGTATATTGAGCAAGCATAGAAGAAAACAAAAGAAAAATTCGGAGTAGGTATTATAATCAATGGAGAAGAAATAAAAACTAAGATCTTCGCCGATGTCATTGTAATTCTGTCAGACACAGCAAAGGACTTAGAAGAGCAGTTGAACGGAATGGATAGTGTCTTGAGAGGAGGATATACGATGAACATCAACAAAAGCAAAACGAGGATAATGGAATGTAGTCGAATTATGTTGGGTGATGCTGAGGGAATCAGATTAGGAAGTGAGACACTTAAAGTAGTCAACGGGTTTTGGTATTTGGGGAGCAAAATAACTGATGATGGTCGAAGTACAGAGGATGAAAAATGTAGACTGCAATAGCTAGGAAAGCCTTTCTGAAGAAGAGAAATTTGTTAACATCGAGTATAGATTTAAGTGTCAAGAAGTCATTTCTGAAAATATTTGTATGGAGTGTAGCCATGGACGATAACTAGTTTGGACAAGAAGAGAATAGAAGCTTTAGAAATGTGGTGTTACAGAAGAATTCTGAAGATTAGATGGGTAGATCATATAACTAATGAGGAGGTATTGAATAGGGTTGGGGAGAAGAGAAGTTTGTAACACAACTTGACTAGAAGAAGGGATCGGTTGGTAGGACATGTTCCGAGGCATCAAGGGATCACCAATTTAGTATTGGAGGGCAGCGTGGAGGGTAAAAATCGTAGAGGGAGACCAAGAGATGAAAACACTAAGCAGATTCAGAAGGATGTAGGTTGCAGTAGATACTAGGAGATGAAGAAGCTTGCACAGGATAGGGTAGCATGGAGAGCTGCATCAAACCAGTCTCAGTACTGAAGGCCACAACAACAACAACTTTAGATGTTTACAGTTTAAATGTAATACGTAAGCAAAGCTGCGAATTCAGTAACTATCAACTGCATTCTGAATGTATTTTACTAGACTTTAACTTCCAAAATGAACTTGTGTATCTTTTATGTTCTGTACCTCTGCTGTTTTGATGACAATCTCTCACTGTAAACAGTCTGGAATTGACAATTATGAGCAGAGTTACTAATAGTAATGAAGTATGAATGGGTTCACCTTTTTGGAGGTACATAAATTGCTGTTTTTCTTTCACACCCAAAAATATTGCATGTAAGCTGTGTTATACTCAGAGAGTTTCCTCTTACATTTTTCTGAAATCCCTATATAAATATTACGTTTAGGTTAGGAAATATGTTACATCGGAGTTTCTTGCCAATTAAATGTTATTTAATTTTACATTGAGTGTGTCCTGTGGCTATCAACCGAAATGAGGTCTAAGTAAGTACACTGCATCACCTGCAAACATGATTAACTTTATAATACCACCTGCACCAAATTTTTGTTTGTAACGTAACCTTTAAAATGTAAAAATAAAAAACGAGGTACATGCCCGTATTTGTCCTTACCATTCTAGCATCTGGCTAGTCCCGAGCTGTAACAGGACTTTTTGTGGTGCCAAGTTTGTTCTGTTGGGTTTGTATAGTTGGAGTGACGTGTGGATATTGGCAAAAATTTTGTGAAGCTTAGGTGTGTAGAAATATATGGTGTAGTTTGTTAGTCATGGATTACGTTTAGTAGTTTGATAGTGTTTACTAACGTTTTCTCCTAATAATCTCTGAACACTCCGATGAGCTTCCAACTGTCGTGCATTTTAGTTTGACTTTCGTGAACTTTGAATCTGTTTTGTTTGTTTTCGTGCACGCGATTGTGTGTGTGGGTGTGCATGTGCGTGTGTGTCTGTGTGTGTGTGTGTGTGTGTGTGTGTGTGTGTGTGTGTGTGTGTGTGTGTGTGTTCGTTTAACGCGTTGAATAGTGTTATACCACATAGTACTAGTTTTCCTCTGTTGTTAAAAATGGTACAGTTTATTACTGTGCTTTATGGATTTGAGGTCTGCTTTTATGCCACTGGGCTGGTGACAGTGTGCAAATGTGGAATGAGTTTGTCCATTTTCAGTGCTCTTAAATGTTCTGAATATTTTACACTGTAATTCCTCTACGCCTGTCCATTGTATACTGAATCACAGTTTTTGCAGTTTAGTTGGTTTGTTGAAGTTATCTGTGGTGGTGTTGGGTATTTTTAATCTTTTATGTAGTGTTTTGCATGCTTTTTATATACCACTCGTGTAACTTGTTCTCTCATGGTGTTTCCTACTCTGTTTTTTTTTTTTTTTTTTTTTTTTTTTTTTTTGTGAAGTATCCGGGTGCACCATGTATTCTTATCGTTTGTGGTTTCTTCATCGCGTGTGCCTTGTGTGTCCTCTTATGTGTGGTTGTTGGTGGTATGCCGGTCGGAGTGGCCGAGCGGTTCTAGGCGCTACAGTCCGGAAACGCGCGACCTCTACGGTCGCAGGTTCGAATCCTGCCTCGGGCATGGATGTGTGTGATGTCCTTAGGTTAGTTAGGTTTAAGTAGTTCTAAGTAATAGGGGACTGATGACCTCATACGTTAAGTCCCATAGTGCTCAGAGCCATTTGAACCGTTTTTTTTTTTTTTTTGTGGGGTGCTGTGTCGTGATACTACTGTGACGTTCTGTGTCAGTCGTTTTTATTTTATGGCTTACTTTGCAGAAGTGTTTATTTTAGTACTAGAAGTGTTTATCTTAGTACTAAATGTTTAGTACATAAAATTTGATCGAGTTCGTACGTTATAAAGCATATATGCAGAAGTGAAAACTTTGATGAGGCACACCGATATGTAATAAGCAACCCACCGCCGTACCAGAGGTCTCTAACGCAGGCCTTCATGGAGGTGTTCTACTCTGAGCCACGCATGTGCGAATCCTCGTGGTGGATGAAATATACAGAGCCAGTAATTGGTTGAGAAGGGGAGGAGATGTGGTGGCGTAAAGTTCCTGATTACCGGCTGTTGCGCCAATATCGTGAATTAAATTGCAGACCTCTTCGCAGTGTGTCATGAAGTGACGGTATTTGACACTGTGGATAGTGATACGTCCGACAGATGCGAACATTATGCTTGTCGGTTACCTTCGTTGTATTACAGAGGACGTGGCACAGCGCTTCACCCCCTCCGTCTCTCATAATCGCTACACAACATAGGCTTAACACCACTCTACACTCAACCGCTACACTCACCTACAATCGGCAAATACGTCTGGAACCTCTACCGTGTCCATAACGAAAGGGGCCATTGCGTATGTAGAAGAAGAAAGTTTTCCAGCAGGCGGTCGAATCCACCCCTCGCCCCCTTCCAGTCATTAGCGCTATATGACTGAACTTACGTAGGAAACAGCATAAGAGCTGGATGCAACGCGAGCTGAACTAAAAGACTTGTAGAGAGCCAGGATAATTCAGGAATGTAGGAAAACAAGTCGTTCGGAATGCAATATGTAGTAAGAGCAGGAAAACTTAGGCGAAATGGCTGAATCAAAAATGTGAAGAAATCGCAAAAGAAATGATTGTCGGAAGAGCTGAGTCAGCATACAGAAAAGCCAACAACAGCCTTCGTGAAATTAATATCAGGGATGATAATATTAAGAGTGCAATAGAAATTCCACTGTTAAATGCAGAGGAGACAGTGGGCAGGAAGAAAGAGTACATTGAAGGGAAAGGAGTTGCCTGATGTGATGGCGGACGAAGCAGGAGTTGACAGGAAGGAGATAGCAGGTACTGTATTCTAATATAGCATCCTATTTAGAATATAGTAGAGTTTTGACTGTCGTAAGATGAAATAAAGCACAAGGGACAGATAACGTTCAATCGGAATACCTCAAATCACTGCGGGAATCAGGCAAAAAAAAAAAAATCAGGTAGGTGTGTAGAATATATGAGTTTGACTTCCGGAGAAACGTCATCCATCACATTCCGAAGGTTGAAAGAGCCGTCCAGTGCGAAAATTGTGACACAATCAGCGTAAAAGCTCACGAATCCACGTTCAAGGCAAGAATAATACTAGAAAAGTGGAAAAGAAGATTAAGGATGTGTTATGTAACCATCAGTTTAGCCTTAGGGAAGACAGAGGCACCAGGGAGTCAGTTATGACGTCATCGTTGATAATGGAAGCAAGACTAAAGACATTAACAGAATCTATCGACTTGGAATAAGCGTTCGACCGTGCCAAATGGGCCAATATTATCGTGGGTTTGAAAACAATACGAGTAAGCTAGAGGGAAGGAAGGGTAATTTCCATGTACAAGAACAAGAATGGAACAATAAGACTGGATATATGACGCAAATAAAAGAAAGGTTCAAAAGTGTGTTCAATGTTCAAGATGAAATGACAAGATTCGGTGATGACAATGCTATCCTTAGTGAAAGTGAAGAATTACAGTATCCTGTACAGAATATGAATTGAAAGTAAATCGAAGAAACATGAAAGTAACGAAAAGTAGCCGAAATGAGAACATCGGGAAACTTAACATCAGGTTTGGTAATCACAAAGTAGACGAAGTTAAGGAATTCTGCTACATAGGCAGCAAAATAACCCATGATGGAAAGAGCAAGGAGGCATAAACGTAGACTAGCAATTGCTAAATGGAGGTTTCTGGCCTTAATTTGAATAAGGTAATTAATGAGAAGCTACTCCTTGGATTCGGCTAGGAAAGGAATATGTGGAAAATGCCAATAAGAAAAAGGGGTCATCGTGATAGGATAATTGTTAAAATATTACGCAGTAGCTTCTAAGGTGGGAGGTGCAGAGCGTAAATAATGTAGGACACGAAAGAGACTGGAACACATCTAGCAAATAAGGAGGACGTAGGTTGCAATTGCTACTCTGTGATGAAAAGGTTGGCACAGGAGAGAAAATCGTGGTGGGCAGCATCAGATCAGGCAAAAGACTGATGAATGAAAAGAAAAGTACTAGAGAGGAATGTAAATTGTAAAAACAGGAAAAGAAGACAGAGACTGGTATACAACCTACAAGTAATTGTGGACATAGGTTGCAATTGGTACTCAGTCATCTGGCTAGCTCGCCGCGGCCCGCCAAGTATTCCTCTCCTGTGCCAAACTTTTAAAGTCAGATTAGCAATTGCAGCCTATGCTCTCATTTATTTGCAGTGTGTGTTTCAATCTCTGTCTCCATCTACATCTTTTACCTTCTACAGCACCCTCTAGTACCATGTAAGTTACTCCCTGATGTCTTAAGAGATATCCTATAGAACCATAGACGATAAAACTTGTGGGGAATACATCGGACAAATAATTTTTCGTTTGTTGGAATTCCTACTTTGAAACGAAGAGGTTGATAAATGAGAGGGATTCGTGGCTGGCAGCATCTTCAAACCAGTCAGAAGAGCGATAACCCCTCCCCCCCCCAAAAAAAGAAAAGTAGCGACTGCCTATAACGTGTCTATAACTTTGGCTTTCATTGTCTCTCTGAAGCTATTGATAGTCTTACCTGTATGTCTGGAAATTTCTGCCACAGTTGGGGAGGAAAATTTACTAAACAGTTCCCTATGTAGACGAGATAAAGCACATTCTTTCCGATCAAGCTCTACATTGTGGTAGCAGAATAGACCAGCGGTTTAGTAAAATCACGAACCAAAATTTTTAACGAAGTTGTTTTCCCGAGTCTAGATTCCCTTGACCTGTGACCACAACCAACGCGGCAGTGCTTATCCTGAGTGAAAGTGAAGAAGAGTTACGTGATCTGCTGATTGTAATGAGCGGTCTAATATGTACAGAATATGGACTGATAGTAAATCGAATAATTACGAAAGTAACGGGGAGGAGCACAAATGAAAACAGTGAGGAACTTAACATAAGGATTAATGGTCAATAAGTAAGTGAATATAAGGAATTCTACTACCTAGGAGGTAAAACAATTAATGACGGATGGGCCAAAGAGGACATCAAAAGCAGACTACCACTGGCAAAAATGGCATTCCTAGACAAGAGAAGTCCACAAGGATCAAGCGTAGAACTTACTTCGTATGATACTCACAACAGCCGTCGACTCTTTCAGTTTATCCAGGTGCCATCTATTTAATGTCCTACCATTTTTCTAATTTTTTTTCAGTTTAAATATACAGTTCATAACCATTTAATTGTGGTCAGAATCAACATTTGCCCGGAGTAATACCTTACAATATAAAATTCGATTCCTAAATCCCTTTCTTACCATTATACAATCAGTCTGAAAAATTATGGGGTCCCCAGGTCACTTCCACCTATACAAACATTTTTCCGGAGTCGTAAACTAGGTATTAGCGATGATAAAGTTATACTCTGCGTAAAATTCTACGAGGCGGCTTCCTCTTTCTCTCCTTTCCCCCAATTAATATTCACCTACTATTTTTCCTTCTCTTCCTTTTTGTACTGTGGAATTCAGGGCACCCATCAGAATTAAAAGTTTATCAACCTTAAATATCTGAATAATATCTTTTATCTCATCACACATTTCTTCAATCTCTTCATCATCAGCGGATCTAGTGTGGCGTATAAGGGAGTACTACTGTGATGCGTAAGGCATTCGAATCTATGCTACAATAATGCGTTCACCATGCTATTCGTAGTACTTTACCCGTATTCCTGTCTTCTTATTGTTTATTTGAACCCTCTCCTGCATTATCCCTATTTAATTTTGCATTTATAATCCTATAATCACATTACCAGAAGTCTTCCTCCTCTTGGAAAAGAATTTCGTTAAATCCACTACATGTAATTTTAACTTCCTCATTTCTCCTTTTAAATTTTCTAACCTATCTGCACGATTAAGAGAACTGACATTCCACTCCTCGGTTCGTAGAACGCCAGCATTCTTTTCCTGATAACGGTATCCTCTTGAGGGGTCCCCGGCCGGATAGCCGAATGGAGGCTATTTTGCCTCCGGAATCTTTTACCCAAGTGGATGCCATCATTATTTAACTATACAATAGGGCTGCATGTCCTCGGAAAAGTTACGGCTATAGTTTCCCCTTGCATTCAGCCGTTCGCAGTATCAGCATAGCATGACCGTTTCGGTTATGTTACAACACGAGACTAGTCAATTGTCTGGAATATTACCTCTGCAACTACAGGAACGGTTGCAGCCCCTCTTCGGGAACCTTACATTTTTCTGCAGTATTGTTTCCAAATGTTAGGTCGAAGCGTGAAACACCTCCTGTTTCAAGTAGGGCACTGTATTTATTGTAAAGTTATGTCACGGGTGAAACTTAAGTCAAGTAAAATCGTGCGTAATCCAAAAGTTAACATCTGAAATACATTTTTCCTAACAAGTATGGTGTGTACGCCATATCTCGTTCTACATTCTACTATATTTTATTGCTGCAATGTAACGTACCACATTGAAAGGTTTTCATCCCTGGAAGCTATCAAAATATAGGATCATTAGATGTATTCCTTCCGTTATGTGCACATGTGCGTGGAACGGAGCACTGAGTGGAAGCTGTACCTTTCTGGATCGCACATAGACAGCAGGGATTCACTTATGAGTCTGGACGCCAAGAACGGTATCTGTAATTAGTCATATTTAGTGTTCAAACGTTAATACACTGCTCCAGCCGGCTGTTGACATTACTGCACTGAGTACATGTTAACAATACTTTCTGTAGCTCCAATTCGCATTCAGGACTAATTACAATCACCAGTTACTACTTACTGCCGTTGGTGGATAAGATGAAGCAACCCTGAACTGGCTGTCGCCAAACTGTTAACATTGCACACTACTAGTCTGCGATCGGCTTCCAAGAAGACAATACGTGAATTCATGTGTGAAGTGTGATCTCGCGTAACGGAGAACGATAGGTTATAGACTGCTCGGATGACACACGTGTAAATCTCATGTTCATCGTAGGATGATGTGGACAAGTCTACGACCGGTTTCTTGAGAGGCAACACGTGATTTAGTATGTGAAGTACGATTTCGTGTGAAAACAATTAAAAGTTGCCACCGATAACATTTATGCGACCTCGTGGTTATCCTAAGATAGTGTGAAACATTTTATGTGACTTTTAACGGTGATCTGGAAATAGTATTAGTATCCCACACCCTTACTATGAACATTGATAAGAGGCCGGTTTGTTTCCTTAATTTTGTGAGTGGATAAATAAAACAAAATGTTGTTGCCATCCTAGCACCTCACAATTGTCATCGTAGTAACAGTGGAAACTTTCCACTTACCACACTATTATGTAGTATTTATTGCTGCACGTTAACGCCTGCGGACTGTGGAGAAAAAAACTAACTCGGACGACGTCTATAGAGGACAAGAGGTAACCGAGTCTGCTACAATTTAGATATAAGAGGGCTTGTATGCTGCAGTTAAAATTCCACCATTTACGTGGCACATGGCAGATTTTGAGAACTGAACGGCATAATTTTTGAACTTGGGATCCGTTGTAGCTTCGTATTATTGAACATGGTATTCCTTGTATGGGTAAAATAGCGTTAACCCTTTGAGTCACCACATTGTGAAAAAAATTAAAATTTTTCACAAAATTAACCTCAGTTATCACATTAAGCAACGAATACAAGAAGAAATTGGCAAAAAGTAAACAATCGCTTGATTTACGGAGGCGGTTTCGCTATGGAACCACTGACGCATACAATTTCCAAGCACCCATCATTTGATGAGATACATTAGAAAGCAATTGGACATTTTTACTTGATATAATCCCACATCTCGAAACTTCCATCAAGTCATAATGCCCAAAACAAATTGTAGTCCTTAACAACATGCAACAATTTGCCTAAAATTTTATTAATTTGTATCAAAAGTAAATACTGTCCCAGGCTTTCATTTCCATACCACACGTAAAGCAATATTGTAAACTCAAAGTTACTTTACAACCACTGTGGATAAACTCACGTCGACTACCAATGATCTCCTCAATATGATCTCTATAAAATATCATGTCACAATCTCCTACAATCACGTCTCACAATCTCTACACCGACTGCCGATCTTAACATCGTAAGCGGCTGCTACATCGCCTTACATTCGTAGGAATACATTAGAGTACCACTAGACGTCTCTCTCTTTTGCAGTAGCATCCGTGGTTTCATGCAAAATCAATATCAAAAATTAAAAACAGTGCTTTTAGACAGAAAGCATTGGTACTGAAAGGTTTAAATAGCGTTTAATTTCAGTACGATATATTAACCCTCATCAATATAACACTTCATACTAAACTCACTCAGTGGCAGCTCGTAGCCGCACATTCGCTATTACCTCGACCCATATTTGCGGACCCTCGACCTCGTTTGCGGACCCATATTTACTAAAACATTTTTGCTTCTGTTGCCCTGTGCCTTCACCTGTATCTCTTCTCAGAATTAATTATCTGTCGAAAAATGTTCCTGCCGGATCACAACAAGATTTTAATATGTTCCAGTTTATTTAAAAGATTCTGTCTGAAAAGCGGGGTACCAGCTGCCTGATTCTACATACCTCAGCAACCTCAAAACATTTCGCAAAAATTTTGGCATTCGAACATATTCTCGCTCTTTTCAACATGCAACTCCGCTGTAACTCGCACAAGCAAATTAAATCGCTCTTACCCATTAATCCATCGCTGTCAGTCGCGTCATGCCCATCCAATGACACTTGCTCATTTCCACTCACACATTCAACCCAAGTCATTTTCATTATCTCTTTATGTCTCTCTGCCACTGTCTCTTGACTCACAGCAACAGTCACCTTCGTTCCGTCCTGCTGCTACAGCCTCCTCTCATTGTCACTGTCTGCCTCTTGCTCGGTGTTACTGCTACTGTCTCATTCATTCCTTTCCCCTGTTGGTGTCTCTTGTCATTGTCACTATCACTCTCTTCCTCAAAGTCATTTTGATAAACTCTGACTCTTATTATCAGTGGTCATCAAAGTCATCCACTTTCTCCTTCTCTTTATGCTTATCCCAGTGCCCCTGTTTCCGTGACTTTTTTCCTAGCACTGTTCTGTCACTGTCAGCTACGTTCTGCTGCCACTGTTTCTCACACTGTCATTTCTCCTCCGCTCTCTCTACAACACAACGACTGTGTACTATCTTCCAATGTTTATCACTTTTCTGTCTCTTTCGCACTACAATGAAGAGCTCCAATATGTTTGCACGCCAAATTATATGGAAAATTTTAAAGCTGCTGAGAAAAGTAGAATTGGGCAGCTGGTACTTCACTTTTCAGTCTGAAGCTTTTGATTATACAGAAACATTTTCACATTTCTTGTTCTCTGGTAGGGTCATTTTTCCGCTGGTTCCCTTCTTTTCGGTGCTGCAGCAGAGCATCTCATTCACATGAAAAGAGATGCATAGTCGACAAAATTTTGATAGTATATGTACGTGAAACAGAAGTAATGCGGAACTAATTTTACAGATCGCACCTGATTTTCCATGTGCTTCACCCAACGTGGCGTTCCCGAATAATAACGGAGCCACTCTACAACATATTTCTCCGCGCTACGTAACTTTATAAAGTACTTTTTTGCCTCACACCGGATTTTACGTGCGTATATTATGAAAACAAGAAGGGTAATTTGGAACCTATGTATCTCGGAAACGGATAAAGATAACATGAAAATTTTCATATTTATTCGAGATTGGACTCTGAGCAATATTTCGTAAAATATTCAGCGATTTGCTGTGGGTAGTCGCCTTCTGATCCGAGACTCATTTTTTCTACGAAAGATTGGTAAAACAAATGCCTTTTCAGGTTTTGTAAGGAAAGGTAAATGAGGAAATGGTGTCTCCATTCATCCTCTATGGCCCACTGTAGAGCGCATCAAATGCAAAAGAATCAACCGATTTGCTCAATTTGGCTAAACAGGAGGAAGTGTGTAATTTTCATACTTTGACCCCGTACTGCAGGATAGTGACCCTAAGACGATCCATCTGCTATGGATTATGCAGAAAACTTGACCATCTCTTCCTGTCACCAACAGAACCGGAGGTATGAGTATCGGAAACATCCCATTTTTTATGTGAGGTGTTTCGAAACGTATTGGTAAGAATGCTGTTTCATGCATACCTATAACAAACCCAGTACTAGCCACTCAAGAAGGAATGAGGACGGTACGCATTATGAGAATTCAGACAGTGCAGGAAAATTGTGTGTCTGTAATAAAGAACAGAACCTTGCTTGGTGTTCGTCAGTAACTGCTCTGTTTTGTATTACGATGGTGTCAACTGCTACTAAACGCAACCATTTCATACTAATCGCACTGTCTGCAGCCACCAGAAGTAGGACGCTCAATATTAGTTTGCCTGACGTTTGTGTAGGCCGCAGCTTGTCTGCGGACACGGCGCTGCCTGGCAGCAATTATCCACTGACACACAGCTGCTGCAGTGGCACGTTCCTGATTTCAACTGCGAGCTCCAGTCGGCGCGCGTCTGCGCGAGTGTGTGATGAAAACTATCATAATTTGGCGAGCCTAACACGCAGGTAATCCTTCAGCATAACGTCAACCTGTTTCACAGACATCATTACCGCGCCGCCGCGGAGTGATTAATTTTCAGCGTCACGACCAATTTCATCCGGCGCAGTGCCTCGGCCGCTCTGGTCCGCCTGTTAATGACGTGCCGTTATGAAACAAGCCGGCCGGATAACACCTCCGCGGCACTGTACTGCACAGTTATCTGCAGCGCCGGAGACCACCACGAGTGAATGCAGCGCGGGACAACCGTCAACAACTATCTACAGCATCACGGAGTCTTGATAACTGCATAAAAGCCCATGTGCGTTAGCAAAACTTTTAGGCATGAGGTAGCACTTTGATCTACTGCACATTTCTCCCAGTCAAAACGTCAAGCAACTCATTAAGGAGAGTTTTCTGAGAGAACATACTAAACTTCATAACTGTGTATTAAAACGTACTCGGTGGTTGTAATTAAACTTCCTCAACTTGAGAGGTCTCTCGTCAAAAACGGGTGATCAGAGGACAATGAAACTTTGTGTAACATTTGTAAATAAATAACGGAAAAACTGTTGAAAGAGATTTCAAATCCCACGCGTGAGGATCACCTTCGTTAGCTGTGTACCACGTTTACGTTCCTGGTTGCAAACGCTGCTCAATGTAACCACCATCTCCATCCAGGACAGCATGAAAGCTCAACTGTGCCTAAGACATCTGAAAAAAGCGTACAATGTACATGCGCCGTGACACGTCTCCTGAAATGCTTGAAGATCACATATGGCGTCCAGCATTCTCACAGTGGCAACAGCAACTTCTTTAACGATTAGTGGTACAATTGGCCGTCGGCACCTACCAAGCGTAATTCCAAAATTGTGAGTTCTATTTTATGACAGAATCATGAATGATAGGTTACGCACCAGTCAGTTTGCTAATTCCCTGTACTACAGACCGTCATTCGATCTTGCATTGCTGCTGAAGGTCTATAGTTCAGGGTCATTCAGCTTCTGCTATAGGACTGGATAGTTTTTCTGACACTTGGAGGTGTTTAGTAGGGATTTTTGGTTAGGTTGCGATCCTCGGTTATTCGCGAGCGGTTTTTTGTTTCGAGCTTTCTCCTCTGATAGAGTTGCATTTACGTCCGCTTAGTGATTTTTTCGGGCGTTTCCTGTATTAGTTGATCATGGTTGGCCTTAGTTAAGTTAGAAAAGCTGCTGGAATAGTTTCTGGGAGTTTTGACGAATAACTTACGTGTCACCAATAAAATAAAATATCCTATGAAGTCATAACACTAAACGACGCAAATCCTATAGTGCAGCAACTGAACATGGTCCCTATTAAGTTTGACACTAACACGGTATAGAGGGTCTTACAAAAAGGTACGGCCAAATTTTCAGGAAACATTCCTCACACACAAATAAAGAAAAGATGTTATGTGCACATGTGTCCGGAAAGCTTAATTTGCATCTTACAATTCATTTTAGTTTTTCAGTATGTACTGTACTTCCTCGATTCACCGCCAGTTGGCCCAATTGAAGGAAGGTAATGTTGACTTCGGAGCTTGTGTTGACATGCGACTCATTGCTCTACAGTACTAGCATCAAGCACATCAGTACGTAGCATCAAAAGGTTAGTGTTCATCACGAACGTGGTTTTGTAGTCAGTGCAGTGTTTACAAATGCGGAGTTGGCAGATGTCCATTTGATGCATGGATTAGCACGGGGCAATAGCCGTGGCGCGGTACGTTTGTATCGAGACAGATTTCCAGACCGAAGGTGTCCTGACAGGAAATCGTTCGAAGCAGTTGATCGGCGTCGTAGGGAGCAAGGAACATTCCAGCCTATGACTCGCGACTGGGGAAGACCTAGAACGGCAAGGACACCTGCAATGGACGAGGCAATTCTTCGTGCAGTTGACGATAACCCTAATGCCAGCGTCAGAGAAGTTGCTGCTGTTCAAGGTAACGTTGACCACGTCACTGTATGGAGAGTGCTACGGGAGAACTAGTTATTTACGTACCATGTACAGCGTGTGCACGCACTATCAGCAGCTGATTGGCCTCCACGGGTACACTTCTGCGAATGGTTCATCCAACAATGTTTCAATCCTCATTTCAGTGCAAATGTTCTCTTTACGGATGAGGCTTCATTCCAACGTGTTCAAAATGTAAATTTTCACAATCAACATGTGTGGGCTGACGTGCATCTGCACGCAATTGTGCAATCACGTCATCAACACAGATTTTCTGTGAACGTTTGCGCAGGCATTGTTGGTGATATCTTGATTGCGCCCCAAGTTCTTACACCTACGCTAAATGGAGCACGTTATCATTATTTCATACAGGATACTCTACCTGTGCTGCTAGAACATGTGCGTTTACATGTACGACACAACATATGGTTCATGCACGACGGAGCTCCTGCACATTTCAGTCGAAGTGTTCGTACGCTTCTCAACAACGGATTCGAATTGGTAGAGGCGGACCAATTCAATGGCCTCCACGCTCTCCTGACTTCAACCCCCTTGACTTTGATTTATGGGTGCATTTGAAAGCTCTTGTCTACGCAAACCCGGAACCAAATGCAGGGACTCTTCGTGCTCGTATTGTGGACGGCTGTGATACAATACGCCATTCTCCAGGGCTGCATCAGCGCATCAGGGGTTCCATGCGACGGAGGGTGGGTGCATGTATCCTCACTAACGGAGGACATTTTGAACATTTCCTGTAAAAAAAATTGTTTGAAGTCACGCTGGTACGATCTGTTGCCGTGTGTTTCCATTCCATGATTAATGTGATTTGAAGAGAAGGAATAAAATGAGCTCTAACATGGAAAGTAGCATTTCCGGACACATGTCCACATAACAATTTCTTTCTTTGTGTGTGAGGAGTGTTTCCTGAAAGTTTGGCCGTACCTTTTGGTAACACCCCGTATAGTTTTCAGCCTGTACTGGCTCAACTAGAGAAAATTTAGTTATAGCCACGCTGTACGTTCATTGATGTTACATGTTACGTTCTGTGTCTATCACAACACTTGAGAGAGCAGAAGCGATGGCAGAGTATTGTAGAGACTACACTACTACTATGGATTTGCGTTGCTTCCTGAGTTAAAGCCATAGCGTTATACCTGCATTTAAAGGAGCAGCAAAACTTGGATATAGACTCGTCATTAAAATTGAAGGCTGTCTTTGTCATCATCATTGTAAAGAATCTAACCACTGAGGCATTGTCAATTATAACAGATATGTCACAGAGTTTATAATAGTTTTCCTGAGCCTGAAAATAAAGCTTGGTGACACGCAGAGAGATGATATTCTATTTAAGTTGCTTTAATGTGTGTACAGTTACGAACTTTTAATCTCCGAGGTCCAAACTGTGAAGTATCGGAAAGTAATAACAGGATAGATCTGAATACGGGTAGAAGGCAACGCATGACCGCGGTAAAAGAGCCTTGTTTTTGTTTGATAAAAAAAATACGGCGGAGTCGAGGAGGAACTTGCTCTGACTTTTATTGCTTTCGAACAATAAGCGCTAGTTAGATATGACAACGGAATTAGTATATTTAAGACGTTTTTCTGAAACCCCACATCAAGCCAAAAGCTGAGTAGCCTTATACAAGAAACATACAGCTTGTTCCAATAACCTCATGTGTTTAAACTGACATACACTTAGGTCTGCGAGATAATAAGTAATATTAAAGAATCAGAATTGATTTCATTGCCACTGATCAGCTCCGATCAGATGACTGAATATATTTTATTGTAAACACAATCTTCGCCAAGGAAGTTTTCCTTTGTCTTTAGACTTTTCAAAGATGGCTGACTTCACTGCCGTTTCAAATGAAGAAATTAATAAATAAAAGGTATATACGTCAGATTATAAAGAAGTAGAACATATTTAACATGAATGAAAAGAATGAAAACTATTTTTTTCTAGAAAACATTACGCTGCAATATCGCAAAGACAATTCTCTATCAGCTATTTCTACTTTAAAAACTGTCACCACCCAAACTAAGTTCATACAAACCAAAAATTTCAGAACTTTCTCTGAGATTAAGATAATTCAGCGGAGGTGGCAATTGTGATTTCATTTAGCCGGCCGCAGTGGTCTCGCGGTTCTAGGCGCGCAGTCCGGAACCGTGCGACTGCTACGGTCGCAGGTTCGAATCCTGCCTCGGGCATGGATGTGTGTGATGTCCTTAGGTTAGTTAGGTTTAAGTAGTTCTAAGTTCTAGGGGACTAATGACCACAGCAGTTGAGTCCCATAGTGCTCAGAGCCATTTTTTGTGATTTCATTTACTGATATGAGAAGGCGTTACACTCAGCACGTCTCGACAATGAAATAATGGAGGAAAGCACCATGAAATATAGTTACAGTCAGCCATCATCACTGCACCGTTTAAATGTGTAATCTGGAACTCATAATTAACCATGATTTACATTGCCTACAGTAATTGGTGCCCATCTGAGTGAATCAGATACCACGTTGTAAGGTGGCTATAATTTCGCATCTTTCAAACATTCATCCGCATACTTTGCCATGATCTACAACCACATTAGGTATTATTTGATAGGTAGTACATCAAATATATGAATATTTAAAGGAGACTGACGTTGTGACAGACGCCTTGTAAATAATTGTTGATGCTTGTTGCATGAAAAGTGACGGAGTGTCTTTATTACCATACTAGTAGAGATTGGAACGACAGTGGAAATGAAACGGCAGACGGAACTCAGGCCCACGGTGGAAGGCCCACACAGATGTGTAGTTCCTGCTTAAACACAGTAAATAGCAAGACGGACGTCGTAGCACCTAAGCGCTAGAGCACAATAGAGAATCGACCGGCCAGTTTTGTAGCCGAACCGGAAGGATTATACTTCGGAAAATACGAAAATTTTGGGTGCATGTGAGAGGAATGAAGAAACGGCACCTCAGAAACCACCCAGGCTGGGGGGCTATATCCAAGGATTTTCACTCAGAAGCGTCCCATTGTACGAGTATAGGTTTTTCCTCGCAAACCTTCCGTGCGGGACGACAAATGACTAAAATATGGTTGGTCGGCGTTCGAAAGAATCTGTAGAGAGGAAGAATATTCCGTGGTTTCGGGAATATTATTCGTTTTTGGAATTACTATGGTGGGGAGACAGAACTGGAGAGACGAGGTGTTCCGTTGTGACCGCCTGTGTGTAACAGTCGCTCGACATCAGCTTTTGTTGGTACAGACGTTCTTCCTGTCTTTGTTCTCAGTAGAGTTTATAGTTAGAGCAGTTATTAACTGTACTGTTGCGAACCTCTACGATTTTGGACTTAGCCTCTGGGTTGGAAGTCGTCTGAGTATGCACCCTTCAGTAATTGAGAGCACTTCCTCTGCCTGTATTTAAGTTGAAACGTTGTCTGAACGTCGTCCTTGTGGTTGGGAGTTCATGTTTCTCGTCTGTAGCACACACAGACGACAAGACAGTATTAGAGTATATTAGTCAGACGATCGCCTTCTGCCGTCCTAGTGTTTGAAAGAGTTTATTTGTGGCTGGAGTTCTTCCATCGTCGCAGACGAGTACAAGAAACGTCGCTTCGACGCACCGGACGCAGTAGATACAGTGATATCACAAATTGCTCCGGCTTATTAGGGCTATGAAATCTAAACAGCTGCGATCACATTAGTCTATTTCCACTGAGGTTCCACACCACTGTTGATCATCTCTGTAAGTAGTGTCTTCTAGTATTTGGTATGTAGATGATGTCAGTCATTTCGCGTTTTTGATGCTATACCGGGCAGTCATAAATAAAGGGCACAGTTGGGCAATTGATTAGTAATTTTGCTTAGGAACCCCAGACCTACTACTTAATGAACAAAGTGATTTTATGCACAGGCATCATTACAAGATTTTTAATGACATGTTTTAGGCTTACTCTTGAATGCAACAGCACGCTCCAATACGAACCAGCTGCAGCGGAACGGCCCTCAGCGCACTGGCGGCGAGGTGAATTGAGCGCGGCGGAAGAGGACATAGCGTGGCGCTGTGTACGTGCTGACATGGGGATATCCTCTCCACCACCAATAAATAGAAAGAAGAGGAAATGCACCTTTTCGAACGATTATCAAAATGTATTAATTACACTTTTAAATATTCTTTAATTATTTTTAATTATTGTAAATTATTTCAGTTCATGGTTCACTCAAAAAGGATTATGTAAATGTTATCTCTTCAAAAATTCTCTTATTATTGAAAAGTATATCCGCCATTAATATGTATGGTGATAAAATAACCTCTTAATGCATATTCACTATTCTTACAGATAGAGGGCACTTTTTACTTTTACCAATCAGGTTTCTCTAAACTGTGGTATAAGGTTTTAAAAATTAGCTTTGCACTGACAGGTTACTCTGTAACTGCAATATATGGTATGTTTGTATTTTAATTCATTAATTTTTTTTTGTAAACTACGACAGTTCTATAAGTAACTATATAATCTCTCTCGTTAGTGGACTATCAGTAACTATATAACCTCTCTCGTTAATGGACTGAAATGCCATATTTTTATTCAAAGAAGAATCGCGGCTACCCCAATAAAACAATCATGCCTAGTTTTGATAAAAATCTTGGTATTCTGACGACTTAAAGCGTCAGCTGGACATAAATTTGCACGACATCCCTCAGAAGGATACCCAGCAACATTATCAACTAATGCCAACCCGAATAACTGCTTGCTTAACGATCAGAGGTGGAACAATGCATAACTGGCTTTCTCCATTAGTGAAACTATTTCTTTTGAATAGTTTGTTTGTATGTAATCTAAAGATTGCCGATCATTCGGAATATTCTCCCGTGATGCGTCGTTTCATTTTTGCCTTAGGGGCGTATGTACTGAAACACTGAATCATCTTAATCCTTTCTCTATCTCGACATGTACTTATTAACTTTAAATTCAAATGGCTCTGAGCACTATGGGACTTAACATCTATGGTGATCAGTCCCCAGAACGTAGAACAACTTAAACCTAACTAACCTAAAGACATCACACAACACCCAGTCATCACGAGGCAGAGAAAACTTTAAATTCTTTTAGCTAAAAAAGAGAGTGTGTTTCAGTTCTCCCTAAGTTCTTAGCGATTTTCTACACCTCAGTAGTATGATATTTCGAAAGCTCAGCGATTTTCTGCTGTGAGATTCGTAATCGGGCGACGAACACTGCGCCTCAACAGACAGCTGCGTAGTAGGACTGCCAGCATAGGTGACAGTTGTCAGGGACGTTCTATCGGGGGCTCGACTATAGCATCTACATCTACATCTACATCTACAGTCATACTCCGCAAGCCACCTGACGTTGTGTGGCTGAGGGTACCTTGAGTACCTCTATCGGTTCTCCTTTCTATTCCAGTTTCGTATTGTTCGTGGAAAGAAGGATTGTCGGTATGCTTCTGTGTGGGCTCTAATCTCTCTGATTTTATCTTCATGGTCTCTTCGCGAGATATACGTAGGGGGGGGGGGGAGGGGAAGCAATATAGTGCTTGACTCCTCGGTGAAGATATATTCTCGAAACTTTAAAAAAAGCCCGTACCGAGGTACTGAGCGTCTCTCCTGCAGGGTCTTCCACTGGAGTTTATCTATCATCTCCTTAACGCTTTCGCGATTACTACATGATCCTGTAATGAAGAACGCTGCTCTCCGTTGGATCTTCTCTATCGCTTCTATCAACCCTATCTGATACGGATCTCACATTGCTGTGCAGAATTCAAGCAGTAGGCGAACAAGCGTACTGTAACCTACTTCCTTTGTTTTCGGATTGCATTTCCTTAGGATTCTTCTAATGAATCTCAGTCTGGCATCTGCTTTACCGAAGATTTTATATCATCATTCCATTTTAAATCACTCCTAATGCGTACTCCCAGATAATTTATGGAATTAACTGCTTCCAGTTGCTGACCTATTTTGTAGCTAAATGATAAGGGATCTATTTTTCTATGTTTTCGCAGCACATTACACTTGTCTACATTGAGATTCAGTTGCCATTCCCTGCACCAGGCGTCAATTCGCTGCAGATCCTCCTGCATTTCACTACAATTTTCCACTGTTACAACATCTCGATACACAACAGCTTAATCTGCAAAAAGCCTCAGTGAACTTCTTATGTCATCCACAAGGTCATTTACGTATATTGTGAATAGCAACGGTCCTATGACACTCTACTGTGGCACACCTCAAATCACTCTTACTTCGGAAGATTTCTCTCTATTGAGAATGACATGCTGCGTTCTGTTATCTACGAACTCTTCAATCCAATCACACAATTGGTCTGATAGTCCATATGCTCTTACTCTGTTCATTAAATGACTGTGGGGAACTGTATCGAACGCCTTGCGGAAGTCAAGAAACACGGCATGTACCTATGAACCAGTGTCTATGGCCCTCTCAGTCTCGTGGACGAATAGCGCCAGCTGGGTTTCACACGACCGTCCTTTTCGAAACCCATGCTGATTCCTACAGAGTAGATGTCTAGTCTCCAGAAAAGTCATTATACTTTAACATAATACGTGATCCAAAATTTTACAACTGATCGACGTCAGTGATGTATGTCTATAGTTCTGCACATCTGTTCGACGTCCCATCTTGAAAACGGGGATGACCTGTGCCCTTTTCCAATCCTTTGGACGTTGAACTACATGAAAAATGCACGTCTCTGCGTTTGCTGCGTCGTGAGCTGCTTTTTAAAATAAGTGGAAGGTTTCTTTAGCACTGCGAGCTACGATGTGTTCATGTACTGGGAACGGCTCTTCTGTTACAAGTTTTAGAGTTGTCTGACGCAGACCGGCGAAGTCCCACTTCTTGTCGAGCACAAGCGGACGCGGACACACACACACACACACACACACACACACACACACAGAGAGAGAGAGAGAGAGAGAGAGAGAGAGAGAGAAGAGAAATAGGGACAGAGACAGAGAAATGGCGCGGGAAGACAAAGGGCAGCCTCCTGCTGTTGGCCGCTAGCCGCTGCGCGCTCCCCGCCGTCCGCTGCCGCTGCCTGCAGCCGACAGATACTCGCCGGCCCATTGTCAGCGCAGTGGAGGAAACGGAGAGTCAGCACGGCAACAGCAGCGGAGGCTAAATGTTGCTGGCGCAGTACAGCGGAACCGGGCCTACACACCGTCGCATTTGTGCGGGCAAAGGGATTGCCCTAACGGGAGCATCTCAGTAGCGATCTGTGAACTGCATGTGGGTTACCCGGACAGCACACGCACTGTCAACCGCAAAGCCTACATCAACCTGCGCTTTGTTTACAGCGCCAACCTGTAGTGCAACTTAACAGACGGTTCCATTCATGGCCGGCAGTTACTAGAGCTATAAAAAGAAATGGTACAAACAGCAATGTTAATTCAAAGGATTTTAAGGTGCCGGCTGTGTTTTCATTTGTGGTAGCATGGAGTAATCTGTTGGTAAACTATTGAGCTCAATTTGTGTTTCTGACAAAAAATAGGCACGAACGGGACTTGCATACATTTAACTAATAATGCCTATTGTCCTTTTTATCACGTCCATTGATGAAGGTGTCTTACTCCATTAATGCAACTGCCGCACTGTAGTTAGTTAAAATACTCGGAATTCCTGCTCTGAAAACAAAAACAGCTTTTTACTCTGACACAATGCAAAGACGAACCAAATATTGTCTGATGGAGACGAACTCAGTGTTTACCCGTATCTCATTTCTCCACATGTACAAATGCTAGAAACGTACGTTTCCCTTTCCTTAACCTATCTTCTAAGATAAGTCTTACGGTCAGTATTACCTTGCGTTTTTCTACATTTCTCGGAAATCCAATGTTATTTTTCCAGAGGTCGGCTTATACCAGTTTTTCCATTCTTCTGTAAGGCGTTCGTGTTAGTATTTTGCAACAATGACTTGTTAAACTGACAATTAGGTAAGTTCCACATCTGTCAGCAGCTAGTTTCTTTAGAAATCAATGCGTTACATTCATCTTGAAGTCTGAGGATATTTCGCCTATCTCATACGTCTTGCACACCGACTGTAAGAATTTTACCAATGGCAAGGCTATCAGTAGCTCTGCCAGAATGTGTTACTCCCGTGGCCTTTTTTCGATTTAGGTCTTTCAGAGCTCTTTCAAATATTCCCCGCAGTATTGTATCTCCCATCTCGCCATCATCTACATCCTCTTTTATTTCTATAATATTACCTTCAGCTTCCGTGTATATGTCCCCTATATTCTCCTTCCACCTTTTTGATTCCACTTGTTTGCTTAACACTGGTTCTTCATCTGAGCTCTCGATATTGACATTAATGCTACCAAGTTGGCTATTCGTACGGTAGTTAATCTCCTTGTTATAACGTGCTAAATAGGGAAGGTTTCATTTTAGTCGCCCGGTATATAACAAAGGCTTATTCATGAGATTATCGGGAACAGTTTATTCTCTAGTTTGGACACAAATGAAAGTTACAAGTGCTGCATATGAATACTGCCTGTTCTCAATAGTTTGGTCTTTTACATTTTCGACTGTGTCTGCAACATGTTAATGCACCACTTCATCAGTTAGGGTAGATATATCTGGAAAGGATTTTGATCGACCGTGATGCTTCTTGCTTAGTAGTTCTGCCTCTATACTGGCTGCGGGCCTCCCTCTTTTGTTGTTTTTGAATATTTTTTACCGGTATGTATTTTCCCTCTTTGCAGTATGTGTCAGCTAATGTGATTTTTCAATTCTAGCAGTCCTTCTACGTAGGTAGTACAACAGCTTTGAAATCTACAGTTGTATTGCGTCAACCATAAAACCTTGGTGACCCATTGCTACTAAAACAAAAGCTTCGGATTATTGGTAGTTCATCAGAATTTCCGCATTATAATAAAACTGAAATGTTCAATTTGCAAGTGTGTTGGGTCGGATGTTTATGTGCGTTATTGGAATCTTGTCATAAATGAAAGTATAAATACGTTAAAAATGACCACTTTTGTCACTGAAGCATCTTGTTGCTAAAAATCAACGGAAATATTTGGGCTCACAACCAAACGATTTCATCTCTTCCATGTGCTCGCAATGGTACATGAAGGCCTACTGAGCAGCGCAACTACCTCAGAATATGATTTGCATCACGTCTCGGTTACTATGGAACGAACAAACAATTGTGAGAACTAATCTTATAGATGTATATAGTTGTAATGATAAAAACAATATCAACTTCTAGTGTGTGTGTGTGTGTGTGTGTGTGTGTGTGTGTGTCGGGAACAAACAGCAACTCGCTATGAATGCACCCGAAACACTCAGCAGACGGAAAAAAATTTCAGAGGCGTCAATACGAGTAGCTCGGTGTAGAATTTACCGTCACAGGCACCCAAAAATTATTAAATTTTAATCTCCCGAATGAAATTTTCATTCTGCAGCGGAGTGTGCGCTGATGTGAAACTTTCTGGCAGATCGAACCTGTGTGTCGGACCGACATTCGAACTCGAGTAATTTTGCCTTGCTTTTGTTATATAGGCTCTTCCTTATCCTGTTTCGACCGTCCAGGAACAAAGGAAAGCGACGGAACGTGTAGCAGAAATGCAGTGAACATCAGTGGTTTATTTGTTTGTTTTCCTTTCTTTTAACATTAACATTAATACCACCGAGAATAGCAGAAAATCGGCATCCCGAGGAAGAGGGCACAGGTATAGTGTTTCTGAGAAGAACATTCCGAAGACTAGAGTATATGTGGGTTACTAGTGTGGACAGGAGCGTCTCAGCCCTGGTGTGGGTTAAATAAACAGCGAGGGTTTAGCCGAGCGGTCTAAGACGCCGCAGTCATGGACTGTGCGGCTGGTCCCGGCGGAGGTTCCAGTCCTCCCTAAGGCATGGGTGTGTATTTTTGTCCTTAGGATAATTTAGGTTAAGTAGTGTGTAACCTTAGGGACTGATGACCTTAGCAGTTAGGGTCACATAAGATTTCACACACATTTGAACCCTCTTTTTTCTTTTTTGTTAGATAAGACACTGCAAAGGAAGTTGGGGGGAAAATGTATGTATGTTGGATTGCGGACAACTGCACAATGTCATTAACTAAGGAACTCCCAATAATAAACGGTACTTTTCTTGCCATCAGCAAAGAAATAATGAGCTGCGTGTCCACAAATCCACTTCACGTAATTAGTCTTAGCTTGCGGGAAGTATCTCGCACTCGGAAAGAGGAGCAATTGAGTAGTAGGTATCTGATGAGGAGTCATACTGGTAATTAGGAGCAACACCTGTCGCACCAATAACCAGACACCTCTTGCCTATCCGCACACAAGACGATGCCCGTCTGTGTCCGAAACATCGCAGCGACACACAACGGTGTGTCTGCGAGGTGTATTCCGTGGGGGCGGGGCAGGCATATTTATTTCCCATCGACAGTAAGGCACAATGCAGACGGCTGATAGAGCAAACAGTTCGGGAGGAATAGGAACTGCGCATTAATGAGGTTCAGCAGCAGGAGGGGAAGCAGAGGCTCTGGTACCCACACACCAGAGTATTGGTTCAGTGCTTAGGATAGGAGGAATGTCATATCCCCACAACATTCTCTGCCCTTTTCCAGGATGGAATGTGGTATTTGGGCCACAGAAATGGATTTTTCTACAGGTTATGCCGAAGTTGTAAGAACTAAACACACACACACACACACACACACACACACACACACACACACACACACACACACACACACAACTGTCTATTACAAGCATGAGAAAGGGCGATTTTAAATTTGGCATCTTTATGCACATTAAAAATTTCTCAGACATGAATATTTGGCGGGGATTCATTGCTTCATTGTTCACAGGACGGATCTCCACTATCAGAGATGCATGACCTTAACCATCATTTGTCTAGCACTCAGGCTATCAACGCAAAGTCTAGAAGTTTTTATAGTTATATTGTGTGTGTGTTTTTAAACATACAAAATACTGATTTTGTGTAAGAGCTTACTTTGCATATTACAGGATGTGAATCTTGCAGCAATGTTGGGCATATTTGTGATCCAGATACCGGTCGATGTGTTTGCCCACCTTTCATTGAAGGAAACTTATGTGAGCGCTGTCAGCACAACGATGGCCAAACAGCACTCCAGTCGACGAAGGGAAGCTTCCCCTCAACCATTTTCGGTGACCTGTGCTGCTGAAGAAAGCCATAGATCGCCTTTATTGATGTCAAGTGCGCTGGCAATATCGTAGTACGCACGGAGTTCTGGTCTACAAAAAGTGCCAGAAAGTAAAAGACGGGCGACAGGACGTCCGGAAGGTGGACAGGTGCTGAGAGAGAGTGTCGTGCATGGGCCTCCTGCATTAGTCTGGTAAGGCACGTGGAACAACGGCACCACAACGTCTTGCGAGAGCCAACGAAAAGGGTTATCGCTCTGTCTGGAACATGATACAGACCTATACCGCCCCTTCTTATCTTGAACAGCAAGACGTGGCAAACAAGTGAACCCAATGCCGTTAGCATGCGGCGGGCTATGCATGGCGGAATAGGAAGTCTCTGTGCACGTAGAATGGGTAGCTCATTTCGCATAACACTTGCCCGCGAAAAGCGAAGGTTAGGAGATCGAGTTTCGGTCCGGCACAGAGTTTTAATCTGCCAGGAATTTTCATATCAGCGCACAGTCCGCTGCAGAGTGAAATTTTCATTTTGGAAACTTTGCCCAACCTGTGTATAGGCAGTGTCTCCGTAATATCCATTTGTCCAGAAGTAATAGTTTCACTTGTTTCGCTGAAGAATGTCTGTGAAGCTTGGAAGACAGCAGGCGAGGTGCGGCGCAAGTAAGGCTGTGACCACAGGTCCTGAGTCGTGCTAGGGTAGCTTAGTTGACATAATACGTGCATGTGAAAGGTAAGGATCGCTAGTTCGGGCCACGGTCCGGCACACATTTTTTATCTGCCAGGAAGTTTCAGTTTTCCATTAACTGCCTACGAATTGATATTATGCACATTCGCGACGCATCGCCTTAAGGGGTTACGGTTTAGTGAATTTTCAGTTCTCCTTCTCGAAATGTGAGATTTTTGTGTGTTGCAGAGTCGCTGGCTCACCCACCAGTTGCAACCAGGCACGGTAAAATGGCTCCTTCTACTCGTAAATGTGATGGTATCTTATAACTGCCTTGTCCACAATTGTTGTCCTGTGTGGCCGGCCGCGGTGGTCTCGCGGTTCTAGGCGCGCAGTCCGGAACCGTGCGACTGCTACGGTCACAAGTTCTAATCCTGCCTCGGGCATAGATGTGTGTGATGTCCTTAGGTTCGTTAGGTTTAAGTAGTTCTAAGGTCTAGGGGACTAATGACCACAGCAGTTGAGTCCCATAGTGCTCAGAGCCATTTGAACCATTCTCCTGTGCTTTCATCTGCATTTCACTCATTGTCTTTTGTGTCCTCTATACGTCGATATTCTATGCCAATCTACTTATTGACGGGTTTGGTTGATTTAGCATGGTTTTCGAATTTACTATTGTTTTAATAGGTTTTAGCCCACTTCGAAACTTATTTCATTAGGGGGCGCTGATAGCCTCACAGTCTAGAGCCCTAAAGCAGTAAATACTATTATTAACTCTGCAGAGCATTTCGCATGCTACGTCCTGATCTAGGAAAACAGCAGTAGTTTTATTTCTTCTCAATTCAAGACTCCAAATATGTGGTTAAGTGCAGTACCTGATCACTATAGTCACGATTAATGGGAGTCTTACTTTTTCTACTGGGATTTGTGCTTCAATTGACAACGCTGTTTTCTTTATAATCGACGTCTCGAGTAATTTTGTTAATGTAAGAGAAAACAGTAGTTAGTAAATCATCCTTCAAAACATCGCTAGATGTCCAGAGATAAGCTAGTTTCGAACAATGAACACTAAAAATCCATCCCACCATACCATTATCTAGTCTCATAATCGTAAGTCTGCACACTAGACCCCTGGTTACTGCAACAGGTTAGGCGGTGTACTTCGCTTCTCGTAAGCCTGGCCATGTAGCCCGTGTGTGTGTGTCAGCCTATGGGCGTCAACTAGACGCTACAACGCACCTGTACACCCTATTACACCACACTGGCAGTCAATAGAGATCCGCCCAAATTAGTGACCAAGCTGATCAGTAATAACCATGTGATGGAATTCCGAGTCCCACGGGAGCAGCTGTGTCCCCGATTAACACGGGAAACGTATTGCTGCATCGAATCCCTGTCACTACTGCATACTCAGCGAATCGACCTCATCTACGGAGATGATACCATTAAAGGACCCAATGACAAAGGAAGCTATTTCAAGTCATAGGATCAACCTTGATACAAAGTCCTCAGTCATCCGTCTCGAATTTTGATGAAATTTTTACAGGTTGTATACAGGTTGTTACGAAAAGGTACAGCCAAACTTTCCTCACACACAAAGAAAGAAAATATGTTATTTGGACATGTGTCCGGTAACGCTTACTTTCCATGTTAGAGCTCATTGTATTACTTGTCTTCAAATCACATTGATAATGGAATGGAAACACACAGCAACAGAACGTACCAGCGTGACTTCAAACACTTTGTTACAGGAAATGTTCAAAATGTCCTCCGTTAGCAAGGATACATGCATCCAACCTCCGTCGCATGCGCTGATGCAGCCCTGGAGACTGGCGTATTGTATCACAGCCGTCCACAATACGATCACGAAGAGTCTCTAAATTTGATAGCAGGGTTGCGTTGACAAGAGTTTTCAAATGCCCCCATAAATGAAAGTCAAGAGGATTGAGGTCAAAAGAGCGTGGAGGGCGTGGAGTTGGTCCGCCTCTACCAATCCGAATCTGTTGTTAAGAGCGTACGAACACTTCGACTGAAATGTGCAGGAGCTCCATTGTGCATGAACCACATGTTGTGTCTTACTTGTGAAGGCACATGTTCTAGCAGCACAGGTAGAGTATCCCGTATGAAATCATGACAACCTGCTCAATTGAGGGTAGGTGGAAGAACATGGGGCGCAACAAGACATCACCAACAATGCCTGCCCAAACGTTCACAGAAAATCTGTGTTGATGACGTGATTGCACAATTCCGTGCGGATTCTCGTCAGCCGACACATGTTGAATGTGAAAATTTACATTTTGATCACCTTGGAATGAAGCCTCATCCGTAAAGAGAACATTTGCACTGAAATGAGGATTGACACGTAGTTGGAGGAACCATTCGCAGAAGTGTACCCGTGGAGGCCAATCAGCTGCTGATAGTGCCTGCACACGCTGTACATGGTAAGGAAACAACTGACGTGACGTGGTCAACGTTACCTTGAACAGCAGCAACTTCTCTGACGCCGACATTAGGGTTATCGTCAACTGCACGAAGAATTGCCTCGTACATTGCAGGTGTCCTCGTCGTTCTACGTCTTCCCCAGTCGCGAGTCATAGGCTGGTATATTTCGTGCTCCTTACGCCCCCTATCAATTGCTTTGAACATTTTCCTGTCGGACACCTTCGGTCTGGAAATCTGTCTCGATACAAACGTACCGCGTCACGGCTATTGCCCCGTGCTAATCCATACATCAAATGGACGTCTGCTAACCCCAAATTTTTAAACACTGCACTGACTACAAAACCACGTTCGTGATGAACACTAACCTGTTGATGCTACGTACTGATGTGCTTCATGCTAGTACTGTAGAGCAATGAGTCGCATGTCAACACAAGCTCCGAAGTCAACATTACCTTCCTTCAATTGGGCCAACTGGCGGTGAATCTAGGAAGTACAGTACATACTGAGAAACTAAAATGAGTTCTAACATGGAAATCAAGCGTTTCCGGACACATGTCCACATAACATCTTTTCTTTATTTGTGTGTGAGGAATGTCACTTGAAAGTTGGGCCGTACCTTCTTGTAACACCCTGTATTCGGGTCTTACATCATACGGGGTCTTACGTCATACCAAATTTCAGCTCAATGAGGTAACCAGCCTTGCCTTTGCAAAGGCCAGTTTTCCCATATCGCGACAGATGAATAAATCAGCAAGTTTGCTTTAATGTTGTTCATAATCTGAGCGGACGTCCCTGCTGAATCTTGGTTATTCTGCTCAAATGTTCGGTTATGAAGCCTAGTTGTCCACTTTTGCTCAGTGTAGAGCAGATATATCACAATTTTCTGTCAAAGTACGTGATAAATAGTGTCGTAAAGAGTTTGGCACATGCTAACGCAGCTTATATCTTATGGTAGAATGATGTTCTGGCGCTGATTGTTTCTCATTTGCTGTAATCCAGAATGTCTTAAGACTCTGTTAGTGGATTCTTGATTACTCAAATAATTATTTAGTTATCTAAGATTAAAATCGGTTAAAAATTTTATTCATCAACCTAGTTCGATTTTGAAAACGTAATACCACAAAAGCGCCCTGTAAGGTTTGGTCTTTGCTTCCACCATTGACAACTGTTCATTGTATTTTATCACCAAAAGTTTGTTTCACTTTTCATAAAAACCATTTCAAAGATAATAAAGAAGTTCAAAAGTCTGCTTTCACTGCTATTACTAGAGAAGATTTTTTAATGTCAACATTTGTAAATGATGTAAAATCTGATAATGCTGTTATTAGTTGCACTTTCTTTCCTAAAAATAAATAGTAATTTGCTCTGCCTTCTTTATCTGTTCATTTACATTGTTTCTGTGTTATTTTGGAACTCACCATCTATGACTGTGAAGTTTTGTAAGGTGAAAATATCCAAAGCTTTTACGTTTTTACGTTTAACAGTTCAAAACAGTCAGGTGGAAGTTAGAATAACACTGTAGCTTGAGCAGCTTGAGGGATGTTCAACAGCAACATTTCTATGCAGTGTAACAGTGAACTTACAGGTAATTCTGCATCTCACTTGACAACATTTCACTATTCTCTCTGAGACAACAAACCCCTGCGTCACTAGTCCAACTTTGAAGTGAAAAGATGATTTATTTTGACTGATCTGAGAACTGCCACATATCATTCATTTCGTTACTCAGCAGGCTATGATGTATCCATACCTTTAGAATAATAACATTTCTTGTGGTTAATTCATAGTTGTACACCAATAATGTTGATTTCAAGGCTGGCGATAAGTAGTCGTAGCAACAGTTAACTTTGGGACCTGGACAAACTATGCAGTGGATCTCAACGGATGTTGAAACCTGTTGTAAGTTGTACGAAAAATTGTCAGGGAATTGCTTCATATAAAACATCTTCACAGTGACGCATTTGCAGTGCATGTCCAGAAGTGCTCGGGATAAAAATCGCAGTTAAATGCGAATTAGATTCTATGAACTATGTGACATTAGGAAAAGCACTCGTATCTCAGAACTTGTTTAACCTGTACTAGTCTGTACTAAAAATGCAACAGAATATGTTTCACTGAAGTCATCAGCTGTGTATTTGCAATGAAACCCCGTAACAGTCTGAATACGTTACACAGATAAGGCGAGTTTAGATTCCATGAATTCTGTGTCGTTACGAATGCTACTTAAAAAGTTTTAATTATCACTTCGAAAGAATCAAGCCTTCAACATCATACTTGCTGATGGCGTTATATTGTCTGTGCATGTTACCTTTCAATATGATACATTTCTCCGGACGACGAATTACTTGACAAAGACTCCCTTACTGCGCTAAAAGTGTTTCAGCAAAGATACTCATCGGAGGAAATGATCCAGTTAATACAGGACAATCTGCCTCTTCTTCAACAGAATAGAAGAACAAATCATTTGACCAGATATCACGGCATGTAAGGATTTGTGGGAATTAGTTTTCATTCAAGGAATCCTGCGAGAACTATATGTACAGCACCCCAGTAGGCTCTGTTGAGTCAAATGGCAAGCGCAACTTTAGGAGAGGGGGTGCAGGGGGTGGGGAGAGGAGGAGGAGCAGCAAGATATGAACGATAATAGCTTGCGACCACGGAAGGCAGCTTTCTGGTAGTGGCCCACTTTATTCTAATCAGTCCGACAGAATAATGTTTGTTCTAACTCCGAAAAGGACACGCCTATTTTTATGGTTAATTTTGTTCATACATTTTTACATACAGGACACTTCACAAATTACGTGCGTAGGAGTGTTACGAACAAAAAGTAACATCTCGGATCACAACACAGAAAAAAAGCTCAGAACTATGGAACATTTCAGTCTCTATTGACGATTATTGCAGGTTCCACTTCTGAGGAAAGACATTCGTGGTCGTCGATTTGCTTCATACGAAGAGGTACGCACCTGGGTGCAATCATGATTCCGTAGACAAGTGAAAACATTTTTCCATGAAGGCATTGCCCGTCTTGTCTCACAGTCGACTAAATGTGTTAACAGTTACGCTGATTACTTTTAAAATAATAAACGGCTTACTTACCGTTAGATTTCCGCACCTCAGTCGGTAGAAGCGGGAACACTACAGGAAAGCTCTTCTGCCAGTCTGTCTATCCACGTGTCTGTCCGATAGTTACCAACCTCTTTTCTCTGGAATGGGTAGACGTATCCAGATGAAACTTTAGTCACGTGTTAAGGTACATGGTCCTTGGCGCTGTAAGAAATTGAAGCTTCCAAGTCAATAAACGCCCATTTATGTCCTACATTGATACTGTCATTCTCAATCATAAAAATCTGTATCACACTTCCTGGTGATGTAGAATCAAGAAGGAACTTTCACACTACAGTTACAGGAAATTATTAATTTGTAATTACAGTTTCTTCATGTGTTACCTTCGTATGAGCCTGTCCGTTTGCCCTGTAAAGGCAGCTCCTTCTATGGAATGGGTTGACGCTTCTGGTTGAAATTTATGTAGCACCCTAAGGTCTATAGTCCCTTGGCGGAACAAGAAATGTGAGCTTCTAAGTAAGTGCACTCGAAAGATACGGGTATTTATATCACATATTTTCATTGTTTTAAACTCACTATTCCGAACCTTTACGGTACTTTCCTTTGACCTAGAATAAGGAAATTTGGCAGGAGGCAAGGTTAAAGAGTATAAGTAAACGAAAAAATGGAAAATGCTGTTATTGTGTAACTGTATCGAACGAAAAAAGTATTTGTATCGTTTGTTATTTTTTAGACACATACTAAACTTTAACGACCCTTGACGGTGTAAAAAATGTAACCTTATATTTCGATGTAATCAAAAGCTACGGTCGTTTATATCAAATACTTGGACACTCGAAAACTAACTCATAGAAACCTGTGGGGAACTTCCCATTGACCTAGAATCATGAAACTCAGCAGGAAGGAAGCTGAAAATCGTTAATTTGTAGTTATATCATATGAAAAAAAAAATTCACTTTTTGTACGACGGTATAGGTCCCTCTGTTAGGACCCCTTTTTTTAGCAATGGCTAGACATATATCTTACCTGTATCGATACTAATACCAGGCAAAAACTGTCGATGTTCTCGTTGCCTAGGATGGATCTCTCCAGAGCTGAGAACGGCTGGAGCATTATGGTCAGGGACCTCCAGCCAGCTCTGGATTTTGCCGATATAACTTGCCAGTTGGGCAGAATTTGGCACGATATCCTCCGAGAGGACATCAAACGTAAGCCCTTGAATTATTGACTTGCGCAAATTGTGAAGCTGTTTCTCGTGAATAAATCACTACACATCTCCACATTTTTCTAAAACTGTAATTATTAATTTGTCTGTACATGGCCATCACATCTAGCGATTTCCCACTTGGTGTTTCGACGCTTTTCTCTATTTATTTTAAGATGATACGTCAACAACGGAGCAAACAGTGAGAACATTCTCACATAAATCTGTAAAATCACGGAAATACAGATTACGGAGTCGACTGAATATACGGCAGTAGTAGAGCTACAGTAAAAGTTTTCAGTTCGTGAAAACTTCAAGGATGAATTTCCTACGCTTTTACACGTGGTCGTAGCTGTTCAGAAATTCAGAGATATTTTTCTGTAGATAGAATTCAGATGTAATGGTTTACTGGGGTCTTCCATCAACTCCTCTTTCGTGCCAGTGTTGTCATATTTGAATAGATCAATGTTCTGAGACTGTAAAGTTCTGTATTATTTCAAATGTGTAAAAAGGATTATGGAAGTAATAAGTGAAACTTCACATGCTATGTGAGTAAATGTTAGTGAGATTGTCTAGTGTAAGGCTTGATAAATACTGACATCATTAGTGACTGTCTGTGATGCTGTCACTCCTTTCTGTACAGATCATACGTCTGTGAACGCGAATCTAAAATATGAAATATGCCATCATTTCTTAAATATGTTCTAATCAGAGGGGAAAGAGTACAAGAAATAGTGTGGAACTGTAACATTCACCTCAGTTTCATGAAGACGTGTAGTGAAATCCAAATAGGATAGGCATATGACAAATGAAATGGAATGTGTGATATTCGAAAGTAGGGGTTTTTGAGCTTGATTTAAATATGTGCAAGGAGGATACACGGAGAATCTTTTCTGGCAATGTATAGATAGTTATGTACGTTTCAATCCCTGATATTTCAACGCCTTATGAGCCGCGGACAAAATGCAACAATGAAATATATTAAATATTATTTAAGGTGTTTGAAGTGTAGTCAAATTAAAAAGACAAACGTGGAAACGCAGTAAATAAACTGTTCATTATTTCAAGTGTAATCATCATTACTGTTAATACATTCACTCACGTAGAGATAAGATGGTCAGTGCCTCAAGGGAAAATGTTGGCTGTTGCTACGGATTCCTGATTCTATCGAGAAAAGCACCTATTAATTCGAAACAATTCGACGGTCACGAGTGTTTCATTTCATGGCTCAAAAAGTATAGGAATCGGATGAGAAAAAATCGGAAGTGTATGAAGGACGTGTAAGGACTTCCAACGAAACTTCTACAGTGTGCTCGATATACGTGGATGGGCCCCTACTTGTTGCTAAGGTTGCTTCGACTACACTGCAGAAGTTTCGCTGGAAAGCTCTTACACAACCTTCATGCAGTCCTGACCTCTCTTCACGCTATTCACACGTTTTTGGATTCACATTAGTGGTTTTAGTCTTGTTCCGGACGAAGAGTAACACGCCTGGGTACAATCATTGTTGAGGAATGCATCGACCGTCATGTCTTAATGGGGGAATAAATGTATTAACTGTTATGGTGATTGCTTTTGAAATAATGAACAGTATGCTAACTTTATTTCACCTATGTCGTTTTCATTTGACTGCTCCTTAACTACCTTAATGTGTATAATTACATAAACAAGTGAGCCTTAATATCATAAATGGAAATTCTTTTCTGAAATCATATTCTAGATGCTTAAAACTTTAGGATCAAAACTGAGGAGAGAGTAGAGAATCTTATACTATTTATTTTGAGATGAATAAATGGTCAGAAATGAGCTATTCAGGTAGTATGAAGTCATGAATGAGTTGTGTATACAGGAATTACATTCTAAGCTGTTCGCGTTCCGTACCACTCAATGGTCTGCCTCATAGACGTTGGTGGTGCTACCTTTAAAAGCTATACACAGTCAACGGAGATTAATCTGGGATGTCGAGGAGAAAGCATTAATTTTTTTGAGAAATGGCAGATATGCCTTCATTGTACGGTCCTATAATACACAGTATATATAAGCCAAATTATGTTACAGAATAAGGTTTCGCAGTGTAGCGTTACGACACGAGGAAAGACGTACTTGTTGTAACTCAGAACCGTACTCGGTCTAAGTCGAAGGACGCACTGCAGCCGTTCACGCTTCCGGATTGCTGACTACCATGAACGAGTGCAGGTACGAAGATTAGAAGCATTGGCAAAACAGAGAAAGTCCTAGCACAGGGAACTTTCACGCCTGCCGCTCACGTGGCCTTCCTGCAGGAGGCAATGCTCCAGGACATGTCCGGGTGTCAGACAACCTGAGAGATGGCTAAGTTAAAGCACTCTGAGATACTACAGTAACTCACATCAAACTTTTACGCAAATCTGAATACATTTGCGACCTCAGAAAAATGAGACGCACCCACGGTATCACAATTTCTCAAAACCTTTAAAATTACAGAAGTTAATATTCCACAGTTAAAAACAATTTCACAACGAACCTTCCAAGTAACAAATATTAAGCGTTTCATGCGATTGCAGCGAACAATATCTCAGATGACAGCACTGTGCTATAGCTATAATCTCTGAAAGGTACGTAATCTGTATCTACTCTATGTGTCGACTAACGATGTTTTTATACCATTTTTATTACGCAAATATTTGACGGAACGTCATATCTCCACATTTACACAGCTAATGAATTTAATGAACAGCTTACTCTTTTGCCAGTAACTTAATTTGAATGTTGATTGCAAGTGATATTAAAAACTGTGCTAATTCAAAAGTGGTCAGTCAAATATGTTAGTGGACACCGCAATTGGAATCAGAGCCGAAAAGCGCATAAATAATTGTTTAAGTGGTATTTGACGAAGATTCGTTGTTATTTAGTATGAGTGTACTCGCGCAAGAAAACTAGCTTATTTATTTATGAACAGTCATTTATACGTTATTGTTGTGAATGATCTGAGTCTTACCGATTATTTATTACGTTTCACTGCTTAAATTTCGTTGTAATATATACGTTTACTGTGAGAAGGTAGTCAAGATCGGTCATATCATATATGTAGCATGTAAGAACGACATATTTTTTGAGGGAAAGCTCTATCGAGTGGGCCATCCTAGTTGGCCGAGCGGTTCTAAGTGCTACAGTCAGGGACCGCGCGACCTCTACAGTCTCAGGTTCGAATCCTGCCTCGGGTATGGATGTGTGTGATGTCCTTAGGTTAGTTAGGCTTACGTGGTCCTACGTTCTAGGGGACTGATGACGTCAGAAGTTAAGTCCCATAGTACTCAGAGCCATTTGAACCAACCAGCGAGTGTAAAAGCCAACACTAGCCGAACACTAAAGGAGCAAAGCGTAGACTGGGACTTTTGGAGTGAAGAGCTCAAGGGAGCGATTCTGGACATTTCATGTCGAGTGCTGGACAAAGGCAGACCTGCCTGTGGTAACGAGTGGTATTCGACCGTGGAGATATTTGATTCGGGGCGGTGAACGGCTGCTACTTTTGAAAGGACTTTATATTTCGAGAGGTCTGAATAAGCTCCACAATAACGTTAGTTTTCAGCTTGTACTGTGGAACTGAGAATAGAGCGAGTATGGGTTATTATCCTTTCTTTCGTGTGTGTTCACTTGTGAATCACCATGTTGAACTTCGAACTATTTTGAGCTGATGAATATTTCGTGTATTGTGAGCACGTAAAGGATGTAGTTCCCACATATCGCTTATGACTGTTTAGTTTGTGGTTTTTCTACCATTCTGAACGTAACTTTACTCTCTTTGATACAGGCATTTTCTGTCTATATTTGGACTGACCATCGTAGGACTGCTTCCCGTTTATTCGAGATATCATTTCTTGAATAAACATTATTCTGTATAATTCTCCGTCGACCACATCACCTAGAGACGTTAGAGTAGAGCCTCTGTTATTAAATTATTCATTTGAGTTATATTACATATTTCCGTGTTTTTATAGTTTATTCGCCTGCAGGGTCACAGCTACAGGTTATTATTTGCCACGAATTAGCTGCGGGCATGAAGCGACACGTGCATCGCTCAACCCTATGACCTCGCCAAGCTACAGCTGGTTTGATTTTATGGGATGCTGTTTAGGAGAGCAACTACTCAGCAGTTACCGTCACAATTGAGGGCTCGTCTTGGATATGAATGTCATCTCTTTAGAACTGTAATTGTAAATCTAACACATAGCATTGTCTTTTGATCAAGTTCCAAAATATATTGCGATACAGGCAGTTTGTGTAGAGGCTCCGAGATAAGATTTTGAAGCAGTTACGAGTGTCATAATCTGTAGCAAAAGCTAGGTGTAAGGAAATTCGCCACTGAACCGCAAGAAAGAAGAAGAAGGCTGTACGGAGGTGTTTCAGGTTAGTCTACAGCAGCCAACAGCAGTGGCGACCTCGACGGTGACATAGCGGCTGTTGCGGACACGGCAGTGCTGGCCACCAGCGGCAACTTCCAGTTCAGCAGCATCGACAGCTCGGGCAGTAGCAGTACATCAGAAGCAGCCAGCATAACCACTATGGTAAGTAATTACGGCGGTAGCATTTACGTTTGTGAATCTGGAGGATTGTCGTCAGTGATGGAGCTTCCGATCAATAAGAAATCACACAGTGTGTGGTGAAGATTACATGAGAAGGTGAGCAGACGATTTCAGTTGGGCGGATAGTCCGAGATCAGTGACGGGAGATGTAATTTCGGAACATTCAATGGCATAGTTAAGGGAAATTCTCACTAATTTGAACTATGAAGTAGTGGTAGTTGGTGCAGAGATTAGTAAGGCAGAGGTTGCTTTAATAAAGGCAAACGTGGCAGATAGTTTATAAGCTGACGCGAAGAAAATTAAACCTGATGTAGAAGGGATGATTCATTCAAAATTAGAGGCTATAATGGCAGATGTAGCCAAAACTTCTGAGGAGGGAGGCATGGTTAATATCAGAGCCGACTCAGTGGAAATACCTTTCGAGGATGAGATGGAAAAGCTACGAGACGAATTGGGCGGCGAAGTGAAAATTTGTGTTCAGGGGCAAAATACGTGTGAGGACGTCAGAAATTAAACTGCTCTCAATTTGTGATTCAGAGTAGCTGAATCTGGAAAGGAGAAACTTAAAAATTGAGAATATTTTGAATCAAGATTACATATAGACGTTGTGCAGCATGAACAGAAGTTTAAAAACATGAGGGCAGAATAACATTTTTAGCAGTGAATTAGGCCGCTACTGTGATAGCTGTTCAATGGTTTAACTCAGGAACGAAATAGAGTTTTGCAGATGATGGAAACTACTATGCAGTTGATTATCTGGATTCATTTAAAGATGGGTTCGTGGGAGAAACGTCGAAAAAGGGAAAGATGATGTTCGATAAAAGATCTCTTGAGGGCAATGCTCAATCATGGGGACTTGCTAAGTCGTCGCATGTAAATCGTCCGCTGGGATTGTTAACGGGGATTACGACGCTCATAAGACACTTGCTGGAACATTTACAATGGGACCTTTTCCACAGTCCGATAAGTTCCATTGGCAATTTTGTAGACTTCATTGAGAAACTTGAACAGGCGTTGATATTCAAGCCACATAATCTGAATCGTAGAAAGGGAAATAGGTACTAGAACGTAAATTATCAGTGTCGTAACAGAAATAATTATCACTGTTGTAATGATTTTGAAAGGGGAAATGGAAGTCTAAACGGGAATCGAAGATTTGAGAGGCAGAAGCCAAACAGAATCCCACGACAGAATACGGCGCATCTCATGTCCGGAGACGGCGAAATAAACTCGCGTTTAACGTTACGCGCAAATAGACGACCGTTGCGGCCGTTCAGAACTGCTAAGATGTGGGTGAATTTGTTGTACAGCTGAACGCTAGCAGGCTGAGGTCTCATGGTGCGCTATGGCAGTTCCGGCTTCCGACTAGATGACTACTGTGAGCTTGCCGAGGTATAAAGACTAGCAGCGTTGATAGAAATTCACAGAACAGTGAACTTTGACACCTGTCGCTCACACGACTTCTGTGCAGAAGACAATGCTCTAGACATGCTGAAAAATAGCTAAGCTAAAGCACTTTCAGATTCGACAGTAACTCACATCGAACGTTTATGCAAATCTGAATACATTTGCAACCTCAGAAAAATGAGGTGCAGCCAGTGATACAAAAACATCTCAGAACCTTTAAAACTACAGAAGTTAATATTCCATAGTTAATAAACAACTACACAACGAACCTTTCAATTAACAACTTTTAAGCGCTTCCTGCGATTTCAATGAACGAATCTCAGATAACAGCGTTGCACTATATCTGTCATCAGTGAAAGCTACCTATTTTACATATCGACTTATAATGTTTTTATAACATTTTTATCACGCAAATATTTGTCGTAACATCATTATATCTGTAGTACATAAGAACGACATATTTTGGTGGGGAAAGTAGACAGTAACAGAACATTATGGGAGAAACGTTTAGAGTAAAGAGCTGAAGGGAGCGATTCTTGGCATTTTATGTTGATTGCTGGAAGGAGGCAGACCTGCCTGTGGTAGCGAGGGTATTCAATCGTGGAGAAGTTAGATCCTGGGCGGTTGCTACAATACTTTACGTTGCGAAGGGTCTAAATGTGCTCCTGTATAGGGTTCTATAAAGGTTTCCCATTTGTACTGCGGAACTGAGGATAGAGAGAGAGAGAGAGAGAGAGAGAGAGAGAGAGAGAGAGAGAGAGAGAGAGAGAGAGAGACAGCATGGTTCCTATTATTTGTTGCATGCATGTTAATTTGTGATAGATGTTAAACTCTGAACTCTTTTGCGCTGTGCAATATTTGGTGTATTGTGAGCACGAAATGGATTTAGTTTTGCTTATCTTTGATGACTGTTTAGTTTGATTGACTGTAGTACGTAGGGCCACGTCCCGTTTATTTCAGATGTCTTTTGTTGAAAAAAAAAAATACAATTCTATGTCGTCGATATCAATTATAGAAGGTACAATAGATTAAATTATTCATTTAACTTGCCCTTCATATTTCTGTATGTTTTATTAACTCACGAGTCTAACCAATGCATAACTTTTTTTACTCTAGGATCACAGCTACATGTTATCATTTGCAACGAATTAAATGCGCTGCATGAACGGAGACGTGCACGGCTTGACCCTGCGACTGCATCGAACTATTCTGTTTAAACAGAGCCGTGCATAGCTCCAGTACCTAAAATACGAGCAACGGCAGATAAAGGTACAGCTCCTTGGGTCGTATGGAATGTTGTTCAGAAGAGCAATTACTCAGCAGCAATATCTGAGGTACTACCGCAGCAGTAAAGATAATTTAATTGGAATGAAACATAATGCTATGCACTTAAACAGGTTTTTCACGCTACAGAGAACCAACAAAGGTTCTCGGTAATTAACTGTTCACACATTCCTGTTTGGGAAGTAGTGTTAGTGTGGGAGAAGATTCATCAAGAATTATCCGCTCAATTTGCTCCTGAAACGGGCAGCTTAAAGTATAAGACGTGGAATACACTGGTGGAGTAGATTTTACTTCACAGGTAACTTGTACAACTATTGGCGGCCAAATGGTTTTAAATGATGACTTCACTTGTATCCAGTACAGGACTGGAATGCAGAACTTCAAAGCCTGTCTTGTTCATCTGTGAGACTTCTTTCAACCGCGGTGATCTTTCCAACTGCCACGATGGCCGCGTCTGGAATGATGAGATAGATTGTTTATGCTCACCTCAGATTATCAACTTTCTTTCTCTTTGAATCTCATCTGTACGCGATGATTTATCGTTTATAAACACTTAATGATATTCTTTTCTTCTATAAGAGCTTTTACTGCCTAGAATAATTATGTTCTATTCTCAGAATGGTACAAAACTTACATATCTGTGTTGTGCTGCTGCAGTGCCACCAATGTATCTACTGTTTCTGAATTGTGAGTTCTATCACCTGAAATATCAATCAGTCCGGGCATCTCATTGAGATCTAGGGCTGTTTTCGAATGTATCCTAAACGAAGATCTGAATCATGTTGGTGGACCAGTGGCAGTGAGTAGATGTGCAATATCATGAATAAAGATAGCTCTTTCGGGCTTTTTGCGCATTCGCTACAGTCTTGTCCTCACCTTCGAAAACATTGTACTATCGTCCAGGCTATTCTATATAGACTGATTATTGACACGATCGGTTGGTGTAACATAAGCGATTTACTTTCCTACCATTTACACAACAAGAAAATAAACTGACAACTCGCCAGTCTAATCCGTACCACTGCGAAAATGTGATGTTTACCAACTCCAGCGAAGTCCGTAAACGCACTCAAGTCCAATTCAAGAAAAATAGCCCAAAGAAGTAAGGACGAAGGAGTTCAAATTCAGAGCCAGATAGAAGGGAGCACGGTTACAGTAAGAGTCGCCAGCGTAATAGCAGCCCTGTCCTACAGTTTGAGCCCCACCGAAAGGCGCTTCAAATCAGTGATATGACGTCAGCGCTTCCGTCCATGTGACGCACGTACGTCTTCGTGCAGCTGTCGGTGAGCTCTGTGGAAGCGACTGCCTCAGGTTATCACCCTTGCTCTCCGACAACAGCGATTCTGAAGTGACTTTTTCCGTCATCGTTCGTTTCATTCAATTAACAAACTTTCGTGACTGTGAAAACCTCCCTTGGTCATGCAAAATCGTTCTTGACGATTTTTAAAATATGCTGAGTTAATTATTTACTTTACCCTTAATGATCATCAATGAAGTCTAACGCTCACTTACTTGACGATGAATATCTCTTCCACTATGGCCATGTGCAATGTTAAATCGATTCACCAATGACTCCTTCTGTTTGCACACTCTATTCAAAGGAAGAGGAAAGGCGGAACATATTGAGAACATTCGTAATTCGTGGCTGCAGGACCTTCTCTAGGTAGCAAGCTGGTTTGTTTTTCTTTTGCTGTAAATAAGCTCCTTAATATAAGACGCACCTACTGTATCACTTGCAGTTTAGCTTGATTAGCCAACGAGATAAACAAGATTCCATTCTACTTTCCTTATGATTGCAATGTGGTGAATATCTGTATCATCTGATGAGTCTCATCAACCAGTTACAATGTCTACTGTTGTTATAGGTTGTACGAAGCCCGTGACTGCAACGAAAATTAAATTTTAATACTGACAATACCTGTAAAGAGAACAAGTAATACGTTATGGTGTGTTTTATTACACTTAGAAATAGGGCTTCGCATTAAAATTTAGTCTTTCAGTTCATGTGAACAAATTACTTGTTTCTAGTGAGATGGTATTGGTTTACCACTTATGTGCTTTACAAAATATCTAGTACTCGTGGTACTTATCCATCACAGATATGCCTTACCTCGTGGACCGTCAGTTGATTCAACCCATCCAAAATTCCACCATCACAAACATTTTGTTTTAACTATGTTCTGAGACCATGCCAGTCGATTCCTGTTCGTTTAATAAACCTAGTGTAATATTACACTTTTCATGACCCACAGTAACAAATACATTCCTATTCACGTACAGTGACTAGCTACTGACGTATTCTTGTCAGTTAATAGCAATAATAATAATAATAATAATACTAATATTCAGACTGGATAACAGAACTAGAGCATTTCAAACAAATAAATATGATGTTACTTACTCCATACACTGGACTCGCATTCGGGAGGACGACGGTTCAATCCCGTCTCCGGCCATCCTGATTTAGGTTTTCCGTGATTTCCTTTAAATCGTTTCAGGCAGATGCCGGGATGGTTCCTTTGAAAGGGCACGGCCGATTTCCTTTCCAATCCTTCCCTAACCCGAGTTTGCGCTCCGTCTCTAATGACCTCGTTGTCGACGAGACGTGAAACACTAACCACCACCACCACTTACTCCATGAAAGGAAATTAACAACTGTTTTTTTTATTTATTTGTAGTTCAGTTATAGTCCAAAAGTGTTCTGTGGTACATTATTGTATACGATAACAATATTATTCATCATGGTCATCAGCACCACCATTTTATTATTCTTATTCTTATTATTATTACATTTCATAAATGATATGATCTTTGAACCTAGGATGGATCTTCCACATTCAGTAACAGTTTGCAACGACTAAAGTATTTCTTTACATCATTAGGGAATATAAAACTTGATTTTCTTACTGAATGGATAAGATAATAAGTAACTGCCCTAAGCGAATTTTTACTGTTTCAATTTAAATTTCCCCGAGACCATTGTGGTGGTACTAGTTTACCTAATACGTCGTACATTCAGTGCAGTGTCCTACATCAAGAGGACAGTAACCAGCTGGGTGTCCGTCTTATCGCAGACAGCACCCGTCCGCATTATACAGGAGCAACAGGGAAGTGACCGATTTAATGACATTTTGCAAATTCCTAACCAAGAGTGAACCACATAATCTCGTCCATTTATGCAGAATATTTTCGTAGTGCGTTTGTTTGTCTTCGTAGTGTAGTATCTAACGGTCTTTAATATGGTTGGCGACTGTGATGGCTGTGTGCGCATGTGAAACGAGGGTGACAATTCGCTGTCAGCTCCATTCTATGTTGACTTCGGTTACGTGGCTTGAGAACGCAGTTGATGGAAATCACTGCTGTGGACCGGCAGTGGGGATCCAACGGACGTCCTTCACGATCCACGAGTCCGCCAGGCGATCCACACCGGTGACCGACCCAATTACTGCTCGCACTTAGGTTGATTCCCCACCCATGGTCAAGTGGGAGGTCACCTTGAGCGAGGCAGGCTGCGAAAGACTTCCCAGTAGGCCGAACGTCCGTCCTCCATGGTTAGTGTGACGAACAGGTTCATGGTGCTGTCTATGGCTGACATTGTCGCGCAGCCAAATGGTGTCGTTTGTTCTGTGTCAGAGAAAACCTCTTAGTCTGTAACATCTGGACGGCCACAGAGAGTGGGATTATTGTTACTTGGTAACTCCGATGTTAGGCGTGATTTGGGGCCAGTTAGAGGCATGGCTGCTAAGGAGGGGAAGAAAGACAGTGTACACTACGCATGCATACCGAGAGGAGTCATTCCAGACGTCGAACGGCGTGACGAGCAAGGGATGCAAATGATGAGGGTCACTTTGGACCAGATGAGAATCTCTTTGGCTTCGAACGGCTATCAGAAATGATGAAGTCTGCCAATCTTACTTGTGAGGTTAAAGCAGAGCTAGCCATTTGCAGCATATTCGACACGATCGACAGCGTACCTTCGGTAGGTCGGATTCAGAATCTCAGATGGCTTTCGACAATGGAGGCTGCAGATTGCTTGACTTGCGCCATAGGGTGGTGGCGTTGTCGGTTCCACTACGCCAGTAGCAGGGCCTTTATTGCATGGACTGGGCGGTGTTTTAGGTTACAGGGTGTCGAGAAAACAAAAACAAAAAAAGAGTTGTTGTCTAAAAAGTGCAGGTTGAACACGGGAGGAACGTAGATCTAGAAACCATCAGCATAACGGATGTAAACTGTCGTAGATGTGTTGGGAAAGTATCAGAGCCCGAAGCGCTAATAGAAATAGAAGTCACTGATGCTCAAAACGTTATTGGCAGCGAAAGCTGGCTAAAGCTGGAGATAAGTTCCGCCTAGATGTTTGGAAAGGACCTAACAGTGCTCAAAAAGAACAGAACGGGCTAAATAGAGTTGGCGGTGGCGTTTTCTCTCTCTCTCTCTCTCTCTTTCTCTATCTCTCTCTCTCTCTCTTTCTTAGAAGTAGTTTAACTTGCAACGAAATTGAAGTAGTTATTTCCTTTTAGTTAGTATGGGCAGAGATCGTTCTTGGCAACCAGAATAAAATAATAATGGGATCCTTTTACCTACCTACCAATTTAGATTATTCAGTTGATGAAACATTGAAAATAGAAGCTTGAGTCTAATTTGAAACACATGCCCTACTCATTCAAATATAGTTGGATGTGATTTCAATTTAGCCTCGATATGTAGGCGAAAATACATATTTAAATCAGGGGATACACGTAAAACATAATCCGTTTGTGCTAAACGTATTCTCTGAAAAGTATTTCGAGCAAACAGTTTATGAGGGCGCTCGAATAGTTAACTGTTCTGGAAAGACACTTGGCCCTTAGCAACAAATAGTTCCGAATTAATAACGAGCATCAAATTGAAAACAGTTATTAGTGAACGCAAAGTTGTCGTAGCGAGACTGGATACCCGTAACTCCTAAATCCTGGAAAAATAAACGAAGAATACATTTGTTCAAAAAAACTATATAAAAATTCCCTTGACGTCTGCCTGAGTGACACTCTCCACTCTCACCAACCTAATAATTTACGCGTAGACCGGATGAGGTTTGAAATCAAAGGAGTTGTATCGATAGTAATTGAGAGATTTATACCATATAAATACATAAAGAACAGAGATGATCCCCTCACTACACAAAACGTGTCAGAACACTGTTGCAGAAACAACGAGAAATGCATGCCAAATTTAAAAGAAAAGAAAATCCCCCAGATTGGCGATCTTTTAGAGACGTTCGAAATTTATCACAGATTTCAATGCGAAATACTTATAATAGTTCCCACAGAGAAGCCTTGTCGAAGCCTGATAGAAAATCTAAAGAGATTCTGGTCGTACGTAAAGTATAGTAACGGTGAGACACAACAGTGCCTTTTCTGAGCGATAGCAAATGGAAACGATGACAGTGCTGCTAAAGCAGAGTCACTAAATGTTGACATACAGTGAACATGGATTTAGAAAACATCGCTATTGTGAAAGACAACTAACTTGTACTCACACGAGGTGTTGAGTGCTATCAACAATTGAGTGCAAATTAATTCCGTATTTCTATATTTCCAGAAGGCTTTCGACACTGTAGCTCACAAGCCGCTAGTAGTCAAACTGCGTGCTTACGGAATATCGTCTCTGTTATGGGACTGGATTCGTGATGTGCTGTCAGAGAGGCCACAGTTCGCAGTAATTGACGGAAACTCACGAAGTGAAACAGAAATGATTTCTGACTTATCGCAAGGTAGTTTGATAGGCCCTCAGCGGTTACTTACCTATGTAAACGATTTAGGAGACAGTCTGAGCAGCAGTCTTAGGTTGTTTTCAGATTACGATGTCATTTACAGCCTAGCAAAGTCATCAGAAGATCAAAACAAATTGTAAAACGATTTATAAAAGCCGGCCGCGGTGGTCTCGCGGTTCTAGGCGCGCAGTCCGGAACCGTGCGACTGCTACGGTCGCAGGTTCGAATCCTGCCTCGGGCATGGATGTGTGTGATGTCCTTAGGTTAGTTAGGTTTAAGTAGTTCTAAGTTCTAGGGGACTAATGACCACAGCAGTTGAGTCCCATAGTGCTCAGAGCCATTTGAACCATTTTTTTGATTTATAAAAGATATCCGAATGGTGCGAAAATTGGCAATTGACTAATAAAAAGGGTTAGGTGATCTCCATGAATGCTAAAAGATATCTGAATGGTGCGAAAATTGGCAATTCACTAATAAAAAGGGTTAGATGATCTCCATGAATGCTAAAAGATATCCGTTGGATTTAGGTTACACGATAAATCAATGAAATAAAAAGAGTCTAAATTCAACTAAATAGTTAGGAATTACAATTACAAACAACTATGTAGGAAGGAACAGAATGAAAACGTTGCGGCGGAAGCGCATCAAGACTGTATTTTATTGGCAGAACACTTCAGGGAGCCAACAGGTCTACTGAAGATACTACCTACACTACGCTTGTCCATCCTCTTTTCGAGTACTGCTGTGCCGTGTGGGATCGTTACCAGGCATGGTTAATGGAGTATAAGTTCAGAGGATGGCGGCATGTTTTGTATTACGGGGAAACAGAGGAGAGAGTGTTACGGACTTGATACAGGATCTGAAGTCGACATCATTAGAACAAAGGCGTTTCCCGTTGAGGCGGACTCTTATTATGAAATTTTAGTCACCAACTTTCTTCTCCGAATGTGAAAATATTTTGTAGAAGATGAGTCACACTCTGAGTGTCGGGTGTAACACAATGACAGCAACATTGGGTGCGTTGCAGGACTGACATTTCGGTCTTGTGATGCACTGTAGCAACAAAACTTACGTGCAGTTGTGAGAAATGTCCTACGCCGCTACTGTTGTTGCAGTTTTTCTCATCATTATTACTTTTCATAGAAATGAATATGAGAAACGTCCTGTATTTTACTAAGACATCAGTCTAACAAAATAGGAAAATGTACGGGCTGTGTCTCCATACTCATAGTTGCAATACTTAGACCTAATCCTCCACTAATGTGTACTTCCTCTGTTCACGTGTTTTTATGATACACAGTAACGTGTCAGATATCACTAGACTCAAGTTCATGGGATATATCATTTTTTACTTGATTCTTAACAAATTTTCATTGTGTTTCTATGTTATCTATTGGAGTATTAAACTGAGTATGTACACTGCCTTACCCAGTGAAGCAACTATTCCCTTATTGTTTTCTACATTTGTCGTAAATCGCTTTTTATCGTCTGTGCTGAAGTGCTTTACTCTTCATATACTTCAGCAACTGTTTGTGGTATCGCTTTATTTTACTCTCACTTTAGCCTTTCTCTCTTAAAAACACATCTTCCTTCTTTTCATGTTTGGTAGAAAGATCCGCCACTCTGTTGCTACCTGCCTAAGTGTTGATTTTAAATTGATTTGTTCTAGTCGTAGAATTTCTCACTCAAGTTTTTCAACAGTACAGGGATTAATGGCTTTTTGCAAGCCTGAAATATCAGTTATTATACGCTCTAGATCGATCTTTAAGACTTCTGTTACATGGCTGACAACTTCTACTTTTAATCGCTTAGTATGATATTTCGCCTTTTATGAGCTGACCAGTCAGATTGTTTTGTTGTTACTTTATAGTGACAAAATCCTTGCTTTCTTGCTTTTGATATATAGAAGTAATTTCGATGGATATCCTAAATACTATGCGTATCAGGACCTAGCGTCGTAACAACAGACCCAGTAGTAGCTCCTATCGCAGTAGGTGACATTACCTCACTTCCAAAACTTGAAAAGTCATCTAGATTTTTACTAGCGAATTACCATTCTCATATTTGATCTGATACATATTCTGCATTTATCGAATCCACTATAATATGTTGGCTTCCGTCCTAACCGCATTGGTGTACCAGAACAATTTGCCGAAGCATATGTAAACCAGTTACGGATGCTATTCTGGTGTATTACAACCTTCTCGTCGAAAACTATTTCTTCGAAATCAATTGTACATCACTACTTCAAACTGCTCATGATTAACCATGAACATCTACCATCTGTGACCGTCTTACGAAACATAAAATTATTGTACACAGTCTACAAGTTTTACAAATTATAAAAGCTCTATAAAAAACAAGGATTTGGATAAACACATCTCTACCGGTAATGAAACTGACACTAAAATTACTACGAAATGATTGAAACACCCTGTTTCGTTATAGCCGTCTATAACGAAATTTTAATATTTTTTTTACATTCTTTATTCTACCTGTATATTGAATTTGACTGTTCTATTTAGTCTACATGTTGTAGCGGATTTATGTGAGCCGCTACGTGGCTCTACAAATGTTAAGATCAGTGTAGACAACCACTGTGTACAGATTCGAATACTGAAAGGTTGAGTCAGAGCCATTAGGGGCCACTGGCTACCGCCCATTGTGAGGTTGGTACAGCTAGAAACTCTCTGGGTCCTTCCGGACACCGTTTGTGGAGTCCGGACGGAGAGACGATTGGGTTACTCTTTCCTAGGGCTCCGCTGAGTACGGATGCTCTGAGGAGCCACTCTGTCTGCTAAGTGGAAACGTGTGAGAGTTGTGTTGGAGTTTTAGAGTTCCCGTTAGTCACTCTGGTGGGTGGCATTGGTAATCATGCTGCACCAACTAATTCAGTCAGTAATATTCAGGTTATTCGACGAGCGGTGCTACCACATGTTGTACAGCATTAGTTAGTTTAGAGTATTAATTATGAATGTGTTGTGTGCTCTGTGGAATGCATGTGCCAAATTTTATTTAATTTACGGTGCAATTTTTATTTCAATCCCGCGCATTTAGTAGCTCATACTCTGGGGCACCACATATGTTTCTTTGTACACCATGAGGCTCCTGTTCGACGTAAACACCTCTTGTGTTCGAATTTAAGCCTCAGTTTATGACGGAGCAGGCCGCGGTGGTCTCGCGGTTCTAGGCGCTCAGTCCGGAGCCGCGCGACTGCTACGGTTGCAGGTTCGAATCCTGCCTCGGGCATGGATGTGTGTGATGTCCTTAGGTTAGTTAGGTTTAAGTAGTTCTAGGTTCTAGGGGACTGATGACCTCAGATGTTAAGTCCCATAGAGCTCAGAGCCATTTTTTTTCATGACGGAGCAGATGTGTTCTGGCTTGGTAAATTTATTTACAAAATTACCGAGTTGCTCGGTATTTTAGATGTGGGCTATGTTCTCTAAAATTGGCCGGTACAGGCAGTCGCGCCATGACCCACTGAGCTTACATGTGGATTAGGGAAGCATTTTTTTCTAAATTCTATCTTTCGTTGTGTGAGTGGCCAATGCGAACGTCATGTGTGTGATCTTGATAAATCGTATCCAGTATTTTAGATGTCTTGCCCAACATGTGTCGGACCAGATGCTGCGCTGCATAATGTGCCACTTGTTGATGCACCTGCTAGCATCCCAAGTAACTGTATTTTGACATCTCAGTTTATGCGTTACTGTTAATGGAAAAGTAAATTATTTGTTTATACATCTCACAGCACTATTCCGCTCCCTAGTGAGGATCCTTAAAATCAGTTAATTTGCACCTCCTCTTAGCAACGTTTCAATAAATTTCATCATGATTATTACATTGGTGTTTTATTAAATCATCAAATGATCTATGATGTGGGGTCTTTTGGTCAGTTTTGGCCCACTAATCAGAAATTTTGTATTTCATAGTTGTTGCAGGCAAGTGAAAGTAGCATCTATTTGCAGAGTTATTCTTAAGAGTTCGGGAGCCAGTAAAGAGATATTTAGCGTAGCTGATCTTACCATAACCTTGCAGTAGTAAACGGCGGCAGCTATCATTTAATATATCATAATATTTTTACTATTACTGTTTTGTTGCACTTGTCATTGTATCCTAAATGATACACAGAAGGCTCAGATCAAGTGTTAAATGAGAATCACGCAATACTGTGTTATGGAAGTAGCTAGCTTCGTTAATTATTCTATGATAGAGAGATTAAAATATTTTAAGTCTGACAATCTTGTTCAGTGTTCAACCAGACTTTGTAATTGTTGTGTACATAGTTCCGCGTAGGCAGTGCGTACACAACTTTCCCAATAGAGCGCGCTTCGCTAAGCACAACAGCGCAGGCGCAGCGCTCGTCCGTCTCCGCACTACGAGATGGCACTGTCTTAGAGACGGGCCATATTCTGCTTCCACCGATCCGCGTATTAATATGTAGTGCAACCAATGAGATTGCTGCTAACGTAGAACCTTCTCTCCTCGCGCAGTGATACCTGAACGCGCAAGGTATTATAACGAGTGTATAGACCTCCGATTAGAGTCTGCATCAGTTTGCATTAGTCTGTACCAGTCTACATTAGTCTGTACCAGTCTATAGTCAAGTTTCAGTCTGCACCTAATAAGATTACCATATTCCTGTACATAGCCATGAAGATAAATGTATAGACACTTTGTCAATTATCAGAGATATGTGAGAATAAGATTAACGTACCAAGACCAAAGGAACTTCAGACTGTCAGTTGTAAATAGCATCCAGAATCAAGTTAAGTATGGTTTATGATTGTTATTATTTTAATAAATGAGTGCAAAAATTAATCAAGTTCTGTTTAAAGTTGGTCACTGTCAATCTGATACTCCAAGCGTGCAAGTGGCAATTCTATCGTCTGACCTAACAGCAGAAGATAAACACGCCACAATGAGACTACGAGACATATTGCTGACATTCGCCTACTTCGTTAGAGCGACAAGTCAAATAATCTGATGGTGTGTGTACTGAAGGTCTTACAGTACACGCACCACAGTAATTAAATAACTGAAACAACAGACAGAATTTTTATGATTATTGCTGTTGTTATGTAGCTCCGTGACACAGCCCTAGTGGCGGCTAAACGGTTACGTCTTGGCCGGCCTATTCTAGTCATGTGACATCCTGACTGACACTCCGATGGTACGAGCTGTTAAAATAAAGGTATCCCATTAATTTCAGGGAAACAAAAAAGCAATGTACAATGGCTTTATTTGATCGTACTTTATTCTCCAAAACGATAATTTACATAATTGCACACATCCCTACAGTTGCTAAGATGAGAAAACATAACACACAAAGTGAAAACAGAGTGCAGTAAGATAAAAAAGGAAGATAATTCCAGAGATATCAAAATTCCAAGCTTACATATTATGCAGGTATCTTATTTTTCATGAAGTAAAATAGTAGTTGTCGCTCTGAAATTAAGTGACAAAGGAATATTGTGTCTTTACACTTGTCTTCCGTTGTCTGCGTAGTCCTTACACGTTATATATGTTGGAGGTGGCAGAATGTGCAGTCAGCTTGATATGTCTGTTCTCTAAATATTCTCAATAGTGTGCCTCAAAAATAGCGTCATTTTCCCTCCAGGGATTCACAGCTGAGTTCCCGGAGAGTTTATACAATACCTGCGTATTGTTCACGCCTGCCAGTCTCAAATCTAGCAGCTCACCCCTGAATTGTTTCGATGTCTTCCTTTAATACGACCTGGTACGGGTCACAAACAGGCACGAAATACCCAGGAAGGGGTCGCCCCAGTCTCCTATATGAGTTTGTCTACACTGATGAACCACACATTGTCGAAATTCACCCAGTAAGTCGACAATTCAGCTTCCCTACCATAATCCCTTGATGCTCTTTCCATTTGATATCAATTTGCAATCTTAAAATAACATTTTTATGCACGTGACTGTGACAGGCTGCACATTGCTGATGCCGTATCCAAAAATTACGGGTTTGTTTCTATTAGTCTTCTGTATTTACCGACCTTTTCTATATTTAAAGCTAACTACCATTCATCGTATCAACTAGAAATTTAATCTAAGTCATCTTGTACCGACCTATAGTCAGTCAACGATGACACCTTCCCGTACACCACAGCATCATCAGCAATTAGGCGCAGACTTCAACTCATCCTTCCGTCAGACCATTTATGTGTAAAGAAAATAACAGCGGTCCTATCGCACTTCCCTAATGCACTGCTAACGATACCCTTGTCCGTGATGTACACTCCCTGTCGTGGAACACGTACTACGTTCTTTTACTTAAGAAGTCTTCGAGCAACTAGCATACCTGGGATCTATTACGTGCGCTTGTATCTTCGTTTACGGTCTGCAGTGGGACATTATGTCAAATGCTTTTCGAATATCTAGGAATATGAATTCCATCTTTTGCCCTTCATCCGTAATTCTCAGTATATGCGAGAGAAGGGCAAGCTGAAGTTCGTACGAATGATGTTTTCTAAAACAGTGCTGATTCATGGGCAGAAGCTTTTCCGTCTGAGGGAAATGTGAACTGAGAATATGCTATCAGCAAAATATTACATAGGTCACTAACGAAAAAACGCAGAGTCTGGGCAACGCAGAGGAGTGAATAATACGTCTATATTGTTGCTTATGTCAGCTGCAGGGCAAGGCTTGCCGAAAACAAAGTGTTTATTTTTAGATATCGTCTATTATTTTGCGATAATTGCGTTCGTACACAATGAGGGTTCCGTAGTTGATCAGGTTCAAAGATCGTAAAGTTGAGATCTAGATTTTCGTTTCAAAAATCTGACCGAAATCCACGATGTTTTGCGTGAAGTTTGTAGTGAGCTAACACTGGACATTAGTACAGTTGGGTTTCTCGTTATAGTGAAGATCATATGAACATATACAACGACCTGCGGTCAGAATGACCGTAAACAAAAGAATATATGAGAAATCTGTAGAGGTTGCTCTTGAAGGACATGGAAGTACAGCTGTGGTGGAAGTACAGCTGTGAGGAGGGGCCGTGAGTCATGCTCCAATAGTTCAGATGGACGGCAGTCTGCGTTCGGCAGGGCAGCAGTGCGCACCGCGCTCGACCGTCCACGCCGCTGCGCGCGCGGAGTGTTTTGTTTACATCGTCGTCACAGCGCTTCTCAGTCGAACACGCTCTAATGGCCAACTCCTACAGGAAGAACATTCTTAAGTTCACCTTCTCAAATGAATACGCACGACCCAAAGCACAGGCCGTCGAACGCTTCCTACGCGAAGACGTGAAGATCCCCCGTGACGAACCCATAGACACACACCTATCGATCATTAGGAGCGTCGTTTATGTTAAGATGACTTCCGACGCTGCCTGCAATGAGATTATTCAAAGGACGCGACATGGACTAAAATTTCGGCAGTCCGACGGAAACGTCGGGCCTGTGGATGTTGACCATGCAGGACTTGGCCTTCGGACGATCCGTGTATTCGATCTGCCTTTCGAGGTGAATGAAGATGAAGTCATCGTGGCGCTAAGCCCGTTCGGAAAAGTCCAGAGCCACGTAGCCGAGACGTGGCCACAGTTTACGACGTATCCGGTGCTTAATGGTGTGACACACGTCCGAATCGATCTCAAACGGCACGTTCCATCGTACATTTCTATCGGCGGCTGCCGTGCGGTGGCCATTTACGACGGACAAACTCGAACATGTTCCGGTTGTGGCAAAGAAGGCCACGTCCGTAATGAATGCCTGCAGCATCACAAAACTAAGGCCCGACGATACGAAAACCGACACAACCACGACCACCCTTCCAGTCACCTATGCGGCGACACTGCACGTCCAGCCCACACAAGACGCCGTTCATGAGCGTCTCTCTGGTCCGATACACCCGGAGGCGTCCCAGCACCTTGACACCGACGATGCCTCCCGTGAACATGTCCAACAGCCGGACACACCCACGCTAGAAGATCACAAGGATGCCAGTAAGAGTGTTCTGGAGACTGACGACCGCATCATAGCACCCGCGGCTTTTGTACCCGAACGACATGAATCTCTTCCTTCCTCAGACACCGAAATTCATTGCCGAAAGCAGAAGTCGCCCAAACGACGAAAAAAACGCCGCAAGACATCAGAATCAACCATTGAGCCCCTTCCGCAGGACAAAGAGATGGCACATCACTCTGACGGAGAACACGATAACACTTTCTCCTCTGCCACGGAGACGCGTCACCCCCAAGACGGTGAACCGTCCAACAGAGAGCGTGCGCAAGCCCCGCGCCCAGAAGCCATGGAACATAGCACGCCTGTTGTCACCGACGCAACTGAGCCGACTCGGCCGCCGCTGCCACCTCTCGCCGATGTCAGACCTGTCGGACATTTTTCATGGGCGGATGACAGATTTCCCACCTCCATCTGATGCGGAAATGAGATCTGTTCCTCAGTTAGACCAACACTAAAATGGGGGAAGTTTCTACGGTGACTCCTGCGACTTCTATGGACTTCCAGTATCCACCACAACAATCTTCACCAGCTACGACCCTATCGGCAGCACGAATCTCCCATCAGGCGTACCGAATAGCTACTATCAATACTAATAATATCGGCTCCCACGCTAAACTTCAACTGCTCCGTGACACTCTAAGAGCAGCGGACATCGACATCGCCCTGTTACAAGATCTGAGGACAGCAACTTGGGCTGGGTGTTATGGATATGAGACGTACACGGCCCCTGCAGCCATCCTCCTCCGGGGAAGGGATTGTAGTTTCCGATGTCGCATACCTCCCAACAGCGCGAGGGGTGGCCATAACAGTTGACGGACGCAAAATCATTAATCTCTACGCTCCATCCGGCACTGATAAACAGAGGGATCGCTCCCAGTTCTACGCAGAAGATATCACACCTTTATTCCTCGGCCGATACGATCATCTCATCGTAGGTGGATATTTCAACTGTGTTCTTGAGCGCACGGACCAATACCCCCATTTCACCACATGTCCGGAACTTCGCTTCATCGTCCGCCGCCTTCGTCTCCTCGACACTTGGCGAGTGGTACACGGCGACCGCCCGGGGTATACACACATTACGAGCCACTCCGCCACCCGACTTGACAGAACATACATCTCTAACGCAATAAAATCAGTTCTCCTCGACGCGGAACGTTGGCCGTCTGCCTTCTCGGATAATGACATCTACATCTGTACCATGACCCTACGTCGACAATCTATATTGCGCAGTGCAGGACCTTGGAAACTCAATGTAGCACTACTGCGGGACCCTGAATGTCGACAACAGGTCACCGACACGTGGCACACCTGTGTTCAACGAATTACGCATTACGAGACCACACTGCAGTGGTGGTTTCTGTGCGCCAAAACGGCCATCCGACGCACATTGACACACTATGGCAGAGCCAAAGCCAAGTGGAATCACCATACAACTGATTTCTACTATAGCGCTCTACGTGAACTCATGTATCCACCTCCATCCCCGGATCGTCTAAAAGAAGCTCAACGCATTAAGGCAAAGATTTTAACCTTGACCAGATGCCGTTAGAGGGAGCTATTGTACCAGCACGCAGCCAAGATAAGATTAACGGTGAAAAACGTTCTATGCATAATATTATTCAAAATGTTCGTCGACGCCGACAGGCTTTAATGACAACTTTAGACTTACCTGATGGACGCCGGCTGACTTCGCAAGCTACCATTGCGGATGCATTCACAACGCACTATAGACTTTTATATCAAGAGGTACCTGCCGGTGCAGAAGCCATTGCTGAGGTTGCCCAGGAGACACTTCGTACTCTAAACGCAGCAGCTGCAACCCTCCTGACATCTGAAGTGACCAACGACGACGTCCAAGGCGCTGTGGCTAAAGGGTTTCCCGGCCCGGATGGTTTACCTCTCGAATTTTACAGAACCTTCCAAGATTTGATGATGTCACGATGGACGGACATGTACTGGGAACTTTTGTCCGGCGCGGCGAGCCCGCCACCAATGTTCATGGAAGGCTTACTTGTACCAGTCCCGAAACCCGCAGGAGGAACACGACTCGACAGTTCTCGGCCGATCACGTTACTCAATTCTGACTTCAAGATTTTCACACGCCTTCTAGCAGTGCGACTCAAACATGTCTTACGAGACATTGTTTCCCACGAACAAACATCTTTATGCGGCGATCGTAATATACAAACGGCCCTCAGTGAATATCGAGATGTGGTCGCTGTGGCAAACACACTCGAGACTGCCAGGCGCTTTAATCTCCATCGACTTCAAACAAGCGTTTGACCGCGTCAATCATGCATTCCTGAACGCAGTGATGAACTGAATGGCAATTCCCCCGACGTTCACGCAAGTGATTATGCGGCTCCTTCGTGGAGCAACGTCCAGACTTATCGTCAACGGCAGACTTACAGAACCTATACGGATTAAACGCTCAGTACGGCAGGGTTGCCCCTTGTCGACGGTGCTTTATGCCATTGCGATGGAACCACTCATTTGCGGATTACGGCGACGTTTGACAGGTATTCCACTCCGGGATCATATGTTCCACTGCCAATACTATGCTCCGGTTATGGAAAAGCCAAAATGCAAGTTTTACTGGAATGTTGACCACCGAGCTCGCACCTGTTTCGAGACGCCCACCGACGTCTTTGGCACACGTCCCACCTCCGATGTCACATATCGCCCGTTTCTTTTTGGAGTACTGCTACATATGCACCAAGCTCCCCAGGACCAGGAAGACGACCACCCACGACATCTACCGCCTTCTCCCAAAGTCTCCACCACGCAACCGCGTTGAAACACGTCACCCTCAGGTTTCATGGCCTACAGTTTGGAAACCGATCCACCAACCATATCACACCACTGACGCCACCTCTATGTGGTACCTTGTCGTCAACGGCAAGTATACTACAAGACAGAAACTGCATCGTATCGCACTGGTGGACTCACCGCTGTGCCTCAAATGCAATGTCGAAGATACAGATTTACATCGTTTTGAGTGTGGGCCAGCAGCAGCTGTCTGGACCCTCGTGCAGAAGATTGTGGCTTTCTACCTCCGAGTACCACCACATCATGTTTCTCCTACTATGATGACACGACCTACTTTCCACCGGCTAAGTGGCACGCCGTCACATGGATCAGTGGCATGGCTGTCAACTACCTCTTCCGGGACGACATCGTCGATCCGGCGGACTTTTGGACACGCCTCCAAGTACATCACCACACCCTACGCCGACATCGACACTATCGGGCGACTTTCGCGTACTATTTACAGAGTATTGTCACCAACCCGCCTCAATGCTGAAATCTCAACGAACAGTGCCAGCCAAGACTGGACGATCCCACGTTCCCCTTCAATGGTCAATGATAGAATGCATTTTGTTCTGATGGCGCGCCAAAGTGGAGCATGGCGCGGAAAGTATTCCTATTTCATTTCACTTCTCTTTTCTCCTCCTCTTCTAAGTTTTTTCTCCATATAAATGTTTATCCCTTTCATACATAGCTCTCTATCTGCAGCCTATTTGTTTTTCTTTCTCCTGTGCTCCCCCACAACAAAAACAAAAAAAGACAAAAAAAGAGTTTGCTGCTGATGGTGAGACTGTATACTCCTTAATTTAACAAAAAAAATAAAAAGAATAAAAATAGAAGGCCTTTGCGGAAATATAGCTACCTTTTATGTTTTCCATTTTTAAAGGGTATTGTGTTATTTTATGAAGAACGTCGACTTTTATTTTCATGCACAAGCGGTGCTTTTATATGTTTTCTTATTAAAAAAAAATGGATAAAAAAAGTTGGTAGAGAAATACAAAGAAAAAAAGAGAAAGGATGGTAGAGCGGTTGCCTGAGAAAGGTAAAAGTGCCGAGTTAGAGTCTCGGTCCAGCACGTAGTTTTAATCTGCCAGGAAGTTTCACCCACATACTATTTAATGTGAAAGGAACATCCATCGTAGACTGGAACGGAAAATGCAGATTTTAGCATATAATCCGTGTTGAACGTAGAGTCTGACAGCAGCAGAACAGCTGGTACTTTCTTCTCAGTTGAGACAATATCTGTATCCCTCCAGTTTATCCACTTATATGCTTCTGTCTTGTTCACACTGTTGTGGCTAATCTAACCCCATGCATGAGGCAGTAAACTATATAACTGAGACGCCGCGCAGTTGCTGGTGTCGCCTTTCGAATTCCTGGCGCCACTAGCTCGATCTGTCGTGTTATGTCGCACTGGTTTGAGGCCACCTAGGCTTAGATCGATGATGTTGATGGCGGGCAGAGCGTGTTGAGACATGGCGACTTGGCGAGTGGTAACGGAGCGAAGACGACGGATTGAGAGGTCCGCCTGGTGAGTAAGGCGAGCACTTGCCCAAGCGTCTTGTGCACGGAGTCCAGTGTGTGGTTGCTGGGCGGATTTCAATCTGTGGTTGAATTCGAGTGCCATCTTCTGGCGTAGTCTGACCATCCAGGAGTTAATGGCTGGTGTCCGTGGCCACATTGTTGCTCTGCAGCTTCTACCCTATGGATTCCGCAGGATTTGTTGAACTGTTGGTTTGATCGGAGGATATGAAAATAGTGTTCGTGGTCGTTGAGCAAAGGCATATACCAGCTTACTGAATGGAGACAGTTCATTTATGCTGAGATGATTGATTTGGTGTCGCACCACAGGTCTGCTATTGCATTAGTGCTGTGTCCACGTAATAGTTTCGAGGTAGCTTTCCGTAGACACGCTCCGTCCGGAAAAATTGTGAGGGGCGTACAGTTTGCATTTTGTTGCATCGATGCTGTCACTGCAAGCTCCTTGAACTTGCTAATTTGCTGTTTGTTCACTATTGGTTAGAGACATCTTATAGTGAAAAGGGGTGCTATTGCAAATACAGAGATCAAGAGGAATCCTATGGGGGCTCCTCGTCAGGAGCCGCTGCAAATTAACTGCGAACTTTGTCTAGTTGGCCTTGTGCACCATCAACAGGTGCGGAACAAGGTCAGTGTTGTCTGATGCCACGTCATAGCAGGGGGTCCAGCCCACGTCGGGTGTTCCGGCTTTGGCGCATGGTATTGCTGTTGTAATATATATGTGTCTTTGAGGCTAAAAGCACGCTGCCGGTCGTTCATTCTCTTTCTCTCTGTGTTCGCTGCTATAAGTGTCCTAGAGTGACGTTTTACACTACTATGGCGGAACGTCTAATTACTGATTTTACGGATGTGTGCTGATCGTGGAAGATTGTGTTTGATATCGTTATTCAGGCTTGCATTTCGGTGCCACGGCTATAAAAGCGGAGGATGAAGCCATTAGCTGCAGTGCCTGTGAAAAAATTACACGCCGTATGTATCTTCATAAAATATGCCCGAACGTGTGTTTGCCGCACGATTTGTAATTTGATAAAGCGCAATTGGCGGTGTTGTGTTTAATTAAATTATAAGAACGAGTGTAAGAAATTTTCTTGTGTCTAATAGGACTTCTCTCTAATTCTACGTTATATGTGAGTGCACCAAACTCGCTTAGAATAGTGTACTGATTATTCACCTAGCGTAAGTGGTGTCTATGCAAATTTAGCGCTGTTAAGCTGGCCTTTTTAAGAATGTATCTATCTTAAGGCGTGCTAAGCTCTTTAAGCTCTGCTGTGCGAAAAATAACCAGTTTTGGATGATTATTTGGCTTATATGGAGCATAGTGCATAAAGGTGTACCGTTAAAGTGCTGCATTGTGCACTAGTAGTTAGGTATTGTGTTGTCCTGTGATAATTGGTGACCAGACGTTCATTAGCTGTTTCGTCTGTATATAATGTTATTGTGGGGTAGTTCTCGTTGGCGAGAATGATTTGTTTAAAATTGAAATTCACTTGGCCTTGAGCGTTTTAGGGTGGAAACCTGTGAAAACGGAGGCAAACTATAGATATTTTTTTATTAAACTGCATATTGTTACCACATGATTAACCTTTCCAGTAGAGAAGGCCAGCCTCTTTAGCACTTGGTAATTTTGTTTAACTGAAGCCGTTAACATTGGAGGCCTATCTGTTTTCAATGTGGTAATTTTACCTAACTGCAGCTGTTATTGTTGAAGGACTGTCTTTTCCATTTTTAGTATCATTGTGAGCTGATCCATAATTTAGGTAATCTGAAACTCTTATTAATCAAGGCCTACCTGTTTTATTGCCTTACAATTGATATCTAATATCATACTCAACCTGTGTTTTAATTAAATGGAATTGGTTATTACGTCACCAAGATAATAACAGGAAATGACGCATGATGGTAAATGGGCCGTAATCATTCACCTTACATCCCTTTATCTGCAATTGTAGGTTTCAGTAATATTTTCCAGTTTATATCCCAAGAACATAAATAGCCTATATTCAGTACAAAGTGGTAAACAGACATAAGTAGTAACAGAGTATACATGTAATACAACGTAATTCTAAAAGAATTCAAAATTCTAAACGACGTGAAGTATTGGTGTTACCGTCATTTTTCCATCACTAACCTTTCCCAAAAAGCCTCACCTACATTTTTTTTTTTTTGTCATCAGTCTACTGACTGGTTTGATGCCGCCCGACACGAATTCCTCCCCTGTGTTAACCTCTTCATCGCAGAGTAGCACTTACAACCTACGTCCTCAATTATTTGCTTGACGTATTCCAATCTATGTCTTCCTCTACAGTTTTTGCCCTCTACAGCTCCCTCTAGTACCATGGAAGTCATTCACTCATGTCTTAGCAGATGTCCTATTATCCTGTCCCTTCTCCTTATCAGTGTTTTCCACATATTTCTTTCCTCTCCGATTCTGCGTAGAACCTCCTCACTCATTACCTTATCAGTCCACCTAATTTTCAACATTCGTTTGTAGCAACACATCTCAAATGCTTCGATTCTCTTCTGTTCCGGTTTTTCCACAGTCCATGTTTCACTACCATACAATGCTGTACTCCAGACGTACATCCTCAGAAATTTCTTCCTCAAATTGAGGCAGGTATTTGATATTAGTAGACCTCTCTTGGCCAGAAATGCCTTTTTTGCCATAGCGAGTCTGCTTTTGATGTCCTCGTTGCTCCGTCCGTCATTGGTTATTTTACTGCCTAGGCAGCTGAATTTCTTAACTTCATTGACTTCGTGACCATCAATCCTGATGTTAAGTTTCTCGCTGTTCTCATTTCTGCTACTTGTCATTACCTTCGTCTTTCTCCGATTTACTCTCAAACCATACTGTGTACTCATTAGACTGTTCATTCCGTTCAGCACATCTTTTAATTCTTCTTCACTTTCACTAAGGATAGCAATGTCATCAGCGAATAGTATCATTGATATCCTTTCACCTTGTATTTTAATTCCACTCCTGAACCTTTCTTTTATTTCCATCATTGCTTCCTCGATGTACTGATTGAAGAGTAGGGGCGAAAGGCTACAGCCTTGTCTTACACTCTTCTTAATACGAGCACTTCGTTCTTGATGGTCCACTCTTATTATTCGCTCTTGGTTGTTGTACATATTGCATATGACCTGTCTCTCCCTATAGCTTACCCCTACTTTTTTTCAGAATCTCGAATAGCTTGCACCATTTTATATTGTCGAACGCTTTTTCCAGGTCGACAAATCCTATGAACGTGTCTTGCTTCCATTATTAGCCGTAACGTCAGAATTGCCTCTCTCGTGCCTTTACTTTTCCTAACGCCAAACTGATCGTCACCTAGCGCATTCTCAATTTTCTTTTCCATTCTTCTGTATATTATTCTTGTAAGCAGCTTCGATGCATGAGCTGCTTGTGCAATAATTCTCGCACTTGTCAGCTCTTGCCGTCTTCGGAATTGTGTGGATGATGCTTTTCCGAAAGTCAGATGGTATATCGCCAGACTCATATATTCTACACACCAACGTGAATAGTCGTTTTGTTGCCTCTTCCCCTAATGATTTTACAAATTCTGTTGTTTTGACTTTCCTCTATGCTGAGTCTGTCCTTCCGACAATCATATCTTTTTAGATGTCTTCACACTTTTTCCTGGAGCCATTTCGTCTTAGCTTCCCTGCATTTCCTATTTATTTCATTCCTCAGCGACTTGCATTTCTGTATTCCTGATTTTCCCGGAACATGTTTGTACTTCCTCCTTTCATCAATCAACTGAAGTATTTCTTCTGTTACCCATGGTCTCTTCGCAGCTACCTTCTTTGTACCTATGTTTTCCTTCCCAAATTCTGTGATGGCCCTTTTTAGAGATGTCCATTCCTCTTCAACTGTGCTGGGTACTGCGCTATTCCTTATTGCTGTATATATAGCGTTATAGAACTTCAAACGAATCTCGACATTCCTTAGAACTTCCGTATCCCACTTCTTTGCGTATTGATTCTTCCTGACTAATGTCTTGAACTTCAGCCTACTGTTCATCACCACTATATAGTGATCTCAGTCTATATCTGCTCCTGGGTACACTTTACAATCCGGTATCTGATTTCGGAATCTCTGTCTGACCATGATGTAATCTAATTGAAATCTTCCCGTATCTCCCGGCCTTTTCCAATTGTACCTCCTCCTCTTGTGATTGTTGAACAGGGTATTCGCTATTACTAGCCGAATCTTGTTACAAAACTCAATTGGTCTTTCTCCTCTTTCATTCCCTGTCCCAAGCCCATATTCTCCTGTAACGTTTTATTCTACTCCTTCCCCTACAACTGCATTGCAGTCGCCCATGACTATTAGATTTTCGTCCCCCTTTACATACTGCATTACCCTTTCAATATCCTCATACACTTTGTCTATCTGTTCAGCTTGCGACGTTGGCAAGTATACCTGGACTATCGTTGTCGGTGTTGGTCTGCTGTCGATTCTGATTAGAACAACCCGGTCACTGAACTGTTCATAGTAACACACCCTCTGCCCTACCTTCCTATTCATAACGAATCCTACACCTGTTATACCATTTTCTGCTGCTGTTGATATTACCCGATACTCATCTGACCAGAAATCGTTGTCTTCCTTCCACTTCACTTCACTGATCCCTACTATATCTAGATTGTGCCTTTGCATTTCCCTTTTCAAATTTTCTAGTTTCCCTACTACGTTCAAGCTTCTGACATTCCACGCCCCGACTCGTAGAACATTATCCTTTCCTTGATTATTCAACATTTTTCTCATGGTAACCTCCCCTCTGGCAGTCCCCTCCCGGAAATCCGAATGGGGGACTACTCCGGAATCTTTTGCCAATGGAGAGATCATCATGACACTTCTTCAACTACAGGCCACATGTCCTGCGGATACATTTTACGTGTCTTTAATGCAGTGATTTCCATTGCCTTCTGTATACTCATGTCGTTGATCATTGCTGATTCTTCCGCCTTTAGGGGCAATTTCCCACCCCTAGGACAAGAGAGTGCCCTGAACCTCCATCCACTCCTCCGCCCTCTTTGACAAGGCCGTTGGCAGAATGAGGCTGACTTCTTATGCCGGAAGTTTTCGGCCACCAATGCTGATTATGTATCAAAATTTAGGCAGTGGCGACGATCTAACCCGGGACCGAAGACGTTTTGATTATGAATCAAAGACGCTACCCCTAGACCACGGGTACACCTCACCTATTTACATTATGTAATTTCTGCCCACCTCCAGGACCCCTTATCTGGCCATCTCCTCCTCACGACGCCATTCTTTGCCCATCTCCTCCTCCACCATGTGAATTTGCTCCTCCACCTCCGTGCCTATTTCTTCCTCAAACCTCTTCTTCTCATACCCATTTTTCCCTTTCCCCCACTCTCTCTCCCCAAACCATATGAAATTCCCTCTCTCTGTTTTCATTTCTTTCATTCCGCCCTCTCATTATCCATTTTCTCTCCCATCTTACTCTCTCCACTCACTCCACCTTCCACTCTACCTATCCATCCCCTCCTATTCCCTATCCACTTATTCATCACCGCCAGCCCCACCCTCTGCCCATATCTCTTTTCACCCGTCTTCCTATCACAAACCCTTTCTACGTGTTGATCCTAAGAAAGAAGTTAATAATGCAAGCCAGTAACCTACCACAACAAATCTGTCATACGTCGAAGCCAGAGTGTCAAGGGCTTGAACACTGAATGGAAATCGTTCCTGCCCTGCAAAGCAGGTCTTATACTATTCCCACACAACACGCGCCTGTCGTCAGGGCAGCCTATCTCTGTTTCTATGGGACGTGTGAAGTTATAAGCCCCAGTCCTGATTTCGTTTCTGGTTTGTATATATATAACCAGAATCTCTTATTCCGTTTATATATGGCCTCTCTTACTTTGGACCAGGGTTGCCTAAGATGTTGTTGTGGTCATCGGTCCAGAGACTGGTTTGATGCAGCTCTCCAAGCTACTCTGTCCTGTGCAAGCTTCTTCATCTCCCAGTGCCTACTGGAACCTACATCCTGCTGAATCTGTTTAGTGTATTCATCTCTTGGTTTCCCTCTACGATTTTTACCCTACACGCTGCCCTCCAATACTAAATTAGTAATCCCTTGATGCCTCACAATATGCCCCACCAACCGATCTCATCTTCTAGTCAAGTTGTGCCACAAATTTCTCTTCTCTCCAATTCCATTCAATACCTCCTCATTAGTTATGTGATCTACCCATCTAATATTCAGCATTCTTCTGTAGCAACACATTTGGAAACCTTCTATTCTCTTCTTGTCCAAACTATTTATCGTCCATGTCTCACTCCCATACATGGCTACACTTCATACAAAAACTTTCAGAAACGACTTCCTGACACTTAAAACTATACTCAACAGATTTCTCTTCTTCGGAAACACTTTCCTTGCCATTGCCAGTGTACATATTATATCCTCTCTACTTCGACCACCATCAGTTATTTTGCTTCCCAAATAGTAAATCTCCTTTGTCACATTTCCCAATCTGATTCCCTCAACATCAGCCGACTTAATTCGACTACATTCCATTATCCTCGTTTTGCTTTTGTTGATGCTCTCAGTGTCCATTTCTATCATGCCGGCCTCTCTTTTTCATGCCTCGTGCATGGATGTGTGTGAAGTCCTTAGGTTAGTTAGGTTTAAATAGTTCTAAGTTCTAGGGGACTAATGACCTCAGCAGTTGAGTCCCATAGTGATCAGAGCCATTTGAACCATCTAGGGGACTGATGGCCGCAGAAGTTAAGTCCCATAGTGTTCAGAGCCATTTGCACCATTTGAGCCACTCCACTTTCCTCGCTACCTGTCCTTCCCCTTTTATCACCCCTCCACTTATTCGTCTCTGCCGGCGTCTAACTCTGCCCATATCGTCCTCAGTTCATCCCACTCTTTCCACCACACAGCCATTCTATGTGTTACTTCTGAGACAGAGTTTAATTAAGCAGGCCAATAATCTACCACAACAAATCTGTCATACAGTGCAGCTAGAACGTCAAGGTCTTAAACACCACATGGAAATAGTTTCCTGCCCAGCAAAGCAGGGCTTATACTATTCCCACACAACACGCCTGTCGCGCAGGACAGCCTATCTCTGTTCGTATACGACGTGAGAGGTTATAAGCACACAGTCCTGATACTCGTTTCTGGTTTTTATATATATAACCAGAATCTCATATTTGGTGGACCAAGGGTTACCTAAGATATAACAACATTAATATGACATGATTTTAAAGTGATATGGTCTGAGGGTCTGTAGTGACAACGTGAGTAAGTAAAATGGATGATGAACTGATTAAGCTCATACTAGCAATACTTGTGCTACTGCTTTGCTACCACAATACAGAATAATATGTAGCAAACATATATATTTCTAACGATTGCTCATTGTATTAGCCCTCAAAGAGTATCATATTCTGTGGAATACAGTAACAGTTCAATTTAGGCATGCTCGAGGCTTGCGACAGACTAAACGTCGAAAGTTACTCTTTCCTTAAGGAAATCCTCAATCTTTGAAAGTTAGTGGCTGATAAACTGTGACAGACAGGAGAAAAGACAAGGTAAGTGCGTTCTTCTACCTGCGTGCACTCTGTTCTGTGCCTCCGTACAGACAAAGTGACCCGTGATTGCTGGTGTGTTTCCTCGTAAAGAATTGACAGGAATGCTTAACTAACCTGTTTCCATACGACAAGGCTCACAGGTTATTTCTCCACTATGGAAAATGTTCGAGATAACTGATTCACCTGCCCCGTTATTATTTCATATTAACTTAATTACGTTATGAACGCTCTTATTCCAACCAATTCAGAAATTAGATGGTTAACTACTTAAAAAAAGAACAGCTGTATCCATGAAAGAACTGAACACTGACTCTACGACCATAGAGTAGGTGTCTTGGCCACTTTGTTTTTATAACAGGTCTCCTGATCATTTTTAAAACTTTTTCAACTGAACAAAAATAATTACCAAAATAATTCTCATAAATATTTTAAAAACAAAACAATAACTTAAAGCACTTTATGAGAGTGGAACCCAAGACCTTCTGTACATAAACGCCGTGCTACACTCATTTTTTTGTCAATTGACCAAAAGCAAAGTAACATGATTGAAACATTCAGCAGAAATGGAAATCTTTGACGATTAAATAAGGGGTGTTACGTGTTCGCAAAAACGCTCATAATAGCTTGACATTCTTTGCCACGTCCGATGGGTTGTATCCATATACGGTAAGGGCACAATGGCCCGGGTCATACACGTTCCCCACCACTTAATGAACATAATGCATGACAAGCGACGTAATCGTATTGTTGTTCGCTCAGGGAAAGAAAACTGAACCGGGACGAAGGAAAATCTTACAGGGGATGCACCTTCCGTCGTCCTGGCAAGAAATGCGTAGTGTCGATGGAGCCAGCTCCAATGTATGTGACTGCAGGAGACCAGCAGACATAATGTATCCGTTTCGTGGCAACGGCTGCATCGATGCGTCTCACTGAGGCCAATGCTATAAATTCGAACGTTGGTGGCGACAATGTTATGAGTGGCTTGGTACCATGAGGACGTCACTTACATCGGAAAAATAGATGTTGACTTGCGTATGGGAGAGAACATCAACCCCCAAATATTTGATATTTTTGAAGATTATTGAAAATACCTTAATTTATTACTTTTCCTGACAACATCTACTGGAATGGGTTAAACTCGCTGGTCGGAGACAGGTAGGAAGGTGAGCTGTAAATGACTTGGAGGAACTCGAAGAATAAAGCACAAGCCTTTACCTGAACATCAGGGAGGTTCAAACCTCCCATCAGTCTGTGTCACACAATAATCTCACGGCGCATCCAAAAATAGTGTTTCGCCAGATAAACTTGCCCGATAATCGTTGCAACTTTCGGGACCTATTTGCAAGAAGGGGAAAAATCTGTCTAAGAAAACAATAACAACACCCAAAGATCGATGGCGATGACCACCACAGCCCATGGAATTTCAAAAGCGTCAAATCCCCGGTCATTAACCTGTGCTTCCGCAAGTCAGCAAAAATCATTCAAAACGTCCGTGAGCACCGTTATATCACCTTGAGTATTAAGAAGTACCATAACCTATAACCCGCCCGGCTAGCCTCGCACTGCTTCCCGAGTGGGAAGGCATTACAGCCCAGGCCCGAATCCGCCCGGCGGATTAGTGTCGAGGCCCGGTGTGCTGTCCAGTCTGTGGGTGGTTTCTAAGGCTGTTTTCCTTCTGCCTCAGCGAATGCGAGGTGGTTCCCTTATTCCACCTCAGTTACACTATGTCGGTGATTGCTGCGCACTGTCTCCACGTATGCGTATACCGTGAATACCACACTAACATTTGGGGTTACACCCGTCTGGTATGAGACGTTCCCAGAGAGAGGGGTACATTGGATCCGAACCGCATAACAACCCAGTGTTCGGTGTGGGGTGGTGGTGGGGTGGGTGGATTGTTGTGTTGTGGCCTGTTGTGGGGTTGTGAACCACTGAGGTCTACGGCGGGACGAAGCTTCTCGGTCGTTTCTAGGTCTCTGGTTTAAATACACAATACAAGATACACACTGTAACGTTATCAGAATACACGCGGGCGATAAACCTTTCTACAAATATTGACCAGCCCCCTAACCGAACAGCCATCGATCTCAAGAAAGGCTCTAGAAATAGTAAGTACAACTACATACACAGCGGACTCCCTTGCAAGGCACCTCGACACACTCACCTATATGGAGAGGTGAAGTTACAGAATTTGAATCTTTCCAAAAGAATGTGCAGATTCCTTGATTTGTTTTTTTCTTCGTTGCGCCACTGCATGCTCAGGCTGAAGATATTTGTTAACACCGCTCCGTGACATCGAGACTTCTTCAGGCGAAAGGGTAGGGAGCTCATCAAGGTTCGCTATAGAGCGAACGTCTGCCTTCTACGCAGCGTAATGCGTATGCAAGTACGTCGATTAGAGACTTGAAAGAGGAGTTCCGAAACGGGCAAACGCTTCTACTTCAAGAGGTTATTAGCGGACACATATCAGCCTGTTAACTTTGCATAATGGATTTTTCATACACTAGACGACGAAAATTGATATGCCGTACATTATGAATAGTCCCGGTTAGTTAGCTGAATTTTGAAACGCGTAGCAAGATATTTTAACCCGATAATGGAGATCGGATAATGTAAAGGATGTGTAGGTAACGTAAACAATTTTGTTTATATCAACGGAAGCAAATTTTACTTACAGAAACAACGAGACAATGGAAAGTACTGTGCCTAGATACATTCGAGAAGGTCGTGCACGAGGCGGATACAATCAAAGCGAAGTTGCGGTATGATGTGTTGCGAGAGACGCGTCTTGATTAAATTCCACGAGGAGCGCGTCGCTGCAATTAGGATGGCGCGGCGTGGGACGTCCGCGTGCGCAGCTGCCGCAGACAATGGCGGGCGCCCCTGACAAGCGGTACTTGACTCCCAGCAGGTTGTCTGGCGCGGGCGCCTGCTTCATCACCGGCGCGTGGGGTACATTCTACTCTGAATCTCTACCTAGCCAACTGGCTGACTCGATAAAGCGCTGGTAACGTATTTCGTAGAAAAGACCATTTTGATTTGGTGCACAGGTAAACCATCAAGTATCACGTATTACTTGATTTATTTGAGGTTAGAGACCTAACAAACATGGGTGTGAAGCGCTGTAAGCTGATTGGGGAGTGAAAACGTACTGGAACCACAAATAAAGTGTACTAGCACAGTAATCTATTAGCGAAACTAGCTGAGCACATGGCATTTCCCGGGTATGTATTTCCAACAATCCTCTATCAGTTCATCTCGTCCTTCCCCTTTTTTCTTCTCCTCTCTATATCCTCCTATCCCCCTCTCGCCTCACCTAGTAGAATCCCCACTCTCAGGCCATCTCCTCCTGCCCTTGTCTCCCTTCTTCTCCTCATCCCTCATCACTCTGTCACTCTCTTCCTCTTTCCGCCAACACCTCCACTACCCTTCCTCTGTCCATCTCATCATATCCCTGTTCTTGATCCATTTCTTCCTCTCTCTCTGTCCATCTCCCCCTTCCATTCTCTCTGGCCATATTTTCACGCCATTGTCTCTGTCCATTTCCCCTTTTTTTCTTTTCTCTGACTCTCTCATTTTCTCCTCTGTCTCTGTACGTTTCACACTCCCCCTGTCTCTGTCCTGCACCGCCTCCGACCTATCATCTCCTCCTTCCCGACTCTCATCATATCCTGCCCCCTTCTGTCTCCATGTTATCACTTCAGTAGGTGAGCTAGTGGTTCTTAACCCCACAGTATTTCTTTGCGGATAGTAATTAATATGCATACCACTTTTGGGTGAAATCATTCCAGAGGTTCGTGTGGTGTTGCACTTTTTACCCACGATTCTTCGTGAGTGCACACATGTCAAATATATTTCACATGTATTTAACATATTTCACAAGCATTTGTACACATATTTCACCTGTGTCTCTAGCGAATTTCGTCCTACAGGTTTATTTTCACGCAGCCAAATGTTCATGACGGAGTATATACTGAACTGTGTGTCTTATAATCACCTCATTTTGCAGATATATCTAGAGGTGTATATAGATACTCTCAGCGAAATGTGCTGTGAATAGAGTTAGTAGTAAAGCAGTAATAAATTAAAATGTCAAGGATGGTACGGTGTGTTTTGATGCATATTAACATTTTTGACTTCGTACTTCCTGAAATATGGTCCAACTATGGTATATTTCTGTTGGTACATTCTGTGGTATATGTGAGTAGTGTATGCAAAATGTGTCACGGATACAATTAGTAGTAAAGAAGTAACGAACTGAAACGCTATGCCTCATGCGACAGTTTTGCGGTATGAACAGCAAAAACTGTACGACTCGATAAATACTTTTGCTTTGAATATTTTGTGTGTATTATCAGCAAGAATTTCGTAAGGGTTTGAAATTGTGTGCAAAGATTGTTGTTGGTTATGAAGTGGTCTCGTTCTCAGGTTCTGGTTGAATTATGTATAGGTATTCATGCGTAATGGGCTTCACTGCTTTTTCATCCCCATCTTCACGCCGATGACTGGTCCTTAGTACTTACCGTCACAGCCTTTCTTTTCAGACAGTAAGTGATAAGTGTACCAATTCTGATTTTAGATGATCCCAGTGGTTCAAAAATGGCACTAAGCATTATGGGACTTAACATATGAGGTTATCAGTCCCCTAGAACTTAGAAATACTTAAATCTAACAAACCTAATGACATCACACACATCCATGCCCGAGGCAGGATTCGAACCTGCGATCATAGCAGCAGCACAGCACCGGACTGAAACGCCTAGAACCGCTCGATCACAAGGGTAGGCCGGCCCAGTGGTTTCGGAGGATATGTGAAACATACATACATTGTTATAGTATGGGTTATTAAACTTCTTACAACGAGAAAACACACAGTTAAATGTACGATAACTAGAACAACTACTGTCGCCCCCGTGGTGGAAGGTCAAAATAAGCATTTCAAGTGCTAATCAGTAGCTACAACACTTAAACGGTCTACGGCGTAGCTGGTTAACAGATTATTCAATAAATTCAACAGATTATAATCAGCAAATGCACAAATACCTCAAGGTCTTATGGTAAGAGTTTTTCACGGCGATCAAAATAATTTAAAGTTTTAAGTAGTTGCAGCACAAGTACTCAAAAGAGTTGCAGGGTAAGGCCACCAAAATTCGTTCTTAGCAACTGCACAAACGCTTCATGGCTTCATGAAAAGTATCTACAATGGCGAAGCCATTTCAATTAATACGATTTTACATAAAAGTTTCATTAAAGAAAGTATTTTTCGTCAGCATATGACCACTTTACCGGTAGCACAGACCAAACAAGTGGACAGGATTCATCTTCAAGAAATCTCGACATCATTTACGACCAGCACTAGGGTAACAGATTTAACGGGCAGTGGCCATGTAACAGACGTAGAGTTGATGAACGTGCTTCATGATTTACAGAAGTCAGTAACCATCTTCGAAAATCTTAAGCATAACACATTAACCTAACCTAACCTAACCTAACCTAACCTAACCTTAACCTAACCTAACCTAGACAGCTTTACATCGCAATGGCTGAGCCAAACATTACGTTAAGTTTATATTAAAGCCCTCGTAGAATGGTTTGAGAAGAAATCAGTTGCATTCAATCATTTACAGCAGTAAAAGTATATATGCCAACTAGCTCAGCAGTTGACGAACAAATTGATGAAATTTATGGTGAGATAAAAGAAATTATTCAGATACTGAAGGGAGATTAAAATTTAATAGTCATGGATGATTGAAATTCGATAGTAGGGAAAATGAGAAAAGGAAACGTAGTAGGTGAATATGGATTGGGGGTAAGAAATGAAAGAGGAAGCCGCCTGGTACAATTCTGCACAGAGTATAAGTTGATCATAGCTGACACTTGGATCAAGAATCATTAAACAAGGTTGTATACATGTAAGTAGCCTGGAGGTACTAGTAGTTATCAGATTGATTACATAATCGTAAGACAGAGATTTAGGATCCAGGTTTTAAATTGCAAGACATTTACAGGGGCAGATGTTGACTCTGACCAAAATCTATTGGTTATGAACTGTAGATTAAATATGCAAAATGATGGGAATTTAAGGAGATGAGACCTAGGTAAACAGACTAAACCAGAAGTTGCACGGAGTTTCAGGGAGAGCATAAGGGAACAATTGACAGGAATGGGAGAAAGAAATACAGTAGAAGATGAATGAGTAGCTTGGAGGGATGAAATATTGAAGGCAGCAGAGGATCAAGTAGGTAAAAAGACGAGGGCTAGTAGAAATCCTTCGGTAACAGAAGAAATATTGAATTTAGTGGATGAAAGGAGAAAATATAAAAATGCAGTTAATGAAACAGGCAAACAGGAATACAAAGGTCACAAAAATATTATCGGCAGGAAGTGCAAAATGGCTAAGCAGGCATGGCTAGAGGACAAATGTAAGGATGTAGAGGCTTATCTCATGAGGGTTAAGATAGATACTGCCTACAGGAAAACTAAAGAGACCTTTGGAGGAAAGAGAACCACTTCTATGATTATCAAGAGCTCAGAGGGAAACCCAGTTCTGTGCAAAGAAGGAACTGCTGAAAGGTGGAACGAGTATATAGAGGGTCTATACAAGGGCGATGTACTTGAGGACAATGTTATGGAAATGGAAGAGAATGTAGATGAAGATGGAATGTGAGATACGATACTGCGTGAAGCTCTTGACAGAGCACTGCAAGACCTAAGCCGAAACAAGGCCCAGGAGGTAGACAATATTCCATTAAAACTACTGAAAGTATTCGGAGAGCCAATCCTGAGAAAGTTCTGCCATCTTGTGAGCAAGATGTATGAGACCGGTGAAATTCACTCAGACTTCAAGAATAATATAATAATTCCAATCCCAAACAAAGCAGGTGTTGATAGATGTGAAAATTACGGAACTATCGGCTTAATAAGTCATGGCTGCAAATACTAACACGAATTCCTTACCGACGAATGGAAAAACTAGTAGGGGCCCCACTCGGGGAAGATCGGATTGGATTCCGTAGAAATAGTGGAACACGTGAGGCAATACTGACTCTACGATTTATCTTAGAAGCTAGATTAATGAAAGGCAAAGCTACGTTTCTAGCATTTGTAGACTTAGAGGAAGCTTTTGACAATGCTGACTGGAATACTCTCTTTCTAATTCTGAAGGCGTCGTTTTCTGTTCTCTATAAGGGGCCGAATTGTTTTCCAATCCCATTTACTGCTGTCGTCCGACTTTTGTACGGCGGTGCCGATTCCCTAAGTCAATGGCAATGTGGAGGGACCAGTTACCATACGCCACTCCACAAGGGCTAGGCTGTCCACTGGGTCATTCAGTTTAGACTATGCCATAACTCATCAGGAGCCTGACGACCCGCCTATCTGGTTACACTTTCAATATCGTAGGTGTGTCGACTACCTCTTCCTCTTAGCCTCTTCGCGGAACAAAACACACATGGTATTCTATTTGATGCTAACGTACAGAACTTGAAGCATGTCAAACTTCAGCTGGGTGTGTGTATGATGTCGTCTGCCCTGTGTCGAATTTTATGTCACAAGCGCCGCGTTGTGGCCGCGCGTTTGTGGGCGCTACAGTCCGGAACCGCGCTACCGCTACGGTCGCAGGTTCGAATCCTGCCTCGAGAATTGATGTATGTGATGTCCGTAGGTTAGTTAGGTTTAATTATTTCTAAGTTCCTTGGGACTGATCGCCACAGATGTTAAGTCTCATAGTGTTCAGAGCCATTTGAACCATATGTCACAAGCAAGAATAAGTTCGTTGTAACTGTACATAACTTGTGTTATTACTCAGTAGATTACATGAACGACACTCCTTGCACTTTTATTTGACATACATATAACAAGCAAAATAATTATAATTTTTATATGAGATGTGCAATTGCGTACTACCATTTTCACAGCATTCAGTACATAGGAAAAGTCAGCCATGTTGAGATTAGATTAGCTGAGATGGCTTCAACTATTATTCCTAAACTCTGTTAGACTATTGTCTGACAATGACTTGAAGAGTCAATAACATCAGTTAAACATAAGGATACGGATACACAATGTTCCATGTCTGGAACAGGATTCAGAGGAGGACGGCTCCAATAAACAAAACCCCCTCATCTTTCTATTGGACCCACCTTCGAAACCTATCACAAACGTACCACATTGCGAATCAGCTTCTAGAAATTTCTTAGGATATAATGGATGGAGGTCTATCCTGGGTATCTGTAAATAAACGTCATGCGCATGTGTGTTACAAACATTCCATACACGCAAAATAACATTACAGAATACAACCTTTGTCCCCATTTGTCACACTGGCATTTACGAAACAAGTAGTGAGTGGCTGTCTTCTAAAAGAACATACTGTAGGGCTGCAACTTGTCTCTCTCTCTTCTGATACATCGAAACCAATTAAGGTTGGGTCTACTTTATAATTAAAGGTTATGAAAAGTGAAATAACAATGGACTTGCACTAACACCCATTTTTAAATAGTCATGACGATTATAACAAAGACAGTCACGATACCATGAGAATAGATGTTGTCAATTTCTTTTAGTTTTATGAGTAAATTCGTTGCAGTTTTGAAAGAACTGTATGCAACCAATTTGTAATAGAACCTCGTATAAAATTTTACTCTATCTCTCTCTTTCGATATATAGAAGCACAAATAGCATCTGCATGTCGACATCGAGCATATTACATGGACACGTATTGCTTCATTGGAGGGGGTTGTCATTCGTCGAAGTCGCTTGCACAGACGTCTCTAAAGTTTTGTCGACTATACTAGAGAAAGTACTGGCGAAATGGGATAGAACTACAAACAGGTACTAGGGCCTGCTGGGATGTAATCCCTCAGTATTTTGAATGTGAAAACTCTTAAAACAGTTTGAAGAAAACAAACTTTATAACAGTCTGCATCTTTATTCTTCACGTATAAATATTCATTTCTTGGTAAAAGCTTTCTGTACTCAATTCCGCATATATACTTCTTTATATTCCACAACCGCTTTCGACATTCTTCTCTGTTACTTGTGCTCTTCAGAAATGCTCGCTCTAAAACGTGTTCATTGTGAGCTGATACCTGATGCCAGGTTGTCTTACTAGTTGGTAAAATGTAACTCATTATGCGATGGTTTGTCAGAAATAAAGCGTTTAAAATTAAAAAAAAGCAATGGACCTTGTGCACATTGGCATGTCCTTATATGGAGCGCTCACAGTTGGTTGTTAAGTCTCAAAAAACGCAATATGCGATGAAACATACAGTGACACTTCTGTTTACGTTATCTTGACATGAATGGAGCACGGTCCTCAGCTTTGTTTTCTGATGGAGCTATTGACTGTGAAAGCAGGTTTATATTTACACAATACTGCCATGAGCAGATGTGACACCTAAGATTCTTTCCTCGTTTCAAGTGGCGTCTAGTGCTTTCCTCTGTTCTCTGTCTCTGAATGAGTGTAACACTAACTTCTTGTTTACAGGAAACAATGTAAAACGTGCGTTTTGTTTTATTGACAAGCTAATCTGCATTCCGTTGTATTCGTGCTCCTAAATATGTAATACAGACTCACAATGCAAATACACTGTGTAAATTCTATACTACATCGGTTGATTGAGACTTCACCTTAATTGCATTTGTCGAGTTTTTGTGCTTGTGTTACTATTAGTCTATCAGCTCCCCTATTCGCAGTTACTCCATTCTTCAGTCCAGTGATTCTAACAGCACGGGTATTGCTTGTTGGTTAAGGTCATGTTTAAGAAACTTGTACCACCTAGAAGGAAAGTTTATATAACAAAGCTGAATCACAAACGGTACAACTAGAGGTTTCATTAAAGGAGATGTGGCAGCCTTCGATAAATGACCTCCACTACTCCATAAGAAAGAGACTGAATAAATGTGCAAGTTCTGTAAAATGTGCATTTGTTGAATTGTATGGAAGTGAAACGTGAAGTATAACTTCACAAAAGAAGTAGAAACTGCAAATTTGTTAGGTGTAATGTAATTAAAAAAAAAATATTGGATGGAGTTGTAGTAGAGAGAATAATTAGGGACGAGCAACTCATGCTAGAAAATGAAATCAAGTTACCAAGAGTCTACTATGAAATCCAAGTACTGTTGATAGAAGAATCTGTAGTAAATTGGAAACCTTGTGGAATAGACAAGAGATTTGTGTACCTAAAACAGATTCCATATCAGAAACTCTATTAACATTAGTGTACTAAGATAGTTACACTGGAGAAACGAGGAAGGAAGTCAAATGGATCGTATCTGAACTTCTTCCGTCCTGATGACGCTTCTACTCCAAACGAAGTTCAACCATTACTGGAATGTGGTGGAGGATGTTCGATAATGGCTACGAAAATCAATTACAGTCACAGTCCATAACCAAATTATTGAAAAGAAAATGGTTCAAATTAAGACTGAAGGCAAAAACTACTTTACGAGATTACATATTTAACAATCAAGAAGATAAAGATACACAGAAAAGTAAAACAGCGTGGAATATTTTGGTAAACTAAATAGACCTTTTTCTGCCAAAGCTTTCCATATATCTGTTAAGGATAGCTTATAATGAATTTGTACAAGCAGTTCTCGCACTTTGTGGCATTAAAACGTTTATTGCGAAAACCACACAAAAAGGGGCGGTTTTCGGTGATCAACGGAAAGAGATTCTTACTGAAAATTACTGTTGGTGGCTGGTAATAATGTGCTAATGTGCTACAGCAAATTGTAGGTATTGCACTAACGTTGTGCCACTTTTCTTCGAATGCGAGCCACAAATCAGCCCAAAACTATGCTATTCCTCTTCGAATGCCTGCTGGTATGCAAACAAAACGGATAAAAACATGTTTTATAGCGCTCTCTCTGCGATAACTGAAAACTATAATGTTGATTTGCAGAACTGATTACAGCTGCAATTTCATTCACTCATAGAAGCTATGCAGCTGTCTCTGTTCGGCCCCGCGTGTTCTGATGTGTCGTGAATCCTGTCGGCACTAATGGTACTACAATCCTTGCAGAAACGTGGGCTAGTGTGAAGCATGGAAACAACACTGGGTCACCTATATCTCCACCACACCATCACAGCTCTAGCTGGTCAATCAAAAGGCATAACTGTAAGGCCAATCGAAAAGTGCTACGTTTCCCCTAAGTATATTTATTTTTGTCTCCTTGAAGATTTATAGTAAGGACAAGTCAATCTTGGTAAGACTTACAATTAAATCTCAGTTAATGATCATAGGCAGTAACTGCCTTCAGAAGGTATAAGTATTAACATAAACAGTAACACGGTGAAATGCTCAGTGTGGCTAATTGGTTGAACGAATCAAGTTAGAAGACCGCAGAAAGTATGCACGCGTCCTGTTATATTCGAATATTTTATTTCTGCTTCTGGTTTGTAGCAGATTCTGGGATCAGTAATGACACTTCTATTCTTCTTTGTCACAAACATTTGGCCGTTTCATCCGAATATGTGGTGAAATCTGAGAGAGTGGTTACGAAGAAAAATTGAGAAGACTATGGTAGCCAACACTAAGGGTTTCAACACAAAAGTTATAGGTAAATTCTGCAGCAGAAAACAGCAATGTAAGGACTTTTTTCGTCACTATTACTTTTGATTTTAATACATCTTTTGTGAATTGTTCTGTTTTTATTTTTGTTGTATCTTAGCAAACTCGTAAAATTTTGCACAAGCCGCCACTGGCAATCAATAGCGTCGAGACGACATCAGATGATCATTAACGACGTAATTCCGACAGTAGCGAGCAGGACATGTAATTCTACTGTAACATGCAGTCAGCCAGATGGTTGGTGGATGGACCAAGGCCCTCATTTCTTAATCCAGTGACTTAATAATAGACCATAATGAAGACGGGTACATAATATTTGAAGATTTTCATGAGCAACATGGACGCGGATGCAAGAAAAAGTGCAGAGGAGCCTTTACCCATAAGTAGATACCAAATGGCTTAAGATCGTGAAGAGGATGGAATACAGTGGAAGACGAGTAGAAATAGTGTTACCCCACAAAGCCAGGAATATGTTGAAGTATTGATAAAGTGTGTTTCATGATGTAGGCACGTAAATTTCAAATGATTGATTCAATGTGGAAAGTGCTGGAAAATGCAACGAAACAATTCAGGAGACATGCTAAGAAGAATGGAACAATCCACGTCACGTAGAGAACCCTCACTACTTCAACCAAAATTACCTTTCTCTTCTCATTCTTTAAAGGAATATATTTTCTCTAACATTTTAATATATTGCGTTAAGTCATTTTCTACTGAGTATCACATAACTCTTGAACACTCATGTTGAAACTTGGTTTTATTTATTGTTCACCGTATTGGTGTGGCACTCCATCACTCCATTATGCTCAAAAATGATTCAAATGACCCCAAGCACTATGGTCACTTGGTCATCAGTCCTCTAGATTTAAAACTACTTAAACCTTTCTAACCTAAGGGCATCACATACATCCATGCCCGAGGCAATATTCGAACCTGCGACCGTAGCAGCAGCGCGGTTCCGGACTGAAGTGCCTAGAACCGCTCGGCCACAGCGGCCGGCTCTCCTTTATGCAGCTGCTAGACTAACAAGATTGGTGGTTGAGCTGTCTTGCATAAATAGAGAAAACACGTACCAGCGGTTCTGTCTCTGTCCCACATCACATGCTTCAACTGTTTTCCCCTCCAGCAATTCCCAACGCTGAGGCACACTTCACAGACAGACGCTGTTCTTTCACTGATTTTCGAAAATAGTAGCAACGAGAAACGTGTGGCTCTCATACAGTTGCAATGTGTTTTTTGTATTTACTTTATGCCACCCATAACCAACAGGACATTGACAAAAACAGTTGTAACCGTATGTGCACCTCGATAGCCTCTTGAAGCATGATCTGCAGTTCTTGTAACGGACAGACGTGCCACAATGATGATGCCGTTCTTCGTGAAATAGTGTATTTTGCCATTGTACATCACCCCGCTAACTGGCTTCTAATTTACTGTTCTAACGATGGTCTTCATAGTATCAACAAAATCAATGTGCGGTCAGTTACAATTTTGGCTTACAGGTGATGGAGTATATGGCCTAACCTCCAGTTCTTTGCTATGAAATTTTGGTTGTGGCAGACTGAAATCGAATGAAACTGAAATGAATGCTAAATTTTTACACACACGAACTCGTAATACGTTAACTATTCACCTGGTAACTGCGTTACTCAAGCATTTCGAGATCACGATTAGTGGATTATATTGTCTCTATCCGCAGCTTTCCTACGGGAAAAACGGGAAATTAGGTGATGAAAGTACAGTGGTTTGTGCCTGCGAAGGTTATGCGTTCAATAAACATAAGAATGGTTGGTTACATTACGTTCGTATGCTTCCTGTCTCTATTCAACATCACATGAATAAATTGCTGCCTCTCTCGTCCACTAGTAAGATTTGGAACTGCTTCAGGAGCTGATTCACCACCTCTACTTCACAATACTCATGCTTGTTCGTTTAATATATGCTGTATTTTTTTTGTGTCATTCGCGATCAACACAGCTTTTGCAGAACTCCTTCACAGTATGTCTGCTAACACGAAGAGTCACACTAAATGCTCAACTCGGAGCCTAAGTGCATGTGACAGTTAAAAATGTCGAATTCCAGAGTGCGCATCAACTCTCTAGTAAGCATATTCCCCAACACCTGCATTCTTGTATGCACAACACCGTAAAAACTGCTAATAATTATAAATACACAAGATCATTTACAAATTTCTCCTAACAGTAGGATAGAAGTAAAGAAAATTATTTACTTTACAATACAGCTTTACATGCTTTCAGTATAATATCTATTCTTGCTCATGAAATCTTCCCAATATTTTCCTGTATTCCGCATAGGACAGCAACATTGTTAGCTATCTAATTACACGAGTCACCTGACTTGAAGCTTCATCAGCAGTACCAAAACGTTTTCCACGTAGTTGTTCCTTCACTTTGGGAAATAAATCAAAATCTGGTGGCCTCATATCACGACAGACGGTGGACAGGAAACTGTTTCTCATCCACACTTGTCGAGCATTTCTCACAGTGGTAGGGAAATATGCAGTTTTGCATTGTGGAGCAAAATGAGGGCACCAGCTCAAGTTTGTCAGGCAGTCTTTGAAGTTTCGGGCGCAAAACGTTTTGCGAAACAGCTTGGAGTACGCGACTGTTACACACGTTCCCTGGGACAGTATTTGTAGCTATTAATGCATTCATATCATACGCAAAGATGATCTTCAGTAGCACCTTTGATTTTCTAAGGAGTGGAGGGTCGGAATTTTTTCCATTGTGATGACCGAGACCTCAGTTCTGGCTCAGAATCTCATATCCGGATCTAAGCAACTACAACAATCCATTTTAGAAACTTTTCTCCTACTATAATTGCGTAGGCTTCCGCAGCCAGAGTCAGTCGACATTAAAGTTTTCTGGGTTTGGTACCGCTTCATAATGTAAAAACTACTGCTGCTACAGAAAGACTAACGTTTCGGCTACGATTTTACATTATGACGCGGTACCAAACCCAGAAAACAGAATGTCGACTTTTCTCCTACTGTTTGTTAAGGTTGAAGCATCTCTTCTGGGGATCTTTTGCAACCTGCTTTCTGCATTTCACTCAGACCATGCGGAAGCCGTCTGGTAGCAACTTTTCTCATCTTTTAATTCAGTAATGAATTTGTAAACTGAGACGATAGACATTCTAGCCTCATATACAATTCACTTAAATGTTCCTCGTCGGTGCTCTCTCAAAATGTCATTAACATTAAAGTGAGAGGTGTAGTCTGGGGTAGTTTATGGTCTTCCACTTCTTGGCTTCAATTCAGTGCTTGCCCGAGCTTCGTGGAAACGAGCACACAGCCGTGATATGTTCTACGATCCGCACACCTCTCTAATGTCGTAAATTTCATTTGAGTTCTTTCAAACTATGGACTCGGTTTTGATGTAGGAACGCTCGTCACTACGTATAATAAGACCTGACCGGGTGTCAGCATCCATTTTAAAAACTGAATTATTCCCGCTACAGCCGTCACGCGAACCAGCAGAAACGTATACTACCCGTCACACCAGAAATCCCGTTCACAGCTGACATGAATTTCAACTTGATCACGCCTGCTTAAGGGTCACGCATGCGCAGTGTAGGACATTTGAAATGACCCTTGTAGCTTTCAAACAATGGTCCGAAATTACGGCTCTAAGGTACACAATACTCAAAAGATGAATTAAATTTAATTATCACAATTGAAATATTGTAGCTAGCGACGATGTATGAGAAGGTGCCAGTTCAAATGAAACATAACACATTGTGCGGTGTGGGGTACTTTTTTCTCAGCTGCGCACTACCCGTAGGTGCCTCTGGATGGCAGCATCGCAGGTCGCGGATGTGCACCGTGGGGTGTTTCCGGCACCGGAGGGCAGCCCACATCTCGTCACGGACGATTCAAGCGACGCTGTGGCGAGCTGCGACTATACTTCAAATATGACGGCCGTCAATGGATTTCTATAAAGCGACATTTAGAAAAGGCTGTGACTATACTTTGAAAGGGGGCCGGGGGAAGCTAACTTTGAAAGGATAGTCGGTGCTGGTCCGAAGTGACGGTTTCTGTTGTTTGGGCGGCGAATATCACCCTGCGGGAAATTTATTCCGACGGGACGGTGGAACATTTACTTGGGCTTGGCGTATGGGTATCCTAAAGCAACCTTTGTCAGCATTAAATTGAGGTCTGCTTCCTACCAGACAGTTTCGATCAATAGGCTTAAAGACAGCCTGTGGATTATGCCCTGTTGGTTTCTAAGCGACAGTTCACTGAGGAAATGCCCGTTTGTTTGCAGTCTCAATTATCTTGGCTGAATTTATATACCAAAACTCTGAAATTACGGCTAGCATTTATTCTTCATTGTGTTGTTATGTGATCTTGTCGTCTGTGTTGATAGCCGTCCTCGTTGCCGAATTTTGTCGGAAGCACAGCAGAATCAGTGAACTAATAACGTCAGATTCTTTATTAAGCAGTTTTCTAGCGATAGTCTGTAACTGATCCCGTGGTATTAGTGGCGGCGCTTGATAAAGACATGTCGCCTTACTTGAGGACCCTGCTCGAAATTGAAAACCTCTCGTGAATTAAGTCACTGCTGTAATTAAATTTTATTTAAGGTTGTTTATGTTATGTCGTAACTACGAGTGGTTCTTGATAAGTTACAGGTGTTGTAGGAAAGCTGCCTGATATTTCTGTCCGTTTATTTTGTGTATTTGTGGACCCCAGAGCCGGTATCAGCATGTTATTGGTAACGCCTTTACCTAAACAGGCTGTTTACTTGCAACGGCAAAAGCTTCGTAAGCTGTAACAGCGAGTTTAAATTAAGAAAGTATTGTGGTTGGCCACCTGTTATTCTAGCGTTTCCCTGAGCCTAATACCTTTTTGCTTTGCTTCCATTTCCATCTAACCTTGAATGAAAAAATATTTTTGCTTCTTTAAACAAAGACATTTATTTAAATTTTAATAAACTTCTTCTGGCCAAATACACTTTTTCACAACATATGCTAGTCGCACGGAGACGAAAGATAGATCATTAGAAAGGCTTTTCAGTCGGCTTCCAACTTTGCATATACAATTTGCTCCGAAAATTTCTATTCGTAGAAAATGTCAACAGAGAAGAGACTTTTAACAATCATAGACAAAAGAGCTTCATTTACTCCCAGCTTCAAACCTACATTTTACTAAGCTAATTGATTAATAAGGGATAATAACTTCAATTTTTCTATTATCTTATTACTAATACTATTTTATTTGTTTTAACATGGATAATTTGTACACAGCATTGTCATAGATATAAGGTGACTATTGCGCTGATCCATTATCTCTGCACATCGTAAAAGTCAACCGCTCTAAACGAGTATAGTTTCCAAAACGGCAAACGTATCTGTCATTTTCGCCTTGAAATGCGATTTACCTATTGCGACTACGGCCTAACGTGCTTACTGCAAATAAAGATATATGTTGGGCTGAAGTTAGAGGTTAGATCCATTATGACGGTACCTGTCCTCTGCCCATAAAATAGTGTCCATCGGTAAAATATATATAAATAAAATTTAGACGATAACCCAACTGACTCCTACAATAAGCAGTAAAAGTAACACAGAGTCAGTCATGACAAATAATAGTGACAGATTACAAACAGAGTTCGAACCAAATACACAGCAGTATCTGTAACATAGATTGACCTTCATCTTGAATAGCGTACATAGCTTCTTTTTAAATTGGTATTACTGAGAATGAAGCCATAAAAGAGTGTAGGAAAACTATACTTGAATTTATGCTGAGTACACATTAGAGTGCGGAATCATTTCAGACAGTGTTCATAAATTTTCAACAGGGATAAGACCCAAAAGACTGAAGTAACAGTGACGCAAAATAGTTTACCAACGTAGAATAGGGTGATCGTTAAAATGACGGTAAGTAATCACGTTCAACACAGGTCCAAAACGCGCAGTATGAAGGACATCGGTAAATTCGTTTTAAGTAATTAGGTTTAACACAGGGCCAAAATGCACATTATAAAGGAGCCGTACGGCACAGCGGATAGCTACGAATAGCAACTAGTACAATATACACATGTTCCACATACCTGCCAGCACTTGCCGTTGGATGGCCGTCCTCCAGGCATTGTTAATCAACGATTGAGAGTGATCTGATGAGGACCGCCATCAAGCAGAGCGCGAGGATGCTTCCCGGCGAGAAAGCGAAGCAAACCGTTGCTCTGACATGGCCTACGAGGTTATATCACGGTGTCGATGACGTATCGAACAGCGGACAGGTCAACAGATAATTATGTATAGTAATCACAGACACACTTCACTGAGAAGTTTGTTACTGTAGAGATAAGTTTCTGAGGTGACTGTACGATATTTTATTAGCAACGAAGTTTTTACGCGGCTGTATTCAGCATTCGTTGGATTCGACTGATCATTGGTGTTTGTGATAATTTATATGTCTCGTGAGGTAGTTTTGGACTTCATAGCTTTAGACATGGGAAAATATTGAGATGAAAGTTCTTCAAGCCTGGTGATGGTGTGTTGATTCTGGAAACGGTTACAGAAAATAAAAAGATTCATCCTAGCGACTGTTTGGTCTCTGACTTCGAATAAAAATCAGCTAAAGTGCTTAAAGATACGTGATGATCGAGTGCAAAAGGTTTCTTTCTTAACTTCCCTTTATACCACACAAGTCTCACAATGGCTCACGACGGACTGATGAAAAATCTGTCAGAATGTAGCAGCGGCTGCTGAGGTGTGGCCACCACGTGCTCTAGTACCCGCTACCTGCTACCTACTACCTGCTGTGAGTTGGGCCGCTACTCAGTGCGCCATTACTCGCGGCGAGTAATGGGCTCGTTCTGCTTAAACGACTTCCACCTCTCCCTCGGCCATCTCCGCCTCGGCTCGCCTCAACGCAATTACTGTCTGACGTCACGGTAGCGACTGGACCGTGCAGCTATTCGCCCGAGGGTGCGTGAAGAGCAGAGGAGAGGGTTTAGCTCACTCAGTGGGGCGATACTCATCGGACCGAAGCGCTTTCACACACACTCTGCAGCCAGGGGCCGAGGGTATTTCTTCACATTATCAGTCTCTACGTTCCGTGCTCTCTTCACGTAGAGGGACGGTAATTCTTATGTCTATACTTATCTGTGTCTGTCTGCTTGATTTGGTAATAGTATGCTTCCATCTTTCATACCCGTGTAGAGATATTTACGTGTTCCTTGTCCTTCATGAAAATGCCATTACTTTGAATCTCCATTTTTTCCCTCCATCTTAAAATTTTAACAGCTTCATTCTGCTCACAGAAGAGACATGCGTTATATCCGTACATTCACTTTGCGGAAATGCTCTGTGATGCGAAACATCTCAAAAAACAAATACATAATACAGAAAAGAGAAGTAAGATACTGCCCCTTTCAAAAATTCTACCAAAACGGGTTAACGTGAATGTGAGTTACTTCAAAAAATCTGAAATACATCATCATTCATTATTAATTTTTAAGAAGTAATAGCAAGAACAGACGTGTAATCATTTATTAATGTCTATAAAACGTAAATTAAAAGAAAATTTTAAACCTGTAGTGGATTTCCTGTTTGTTTTAGTGTTTGTGTCATCTAAAAACAAAACAAACTTGGCATCTGGTAATGTTACTCCTGAAAGCTTATTAATGTATGGCAGTAATGGTAATGGTACTAAAGAGAGCGAAGGTAAGAATTTCGTGTCTTTACAAGGTTTTACCATAGCCTTGAAGGGATGATTTATCTTTCATTTCAGTACTCATAGGTGTAACTGAATCACAGAAACTCCGTTCCTCACTACATACTTTCCCGAAACAGGTATTTACAGCTGATTCTATACTATTCTATACTATTCTATCCAATACAGTACACCACTCTGCGGTACTTAACTGAAAACACTGCATCCAGCTTTGACACTATTAGAGTCGTATCATTCCGATAAATAGTAAACCAAGGGCGTTAGTTTTGTTGACACCGCAGAACACTGCAGGTACCCGGACCGTCAGGCAAGAGCAGTGTAAGCTGTCATCATAACGAGCGTGGGGAGTCTTTTGCCTCCCTTGCTATGAAATCTTAATCTGTAAAATCAACTTTCTTCAACTTACTTTGATGGATTTAGTATACTGTTATTCCTGTTGAAGGGTGTAACATATTGATCATGACGAAAATCTATTCTATAAGGTGTTTAATAGGCCCAGGCCATCACCTGAACTCTGTAAACGACACTTATCAGTTGCTCTCATGATTCCATTGCGTTTACTGGAATGTTTGCCTATATTCCACTAATCATGTGGGAGTACTCTGTTTTAATATGTTATATTGTATTACTGTTGTAGCTACAGCATATTACTGCATCCATAACTGAGTGGAATATCTTGAAAACAGTTTTTGTTCCACAAGTAAATTATTAAGTCTGTAGCATGGCTCCCTCTCCATCGCATCAACTAAAAAAAAAAAATGTAGGCACCAGTACTGTCTTTTAATTGCAAGTTCAATTAAACGTGAAACTGCATAAACATGAAACGTACCAGTGTTGTGCTGTGAGACATGTCAGTCGGGTGTTATTATTTTTCTCCTCGTTTCTTGGTAATATTTGACGACAGTAGGAAACTTGTTAATTCAGGTTATAGGCTTCAAGTTATCTTGTTAAGAAACGAGCTGGTGGTCAGGCCGTGGTCTAGCGTGACCGCAGGAGGTCAGTCTCAGAGGCTCTGCAGAACTGACATGGGTCGCCAAAGCATTGCAGTTCGCAGAAGCGGTTCCGGTAAACCATGGCTTCACGCTTTGGCACAAATACAAATTCACGTTTCTGTACGCAGATCTAAGAACTGCCCGCCATGGTACTAATTGGCCACTATGTAAAAATTCGCTAGCTTCCGCTACAGACCTCGTTTCCTGTCAAATGAGGCTTCCCCAGCATGAAGCGTAGGCGCAAAGGGTTCGGCTAAGAGCGTAACATAGTTAGTAGCCGATACAAAACTCTTGCTTCTGAAGATGCATTCTGCAGCGTTCCCTGTATTCACATAAATAATATAAAGTTCATGAACTGACTCATGTTGAGTTTGTAGCGGTGCTCTGAAGTGATTACTTGGAAGAAGAAGAACTTCTTAGCCACGATCACTAAAAGAAACTTTGTTGTATGTAACCGGTTTCGGTAAAACTAAGTTACTATATACAAATCTTCATAAAGGTTATTACAAACGTGTCCTGCCATCTACACACAAAATCATTTCATTGAATATCCAGGCACAGAATACAAGAAATGACAGAAGCGCAGCCACGTCAAAATAAAAGTTAGTAGGTACATCACAAACTTCATTCTCATTACATAACATATCGTGCCTACCATGGCGCCACAAGACGATTTCCTAGTTTACACCGGCCAGTTGTATAGAAAACCTTCCAGTACACCCCTGGACGCCTTCAAACCTGGAACCAATCCGGGGAAACCCAATGCTGCAAAATCTTAACTTCCCATACGCTAATTAAGTAAAATATGTTTGTGCTCATTGTAACATTGAGCGAATACACTCATAACTCATTTTAGTATGGGTACAAGTTGCAATAATGTAATTCAACTGAGAAATTTTAAGGTATTATTTTAAAGATGTGTCCGCTGTCTGGGAAGGCGAAAGCCTTCTCTGTTTGATTACCCGTCGCTTCGAATTGCTTTTCGCGGTCAGCACAAGTGTGGGTTTTTATTCAGTTCCTTCACACTCATCTAGGCAAATGATAAGCTTGTTATCTATTTCAGCTTCATATACACAATACACAAACACTTAAAACGCGAAATAACGCCATAACGCACACACTCTCCAACACATAAGACTACCTTTAGAGGTAAACTCGGGTTGCATCGTTAAGATTATTATGTTTCAGTTGCAGTGAGAAGCTGTAAAGCATTAAATTTATAAATGTATTTTATTCATCTCTACCGCTTAGGTGGAAACAAATAATAATGTAAGCGATTCTGATGTACCAAAAGCCTGATGAAAACCACGAATCCATAGCTATTTCATAATGTATGTATATACGAATCAGAGTAACAATATATGATTAGTGAAAAACATGCAGCTGGGTAAGGTGTTGTCCTCAAAATAAATTCAGTGCGATACCAATTTTTGCAAGGATTAGTTGTACTAAGAAACTATATTAACCAAAAAATTGTAAGTAAATTAACAAACAATGACTAATACTTTTGCAAAAAATACGTTCCGCAAATTGCCGTATATGATTAAAATGCAAACGATAGAGTCAACAACAAAGAAATTGCGTCGAATGGGGTTTATGTTCACGTCACCTCAGTGTTTACCAAAAAAAAGGTTTGTTCAAAAGTGTGTGAAATCTTATGGGATTTAACTGCTAAGGTCATCAGTCCCTAAGCTTAAACACACATTATACTTAAAGTATCCTAAGGACAAACACACACACCCATGCCCGAGGGAGGATTCGAACCTCCGCCGGAACCAGCCGCACAGTCCTTGACCACAGCGCCTAGAACGCTCGGCTAATCCCGCGCGGCCAGTGTTTACCCACAAAGAAGTATAGGTGTTGGGTGCCAACCAATAGACAGAGAGAGAAGGAGACTCGGTAAAATTTAAAAAAATAACATCTGTTTAAAATGGACAAATATATATGAAGTAATTTCTTCCAGCCCCCTACAGATTCCTAATGCCATACAGATGGTTCTAAAAATTTGTGCTTGTGATGTTTCAGTACCTGTAACAATACTTGTAAACTTTAAAACGAAGAACGTGCGACGTGTGCAGTAGGGAAGCCTTCTTCGTGCATGTCTAACTCAGCAAAGTCTCTAACAGTTTTATAGCAGTTTGAATGATATGAACTGTTCTGTGATTTTTCTCAACGAGAGTCACTCTCTACACTTCTTAATATTATCTACAGCATGTACCCCACATTTTCCTCTTTCAATGTGACAAGTATTGTGACAGATAATAAAAAAATTCACTAGGTAAAATTTTCAGTATTTTTGCTTTGACGTTAGGAATCTACATGGGCCCAGGACAGATTATTTCGTATTCTTAACCTGTTTTAAAAACGTTTTTTATTCAAAGTTTTTAAATAGTACTTGCGGCTTTTTAGTCTTCAGTGATTCAAATTTTTTAATTGATTACATAAATTTTGCTGAGATTACAACAGAGGCATTTGGTAAATTCCAGGTTTATTTCAGTTTCACCTCAACTGAGTCAACCGATGTTTCGCTTTCTCCGATATGTCCCTGGCGAAGCTTAACAGCAATCATTCTTAAGTGCAGATGGCTCGCGACTGGAACAGGGGAACAGGGAAATAGCATTGATACACAAAGTACTCTCCATCATATAATACTGCACTGTCATTCAGGTTGGAACTAAGTTGGAAGTTTCAAATCTTTAGCTTATCTGAAAGTCAGTTTAAAATCAGTTGATGATGATGACGTTTGGTTTGTGTGGCGCTCAACTGTGCAGTCATCAGTGCCCATACAAAATCCCACTTTTTACACAGTCCAATTTTTACACAGTCCAATCGAACCACTGTCATGAATGACAATGATGCGGATGAAATGATGAGGACAACACAAAGATCTAGTCCTGAGACAGAGAAGATCCTCAACCCAGCCAGGAATAGAACCTGGGACCCAATGATCCTGAGGCAGCAACTCTAGCTGCTAGACAATAGGCCGTGGACAAAATCAGTTGCAGAATTTGTACCGAACAGACAGGCCGAAATATAAGTACCCTCCACCACACACCAGACTCGAAAGTGAGTTAAAATTTTCGTTTCAATGATTTCTGAGTTATGTTAAAAGTTTCCAGTGTCTAGTTTATCGGGGAGATAAGTTGAAATGGTTCAAATGGCTCTGAGCACTATGGGACTTAACATCTGATCGCCTAGAACTTAGACCTACATAAAGCTAACTAACCTAAGGACATCACACACAATCATGCCCGAGGCAGGATTCAAACCTGTGACACGTACAATTATAAACTCATCTTCATTACCTTTGGACCTTTCTCCCACGTCAAAGCGGGGTCGGCCTTGTTACTATGAATGTAGGTACCACAGTTGTCTGCGTCTAGTGTAAGCCATGAAATAGTGCGAACAGTTTCAAATGTCGGAAAGTCATGTAATTGAGGCGGGTCGTGGGGACTATCCCGGTATTCACCTAGTGGGATATGGAAAACTGCCAAAAATACATCCAATCAGGGCAGCACACCAGCCCTCGTCGTTAATTCGCCAGGCGGATTCGATCCGGGGCCAACGCGCCTACCGGAGACCAGGAAGCAACGCATTAGCCCTCTCGGCTAACCTGGCAGGTCACATGAACTTAAAAATTTTCTGAAATTTACGTTTTATTCAGATCTCCTTGAAATAAGATACCTTATTTGTGTGGAAAAAAGTTGAAAATCCGAGTCATGGTTCATGTATAAACGAAAATGCTTGAAATTAAGTAAATAAAACCATTTAAACTTGGACACTGAATGAAAAAATTCACATAAGGCCGACACTGTCAGAGAGTTGTATCAGTCGACTGTCTCGCATTGAGTGAAACCACTTAATCCCGGTGAGTGAATGAATAGATACAGCTTACGTTGCCACATAGACTAGTTACGTAGTTTCATCTGATTGCAAAACTCGACTGAACGAAAAGAACTCGACTGAACAATCGGTTGTTAAAAACAGTTAGTTGACTTATCACTGCTTGTATTGGAACTTACTCTCAATGTTTTAGCTGATCGGCGAAATGAGTCCTCTGCTGTCTGACGTCTTGCTGCTTAGTTCGCCGGAGGCTGCAAATCAGGAATAGATTCGACAGAAATTTTCCATGCAATGACAAGATTCTAGACTGGATTCTGATAACCATTATCTGTCTTTGGGAAACCTTAAAAAAAGGAGATAAACGCTGTCGAGGTAAATAAAATTTTCCCAAGAACTTTCAGACAGTACACAGGCGCTTGGGTTGCTACCAAAGTCCATTCGTTTGGAGGCCCATTGCTATGAGGAACACGTGAGGACCGATATATGCAATACATTTTAAATAAAATTTGTAGTTACCTTTTGACATTACGAAATAGTACATTTTGCTATATTCTTCTAACACCACAACGAATCTCGACTGTATCCACTTATTACTACATTAAACTTACTGAATTCCAAATTTAACCAGATGGTTGACTTTCAAGAATGCATCAAACTAGCTTCGGACAAGAACTCACTATATATCCATATAATCGGAGAACTAACACCGCAGTGTTTTTCCATAATTCGTTAATCACTTATCAGCAAAGTATAGAGAGAAGAGCTGTGCATCACATAGCCCACGGGGAATGACTAAAGTTGATTTGTTATATTGCAGCCTTATAGTTGCAAACTTTACGCTGAAAATCATGGTTTCAAATAGAAAGTTCCAACAATGGAACAAAAATGTGTTTAGGGTGAGGCTTAGACTATCAGCAAAACGAGAATTCCATATTTAGCGGAAGCACAGAAAAAAGATGAAAACAATGCTGACCATACATGGACCTGGGTTAAAGACATCTGTTGCAGTATACATGAATAGGTCCTTGCATTAAAAAATCATTTTAGGAAAGATTTGTTGTCTCAAAGTACACGGTATTCGATTAGCTGTCGAAAGGAAATTAAGGCAAAACTAAATATGGATAAGACAAAGCAACAGGAAACTAGAATACTAGATGTGTTTGCAGCTATTGACACTAGTAAAATCCTCTCTCCATCTTCTGAGTTGGTCTTCTGTTGTCAACAACCAACCTTCCTTACGTGCAATTAAAAAGCCTGTTTGTGTTGAAACAATCGTTTGACAACATTCTAGCTGTATAGTTGTGAAGTATCAACTTCGCTGCGGCTACACCTTCTCATATCGTTAAGGGATGGTAAGACAAAGCGGGTGGATGACCGAGATCTGCGAACAGAGGCAGCCACACCGAGGGGTGATACTAAATATCTATACAGACAGAATAATGTCAAAAAACCTTTTCAACAGAAACAGACCTTTTAAATGTAATGAGGGTCGATTGGTGACGACAGAAGGCCAACTCAAAAGAAGCTTTTTCCGAAGTCCTGAACAGAGAGCAACAGTAACAGCGGGTGAGACAATGGAATATGCCAAATATTAATGACAAAATCACTGTATGCATACCAACTAAAGCTGAAGTGAAAATAGCACTTAAACGGATAAAGAACTGGAAGGCGGCAGTAATCTTTGAATTTGCACCAGAGGTACTCATAGCAGACGCTAACACTACCGTAAATCTCTTTCACCATTGTTTGATGAGACATGGACAAATGAGAAACTACGAAATGATTGGAAATAGAAGACTGATTATTAAGTTGCCTATTTGTAATTACTGTTTAAGGTAATACAGAAAGGGGTCAACATCATGTATATTTGTGTAGAGTCGAGAATGGCAGAACACACCATACCTTATCGTTTTCAAGAAGATATTCTTCGGAAGAGTATGGCATACTATCAAAGATTATCAATAATATTAATTCAGTGTATGAGGGGTAAGAATGTAGAGTGCTGTAGAAGGGTAAACTTACTGAACCTATCGAAATAATTGCTGGGGTGAGGCAGGGGTGTATTCTACCATTTATGTTGTTCGTGTTGGTAATGGAAAGCATGAAAAAAAAAAAGAGTTATTGAAGATAGGAGAAGAGGTATTTGGGGAATGCTAGACACGTTTGATGGCCTCGATTTTGCTCTATCTGTGTGCCCTCGCAAATTATTCGTGACTGGAAGACTAGCTGGCAACACTGCATGTGGAAGCAGAAACCGCAGAACTAAAAGCAAATGTTCAGAAAACAAAGGCAACGAAAATTCGAAATGAAAAATTGGGAAAACACTAACAGTGACTAGTGAGGAACTCAAAGAAGCAGATTATAGGTATATCTAGGGAGTGTCGTCTATAAAGATGGAAAGGAGGATGTAACGATTCTGATAATGAAGGAAAATTGATCCTTTATCCACTTACAGATCGTCTGGCGTAATAAGAACATTTCAATACGAAAAAATGCTGCGATTTTTCAGTAGAAACATGGAGTCAGCCTCCCTGTGTAGTAGCGAAATTTGGACGGTAACAAGTACGATTATAAGCCAGCAGCAAATCCTTATTATCCGGTGTGTTCGGCAGATGATTAACATGAAATGGCCAGTTGAACTATCAAATAACGGACTTACGGAGATAACATAGCAGCAACCAAATCGAGACCAGAAAAAAGGAAGGAAATGGTGGCCTGGTAACACTATAAACAAATAACTTGCAGCTATTGAAAAAGCGTACTGAACTGCATGGTACAGGGAATGGCAATTGAATCTCAATGTAGACAAGTGTAATGTGCTGCGAATACATAGAAACAAAGATCCCTTATCATTTAGCTACAATATAGCAGGTCAGCAACTGGAAGCAGTTAATTCCATAAATTATCTGGAGTACGCATTAGGAGTAACTTAAATTGGAATGATCATATACAGTTGATCGTCGGTAAAGCAAACGCCAGACTGAGATTCATTGGAAGAATCCTAAGGAAATGCAATCCGAAAACAGAGGAAGTAGGTTGCAGTACGCTTGTTCGCCCACTGCTTGAATACTGCTCAGCAGTGTGGGATCCGTAGTAGATAACACTGATAGAAGAGAGAGAAGATACAACGGCGAGCTGCGCGCTTCGTTACAGGATCATTTAGTAATCGCAAAAGCGTTACAGAGATGATAGACAAACTCCAGTGGAAGACTCTGCAGGAGAGACGCTCAGTAGCTCGGTACGGGCTTTTGTTGAACTTTCGAGAACATATCTTCACCTAGGAGTCAAGCAGTATATTGCTCCCTCCTACGTTTATCTCGCGAAGAGACCATGAGGATAAAATGAGAGAGATTAGAGCCCTCACAGAGTCATACCGACAAACCTTCTTTCCACGAACAATACGAGACTGGAATATAAGGGAGAACCGATAGAGGTACTCAATGTACCCTCCGCCACACACCGTCAGGTGGCTTGCGGAGTATGGATGCAGATGTAGATGTGGATAGAGCTGTTGAAAAGTCAGAACTGAACTGGAACCAATAAGAAGCATGTAGACGTGGCTCCCCGAAAAAGACCTGGAAAAGAGAGGTGGAAGAAGCTTCGGAAGCTCATACAATATGAAGTGAAATTTTAGGCCACAGAACCAGATGGAAAGCCATCACAATGGATGGTCATCGCTGCTGTGCTGCCCTATGATCCGACAGGAACAACAGAAAATAAGTCCAGTGAGTTAAGAATGTGGAAACACTGATGCAACGAGACAGTTCAGTATATCTCACTCGTTTTATGAGTTTATCCTTGAACACCACGCAAAGAAACATTACCCAAAGTTTTTATTTGCTAAATTTAAAGTTAAAAAGAAAGACCTCCACCAAGAAAATTATTCACTGAGCCTATAATACTGAACAACCATTGACCGTAAGGCAAGTATAAATTCAGAAATGTCGGTTTGGGATTTTACTGTTAATTCATAGTAGAATGTTCTATTTATGCTGTTTCAAAAACCGGTAAATCTCACTAGCTACGTTACAACGAATCTCTAGAGACTAGCTGAGATTCGAAATATACTGCTATAAAATGAAAATAATTTATACAGAGCGTGAAACGTTGGGTGTGAAGTAATTGTTACTATTATTAACAAAAAAATATGATGTCTGAAGTATAGTTTTCCTAATAGTTTAGTGAGGTGACTCGATACAACTGTCAAGAGTTTGAGGAATTTTGTGTTTGTCACCAGCTGTACAAATGTATTATTTATTGTCTACCGGTTTCGGTCGTGGGGATCATCTTCACAGAAAAAAAAGATTGATATGCAATTCAATTCTTCGTTGGATAACAGTTGAACTGTATATCCATATAATTTATAGCGTATTTCCTTAATGTGAATTAGATCGATGGGACGGAAAGGGGTAGGAAAGAAACAATATGAGAGGAATTCAGTAAGTACTGCAAATCATATTTGGTAGACCAGATCTGGTTAAATGTAGCGGAATTGTTTTGGTATATGGTGAAATATTCCCGCTTCAGCCTTGCGGTTTCATAAATTTCCGACAAGTGACGGCTCTGAAAATTGCGTCCGTAATGAAGGCGCATAACACGGAGAGCTGCCATTGAGTTTCTCTTGGAGGAAAACCAGAACATCGCAGATATTCATAGGCGCTTGCAGAAGACCTGACAGTGAACAGAAGTTCGGTGAGTCGTTGGGCGTGGCGTCTGTCATCAGAGCAACAAGATCACTCAATCCTGTGCAATCTCCCGCTTGCCGGGTGCACACATCGTCATTCCAGCAATGTTGGAACTTGCGGATACGGTCATTCGAAGTGATCGACGAATCACAGTCTCACACCTTGGTACTCAACTGCACATGTCTGTGGGTAGCGCAGACACACTCGTCCACCAGTTGGGGTACTCAAAGATGGTTACCTGCTGTCTTCACCATAAAGAAGAACCGAGGACAGTCTGTGCAGAACTGCTTGCGTCTTAGTAGGATGATCACGACAATATTTGTCGAACATCGTCACGTGTCTGAAACGTAGGTTCATCGGATCAAACCGGAAACAGAACGGATATCCGTGGAGTTGCGCCACACCACCTACCCTCCGAAAAGAAATTTGAGACCCGCACCCTCAGCCAGTAAAGCCAAGACGACGGTCTTTTGGGATTCTGAATGGGTTATTGTGCTTGATGACCTACGTCATGGTGCAGTGATCAATTGTGAAGTGTATTGTGCTGCCTTCAGAAAACTGTAGAAACGATTTCAGCATGTTCGTCGCCGCAAAAATGCAACCGACCATCTTTTTCTCTATGACGACCCAAGGCTTAACGCAAGTCTGCGCACCCGAGAGGGCCCATAAAATTTAACTACACAACCTTGATGTAGCACCTTCACACTTCGATCTGTTAGGCCCACTGAAGAATGCACTCTGCGTGGAGCAATACGTGGATGACGGGAGGTTATTGATGCAGCAAAACGTTAACTTCGACATCGACCAGTAGAGTAATACTACGCAAGTGTACTGGCCCTCCCATTAAAGTGGCTTAAGGCCGTCCCATTGAACGAAGGTTATGTTGAAAAAGTCCGCATCTCGTGGTTTTCTGGTAGCGTTCTCGCTTCCCACGCACGTGGTCCCGGGTTCGATTCCTGGCGGGGTTAGGGAATTTTCCTGCCTCGAGATGACTGGGTGTTGTTGTGTCGTCTTCATCATCATTCATCCCCATTACGGTCGGAGGAAGGCAATGGCAAACCACCTCCACTAGGACCTTGCCCAGTACACCGGTGCGGGTGTCTCGCATCATCCCCTACGCTCCTTGGAGTATGTAACTTCATCATCATCATGTTGAAAAACGTTGTTCTATAGCTAAAAGAGTTGGGAATAAAATGGTGTGTTGGAATCCTGAAAGAAATCAACCTGCTTTCAAATAAGAACAGTGTTGGATTACCTATTGCACGCCAATATGTAGGACGCAAATCTGAATAAGTTTTCAGTTTCTGTGTTATTGAAGTCCGACTTATTTATTGGGTATAACTGAAATTACTACTTCTCTGTATTCTGTCCGGACAGGCCTCGAAAGGGCGAACGGTATGGATCGCCATATCATCCTTAGCCGATAGGCATCGATGGCTGCGGATATGAACGGGCATGTGGTCAGCACACCGCTCTCTGTTCCGTTCTCAGTTTTCGTCAACGGATCCGCACTTTTTCAGTCCAGTACCTTCTCAATTGGCCAAACAAAAGTTGAGTACACCCTGCTTGCTAACAACACTCGACAGACCCCATTACTTCAAATGGTTCAAATGGCTCTGAGCACTATGGGACTTAACGTCTGAGGTCATCAGTCCCCTAGAACTTAAGGAATCACGCACATCTATGCCCGAGGCACGGTTTCAGACTGTAGCACCTAGAGCCGTTCGGCCACCCCGGCCGGCGGACCCGTTTAGTAATCCATTGAAGTGTTAGCCAAGACCGCCAGCGCTTAACTTCGGCGACCTGACGACAATCGGTGTTACCACCGCGGCAAGGCCATTGGTTTAACTGAAATTAGTAAAATATAACTGGATATTTCAGACGAAGATACTACGTAATAGTTGCCTGGGGAATAAGCAGAAGTTTAAAGTTACAAGGATCTTCATCTAGTAGTGGTTACTAACTAGGACGAAGGCTTATGGGCCAAAAACAAAAGCTTATGGATTTATCTCTCCGTATATTGCCACCAGTTCATTCTAAATATGTTACGAACACACAGGACAGAGCTTACACGTGGCACGCTTGTTCAACTACGTAACTACGGCATGTCGTATCTTCGTGAGGCGTAGCGCTGCTCCAGTGGATAGCAAGCAAATGACTCTTGTGCTGTGTTCGTTACGCGAAGGTGGGCGTGGTATGGAACGGGGATAGCGGGTGGAGGGGAGGGGCGGGCAGAACGGAAGGCGGCTGTCAGATAAGGGAGAGTTGAGCAATTACGGCGAGGCGACCGTGTTTGCGTATTCGCATCGGCGCACACGCGTCTAGATTGAATCTGCAAGGTGGCGCGCGCGCACGCTCCGGCTACGCAGCGTGCGCTGTGGCACTAATTTAATACGGCGGCGCGAGTCGCAGGTTTAGCCGCCCTCTGCAGTGGCTGCGCGAATTATAAGCTTTAGGCAGTTGGGGGGGGGGGGGGGGGTAGGGGGGGGGCGAGAGCCGGCCGTGGGGAGGGATTGTAAACTGCGCGAGCTTTTGAGAATACGTAATGACGCTGCAATCAGTAATGTGGTCCCGCTAAACGCCGCTCGCTATATAATAGGATTAGGGGAGCGTTATTTAGGAGAATTTGTCAGGCTTAGGGCTTAGGCAGCAGACCGCAGGAATATATATCAGGCCGCCCGAATAAACCGTGGAATGTATTCAGGTAAGTACACCACCTGCGGTATCAAACGTGTTCGCCGTTTAGCCGTGGGGGGACGGGATTACAGACAAAGCAAATTTTAGCTCCTGCGGCGGCGGCGCAGCCAGTCCCTCCGAGATCCAGGCCGCCGCCCTATTTGTTTATACACCTGGAGTTCCGGCGTAAGCTCGGCCACGCTGTAGCGGAGCGCGAGCGGCGCGCTGATTGCACCCTGTTCGGCAGAAGCACGCCGCTCGTGTTAGCGCTAAGCGGTTAACAGTTGTCAGCAGATTCGCACGAGCGTCAGATGCTTCGCCGCTGATGAGAGTCAGCGCAGAGCTCTTGTTCGTACGCTCTTGCCAGCTTCAGATGGCAGTGACTCATTCACTGAACTAGGATGGCGTTAATCTTGTTTGCGCAAAATTCCTGAATGTTTGTTGAAGCATCGGAAAAGGAACGCAAAATAGAGTCACCCCGCGCATGTAATCCGGAAGAAGCCAGTGAGGTTTCGGAAAAATGTAATACGCGATCCAACGCTGACCCAAGAGTTATTTCAGATGATAAATCAATGGAAGACAAACCTAATTCCACACCAATTTCGAGTTTAGAAAATATTTTCGGCAGTATTAAATGGAATAAAGTCTTTAAAAGTTGAAATTGGCCGCAATAAATTACGGGAAACAAGATAGAAGCTTTGCTTTGATCCACTGTGCGATAGAGCATTAAAAGAATGCAAAGGAAAACTAAAACTTGGCGTTTTTTCCGATGAAATTGTAATTGTGACAGAGATGGCAAGGATATGGACGAGCCTTTGTGTATGGAGTCTTGAAAATATCTAATAACGTCCAGTTAAGTAAATCAATGGGAGTAGAATTTAGTTGAATCATATCAGGCGACTACCAGGTTGTAGATATGCAGTGAGACACCAAAAGTGCAAAATGACGAAACTAAGCGACGATGGCTGAGGTCGAAATGGTACAAAACGCTGACTGGCAAAAGCAAGATTGCTAATGACCGTAATAGAAGAAACTTTTCGGTTCCTCGTGTTTCGTCCAGAGTTTGCTGGACATCTTCGGGCTTGTTTTTAGATTAAGTAAGAAAGTATATCAACACTCTGAAATGTAAAGGACAAAAGCCTCCTCTATGACCAAGTGGAGTATTTAAGATTCCGTGTTCTTGTGGAAACCAATAGAAGAGGGCATACAAGACTAAAGGAACGTAAAATTCTTTGCCGACTAGGGTTCAAATGGCCCCAAGCACTATGGGACTTAGCTGACTAGGGAAAAGAGAAAAATCAACTGTAGCACAGCATGCTTTTGGGTCGGGAAATTACGTAGTGAAGTTTTTCGAAAAGAACTTTTGCTTACTATGACAAGTTATTTTAAACGGCTGTACACGAGATGCCATAAGATAAATTATCATATTTTAATAGAAATGAAGTATCTTTGAAACACAATCGTATACGGGCAGTTGCTCTGACCAATCTATAGATAAGTATTAATCCTTGACAGACAATAATCGACAGTTAATTTTTATCTCCGACAAAGATGGTCTCTCCTAATCAACTGCAACATCGACCACGCCCCCTTTACACAGTACTTATGTAGCTCTCCGTCATCCGACTCGTCAGTCAGCAAGACTCAACGTCGCCAGGAGCACCTGTGGATATGTTCAGCGCTGCTGTGGACGAAACGTAGGGAACGGTAAAGTTTCTTCGATCAGTGGCGAGGTTAGCACGAACACGATTTCTCAAAACGAGTGTCATATAGCAGCAAATATAAATATGAAGGTTAGGACTCTTCCTTTTGAAGGTACTACTGTATAGAAGTAAAACGTAAATGGTTAACAGTTCAAGTAAGCAGAAAATGGAAGCTTTTGAGATGTGGTGCAACAAGAGAACGCTGAAGATCAGGTGAGTGTATTGGATTACTAATGAGGAGGTTGTGAATCGACCTTAGGGTTAATTAAATTTACCTGACAAATTCACTAAAATAATGTGGTGTTGGGACACATCAGGAGGCATTAAAAAGTCATAAATTCCCTAGTGAAAGAGAATGTACGGGGTAATAATTGTAACTGAAGACCAACAGACCAAGGCTTGATCACCGTGAGCAGATTCAAATGGCTGTAAGTTGCAGTAGTTCTGTGGAGAGGAAGATGTCAATACACGATAGACTAGTGAAGAACTATATGAAACCAGTCTTAGAACTGAAGACTACACTAAAAAGATTTGACTAACGCAAAATTTGTTGCTAAAACTGAGCGTTGCTTCTGTTCATCGTTAAATTGGTTAATACGACCATTTTCTAAATTTCAACATCATTAGTTTTGTTTGTGCTCACTTACGTATTTATTGATTTACCTGTCCTTAAAAAATTGCCAATTGCATATACTCTCTTGCATGTATCAATAAATTCTATATATTTTACGTTAAATTCACATATCAGCACAGGTGTTACAAAATTTTTTCCTTTAATGTGGGAAATAAAGCTTAACACTAACAATAACCTAAATAGTCGAAGGCAGAGGTTGATACAGTCGAAAGAAGATAACAAGAAAGGAAAATCAGACGTAACCTTCGAGTAAACAGCTCGCTGATGAAGTGGATAGCAGGTTCGGATTACGAATGGATGTGGAATGATATCGGCCTCGCAGTTTCAGAGGAACCATCCCAGTGTTTGTCTGAAGCGATTTAGGGAAATCACGGAAAATCCAATTCTGGTTCGACGGACGGAGATTTGAATCGCAGTCGTTCAGAATGGGAATCCGATGTGTTAACCAATGCACCACCCCGTTCGGTGTATTTTACTATAGTTCGTGAAAATTTGAGTAGTAAAGGCAGATTACAATTTGGTAGTTTAAATTGACTGTTCTGTCAGAAACGGACGTGAGAGAAGTTGGAGGTGGAGAGAAACAGGAGTATGGTAGAAAGACAAGTAATGATGCGAGAGCGAAACGAGACGACTGAGAAACTACAAGAGGAAGAAGCACATCAGAGAAATTTCGTTATGCACCCAATGGCAGATGAACGTTAGAAATGTATTGCTATAACCCGAAGACCTCTTCAACACGCACACACATACGACCTAAACGCATGTATCTTTAGGCTGAGCGCAGACAACGTTAGTTACAGGCCAAATAACAATAACTCGACCCAGGAAGGGCAATAAGCTCTACAAAAAAAATTTAAGACCTTTACTTTACTGTTTTGCAGAGATATATCTGGCCATATGTGTTTATAACGTTAACAATAGGAAGAGCTTCAGTTTCCTTAAATAGAGCATGATATTGCTTTGTGGTTGAATCGCCAGGTAAATTGGTTCAAAAGCGGAAAGAAGAGGCAGGAAGTAGTTTTGGAATATTTTTGTTTATTTATGGCCACAGCTAGGATACTACGTAATTGTGGCCTTGTGCTGCGACTGCAACGAGGTGGTAGACATTTTATACTTGATGTGAAGAACAGACTCAGAAGCCAATGGAATTGGCCATAGTCATCGTAACTGTGCGTTCGAGATGGTGACAACGTGAAATGTACCGATGCGACAGATGAGCATTCTTGTTCAGTTTTAACTATCGGGGGCTTTCATTACTAGTGCTGTGAGAGGCTACATCGCAATAGTGGAGATAAGGCAGAACAAATGATTACAGGTGTGTGTAAACATCCAGTGAAAAAGTACTTCTGAGTCGTACGGAAACAGAGACCTTCCTACGTACGGTCATAGTATTTAGTGCACAGCTCAGGTGCTTATCCAGTGTTGCATTAAAATAATTTATCGTTTGCTGATTCAGTACTGGGATACTGACTAAAAGAACAAAAGACAGTTTTTCGCAGGATTGCGAAATAACTAATTTTTGATTGTTTTCCAAAATTACGAGGGACGTTTCCAACGTAATTGTCGTCATTATTTTTGAAAGAGGGTACACCGAGTGAGACAAATAAACACCATACGAATTCACACACTCGTTGCTTGCGTCAGAGGAGGAGGAATGACGCATGAGCAGAGCGCCAAATACGAGAGAGTAACCGCAACCGACGTGTCCGAGGTTATTAAAGTGCACATCACAATGGCATACGGGTAGGTACTGACAAGGTGGTCACCTATGGGGATGCGCTCTGTTATACGATGTGAACAGGCATGGCGGACTAGTGCGTCCATCATCCTTAGACGCCTACAGACCGGCAATGCTGCACAAGTCATGTCTCGCGAAGTAGTTGGACGCATTTTCAGAGAACGAAGGCAGGGTGTGGAGAACGAATGTAGTAAGGGGCGTTCCTTCTCATCCACGAATGAAAACCACGCTGTTAGGGTGCAGGACATGGTAATGGCGGACATTTGCATAGCAACGTCAGACGTGGTGTCCACACTGAGTACTGGCCGTGCTCAGACCCATCACATGCTTCATTCTGGGTAACTGAAAAGTTTCTGAAAGGTGTAAACCGAGACACATGAAACCTGATCACAAGAGACCAAGAACGGAAATCAGCCTCGAGCACTTAATGCAGTACGTGAGAGAAGGAAATGAGATTCTGTTTAGAATCATCACAGGCCATGACACATGGGGCACTGCATTACACCTGACTCCAAGGCTGCGTCAGTAACATGAAAGTATCATTGAGGAAAAAATTTAAAGTGTCACCCTCGTCAAGAAAGTTTATCGGCAAAGTATTCTGGGACGCGAAAGGTGTGATTCTTCTCTATTTCATCCAGAAAGGGACGATCAAGGCGGTACGCTACTGCGACACGCCACCAACCTCAGGTGCACTATTCGACGAAAGAGACCAGGGCTTTCGAGGGAAGGTGCTGTGCTGTTGGGTGACAACTCAAAACCACACACAGCAAGCCTTACTCCTCACACAGCATTAGATTCATTGCTTCGAATGGGAAAGACGTACAGCACCAACTTCGCTCCACCGAACTTTCACCTGTTCCCTGAATTAAATGCTGCACTCTTGGAACATAATTTCCAAAGCAATGCTGCAGTGGCGCAGGCTGTGTGACAGTTCCTTGCATCGCGCGTTATCGAATTTTATGAGAGTGGTTTCTTCAAATCGATTGCACATTGTGACAGACGTCCCTGTATGTGATGACTATGTCGAAAGATAGATCACAGTTCGTGATGCCATGGTGTATTCGTTTTCGTCCATAAAGTTCCCATGTAAAAAACAATGACGAGTCTTGATCAAGTTACCTTCCGTTAGGGATGTGGAATACACTCTACGACCCTGAAATAACTTTCAAAATGATGAAAAACAGCAATCTGTCGTCTTTTACTTTCAGACTTTATTGAAGCAAATCTAGATATCGGTTAGTAACTAACCATTATCAATGGAGAATTTCAGATTTATCACACATGGTCTAGTACGTCCATTCCCTGTTCTTTGGAATACCAATGAATGAACTGTGGCAGGAACCCGAATAACAGGGATTGGCGAAGTAGGGCATGTATTAAAACTCTGAAATATGGCATTGATAATGGCTAGTTACTAAACGGCATGTAGATTTGGTTTAGTAAAGCCTGAAAGGAATGTTTGACTGATTGCTGATCTCCGTCATTTTGAAATGACGAATCTTACAATTTGAATGATGTGCTGTAACGCTCATTAGTACCTGAACGACCTGGTATTGTGTTTCGTCTGATTTGAACGCGACCCACGTGAACTAACTACAAAATGTCTTAAATACTGTTTCAATAACAAGCAACAAAGTGTGCGCAGATTTAAACTTATAATGACAAGGCCTAAAGCTTTGTGTGGGACGGGGATTCGTATCCACCACCTAATCGTATTTTTAGCTATGAACAGACTATTGTTAGAAACTGTAGTTTTTCACCAATATAGAACTGACTGAAACTGAAATGACGAGACGAGATAGTTTTCACATACCGGGCTTCGAACCCATCAAATATCGTCATAGACCCCGACACGAACAGACATCAAAAAGTGCTTTGTCTCACCAGTAATGATATGTTCACATGTCTGAAACGGAAATAACGTGACTTTTCTCTGGACTTATCATCGGTGTTGACTACAACCGAAGAGACTTTGAAAATCGAAAGGTTTTCCACCATTAACTAAGAGTGGCTTGTTTGAACCTGAAATGATACGACGAAAAATTCTGTGTCTGCCTGGGAGTCGAAACCTTGGTAACCATAATTGTTGATAACGCACAGAGAACAACTTGGACATTTATTTATTTCTAAAATATTTGTTTCTCATTTACAGTTTATTACAGCATCAAAATAAATGATTGACGACCTACGTTCTGTTTTCTGCGCAGGGGACAATAACTATAGAGGACTACAGGTAGGTGAACATTGACAGAACTTATGCGTTCCACTCAGCAAACAGGCATCTCGCGTGTACTGCAGTCTTAGTACAAATGAGATCAGTGACACGTCATACGCTGTAACACAGAGGAAATACGAAGAAGAGATATTTTTGAGGGACTGGTTAATCATATGGACGTAAATATCACATCTCTCTAACACAGCCTCTTTTTCAACTTGCTGGACCAATATCTTGGTTGGAAAGCAATCGCTATTGCACTTTTAGTGATCTACAGCCCTCTGACATTTATCCTTTACGCTCCTGATGGAATAACTGTCAAAAAAATGTCATTGGGGTCGAAAATACACTTTAAACTAGGATTGACGGCACCATTACTTCCATATCAGCATTTTTCTACATGTTGAAATTCAAAAACATTCTGACTACGGTGAGACTGTTTCAGTAATTCATGGGTGGAGATATAAATCTGATGATTAATTTTTCTCTTATGTTTTTCTGTTATGTTCAGTAAATAACCGAGAAACGCTAAAGATATGCTATGATCTAATACAAGTTAACTGCATTTTACCAGGACATCCTCACAACAAAAAAGTCTAGGAAGCAAACTACGAGTAAAATGAGCCCAAACCATCACGTTCTAGCTAGATATTATGCACTTTTGCGCCCAATGCGGTCTGTGTCTAGTGAAGTCTTCTGTCTTACGTAAGAAGCATTTCGAGGCTAACACAACAATGTGTACACCTGGAAGTGAGAGTTGATCCATAAAGATACCCAGTTATTAAATTACTCTGTGCCACACAATACCTACAGAAATGTGTGTACACAAAACCTAATGTATGTGTGGTGTAAGCAAAAAAGTTCAAGTTTTAACAAGAAGTCAAGGTCGCAATTTCTTTAATTTTCATATTTAGTACTTGGGGATACTAAATCGAAATAGTGATACGTCTTAAGTGGTGAAGTTAAGTTATTCTTGATGATTTCCGCTCTGAAACCTTATAGCTCGGTAAGAGAAGACTTCATGCAGTGTCACAAGATAGGGCAACGTTACCACTTTTTTTTTCCAGAACACCTCTCCCTGCTAGGGTTGGGGTGCGGGGGGCGGGGGGAGGGGGGATGGAGGAACTTTCATCAGAAGTCGACACACGACACGGTGTTGTCTCCAATCAATGCCACGGTGTCTAGTACAGATTCCTGATGAAAGCTGGCCGACGTGTGCTTGTAGCAAGGATCCCACAGTAAATGCGCCAAGGAACTCATATACATTTTTGGCGCTAGTTGAGCCTGAGTAGGTAGGGTGCCGACATGAAAGGAACTATTGGAGAGGAAGGCGGTAATGTGCCACCGAAACTAGCCTAGTGATACAATGAAGATAGGGATGGGGTACTACCTTTCTTCTGATATTTATCATCAGCTGAAGTTCCTCGTCCATGCAATAGATGAATATCCATAAATTGTTCATAATTCACACAAGGTTCAATATGTTAAGCTGTGCAGGGGCCTCTTACGGGCTAATACACACTGTAATTTGGATGTGCTCCAATGGCAGATGGACGATAAAAATGTATAGCTGTAACCCGAAGGGCTCCTCAACAAGCACACACATGTGACCCACACGTATGTATCTTTAGGCTGAGCGCAGACTACTTTAGTTTCAGGCCGAATAACAATAACTCGCCCCAAGAAGTTAAATAAGGTCGACACCAAAGAGAAAATGCCAACAGCAGTGAAACTTCCTGACAGATAAAAACTGTGTGCCGGACCGAAACTCGAACTCGGTACCTTTTCCTTTGGCGGGAAAGTGCTCTACCAACTGAGCTACCTGGGCGTGAATCGAACTTGGGTAGCTCAGTTGGTAGAGCACTTTCCCGCCAAAGGAAAAGGTACCGAGTTCGAGTTTCGGTCCTGCACACAGTTTTAATCTGTCAGGAAGTTTCATATCAGTGCACATTGCGCTGTAGAGTGAAAACTTCATTCTGCTATCAGTAGTATTAAATACTCAATGATAACAAACAATGACCTCAAGTACCAGACTAAAAATTTCAAAACACTAGCTTCACGCTTACAGAAAGCTCCAGATGGACACAGAAAGTCCCAAAAGGTGTCACTGGAAGGGATTCTTGGCCAGCACGCATCAAGTCAGAATTAACAGGTTTTAAATATATTAGATAATGAATAATCTTCATGAATAATTTCAAATAAGTGACAACAAGATCAATAGCTTCAGTACTCCAGGCAGGCACCGGATATTAGTAACCTCCTGCTCGTAGCTGCTAACAAGTTGTCCACTATATCTTTGCATATTTAGCACACCGCAATTCACTGATGCACGTCGGAACCAGGTTGCAAGCGACGAGAGCAACTCATTGCCCACTAAACTCGCCGGTAGTAACCGTTAATGCTCCAGAAGAAAGCGGGCACTCATATTCCATCCATCAACGGTTTCAACTCGCTGTACTCGCCAGGACGTCCAGTACTCAAGCTCCGAGTCCCCCACACCACTTACTACCACGCGTCCTCAGAGGGAACACATAACCAAGTGGCGGTGGTACGACGACGGTCAAAACCGACGAAACGTGACCAGAAGTGGCGCCATAGGGTCGGGCGTGTGCTCTCACCAACCTTCGTCAGCGTCACGGCGACAGGTGTCATCGCGGAGTTGGAAACGATCAGTTTCCATGTTCCCCTACTATGTCATATCTGTTGACGAGGCAAGGTTGGTAGGTGGTCTGTATAAACTGCTTGCCGTATTTCAGCGCCGAATGCCGCCTCGCGAAACCCTCGTATCACGTACATCCTATCTAAGTTGCTGACCAATTGGCTGGTAAAGTACGTGTACCTGCAGTTGTCGCCTTATCGTCGGATCCAGGTGGGGTGCAGCGCGAGGAATGCTTGACAGGGACGAAGTGCGGACATTGGTCCTCCGGCATCACAACGCTGCTGAAATCGCCTCCCACTGTGTCATACTGCACATTCCCCTGAAACAACGATGCCCTTCGAAGAGCCTGATTGCTCATTACCGTTTACCAGACGCACTGCACCGATCGTAAATGCGCCACCACGCGCCACGTCCATCGTCGCTGTCCCTTCCCTTAACATTCGGCAACCGGTAAACTATGAGCGTCGTAACCGTAAATGACCAGTCTTACGTTACGTCATACCTTCAGAAGGAAAACAGCATCACTGTCCCCTGCCCCTTTGCGGATCCCTTAACACGTGCACCTTTGCTGGGTAGCGAATGTGGTTGATGTCAACGGCACTTACGCGGTGTACGTACGCAATTAATTATGTGGACTGGGGATGATCACAGCATCGCCCATCGTCGTCCCGTCACCGGGCAGCCGACACGGAAGTTAGAGGCCACCCTGCGTGCAGATACCCGTCCGACGGGGCGTCAGCGATGAGCATCGGTTGATCACCTGTCTCGGCATCCCATACTTCAGATAGCCGTCAGTAGCCCGTCTCCCTCTGAGAGGTGTGGGACGAGTTCAGTCGGTTGGTGTGCGCTGGTCTCCTTCATTTTAGGGTCACCCTGTAGCATCTCGCCGTCACGTGTTTCATGCTCCAGGTCGGACTGTGGCAGCTGGCTGAGGGAAGTCGCTAAACTGCGACATGTTGGCGTATCCTCATCCTCGTTCTCCGACTGCGCTCCTTCCTCGTGCAACCCTTCTTCTAAGGACAGCCGCCACCCTTTACGCCATTTCGGGGACTAGTGTTTGTAACGGCGCATCATCGCATCAGACATCAGCAGAGAGTTTCTGTTATTCTCTTGAATCGACGCTTCCAATTTGAAAGAAAGTACCCACTGTGCCGTCTTTGTTCCTGGCCCCAATGTAATTGTGGGGTGACACATGGGAGAGGCTGCTGGATGCAATGTGACTGCTGCTGCCGAGGATCAGGGCAGAGTTTACAGTCACCGGAGATGAGGAACAAAAATAAGGAAAATTGTGGTAAAGGCTTATGGGACCCAACAGCTTAGGTCATCGGTCAATAATCTTACACACTACTTAAACTAAGTGACGCTAAAGACAACACACACACAGCCATGCCCGAGGGAGGACTCGAACCTCCGACGGGGGAGGTGAGTAGACCGATCGGTTGCACCACGCGGCAGATGAGGAGCAGTCGTGGTCATAACCCACATCATTCACCAACGGTTTCACGTATGTGAGAGTGTTGGGTCTCATAGTGTGGGACCTGATGTGTTGCGTCAGTCTCTGTTCTTCTTGAGGTACCTGCACGAGACATCTCTGAAGGCAGTCCGAGCAAACATTGTCTTGTCTGCAACCAGAGCAGGTCCTTGGTTGTCCGTCATAAATGAAAACTGAGAGAAATCCTCAAATGAAGGATCGTTAGGAGGTCAGTACGAACCTCTCAAAAGTTTACCATTGTTCTTCCACGTGCCTAAGACCCATGCCACATAGCCATAAAGGGGCTATGGCGCTGTTCGATGTTCCAGACCAGCATGATCAACGACCTCCACACTCACGTTCCCGAAACAATGACAGAAATGGAATCCATCGGCGGAACTGTGTAGCAGCCTATAACGAGCTCCTTCGTCTAAGAGTTTGAGCCAAACTCTGCTGGAGACCACTGACAGATGAATTCCTATCATATCTTGTGATTGTAAGTGCACTGTGTCACGTAAAAAAAATATTCTATATCATGATTTCTGGGTCGCGTGTACGGTGCGTTGGACGTAAACTTGATCGTTGCCTTTCGATAAGAAAGAGCCATCGTGCATAGAGTAGATTTAAATAACACTAATACAAAATGTCGCCCGCAAGTAAGCAACTGCTCGCTACACTAGCGAGGCTCGAGAATAGAGCACATCTTCACCTCTATACAGCCCAAGGCCAACTGTACTTTGCTAGCGATAAAGTGCTGCTAAGAGGGCACGTTCACTGTGGCATTGTCTATTAACAGAGATGACTGGTAACATTAAAAATTGGATTAGTTACAGAATCTGTATGGGATGTCATTCCAGGAATCAAATAGTTAATGGCGCCCAAGTATTACACCTTAGGTGAGAATCATATAGATTTATTATCAACTACGACAACGAAATGACAGGTCAGTTTAGCAAGACAGTTCTGAACCACACTGTAGAATAAATCGCTGTTCACGTTGTTACCAAACGTATAATACAATGTAGCCAGTTTTCAATTGGACTAGCGGCAGGAAGAATCGTCCGCTCAGCCAATGTGCTGCACTGGTTACCAGTTGGGAAGTTCGCCTTTTGAAGATGCTGAAAAGCATGCTGCTCCGTATTGATAGCTCCGTATTGATAGCAGAAACATCTGAAGCAATGAGTTCTATAAGCATTCGAGTAGCTATGATTTCGAACTACACACAGATACACTATGTGATCAAAAGTATCCGGACACCTGGGTGAAAATGGCTAACAAGTTCATGGTGCCCTCCATCTGTAATACTGGAATTAAATTTGGTGTTGGCCACCTTGAGCCTTGATGACAGCTTCCAGCCTCGCAGGCATACGTTCAACCAGATGCTGGAAGGTTGCTTGGGGAATGGCAGCCCATTCTTTACCGAGGGTACCGATGTCAGTCGGTGAGGCCTGGCATGAAGTCGACGTTCTAAAACATCCCAAAGGTGTTCTATAGATTCAGGTCAGGACTCTGTGCAGACCAGTCCCTTACAGGGATGTTATTGCCGTGTAACCACTCCGCCACCGGCCGTGCCTTATGAACAGGTGCTCGGTCGTGCTGAAAGATGCAATCGGAATCCCGAACTGCTCTTCAGTAGTGGGAAGCAATAGGTGCTTAAAACATTGCGCAACGCTTAATACTGACAATAACATTAGTGATAGATGAAGCCCTTCGAAAACAGATGAAATATTGAACTGAATTGACAGGGCGCTCAGTCACGTAAGTTTAAGCAAGGCAGTTGGAATAGACGACATTCCCTCAAAATTACTTAGATCCTCTGGAGAACATACTGTGACAAAAATATTCAGCAGAATATTCCAGGTGTATGCTATAAGAAAAATGCTGTTAGATGTCAAGGAATACGTGATAATTCCAATACCAAAGATGGCAGTTGCTGTCAGGCCAGAGAATTACCGAAAAATCGGCCCAATAGATCGTGATTGCAAAGTACTGAGACAGCTTTCCTACAAGTGTACCAGAGAAAGACGGTCTCTAGGAGGATCAGTTAGAATTACCGAGAATTGTACCCTCGTATAATTCAATACTGACCCTATCTTGCAAAAGTATCGAAGGAAGGTAAACTTACATTTTGCACAATCACCGATTTTAAGAAAATATATAAAATGTTAACTGGAAGACACACTGATATTCCGAAACAAACAGGATTAAAAGACAGGGAGCCTACTTTTAATTACAACTTGTATCAAAACACCCATGGTCTAGGGGTAGCACCTTTGATTAGTATACAAAACATTCTAGATCCCGGGTTCAAAAACCGCACAGCTTAAATCTCGATTAATAATCAGCATTGGCGCCCGATGGCTACCGGCGAAAGAAGTAACCCTCATCCCACTAATGGCCTAGTCGAAGACGATGGAGGAGCGAACAGAGGTTTAGAGCACTCTCTTGTCCCTGGGGGGGGGGGGGGGGGGGGGGTGGATTAAACGCATGATGATGCACAAGGCAATGGAAACCTCTGCATTAATGGCATATAACGTGCATCCACGGGACATGTGGCCTGCAACTGAAAAACTGTCGTAATGATCTCTCCATTGCCAAACAATTCCGGAATAGTCCCCCATTCGAGTCTCCGGGAAGGGCTGCCGAGGGGGAGACGACCATGAGAAAAAGATTGAATAACCAACGAAAGGATAACATTCTTAGGGTCGGTGCGTGGAATTTCAGAAGCTTGACCCTGGTAGGGAAGCTAGAAAATCTGAAAAGGGATATGCAAATGCTATATTTAGATATAGTAGAGGTCATTGAAGTAAAATAGAAAGAAGACAAGGATTTATGGTCAGATAAATACAGGGAATATCAACAACAGCTGAAAACGGCTGAGACAAAAGTAGGAATCGTTATGAATAGAAAGATAGAGCAGAGACTGCGGTACAGTGAACGGTTCAGTGATAGGATTGCTCTTATCGAAATCGACGGTAAACGAACACCCACAACGATAGGACAGGTATGCATCCCGACGTCGCAAGCTTAAGATGAAGATAGAGAAAGTATATGAAGATATTGGATGACTAATACGGTACGTAAAGGGAGATGAACATCTTATAGTCATGGGGGACAGGAATACTCTTGTAATGGAAGGAGTAGAAGAAATAGTTATAGGAGAAAGCGGGCTTCGTTATATGAATGAGAGAGGAGAAACACTAATGGCCTTATGTAATAAATTTCAGCAAGCAATAGCGAAATCTGTTCACTAATTATAAGAGGAGGAGGTATACTCGGAAAAGCCCAGGTGATACGGGAAGCGCGCGACTGCTACGCTCGCAGGTTGGAATCCTCAGAGCCATTTGAACCATTTTGATACGGGAAGACAGAGATAACGAACTCAGATACTGGTTGTAAGACGTATCCGGGAGCAAATGTAGACTCAGATAACAATATAATGGCGATGAAGAGTAGGCTGAAGTTTCAGCTATTAGTCGGGAAGATTCAATACGCCAAGAAGTAGGATGCGGAACTACTAAGTAATGACAAGATACGCTTGTAGTTCTCTAATGTTATAGATACAGCAATGAGGAGTAGATCAGTAATCAGTAGTGATGAAGTGGAATAGACATCCCCAAAAAGGTTAATAACAGACCTTATAAAGAAAGACATAGCTTCAAAGAAGGTAACTGCGAAGAAACCATGGATAAGAGAAGAAATATTTCAGTTGATCGACGAAAGAAGGAAGTACGTAATAATTTCATAATAAGTTCAGGGAAATTCCGGAGTACAGAATGCTATTCTCTGAGAAAATACATACGTAAATAGGCAGTGCAGGGAAGCTAAGACGAAATAACTACATGAAAAATGTGAAGAAATCGAAAAAAATCATTGGCAGAAAGACTGATCAGCATGTAGGACAGTCAAAAAATCTTCAGTGAAATGAAAAGGAACGGTGGTAACATTGATAATGCAAACGATAAATGAAGAGGAGGGAAAGGATTGGTGGAAAGAGTACAATGAAGTCTTATATGAGGAGAAAGATTATTATGATGTGTAGAAGAAGTAACAGGAGTCTACTTTGAAGAGAAGAGGCCTCCAGTATTACAGTCAGAGGTTGTAATAGCTTTGGAGGCAGATACCATTCCACGGGAACTTCTAAACCCAATGCGAAAAGCGTAAAAAAAAGGTAAATAAAAATTGACGTTGGTGTTTGGAATGTTTCAGTCTAGAGACATACCATTGGTCTTTCAGAAAAATATCATCCACTCAATTTCGAATATCGCAAGTCCTGAGAAGTGCGAAAATAATCGGACAATCAGCTTAACAGCTGATGCATCCAATTTTCTGAGAAGAATAATGTACTGAAGAATAGAAAGAAAACTAAGGATGTGTTAGATGACGATCAGTTTGGTTTTAGGAAAGGTAAAGGCAACCAGAGAGGCAATTCGGACATTGAGGTTGATAATTCAAGCAAGACCAAAGAAAAATCAAGACATGTTCATAGAATTTGTCGACCTGGAAAAAGCGTTCTCCAATGTAAATTTGTGCAAGCCGTTCGGTTCAAAAATGACGAATCACACACAGCTTTTATAGGGCCAATCGTGATTTTCTGTGTATGACGTTAATACGCAGTGGTTCAAAGCCCCTCTTGACCATCCTGACTATTATGTAGATTTTCCTTTATATCCTTAAGTCGTCTTATTTTGCCATCTGTTCGTCTGTTATGATTTTTTTTTTCTCAGGAACAGGGAGAGATAACTACCTGAAATTTATTTCAAATACTAATATCTACGGTCCTAAGGCAGTGTAAAAAATGTAAGGTCCTAGTTCAGTGTAATCAAACGATACGGCCATTCGCAAAAAAAAACAAAAAAAAAAAACTAAACTCAAGAATGGATGTATAAAGTTGAAATTAATATCAAAAAATAAGGTCTATGGTCCCTTGGGGTATACATAATTTGAGCTCCTTAGTCAATACTGTCAAAAGATAGTGCGATGTTCGTCTCATATATTGATGCTTACAAATTCAGCAACCAAATGCTACAGACGGAGAACTTATACTCAAGTCGGTCCTTGTGGTCTAGTGGTCGGGCTAGAGAAGTCGTACGGCGATACGTGTCGTTCACGTTCTAGCCGCGGCTAACAACCTAGAGGAAGTGGAGAGGGGCTGTGATGGCAGCGAAGCTTTCAGAGTACACGTACGACGTCCACAAGGCTAACTCTATACGAAAATGGACTGTGAAGTTCATATTTGCCCGACAAAAATCACGTAAACGTTTTTTGAGATAAGTGGTGAAAATCGATTCTCACGGAATGATTGGCATTCATCTTTTGACAGTAACAAGTGTCGTATATATATAACTTATGAATAACGATTGCTGTGACTTACTGATTCGCACGTCAGGTGGGTTTTGTAAGTTCCTTTACTCCGGTGGCAATGTAGGTAATGTGTAGCCAGCGGGAATTGGAATAAGAACGATGGCTGTTTTGGAATTACCATTTAAGCTGCTAGAACAACAAGCCATGTCAGAACTGCGGCAATTGACTGTTCTCGCACATACGGCAGAAAAGTGATTCAGCTTTGAGACGCATCCTGTTCTCAGTGGTGTACGTCGAGTCAGAATCAATCTCCAGAATCACATCCACTCTTAAGTATACGTTTATGGCTGTAATGCAATCGTTGTCTGAGGGGCAACCTGGCAGAAGCTCCATTTCTAGTAGAGAAATTCACGAGCGAGCAGAGTGCCTAAACGACGAACTGCGCAGCTGACGGTGGGAGAGGGCGTTGAACCGCAACGTAGCAGGCATGGCCCCTCACATACTGAAGCCGAGGCCATAGACTACGACACCGCTCCGCATCGCACAAGCAGCTACAGATGAACCACGGGAGACATCACCTCTGCTGGATGGACCGGCAATGGAAGACGCCCCGAGACATGCTGTCTCGTACTGAATTGATCCCATACCGACGGAAGACACGAATGTGGTGCGCGACATAGCAATGGATTCGGAAGCTTATATTATGGGACAGTCTCATCATCTGACACGGGGGAATGGCACACGGCTCCGCACCAACAAAAGAAGCACAAGAAACAACCCATCGCGCCATCTGATGCCGATGAGGCAGTTCGTTCACGTGGAGAAAACGCCAAGCAATAGCAAAAAGCCGGGGAGCACTTGGGCGGCGGGTCATGCAAAAGAAAAGGAGCCCTTGTAGCAACAGATGACCCAAGATCACTGTGGCGGTAAAGACAATGGAGCGAACTCAAGAATCAGGGTACACAAGGCTGTCCAGATGTCCAGATCGACAAATTCCGAGCTTGCACTGAGCCGCCCCTGCGCTCGATGTTTGAATTTGACAGATAACATAGAGGATTTTTTTTTCGTCACCAGTCTTCTCACTGGTTTGATGCTGCCCGCCACGAATTGCTCTCCCTCTGGTACCATGGAAGTCCTATCATCCTATCACTTCTCGTTATCATAGTTTTCCCCATATTCCTTCCATTTCCGATTCTGCGCAGAACCTCCTCATTCCTTACCTTATCAGTCCAGCTAATTTTCATCATTCGTCTGTAGCACCACATCTCAAATGCTTCAATTCTCTTCTGTTCCGGTTTACCCACAGTCCTTGTTTCACTACCATACATTGCTGTACTCCAGACGTACGTTCTCAGAAATTTCTTCCACGAATTAAGGCCGATAATTGATATTAGTACACTTCTTTTGGCCACAAATGCCCTTTGTGCCATTGTTTGTATTTCTGTATTCCTGATTTTCCCGGAACATGTATGTACTTCCTCCTTTCATCAATCAACTGAAGTATTTCTTCTGATTACCCATGGTTTCTTCGCAGCTATCTTCTTTGTACCTATGTTTTCCTTCCCAACTTCTGTGATGGCCCTTTTTAGAGACGTCCATTCCTCTTCAACTGTGTTGCCTACTGCGCTACACCTTATTCCTGTATCTATAGTGTTAGAGAACTTCAAACGTATCTCGTCATTCCTTAGAACTTCCGTATCCTACTTCTTAGCGTATTGATTCTTCCTGACTAATGTCCTGAACTTCAGCCTACTCTTCATCACTACTATATTGTGATCTGAGTCTATAGCTGCTACTGGGTACGCCTTACAATCCCATATCTGATTTCGGAATCTCTGTCTGACCATGATGTAATCTAATTGAAATCTTCCCGTATCTCCCGGCCTTTTCCGAGTATACCCCTCCTCTTGTGATTCTTGAACAGGGTATTCGCTATTACTAGCAGAAACTTGAAACAGAACTCAATTAGTCTTTCTCCTCTTTCATTCCTTGCTCGAAGCCCATATTCTCCTGTAACCTTTTTTTCTACTCCTTCCCCTACAACTGCATGCCAGTCGCCCATGACTATTAGATTTTCGTCCCCCTTTACATACTGCATTACCCTTTCAATATCCTCATACACTTTGTCTATCTGTTCATCTTCATCTTGCGACGTTGGCATGTATACCTGGACTATCGCTGTCGGTGTTGGTCTGCTGTCGATTCTGATTAGGACAACCCGGTCACTGAACTGTTCACAGTAACACACCCTCTGCCCTACCTTCCTATTCATAACGAATCCTACACCTGTTATTCCATTTTCTGCTGCTGTTGATATTACCCGATACTCATCTGACCAGAAATCCTTGTCTTCCTTCCACTTCACTTCACTGACCCCTACTATATCTAGATTGAGCCTTTGCATTTCCCTTTTCAGATTTTCTAGTTTCCCTACCACGTTCAAGCTTCTGACATTCCACGCCCCGACTCGTAGAACATTATCCTTTCGTTGATTGTTCAATCTTTTTCGCATGGCAATCCCCTCCCGGAGATCCGAATTGGGGACTATTCCGGAATCTTTTGCCAATGGAGAGATCATCATGACACTTCTTCAACTACAGGCCACATGTCCTGTGGATACACGTTACGTGTCTTTAATGCAGTGGTTCCCATTGCCTTCTGCATCCTCATGTCGTTGATCATTTCTGATTCTTCCGCCTTTAGGGGCAATTTCCCACCCCTAGGACAAGAGAGTGCCCTGAACCTCTATTCGCTCCTCCGCCCTGTTTGACAAGGCCGTTGTTAGATTGAAGCTGACTTCTTATGGCGGAAGTATTCGGCCGCCAATGCTGATTATTTATCAAAATTTAGTCAGTGGCGGGAATGGAACCCGGGACCGAAAACGTTTTGATTATGAATGAAAGGCCCTACCCCTAGACCACGGGTACAGTTGCCCTGCTGCCTATTTGATCGAGCTTATGGGGGCTACGGCATAGAAATGATACTTGGCTTGTGATCGCCGTATGGTGTCCGGTCTTTCAGACATGTCAGAAAGAAGAGGCACCTTGATGATCATGGGTTCTAATCCCGGCCAGGTACACATTTTCAACTCTCCCCGTTGATATCTATGAGCGTCCCATACATGGCTGATGTTTGTAATTGACAAAGAAGAATGCGCCAGAAATGACGTTCAAAAGCATGCGAAATTCGAAAAGTGTACCAGAGAATGGTGGGAGGTCATAACTATTGGTATCAAATGCGGAATAATAGTTTAAGGAAATAGAGGTGACATGGAAAACCACTTAATAGAACAATAAGTTAAGTGCCGACAAAGGGCCAAACAGTAGGTAGGTCAAGACACCCAGAATACACTGCCAAACACAAGATTATGCAACATGTTTGCTCCATGTAATTACTTCTTACAAGACCTACATGTTTCCAAACAGCAGATAATGATGAGCAAGAAAAATCGCACCCCCACAAATTGACTTTTTTATAAATTAACAACATAGTCTTGAAATTCCTGTTATGAGACACTTTCTCTCCACAACAAAACCACCGCCTTAGATTACGTTAGGGAAGGAATGACAGTACTTTCTGGTGGCACTACTATGTAGTAGACCTGGACCTCATGGTGAACACACTATTTCCTGCCGTTTTCCCCCACCCTAGACCGCCGTCTTGGATTACATCAAGGAACGGATGACAGCACCCTCTAGTACTGTGTACTAGGTCATTTGGACTCCAGACCTCGTGGTTAACACACTGGGTAAAGGTACTGCCTCTAATTGTTTAAATAAAGATTGGAAATAGAGCCTTATGTCCAGTATAGGTCAAGTTCTCTTCCCGCCATTTCCAAGGACGACGTGACAGGTGGATGACTTAGATTAGTGGAAGTAGCCCAAGTGCCCTTTCTTTCCCACCATTTTCTTAGGTTAGTAGAGACAGCCCAAGTGGGCTTTCTCTACTGCCAAAATTTAAAATTGGCTCAAATGGCTCTTAGTACTATGGGACGTAACTCTGAGGTCATCAGTCCCCTAGAACTTAAAACTACTTAAACCTAAGTAATCTAAGGACATAACACATATCCATGCCCGAGGAAGGATTCTAACCTGTGAGCGTAGAGGTCGCGCGGTTTCTGACTGAAGCGCCTAGAAGCGCTCGGCCACAGCGGCCGGCAAAATTTAAATTTCCCTCCAATCCCTAGGAAGTGGTGGCGGTCAAATGACCTAAATTAGTGGAGGTACCCAAAGGTACTTACTTTCCCGCCCTTTTCCTAGGTTAGTAGATGTAGCCATGGTGTGTTGAATTACCCGTCACTTTCTGAGTGAGAGGAGAGGAGGGGGGGGGGGGGGGGGTTACGATAGTGGAGGCAGCACAATTGACCTATGTTCCCGCCAAAATCCACTGTCATCGATGGCGTCATGAGCTGTTGGCAAGTCTACAGGCCGCCATCTTCGCCGCCTTCTTGAATTCATCAGTCAACAATGGAGAGTAGGGTGACACGAACTTTTATAACTACTAAGAGGTGGTCACGAAGTCCAAGGGGCAAAGCCACGAGCTGTGCAAGGAGGGCCTGAGCAGAGCGAAGCTACTGGGGTACTTCACTGGGGTCAGCGTCGGCTACAATCAACAGTCCGGCATCCTGTCCGTTGGCTGGCAGCATCCGTGTCGGATGACCACTCGCGGTCGGGCTGTCCTCTTCTATCTGACTCGCATTGGCACCACTCAGTAAACGATCTGACGAACTGTGGATCTATGGAACTACTTGCTGATAAACTTAATGTAATCCTCGTGGTGATTTGCTTCTTTTATCTACCTGTCCTACTTCTTATTTTCTGTTTTAATACCTAAGGGACCAATCTTCTGAGGTCATCGGTCCCTAGACTTACACACTATCTAAACTAACATAAGACTAACGACAACACACATACACACACCCACGCCCAAGGGCAGACTTAAACCTCCGACGGGAGTGGCCGAACGATTAGTGTAGTGACATGGCGCTTCTAACTGCGCGGCCAGTCTGCGCGCGTTTTCTGGTTTGTACCTGACCCTCAAAGTCTTACTCGGTCGGCTCTTTCGTCGTGAACATAGGCAGTGGTATTGTGCTAAGAATTTAGTTGTCGCTTAAAAAATTGCCCCACTATTATATTGCTTTAAACTGAGGAGCTACTAGATTGAGAAGTAGCGTCTCCGGTCTCGGAAGCTGACATACGGCCGGGAGAGCGGTGTACTGACCACATGGCCCTCCGCACCCGCACTGTGGGCTGAGGATGATAGGGCGGCCGGTCTGTACCGTTGGGCCTTCCTGGCCTTTTCGGGAGGACAAAGAAGAAGTAATTATATTGCCTTTCCTTTCTGGTTTGTACCCGATCATTAACGTTCTAATTTATCAGCTCTTGTTCGTAAATACAGCCGGAACAATTGTACTAACGCACAGATTGCCTTTAAACAAAAGAGGCACCTTGTGGTTAGATTTAGCTGTTAACCGATTCAGTTCTTTGGTTGTAAATGCATTTCTGAGTGATTAATTATAATATTAAGAACCTGCTGCACCAAGCTGTTCGTTTCCGTGTTTGAAAAACCGGGCCATTATTGGTGTATTTTAGCTGGATCTTGTGGATCCGTCGAGTGAGTTCTCTTGTGGTAAGTGTTCACAAGTGACGTTTTACGACGTTCCTGCAGAGCTGTCTTAATAATGGACAATTAGCTAACACTGAAAATACTGAAAGCCAACTGGCAGCATGGCTTTGGTCAATTGTCGGAAGGGACGGGTTGCGGGCCAGTCGTGCCTTGGTGCCCATTGAAATTAAGAGGGTGGTTGCATTGAAGTAAGCGTTACCATTTAATATTCTTCGCTAATCTGTTTAATCTTTAAGCAGACGTGTGCATCTTAACCCCGAACCTTTGGACATATAGCTTTCAAATAACAAGTTACGTCATTTGTTTGGAGGAATTCAGTCACAAATTGTGCTTATATACACTCCTGGAAATTGAAATAAGAACACCGTGAATTCATTGTCCCAGGAAGGGGAAACTTTATTGATACATTCCTGGGGTCAGATACATCACATGATCACACTGACAGAACCACAGACACATACACACAGGCTACAGAGCATGCACAATGTCGGCACTATTACAGTGTATATCCATCTTTCGCAGCAATCCAGGCTGTTATTATCCCATGGAGACGATCGTAGAGATGCTGGATGTAGTCCTGTGGAACGGCTTGCCATGCCATTTCCACCTGGCGCCTCAGTTGGACCAGCGTTCGTGCTGGACGTGCAGACCGCGTGAGACTACGCTTCATCCAGTCCCAAACATGCTCAATGCGGGACAGATCCGGAGATCTTGCTGGCCAGGGTAGTTGACTTACAGCTTCTAGAGCACGTTGGGTGGCAGGGGATACATGTGGACTTGCATTGTCCTGTTGGAACAGCAAGTTCTCTTGCCGGTCTAGGAATGGTAGAACGATGGGTTCGATGACGGTTTGGATGTACCGTGCACTATTCAGTGTCCCCTTGACGATCACCAGAGGTGTACGGCCAGTGTAGGAGATCGCTCCCCACACCATGATGCCGGGTGTTGGCCCTGTGTGCCTCGGTCGTATGCAGTCCTGATTGTGGCGCTCACCTGCACGGCGCCAAACACGCATACGACCAAAATTGGCACCAAGGCAGAAGCGACTCTCATCGCTGAAGACGACACGTCTCCATTCGTCCCTCCATTGACGCCTGTCGCGACACCACAGGAGGCGGGCTGCACGATGTTGGGGCGTGAGCGGAAGACGGCCTAACGGTGTGCGGGACCGTAGCCCAGCTGCGAATGGTCTTCGCCGATACCCCAGGAGCAACAGTGTCCCTAATTTGCTGGAAAGTGGCGGTGCGGTCCCCTACGGCACTGCGTAGGATCCTACGGTCTTGGCGTGCATCCGTGCGTCGCTGCGGTCCGGTCCCAGGTCGACGGGCACGTGCACCTTCCGCCGACCACTGGCGACAACATCGATGTACTGTGGAGACGTCACGGCCAACGTGTTGAGCAATTCGGCGGCACGTCCACCCGGCCTCCCGCATGCCCACTATACGCCCTCGCTCAAAGTCCGTCAACTTCACATACGGTTCACGTCCACGCTGTCGCGGCATGCTACCAGTGTTAAGGACTGCGATGGAGCTCCGTATGCCACGGCAAACTGGCTGACACTGACGGCGGCGGTGCACAAATGCTGCGCAGCTAGCGCCATTCGACGGCCAACACCGCGGTTCCTGGTGTGTCCGCTGTGTCGTGCGTGTGATCATTGCTTGTACAGCCCTCTCGCAGTGTCCGGAGCAAGCATGGTGGTTCTGACACACCGGTGTCAATGTGTTCTTTTTTCCATTTCCAGGAGTGTAGTTTTCATCTGTTGCAGATGGGCATTTAATAAGACAGACTGTATCCAGCACGGTAGTATACTCCACTGTTTCAAACGATGACGGGCGGGCTGCAGGTCCGGCCGTCTTATAACCATTGTCATACTGTTTGCTGTTTTGCAACATGGCACTTCAGATTTCTTTTACCACGATTTAAGGCTTATTGTTAAGGTTTCAGGTTAAAAGAATTTTGAAAATTTGTTCATTTTATTAAAGACAATTTTATGGTTAAAAACTTCGATTATCAGCAAATCACAGTTTATGTATTGTTAAATAAACAAAGTGTGTGAAAAGAAAGTTATGTTAGTGGGTTCTCCCTCCTACGTTTTCTTTCATTCCAATAAGTACCACGTATCACCGAAGACATCGTCAGGATACTACGTGTATCAATTGCCGCCGCTAACACTTCTCAGCAACTATTACAATCTGTGTGCAAGACTTGTGGGACTTCTTTTAAAACCAGCTCTTACAGTTTGGACGGGGAAAGATCAGACAGTAATCTGTGGAAACAACGCCATTCACCCACCATTTTGTGAGAAAATAGATCCGATAGCCATCGCACATGCGTTCAGGATTCAAGGCACCACGCTTACTTAGTCTTAGAGAAAGCCTTCGATAGAGTCAGCCATGGCTTTCTGCGTGCAACGACGATGGCGATTAATATTTCATAACGGTTCATCGTAACAGTAATGTGGCTTCTTCACGGACCATAGTTTATGGTCTCACTGAACGGACTTTTGACAGGACCAACACAGATAAAATGTTCTGTAAGGCTCTCTTTATGGGACGGTTTGCACCCGCGATTGTGGCTCTGTTGATGCAACTCCTCAAATCGATACGGAGCGTCAATGTGCGAGTAGATAAATTTGTTTATCGGTTTTCGCTGGTGATATAGTCCTTTTAGTACGCTCGTGCGAAGAGAATGACTAGGTCTGATTAAGAGATAACGAGAAGCGGCTGGCGCACAAATGAATAGGCGAAAAAAGGAAATCATTAACACTGGTCGCATGTTACCTGCGGAAGGACGCATTAAAGTGGTTACTAAGATTAAATGTTTAGAGAATGACAGAATCTCGGAGGTATCATTGACACAAAAACAGAGCAACTCCTGTAGCGCTCGTCAGGTAAGGTGCTTAATGGAAACCCACTGACAACACTGCTGCTGTCCAGTCTACAGAAAAGATACGCATACCGATCGTTATTTTCGTAAGGATTCAAACCATCGTCCCAGGCAGAGGAGAGGTATTATCAAGACATTGGTGGACAAAGCTAATAAAATCTGTGAGCCAGCTTAAATGCAGAAAATCGTAAGAAATTTTGGTCCTATGTCAAAGCGGTAGGTGGATCAAAACAAAATGTCCAGACACTCTGTGACCAAAATTGTATTGAAACAGAGGATGACAGACTAAAGGCCGAAATACTAAATGTCTTCTTCCAAAGCTGTTTCACAGAGGAAGACTGCACTGTGCTTCCTTCTCTAGATTGTCGCACAGTTGATAAAATGGTAGACATCGAAATAGACGACAGAGGGATAGAGAAACAATTAAAATGGCTCAAAAGAGGAAAGGCCGCTGGTCCTGATGGGATACCAGTTCGGTTTTACACAGAGTACGCGAAGGAACTTGCCCCATTTTTGCAGCGGTGTGCCGTAGGTCTCTAGAAGAGCGAAGCGTTCCAAAGGATTGGAAAAGGGCACAGGTCATCCCCGTTTTCAAGAAGGGACGTCGAAAAGATGTGCAGAACTATAGACCTATATCTGTAACTTCTATCAGTTGGAGAATTCTGAAACACATATTATGTTCGAGTATAATGACTTATCTGGAGACTAGAAATCTACTCTGTAGGAATCAGCATGGGTCTCGAAAGAGACGATCGTGTGAAACCCATTTCGCGCTATTCGTCCACGAGACTGAGAGGGCCATAGACACGGGTTCCCAGGTAGATGCCGTGTTTCTTGACTTCCGCAAGGCGTTCGATACAGTTCCCCACAGTCGTTTAATGAACAAAGTAAGAGCATATGGATTATCAGACCAATTGTGTGATTGGATTGAAGAGTTCCTAGATAACAGAACGCGGCATGTCATTCTCAATGGAGAGAAGTCTTCCGACGTGATTTCAGCTGTGCCGCAGGGAAGTGTCATAGGACCGTTGCTATTCACAACATACATAAATGACCTTGTGGATGACATCGGAAGTTCACTGAGACTTTTTTGCGGATGATGCTGTGGTATATCGATAGGTTGTAACAATGGAAAATTGTACTGAAATGCAGGAGGATCTGCAACGAATTGACGCATCGTGCAGGCAATGGCAATTGAATCTGAATGTAGACAAGTGTAATGTGATGCGAATACATAGAAAGATAGGTCCCTTATCATTTAGCTACAAAATAGCAGGTCAGCAACTGGAAGCAGTTAATTCCATAAATTATCTGGGAGTACGCATTAGGAGTGATTTAAAATGGAATGATCAAATAAAGTTGATCGACGGTAAAGCAGATGCCAGACTGAGATTCATTGGAAGAATCCTAAGGAAATGCAATCCGAAAACAAAGGAAGTAGGTTACAGTACGCTTGTTCACCCACTGCTTGAATGCTGCTCAGCAGTGTGGGATCCGTACCAGATGGGGTTGATAGAAGAGATAGAGAAGATCCAACGGAGAACAGCGCGCTTCGTTACACGATCATTTAGTAATGGCGAAAGCGTTACGGAGATGATAGATAAACTCCAGTGGAAGACTCTGCAGTAGAGACGCTCAGTAGCTCGGTACGTCCTTTTGTTAAAGCTCCGAGAACATACCTTCACCGAAGAGTCAAGCAGTATATTGCTCCCTCCTACGTATATCTCGCGAAGAGACCATGGGGATAGAATCAGAGAGATTAGAGCCCACACGGAAGCATACCGACAATCCTTCTTTCCACGTACAATACGAGACTGGAATAGAAGGGAGAACCGATAGAGGTACTCAGGGTACCCTCCGCCACACACCGTCAGGTGGCTTGCTGAGTATGGATGTAGACGTAGATGCAAGAGGAAATGAGCCACTTGCGAACCGCTTTCCAGAAAAATGGCTACGCTGGCAAGGAGGAAATTAAGCACTCCATCCCAGAAGAAAAGTGTCCTACAACGAGGCACAACAACAACCATCGCTGGGGACAGTTTTTCTTGCATTCATCCACAATATTACGGACCGTATCGGGAAAGTGCTGGCCAAGTTCAGAGTTGAAACAACCTTCAGACCCACCAAGAAGGTTAGTGAATGCTTAAGATCGGCGAAAGATGCACGACACCCTTTAGCTACTCCTGGTGTGTATAAGATTCCGTGTAGTTGTGGGAATGTTTACATTGGAACCACAAAAAGAAGTATCAATACTCGCCTAACTCAATATAAAAGAAACTGTCGACTGGGACACACGGACAAATCGGCTGTAGCGGAACATGTTTTTGTAACGGGTGACCATGAAATAAAATTTTGTGAGACGAGCGTGCTAGCTAAGACATCGCATTATTATGCACTTATGTATAGAGAGGCTGTATACATTTTAAAACACCACAATAATTTTAACATGAAAGAAGAAGGCTGGAAATTAAATAAGATATGGCGATAGACTTTGCACCAAAGATGTGACAAACGATTACCTTCTATCGAGATTAATGACGTCAGCCAGAGATAGTTTTACGTGACGAATGGTGGCGCCCTCTACACGCTCTATATAAACAGGACCTCCACGGCCTAGCAGCCAGTCGTAGACGCACCTCAGATGATGTTGCCCGCAGCTGGCAACGGAACGTCAGGGAGAAGTATTTCTACTATGGGACCACGGCCGCTTAGCCCGGAAGTTTTAATTACTGAAGACGCCGGCGGTGAAAGCCTACACGCTATGACTGCCGCTGTCCGTTTGAAACAGATTTGAAACCAAAGACATTGTCATTCGTCCCTATACCTCAGTATGTCAGAGAGTTGACAGACCGCTGAACGGGGCACTTGACTGTTTGCGTCTGCAGGAGTCAGAGTTTAGCGGCCTGCCGCACGGCGGCGGCACAGTACGCCTCCCAGGGGTTGTCCGGGGCGGCGGTGAGTGGCCCTCGGCTCTCGGCCCTCGGCTCTCGGCCCTCGGCCCTCAGTGCGGGTGCGGGGCCGCCCCCGCCCGGCCACCGGGGCGCCAGTAATTACACGCTGGCCAAGCCGGCCGCGGCAATTACACGCGGCCCCAGTAATTTGCAGTCGCTGGCCGGGCTACACGCGTCACGCTGCCGGCCGCTGGATCACAGCGCATTGGCCTCTGACGCCGACGGGCGAAGCTACCCGATTACGTAGAATTACCTTTCCATATCGTCCGACCGGACGTAAAAGGCATCCTGTTCCATTCTGTTCCCCTCTTCCTACAGCCAGATCAGAGCTACGTCTGTACAAACTAGACGCTCCGACTGTCGGTTGTCACATTATGCTCAGAAGCGTTGCTTACGCAGTTTCAAATTTTCCTACACTTGAGACTCCTATTATGCTCTCGAGGGTCTGTTAGTTGCTTCACAAGCTGAGAACAACCTCTGTGATTCATGCTCGTCTTAAAGGGAGCTATACTGTTCTCTGGATCACGAACACTTGCTTCTCCTTGATTAACATTTTTACATGCTACATTCATATTGTACGCAAACATACTACCAGTAAATTCTCAATTCGCGTATTTATAAATTTACTTGCTGACAATTCTGCTTTTCTCGGTATTCATTCTTTGAATTTTCTATTAGAAATGAAAACAATGGAAAAGAAACAAAACGAAATGTATTTGTAGTGTAATATCCCGGACAGTTTCTGCACACGGGCTACATCTGCTTCGCGTGTCTACAACGCGGTCGCACGGTATTAGCCGAACGGTCTTGGACGCTTGAGTCATAGAGTGTGCGTCTGGACCCGGCGGAGGTTCGAGTCCTCCCTCGGGCATGGGTGTGCGTGATTGTCCTCAGGATAATTTAGATTAAGTAGTGTGTACGCTTAGGGACTGATGACCTTAGCAGTTGAGTCCCATAAGATTTCACACACATTTTAACATTTTTTTTCTACAACACGATTTTGTAAACGTCTCTATGGCATTATAGATTGCAATTGTTTCCTTCTACTGACGTTTCCGCTTCACAGCTAAAATTTGCCGAAAGCGCTGTCAGGTGTTAGGGATTTCCTTAAATTGACTTAACTGTAGGAATTTCTAGTAGTAATTAATAATTGTGTCAAGACTTTATGCATGATGCGACATTTTTTCAAGCATCTCTGTGTTTAAGATGTCGCATCCCTTTAACTAGGTGACGTTCAATGGTGTATTTGAGTAGGTGAATTCACTCTAATTCGTCGATACTGTATGCAAAATGTGTTCCGAACAGAGCTAGTACTAAAGAAGTAATAAATTTAAACGTCAAGCACAGAGCAGAAGCTTTCCACGTATATAAATGTGTATGGTCTCATATATCCTGGACTATGAAAAGACAGGAAATTCGTACCTCTATGGCGATTGTTGTTTGACAGTAGGGATATGTGTACGAGGTTTGGTTGAAATCCGTCGTTGGTTTATCGGTTATCATGTGCAATATACATAAGGGCACCAACACATACACACACACACACACACACACACACACACATATATATATATATATATATATATATATACGTTTTAGCTTAGTAGATATGATAATGCGTTAATGCGGAAGCGATTAACGCTGGAGAACAGTTAGCTACAATTTTGGCCACCAGGTGCAAATCTGGCAGTGAACACTGTTTGCTTGACAGTATCGCATCCACGTCAATATTTGGCGGGCCATAACTTGACTGAACAGTACGGCTAGGTAGAAGGGAGGCCGTTTGCTGTTAGTGAATCTGTTTCGTGTGAACGGCAGCAATTACAGTGCTGCATTGGGAGAGTACTGCCGAGTCAAAGGTCTGTTTGGAGACCCAATATCATTCAATGGTTTAATGAAAATGATAGTGAAATTAAAAAACACGAGTGAGCCTGGTGTGGCAGCTGGAAAACGATGGCTTCCTGTCCCTTTGGAAGTTACTGACGAGATGATGATGCTATATGAAGATGGTATCTGTTCTTTCGTACATGTCCAAATACCATCGGTGACCATGCAGCACTCTAGAATGGAAAGATAATTAAATGGTCGAAAGAACAGATACCACCTTCACGTAGTTAAGGGTAACTGGCCATTGACCTTCTTCCTCTGCGAGGATGCACTCGTATTGCCCGACGTCTTACGGGACTCGGTAAGATTGTCTGTCGCGGGTAATGAGTGTAATGGGCAGGGGCACTACGAATGGAGTGTGTGGACATCAAGTTGGTAATTAGAGTCTCATGGGGAGCGGTCAAGGGATAAATCCCGGCAGTCGCACTATCCTATGTGCCCTCTATGGCTCAGACGGGTAGAGCGTCTGGCACGTAGCCAGGAAATTACGGGTTCGAGTCCCGGTCGGGGCACACATTTTTAAGTGTCCCGGTTAACGTAAACCGATGCCTGTTGGCAGTGTAGGGTCGTGATTTAATAATCATTCCAGTTCCTGACGAGGTTGCTTTTGCCGTAAATGACTAGGCAGCACCTGCCCCAGATAGTGACAGTGCTCGTGCAGAGAGTTGTCCATCCCCTGGTCAACAGTTCGGACAATTTTCCACTCTCTTTTACTCTGGTACTCGTAAGGGATCAAGACCCTCCAGCAACTGAAACTCATGATCCACAACAACGTTCTGAAATTTCTATTCGCATTATAATATCAGTCGAAGTTATGACATCTGGACAGCTATATTCTTTGCAGTGACAATGCCTATTTTCCACTGAATGGTGCAGTGAATACACAGAACTGCCGAAGTTAGAGTTCATCTGCGTGCTGTGCACGAAGAGCCATTGCACTCGCCGTATGTGACTATGACTTATGTGGTATGAATTGACGGGGATATAAATTTTCAGTCCGTTCCTCTTTGACGAGAATACAACAGATGGCCATCACTTATACCATGACGACTGAATGTGACCGAGACCTCCCTTATCCAGCATGTGATTCCTGCTTTCGAAGAGCGCAACTGGATGTAATCCGCTGTTTACATGCAAGGTGAGGCAACACTTCATGTCGCTCACTTAATGCAGCCTTCCATGAACGTGTTACCTCCAGAATTTTTTACCAGGTGTATGGCTCGCAGCATCACCTGTTCTAAATCCGTGTGGCTTTTGGCTTTGGGGATATCTAAGAGAATACCTTTACGAGGAAGAGGTTCGATCTCTATCTGATCGGAATGCTATCATATAGCAACACGCTGCTGAAATTACTACAGAAACTGTTTCCCAATTCGACCTTTTATGGTCTTCCTTGCACCGTCTTAATCGAGCACTTACGAATTGTAAAACTGTTTTTTTTTTGTTTTGTTGTAAAGGGAGGTAAAAAGGAAATGACAAGTATTTTGGACAGGTCAGGAAAACTGCTGGTGAATCCTGTGGATGTCTTGGGCAGATGGAGGGAATATTTTGAAGAGTTGCTCAATGTAGGTGAAAATACGATCAGCAACGTTTCAATTTCGAGGTAGAATGGGATAGGAATGACGATGGAAATAGGATCACATTTCAGGAACTGGAAAAATGGTCAGTAGATTGCTGTGCAGTAAAGCAGCTGGGGTGGATGAATTTAAGTCGGAACTCATCATTGTCAAGTCTTAAATGGCTACACAGGATAATTGAAATGGCCTGGGAGTCTGGACAGGTTCCATCAGACTGGACAAAAGCAGTAATCACACCAATCTTTAAACATGGAAACAGAAAACAACTACAGAGATATCTCTTTAATCTTCGTCGTGGGTAAAATCTTCTGAGGTATTGTTGAAAGTAAAGTGCGAATATTAGTTGAGGACAAATTAGATGTGAATCAGTGTGGGTTTAGGCCTGTTAGAGGTTGTCAGGGCCAGATCTTTAGCTTACGGCAAATAATGGAGAAGTGTTATGAGTGGCACAGGGAACTGTATCTATGCTTTATAGATCTAGAAAAGGCATATGACCGGGTTCCTAGGAGGAAGTTATTGTCTGTTCTACGAGATTATGGAATAGGAGGCAAACTTTTCCAAGCAATTAATGGTCTTTACATGGATAGTCAGGCAGCAGTTAGAGTTGACGATAAATTGAGTTCATGGTTCAGAGTAGTTTCAGGGGTAAGACAAGGCTGCAACCTTGTTTCCACTGTTGTTCATATTATTTATGAATCATATGTTGAAAACAATAGACTGGCTGGGTGATATCAATATATGTGAACACAAAATAACCAGTCTTGCATATGCGGATGACTTAGTTGTGATGGCAGATTCGATTGAAAGTTTGCAAAGTAATGTTTCAGAGGTAGATCAGAAATGTAAGGACTATGGTATGAAGATTAGCATCTCAAAAACGAAAGTAGTGTCAGTGGGAAAGAAATATAAACGGATTGAGTGCCAAATAGGAGGAACAAAGTTAGAAGAGGTGGACAGTTTCAAGTACTTAGGATGCATATTCTCACAGGATGGCAACATAGTGAAAGAACTGGAAGCGAGGTGTAGCAAAGCTAATGCAGTGAGCGCTCAGCTTCGATCTACTCTCTTCTGCAAGAAGGAAGTCAGTACCAAGACTAAGTTATCTGTGCACCGTTCAATCTTTCGACCAACTTTGTTGTATGGGAGCGAAAGCTGGATGGATTCAGGTTACCTTCCCGAATGAGATTTTCACTCTGCAGCGAAGTGTGAGCTGATATGAAACTTCCTGGCAGATTAAAACTTTGGGCCCGACCGAGACTCGAACTCGGGACCTTTGCCTTTCGTGGGCAAGTGCTCTACCATCTGAGCAACCGAAGCACGACTCACGCCCGGTACTCACAGCTTTATTTCTGCCAGTATCCGTCTCCTACCTTCCAAACTTTACAGAAGCTCTCCTGCGAACCTTGCAGAACTAGCACTCCTGAAAGAAAGGATATTGCGGAGATACTGGCAGAAGTAAAGCTGTGAGTACCGGGCGTGAGTCGTGCTTCGGTCGCTCAGATGGTAGAGCACTTGCCCGCGAAAGGCAAAGGTCCCTATTTCGAGTCTCGGTCGGGCACACAGTTTTAATCTGCCAGGAAGTTTCAGGTTACCTTATCAACAAGGTTGAGGTTACGGATATGAAAGTAGCTAGGATCATTGCAGGTACTAGTAGATGAGAACAATGGCAGGAGGGTGTCCACAAAGACGAAATCAAAGGAAAAACTGGAAATGAACTCTATAGATGTAGCAGTCAGGGCGAACAGGCTTAGATGTTGGGGTCATGTTACACGCATGGGAGAAGCGAGGTTACCCAAGAGACTCATGGGCTCAGCAGTAGAGGGTAGGAGGAGTCGGGGCAGCCCAAGGAGAAGCTACCTGGATTCAGCTAAGAACGATTTAGAAGTAATAGGTTTAACATCAGAAGAGGCGCCAATGTTAGCACTGAATAAGGGATCATGGAGGAATTTTATAAGGGGGCTATGCTCCAGGCTGAACGCTGAAAGGCATAATCAGTCTTAAATGATGATGATGGTGATGATGATGATGTAAATTTTACCTAACAGTTTCTTGCAGTTTAACAGTTTAAAATGAACAATTCCACCATATGTATTCGTGAGGTCTTCTATCTGCGAAACTACTGTGATTGTAAGGGTAAAGTTTAGATCGAATTGTCAAATTAAGCGTTACGTTTACAACTGTATTTTTCCTTTCATTACTCTCGGACAAAAGTTTAAAATCATAAGGGTAACGAAATAGCTGACTAAGCTGGTAGCGTAGTAGTGTTATCAATAGAGATCAGAAAAGGTCGAATATCGGGTATAGTTCAGGTAGACGTTAATTTTTTACGGTGCTGGTAGGACGGAATGTGATGTGTACCATATTAAAAACCCTGAGTGGTGTGGGAGTAGAGGTGTGTAGCCCAATCGAAAACGTATCCCTTTACGAAATATAACTACAGTAAAGCTGCTAAAAATAGACTGTCTAATTATTTCTGTGTGACTAATCATTTGCGCAGAGCGGGTGAGTATATATGGAAGGCCAATGCATGGTTTTTGAGGGTGAGAAATAACATTGCGGGTTGCATAAAACTACATCGTTAGGGGCAGCTGAATTACACTATATATTATTACCGCGATGGTAACGCGCGTTGGATAATTTTTCAGGTTTTTTTTTAGAATGTGTGATATTGAGCACGCCTGTGGTCAGTGAGTAGTTATTTGCATCTGCTGCTCATGAATTTCCGTGTCATTTTCCTTGTACATGGGCGTTAGGAAATACAAAGTGTGGTTAAGTCAGCATGCCATTTATCTATCCTGAAGAGGTGAGACGCATTTATGCCGATAGGGCAGTTGAAGACCTTAACTGCAATTCGTCTTCGTTTGTGTTAAAAGCCCTTTTACACTTGTCGGCCGTTGTGGCCGAGCGGTTCTAGGCACCTAAGTCCGGACCGCCCGACCGTTACTGTGGGAGGTTCGAATCCTGCCTCGTGCATGGATGTGTGTAAGGTCCTTAGGGTAGTTAGATTTAAGTAGTTCTAAGTTCTAGGGGACTGATGACCTCAGATGTTAAGTGCCATAGTGCTCAGAGCCATGTTAACCATTTTTTGTGCTTACTGTCCCTAAAATATGTCACTATTACAGTTCGTCACAGAGAAGTAATAAACACGGTGCTACAATGTCGTGTTTCATTTAGTACTTTTACTGCGTAAGCAGTGAAAAAACTGTAAGCAATAAACATATATCCTTTCACCATTTAGTAGGAGTTGTCAGCGAGATAAAATCTCGTCAGGGTTTGAAATTATGTGTAAAGTACACTGAATAGCCGAGGAAACTGGTACACAAGCCTTATATTAAGTAGGAACCCCGCGAGCACGCAGAATACTTTGCTTTCCATTGTTTGGAAGGAGGCAGTAGGATCAAAGTAAGAAAAAAATTCTGTAAACATGGGCTCTAATACGCATATCTTAAGAGCTATGAGCACTTGTGATGTGGAAGGGATGTTTTTCACATTATCGAAGATGAACTGGTGTTCATAGCTCTTACGGTATGCAGAGTGTTTATTCGACCTTTTGATCTTGGTTCCGTCATAATACCCCCTCGCAAAATATGGAAAGCAAAAATGTTATAGTTGAAGAGATGGATTTCATTGTATCAAATGTGAACAAGTGCTCACAGAGCTTAACGCATTTTAGACACCACGTTTAATAGATATTTCGTTCTTGTTTTGGAGTAAAGAACCTACCCGTAAACCTATATAGTGCGTTCTTTTGGACACACTGTACAAGTAAATACCAGGGCGACGCAGAGTTTCTCCGCTGGTACCACTGATTTACCAGTGTCACAAAAAAATTGTTATACGTCCAATAGGGAAGTAAATTGAAATGAAAACGACAATATGTTAAGGAAAATAAGACTTTGAGTTTCTGAGAGGAAAACATAGAAAACTCGAAGAGGCGACAGAAACAACGGTGAAATACGTGAAAACAGGTGGATAAAAGTGTTAGTATTCTCCAGTATCGTGAATCGTTTCTTCGAAAGAATTTTCTGTAACAAATTATCGCGGAATAAATCCATAGGAATGATCATTTTGACATACTGGTTGTACCGAAAGTTGACGGTAAGAGGTTTCATCGCCACTGCGAATCGTGCGCTTAGCAACAGTACACTATTTTCGTCGGTCGCTACCGGCCCTTGGTACAACGCGTGGGCAGGACTAGTGCGCGCCGCACACCAGCGCGCATGCGCGAGCGGTGTCCGTGACCTGCGGCCGCTTTCGGTGGACAGTGACCGCGGCCGAGCCACGACGAACTTTTTATCCGCGTCCTGCCATCTTCTCGGCGCCGTTGCCCGTAACTACTACCAGCATTACGGGGTAGCTCAAACGGAAGGGCTGTGGAAATTTCCTAGATGGAGCTGTTCATTCCGAAAAAAGGATCTGTTACGTTATAGACAGACAGAGTTACTCGAAAATATAATTTCGATATGCTCAGTAATTTATTTATATTTCTCTCGTTCTTCGTATTAGATAGTACGAAACGTCTGTGACCTTGTGGAAAGTAAATGAAAACCACTTTAAATGTTCTACATTTCTCTCGACTTTATTCTGAAATACTATCATCGGTTTCGTTGAATTCAGACGTCCTGGGTTCAAGGACGTTCTCTAACGTATTTAAGGAAGCTGTTGTCTGCCAAACGTTTAGCCAGAAAAACTTCTTCCTTAAAGGTGAGCATCACTTACGAGAATTCCTAACTACGTATGACATGCGAAGTCTTCAACAAAGTATTACAGGCTTCTTTGTATTTAATACAACTGCGGAAAACTGACGTTATTTTGAAAACTTCCACAATGTTTTTCTTGTTTTACATGATCGAGTCCTTTCACGGTCTACAGACATGTAATTTTGTGCACCGCCTATCGTTGTTTCCATATTGTAGAAGAAGTTACACTGACATGTTAATCTTCTGTCCTTAAACTCTGAAGGCGTCGGACGTCTTCTCTTCACTTAATTGATAATTTAATTAAAGGGAAAGGGAATGTGACAAAGGTACAGACCATTTAAGTATTTTCTTCAGGCTACTGTTCATAGCTCAATATATTTCTTGAAATACATGTTGAACGCTGTGGCACTTTGCAACTCAATTTATTCACGACCGTTTTCAGTCATATAACGAACATTACAGTGCAAAAGTATGTGTTGCAAAGACTGCATTACATGGTATTCGTGCTTTTAAACATGATGTGAAGAACATTGCATGACTTGAAGAAGAAAGTGTAAGAAATATAAGTACTCAGCATGACAGCAGAGGTTCAAGCAATAACAGGTAGTCTATAGTGAAACTGCAGACAACCCTGTAGGTGGGGCAAACACAGCTATGAGTATTTATCTTCCACGAAACCGATAATGGTACAGTAATAAAGGACCAAAATACAGCCGAAGTGGATATTAAAATCCAAAACTAATGAAACTTTCTAGCAGATTCAAACTGTGAGCCGATCAGAGACATCCCCCAGGCTGTGGCTAAGCCATTTCTCCGCAATAACGATTCTTTCAGAAGCGCTAGTCTTGTAAAACTCAGTAGAATTTCTGTTAAGTTGGGGAGGTAGGAGAAGAGGTACTGGTGGAAGTAAAGATATGAGGACGGGTCGTGACTCGTGCTTGGATAACTTAGTCGGCAGAGCAAGTATCAGCGAAATGCACAGGTCCCGAGTTCGTTTCAGACCGTCATACAGATTTCATCTCCCATGAAGTTACATATCAGCGCACACTCTTCTACAGAGTGAAATTTTCGTCCTGGAGACTACTACTTGTTGTTGCTTCTGTCACTGCTGTAACGCTGAGTACGTATGGTTCTTATGTTATTGAAGTTGTGCCATGTTATTCAGGTCATGTTTAAAGGCATCGGTGCTCAAGTGATTGAAGCTGGTCGTGAATAAATTAAGTTACAAGACAGTACAGTGTTCATCATGCATTTCAACAAATTACGCATCAATGTTAGTTGGTCATACAATTAACTTTCATTGGACTGAAAAAAAGAAACGTATGTGAGGTAGTCGTGTAGTTCTGCACAGTGCACTCAGGTTCCTGAGCGACTTGGCTGGTAACCACCTGGCTGCTGAATAAGGAATGATATATTGAATATATCGAAATGAAATGAAAAATAATACGAGACTACGACCAGTGGCTAAGACCATCCTCTACAGGAGGTCAATATACCCATGTTACACTATGTGTACAAAATTATCCTGACACCCCCAAAACAAACGTCTTTCATATTAGGTGCATTGTGCTGGCACCTACTGCCAGGTGCTCCATATCAGTGACTTCAGTAGTCATTAGAAATCGTAAGAGATCAGAATGGGGCGCTCCGCGGGACTCACAGATTTCGAACGTGTTCAGGTGACTGGGTGCCACTTGCGTCATACGTCTGCACGCGTGACTTCCTCACACCTAAACATCCATAGGTCTTCTGTTTCCGATAAGATAGTGAAGTGGAAACGTGAAGGGACACATACAGCACAAAAGCGCACAAGCGAACCTCGTCTGTTGACTGACAGAGACAGCCGACAGTTCAAGAGGGTCATAGTGAGGAATAGGCTGACATCTATCCACACCCTTACACAGGAATTCCACACTGCCTCAGGATCCAGTGCAATTACTATAAAGACTATGACAGTTAGGCGGGAGGTGACAAAACTTGGATTTCATGGCCGCGCGGCTGCTCATAAGCCACACATCCCGACAGTAAACGCCATACGACGCCTCGATTTGGTGTAAGAAGCGTAGACTGGACAACTGAACAGTGGAAAAACGTTTTGTGGAGTGACAAATGACGGTACATAATGTGGCGATCAGATGGCACGGCGAGGGTATGGCGAACGTCCGGTGAACGCCATCCGCCAGCGTGTGTAGTGCCAACAGTAAAATTCGGAGGCGGTGATATTATGGTGTGATAGTGTTTTTTATGGAGGGGGCTTGCACCTCTTGTTGTTTTGCGTGGTACTATCACAGCACAGACCTAAATTGATGTTTTAAGTACCTTCCTGCTTCCCACTGTTGACGAGCAATTTGGTGATGGGTATGGCATCTTTCAACACGATTGACCACATGTTCATAATTTACGGTCTATGGTGGAGTGGCTGGACGACAATAACATCTCTGTAATGGGCTGGCCTGCACAGAATCCTGGCCAGAATCCTACAGATCACCTTAGTGATGTTTTGGAACGGCGACTTCGTGCCAGGCCTCACTGACTGACATCGATACCACTCCTCAGCGCAGCACTCGGTGAAGAATGAGCTGCCATTCCCCAAGAAGCCTTCCAGCACCTGCTACAATGAAAGCTGTCATCAAGGCTAAGGTTCGGCAAAACCATACTGAATTCTAGCATTACCGATGGAGGGCGCCACGAACTTATAAGACATTTTAGCTATGTGTCTGGATACTTTTGGTCACATAGTGTACATTATGCCTCACCATACCCCACTGAGACCACCATAACAATAATATTCGACAATGTTCGTGGATACAATACGAGATACCACCTATCACGATGTGATGATATATGTAGCCATGTCGAACATGATCGTCTGGGTGGTCCAGGTGTAATGGAGTGGGGAGGCATACTTTTGGTTGGACGTACTCCCCTTCAAATTCTGAAGACGGTATACTCGCTAATCAGCATGCTTGTGACACTGTACTAACTCCCACGTGTGTCTTATCAGGTAAACATTTAACATCGACTCAATTTATATATATGCAATCGTGCTACCGCTTCGAATTGGGCAAGTGGAGGAGTTCTTGAAACTAGAGGATACTCGGCGAATGGGTGGCCTGACCGTTCCGCCGACTTAAACCCCAGCGTGCACGTGTGATATGTGTTATGAAGACGTATTGCGGAACGTATACATTCACCAACGACTATTCAGCAGCTGTCAAACGCTCTGTTGGAGGAATGAGACGCCCCACCAGAAGAGCACCTGACTAGCCTTTCGACCAACAAGGGTGTACGTTGCAGGTTGGTTAGCTGGTTGGTTTGGAGAGAAAGGGACAAAACTACAGGTTCATCAGTCCCTTTATCCACATGCAAACATGTCGTAGAATGAGACCAACCCCCAAAACAGTCTCTGAAGTAAGAAAGGCGCGAAGCTAACACACTGAAAGAGAAAATGAAAGAGGCAAGACAAAAGGGGAGAACGTGCACCAAAAGAAATAGATGGGTAAATGGTATTCAAATAATACAACAAATTGTTTGGGCTGGCTGATTACAAGAAGAAAAAAGGGCGAGCCAGCAACTCTGCAACATGATAACTTTTAACATTTCAGCTAGTCAGCAATCGTGAATAATGTTCTTCTTCCATGTGGCTATCATCCACATCTGCAAATTGTAGCCACTCTGTGGAGGACTTTTACCCTTCCCATCACATTGCCAACAGTGTTGATGCCAATCACATCGATGAAAACGATTTCTCAATGTGCGCACGTGCATTCCTTTCCGACATTCTCATAGCCTAGCTGCCGGCGCCAGCTCAGTTTACCGGAGAGACCGTGGCTCGCCGGACGTTGGCTGGGGTGAGGAAACACGCTTCGGACATTTGGATGTTTGAACTTAGTATACCTATTGACATGGTACATCGTCATCAAACGACAATGGAGTCCCAGCAAGTGGCTCGCATGGATGGCCACCACACGTTCATTGTCTCCGTGATAACACGTAGTTTATTTGCTGTTCCGAGGGTGTGCTATTCAGAAGTCCAGATTCTAAAGACTTTAGAGTAAGAGAAATTCGAAATCAGTCTCTGGTGGACCAACCTGCAAAGTTGGTATGCGGTAACCTGTTACGTCAGCCTGTCAGTGAGTTCATTGCCTGGGATTCTGACTTGTCCTAGGGTCCCAACGAGGGACACTGTTTCCGAGGGCATAAAGAGACTCTAGGATAGTTATCACCAAAGGATGGTGAGGGAAGCGTTAGAGCTTGTATGGTGCTTAAGGAGTAACTGAAGATGACCAAGGTTTCACCTACATCGGAGTGGATATGCTCAAGCGCGTGAGAGATAGCTATAATTCTGCAATGAAAGTACTTCAGCCATCCGGCAAGGAAAGCTCCTCAGTAAGTCCAATGTGAGTGTAAGCGAAGCCAACGTGAGCATCGACCACCGAGCCATTTTTGAAGACTATTTCTGAGGACTGCAACTCGCCGAGAATAGAGAAAAATAGCCAGCCAACTGTTATATTAATATAATCACCTTCATCTGTATTCACCATTTACTTAATTTATCTTTGAATCATTCTGCCGATTCCGTTCCTATAAAATTGGAATATTACATTCCATTGAGATAAGGACATTTGACTCTGATCACAAGGTCAAATTTGGATAACGAAAGAGAAAGGAACTATTTCATAAATATTTACATGCGAATCTCTTCCTGGTATTTATCTCAACGGAGTTGGGTAAACCGTAGAAAATGAAAACCAGGGAGCCTCGGTGGGAATTTAACATACACTTCTGCCAAATAGGAACTTAACCCACAAAGCCTCATTCCAATTAATTCGTAGTTTACTTTTACGACCTCAAGGAGTATGCAGTTTCTGAATGCGTTTCCGTTATACTTAGATTTATCCTAGGTAATTTTCTTTCTGTTACTACATGACTTCTTCCACAAAAGGGATGAAATACTTTATTCCTGTCTTATACCCTTCGATTTTCTTGAGCTTCATCTTTGCTTGTCCTTTTTTTTTGCATTGTGGCTAATACCATTCCTGTACTTCGGCCAAAGTGGTCTCAGTACTTGCAACCATTTTTATTCCACTTGCATATTTCATTTAGGCCTACAAAAGGGAATTGTTTTGTAGTATTATACTACCTGAAGATATGAAAATCACCTTAATTTTAGTTAATGTCTTCGGATTTTGATATAATGCTTCCCGCTTCTACAGTGGAGCCTGCTAATGCCCACCACTGCGATAGTGTTCAGTCTGGAACGAAGGAGCTCATACAAATTTATTTATTTATGCATTTATTACATCTGACAAAAAGTAATGCTGCATCACTGGCATTTATGAGTAAAGTGAACGGTGTAGTGGTGTCAAGTTCCCGATAACAGTCGTCTAAATTAATTAACGTTTCGCCCATAATCATTATGTACTGCCATGAAAATAATGTCTGATGTGCAACTCGTTCGAATGTTCTTGATAATGTGCAAGTGAAGTAGACAATCATCCGAGTCCTTCATTCTTATCGCTGGTAGCAACATAGTAATTAAGGCTACTTGAAGTTAACAAGGCACCACGCCCTGGCGGAATTCCACTTAAACATTGCAGTCAATACGCCATGGAATGAGCTGATTTCTTGGCTCATATTTGTGGAGAACTGCTTGCGCGGTGAATAGTCCCCTGTCACCGAAAGACAAAGCAGATCACTGATTTTTACGAAAAGACTAAAACGTCGGATGCACAGAATTAAAGGCCATTACCGCTGACGTCTGTTTCTTGCATATTCCTAGAGAATACTCTCAGGTCAAACAACATGACGCCAGTGAGGAAAAAAAATTCAAATAATCCGCACATATAAGGATAAAACTCTCTTATCAAACACAGCTTCATTTTTCTTACACTGTATCTTGCAGAAAGTAAATGCAGACGAACACGTAATTGCGAGATTTCTCAAATGTGTTCAACTGCGTGCCACTTGATCTGATCCTAACTTAAACAGGATCCTACTATGTGTATTCATAAATACGATTAGCTCGAAGAATATTTAACCAATAGAAATTAAAGCGTTATAACCTCCTTCTAGCCGGCGTAGTGCAGGAATATGATGTAGCATGAATTCAGTTAGTCGTTGGAGGCTCGGTGCAGAAATATTGAGCAATTATGCCATAACTGCGAAGTGTTGTCCGTGCAAGATTTTGTGAACGAAGTGACTTCTCGATTATGTCCTGAAAGTTACCTTTAAAATAATTCTAGTAATTTAGTTTGGGATTTGTACTGTCTTGATTGTCCGCAGCTCGTGGTCTTGCGGTAGCGTTCTCGCTTCCCGCGCACGGGGTCCCGTGTCCGATTCCCGGCGTCGTCAGGGATTGTTCCTGCCTCGAGATGACTGGGTGTTTTGTGTCGTCTTAATCATCATCATTCGTCCCCATTACGGTCAGAGGAAGGCAATGGCAAGCCACCTCCACTAGGACCAAGCCTAGTGCGGAGGTGTGGGTCTCCCGCAGCGTCTCCTACGCTCCTTGGAGTATGGGACCTCACCATCATCACTGTCTTGGTTGGACGGTTGAGAGTTTGCTGTTGTTTAGCTTTGCCTGTCGTGCATTTACAACTGCGAGAGAAACCGAATATATAGCCACCTGCGAGAATACTACATGAGTTTGGCCCTGTTCTATAATATTTCTAAAAATATGGAAAATGATTAAATTGGTCCCTGCACATTAATGACCTGCCTAATAATGCTGATCATGAAATAGTTCCTGTGCGCTGTCAATTTTCGTAGCAAACTGATAACGCAAAATGAGAATATCTTACCTAGTAAATTAATAGCCCGGAATCGTGGTGCTCGCTGCTCTCTAGTGCGCCAGCAGCAAAATTCCAACTACAGGTGCTGAGAGCCTAGTGCAATGCTCCATACAACAAGTGAACTATTTTATATACATCATTGAGTGAGACACTTCTTCAAATGAAAGTGACTTGGGTCGAGTATGTCGACATTGCTCTTAGGTGAAACATTGCTTTACAAAACTATTTCTAAATTGATATATTATTACTTGTATGCCATTCATGCTACAACACTAATTTACACTGACAGAGAACAACATTGATACCAAGTTATTACTCCCACATAAGTTAGATACATCATTAATAAACATGAAAAGTACTTTAATGTGAAAATTACGCAATCCTTAATGTAAAATTTAAAATTCCCTGATATGGATTCCAGAAATGCAAATAACAAACTCCTAATAAATCTGTTTCACTATCCCACGGCTTCTCCGGCCAGAATTTTGCAGTTTGATCTTTAGATATGGCAAAGATTGTAATAAAAAATTCGTCTGCTCAGTATTACACAAAAGTAAAGTAGGAAGTTATACAATTTACCATAGAGAAACATAAAATGATTACAGAATATACAATATAATTATGTCTTGTGCATAAATGCACTCTAAAGAAGTCGTGAAAAACTTTTTATGTTTTGTGATTAGTGGTGCTCAGTCACAAATAAATTAATTTCGGAAAACCTTTTTACACCTCATGTTCCGGTGCACTCGAAGCAAAGTTAAAAATGGTGCTTACATTGGTGCTCAGGTACACACAGAATGCGTTACATTTTGTTTGACTGGAGTGTGCACATTTAAAGAAAATTGCGCAATAGTGTGCACTAGTTATGAAGTCATAAACTGTGGGAAAAAATTACATTCATGACATTATTTTTGTAGTTATTCTGCACAAAATCTCGTCAGACTAACTGTGACTTCATTGTCTTTTAGTCGTAGCAAATATATATTGAAGCAATACCTTTTATTGGTTGTTTTACACGAAGCACTTGACATGAGTGTACACAGTACAATACAAAGAAGTGTGTTTTAGCACTTATAACTTTGTAATAAAAGCGTTGAATTGTGATTGTCAGGCATCAAGGAGCAGAATGAGTGGTTGCAGTACTTGTCCATAATATGAGTAAATCCAGTGACAGCTCAGACTCAGATCACTCACAAAATATACTATCACATCATTTTCACCAAACGTCTGTGGAGTCATCCAAACGTATGATAATGGATGTGGAAGGTCGTGGTAAAGAAAACTTTCTCAATGTGTCGAACTTTCTCACAGTGCAGTGAGTAACTGAGTCCACGAATACGCTGCTTTCACAAAGTACACGAAGTTCAATACAGTGAAATAAAATTTAGGGAATACATTTGTCTAAACTTACATTTGGTAAATTCTGAGATCACATTACAAAGGCTAACAAACATTTCTTACGAACATCGAATTTACAATTTATACACATGTGTCGGTAGTGACACCTCAAACAGAATAACTAAAATCGAAATGTGTTTTATGCTGTGAGAGGAAAGAGCATTAAACTACAGTAATCATTACATGTACAGTGCATTGTGATAATATCAATAGGTAGACATTGTTTCAGTTTATTTAATTTTTACATAAGTGTGTATGGACCACTCGTGTTATCGTGCATGAGTACAATAGCGATTCCTGCAGAGTATGTGCTTTTTTCTTTTTTACTCGAGTAAATGCGCTTAAAAACACAGGCTAAAGCGAACGAAAAGCATAGAATGGGCAAAATATTTAGCTACTATAGAAAAACACTAATTATTACATTTGTCTGTCGATTGTCAATCACAAAACATAAAGAAAATTAAAATGTGATCACAAAACCTTTGCCATTCGGGGTGGCCGAGACGTTCTAGGCGCTACAGTCAGGAACTGAGCGACCGCTACGGTCGCACGTTCGAATCCTGCATCTGGCATGGATGTGTGTGATGTCCTTAGGTTAGTTAGGTTTAATTAGTTCCAAGTTCTAGGGGACTGATGACCTTAGAAGTTAAGTTCCATAGTGCTCAGAGCCATTTGAACCACAAAAACGTAATCTATGCTCGTATCTTTTACTAATAATTACCCCAAATTCAAAATCTAAGTGGTATCAAGAAGAGTACTAAATAACCACGAACAATCAATGTAAACATACAGAACGAAATTTATTAAGACATTATGTTGCCCTGATTAAGTTAGCTCAGTATGGCTGAAAAAGTAAAAGAAATGGTATTAGACCGTGAAAGAGAAAAAATCCATTAGAACAAGAAGTCACAAATTCATCAAAGCAAGTACGTGGCATTAATCGTCTTCAGTTCCTCACGTTTCTGCTCACAAAGAAAAAGAATGCATGTTGTTGAAACAAACTGATTTTCTTCACAAAGCAAAAATAAGCATATTGCTGAAAACAAAGTGGTTACCTTCCTGTAAATTTAAGAACTTTTATTATTGGTTTGCAACACTTTATCATAATCAGTCAGAGAAACACATCAAAACACAATCAGAAAACACGCACCAAGGGTGAAATCGTCATTTAGTCCCTAACTATCGATGACGTTCACATGCCATACTTAATATCGGTAATCATAGACGGCTGCTTAAAAATCATAGGAAATTCGCTTTCTTCACTTCTTATTATCTCAGCATATACTCATAATAAAAATCCATAAATTGTCGTTTCACATACTTCATCTATAATAAATGCTTAAGTCTTCACTTTACATACAAACTTATACTAAAATTCTTACTGGCTACAGTTCAGTGTTAGAGTATCTCAGTGCAAGAAGCCCAAATTAAATGTCTACTCCGATTATTGAAAGTGCATGTTATACCTGTGCAAATATATATATATATATATATATATATATATATATATATATATATATATATATATATATATATACGCTAATTGTTTTATCATTCGCATACGGAATCCAAGATTGCATACGCTGTTTTCACATGTTTCTTTTATTTTCCGAGGTGCCTTTGTCTTTAATGAGAAAATCATTGCTGTCTTCTTTCACGTAACGTTCCTTTGGACTGTGGACATCTGGGTCAGTTAACATAGAACATGACGTGGTGTATGTTCTGTACAAACATTGTATCTATTACATAAAAGTCATGATATATTTAAAACAAGCATACGAAATGGTTTGTACTTATAATACTGTATGTGGCAACAATTTGTTGGTCGACCGACGTCACCGTGCGGTTCTAGGCGCTTCAGTCTGAAACCGCGTGACCGCTACGGTCGCAGGTTAGAATCCTGCCTCGGGCATGGATGTGTGTGATGTCCTTAGGTTAGTTAGATTTAAGTAGTTCTATGTTCTAGGGGACTGATGACAACAGATGTTAAGTCCCATAGTGCTCAGAGCCATTTGATTTGAACAGTTTGTTATTTTTGTGTACACATACATGTGAATGAAAGAAAAGCTGTAGAAAAAACTTAACTACTAGCTGTGTCTACACTGCTGATATCAAAATAAACTGAAATACGTGTTGTCAGAACGTGACTGCCCTATAACAGAGCGTTGTTATCATCATCGGGGAAAAGTAAGTCTAATAATTATTCAATGACCTATTTTATGTTGGTGATATGATGAACACCTCTGGAAGCTTTCCTTCTGGGTCATACAATGTAGGCTTCCACGGACGGTATTGTCTTCACTTAAAACATCCGGGCTGATAGGCCGTGGTCGATGTATAAAACTCTCCCCTGACGTTTAGTCTCCGACTGCGAGAGACATCCTTCGAGGTAAAGCATTAATCCGATAATCTAATTTGTCTACAAGATCATCAGGAATACAGAGGAACGAAGTATTACTGTCTCGTTTTAAACATTTGGAAAGGATGTGATTTCGTACCAAGTAATGATGTCTGATAGCATTGTTTTGTTTGTTATGCCATACCTGTTTGATATTCTCTCACAGTGGATCCTTATCCTGTTTTCTGGTAATATCTTTGGACACAGGGGACACAAAGGTATCAAATACAACTTGTTGGATGTAAAGAAGATGGAAGTTTGAATGACAAAATTGTGTGGAAGCAGTCGTTTGAGAACCAGTGGGAGATCTTGATAAAGTGTCAGCGACTATGTTCCGTGATGTCAGTGAAATTGAATTCTGTAGAGAGTATTTCCATCGTCTCACACGGTCTTGTGAAAATTTGGCCGACATGAGAAACTGAATTGAACGGTGGTCTGTATACAGTTTAATATGTTTGTCACAGAATAAAAAACTAAATTTGTAAATACCCACGCGACTGATAATGTCTTGAGTTATAAATGGAATATTTTCTTTGCACTGGAGAAGTACACGAATGGAAAATGCAGTACTTTCCACGACGGTCACTTCATTTTCTTCTATTTCCTGAATGCAATGAACTCCCAGGGCCATTTTGGAGCTGCCTGTTGTAATACAAAAATCTCTGGAAAGATCCGAGTGTGATAATATAATGACATTCAATAAAACGCGTTTCAAATTCAGAAATTCTATTAGCGCTCGATCATCACAGAACCAATTTGAGATTTTACTCCTTATCTGAAAAAAATCTTGGCATATCCAAAGCCGTATAACGAATGAAGCGCCTGAAAATGTTGATGATGCGAAGATAACTTCGTAGTAGTTGTTTAGTTGTGGGAATAGCGATGTCTCTGATAGCTTGAGTTTATCTGGGTCAGTTTCAATTCCGTCTGAGATGATGTCGCCTAAAACTTAACAGATGATATTCCAAACTCTGATTTATGTAGACTGGCTGTAATACCGTGGCGTGAGAATGCATCCAGTATTACGTTCAACTTACTATTGTATTTTTTGCAATATTATCTACATACGTTGTGATCCTTCATTCATTCTATGAATGGACGCTGCTGGTGGTCTGATAAGGCTGAAAGGTAATTTGCAGATTTGATAACAATAACCGAAGCTTAAGAAGGCAGAGTACTTACGACAACTGGGTGAAGTTCTGTTTACCAAACTCCATAATTTAAATCCAAAATCGAAAATACTGTTACTCCAAGATACTTTTGTAGAATTCCGTTAAGTCTCTGTGGTCTATATGTTTCTGCAACTGTAATAAAATTGATGTGTCGTGGACTTAACACAAGCCTCTACGATCCTTGTTTTTTGGTGCCCACGTGTAATGGGCTGATACAAGAACTTGCTTTGATTTTGTTGCTGAGTGAACTGGGGCTACCATTTAAAATTGTTTCGCCTGTTGTAATTATTCTGATACCTCTGACTATTGCCGTATCGTCTGTTGTGTCTGTAACTAAATGATCTATTATAACCTTGATTCCTATTACCATTGCCACCTCTGTTGTTTTGAGATATATTTTTGTTAACGAAAGAATATTAACGAAAGAATAGTGAGACTGCTGAATTTCAAGTAACTAAAGTATTTCGTGGAATACATTAATACTTTCTTTTTGTTGACCTGTGGATAAAGAAACGCGTAGTGAGCGAGGAAGTTGTGAGATCAAAGATGAATGAGAGCTGATTGACTGATTCGAACTGTTAAATTCTGGTTCCCTTGTACTATACACTCAAAAAACTGCGAAATATTTGCAAATTGCGAATTCTCAAAACTGGGCAGGGTGATTAAGTGATTTTTGACGCTTCGCTGTCTCGTTCCGACCAACACGCCGCTATAATGCGATCTGAAGTTCATTAGCAGAATAGCATTCTCTGGTCAGTGGACGCACTCGCATTGGAATGGCTCGCGTTATTGAAGTAAAGAGAAAGGGAATTGCTGGATCCAAACTAACAGCTACAAGTCAGTATACATAATGGAAATGTTTGTATTCGAAACTAGCATCTCTTGAAGTATTTGTAGATAGTTTCTTTTGTGAAATGTTTGCGAATTTCGCTGTTCTGTTTCACAGCTTCTAATTCTTCTCATTAGGCTGACGTGTTGTTCACATGTACATCCATCTGACTGCCATGAAAAGTATTTGGAGAATCAGAAGGGCTCTGTTAATATGAAGTAGTTTTCGCAATGTTGGATACATTACTTTTTAAACTGTTAAACTCCTGTGCGTTGGGTTATTCATTGTTTGCTAGTCATGCCCAAAAAGCAGTAATGAAAGAAGTTCTCCCGTTTGTGCAAAAGTTGTGGGAAGTGTGTCTGCCAAAACTGAGTCAGTATTGAGCTCTGACTGTTCGACGTTCTAAGAAATGTCCTCTAGTTGTAATTTTAGAGATTGCATTTGTACCATAGTGTCTTTGTCAACTTTATTAAATTCCGAGTCCACATGACAGGTCTGTTTCCGAATGTTAGTTTTACGTGAAAGTCTTCCAACAGCAGCACTGGGAAGTACTTTATTTATTTTCATAAGAAGCCATCCTTTCTCTACATGCAATGTTTCTGTAATGTTTTTAAGTCATTATCTACTGACATAAATCGTTGTGAAAATAAGGTCTGCAAGAGTGTCCGATTTTCGGCAAGCGCTTCTATAGAGTTTGAAATTTTATTTAATTTATTGTGAATGTCGTTTGTTAGCTAATTCTCAAATGTTCCTGTGATTTCGTAATTTTTGGTCAATATGACTTTACAGAATTTTGTTGCTTTCTTTCTGTTTCGTGTCAAGATTTGTCGTTACATCTTATTATTTTCTTGTTGTTGAGTAGCAAGAATGTTATTATTTTCTTGTTGTTTTTTGTCAAGATATGTCCTTAGATTTTTGTTGTTTTCTGTGAGTAAAATCTGAAGAATAGCCCCATGATCCCTGGTCTGCGAAGAATTGCTGTTAATCACCGTGTGGTGAGCGGATTGTTTACCAGTATACTCATGGTCTACGTCTGTTGTGACCTGACTTTACAATGTTTGCTTTGTGGTGGCTCCCACCTGTCTGCAGTCTAAAACTTGTAAAGTTCAATTAGGTGCATCATTGACGAAAGAATATATTTAATCATGCAAACACATTGCTATCCAAATTCGGTAACGTTTCGGTATTTGCTGGAACGTGACTGTCTGCGAGGGAAAAATCTACCTCTTGCATCGTCGAGGTTGTCTGATTTTTGAAAATAGGATGCAATAACTCGTCATAAATCATGGTATTATTTTCTTCTGAATATAGTAGGTTGACCCAAATGAAAAAGGAACCACAAATGATTAATTTACAAGCGCAGCGCAAGAACAAAGTACGAACAAAATGCTACTGAGAGCAGTGCATATATCTGACAACAAAATTTACGAAAGATTCCCCAACGACCGAACCGAACAGAGCTGTCGCAAAGTGAAAGATATTTTAATACGTATTTTTTCTTTTGATTTGTTTTTGAACTCTAACTGGCCTGGTTGGATGGTTGTAACGTTGCTGTTGTCTAGCTGTGGGTGACAGTATGCATTACCAACTGCGAGAGAAACGGAATATGTAACTGCTTCAGACAATAAAACACGAATTTTGCTCTGTTTTATAATATTTCTAAAAATGTCCAAGCTGATTAAATCCTGGACTTTACAGTTAATCACTTCAAAAGTGGTCTCTGTGAGTAAATAATCTGCCTAATAATGCAATTCATGAAATGGTTCCCTTTAGTTGATAAGTTTCGTAGAAAACTGACCCTGAATTGAAAATATCTCGTAACCTTTTTGCTTGGGAACATGGTGCTTGCTGCTCTCTGTGCGCCAGCTGCAACTTTCTAATTACCGTTGCTGAGAGCTTAGTGCAATGTCCATACAACAAGTAAACTATTTATACACGTCATCGAGTGAGACACTCCTCTAAAGTTCCCTGACGTAAATGTTTCATTCAACAATGATTTTAACTTCCTGCCACTGCATTGCCAATAAAAGAATACTTTCATTCCTCTTCTTAGACTTTTAATTCTAAATCACTAACCAAATCCTCTTTGTCTGTTTCTCAATCTTCAAATACAAATCATTTTCCCTAAACACAGCTGCGTTTAACTTTAATTCTACATTGCCATGAATCCTCTGATCAGCGTGTTTGTGAGTAGTCCCTGAACTATAGAGTACCCGCGCTCGTCACTGTCGAGAAGGCATCACAAAACAAAACAAGAAGGCATCACAAAACAAAACTTCTTTGATCAACACAATTACTCTGAGAAAGACTGGCCTTCAAAATTTTCAAGTAGCACTTGAGATGTCCAAAGTTCGTACAAATTAAGAAATCCAAGTAACAGACTCCCAATAGAACTGTTCAGTCCCATTAATGTTTGGTTGGATTCCATCGGGCGATCCTCGTGGCCAACATTCACCAAACCAAAGACGAACAACTGTGGCCTGGTGACGTGGAGCACTGTCACCCGTAAAAAGTTCATCGTTATCGGGAAATGTAAAGTTCATTAATGCCAGCAGATTGTCTCTAAGTAGCCGAACATAAACATTTCCAGGCAATTATCGATTCAGTTGGACCAGAGGACACAGTAAATTCCATGTAAACACCGTCCACATCACCTCGGTGCCAATGCAAGTTTGCACAGTGGCTTCATGGAATCTGCGCCACACTCAAACCCTACCATCAGCTCTTATCAGCTGGAATTCCGACTCGTCTAATCAGACTATGGTTCTCCAGTTGTGTAGGATCCAACGGGTATGGTCATGAGTCCAGGAGAGGCTGTGTAGGCTATGTCATTTCATTAGCAAAGGCACTTGCGTACTTTGTTTGCTGCCTTAGCCCCTTAACAAAAAATTATGTTGCAGTGTCCTAAAGCATACAATGTCGTATGCCCCACATTGTTTTCTGCATTCATTTCACGCACTTTTTCTATTCTGTTAGCATTGCAAAACTCTACACAGACACCATTGCTCTCGGTCGGTAAGTTAAGATCCTAGACAACTGAGCTGCCCGTGTTGAGGGGTGATGCTTGTAATTTGGTATTTTCGGCACACGCTTGACACAGTGGATCTCTAAAGAGTGAATTTGATAACGATTTCTGAAACGAAAAGTCCTATGTGTCTTGCTCTAACTGGTACCCTGAGATCAAAGTCAGTTATTCCCTTTGTACGGCCAGAATCATGTCGGAAAACATTTCACATGAATCGCTTGAGTACAGATGGATGCTCTGCCAATGCCCTGCCCTTTTACACCTTTCTAAGCGATACTACTGCTATCTGTATGTGTGAATTGCGAAGCAAAGTACATTCAGATGAACTTTGCCATGTTGCCAGATTTATTCCAGATTGCGACTTATCTTGGGTGGTTTCCCCCACCTCCCCCTGTGATGTAGATGTGGCAATCTCAGAGTTAAGTGACATGCACATTAATAAAATTTACACACAAATTGATTAAATTAATTATCCACATTAACTGACTACAAAATGACGGAAAATTAAAAAAAGTGGCAGAAATTAAAAAAGTGGCAGGAAATTAGAAAATGGCGGTACTCTATAATTTTGGAGCCCTAGTTCACAGTGCCACTGTCAGGCTGCTATCAGACACCCAGTTCTCCGACTCCCCGTGACCCCTTCCACACTTCTTCACTTGTGAATTAGTGAGAAAAAGACTCTGAACTGAACTGCTGAAGAGGAAGTTACAGACTTCATTTACTTTGACGGAAAAGCTTAGCTACGGGTGTGGGAGGTGTGTAAGTTAGCATCTATATATTATAATTATATATCACTATATGATTCGAAAACACCCGTACATGATTTTTAAGAGAAACAGCCAAGACCACTTAGCACATACTGCAAGTAGAATAATACATACACCTTCCACTGTTTATTCAAAGCATATGTGTGGCGATGGAAAAAAAAACCTCTCTCATTGCAGTGCGATAGTACTCCAACCTACATGATTGTACATGGTGCCTGCAGGATGCTGGGAGCACATAAGATCTACCCTTCTGCACGTCCGAGTAGCTGGCCATGGAGTGCCTCGTGGCCTGCTGTTAAAAGTCGATGCCAGCGTGGCCTTGGTGCGATTGCGAGGCGGTAGTAAGTGCGATCCTCTGACAATCTGCCGGGCGGCCCCTACTTTTCTACCAGTGAGGGGGAAGCGGGTGGGGAGAGCTTTGCGTACTAATGCGGCGGGCCTCTATGTGAATACTGGAAACCTTTTTGTTGCAAGCCTTCGGAACCAGCCCACTCTGAAGCAACGGCAGGTAAAAAGGTTCTCCTTGAAAGATCGGTGAACAAAGAAAAGGAATGCTAACCAATGGAACCGCCATATCATTCAGCAGTAGCTTTGAAACCATTCTTGCAGCTGGGGAAAGTTGTAGGGTGTTGTGAACAAGAACCGCCTCACTCTACGGTGGCGGTTTTTGATTGTCTTCCTTGAAAAATAACGGTGAACATGGGTCTCGCTGACGGACGATGCTTCTAGGAACTGCATTCTTTAAAGACGTCTACGGATCTGAGGAAAGTTGATGTAGAAGACAAAAGACGCCCCCAGGGACAGTTCAGAATGCCGACCAAAGGCTTCCTAAAACACATGAGTTGAAACACCTGGTGGCCTTGATGTAGATGGAAAAAGAGACTACTGCTTGTTTCTTAGTGGCTTTACCGGCCAAAATACTGCTGCTGATGTGGGAGCATGTCTACTACTTTCTACAAATGTCCAAATTATGGGAAATTCAATCTGAAAATTATTTTGTACAGGTCGAAAAACGTACGAATACAGCAGTCATATTGCACTCGCACTTAAACAGTGCAAAAGTGATCTACATATCGTGGCACAAAAAGAGATTTGTCAAACGCGAATTAATTTCTAGTTAGTTGCAATATACGATTTTATAAGCCAAATATCAAATATGTCGGTGAAATTTTTATTCTGAAATCATCGGGTAGCCTACGAAAATTTCCAGAATTTCGTGTAATTTCTGATGGATTGCCGGAATACCATCCCATTTACACTACTATTCCCAGTATTAACCACGTATGACGTGATACCGACCGCCTGCACAGTACAATACCCAAGATAAAGAGTGGAAATATCACTAGAGAGCTGAAATATTAGCAAGGTCATAACGTGTAATACGCTACGAAACATTAAGTAATTAGAAACCTATCGAGTCGGAGAATATGTTTGCATCAAAAATCGAAAATAGAAGAAACTGGTAATACCACTCCTATTTTTTAACGATTTCCGATGTCAGTGATACGACAGATTCCAGATCATCCTTCTTCCTCACAAAGTCAACTAAGGTTTTAATACTAATAATCGAATGCGTTTCTCATATACAGGGTGTTAAAAAAAGTACGGCCAAACTTTCAGGAAACATTCCTCACACACACATAAAGAAAAGATGTTATGTGGACATGTGTCCGGAAACGCTTAATTCCCTTGTTAGAGCTCATTTTAGTTTCGTCACCTACGCTCAATGGAGCACGTTATCATGATTTCATACGGGACACTCTACCTGTGCTGCTAGAACATGTGCCTTTACGACACAACATGTGGTTCATGCGCGATGGAGCTCCTGCACCTTTCAGTCGAAGTGTTCGCATGCTTCGCAACAAAATATTCGGTGACCGATGGATTGTTAGAGGCGCACCAATTCCATGGCCTCCACGCTCTCCTGACCTCAACCCTCTTGACTTTCATTTATGCGGGCATTTGAAAGGTCTTGTCTACGCAACCCCGGTACCAAATATAGAGACTCTTCGTGCTCGTATTGTGGACGGCTGTGACACAATACGCCATTCTCTAGGGCTGCATCAGCGCCTCAGGGATTCTATGCGATGGAGGGTGGATGTATGTATCCTCGCTAACGGAGGACGTTTTGAACATTTCCTGTAACAAAGTGTTTGATGTCACGCTGGTAAGTTCTGTCGCTGTGTGTTTCCATTCCATGATTAAAGTGATTTGAAGAGAAGTAATAAAATGAGCTCGAACATGGAAAGTAAGTGTTTCCGGACACATGTCCACGTAACATATTTTCTTTCTTTGTGTGTGAGGAATGTTTCCTGACAGTTTGACTGTACCTTTATGTAACTCCATGTATACAGAAGCAGCCAATGTCTCCTCCATTGGTGTTCCACCATGTCAATATAAACAGAACATTGAAGTTGCTGTTCTCTCAACCAAATAAAGACCAAAAAATTGTTGGATGTCAGTATCCAGCTCATTTGGACAAGAGGCTTATGGAACTCTCGGATCTGCTGGATCGGAGAGACAAGAAGAGAGAGGACTTGTGACGACTTGTCTTACTATATTATGTCGCCCCGAGAAAGAAGTGTGACGTCACAGACCATACCATCTCACAATCAAAGAGGCATTTCTGAAACATTCGTTCAAAGTTTAAATCTAATTCTTTTGCTGAAAATAATCTTTCCTGTTCACATACCAGCCGTACTCAGCTCTCAGAGCATGGAGAGACTGTCACCATGATCGACAATCAGTCAAAAGATCAATTTTAAACTGTGAAGGGCGGAACCAATCGTCGAGCGCAAATACTCGTCATATTGAATCTTCTCAAATTTCCGCGTAAAAATCGGAGAATACTTCCAAAACAAACTAGCACTAAGACTGCCTACCATCTACTGAGTATAATTTTGTTATTCACTGGCCCAGAGTGCGGCAGAATTAGATCAACTGCACCCCCTTACGCTGCATGAGCAATTGGCTGTTATATTGGGTGCTTTCCTAAGAAAATCATCTGCCACTAAAGTGACATGGATCAGCATTAAACAATTGAATATACAGTATAATATGTTGAGCAACTTTCTATGGAGGTTTGATTAAACGTTGGATGATGCAGTCTAGAGAGAGAGAGAGAGAGAGAGAGAGAGAGAGAGAGAGAGAGAGAGAGAAGAGAGAGAGCGGTATATTTTGTGGCAGGTCATTTAACACACATTAAGACTTTTTTACCGCCGTTCTCTCAAGCTCCGTCAGTTGTGTGATATAACCTGTGTTTGACTCGTGTACGACCAGGTGTTCCATGAGTGAAAGATCGCTATCTATCTCAAACCGTTAAGAGCATACGTTCCCATACAACAGTCCGCAGAGGATTTCTAAAGCATGTGTGTTGTATCGCGTCCACCCAACCGATGAAAAACCTATTTCGGCGGGCGGCCTCCTCTAGACGACGACGATGTGTGCGAAGTACTCCATTTCTCTGCCACATCTTGGAAACACAAATCGAGTCTTCAGTCTGATTGCTGCAGCGATTCTAAGTCACTGGCATGGCTTTATAAAGTACTGCAATCCCTGAGTATATATTTGCTTGAGAGATGTTGTATGTGGAGGAGATTATGATCTGTTCATGAAGTTAGTGCAGGACGGCGTGCAATTTCACATGCCAAGCATCGCTGTTAGGCATTTCTCTATTTACCAGCAAGATTATCTTCTTACATGCGTTTTCCGTTTCTGCCTATCATTTTATATGACTGATGGAAACAGCATAACTTCCAACCGTAATCGGATGTGAACAGCTGGCGCTACACACCTCCAGAAACTCATATAGTGCTTGTATGACAGGGAATCTATATTTTTGTCCTTTGGTGTATGAGGTAGCAGTTTTATCACCTTAATGATTGTAACGGTAGTTACTGTGGTATAAAAATTGCAGGGTGAATGTATGTCAGATGTTGAAAATATATTTCTCACATTGGATTATTGGCAGTGTTGCTTTACACACGACTAACATATCGGGAAACACAATGGTTTAACATTATAGCATGCTTAAAGACTGAGCCAAGCAGCCTTAGGAGAGTGTGTTTATGTTCTATGAACATTTCTCTCTTTCAGTTCAATTCTTGGTATGGAACATAGACACTATAACCGTACTAGAGAAGTGATACACAAGGGATTTACCTACAATGCTTCAAACTCATTCTGTGTGGAGCTCCACCATGCATAATCATACATTTCTTCTTCCTATTAATCGTCTGCTATTTCAGCACAACACCTTGAAATGTGTCAGTCGTGTATCTACTACGTGCCTCTAAGGAGCGCTAATCTCTTTAGCATGCACGCATCAAGAGAGGTTGTATGTAATAGGGTGGGTAATGTGATTGAGATTGGTATGGGACAGTCGTCGCAGAACGGCAGTTGCATTATTGGACTGAGTATGTGGTTTATATCAATAGCCTCGGTTGGATGTACAAGTTTGATTCATGTGTTACACTTTTTCTGAAGGCAAAATTGATAGAATTATCAGAACGTGACAAACTTTTGTATCAGTGCCCTAAAATACTGTCAGATTTCAGTGTGAGGGGCACCCGCTTACTGGTCTGGCCGAACCATTTTGATTCACAGGCTTGATGGTTCATGCTGGAATTGTCAAACATCAGATGGCCAACTCAGGACGAATAACTTCTCCCTCATGACACACAATATGTCCCACAAAATATGTAATTCCATAGTCAGTACAGCTGCAATCTGCAACTGGCTCTTAGTCCATCGCAAGATACAGACCACAAGGGAAAGACCTGAAGTTCTCCATCTTGGGAGGACTGGAAGATGAAGAAAGCCAAGAATCACAACCACTTTCCTTGAATCCTTATCACGGGAGCCAAATTAGCAAATACGAAGTGCCGCACACCCAAAATTACAGCATAAACCAACCAAACTGTCCACTACTGGTTGAATCTCCCTCTCGACTGTTTTGTTGTCCTGGTAACCTACTCAAACGCAGCAACGCGGTTCCCACGCTGAGGGAACAGCCAAATCAGCGACTCCAAATCTCTCTTGTATGAAAAAAGAAGATTATAGAGGTCATGTTTTTACAAAAAGTATTTACCTAGATGGGACCACAGTCCATTATTTATGGATACATCTAATCTTACTGAGAAACCATTTCTAATTTTGTAAAGAAGTCTGTTAAGCTTCCCAGACAGTTATACCCTTAAAATATATGTTTTCTCTCTCTCTCGCTAAAAATACCTGACGAGTTCCTGGTATCATGGGGTTACGGTCTTGCCTTCATTAAACACTTGCAAGACCTGCTTTGTCTGTATCATACTACCCTCACAATAAGGTGTAAGGACGTTTTATGACCTTCCCACCATTCACACTTAGATCAGTTTACAGCACACTCTCTTAAACAGCTTTCTCCACACTCGTTCCACCTACAGGTCATCTACATTATGTGCTTCCGCCTTTTCCATGTAAAATGTCCAGCGAAGTGGCGCTCTTTTCTCCGACCTTAAGTGGAAGGACGAGAGGACATCAGCCGGAAGTCCCTCTGTAGGTACGATCCACTGAGTGCTCCTTCCCAGAATCACTTGAACAGCCAGGTCGCTGCATTCAGCATTTATGGCCCAAATTCATCTCCCTTCCCACTCTGTTGCATCCACTATGGCCCCTTACCCAAAATTTCCTCATGTAAAAAGTAATTTACTACATATAATAAACGTAGTGCTAGGGAACACAGATATCATGAATTAAAATATCAACTTTTGTCTGACTGACGATGTTGTTAGAGTGAGAGAGTGGCGTGCCATCTCTCAAGATGATGCAGTCATCATGAAACTCTATTAGATGAATTTAGAGAACCCTTATTTGGCAAAGAAAGTGGTACACATTGTGGCGACACAAAAGTAATTCTCAATCAGGGAATATGAAAATACGAGGCTCAGGGATGTACAGAGATCATTCTCCATTTCAACAGATAAAACCAGAAAAGCTGCCAAAAAAGAAATTATTTATCACTCAGTCACAACTAGTTTTCTGACCGCTAAGTCACATGTTCAGGTGAAAAACAAATGAATTTAAAGGAGATACGAAGTCTGCAATTGGAACTAACCCAGCATTATCTTGACTATATAGATACGGTGCAACTATGGACGGATGACTTTGATTTTTGCTGGTTTCTAGATGTGGTTCCAAGTCGAACACATACGTTCCTCTCTCAAGTGGTAGATCCTTTACTGATGACCTGTAAACAATTTACTCTTGTATTTTACTTTTACTGCCCTGGACAAATGTGGGATGTTAGTTCACATTAAAACATAACAACATGGCTACTTGTTCTTTCTAGGGCTTCGTCTACATTGTGTCGTGTGCTATTTTATGGATGACGGGTTCATATTTTATATAACAGCTTTTTGGCAGGAAGATAAATGACGTTTATTATCCACCATCATGTTGATTTAATGACAATGTAAGGTCCATAGTCCTCAACTGTTAATTGATACTGCAGCATTTTGATACACTCTAAGTAATTTTATTTCAAATTCTGAACTTTGTATCTTCCTTAGGTTAAGCTGTTTTTAACCTGAAGATGTGACATTATGGTTACGAAACTAGCTGTGATGGAGTGATTAATAAATCTACTGCTCGTAGCAGTTCCAGATTTATCATCTGGATTGGATTAGTAGTGCTGTGGTTGCCCACATACCCTTAGTAACGACAGGTTGACGGTGGCCTCTAACATTGGATGCAGGAGAATATGGTAAATTGAAATAGAACTGGATAATTACTTGTCCCAGTAGAGAGGTTTAAGGTGTTCTACTCGATAATTTAGACCGAGAGTCTGACAAAGACCCTCTAATGAACAAGAAAGAGCGAAGTAGATGGTTCGAGTAAAGTGTAACTGCCTCGAAGCAAAGCGAGCTCAAACTGCTGCGTCGCAGAGTTGGCCAGACTGGGAGCGCAACTCGCACCGCTGGAGGGCGTAATTGCTCTTTTCCGGCTGCGAATGGATCGCGCAACCCAGCCACTACGTTTCTGCCGGGCAGAAAGCCCTCCAAATGGGACGGCACTTTATCACTTCACACGCCTACCAACTGTTGCAAACGATTGGACATTAATTCCATCAGCTGCGGTGATAACTAAACAGCGCCGCATGATTTCCCTATTTATGGATAGAATGGGGAAACGGTTGCTTCTGTCTCTTCACGCTTCATTTCTCTGCGGTTTATCTACAAAAACAATCTGAACATCTGTTCGATTATATCGTAGGTAATGACAGGAGAATTTGTTGTAGACAGATGACGGCAGATTCCTGCTACAAACATAGTCCCGAATAGAGCTCTAAATGAATAACATGAGGAGAGTTCCTTAAATTTTCAACGCGATTGTCTAGTACTGAATAACAAGCATCTATTGACACAGCAATCAGAGAGGTCACTTATTTATTTATTTCATCTTACGTTCCTCTGGATTATTTCAGACAAAGTTACTCCATTAGCGAACGAGTAGCTACGTAATTCGTAGAACGCTGCAAAAATTAGAAGAAAAGACCAAAAAGGCCATTAAAGTAGTATATACAAACAAAATGGAATTACTGGGAAAAGCTCCTTATTACTGGGAGGAATATATGTGCAGCGTAAACAGCAGTTTTTGATCATCACTTACATACTTATACTGGAAAGTTGTTGAAAACCGGAAAATACAGCACTCCCTTGAGGATAATGCTCAAAACAAGTGTTATTAACCAACTGCAAATCGTTTACATTTCACTCCTTTACAATAAGTCCATATAATTAGCCAGCCGGTTTGGCGGAGTGTTTCTAAGCGCTACAGTCTGTAACCGCGCAGCCGCTACGGTCGCAGGATCGAATCCTGCCTCGAGCATGGATGTGTGTGATGTCTTTAGTTTAGTTAGGTTTAAGTAGTTCTAAGTTCTAGGGGACTGATGACCTCAGCGGTTAAGTCCTATAGTGCTCGGAGCCATTTGAACCATATAATTAAACACTAAAACTGACGCAGATATGGCACAGGTGGCTCTTGTTTGGTACTTTATAATATTCTCTATGATTTTTCTTGTACACCCTTCAGTTTTGTGCACCCCATGTAAAGCGGAGATGTATGAAATTTGTAAGATGAAGAGGAAAAGCAAGAAAAGTAGACAACCATTCGTTATCCTAAATATTACTTCTGTGTGATAAGTTCATCATTACCTAATATACGCATTTTTACCTCACATTCCTTTCACGGCGCATTGGTCAGTGGTTATGGCAGGGATGCGAGGGACAAACCTAGCCGTTCATCCTCACAATTCAACTCCTATGAGACGCAGTAATCTTTCATTTTCAAGGAAGGTTAGCATTTGCAGCATGAACAACACTGTCGCCTTTTCTTCGTTTACAGGTTGAAATATGTACACACGGACATTATGCACATGATGCGACTGGAAGTATATCGTCATTTACCAAACAATAGGCAAATGGTTTCCATTTCCTATATCTTGATGTGTAAATTTGCTGTGCATCATAAGGCCACTACATTCGTCAAAAATGATGATTTATTGTGAGAGAATATTAATTCCGACACGGGAGTTGACAAACTTCGTTAATAAAAGGATGAGCTGTGAATCAAAATCGGAAGAAAAGAAATGTATTCTTCAAGATGGTAGGAGGTTCATTAGCAGAAGCTGATTGTTTCAGAAACTTGAGAACAGAGCCCGAGAAAGGCGTCTAAATATTATTACAGAAAGACCACAGGTTTTTGACCCATCAGCGATTGAAAGCCAGGTTGCTGTATGTAGTCGTTCACCATTTATGCGACAAGCAGCGAGTATCTGACCATGGAGAGAGAGAGCCGTAAAGAGTCCAGAGTAAAGTGAATAAAAATTTAGTCGTTCAGTAGCTTTTGTATTTATCTACTTAAAAATGTAATACATTAATCCATTTCAAAATACAAAAAAATCAGACTCAAGTTGACGAGGTAACTTTACGCCTATTTCGGACTTTTGACATACTAAGAAGAAGAGAAGTGAAGATTGTCTTTAAAAGTTACACGGAATGGGGTTTTATGTTCTATATTGCACAATTAATTCTCAACATAACAACATCAAATACGTACAATTTTTGAGGTGCATGTTCTTTAGTTGATTTTTTTTTTTTTTTGGAAGAAGACATATTTCACATCCAAGCATCAGAAGCTCGGAATCATATTCACACCCTACATAGGTTAACTCTTACACAGATGATTACAGTAACTAGCCACTTTTTACACCTATATTTATTTATTTAAATAGCGCCGTTACCGGTTTCCAATTGACAGGTTCATCTTGAGACGGCTAATTCACGTTTTACATTAGATTTCGCCTTTTGTTTCCCCACCTGATGAAATTTCTTTGGGGTGGTGGTGCCGATGATGAAGCTGTGACATTATGTTCCAGAGCAGGTTGCTTATCATCTTGTACCAGCAAAACCTGTGTAAAGTAATTTTTGTATATACAATTTAAAGCACCACTCACATACTAATAAGTTTCATCACATTGAGGTCTTTTTGACAAAATAGCATTTTCAGACCCGTTTCTGAAAGTAAAGTGAGCTGTAGGAAAATATGTTACAGCTATACCTATCCTGAGAAGATTCAAAACGTTCGGTCCAGAGCCGACATCGAAAAGGTCAACGAACACATATACTAAATTTATATTTTTCGAATCCTCGAATTTATTCGTATTACACTGGAAGAAAAGTAGACTGCGGATTATATTGCAAATTTAGAATGAAATGCTATGTCTGTCGTCAAAGTACTATCTCAAGAACTACACTTCCGTCGTTCAGATCTTATGCAAGGCGAATAATCAAAGCTATTTATTGGTTGAAAATTGCTTCGTGATTAATTGGAATCAGGACTACATAAGGCCACTGCGTTTTGTCATTTTGAAATTTTGAAATTGTGAAAGAGACTATAGTACTGTGTCCATTGCCAGGAGGGAGTACAGCGTTTATATTTCATTATTGTTTAGAACGTATCAGGAAGTCGAATGCGATATCTTTCACGGAAATTTTACCCCAAAATAGGAGCGAAACTTCATCTTGCTACACTCGCTGGATAGTTTGTCTAAGGCGTTCAGCCTAACCCGGTTGCCTCCAAACATGTCTCCGACGATTTTCTGGTTGAAGGCAAATGCGACACTCTTCGGTGAAGAGAACTTGATGCCAATCCTGAGCGTCCCATTCGCCATGTTGTTCATCCCATCTGTCTCGCAAAGATGCAGCTCGCCATGGACATCGGGAGTAAGTTGCACAAAAATGGAAATGAGCGTTTGGCGCCAATGCTTGGGAGGCCCCTTGTGGGGCAAGTCCAGCCGCCTTTGTGCAGGTCTTATTACATTCGACGCCACATTTTGCGACCTGCGTGCCTGATGGCGTGAACTGGGCATCATCCAGCCTACTGAGCACAGTTTGCGTCGTGACACGACGTCCTGTGGCTGCACGAAAAGCATTATTCATCATGGTGGCGTTGCTTTCAGGGTTTCCCCGTGTGGTGATTCATAATTAGCGGTCATCGTCTGCAGTAGTAGCCCTTGGGCGGCCTGAACCAGGCATGTCATCGACAGTTCCCGTCTCTCTGTATCTCCTCCATGTCCGAACAACATGGCTTTGGTTCATTCCGTGACGTCTGGACACTTCCCTTGTTGAGAGCCCTTCCTGGCACAAAGTAACAATGCGGACGCGATCGAACCGCGGTATTGACCGTCTAGGCATGATTGAACTACAGACATTCCTGGTGGAATGACTCGAACTGATCGGCTGTCGGATACCCTCCGTCTAATAGACGCTGCTCAGGCATGGTTGTTTACATCTTTGGGCGGGTTTAGTGACATCTCTGAACAGTCAAAGGGACTGTGTCCGTGATACAATATTCACAGTCTATCTTCAGGAGTTTTGAAACCGAGGTGATGCAAAACTTTTTTGATGTTTGAACTACTGTATTTATTGTCATCAATAAGGGGACCTAAAACCCATAATTTAAATAAGAGACATTGATCTTGCCAAAAGCAAGGAAGCGATTGTTCTTGGTGTTGTAGTTCTCTGGAACAGTCACAGTGGGTGGCGGTAGCTCTTCTGCGCAGCTCTATCGCATGATTTAGCACAACACAGTGCTGCTATATCGTACGGCCCGCTGCTGTAGCACGCGATTGGAATCGCCCTCTGCCGAAATTTAGAGTGTATGCACAAGTACTACATTTCCAAGTCGTGGACTTGTACTGACAGTACTCGTAGCTGAGGTGATATTCAAACAATGAGCCACATTGTAAATGAGTGCCGTAAAAATTTTTCCCCCAGTCGTATCGAGAGTCTGCGTGTGGCAGTGGCGCCCAGTGTATTGAGTCTTCGAACATTTGTAAATAGTCTGGTCCTTTGAACATTCATATAGAGTAAATCTTTGCATAACAGTATTTTTTTGTTAAATAAGCGTAATACTTTCTGGGCTATAATCTGACCTTGTGTTATGCGTCAAATGCATATTATACAGATTAAAAAGAAACTCCTGGCATTAATTCTCAAGGCCTATGACATTTCACGTACAACACTGGCAATACTCTAATTCTTTAGGTGGAGCTTTGATTGTTGTAGCACTTTTAATGGCCAGAAGTCGGAAACATATGTTAGCGAACAAATTTTCAGAACACCAGTGTTGTTCGAACAGATACGAGATAACGGACTACAGTGCCGAAATAAAAACGGAGAAAGGCCACTTGCAACAACTGTTGTGGATGCAGTGCCATCTAAAAGTTCAGACAAATAATGTTATTACAAAATTGTGACTCTCTGGATTGTTATTGTCAGCAGACAAGCAATAAAATAAAAGCTATAATTTTTGGAGGTCACGGCCTTGCCGTAGTGGATACACCGTTTCCCGTGAGATCACCGATGTTAAGCGCTTTCAGGTGTGCCCGCACTTGGATGGGTAACCATCCAGGCTGCCATACACTGTTGCCATGTTTCGGGCTGCACTGAGCCTTGTGATGCAAACTGAGGAGCTACTCGACCGAATAGTAGCGGCTCCGTTCAAAGAAAACCATCGTAACGACCGGGAGTGCAGTGTGCTGACCACACGCCCCTCCAATTCGCATCCTCAACTGAGGATGACGCGGCTGTCGGATGGTCCCGATGGGACAATTGTGGCCTGAAGACGGAGTGCTTATAATTTTTGAGTCACTCATGTCTGGAGCTCTATGCGTCCTCCTTTCTGCAATAAGGCTAAGACTTCACATAATCGTTACGGAAGATGGTTCAAATGGCTCTGAGCACTATGGGACTGAAAATCTATGGTTATCAGTCCCCTAGAACTTAGAATTACTTAAACCTAACTAACCTATGGGCATCACACAACACCCTGCCATCACGAGGCAGAGAAAATCCCTGACCCCGCGGGAATCGAACCCGGGAACCCGGGCCTGGGAAGCGAGAACGCTACGGCACGACCACGAGATGTGGGCACTCCGTTACGGAAGAACCATGTGTAGTTTTAGTGAATAGCGTATGTGTCTTCTTATTTCGACGGAACACATTCACTCCTCAATTCTAAACTAATTCTGCATGAGACAAAAAAGTAAATTACACTCGAGAGGTACTGTTCGCGAGTCATTTCCTGAGTCACATTTCTTTCTCTTAGAGATTTCAGTGTCATTACCCGTACACATTAAGATTGAACCAGGAATTTAATTTTTGTTTCTACGACACATCCTCTCCATTAGGTAATATATTCGAAATACAGTATATGAATGCTGTTTATAGTGACATGCACTCTATAAATAAATCGGCTACACGTGTCCGTAAGCCGCGTGCACTATCAGCAACAATCCGGCGAAATTCGAATGCAGCGAAACCTCGTCATCCCCGCGCGGAAAGGGCCAAGTCAGCGATCGGAACGAGAGACTTGGAATAGTAAAGCTGATCGGGCAGTGCTCGCCAGAAAAAAAAGGGCACAGAGGAGGGTCCAAATAAAGAGATTCCCGGCAGGGAGAGCGGTCCTCCGCAGCAGTATTACGTAATCCCGGGACTGGGCGGGCTCTGCCGTGCAGAGCTTTTACTGCGGGCCCCCGGCTAGCACCAGTGCTAGGGGCGGGCGGAAGAGGTGGGCGGCCGTCGCGTGTATATTTGACGACGGGGAGGGGAGTCGAGGCTATTATCGGAAATGGAATTACATAAGGAGCCGGCCGGCGGAACATGACCAGCTTTAGCCGGCCTTATTGATGATTGAAGGTAGGATTATTAGCGGCTTACGGGCCAGAAATTGATAGCTCCCGATACAGTGGCCTAGCCTTGCAAGGAGATGTTGCAGCTCCTCGCCCAGCTTCGCCTATCGCCTTAGGATGATTCGGCGCGGGTGGCAACAGCTGCCCCGTGCGGCGGTAGCTGTTGAAGGGGTTTCGTGAGAATATTAACTCCGTACCTCCTAACACTTTTCTCTCAATTTTTGCAATCCATTCTTATAAAGTTAGTAAAAAGATGTGTGGAAACTATAATGCAACTGGTAGGTTGTTTGGCCGGGTTCTAAGAGATAACAGGTGGAATAGATATGATGTTGATGGGTGGTTAACGAGAAAGACGATCCTGGATGGAAGATCGTGTCAACATTTTTTCTTTAAGACAACTAATGGAAAAGAGGCAGGATAGGAATTTTATTAACCATTAACTGCTCATGGATCTCGAGCAGGCGTATGAATCAGTGCCACCGAAGAAACAGTTTGAAGTACTGAGGAGGAATGGGGTTGGAAAGATGGAAGGACATACGTTGTAAGTATTCAACCTATTCAAGTGCACAAAGTGTGTACGGAAAGTGCGAAATAAAATTTCGTCAAAACCTTTCACAATTGGAAAAGGAATAAAGCAAGGATGCTTCTTGTCTCCCACATACTGGGTGATCAAGAAGTCAGCATCAATTTGAAAACTTAATAAACCGCGGAATAATGTAGATAGAAAGGTAAAAATTTACGCACATGCTTGTAATGACATGGGATTTTATTAGAACCACCCTATACTGCTAGACGAGTGAAAGATCTCTTGCGCCCGACGTTTGGTGATGATCGTGTACTCAGCCGCCACTTTCGTCATGCTTGGCCTCCCAGCGCCCCAGACCTCAGTCTGTGCGATTATTGGCTTTGGTGTTGCCTGAACGCTACAGTCTGGAACCGCGCGACCGCTACGGTCACAGGTTCGAATCCTGCCTCGGGCATGGCTGTGTATGATGTACTTAGGTTAGTTAGATTTAAGTAGTTCTAAGTTCTAGGGGACTGATGACCTTAGACGTTAAGTCCCATAGTGCTCAGCGGCATTTGAACCATTTGTTGCCTGAAGTCGCAAATGTATCGTGATCGACCGACATCTCTAGGGATGTTGAAAGACAACATGCTTTACATTGCTGTTCACAACATTATACCTCGACTACAACTATTGTTGAGGAATGATGGTGGACACGTTGAGCATTTCCTGTAAAGAACAGGATATTTGCTTTGTCTTACTTTGTTATGATCATTATTGCTATTCTGATCACATGTAGCGCCATCGGTTATTTTTTGAACGTTAGTATTTTTTTGGTTCTAATAAAACTCCATCTAATTCCAAGCATGTGTGTCCATTTGTACCTCTCTACCTACATTATTCCGTGATTTATACTGACTTTTTGATCACCTGGTACATGTGATGTAGAAAATGTTACTCAGGTAACGAAGAATCTACGTATATACACTTTGTCCTTTGCAGATGAGCAGGAAGTTGTTCCTAGTGAAGAGAACGGTATCTGCTTTGAGCTAAGCAAATGGTTAGAAAAATGTGATAAGTGGGAATTGAAAATAAGATTCCAAAATACTAAATACCTATTCACTTGAGAAAATGGACGACGCATAGCAATAGATGGCCAGAGCATCAGGGCATGAAGAAATTTACATATTTGGTAGTATCCTATCGGAAGACAGAGCAAGTAACTGGAAAATCCATAAACGAATAGCCCCAGGGAAAACAGTAATCTAAAGGTAAATGCTGTGTTATGATCTTCTCATAAGTAGGAGTGTAAGGAATATGCTCTACAGAAGTATTGTAGAGCCAATAACAACTTAGGGATGCAAGTGCTGGGAACTTAAAGGAAAAAATTTTAAAAAATTCACTGTTTTAAAAACGGACTATCTCAGGAGATTGTGTACAATATCTCGGCGAGACTGCTTACAAAATATAACGAATGGGCAGGAAACCATCACAGAATCGAAGAACGGCATTTCACCTCCTACGAAAATATAATGTTAATGGCAAATGGATAACTAAAGAACACCTTGATGAAACACCCTGACGGAGGAAAGAGAAGAGGAAGGATGAAGGTTACATGATTATATGGGGTAAACGAGGTCCTGGGAAAGAAAGAGATGTAGAAGAAGACGAGGAAGCATGCGGCGACAAATATATGAACCTCACGGGAAGTCTGAAAGACTTCCCAGTATACTTAGAATGTCAAAGTTTCGGCTCCTGGGTTATTGATGCTATGTTTCAATTCAGATTTCCCTAAAAGACTTTCCACTATTTTTCATCTCGAAAATCAGTGAAGTATTCACAACCTCCTCAGATCTTAAGGACACATCTTCATGTGGTCAACTGCCTATAGTAATTAAAATTTGTTGAACAGGGTTCAAATATTTACTAGGCCTGACACATACAACGTGAATTAGAGGGCAAGATTTTCATTCTATTCGGTATTACCACAGTATTTTCTAACTACTTATTATCACTTGAAAGGCACATTTTAATGGGAGAAGTGCCGTCCCGACACTCACTTGGAACTTGGTGCTACATCAAGTTGATAATATGGGCAACTGCGACTATTAGAAATATATAAAAATGTATTGCCATAAATTGTCGATTGCACTAGGCGTCCCACCCTTTGTACAAATAATCCCGTCCTATTATCTCACCGAGCATTTAACGTCTTTGATGCTTGGTGTAACTTCGACTACTCACCGATTAAAACAAAAGTTTAAACCAATAGAAGGTTTCATTTCACTAGCTTCTCACGAATTAAATGGTCCCGACTGAGTTACTAAGGAACTATTTGACATGGAGTGCTATCTTGAGTTGTGAGCTTTACTGTGTGGCAAGTACAACCAAATTCAATAAACCAATGCACGGTAGGAAGAAAAATAAACGAGTTTTCGCTTTAAATTTCCCTGAAAGTTATTTGAACTACATTGTTTGCTGATTTTTTCGGCCTTTTCGATTGTTTCATGGTATTCATGCAAACATTTCTCTTTAGCCATTATACATAATTCTGATATCACTAGCGGCTCATGTAAGCAATCATTTCTTTCGTAGCATGTTTTTCTGTTTCCTATTTCGACGGTCGGTATAATTATTTCCTCCGTTTGCTAACCTTCAGTCGGATTTACCTTCCTGATGCCTATATTTTTCCGTGCAACGTCTGTTAGTACACCTTATAGAGAGTAACAATGCCCTTCAACAGAGCTGTCAACCATTGTATTTAGTAACGCAGTTTCTCTGTCTACAGAGTGTAACTTTCAATATACTACTTCCTCACGCACTTAATTCTTCTGATGATTTTATTTTTCCTTTTCATCCCAGTCATCATCAATATTAATTTGTTACCTCGATGTACATATTTTCCTAGGCATGGTTTAAATGTATATATGATTTCGGAATCCTGAATCCACAATGATGTAACACAGCTCACATCTACATCTATGTTCTAATCTTTTAGAATGTAGTCACTCCTCTTGTGATTCTTAAAGATCCTGGTTGATTTTGCTAACTGAAACGTAATCTTCGAGATTTTTCTTATTTCTTTTCGCTACAGAGCATGTTTCCTACCGCTAGATGTTCTCGTTGCTCAGTCTGTCATTGGTTATTTTACTTCCTAGACAGTAGAACTCCTTAACTTAATCTACTTCGTGACCATCAAATCAGAGGTTAAAATTTCTCGCTGTTCTCATTTCTACTACATCTCATTACCCTCGTCTTTCTTCGATTTACTCTCAACCCATATTCTGTATTCACTATACTCTCCATTCCATTAACCATATCATTTAATTCTTCTTCACTTTCACTCATTATAGGAATGTCATCAGTGAATCGTATCAATGACATCCCTCCACCTTGAATTTTAAACCCACTCCTGAACCTTTGTTTTAGTTCCATCATTCCTTCTTCGGGGTACAGGCTGAACAGTAGGCGTGACAGACAGCATGATTGTCTTACACCCTTTTTAATCAGAGCACATAGCTTTTGATCGTGCACTCTTATTATTGCCGCTTTGCTCTCGTACGAATAGTTCATTACCCATCTTTACCTGTTAGCTTACCCCTATATTTCTCAGTATTTCGAATATCTTACAACCTTTTACATTGTCGAACGCTATTCCCACGTCGACAAATCTTGTGAGCGTGTCTTGATTTCTTTTTAGTTTTACTCCCATTATCAACCGCAGTGTCAGATTTGCTTCGCTGGTATTAAAGCCCAACTGATCGTCATCTAAACATCGTCAATTTTCTTTTCCATTCTTCTGTATATTATTCTTGTCAACAACATGGATGCATGAACGGTTAAGCTGATTGTGCGATGATTCTTGCACTTGTTACGTATTGTAGTCTTCGTAATTTTGTGTATGATACTTCTCTGAAAGTCAGACGCATACATTTTGCACACCAACGTTTAGATGCCACTTCCCCCAATGTTTTTAGAAGTACTGATCGACTGTTCTCGATTGCTTCTGCCTTATTTGTTCTCAAGTCCCTGCTTCTAATATTGGATCCCCTATCTCTTCTAAATCAAATCTAGTTTTTCTTAATCACATCAAAGAAATCTTTCTCTCATAGAGGCCCTCAATGTACACTTTCCATCTACCCGCTCTTTCGTCTGCCTTTAAAATTGGAATTCCCGTGCCCTCTTAACGTTACCACCTTTGCTTTTAATTTCACCGAAGGCTGTTTTGACTTTCCTACGTGCAAAGTCATTCCTTCCGACAGTCATTTATTTTTCTATTTATTTACATGATTCATGTAGCCATTTTGGCTTCCTGTGCTTCCCTGCAGTTCGTATTTATTTTATTCCTCTGTGGCTTGTATTTCTGTGTTCCTGAACATTTTCGTAATTCCTACTTTCATCGATCAACTAAAGTATTTCTTCTCTTACCCATGGTTTCTTCGTACTTTCCAACTTCTGTAATCCCCCTTTTTAGAAATGCACACTCCTTTCAAACTGAACTGCCTGTTGAATTATTCATTATTATTGTGTCCACAGCCTTTGAGAAGTTCAAGTGTATCTCGTCATTCCTTAGTACTGCTGCATCCCACTTCTTTGCGTATTGATTCTTCTTGACTATACTCTTAAACAACAGCGTACTCTTCATCACTACTACATTGTCAACTGAGTCAATATCTGCTCCTGGGTACGTCTTACGATGCAGTATTTTATTTCGGAATCTCTGTCTGACCACAGCGTAATCTAACTGAAATCTTCCCGTATAGCTCTGAGCACTATGGGACTTAACTTCTGAGGTCATCAGTCCCTTCGAATTTAGAACTACTTAAACCTAACTAACCTAAGGACATCACACACATCCATGTCCGAGGCAGGATTCGAACCTGCGACAGTAGCGGCCCGGATCCAGACTAGCGCCTACAACGGCTCGGCCTGTCCGGGTAGGTCTTCCTGTATCACACAGCCTTATTGTGCCCCCTCTTCTTGTTGTTATGGAACGGAGTATTTGCTATCACAAGATGAAATACATTACAGTACTCAATTAGTCTTTCACCCATTTCATTCCTTGCGCTAACTCCGTATTTCCCTATAACCTTTTCTTCTACTTTCCCTACAGATGCATTCCATTCACTGTCACTGAACTATTCACAGCAACACACCGTCTGCCTACTTTCTTATTCATAACGAATCCTACTCCCTTTATACCATTTTCTGCTGCTGTATGTACTACCCTACACTCGTCTGAGGAGAAATCCTTCTCTTCTCCCCATTTCGCTTCACTGACTCGTACTACGTATAGACTGAGCCTTAGCATTTCTCTTTACAGGTTTTCTGTCTTCTCTACCTCATTGTAGCTTCTGACATTCCAAGCCCCGACTCGTAGACCGCTCTGCTTTCGTAGTTATTCAGTGTTTTTCTTATGGTCAACTCCCTCTTGGTAGTCCCCTCCCGAGCACCCGAATGGGAGAATATTACGGAATTTTTGCCAATGGAGAAATCATCGTGATGATTTTTCAGCTACTGGTACTTGCTCTGTGGATACATGTTATGGGTCTTTAATGCAGTGGTTTCCATTGCCTTATGCATCGTCATACCGTTGATCATTGCTGATCCTTACGAGTTAAGGGGCAGTATCCTACCACCTGACTCCGAAATCAGATACTGGATTGTAAGGCGTACCCAGGAGCAGGTATAGACTCAGATCACAATATAGTAGCGATGAAGAATAGGCTGAAGTTCAAGACATTAGTCAGGAAGAATCAATACGCAAAGAAGTGGGATATGAAAGTTCTAAGGAATGACGAGATACGTTTGAAGTTCTCTAACTCTATAGATACAGCAATAAGGAATAGCGCAGTAGGTAGCACAGTTGAAGAGGAATGGACGTCTCTAAAAAGGGCCATCACAGAAGTTGGGAAGGAAAACATAGGTACAAAGAAGGTAGCTGCGAAGAAACCATGGGTAACAGAAGAAATACTTCAGTTGATTGATGAAAGGAGGAAGTACAAACAAGTTCCGGGAAAATCAGGAATACAGAAATATAAGTCGCAGAGGAATGAAGTAAATAGGAAGTGCAGGGAAGCTAAGACGAAATGGCTGCAGGAAAAATGTGAAGACATCGAAAAAGATATGATTGTCGGAAGGACAGACTCAGCATACAGGAAAGTCAAAACAACCTTTCGTGATATTAAAAGCAACGGAGGTAACTTTAAGAGTGCAACGGGAATTCCACTGTTAAATGCAGAGGAGAGAGCTGATAGGTGGAAAGAATACATTGAAAGACTCTATGAGGGGGAAGATTTGTCTGATGTGATAGAAGAAGAAACAGGAGTCGATTTAGAAGAGATAGCGGATCCAGTATTAGATTCGGAATTTAAAAGAACTTTGGAGGCCTTACGGTCAAATAAGGCAGAAGGGATAGATAACATTCCATCAGAATTTCTAAAATCATTAGGGGAAGTGGCAACATAACGACTATTCACGTTGGCTTGTAGAATATATGAGTCTGGGGACATACCATCAGACTTTCGGAAAAGCATCATCCACACAATTCCGAAGACGGCAAGAGCTGACAAGTGCGAGAATTATCGCACAATCAGCATAACAGCTCATGCATCGAAGCTGCTTACCAGAATAATATACAGAAGAATGGAAAAGAAAATTGAGAATGCGCTAGGTGACGATCAGTTTGGCTTAAAGAAAAGTAAAGGCACGAGAGAGGCAATTCTGACGTTACGGCTAATAATGGAAGCAAGGCTAAAGAAAAATCAACATACGTTCATAGGATTTGTCGACCTGGAAAAAGCGTTCGACAATATAAAATGGTGCAAGCTGTTCGAGATTCTGAAAAATGTAGGGGTAAGCTATAGGGAGAGACGGGTCATATACAATATGTACAACAACCGAGAGGGAATAATAAGAGTGGACCATCAAGAACGAAGTGCTCGTATTAAGAAGGGAGTAAGACAAGGCTGCAGCCTTTCGCCCCTACTCTTCAATCTGTACATCGAGGAAGCAGTGATGGAAATAAAAGAAAGGTTCAGGAGTGGAATTAAAATACAAAGTGAAAGGATATCAATGATACGATTCGCTGACGACATTGCTATCCTGAGTGAAAGTGAAGAAGAATTAAATGACCTGCTGAACGGAGTGAAGAGTCTAATGAGTACACAGTATGGTTTGAGAGTAAATCGGAGAAAGACGAAGGTAATGAGAAGTAGTAGAAATAAGAGCAGCGAAAAACTTAACATCAGGATTGATGGTGACGAAGTCAATGAAGTTAAGGAATTCTGCTACCTAGGCAGTAAAATAACCAATGACGGACGGAGCAAGGAGGACATCAAAAGCAGACTCGCTATGGCAAAAAAGGCATTTCTGGACAAGAGTAGTCTACTAATATCAAATACCGGCCTTAATTTAAGGAAGAAATTTCTGAGGATGTACGTCTGGAATACGTCATTGTATGGTAGTGAAGCATGGACTGTGGGAAAACCGGAACAGAAGAGAATCGAAGCATTTGAGATGTATTGCTATAGACGAATGTTGAAAATTAGGTGGACTGATAAGGTAAGGAATGAGGAGGCTTTACGCAGAATCGGGTAGGAAAGGAATATGTGGAAAACACTGATAAGGAGAAGGGACAGGATGACAGGACATCTGCTAAGACATGAGGGATTGACTTCCATGGTACTAGAGGGAGCTGTAGAGAGCAAAAACTGTAGAGGAAGACAGAGATTGGAATACATCAAGGAAATAATTGAGGACGTAGGTTGCAAGTGCTACTCTGAGATGAAAAAGTTAGCACAGGGAAGGAATTCGTGGCGGGCCGCATCAAACCAGTCAGTAGACTGATGACCCAAAAAAAAAAAAAAAATCCTACCACAAGGGCAAGATAGTGTCCGCTCATCAACCCTCTTTGACATGTCCGTTGTCAGAATGAGAGTGACTTCTTATGCCGGAAGTACTAAGAAGCGAAGAGATACGCTTCAATTTCTACGAAACTGTAGATATTCAGATAATGAACAGCTCAGTAGGCAGATCTGTTGAAGTGGAATTGATATCTCTAAAAAGGACAATGAAAGGGGCTGGAGAGAAAAACATGAGTACAAAGAAGGTAGCTGCCAAGAAACCATAGGTAACAGAAGAAATACTTCAGTAGATCTACGAAAGAAAGAAGTACAGAAATTTTCAGGTAAATTTCAAAATGCAGCAACACAAGTCCTTTATCAATGAAGTAAATCTTAATATGCAAGGGTGGTAAGGCGAAATGGCTACATGAGAAATATGAAGAAATCGGAAAAGATAACTCGGAAGGTCTGACTCAGCATATAGAAACGTCAAAACAACCTTTGTGGATGTTAAAAGCAAGGGCGGTGACGTTACGAGTGCAGTGAGAATTCCACTGTTAAATGCACAGTGGAGAGTGCGCTGCTAGGAAGAGTATACTGAATTCCTGTACGAGGGGGCAACAACTGTCTGATGACGTAATTGGAGGAAAAACAAGAATCGGTACAGAAGAGATAGGAGAAAGAGTATAAGTTAAGAAATTAAGCTTTTTAAGGTTTAAAACCAAACAAGGCAGAATGGAGGGATAATAGTCCAAAAGAATATTTAAAAGCGTTTGGGGAGTATCAACAAACCTGCTATTCATGTTTATGTGGAGACTGTATGACTCTTGCGATATACCTTCTGACATTAGGAAAAACATTATCTACACAATTTCGAAGGTTACATGAACCGACAATATGAGAATTGTGGCACAATCAGCTTCACAAATCAAGTTTCAAAATTACTTGTGGGAATAATACACATAAGAATTGAAAATGAAATTGAAAATATGTTAGATGGCGATAAGTTTGGCGTTAGGAATGTAGACGGCACCAGAGAAGCTTTTCTGAGGTTCTGTTGATAATGGAAACAAGACTAAAGAAAAATCAAGACACGGTCTAGGATATGTCGACCTTAAGAAACCGTACGCCACTGTAAAATCGGAGCTCGGATATGTCGACCTGGGAAAACTGTACGACAGTGTAAAATCGGAACAAGATGATCGAAATTCTGAGAATAGTAGGAGTAAGGTAAACAGAAAAACTGGTAATATACAATACGTACAAGAGCCAAGGCGGAACGGTAAGAGTGGAAGATAGGAACAAAGGGTGTGGGTTATAAAGAGCGTAAGACCGTGTTGTAGTCCTTCACCCTTCTGTTCAATCTACACATTCAAGAAGCAATGACAGAAATAAATGAAAGTTTCATGAGAGTTCAAGATCAAAGGATATCAGTGATAAGATTCGCTGATGACATTGCTATCCTCAGTGAAAGTGAATAATTACAGTTACTATTGAATAGAAGGAAATGTGTAATAAGAACAGGAGAATCACTGAGAGGAAATCGAAGAAAGACAATAGTAACTGAAAAGTAGCATAACTGAGAACAACGAGAAACCTAACATCAGGACTGATGATCAGGAAGTAAACGAAGTTACCGAATTCTTTTACATGGGCAGCACATTTACCCATGACTGACGGAGCATGTAGGGCATAAGAAGCAGACTAGCACGGGCAAAAAGGGCGTTTCTGGCCAATATAAGTCGACCAGTACAAAAATGTGCATAGTATAGTTATAATATCGTTCAGTATCGGTATGTATAGTATAGAATGTATTATGAACGCAGCATTGTACGGTAGTGAAACATATGGACTGTGGGAAATCGCAACAGAAGAGAATGGAAGCATATGAGATGTGGTGGTATGAAAGAAAGAAAATTCGGTGGACTGATTAGGTAAGGAATGAGGAAGATCTGTGCAGTATCGGCGAGGATAGGACAATTAAAAGGTGAAGAGACAGGATGGTAGTACATCTGTTAAGAAATCGGTAATAACTTCCAGGATACTAACGGGAGCCTAATACGGAAATGTGTTTCTTATGCTTTTCAAATAATAAAGTCATTAGTTGAAAAATGCGTAATTTCACTTTGAAATCATGAGAATATAAATCCAATTACCTTCTTTTATTGTCCCATTAGTTCGTAATACTCTTCCCTACCCGAACCTACATTCAACCACTCTCCTTAAACTTATATGTTTGTTTTACATCCACACTGTAGTAACCACCGTTACGTTTTGTCCACGTTAATTAAATCATTGATCACAGAAGCCTTAATCACTTACATTCTACTTTAAATAAGTTCCCCCGGCTAATTACTAGTACTCATACACGACACAGTACGCAGTGGTAAACACAATGGACTCCTCATACGGGAGGACGACAGAGACGGATGAAAACAATGTCCGGCCATCTTGATTTAGATTTTCCGTGATTTCCCCTAAATCGCTTCGGGCAAGTGCGGGATGGTTCCTTTGGAAGGGAAAGACCGACTTCCTTCTCCCTCCTTCCCTAATCCGATGGAACCGATGACCTCGCTGTTTTGTCCCCTCTTCCCAGTCAACCTACCAACGACCCTGTATCAGTCATAAGACTCTTGATTAATCCCAAGCGTCATCCCGCACAATAACTGAATTACTGGAATAGTTTTCTTCTGGAAACTGATGTAACACGTTCAACAATTTATTCCACTTCCTACTAGAGTCTTCGTACTACTTTTCCTCGGCGCGACTTGGCGTGACCGCTCTGTAATGGAGCTCAAAACGAACTGCTCTGAACACACCAGGACGGCGCGTGACCACTACCGCTGGGGCATCATTGTCATGATACACTAAGACAGTGATCTCTCAAAGAAAATGGCGCGCTCGGCTCCGAAACTTCCAGAAGCCAGCGATGAGTGAGGAATACACTACCGAGAGGTTATGACATCAAATACAGCAGTACTTTTGACCACCTTCAGACGGACTGCCGTCCTCAGGGGCCCAGGTTCGATTCCCGGCTTGGTTGGGGATTTTCTCCGCTCAGGGACTGGGTGTTGTGTTGTCTTCATCATCATTTCATCCCCATCCGGCGCGAAGGTCACCGAATGCGGCGTCGAATGTTATAAGACCTACACCAAGGCGGCCGGACCTGCCCCGTAAGGGGGCTCCCGGCCAATGACGCCGAACGCTCATTTCCATCTCCATGGAAGTAGTGTGCTACGACTGATTCTTTCTTTTAATGTGTAACTTGTTCCACATTCCTGATGGATTCATTATGGGATTTACTAAACATGTGGATTCACTATAGTGTGGAACCTCACTTCGCCAACTCACAGCCATACTATCACCAGTCAAGCCGACATAGACCTCAGGCTACCCCAAAGATCAGTACATACATCATCATATTTAATACTTATTACTTTTTACTTAACTAAATCACAAGTGTCAAGTTCCACACTCACGTAGACCTCGGGCTATGCTACATCCTACCAATTACTGCGTCGTTTGTGTAATGATAAAAAACTACCGAAATGTAGATTTGGTAAAACGCAACTGTAGTAGTCTCATGGAGTATTTGCACAGGATAAAAGTAGAGTTTCATCATTGCGTCATTAGGACTACGTTTTTAACATACACTGGGAAACATGACCTCATACCTAGTACCAGTAAAAGATGAACCGCACAACACACACTTGCGAACGTGGCGCAACGTGGCGTGCACCTAGACGCCTCTGGTGGGCCCAGGACGAGCGAGAACGCGACTCGGCGTATTTATTTCGGCGGCCATTCGGTAATCACGCGTCGGCCGTTGTTAATGAATTCGCTGTCACGTAAAAGTAATTAATCGCCCAGTGGAGCGGCTGTGTGCACGGTGTAGCGTGCAGGGGTCACACGGACATTGGCCGGGGCAGCCCGCTGCCAGAGGGGGCGAATGTGCTCTGAACACAATTGCGCCGCAACCGGCCAGGCTCGGCGGACACACACACGGGCGCGTCCCCCTCCTGCGGCCTTTTTCGTGTCCGCTTGTCACGACGGCTGACAGTCCTTGGCAAATTTCACAGCTGCGCAGAATGCCCCGGGGCTGCTTTCAGCCACCGGTGTCCTCCTCCTGGTAACGTGCACTCTCCCGCTTTGCTGTTTAATTACATTTACGCCGGCTGTGCAGAACACGCTGCACGTTCTTTTATTGCGCTGATCTGTTGACACATTTACTTGACACATTTACATACAGGTGGAACGGTGGTCTGATCATTTAATATTAAAAGACTACGACCAAGTTGCGGACGGGGCCAGGGATTTGACATATCAGACGTGATTTAACACATAAACAATTTATTCATAACATACAATACATAACACCAACTACGTAAATCCTGCTTCAATGCTTACAATTGCCCAAAATGGGAGGGCCACCACTTTCGTACTGGGACAGTGTTATTAAGAAAGCGGTGGAAATACGTCGGATCTTGTAAACAGAGACACGGGCTTTCAGCTTAGTGCAGCTTGGGATCCAGCACTGGCCATATTGAAGTCGCTTCGAGCAGAGAGGTGTACTATTTATCATACGACGGATGACGATTCGCCAGCAACATAATTATTCTGTTGACAACGGGAGGATAGTCACGCGCCTACGCGGACACGCGTCTTTACTTGCGGCTTCCGACAGAGGTCGCTGGGGCGGCCGATGGCAGCGCAGAGCAGTGGCGCCGAAGTCTTTTGTTCTTCATCCTGTAGGCGGCGTTTCTGTCCTTCCAGCTATCGGTTGATGTCGTCGCCATTGGCCATCGAATTTGGCGACCCCACGCATGCGTACTTCCTGCTTAAGACTGGCATAACTAGGGGGCTCTGGTCCTGCTTTAGGAGACCCTCTTCCCCTCTTGGCAGGTCCCCGGTCACGTACACGCTACGTGGACATTCGCGCGCTGGAGATTATCGCCATCAGTTTCTCGTGTGTGTGCCGTCGTGTTTGTGTTAGTGTTACCGTCACACTCCAACGTTCACCTGTGCCGTCGAATCATCAGTGTTTGTGCGCCGTGCCAACGTGTTTCAGTGTAATTTTCGTCGAGTGTGAACGGCTCCGTGTTTTGCGTTTCAGTATCTACTGTTGTTTTTTTTTTTTTGCCCGTAAATTTGTCTATTATGTATCTTCCTCATGTTTTTCTCTCTCTGTCGACTCGAAGGCTGAGGAGGAGCGTAGAATGCTGCTGCCAGCATACCTATGTATGGGTATAAAAATTACAATAAAGGAAAAAAAACCTGCCTTAGCAGTGAGTTCGTCGAACCTGAAGATGTCGGCCAGTTGCGCTGATGAAATATTATGGAGTTTTCACTATGACATCCAACGTCTAGCCCGATAATCATATATACAATATGTCCGTCGGGAAAGCCTCAAGCAACACAATTACACAGTATGCCACTTGAGTTACAGTATGTCACTCGTGGCAGTATGAAACACGAGAAGCATCAGCCCATACAACTTAGCTCTTCCCGTTCAACTTTCCAAATAATTATACAGTATGCCAATTGTGTGGGTCTGATAATATAAATTTTGGTATCGATTATTGCGATTCTGTTGGTTGTAAGTGCCGATTTCATCTCCACTTTTTAATATTCTTTGGTTTAACCAGGTGCTCGACATTTCACTTGCTTTTCTGGGTGAGCCTTAGCGCCGAGATGCACTGAGGTCACGGGAGAGAAGTCACCGGAGTGGCACGTCGTAACTGACCCTCTGAGGGCCGAGGGAGTGCCTCCTTCGCAGAACTGCTGGTGCGGGGGGGGGGGGGATCGACGTTAGGGGCTGCCCTTGCGCTGTGTTGGGGAAAGTCGCCTCGGCTGGTGTCTTACTGGAGCCAAGCCAATACTGACGGCTGAGCTAAAAGCATTCATTCCACATGATGGAGCGCTGCGTGGTAGGAGTTGGGTGTCCGGACCATGCTGGAAAAGTACATTCAGCTCAAAAACATCTCCTGGCTGTTCAATAACCCCGGCTAAAGAGTTCTGACACATTACAGGTTCTGAAGATACCGCAGAGTGGACGGAGAGCAAGGAGCCCAGTTTTTTTTTATCTTTTCCCACAACCTATGGTGTAAGACTAGCTGCCGATTGATAGAGCAGCGATTGATTAAGTTGATGTTACGTCAAGAGGACGTAGAGTATGACGCTCTATGAAATTTTTGTCTAAAGTGGGTACTAGTTCAAGATTAATTGTTTCTAACGTTTCACCTCCTCTGCTGAGAGATTGTGTACCTTGGTGGACTGATATAACTTTAAGAGCACTGGTTTCTGAGATTATTGGTAAGAGTAAGTGAGTAGTCACTTCCTTATTGACTAGAAAGTAAGAGCTTCATCTCTGGACTGTTCGGTCTCGCGGTTAAGGCGCTCAGTCCGGAACCGCGCGACTGCTACGGTCGCAGGTTCGAATCCTGCCTCGGGCATGGATGTGAGTGATGTCCTTAGGTTAGTTAGGTTTAAGTAGTTCTAAGTTCTAGGGGACTGATGACCACAGATGTTGAGTTCCATAGTGCTCAGAGCCATTTGAACCATTTTGTGGACTGTTCATTCACACACCCTTGGGGTTTCACAAATGGCTTACTTGAGAGCCGTGAGTGATGGAATTTTTGGCTCTGTAAGGTAATACCTACAGACAACCCGAAGTTCTAAACCAAATCATTATATCATTATCAATATATCATAACAATATAAGCGAAACACTATACAAGAAAATGTAAAAAAGCGTTAATAGGTAGAATCTTGGAATGCACAGAATAATGACGCCTCTAAAAATACAAATGAGGAGGAACCACTAATGTTGCGATAACCTACAATGGAAGAATATCCGGTGAAATAGCATAGCAGCTAATCCTATCTCGAACAGACTAGGGAACAAACTGATGTATAATGGCAAGTTTTTGAGCTCAGGAGTGTAAGAGCTTTAATTAAGAAGTACGACATAGACTAATTCAGCCAACATGCAGGAACTACTTGGTACGAAATAATGATCTCAAATAAAAATGGACTAACAAACCGTATGTGGTGACCTATGAACGCCACCAGGCATACTATGAACGTCATCCAATACTATTTCAAAGTTCTACATCGAGAACAGAGGTTCTCTACACATTGTACGGCAATAACTGAAATATGTGCCAACGGAAAAAAATAACCACGTGAACTTCCTAGATGAACGTTACGAATTCCGCCACAGCACATATTTTGACGTCTTTTGAGGTTTGCTGGCCGGGTGGACGATCGCTCCTCGGAAGTGCCACCGCCATTTTTATTGTGAGAACTATGTGTCTCGTCGATAGCATCCTCGTAGACCGCCAATGTCAAGCCGAGAGATTGTACCGCTACTGTCACCTATTGTCCGCCTGAGCCGATCCGTCTCCAGATATCTCCTGGACTGCTTCGCCTACTCCTCCAATCAGAGCCGTCGATTTCATTTCATTTATATCACCATCTTTTCTTACATTTTTATTCCAGTGACCTTACATTCATAAGTCATTTGTTCAAGATCACTTGAAATCGTCGTTACTTTCTTTGTGATGACCTACACTGTATGGTATCACGTATAAAGTAATGTGGCAGCTGCAGTGCACTGTACTGCTTTTCAAGCATACTCTTTGAAATTGATCTGTATAAATAAAGCCTTCAAGCAGCTTCTAAATTGTTTTTATATTTTTAATGGCTGCTTTACATAATACTTTCTTTCATTACTCATGGTACAAGTATGTCCACAGTTTTCACTTACATTAAATTTAGCAACTACATTGAAATATACAGACTATGGCACATTCTGAAAGTAACGCAGGTCCACTGCCGTTTTTTATTGTTTTTTTTGTTTTTTTTTTTTTTTAGCAGATCGAGAAGTAGACGGTTTTAAAGACTAAGATGCGCTGAACGCGAATATCACGATCAAAATTGTCTCCCAGGTCAGAGTTACAAGTAAGATTGGTCTATATGTTTCACATACAGGGTGTTACAAAAAGGTACGGCAAACCTTCAGGGAACATTCCACACACACAAATAAAGAAAATATGTTACGTGGGCATGTGTTCGGAAACGCTTACTTTCCATGTTAGAGCCCATTTTATTACTTCTCTTCAAATCACATTAATCATGGAATGGAAACACACAGCAACAGAACGTACCAGCGTGTCTTCAAACATTTTGTTACAGGAAATGTTCAAAATGTCCTCCGTTAGCGAGGATACATGTACCCACCCTCCGTCGCATGGAATCCCTGATGCGCTGTTGCAGCCCTGGAGAATGGCGTATTTTATCACAGCCGTTCACAATACGAGCACGAAGAGTCTCTACATTTGGTACCGGGATTGCGTAGACAAGAGCTTTCAAATGCCCCCAAAAATAAAAGTCAAGAGGGTTGAGGTCAGGAGAGCGTGGAGGCCATGGAATTGGTCCGCCTCTACCAATCCATCGGTCACCGAATCTGTTGTTGAGAAGCGTACGAACACTTCGACTGAAATGTGCAGGAGCTCCATCGTGCATGAACCACATGTTGTGTCGTACTTGTAAAGGCACATGTTCTAGAAGCACAGGTAGAGTATCCCGTATGAAATCATGATAACGTGCTCCATTGAGCGTAGGCGGAAGAAACTAAAATGAGCTCTAACATGGAAATTAAGCGTTTACGGACACATGTCCACATAACATCTTTTCTTTGTTTGGGTGTGAGGAATGTTTCCTGAAAGTTTAGCCGTACCATTTTTAACACCCTGTATATTGCTACCGTAATTAATAGTATATGTACATTCACTGAACTTACCTGGTTTATTCGCGCTATTTCTTTGCCTTGATGTCTGAAGCGTGCCTATGTCGCTTCTAAGAGAAACCAGCCAAATAAGTCGTAGTTCACTGTCCTGTGTACTGCTGTTCCATGAGAGTTATGTCCTAGTTGGAACTGTTCGCTATGCTCTTCACTCAGTGCCTCAAGTCTGGTGTAAATGTAGAGTTGTAATTTTTGGGCTGTATGTCTCGTTTCAGCATCATCGCCATCACTGCTTGATCATGGAACAGGACCTGACAGTCCTTCGTCCTGACCAACAGAGCTAATGAGAGAGGGGATGTCAGTGTATGGAATATTTCTATTCCTCTTGGAATTGTCTCTTTTGCTCAAGGGAGGTACGATACAAAATTGCAATTCGATGCATGGTTTGTGGATTTACGCCAAATAGCAGTCACAACAAACTTCAAAGAGAAATTTTTACCATGATTCATGCATGCAGCGCAGACTAACAAGAGGTGCAACATAAGTGTGGAGCCGACGAATGATCATGGTCTCTAAACCCACACCCAAAGTACAAGGCGTGTGCTTGTTTTACTGCTGTAGTCAGCGGTCTCCTTCTTGAACAGCAAATAATATCTGTACAAATGTAACAGAAGTTATGAGATTCGTTACTACAGGTGCAGAGCATTTTTGTGAAGGCGTATATCTGTACAATAACACACTCTGCAAATTCCTACATTTCACCTCACATAGATTTTGAGACGTGCTGGGTCGTTTTCCGATCTGTTCCATCTTTGCTTACTGGCGCAATTCGTTTCCCTGTCAGGCCACCATGTGGCGTTTCGAACTTGTTGTAGAGGCTCTGTGGTTAGAGGGGTTTGGAGGTAGCTTGTTGACGGATAGTGGGGCAGTGAGAGAGCGGAATGTGTGACGAGTGGTAAGTCGCTCGTCGAAGAGAGGGCTGGAGGTTCTTGGCCGTGTTGGTGTGGAGTGTGGGGATCTACGCTGCTACACCCGATTGAATATCTGGATTTGGGAATGACCGTCTGCTGATGTGGGCGTCGTGAACACGTTGACTTTTCCTGGTTATCGCCAGTCCTACCTTATTTTTGGCTAAATGTTCCTATTTATGCGTTTTGGGACATTTGCTCCTGTGCTGGACTTCATCCCGTTAGGCTGGTTTTCCCGCCGTTGTCAGTCACTCAAACTACTAAATTCGCCTCCCCCCCCCCCCCCGCGCTATGGAAGATATATCTGAGTGTATTTAAACTGCGTCCTCCTTTTTATTGCAATTTATTAGCATTTCTCTTATATTTGTCGTAACTCCTTGGTTATGAAATTAATTTAGTTGTAATATGTTCTAGGGGATCACATATTTAGCGACCACTGAGGTAGAATATCAAATCTGACCTTTAAGACGGCAAGTTCTTGCTTACGTGACTTGTCCATGTATTGTAACATCGGGCTTGATCGTGATAAGGACTTATCTTTAAAGAAGGAATTTATTGTTTACTGTTGTATATTTTATTACTACTGTGATCCTGTGCTTAGGTATCTGCACTCAGGCACTTCTTGCTACTATTTAAGTCTACTATAGTGAATTAGTCTGTTTGGGGGTCTTGTAAACAGTGAGCTGTTTAATCAAATTAATTGTTTTGTTTGTTCATTGCTGTTCAGCCATTAACTGGTTAATCACCTTAATTATGCGGTCATTGCTCCAGACACCGAATTGGGGACAAACGAAATTCGTTGTACAACCAGTCTACAAGAAGGGATAGGTTGGTAGGATACATTCTGAGGTGTCAAGGGGTCACCAATCTTCTACTGGAGGGAAGCGTGGAGGGAGCTCAAGAGATGAATACAGTTAACAGATTCAGAAGGACGCTTGCACAGGATAGAGGAGCATGGAGAGCTGTATTAAACCAGTCTTCGGACTGAAGGCCACAACAACATTTCCACACTAGTGAAAATGTCAAATGCTGTAATAGTAAAACTTCATTTTATGTGAGAGGCTCTGCACCTCGTATGCTGTTCAACATTAGTAGCACTGGTGTTTATAAAATCGTTTACAATTATTGCGACAGACAGACAGGCAGGCAAGGCTATAGCCCTAGATTGATTGAACACGAAAGCAGCTGCTTATTACATAAGTTAGACTACAAATGTGTGAAACACATGCTGAAGGAAGGGCACAAATACTAAGTCCACACAGAAGCGCTACATACAGTCAGCAAAGGAAGGAAACAAAACCAGCTAGAAATACTTGAGGCAAACCAACGTTTAGCTCAAAATCCCTAGTTCGTTCTAAATTATAAGGTACAACGGAGCACGTCCCCATTTCTAAACTTCATATGATGCAATCAACCAGCTACATACACACAGGTCGTCATAATGACACACACTGCAATACAAAACTGAAACGCAATAAAATTTCATATTCCTTACCTTGCTTACCTCACCAAGACCGACATTACAATAATATAACTTTTTATACTGTAGCATGGTGTAAAGTGTAGTTTACACAATGGTGTTGTACAACGCACGTTACTAGTGCTCACTGGGACAGTTTCGCAACCAAATGACGTCACAAACTGCAGAATTATAACCAGTAGAACGTTAAATATGGAATTTTTCTATCAAGAGGGGACGAAAGGATCCATAAATAAAAAGAAAATAAAAAAAATTAATGAAGTGTTGTTTATAGATTGAAGTAGTTTGACAGGTCATGAAAGGAATGTGTTTTTTCGCTAGTTTCAGATGGAGCGACAGGATGACGACGTATACAGTGCTGCGGACTCAGTCAGCTAAGGTGGAAGGCCTGTGGTCGCTGGGTTATGAGTTCCACTATTAGGGCGATCCCCTTACGGTTCGGTCCGCAAGGCTGCCGCCACATTACGGCCGTCTGGATTATCCGAACCCGAGCGGCGCTAAACACTGAATCAGCCTATTTCACAGTTGTGGCGGCTAAAACCACCGCCTCGAATCGGCGGCAGGCAGGCCGAGGCAGAAGGGAGAGGGCGCGATGCTTGGCCGAGCACTAAGGGAAGGATTGCGCATGCAGCCGGAAAGGGCTGAACTCGGGGGAAACACTTGCGGCCGAGGGATTTTGCAGCGGCCCTCCAGTCTTCCCCCCCCCCCCCCCCCCTTTCAAGCGCTCGGCGCTCTCCCAGCGGCGAATTGCCGTGGCCCTGGACGCCGGACGTCCGCCAAATGTTTCGGCACACAGAGGCGCCTTTATCTCATCAGTCTGCGGCGTGACTGAATGCTGGAACTCGCACGTACTTTTCTTTCCATTCGTGGCATAAGCTGGAGTTCATGACGATCAACTGACGTAAGTATACAGGGTGAAAAGTATTTAAACCGAAAAACTCTCGGAGGTTGTATGGGGAATCAAAACAAATATTTTTCCCTAATGTTATTTATTCCTATGAGGAATATTTAAACCGGTGGAGGACGATTTCTCTGGCGGCAAATTAATTAAACCAACAAACACTTTTCCATTTTTTTATGACCAAGACACAACACATTAACACAACCCAATTTCAATTACAGTATATTTTCACAAATTCCTCCATTGAGACTAAGAAAAGGTTACACCGTCGGATCATGTTCAGTTTGACATGGGCTAAAACTCCAGGAGTATACTCAATTGTTCCTGCTGCTGCTACTATCCAGACTACCAGATCCTCTTCTGATGCAACAGGAGTTGCGTAAACAAGGTTGCGCATCTCTCCCCACACAAAAAAGTCCAGAGGGGCACATTTGGTGATCGAGCACGTCATGGTGCAGGACCACCTCTGCCAATCCACGTTTGTGGGAACCGTTGGTTCAGGAATTGAAGCACACGACGACTGAAATGCCCTGGCGCCCCGTCATGTTTGAACGACATGCGTGGTATTGTAGGGAGCGGGACCTCTTCCAGCAATTCTTGGAATCCTCTGGCGAGAAAATTGTAAGAGTGTCTGCCATTTAATGGCCTCGGTAACAGATACGGCCCAATGAAACAGTCCCCAACAACACCGACCGACACATTAACAAAGAACCACACTTGGTGAGTGCTAGTAACTGTGGCATGTTGGTTATCGTCAGTCCAAACATGCGAATTGTTCATGTTGAAGACTCGATCACGCCCGAACGTTGCTTCATCGGTAAACAACACAAAGGATGGAAATGCAGGATGCATTTCACACTGTTCCAGGTACCACTGCGAAAACTATGCTCTGGGTGGATAATCAGCTGGTTCCAGGTTGTGGACAAGCTGTAAGTGGAATGGACGTAACAACTGCTCTCGAAGGACTGTTCTTACGTTCGTCTGATTCGCCCCATGTTATGTTGTACAATTGCTGATTGAAGGATTTGGCTCCACATGCTGCAAGACAGCTTCCTCAAATTGCAGCGTTCTTACAGTGCGATGGTGTCCCTGTCCAGGTAATCTGCTAAATGACCCTGTCTCATGCAGACGTTGGTACACAGCAGCAAAGGTCGTAAGATGCGGAATACGGCGATTAGGATATTTTTGTTGATAAACCAAATGTGCAGCTCGTCCGTTGTGGTGCGCTACGTGGTACGGCCTCCACCGGTTTAAATAATCCTCGTGGGAAAAATGACATTAGGGAAAAATATTTGTTTTGATGTCCCCTACAACCTCTCAGAGTTTGACGGATTAAATACGTTTCATCCTGTATTTATATTATTTCCGTCAATGATCGCAAAGCTTTTGCTTCTCAGACTGCTGGTTTCGGTTAGCGATGAGCACTTTCAGATGAGTTTTACAACATGTCCTAATATAAGGAAGCCATTGTGACATTAAACTTTATGGCAGATTAAATCTGTGTGCCGTATCGAGACTCGAAGTCGGGACCTTTGCCTTTCGCGGGCAAGTGCCTTACCAACTGAGCTACCCAAGCACGACTTCTGCCAGAAGTAAAGCTGTGAGGACGGTGCGTGAGTTGTGCATGGGTAGCTCAGTTGGTAGAGCACACTCCGCTGCAGAGTGAAAATCTCATTCTGGAATCATTGTGACATTGTCATGAAATTCATACAAAATCTGCTCAGTTATGTAGCACATATTTAAAACAGGCGCTAACTAAGCCACAGTGATGGTAGAGTCAGTTTGTTAACATCGATATTGTTCAAAACGAACTTTTTGTTTCAAAAATTAGTGCTAAGATGATGAACTGCCGGCTTTGGGGCCTGGTACACAAGATACTTTAAGTATGTGCGATAAAACTCAGCTGATTTTGTTCGTATTTCTTGACGATGTCATAATGGTTCAAACGGCTCTGAGCACATGGGATCTAACACCTGAGGTCATCAGTCCCCTAGAACTTAGAACTATTTAAACTTAACTAACCTAAGGACATCACACACATCCATGCCCGAGGCAGGATTCGAACCGGCGACCGTAGCGGTCGCGCGGTTCCAGACTGCAGCGCCTAGAACCGCTCGGCCACACCGGTCGGCCGATGTCATAATGGCTACCTTATATTAGGACACGTTGTAAAGCTGATCTGAAAGTGCTCATCGCTGAGAAGCAAAAGTTTTTATGATCATTGACGGAAATAAACGAAATTTATTCTACACTTCCTGGAACACTCTCTTAATCCACGACAACTTTGCAGCTTGTTTACTGACATAATGATTTCCCTAGTTATTGTATTTGCAATGATATACCAGCCTTACAGATATCTGTCATTTTGTAAAAAATTGAATGTAGTCATGCCCACGAAAAATGATAGATTACAAATTTACCACTTACCTGCTTGTATGTTGGCATCGTCGTGTTCTGTGGGGCATAATTGCTGGCAGAATTTTGATAGTTCCAAGACGTTACAAAGTTCAAGCCGAACTATAAAGCTAGCTCCAGCTGAGAAATACGAGAACATCCCATAAGTATTGTTTTCCATCTTCTGTATTTTTCACAGTAAAGAAGAACACAATTTCAAAGTGATAAAAAGACTTTCACAGATATACAGTTCCCTACAAATGTACATATACGTCTATGTTTTCCAACCGAACCCAAAGTATTGCTGAAACATCTCTTCCAGTCAAGTGTGATATACTGCAGTTGTAAATAAAGAGTATTAATGTTTACATAGCTAACAACAAAATTATGTAAATTTAGTTGAATGCACGTGAAACAGTATATGTAAAGTGAAGTGATATCACTGCTGTCAGCTGCAGCGGGACACTATGCGGAATCAGCGACGACGAACGAAAATATGTACGAGATCGGGATTCGAACCCGGGGCGTACCGCTGCTGCTGATGTCAGTGTTCCCCTCAGTTTACATGCACTTACATTTGTTTCGCGCAAGTTTTTAAGCACTGATTACAAAGTCTTTTGAATACATTGTGATCAGTAACTTTAAAAATTGACATATATTTTTGATTTTTAGCTAATTAACTAGAAAGTTGATGAGTTTATACCAAATGCAACGATTAGTTCACAAAGTCTATCGCTTACATGGAAATCGATTTACACAGTTATTATTTTTATATATAAACTGATCGATAGCCGACGGTGTCGAAGGTTTCCTAGTATGCATTAAGTTTGATTACATCACAGACTACAGTAAGGCACTGTTCATCTTTGTTGTTGCATGTATAATCTTCTACATTATTAGGCCGGTTAGGTCGCGTCAGTTTCCTCTGCTGGGATTTTCTTCAGGATCTTCTTGTGCATCTGCTTAGTTGAGTCTGTCAAATACCAGTGTCACGTACAAGTGAGCTATTATGAAGAAGTGAGGTTACTGGATGAAACATATCCGTCTACCGCTACTACCGCGTACCATCGTCAGTGGAAAAATTGCGAAACAGGCAGAGCAAGTGACAGGCATTTTTATCAGAATACTATTGTCGTGTCGCAGAGCTGGCTTCCTAGTCACTGTTTCCATTTCTCGCACACCGAGGATGTCGTTCCACTTCTGTGATGGCGAAAAGCCAGGAAACTAGAAGCCTACAGCCACCTTCGCTATTCAAATTCCTTTCTCAGATATACCAATGCTTCTATGTTCTACAAATCTGTATTTATTAGTCTGAGACACACATTTCTGAAATAAATTTCTTGGTAGCATTTCCCCTGATGCTCCGCTACCGCCGATTTCAAACTTTGTTCCATATCTGGTGTTTTGCGCTCTTATACAATTTACTTTATTGTTCTTCCACTTTCGTTATATACACTATATGATCAACGGTATCCGAACACCTGGCTGAAAATGACTTACAGGTACGTCTGTCGGTAATGCTGCAATTAAATGTGATGTTGGCCCACCCTTTGTCTTGATGACAGCCTCCACTCTCACAGGCACACATTCAATCAGATGCTGGAAGGATTCCTGGGTAATGACAGCCCATTCTTCACGGAGGGCTGCACCGAGGAGATGCATCGATGTCGGCTGGTGAGGCCTGGCATGAAATCGGCGATCCAAAACATCCCAAAGGTGTTTATAGGATTCAGATCAGGACTTTGTGCAGACCAGTACAATACAGGGATGTTACTGTCGTGTAACCACTCCGCCACCGGCCGTGCATTATAAACAGGTGCTCGATCGTGTTGAAAGAGGCAACCGCCATTCCCGAATTGATCTTCAACTGTGGGAAGCAAGAAAGTGCTTAGAACGCCCGTGTAGGTCTGTGCTGTGCTAATTCCACGCAAAACAATAAGGGGTTCAAGCCCCCTCCATGAAAACCATGACATCACCATAACACCACCTTCTCCGAAGTTTATTGTTGCCGCTACACTCGCTGGCAGACGACGTTCACCGGGCATTCGCCTTACCACACCCTTCCATCGGATTGCCACGTTGTCTACCGTGATTTGTCACTTCGCACAACGTTTTTCCACTTTCAGTCATCGAATGTCTACGCTCCTTACACCAAGATATTCGTCGTTTTGCATTCACCGGCGTGATGTATGGCTTATGAGCAGCCGCTTGACAATGAAATCCAAGTTTTCTCACCTCCCGCCTAACTCTCATAGTGCTTGCAACAGATCCTGAGGCACTTTAGAATTACAGTGTGATGGTCTGAGTAGAAGTCTGCCATTACACATTACGACCCTCTTCAACTGTCGGCTGTCTCCGTCAGTCAACAGACGAGGTAGGCCTATACGCTTTGTGCTGTACGTGTCTCTTCACGTTTTCACTTCCCTAGCGCATCGGAAACAGTGGACCTAGGGATGTTTAGGAGTGTGGAAATCTCACTTACAGACGTATTACAAAAGCGACATCTCATCAAAACTGGTTCAAATGGTTCTGAGCACTATGCGACTTAACTTCTGAGGTCATCAGTCGCCTAGAACTTAGAACTAATTAAACCTAACTAACCTAAGAACATCACACACATCCATGCCAGAGGCAGGATTCGAACCTGCGACCGTGGCGGTCGCTCGGTTCCAGACTGTAGCTCCTAGAACCACACGGCCACTGCGGCCGGCGACACCTAATCACCTGACCACGTTCGAAGTCCGTGAGTTCCACAAAGCGCCCCATTCTGCTCTCTCGCGATGTCTAATGACTACTGAGGTCGCTGATATGGAGTAGCTGGCACTAGGTGCTGGCACAATACACCTAATACGAGAAACGCACGTTTTTGGGGCTGTCTGGAGACTTTTGATCACATAGTGTATACTTCGCAACCGTTTTAATGGCATTATATTGTAATATCTCGAGCACTCAGTAATTTATACCTTTGGATCTAAGGGAGGGGGCAACTTCAGGCACTCTGCTATCAGCCCTCTTTGTCGATTAAAAGCCCACTTAACAAAACACTTGAGTGTACTCTGGAGACCTGCAGCCACCATAGATTAGTAGATCGAGGAAAATTTCATTTTTAGTCCTCTGCAGGCTTGTGAGCATATGTACCCAGCAGATTAGATAAACCTAGGTACTACCCTTCTCCTACAAAGAGCGAAAAAAAGGAGGCGTGACTCTGTTGACAACACGGACACGTTCGGATCGAAGGAAGCGATGCACAGAGCTGACAGAGCAGCCAAAGCTATCAGCGTGGCAGACTCTAGGTTCAACCTCAATACAACGTTTCTGCTTATTCTCCGAAAGCTATTCTGATGTTTCTGCAAAATCTGAATTTCCGTCTGTGATATTCCCCTCCAGATAAGGGGTTTTCGCGAAAATACGTTGGACCGTGTTAGTGAGTGTTGAACAGAAAGTAAAATTTGGCAAGACTATCGTTTCCGAATGAAAATCTAAGTCCCTTTAGTGAGAGGGGGTGGGGAGAGAGGCTTGCTGCATGTTAGCTCTGAGTATAGTTACTTCACTAACTTTCAGTTACATTTAGTTCTTTTATCGGATATTGTTGAATCATTCAGGTATTGTTTCAAAGAAAAGGGGTGTCACAAGACTCAGAACACCAAACAATAAACTTTCAATTCTGCAATCATTCACGCATTGTTCCAGCAGAAGGGAGTACGACGGGATTCGGGATACAAAACAATACACTTTACTACTACCTTTGGAATGAATGGAAAACGGTCGCTAGCCCAATTGGGCACTGCCAGTAGGTAATTAAAATTACGAACAGCAATGAGTAAGGCGTAATCTGATACGTGCGACAACAGAAGGCTACACACACGTTTTCAGTAAGACCACATGTTATGAAATAATAATGAGAAACATTTACTACACTAGTTATTAAACACAGTGAAATGAATTTGGAATAAATAAATCTCACAGTGAATAACAGTTATCTGCCTTCTGTTGCGCTAAATAGTTGCGAAACTTCACACTGGTATTTATTCACTGTTGCTAACTTGGGAATGAAACGCGAAGAAAATTTCTTTTGACTTTAGAATTATTTAAATAAAAGAATTATCACTTAATATCAACACAACTGCAATGCCGAAACACGAACCAGGCAAACACACAAAACAGCATCACAAGTTTGGGTAAAATTAGAGCATAATTTACTGTTTTCTTTTAAGTGTCAGGAATTAATTTACTTTCAGGTAGCCGAATATATTTTTGATCTGCAAGAATAACTTTGCCTCTAAACAACATTTATCTCTATAGTGAAGTTATTGAGGTGCAGTAGAAATACTTTAACTTCTGTTTTCAAAAAAATTTAAAATATGTAAACGAACTAGTCCTGAAATTAATTTTGATGTATTTCTTTCTTTTCAAATAAACGACACTAGGATTGTTACAGTAACAGTAATGGGCATGGAACCTACTTGGTCATAATAACTTGGGATAGTTATTAGCTTAAATTTTCTAATTTTACAGTAATTATTATTATAATTAAAAGTTCAAGAAGATCTTGATGTGAATGGAACTCACGCGTCCGATCGCACCATAGCCCGCAGCCAAATTCTTGTGGAGCGTCACGTCCAGACGCGCGTCCAGAGGTGGCGCTACACAGTGCCCTTTTTATGCTTTGATGCATATTTAAAATATTTCCCCAACCGCTGTTGATCCAATATAAGTAACTGTTTCTTAGAATATTATTTACACATGTAAATAAATACTCTTTACACATACGGATATCGTTTAAGGCTTAAAAGTGGACTGAAATACAATAGATATAGAATGAGATTTTCACTCTGCAGCGGAGTGTGCGCTGACATGAAACTTCCTGGCAGATTAAAACTGTTTATAAATGCTGGGAAACGTCTACGTTATTTGATTTTCAAACAGCTGAGCAAAACTGAACGTACTCAGACATTTCTCTCTTTAGGTATTCTGATTATCACTAAACTGACACACAATAATTTTTTAGCGCAACGCAGTCTAATTTTCTGTAATCCCTACAAAAGAATGGCCCTGATTAAGAATAGCCTATACCTTTTATGAATCACTTACCTCACAAAAATCTTCGTTACTCGAACTATTGCAATACATCGAGCGCGAATACTGCCATCTAAATAAAATATTCCAACTACTGAAGGCACTAACAACTGATAGGCATAGTTAGTAAATGAAAGATTTTGATAGAGAACAAACAAATGCATTTATCTTAATAAAGTTCAAATGTCATTATCAATTCATGACATCCAATCTTAAAAAATTACTTTTTCTGATGGACACACGTCCACATCGTCCGCTCTCAAAATTCTGCCATCTCTCTCACCACATCCACCACTGCTGGCGGCTCATCTCCAACTGCGCAACGGTAAGCGCTGTTCACATCCAACTGCCCAACACTACAATAGCGAATATTCCATCAATGCCAACCAGGCACAGACTGCACACAGCACAGCCAGTGAGATTGTTACAGAGCGCTACGTGACATTATCAACCTAAACAGACTACTTACATATGATGGGGGTATAGCAACTGTAGTTGTAGAATCGCCCACCCTAGAGGATGACTACCCCGATGGATGCTGGAATTCTACAGACAGTAATGCCATCATCATCTTCCACTCGTCGCAGACTCCTCAACAGGAGAAGAAATGGTGGGAGATCTCCGACAATCTGCCGTCCTTGCAGCTACGAAGTCAAGAGTCTGCTAAATAAATGAGCACATGGTATTCTACATTTGGAATAATTTCCAGTATTCGAAACAAGGGCTCGACAGTTGCTACCGTTCCATCCTCGTCTAGAAGAGCGAGATTCGTTGAAGTGATACATACACTTTGCAATAACAATTGCCGGTCGTTGTGGCCGAGCTGTTCTAGGCGTTTCAATCCGGAACCACGTGACTGCAACGGTCGTAGATTAGAATCCTGCCTCGGGCATGGGTGTGTGTGATGTCTGTAGGTTAGTAAGGTTTAAGTAGTTTTAAGTTCTAGGGGGGTAGTACCCGTGGTCTAGGGGTAGCCGGCACGGTAGCTCAGCGTGTTCGGTCAGAGGGTTAGCTGCCCTCTGTAATAAGGAAACTGAGTGAATGGATCAGTAACGAACTTCAATGGGCGTCAGGTGACGTGCGCCACGAACAATTGAAACGAACAATAACGAACAAAAGGAGATTACAAAAAAAAAGGTAGCGTCTTTGATTCATAATCAAAACATCTACGGTCCCGGGTTCGATCCCCGCCACTGCCTAAATTTTGATAAATAATTAGCATTGGCGGCCGAAGACTTCCGGCATAAGAAGCCAGCCTCATTCTGCCAACGACCTTGTCAAAGACGGTGGAGGAGCGGGTAGAGGTTCAGGACACTCTCTTTTCCTAGGGTTGGGAAATTGCCCCTAAAGGTGGCACAATCAGCAATGATCAATGGCATGAGGATGCAGAAGGCAATGCAAACCACTGCATTAAAGACACGTAACGTGTACCCACAGGACATGTGGCCTGTAGCTGAAGAAGTGTCATGATGATCTTTCCATTGGCAAAAGATTTCGGAATAGTCCCCCATTCGGATCTCCGGGAGGCGACTGCCAAGGGGGAGGTTACCATGAGGAAAAGATTGAATAATCAACAAAAGGATAATGCTCTACGAGTCGGGGCGTGCAATGTCAGAAGCTTGAACGTGGTAGGGATACTAGAAAATCTGAAAAGGGAAATGCTAAGGCTCAATCTAGATATAGTAGGGGTCAGTGAAGTGAAGTGGAAGGAAGACAAGAATTTACGGTCAGATGAGTATCGGGTAATATCAACAGCAGCAGAAAATTGTTTACCAGGTGTAGGATTCGTTATGAATAGGAAGGTAGGGCAGAGGGTCTGTTACTGTGAACAGTTCAGTGACCGGGTTGTTCTAATCAGAATCGACAGCAGACCAACACCGACAACCTTAGTTCAGGTATACATGACGACGTCGCAAGCTGAAGATGAACAGATAGAGGAAGTGTATGAGGATATTGAAAGGGTAATCCAGTGTGTAAAGGGGGACGAAAATCTAATAGTAATGGGCGACTGGAATGCAGTTGTAGGGGAAGGAGTAGAGGAAAAGGTCGCAGGAGAATATGGGCTTGGGACAAGGAATGAAAGAGGAGAAAGCTTAAATGAGTTCTGTAACAAGTTTCAGCTAGTAATAGCGAATACCCTGTTCATGAATCACAAGAGGAGGAGGTATACTTGGAAAAGGCCAGGAGATACGGGAAGATTTCAATTAGATTACATCATGGTCAGACAGAGATTCCGAAATCAGAAACTGGATTGTAAGGCGTACCCAGGAGCAGATATAGACTCAGATCACAATATAGTAGTGATGAAGAGTAGGCTTAAGTTCAAGACATTAGTCAGGAAGAATCAATACGCTAAGAAGTGGGATACGGAAGTTCTAAGGAATGACGAGATACGTTTAAAGTTGTCTAACGCTATAGATACAGCAATAAGGAATAGCGCAGTAGGCAATACAATTGAAGAGGAATGGACGTTTCTAAAAAGGGCCATCACAGAAGTTGGGAAGGAAACATAGGCCTCTACGAGGGTGAAGATTTGTCTCATGTGATAGAAGAAGAAACAGGAGTCGATATAGAAGATATAGTATTAGATATAGAAGAGATAGTATTAGATTCGGAATTTAAAAGAGCTTTGGAGGACTTACGGTCAAATAAGGCAGAAGAGATAGATAACATTCCATCAGAATTTCTAAATTCATTAGGGGAAGTGGCAACAAAACGACTATTCACGTTTGTGTGTAGAATATATGAGTCTGGCGACATACCATCTGACTTTCGGAAAAGCATCATCCACCCAATTCCGAAGACGGCAAGAGCTGACAAGTGCGAGAATTATCGCACAATCAGCTTAACAGCTCATGCATCGAAGATGCTTACAAGAATAATATACAGAAGAATGGAAAAGAAAATTGAGAATGCGCTAGGTGACGATCAGTTTTGCTTTAGGAAAATTAAAGGCACGAGAAAGGCAATTCTGACGTTACGGCTAAGAATGGAAGCATGGCTAAAGAAAAATCAAGACACGTTCATAATATTTGCAGACCTGGAAAAAGCGTTCGACAATATAAAATGGTGCAAGCTGTTCAAGATTCTGAAAAATGTAGGGGTAAGCTATAGGGAGAGACGGGTCATATACAATATGTACAACAACGAAGAGGGAATAATAAGAGTGGACAATCAAGAACGAAGTGCTCGTATTAAGAAGGGAGTAAGACAAGGCTATAGCCTTTCGCCCCTACTCTTCAATCTGTACATCGAGGAAGCAATGATGGAAATAAAAGAAAGGTTCAGGAGTGGAATTAAAATACAAGGTGAAAGGATATCAATGATACGATTCGCTGATGACAGTGCTATCCTGAATGAAAGTGAAGAAGAATTAAATGATCTGCTGTACCGAATGAGCAGTCTAATGAGTACACAGTATGGTTTGAGAGTAAATCGGAGAAAGACGAAGGTAATGAGAAGTAGTGGAAATGAGAACAGCGAGAGAGTTAACATCAGGATTGATGGTCACGAAGTCAATGAAGTTAAGGAATTCTGCTACCTAGGCAGTAAAATAACCAATGACGGACGGAGCAAGGAGGACATCAAAAGCAGACTCGCTATGGCGAAAAAGACATTTCTGGCCAAGAGAAGTCTACTAATATCAAATACCGGCCTTAATTTGAGGAAGAAATTTCTGAGGATGTACGTCTGGAGTACAGCATTGTATGGTAGTGAAACATGGACTGTGGGAAAACCGGAACAGAAGAGAATCGAAGCATTTGACATGTGGTGCTATAGACGAATGTTGAAAATTTGGTGGACTGATAAGGTAAGGAATGAGGAGGTTCTACGCAGAATCGGAGAGGAAAGGAATATGTGGAAAACACTGAAGGAGAGAAGGGACAGGATGATAAGACATCTGCTAAGACATGAGGGAATGACTTCCATGGTACTAGAGGGAGCTGTAGAGAGCAAAAACTGTAGAGGAAGACAGAGATTGGAATACGTCAAGCAAATAATTGAGGACGTAGGTTGCAAGTGCTACTCTGAGATGAAGAGGTTAGCACAGGAAAGGAATTCGTGGCGGGCCGCATCAAACCAGTCAGTAGACTGATGACAAAAAAAAAAAAAGTTCTAGCGGACTTATGACCTAAGATGTTGAGTCCCATAGTGCTCAGAGCCATTTTTTCGAATCCTTCCTCGGGCATGGATGTGTGTGATGTCTTTAGGTTAGTTAGACTTAAGTAGTTCTAGGGGACTGATGATCTCAGATGTTAAGTACTATAGTGTTAAGAGCCACTTGAACCAATTTGAATTGTTTCTTACCTCAATTAAGCTAAATACGGCCTCTGAGAATAACATCTACCAAACGTAACAAAAGTGTATTGAGGAACAAGGGAAATTATATTGATGAGCAGCAGGTACTGTGGCGACACCGTCCTTTGAGGCTGAGAGCTCGTAGACAGTCTGCTGGTAACGACACGATCCCACAAGACGATGAGCACGAGGCCTATAACAACAAATATTGCGAAAACGTTGCCCTCGGAGAGGCTGGTGGAAGCACAGGACATGGCTCAGGTCGAGGGCGACACGACACTACGGCGGGCAGTGGAGTTGCAGAAAACAGGCGGTGTCGGTAGCGCAGACTTGAGGCGGCTGTAGGTTGTTCGGAGCTCTGGACGTAACTGCCCCTAAGTTGGCGGAAGAATACATGTGTAGTATAACATCAATTTGGGGCCGTCGGGACGTAAATTAGTGTCCGCGACTGCAGCGTTATGGGCTACAACTTGCACATCCTGGACGCTACGGTGACTGCTGGTAGCTTCATTGTTTACAAACAACTTTCTAGGTGAGGCAGGGCACGCACTTGGCCTGAAAAATATAAATGAATATCTGGTGGACGAAATATGCAGAGGTCAGCTCTGCATAGTCAACAGCTTCACTTATCCAGACCATAACAGACGATCATGTCTGCCGTTTCCCAATTGGAATGATAGGTTTCCATTATGCTGATAAGTGCAAAGCTAAATCTGCAATGTAAGAATACACTGCTGGCCATTAAAATCGCTACACTAAGAAGAAATGCAGATGATAAACGGGTATTCATTGGGCAAATATATTATAATAGAACTGACATGTGATTACATTTTCACGGAATTTGGGCGCATAGATACCGAGAAATCAGTACCCAGAACAAACACCTCTGGCCGTAATAACGGCCTTGATATGCCTGGGCATTGAGTCAAACAGAGCTTGGATGGCGTGTACAGGTACAGCTACCAATGGAACTTCAGCACGATACCACAGTTCATCAAGTGTAGTGACTGGCGTTTTGTGACGATCCAGTTGCTCGGCCACCATTGATCAGACGTTTCCAATTGGTGAAAGATCTGGAGAATGTGCTGTCCTGGACAGCAGTCCAACATTTTCTGTATCCAGAAAGGCCCGTACAGGACCTGTAACAAGCGGTCGTGCATTATCCTGCTGAATTGTAGGGTTTCGCAGGGATCGAATGAAGGGTAGAGCCACGGGTCGTAACACATCTGAAATGTAACGCCCGCTGTTCAAAGTGGCTCAATGCGACCAAGAGGCGACCGAGACCTGTAACCAATGGCACCCCATACCATCACGCTTGGTGGTACGTCAGAATGGCGATAACGAATACACGCTTCAATGTACGTTCACCGCGATATCGCAAAACAGGGATGCGACCAGCATGATGCTTTAAACACAACCTGGTTTCATCAGAAAAAATTTCATTTTGCCAATCGTGCACCCAGGTTCGTCGTTGAGTAAACCATCGCAGGAGTTCCTGTCTGCGATGCAGCGTCAAGGGTAAACGCAGCCAAGGTCTCCGAGCTGATAGTCCATGCTGCTGCAAGCGTTGTCGAACTGTTCGTGCAGATGGCTGTTGTCTTGCAAACGTCGCCATCTGTTGACACAGGGATCGAGACGTGGCTGCACGATCCGTTACAGTCATAAGGATAAGATGCCTGTCATCTCGACTGCTAGTGATACGAGGCCGTTGGGATCCAGCACGGCGTTCCGTATTACTCTCCTGAACCCACCGATTCCATATTCTTGTAACAGTCATTGGATCTCGACCAACGCGATCAGCAATATCGCGATACAATAAACCGCAGGCGCGATAGGCTACAATCCGACCTTTATCAATGTCGGAAACGTGATGATAAGCATTTCTCGTCTTTACACGAGGCACTACAACAACGTTTCACCAGGCAACGCCGGTCAACTGCTGTTTGTGTATGAGAAATCGGTCAGCACGTTGTAGGTGTCGCCACCGGCGCCAACCTTGTGTAAATGCTCTGAAAAGCTAATGATTTGCATATCACAGCATCTTCTTCCTGTCTGTTACATTTCACGTCTGTAGCACATCATCATCGTGGTATAGCAATTGTAATGGTCAGCAGTGTATTTCACAAACTAACAAAACACCAGAACTAATGTATCTGCTACACCTAGTCAGAAATGTAAATACCGTTTATACTAACACCGCTAAGTACTGTTTACTGAATGCTGTATTTAGAAGAATGGTAAATGACAGAAGAATCCATGAATAATTATGGAGGAGCCCATAGACAGTAGCAGAGGAGAGGATCAGAGGAAACTATCCTCATTTGTTTACTACATTCTGAGGGCTGTTCGTGAAAACAAAGAGCTTACATTAGAAGAGATGTTCCACAGTAGCGTAGATGGACTTCCGGCAACACAACCTTGGTTCGCTGCCAGGTCACTTGAGGCGCTGTAAGTTTACATCAATCAGTCACCTCGCTTTCTTTTTGGCTGATTTTTAATCTTCCGTGTTTTTTTCGTTGCACTGTTAACGTAAGTTGGTTTCACTACATTGTGCTTGTGACTACGACTTCTCTTGTATTGCACTCTAAGTACGACGTTCGTATTCCGATTCCCGTCTGTTAGCTTCTGTAATATTGGGTTGGTTAAATGATCCCATGTGTTTTTTTTTTTTCAAATAAGACAGAAGCTACATTCGTTGTATGGTGTTCTGTGAATTATGCGTGTATGTAATTGCGTAGGCATTCGCAGCCAGAGTCCATTAACATAAAAGATTTATGAATATTGTTCCGCTTCATAAAGCAAAAATCTATACCGGAGAAACGAATGTCTCGGCCAGGGTTACAGTTGCCTTCTCTGCATCTGTATAGGAGGTCGTAGATGGCACTCGTGTCTTAGGGGTCAGTCTGGCTTTAGCTGCCGCCCCGAGTGGATGTGCGGTACTTCCACCAGCGGGGCCTGTGTGCTCATGTTTGCTTACGTTGCGATTTAGTCTGCACGCAGCCCTCGAGCACTGAGATCATGGAAAATATGATCAGGAAATTGACATTAGATTTCAAGATTTGCCCGGAATATGCATGACCGAATGCCTTAGATGCTGAATGTTTCCTATGTGACAGGGAACTTCAGGGTATTTATATCGAAAATTCTCAGCAAACCCGTTTACTTTAACATGATCAATGACAATGAGTGGGACGGCGTTTTGAACCCAACAAAACAGGGATAACGTTTCCGTCACGCTGACGGTAACTTAGGCGTGGTCGAAGTAGTACATGCGGGATTAGGTGTTAGAACTATTGGCCGGTTCGAACTGCCATTCGAGGTACCTGCAGAGGACGTGATTTTCGTGATCATAAGGAAGTACGCTGGACCCACTTCCGCACATATCCTGTTCTTAACGGGGTGCTTCAGATCACAATTTCTCAGCGCAGCCATGTTTCGTCTTATCTGATCATCAGCGGCTGTCGAGCCGTAATCATGTACAACGGACAGCCACGTACTTTTTCTGGATGTGAAAAAGAGCTCCACATCAGATTTAAATGTCTGCGGTGGAGGATAACGCGGCTACCAACTGGAGGAGTGGTACTTCCCTCATCGTCAACGGTACTTCCGATCACATATGCGACGGCGCTCAATTCGGCGCCGGCCACGCGGCTGCACTCGGAATCACGTGAACATGTGATGCATAGTGTTCCGCTCCATCCAGAAACGGTTGCGAAAGAAATGAGTGACGACGTGACTTCTGCCACGTCCTCAGGTCCGGTGATTGCACCTGCTGGGAATGTAGCCGACGCTGATTTCGAATGTCACTCCTTGTGCGACTCTCTGGTCGTCGCGGCGGCAGCATTTTTGCCTGACCGGCGCGATTACCCCCCGTCTTCGGACACGGAAGGACGATTGCGCAAACAACGCTACCCTAGACGACGCAAAAGGAGGCTCTGTACGACTTTGGAACGGGACTCTTCGCCCTTTCCAAATGATACACTACCTGTTGAGGAAATCAACTTATCAGCGTCTCACAACATGGACGACGGCGACGTCAGTGCGTCTGTGGATCGGCGGCCCTCAGTGGATCTCGCATCGACTGAAATGTTCGTGCATCTGAAGCCACTACAGAAGAAGGAGCGATATCAGTCAATCTGGCAGTGTCGGTAGCCGTTGAACATATGGATACCACAGTCGTGGAACGAGGATCTTGAAGAAACAGCAGATCCCGTAGAGGAGTTTCCACCAAATGGGGAGGCGACCTTCTGTCAACTTCTGCGCCATGCGAGGTGTGCCCTGAGCTCCTGCTGAATGGTGTCCCCGCATCTTCACAGCAGTGATCTGCGGCCACCCACTTTGGTACGGCACAGCTCCACGAATATAGTATCCCGACACCAAATGTCAATGGTGTCCACGCGCTGGTCAAGATCTTTCTTCTGAATGAAGTTATATGAGCTTCGGAACTAGACATCGCACGGTTACAGAAGTTGCACTTTGCAGCACTACCCCGGATAGCAGACTTCAACTTCAGTGCCTCTCCTGGAGTGGCGGTTTGTGTATGCAGAGGCATCCTGATTGAAGACGTTATGTATGTCTCGTCTGCCAGGGATAAGGCTCTTACTGTTCACTCCACGCGCGTCATTAAGATCCATGGGACTTCCGCTACTGGAGGTCGGAGTGAAAGTGCACAATTTCATGCGGAGATCGCCCCGTTTTTCGCCGGCCTGTGTGGCCGAGCTGTTCTAGGCGCTATAGTCTGAAACTGCCCGACCACTGCGGTCGGAGGTTCGAATCCTGCCTCGGACATGTATGTGTTTGATGTCCTTAGGTTAGTTAGGTTTAAGTAGTTCTGTCAAGCAAATAATTGAGGACGTAGGTTGCAGGTGCTACCCTGAGATGAAGAAGTTAGCACGGGAAAGGAATTCGTGTCGGGCCGCATCAAACCAGTCAGAAGACTGATGACAAAAAAAAAAAAAAAAAAAAAAAAAAAAAAAAAAGTTCTAGGGGACTGATGACCTCAGATGTTAAGTGCCATAGTGCTCAGAGCCTATTGAACCATTTGTCAAAGAGCAAAGAGGGCGGATGAACAGACAGAGGTTCAGGACACTCTCTCGTCCTTGGGTGGGTTGGGAAACCGCCTCTAAAGGTGGAAAAATCAGCAATGATCAACGGCTTGAGGAAGCAGAAGGCAATGGAAACCACTGCTTTTAAACACACATAGCGTGTATCCACAGGAGATGTATATATAATTTTTTAAAAAATGTCATGATGTTCTCTGTATTGGCAAAACATTCTCAAATAGTCTCCTATTCAGATTTCTGGTAGGGGACTGCCAAAAGGGAGATGATCACGAGAATAACCAACGAAAGGATAACGTTCTATGAGTCGGGGCGTGGAATGTCAAAGGCTTCAACATGATAGGGAAGCTATAAAATCTTAAAAGGGGAAAGCAATGGCTCAGTCTAGCTATAGCAGGGGTCAATGAATTGAAATGGAGAGAAGTCAAGGATTTTTTGGCAGTAGAAAATAGGTATAACAGGATTATGATTTGTTGTAATTAGGAGGGTAGGCAGAGACTGAGTCACTGTGAACAGTTCAGTGACGGGGTTGTTCTTTGAATCGACAGCAAATCAACACCGAGAATGATAGTTCAGGTATACATACCGATGTCGCTAGCTGAAGATGAGGAGATACAGGAAGTATATTAGTATACTGAATGGGTAATAAAGTACGCAAATGGGAATGAAAATCAATAGTCATGGTGCATGTTGCACTGGAATGCAGTTGTAACGGAATAAATACAAGATCACAAGTTACTGCAGAATACTCTGTTTAAGAGTCGCTGATGGAGGAGGTATACTAAGAAAAGCCCAGCTGGTATAAGAAGATTTCAGTTACGAGGGCTATCCACAAAGTACATTACAATTTGGAATTAAAAATAAATAAAGGATTGGAAATATTTTTGTTATATACTGATGAATGCCACACTTAAATACTACTTTTCTGCATAGTTGCCATTTAAATTAAGGCACTTATCGTAGCGATGGACGAGCTTGGAAATTCCTTCGTCGTAAAATTCGGCCGCCTGCGCCTTCAACCACGTGGTTACCTCTTCTTGAAGCTGTGCGTCGTCATCAAAACGTTGCATAACCAACCCCTTCTTCATTGCTGGGAATAAGTGGAAGTCGCTCGGTGCCAGATGGGGACTGTACGGCGGATGACGAAACAACCCCCACTTAAAAGATCGAGAACTTCACGAGTGGCATTTCCCGTGTGGGCCCGGGCGTTGTCGTGAATCAGCAAGATCTTTGAGCCCAGCTTTCCCCTGCGTTTGTTCTGTATTGCTCTTCTGAGGCTGTGCAGAGTTTGCCAATACCTTTGAGAGTTTATTGTAGAGCATCTTTCCCGGAAATACATAAAAATCACACCTTTTCTGTCCTAAAAGACAGTCGCCATGACCTTTCTTGCCGACATTGTCTGCATGTATTTCTTGGGTTTTGGGGGGGAATTTGTGTGCCCCCACTGAATTGACTGCAATTTTTTCTCGCAGTTCACATGCTTAACCCAAGTTCGTCACCAGTAACGATGCGATCGAGTAATGAGTCGCCATCGTTCTCGTAAGAGTCCAAAAACGTTAACGCTGCAGCCATTCGCTGATTTTTGTGAATCTCTGTCAAGATTTTTGGTGTCCATCTTGCACAAAACTTGTGGTAACCAAGCTTTTCGGTAATGATTTCGTGCAACAACTTCGTGAAATTTGAGGAAAACTCATAGAGAGTTCCGTCATTGTGAAATTACAGTTTTCACGGCCCGCGACATCGACTTTTTCGACAAGTTCGGCAGTCACTATGCTGGGTCTTCCACTTCGCTCTACATCGTGAACGTTAGTTCGGCCATTTTCAAATTTTATGACCCACTGACGCACTCCACCTTCAGTGATTATGTTGTCCCCAAACACTTCATAAAGCTGCCGATAGATTTCTATCGGTGTACAGTTTTTTGCAGTCAGAAACCATATTAGAGCACGCATTTCACACTTCGCGGCATTTTGAATTAACGCTGACATTTCAAACTGTCACAGTGACTCAACGGAGTACAGCACGAACCTCTCACTAGCACGGCAGGATGCCCCACCTAACGGTCACAAACGAAAACGTAATGTATTTTGTGGTTAGCGCTTGTATATTGCATCGTGGTTAGGCAGAGATTTCGAAACCGGGTGGATTAAAAGGCATACCCAGGAGCGGATATAGACTCAGATCACAATGCCGCAGTAATTGAGATTAGACAAGGAGAATCAATATGCAAAGAAGTGGGATACGGTTGTACTAAGAAATGACGAGATGCGCCTGACGTTGTCTAAGGCCATAGATACACCAATAAGGAATATCTCAGTGGGCAGTACAGTTGAAGAGGAATTGACGTATTTAAAAAGGGTAATCACAGAAGTTGCAAAGAAAGACGTAGGTACAATGAAGGTAACTGAATGGAAGCCATGGGTAACAGAAGAAATACTCCTGTTGATCGACGAAAGAAGAAAGTACAAATGTGTTCCTGAAAATTCAGGAATACGGAAATACAAGTCTCTGACGAATGAAAGAAATAGGAAGTGTAGGGTAGCTAAGATAAAATGGCTGAATGATAAATGTGGTTATCGAAAGCGAAACGATTGTCGGAAGAACAGATTCAGCATATAGGAAAGTCAAAACAGCCTTCAGTTAAACATTTCAATGCAGAGCAGAAAGCGTATAGGTGGAAAGAATACACGGGATTTAGCTTTCGAGGAATTGAGATCTAATAAGGCAGAATTGATAGATATCATTCCATCAAAATTCCCTAAAACCATTGGGAAAAGTTCAACAAAACGACTATTCACGTTGGTGTGCAGAACGTATGGCTCTGGCGACATGCCATCAGACTTTCGGGAAAATATCATCGACACAGATCTGAAGACTGCAACAGGTGACAAGTGCTAGACTTATTGCACAATCAGCTTAACAGCTCATGCATCCACTTTGCTGACAAGAATAATATACAGATGAATGGAAAGAAAGTTGAAGATGTGTTCGATAACGATCACTGTGGCTTTAGGGAAGAGAGATGCACCAGAGAGGCAATTAGGACGTTGCGTTTGACAAGGATTGGTCGATTTGAAAAAGCTTTAGACAATGTAAAGTGGTACAAGATGTTCGAAATTCCGAGAAAATATGGGTAAGCTATAGGGAAAGACGGGTAATATACAATATTTACAAGTGTTGCGAGGGAATAATGAGAGTGGACGACAAAGAACGAAGAGAACGAAGTGCTCGGATGAAAAAGTGTGTGAGACGGAGATGTCTCTCACCCCTACTATTGAGTCTCGACGTCGAAGAAGCAATGATGGAAAAAAAAGGGAAGGTTAAACAGCGGAATTACACTTCAAGGTGATAGGATATAAATGATAAGATTCGCTGCTAACGGTGCTCTCCTGAGTGAAAGTGAAGAAGAATTACATGATAAGCTGAATGGAGTGAACAAACTAATGGGTACAGAATTTGGACTGAGAGTAAATGGTTCAAATGGCTCTGAGCACTATGGGACTCAACTGCTGTGGTCATTAGTCCCCTAGAACTTAGAACTACTTAAACCTAACTAACCTAAGGACATCACACACATCCATGCCCGAGGCAGGATTCGAACCTGCGACCGTAGCAGTCGCACGGTTCCGGACTGCGCGCCTAGAACCGCGAGACCACCGCGGCCGGCACTGAGAGTAAATCGGACAAAGACGAAATTAATGAGAAGTATAAGAAATTAGAACAGCGACAAAATTAACATCAGGATTGATGGTCACGAAGTTGATGAAGTTAAGGAATTCTTCTACCTAGGCAGCAAAATAACTAATGACGGACGGAACAAGGAGGACATGAAAGCAGACTAGCACTGTCATAAACGGTATTCTGGCAAAGACAAGGCTACTAGTATCAAAAGTAGAATTTGAAGAAGAGATTCTGAGAACGTGCGTTTGAAGTACAGCATTGTATGGTAGTGAAATATGGACTGTGGAAAAACTGGAACAGAAGAGGATCGATGCATTTGAGATGTGGTGCTACAATTGAAAGTTGAAAATTAGGTGGTATGATGTGGTAAGGAATGAGGAGGTTCTGCGCTGAATCGGAGAGGAATGGAATATGTGGAAGACACTGACAAGGAGAAGCTACAGGATGGCATGTTAAGACATTGGGGAATGCTTACATTATTTTTGGTTGCATCCATCTTCCATACTTTCTCGCATTTAATTTAGAATGCCTTGTTAGCAGGTTTTGACACTGTCGGTATTCCACTTGAATCCATCTTGCCACGGAATGAGTATGTAATTCTACTTTGAACTGTGTTTCTTCATGCCGATCATTGCCTCGAATTTTACGGTGACTTGTCGAATATCGATGCAGATGTACCTGGGTATACTTCGTAAACTTGGCGATTAGATCATTCTTCCTCTCAAATGCTAAAAATGCGACGGTAATTAATGAAATTTTTTTACACGTGATTGACAGGTACTACATAAAGAACATTTTAGTAGAAATCAGTGAAAATTTCGTTGGCTTTCAATCAACGTGAGAGTACGAAAAGCGGATGATAACGAAAATAATGGGGCGTACGAGCAACATACTTCAAAAGCATTTGAAACGAGCAGCTCACACGTGGAGACATGAGTCCACATAATGCCATGTGACGAAAATAAAATTTATTTCATGCGAAACAAAAACTAAAAAAATATGCAATCATTTACCCTTCTCAATATTATAGAAGAGTGCCAAAATTAAGCAGAATACGAACAGTATATTTACGTACGCAGTTCAATGAGGACAATACGCACAAGACAGTCATCATCATGAACATAGTTTTCTATGCTGCAGAGCAGCAGTCTTACAGTAATTTTTAAATGAACACACTATGAAATCTGTACTATTGCTGTTCGAAATACTAGTAGTAGTTAGTACTATTTTTCATTCACATTTTATAGGTGGGTCTGGTCGCCTGGTGCTAAGGTGTATCTGTTTGTAGAGCCCAATATTGCAGTTCGACCGTATGCCTATTATCAAGTGGAAATTATGTTCATGATTTTTGAATAAACACTCTGGGATTTGACTCTATTATTATTTATTTAATTAGGATCCAGGTTTAGTGCTTTTAAGTCATATCAAGTGTGTTGCAGAATATCAAGCTCAAAATACGCCTTAGATTAAGACATATATTGGTTCTCCACGAAATTCCAGATGATAAAATCACCATTTTGTAACAAGATCCGTAAATATTAGAGGGAGTACGTCATATTTAGTGACTGTTATTTGGTATTTATTACGAGATGGTGATTTTACATTTAGCATTTAGCCAATATTTTTCTTAATTTATGGACAATTTTGAGCTTGATGTCCTGCAACATATGTTAATAACATAAACTCAATGACTTAAAAATTATATAAAAGGCTGAAACCTGGGTCATAATGAAATGAACAATAACACAGTCAAATGACAGTGTGTTCGTTTAAAAATCATGAACATAATTTACACTTGATAATAGGCATAAGGCGATCAGAGCCACTCTAACATTCTGCGTGGTGTCTGTTTGTTCTACATAGTGTCTCCCTACCACTTTTGCGCAACGACGCTGTGAGTGTGTTTTTTAGGGAATTGACTAGTTTGAACCTGGGACCTGTTGCTGGTAAGGAGACGCCAGACCACACATGATATGTAGAGTTCAGAAGAGTTCAGTGAGACATGCGATGATATAATCAAATACTTAATGATTTCAGCCTCAGCTTCACTGCAGTCCCTGTAAAAGAATCTTAATAGTAACTAAATTTAGTGGAAGGGGTTAAAGGCTTTCCTATTTTTAATTATCTGGTAAAATAACGTCGAAAAAGCAGTTAAGATTACCACTGAAATTTTTATTCTACTCACAAAATACTATTTATAAATTGCAGTATAGAACAAAGGAAATATTTTAATACAGGATGATAAAAACCAACTACATTCAACAAAAATGTGAAAAATATTCCCTGAATGGGTTTCCAAGTTCTACAGTGGATTGAAGGATGACCTATGCCATATCACATCTATGATCTAGGTTTAAGTTTCATAAAGGAGAAAACTATCAAAATGGTCTACAGTGACCATCAATTATCTTTAATTACGTATTTAACTTGTCGTAAATTACAGTGGCTGAAGTGGCTTCTCAGTAATTATATAATAGAAAAATCATCGCGTTTCAGATTTTAACTTCCAGTAGCAAATGTGAATACCACGAAGTTTAATTGACGATTGACTCTAGTATCACGTGAAAAGGGGATATAACAGATGAGACTACTGCAGTTCTGAGTGAAGCCTTATGCGCTCTTATGCGGCATCGCATGCGTTCATTATCTTGTCGGTGTTTAGGCAGCGTCAAGGGGCGGCGGGCAGCTCAGCTCCATACAGCTCGCCATCTCGGAAGCAACTCCCTCTAACTTCTCCTTACTACAATTTCCAGTAGTTGGTTTAAGAAAAAGATATCTTGCTGTATTTTCAACTGACCGATCAGGGTCTCAATGTTAACCTTAAGCGCCACCTACAAAAATTCTGTCTATCCAATGAGAAACGCTATACTTTTCGTGGTGGGACAATGTTTTTAAGATTTACAACGTAAAACTTGCAGCTGGTGTGGCCCTATTAGTGTTATCGTAAGATCTACACTGTTCTTCAGGAGGGCTCTATCTTTTAACATTGGCTGCGGGGTGGTCATAGCGGTCGGATGGATCTGTGGGTGTCTGCCCTTTATCGTAGGGCCTCCTAGCCTACACGACACTGCTCTCGGCTTCTGTTCTCGTTTCTCGCCTCTGAACTGCGTCTGTTTCACGGTGGGAAGGTATGGCATGCATTTAGGCGTTCTTGTGTAAGTCTGTGGTGTTCCATTTGCTCACTCGTTGATAGTATTACTTAGTTTAATTTAATGTCAGGATTTATTCGGAGGTATGTGACATACTGCGGGATTTGCTATCATGTCAGGGTTTTCATGGAAGCTATTGGATTTGCCTGACAGCTTAAACCAGCTGTAAAATATAAATGAAAAATACTACAATCTAGTACTAGTGTTTCGAATAGTAATAATGCAGATTTACGCGTCATATACCTCGTACTGAAAGTTCTATGCCACGTCACTTTCGGCGCTACTGTCGTTTCCTGTTTACAGTTGTAACACAGGTCTTGCACTTTCCGTATTTTAGTGTTTTGTGCTCATAACGCTAGAGTCTACATTTTTGAGCCCACATGTACTTCATACTTTTGTCTTTTTTCGGTTCGTACTGTCTCTTTACTAAATTTTGTTTCCAAAACAAGTGGCCCTGTCATTGCTTCACAAGACATTTGCTTAGTTACGTGATACCCTGGGATGCGCCGTGACGGTTCTGGTGCACCATAGAGGAGCGCTCTGCTGTCCCTCAGAACCGCAGTATTCGCGTCACGTCCCCCCTCCTCCTCCCCCATCCCTACTTCATCCCTCCGCCCCCCCCCCCCCCCACTCTTCCTTCACCTTCTACTACCAGCGCCGCCGTCGCCAACGCAAAGTGAGCGTCGCTTGTCGCCGTGGCGGGGCTCTGCACGGCTGACGCCGACGCCGACGCCGACGCCGTGAACTCCTCTCCGGATGACGAGAGTGAAAACAGCCGTCTGTATTCGGCGCGCCGTGTCGCGTCGCCTCCACTCGGGACGAGTCTAGCGCCTCCTGACTGCAACACCGCCGGCCGGGAGTGTTTCAGCAGATTAACTCGGTGTAGCCTGCCAGCTGCGAAAACACTTCGCCCTCGACGACGACCCTGCTCTTCCTAGGACACACTCGCATTCTTCATTTCCTTCCACAGATCACGCCGAGTCTCCGAACCAGGACACATCTTGCAATCTCCACCGACGGCTTCACAGTGACAACTAAATTTCCTACAACATCCTCCTGTGGCAGTAGATGGTCGCTGGATTCGTGTTGCTGTACATGTTGGGTTAAAGTAATGGAAGCTACAGTATGGTGAAGTGTCAACAAATCAAGCACTGAAATAAAAATAAATTATTTTCCTTAAAAATAGCTGCTCCAAAGAGTCATTTGAGGATAGGAAATGTCCGAAATCGAGTCAGGCAGTATATCTGGTTGGGTCCAGTGAGTACCTATTCAATATGTATATGAGGTTTTTTTGCCTTGAGACAGCAAAATATCTGAAATCCTACAAAAAGAATGTAAGTTTTGTATGTAAGGTCTTTGTTGCTGCGTAATAGATGGCGCTCTAATTGATTTAAAGAACGGTATTATCCAGAGAAAATTGCATTGGATCAAAGACAAACACATACCTGTACGGCAAAGGACACAGTGATTTGTGTTTTTCTCCGCGTAACAGTTAGGAAACATTCATTCATACATCATTTGACATGATCTCATTAAGTGCACGGCGTGCCGAATTTTTCTTAAAAACGTTTATTCATAAGTGACTGCGTTATTAGTTAGAATACAGGATATTAAACATAGGATAGGAAACTAAAATCTATCCACATATGCAGAAAATTGCTTGAATCTCCATAGTGTTGAACGCTTTACAATCAACGTTTCCCAAACAGGATCGACCAAGCGCTTCTTTTAGTTGGGTCAGTCGACATTTCTCCATCGAGAGAACCGTACATCCACTAAAAAGGGGCCTCCGAAGAACAGATGCCGCAGAGAATCACGCAACTGTAATATTAGCTTCAGTGATTCATATCCCCAACAATAGACTCTCCAGTAGTAAAGCCGCTTTGTAAAAATGGAGAAAGGAATAATATAGACAATTTTAGACTTATTTCTATGTCATCAGTGTTTGCTAGTTATCGAAAAGGCTGGTTATGTAAGGATAATTGATCATTTTATATTGCATAATTTGTTATCAAATGTACAGATCGGCTTTAGAAGTCGTTTAACAACTGAAAATGCTATAATCTCTGTTCTCTGTGGGATACTAGATGGATTAAACAAGAGATTTCAAACATTGGCATATTTTTTATTTAACTAAGGCGTTTGGTTGTGTTGATCACAAAACATTGCTCCAGAAGTTGAACCATTATGAAATACAGGGAGTAGCTCACAACAGGTTCCACGTTTGCTTTAACAACAGACAGCAAAAGTTCATTATTCACAATGTGTGGAATGACTGTGATGCAGGGTCTGAGAGGGGTATGGTCAAATGGTGGATGCCCCAGGGATCAGTGTTAGGGCCTCTCCTATTCCTTGTTTATATAAATGATATGCTCTCTAGTATTATGGGTAAGTCTAAAATATTTATGTTTGCTGATGACACTAGGTTGGTAGTGAAGAATATTGTGTGTATCTTGCCTATGTTTCAAATAGTTCACAGCCTATAAAAAATAAACTAAGAATGAATAGAAGTAAGACTCAGTTTTTACATTTCACACAATTCAACAAAACCAGACGTTTATTATCATGGACATAAAATGAGTGAAACTAAACAGTTCGAGTTTCTAGGTGTTCAGATAGATAGTAGAATGTAATGGAAAGCCTACATTCGGGATCTTGTTCAAAGACTTAATGTTGCCATTTTTACTCTTCGAACGGTATCTGAAGTAATTGATCGTTCGACAAAAATGTTAGTATACTTTGGGTATTCTCATTTGCTCATGTCGTACGATATTTTATTTGGGGGTTCTTTACTGTCGTTTCTTGTTAACAATGACAGATATTCCCAAGAATTAACAGCTTTCACTCAGCTAACACTCCGCATAATCCAATCTGCATTTAGGTCGCATTTCATTAACTCTTGTGGAGAAAGGTGCGCAGTACACTGCTGCATCCATTTTCAATAAGCACTCACTAGAAATCAAAAATCTTAGCAGTAACCCACGTGCTGTAAATCGAAACTGAAGAGTTTCCGCATGGGTCACCCCTTCTACTCTGTTGCGGAGTTCCTTGAAAAATGAAGCTGATTCTCACTTTATATTGTTGATTGCGTTTATCATTACTTAAGGTTGGACTTTTTGAGTTCATAAGAATCTTATTTTATCTTCTATAACTCTTATGTTGTAATTGAATGTACTGACACGTTCCATGAGCCTGGAGATTTGCTCCTACGAAACCAGACATGTAAATGAAAAAAAAAAAAAAACTGAAAATTAAGTCGTGAATCTGGAACTAGTCAGAAAAGTGTCTGTCTAATTTTGAAACGTAGAAAATCTCATCTGTTTCATATTTCCCTACCTTATGGGAGTGAACAGTGTAACATTTTCCCAGTGGTTGCTTCAGCAAATACAGAGCGACAAGAATTTCTTTTCTCGGATGTTATTGTCTGCCGATTCGACCTTCATAGACCACGGTAGGATGCATTATTGGAAAGCAGAAACCCACAGTTGTTACCCCAAGTTGAAATCAGTGTCCGTGGTATGTGAAAATTTGGTGAAGGGTAAGGCCTCATTGTTCTGTTCTGTATCGATGGTACATTAAAGGTCGATAAATATCGAACATTGTTGGAGGATGATCATCCAGTATTGTTTGCATATATTCCGTTGGACTTGCGACCAACAGCTTGATTTCAAAATGATGGTTGTAGCAAACTATTTTGTAACAGCACAGTTAGTGTAAGTTGGAGTGTACAATCGATTTATATCTTGGCCTACAAGATCGCAAGATCTCACTTCACCTAACGTTTTCTTGTAGGATTACTTAGAGTGAGTTTATAAGTTTATAATGAAGCCCAAATGGGATCGATAACATGGTGGTGCTTATCAACAATGCATTTCATATTATCAGGCAGGCTATGAATGCCACGCAAAAAAAGAAAAACCTTCTTCTTCTTCTGAACTGAACCATTCAGCGAGCCGTTATCATTAACGTACATTTTAATACGAATTGAAGCGTTGCTAAGCGAGAACGTGTTCCAGTGATGCAAACAGAACGTAATTGGACGGAGTCAAGTCCCAACTGAACGGCTCGATAGTTTCTATGACCCGTTTTGCTGCGTGTCATGGGGAGTTACCATGGAGCAATATGACTTTGTGTTGCCCTTTTCCATATTCCGGTCTTTTTCACCTAATGCTCGATTTAAATCGACCATTTGCTAACGGTAGCGATACGTGTTACCGGTTTCAGCTTGTTTTTATAGCTCATAATAAATGACACCCTTCCGAACTCACCATACACGAGAACATTGTCTTCCTTCAAAAGCAATTTGATCTTGCACTGGATGTCAATGATTTGACTGGATTCACCCTTGTTTCACGACTCTTAGGATCCACTTTTCATCACCTGTCACTATTGGATTAAGCAACGACCTTCTTTTGCTTTTGGTGAGCAGCATTTCACATGAGGTCTTACTATTTCCTAGCTGTCCATCATTTAGTTCATGCGAAACCTATTTTCACACTTACTGCACCTTTCCCAGAGCTTTTAACCGAAGAGAAACGGATTTCAGTGTCAAATATAATTGTTCTGCGATCTACTGTTGAGTTTCAGTATCATCTTCATCCAATAATGAGTGCAATTCGTTGTCTTTGAACTTTTTGTAGTTTCCCACTCTCATCGTTTCTCACGTCAAAATCACCACTTTTTAATTTAAGAACCATTCGAAACATTATTTTCCCAAGAGCATGTTCGCCGAAAGCTTCGACAAGCATTCTATGCGATTATGCATTAGTTTTCTTCAATTGATAACAAGGATCCAATGCTCTCTGCAAATCGTATTTCAGAGTCACAAAACTCGACGTGTTTACGTGTTTGAAACAGATACCGATGTATGGAACTTGGTTCGCTGTGTGCTGACATCCGTCGTCATCCGTTACACAAAGCAGATGACGCTGTAGATACGGTCCCAAGGGCGCTACACTGACGGCTGGCACCATCAATATGGAAATTCCGGTTTCATACTTCTACAACTCGTATACAAGACCTAAACACATTCATCTGAATACCGCCAATGTCCGACGTCAACGTGTAACACTCATTCACTGACTGCTTGTGGTAACGCAGTGGAGGATATATGAAGCCCAATCGTTGTCGCAATGTGGAAACGGAGCGACTTATTTTACGTCCAAATGGACATGAGCATTGACTTTCGGTGGAAGCGTTTCCGAAATGGCCAAGTCTGTCAACAGTTAGTGTGCCACCATGGTTAAAGTACACCGTACATAGCAAATGGGCCCTATCCTAAACCGGTGGTGAGGCAACTCTCACCGGCCGTAGCGGCCGTGGGGTTCTAGGCGCAAAAGTCTGGAGCCGAGCGACAGCCACGGTCGCAGGTTCGAATCCTGCCTCGGGCATGGATGTGTGTGATGCCCTTAGGTTAGTTAGATTTAAGTAGTTCTAAGTTCTAGGGGACTGATGACCCCAGAAGTTACGTCCCATACAGCTCAGAGCCAGCAAAACCCGCCCAAAGCTGTAAACAACCATGCACGAGCAGCGCCTATTAGACGGAGGGGGTCCGATAGGTGGTCCGTTCCAGTCATACCACCAGGAAGGAGATACACGGCTCTGTTGTCTGTAGTTCAACCATGTCTAGACGGTCAATACCTAGGTTAGATCGCGTTCGCATTGTTACTTTATGCCAGGAAGGGTTCCCAACAAGAAAAGTGTCCAGGCGTCTCGGAGTGAACCAAAGCGACGTTGCTCGGACATGAGATACAGAGAGACAGTAACTCTTGGTGACACGCCTCGCTCAGGCCATCCAAGGGCTACTACTGCAGTGGATGACGGCTACCTGGCTCGGAGGAACCCTCACAGCAACGCCACCATGTTGAATAGTGTTTTTCGTGCATCCACAGGACATCTTGTTACGATTCAAACTGTGTGCAGTAGATTGCATGTGTGCATCTTCACTCCCGGTGTCCGTGGCGAAGTGAATCTTTGTAACGACGACACCATGCAGCGCGGTATAGATGGCCCTACAACATGCCGAATGGACCGCTCAGGATTGGCATCATGGCATCATGTTATCTTCACCGATGAGTGTCGCATATGCCTTTAACCAGACAATGGTCGAAGACGTGTTTGCAGGCAACCCGTTCAGGTTTAACGGTTTAGACACAGCGTCCAGCGAGTGCTGCAAATTGGGAGTTCCCTGCTGTTTTGGCGTGGCATTATGTGGGGCCGACGTAAGCCGCTGGTGGTCATGGAAGGCGCCGTAACGGTTGACGATACGTGAATGCCATCCACCGTCCGGTAGTTTAACCACTTCGGCTGTTTATTGGCGACTCATTAGTCTTCATGGACGAATATTCGCGTCCCCATAGTGCACATCTTGTGAAAGAATTCCTTCGGGAAAACGACATCGCTCGACTAGATTGGCAAGCATGTTCTCTAGACATCAACCCTGTCGAACATGCCTGGGATAGATTGAAAAGGGCTGTTTTCGGACGACGTGGCCCATAAATCTCTCTGAGGGATCTACGCCAAACTGTCGTTGAGGGGTGGGACAATGTGGATCAAAAGTGTCTTCACGAACTTGTGGGTAGCATGCCACGACGGACATGCATCAGTGCAACAGGACGTGCTACAGGGTATTAGCAATCTGGACCACCACCTGTGAATGTTTCGCTATATGGTGATACCACATGTTATGTGTGGTTTTATGATCAATAAAAAGGGTGAAAATTATGTTTATGTTGATCTCCCATTTTTCTGTACAGGTTCCTAAAGTCTCGGAACCGTGGTGCTGCAGAGCGTCTTTTATGTGTGTAATTTAAACACTCTTTGGAATAAAAGTTCCTTAAAATTAACAAATTTTTCGACTTACAGGGCAGGTAATATAAGGACATTAAAAAAAAACACTTTGATTTGAAAATATCACATGTTCCATGGCAGAAGACATTCAGCCACTCCAAGGTACAAGATGGTGTACGATGGACGAAATATCGCTTAAATGTACGCTCAATATAACATCTATTAAAGTACGTACACTTTCATGCACCTTGAAATTTTGTAGCTGAAAAGTAACATCTTCCAAATAAATTTAATATACAGGGAGATTGTAATTGAAGTTAAACTTTCAAAACGATGTACAAATAACTCCACCGGTAAGAATGACGTCCAATTGCAACGGAATGTTATTGGAGAAGGAAAAATTAGTGGGAAATAGATGGTGCTGTACGTGTCAGAATACGGAAATATAAACACCTATCATGAGCACGACTCATTGAACATGATACAAACACTCCGGGTACACGGCTTTTCCTCTTTTCGTGTCTGCGACGTTCTCCTTGGTTCTCTCAGTGCACGATCGCCCTCTGCTTTTAAAGCTTTATTACAAGAATGATGACTGTGCACACGTCGCTCTGCAGAAATTCCAGACACTGAAGGGCTTGAAAAAAGGCGTTGGTCCAATGACTGTCGTGGGTCTGGAGAAAATTATTTAGAAATTCGAAAAGATGGGTCCTTTTGGTATGCAACCTGGTAGAGGGAGGAAATGAATTGATTTGACGTCAGTGGAAGCAGTGGTCACAGAAATGCAGGGGGAGACGAGTGGCGGTGTGCAAACGTCTAGCGCACGGAGAATTACGCGAACATTGGACATACCCGTGAGAACGGTGCGTAGTACCCTACGAAACGTCTTTCTTTGCTATCCATTCAGAATGACCTGTGGGCACTAGTCGCTTCCTGTTGCAGCAAGAGAGACCTTTGCTTCAGAATTTCTTACTCGTGTGGAAGTGGACAATGATTGGCCATGGGGGATTTTGTGAACAGACGAAGCCCACTTCTATCTGACAGGATATGTCAATACACAGAATTGCCGAGTAGGGCCTACGGAAAATCAACAAGCAAATCAGCCAGTACCAATTCATCCTGAAAAGGTCACTGTGTGCTGGAGGTTTACAGCTTTATTTATTAGAGGGCCATATTTTTTCGCAGAGACAGGAGCTTCCGGTCCTGTTACCTGTATTGTCACTGGTAAGCGCTATCACGTCATTCCAGCTTTCCAACAACGTGGATGTGTGGGTGGGATCGCTTTTTTGCCAGATGGCGCACCATCGCACATTGCAAATCCAGTTAAGCAGCTGCTAAAGCGCCATTTCGGAAATGCTAGAAATGTCAGCCACCATTTCTCTACAGACTTATTACCTGGTCTTAATCCGTGTGACTTATGGCTGTGGGGCTATCTGAAAGGTGTTGTGTTCAGTGTTCCGATTGCAAACTTAGCTACACTGAAGACACGCATTGCGCAACATATTCTGATCTTGACCCCCGAAACACTTAGATCTATTATCGAATATGCTGTTTCACGATTTCAACTTGTTGCTGAAAACGGTGGACAGCATATTGAATATGTTATTCGCCAGTCACACGGAAATTAATAATCCGATTTCATTCTGACATGCTTTTCAAGCGGTTTTTAGCCTCAGGACAGTTAAAAAGCGATCGGATTGATGTTTTTGATGCCGTTCTTGGCCTCAGTGCAATTGAAAACCAACTTCTCCCATCCGATGAGATGTGACCTTGCTGTGGTGGATGGGCTTACGTAACTAGCAGTATCAAACCTGTACACCCATGCAAACTGAATAGTACAGTTTGTTTAACGTCAAACGTACTCCTTGGACATTGCTGTATGAGTAATTTATCATTTGTAGTTGACCACTATTAAATAATGATGCTTTTAGCGCCATCTATTGCTACGTTTTGTAACTATTTACTTTTCTTCTGCCATACGTTTTCCCCTTCTCCGATAATATTCCGTTTCAATTTGACGTCATTCTGATCAGTGGTGTTATTTCTACAGCGGTTTGAAAGTTTAACTTTAACTGAAGTTACCTTGTATTATGTAGCACCTAAATGTGAAGAAGTAAAACATTTATAAATTCTGCACAAAACACAACCTCGTATCCCTTAACAAAATCAGTAAAAAATGCGGGAACCGCTTATGGTGGTCCCTAGTGCGCATTCTGTCATGAGATTCTAAAACCGGTCACTAGATTGAGACACCCAACAGAAAACAACATGTATTACTAGTTAAATACTCTCTTCTGTTAGTGAAACCTGACGTTATCAGGAATAATGCCTGACACTATCAGGAATGGAAAACCGGTCATGATAAAATTTAAAAAGTTTACAAAAGCGTCTAATGCCCACACCAAATTTACACATGATAGTAAAGACGCCAATCTAGTTTCTGTAGTAAGTAACAACTATCTTCAGATCATGGATATATAAATGCGGGTTGAAGACGAGCTGTATATACCCACAGTAATGTTCATACTGTGACTTGCATAGCCAACAGGAATAACAAGAAAGAACACGGCTGTGCACCGCACTCTTAAGACATGCAGGTGTAACAAACCAGCTGTATCAGTAAATTTGATGTCAGTTACTGACTTTCAGTTGTTGGAAGGCAAGAGCAATCCTTCATGTAATTGCAAGTTAATATTTTATGTGGGTTTGTTTAGTCAATGAAAGGCTTCGAATCATTTCTGATTCACTTTTATTATACCAGCAAGCAGACTTTCGGTAAGGAAGATTTCGTGCCGACGATGTTTTCGCTCTGAAGCAAATTACACAAAAAAAAAGATGAGAATCCAATTAGGAGAGCCTGCAGCGGTGGCCCAGTGTTTCTAGACGTTACAGTCTCTAATCGCGCGACTGCTACTGTCGCAGGTTCAAATCCTGCCTCTTGCATGGATGTGTGTGCTGTCCTTAGGTTAGTTAGGTTTAAGTAGTTCTAAGTTCTAGGGGACTGATGACCTCAGATGTTAAGTCCCATAATGCTCAGAGCCACTTCAACCATTTGAATCAATAAGAAGACTAACACCAGTGTTTTCTGAGGTTTCGACAGACAGCTAATAAAAGTTTGCCAATGTTTATACAGAAACACCAAAATAAGAACGGATACTGGCAAAGAGCCGACACCAGAAATGGAAATAAATCAGGGAGTAACGCAAGGCTGTTGTATGTCACCACCAAAGTACATCGTCTACATCGACGAACTGGCCAGGGAATGGATGACGGACAGAATACCTCAAGGTTTAGGAACTGGTCAGGGAAAATTAAAAATAAATGCTTTTTGCCGACGACAGGGAGATCATACGTGACAGTGAAGACAAATTACAAGTCGCGGTAGATAGTTTAAACAATGTAAACCTACATAACAATCTAAACAACAAAAACAAAAACAATGGCGTTTTTTAGCAAAGCACGCTATGATGGTCATCAGTATCATAATGACAGACCAGATGTTCGATTTTCATTATCTTGGATACGACACAACTTGTGAAAAAGAGAAAGGCATAAATAACAAAACACCTATCAACACATATGTGGCACGATAAGAACAGTGAATATTGAAACTAGAAGAGAAACCCAAACCCCATACCCCAAACCCCATATGGAGCAGAAATTTGGACGATAAGTTCAAAAGACCTAACATAACTTGAAAAATCAGAAATGAAATTCCGTAGATCACGGAAAGGCTGCTCAAAAGGAGACATAATTAGAAATGAAGAAATTAGGAAAGAACTGGAGGTACACCCGTTAACTGGAAAAGTAATCTAAAATTTTTAAGATTTTAAGATCATGTATGGTGTATGTCACCTCAGAGAATCCCTCGAGAATAGAATCCTATTGGAAGAACGAGTGTGGCAAGGCCGAGGAAGAGAACGTGAGGTCGGAGCAAGCCGTAAGGCCTAATCCTGGATTGTCAGAAGAAGAGGGACATAGCCTACTTGTTCAACCTGCATACCTTAGCAGTATGACGTACAGCCTGTCAACCTTTAAGAGTACGGTGTACAGTATGGTGTACGGCAGGGCTCAGTCTGGATGTCGCTGACACCTCCAAAATTTTCGAAAAGCAACAGAAATTTTGTCATGGCATAATGAGCACTACTAGTATGTCCAGTTTGAGTTCAACTTGTATTTAATATATCCATGACCTGAAGATGGAGGTTACTACCGAAACTAGACAGTCATGTTAACTGTCTTATGTAATTGCTGTCTAGTCATTCAAATACTTATCAAATTCTTCTTTAATGTTAATCAATTCTCCCCTGCATTTCTGTAAGGCAAGACGGTCGCCAAAGTTCTATGACCCGTCACGCTAGTGCTGCATGAATATGCGTTACTCTCTGTCGCTCAGGAGTCTTTGTTGCTTCACCAGTGGAATTAAATCTCTTCACAGTGCTGATAAACATTTGCAAATAGCACGCAAACGAGGAAAGCAACAGGCGCAAAGACGGTTTCGTGATGGAGGCTCGCGTGTGTGTGAATGTATGTGTATGTGTGTGGGTTCCCACAGCCGGCTGTGCGGAGTCGATCGCCAATCGTTCCGGCAACGCTCTTCGGCGTAATGAGAGCACTCTCGAGATGATTACAATTACGGAGCGGCAAATATTGCTCCTGTCGAGAGCGGCACCCTCTGGCGTGAAGGAGGCAGCTCAGCTGCAGCGAGCGGCGTCAGTGGCCAATCCGATTACCGCGAGAAGCCAGTGGCTGGAACGGCACGGCGACAAAAACGAAGCCGCTGCTCCCCACATTCCCCGTGCCGCGTCTGACTCTGCCGCCGCGCATCTTCTGCTCTGATTGGGCCTCGCCAGCTCCTCCGTCCATTTCACGCTAGGGGAGTTAGCTGCCAGAGGACGAGAAACTAATGAGTAGGGCTCGTCCTAGGAAACATCCCTCACCATTTCTCTGAAGCCATCTGGCATCAAACCTCTTATTTCAATCCACGAAGCGCCCCAGTAGCGAGAAATTTCTCTCGCTTAAATAAGCGACGGTTGTATTTCGTGGAAATAAGGCTCGCACCGAGGCTATCTAAAACACAAATATTTAAACTTAGCAATAATTAATACTATTGCACCAGGACTCTTTCTAGTGCGATGGGCTCTCACCAAAGCGACGACATACAAAAGGATGCGAATGTCAGCGTAAAGCCCAGATATCGTGTCACAAGAAGGTGTATTCCGAATGAAGAAGAGCTCATTCAGGAAGCTGACTAGCTAGACGAAGACCTCAGGCCCAACGAACCGATTCTGTTCATATTTGGCAGGTCGCTTGTGTGATATCGAGCAATCGAACACAGTTTCTCTGCTTTCCAGCCTGATGACGTGGCCGCTGCGCCAGCGGCGCATTCGTTTAGCAGCAATCAGTTTATTTCCTCGATACCTAGTCGAAAATGGGTTTGCGGACTCCATGTAATGGGGGCAGTGTAATCAAAATCAGGCAGTGGTTGAACCAAAATATCTTAGCGTCTGTCCTTTTAGATGGTACACATGACCTGACAAATATAAGCCGAATAGGTTGACCGTATCTGAGGCCTTTCCTTTGTAAGCGGGAGTAGCTATGCCCCTGACGGGAGGAGTTTGGCATTACTACACGGTGCCGACTAGCCTCCTTTGGGAGCTGACTAAGGCACAAATGTATTCACCGCCGCCGAGGTGCGAAACCTGGCTGCTATCGTATATTCTGGCGGTGCAGGTGTTCCTGTCCAATGTACTCAGATGCTCACTGACGTCTTCTGTTCAAGATTGTATCGTAGTGTGGATGTTACACTGCTAACCACTGTCCCTGTCAGCTGCTTGTTCAAGGTGGAGACCACGGCAATAGTGGAGGCAGATCTTTATGACGAAACTAAGATCATAAATTTTGTTATCATTTTTATAATAACCTTTTGAAAGAAAAGTATGTCCAGAATTTGAATCAGTCTTCATCTGAAGGTTTGGTAAGATCTTAATAGTTCAAACATTCATAGGTAAGTTACTTCTCGTTACTTTAAAACATAACAATGTGCTCAGTGCTTACAACTTGTACATTTAATCAAGTCATCACCTGGATTGCTGTGAGAAAATTGTTTAAGAGAACTAAGACACAGAGCATCCTCATGTTATTTACCTTGAAGAACGTCCTTAGGAATGCCTACTTCCGTTCTGCTTTTTACTTGAGGGGTTTTAACATGTGGTTTAGGTGACCAGCGCCACCCTTCTTTTTTTGTTTGTAAAACAGATTTTTACGTACAACATCCATATTTCTCCATAAACTGTTTTCTTTGTGTCTGTGGAAGCTTGTTGCCTGCACTCTCATAACTTAACGTGTCTGTTAGTATTCCTCAAATTCTGTGTCATTTGTTTGCTGCCTTCTCTGTTGGTTGTGATTTCTCAAATGGCTTTAGTTTTCTCAAGCGCATGGGTGGTCAGATGATATGACATTTAAGTTAATAGTCGTTGTTATTGACCTTTGTGTTCATGAGCAGTCGAAGGGTCAGCTTCAGCATTTAATCCACAACCAACAGAATTAGTTTGTCTATGTTGCAGGTCTACCTGTTATGTAAAAACGAAATAGTAATAATAAAGAAAAATTGAAACAATGCATACATATTAACGGGTTACAATCAATGCGGAACAGAATTTGCTTACGTAAAAATCGCGTTGTACACGATCTATACTTTCACTATGCTGGACCCATTAATAAGAACGATTACTTATAAAAAGAAGCAGGCAGATTTGTTATGTGATCCAACGTGCCCCTATTTAAGTGCCCCGTTACCACGTTACAAATATTTTAATTTGTTTAGAAAGTTTGTGAAAATATTTATCGTTTTATACAATGTCCAAATTATCCTTAATCTAAAGACTTCCCTACCATATCAAGTATCCAGTCAGCTAAAAGCTCTTCGTCTCCAATAGCGGCAGGCAAACACCTGAACAGGGCCCCATACGTGTGGGTTTAACACCACTGTGTCTCTCTCAAGTCCGCGCGGCTAGCCGTGCGGTCTAAGGAGCTGCTTCCAGAGCGGGAAGGCGTGCGGGTCTCCGGCACGAATTCGCCCGTCGGATTAGTGTCCAGGTCCGGCGAGCCGGTCAGTCTGTGGATGGTTTTTAAGGTAGTTTTCCATCTGCCTCCGCGAATGCGGGCTGGTTCCCCTTATTCCTCCTCAGTTCCACTATGTCGGCAATTCCTGCGCAAACACTGTCTACACGTATGCGTACACAACGATTACTCTATCACATTTGAGGTACTCGACTGGTACGAATCGTTTTCGGGTAAGGGGGGGGGGGGGGGAATTCACTGGAGCCTGTTGTGGGGCTGCCAACCACTTAGGGTTACGGTGGGACGTAGCCTCTCTGTCGTTTCTAGGTCCCCTGCTGAGAACAGCCCAGTCTCTCTGTAGACCACTGACGGCTACAATCTCTCTGTTGCTGCACACTTGTTCCTATCTATGTCGTTGATCATTGCATACACGCCTTCGTCTTCAGCTCTGCCCGACGTTACGGTTTCAACACCATCTGCCCTGGTATGGTATGCAGCGACCAATCGGACGGTAGGTTCGCTGACACCACTGCCCGTCACCACCGGCACGTGCTGTGCTGGCTCCCGAGTAGGCTGTTCTTGACTAAAACGCTCAACGTGCCGGCAGTGTGGCTCATGAGGAAGACGGGCCGTGGCGCGTACCTCACAGCACGTGACAATGCAGATCTTACGAGTGTCAGCAGCCGTGTCCGTGGAGGCGCGAGTAATTCTTTCAAAGAAGTTCAGTATTTCTTGACTGGTTATTTAAGTGCAGTCAAGATCTCGGTTGCACCCAAAAAAATTTTTGGTGGGTACCTTCACAAATATATATTGATTTCCCGTGGGCCCGGCGCGGAGGCCACCGTTGGAGAAGTGTGACGGACAAGCTGACTAGGGGGGCCCGTGATTCTTGTGGGCCTTTGCCGGTAGACGTCATCGAGGGGCAACAATCTCCCACCTGCTGTAATCCCGTATCTGTATAAAAAGCGGTACCAGCTACCATCCCTCTACAGTGCACTTTTCTCCAAGAGGCGACACTGCGTCCACGATAGGGCGAGTCGTCCGCCGCTCAGGGATAACCTCCTGGTCTTTACAGTACTATGATTAATTCTGCAGTAGCGGTGACGACGCATACCAGGGCGTATCAGTTTTAAATAATCTAATTCATTTTAGTCTTCATTCTGAAGATGGCCTAATTCCAACAAAACCGTCTTTTATCTTGCTGTGCCATTCAGGCTGGGTTGACGCGGCCCGCCACGATTTCCTCTCTTGCTCGTCTCAGAGCAGCAGTTACACCTATTATTTGCTACATGTATTTAAATCCCAGTCTTCCCCTAAAATCTGTAACTCCTGTGGCTTCCTTCACTACCATTGAAGTTGTTTCTTGAGGTCTTAAAATAAGTCACACGCCATTTTTCTTTTTATTTGTCAACGTTTTTCTTCTTGACGTTTTCCATGTGCTGCTCTCCTCATCGATTCTAACGAGAACTTGCTCAGTTCGTATCAGTTAGGTGATGAGCTGTCGTCATTATGCAATTAGTAAAATAGACTGGTGTGCGTACCTAAGGACGGAAAGATAACACAAGATCAAACTACAATAGAAAATATAACACAGAAGAAAACACAAAGAAAGATTCAGTGAGACGAACAGAGGTCGATAATTACAATGGAGCCACCGCGACTTCTGATAGTTCCCTGGAGATTGCAAAAGGAATGACATGGTTCTTAATAGAGTGTATCATCATCGCGGACAGCGATGCATGCTTTACAACAAACTCAGAAGCTGGCAAAACGGTTGGTAAGGAGTTCATATGGTAGGGCTTCCACCGCTCCACCAGCGCAGTAGGCTGGGTAGTCGTTGGTGCCTGTAGACGTGCTGTTGTGCTTCTTCCCAAAGCATCCCACAAGTGCTAGTAACTTAAGTGGCACCTGTGAGGCCAGTCCATTCCTCTAGTTTGAAGAGCTACTCCATCTGCTCCGTTCAATGCGGTCGAGATTATACATCCACAAAATGAAGTCAGGGCCGAGTGCTCTTCTGGAAAGATGGACCTGGCAAAAAAGTACAGTGTCAGAATAACGCTGAACTGGATTTGGCAGTGTTCAAAGATTTGCAGTTCACTATGCCCATGCTACTTTATCCCTTCCTACATCATAAAATCTGCACCACAAAAGCAGTCAAATTCGACCACGTTTCTGGCTGCTTTAAGTGTTCCCAACACTTGTCATGCGACTCAGACTGAACCTTTTCCCATTCGCGAAGACCATACGACCCCATTCCTTGTTGGTCCTGTTCTTATGTACTTCGTACCCTCGCAGACGCTGCTACCGTTATGCGTGTGTCAACGAAACTGAAGATACTGAATGTTGCACGAAGGGACAACCACCCATGCAGTCGCTATGTCACCGTGCAGTGTGAGATTTCGTGACTTGCAGTTGAGTTAAACTTGTTTGCAACTGCAACCGCTCTTTGATGTGGTTCCCTTATTGCCTATTCCCACCACTATTGTAATTTAGTATGCTTTTACCTAAATAACAGAAAACCCTGTCTCTATGTTGCCAAGTTTAACCCTCTTACTAAATTTCGTTTGGATCCCAAATAAAGTACACCATGGGGCATAGTCCTGTTAACAAGAAAAGTTAATAAAAGACTTACCCTTTTTACAGGATTTGACCGTGTGTTGTGTCTAATAGATAAGTAAACCAGGCTATTCAATTCTATTCCTAAGATCTTACCCAGCAGTTGGAAAGAAACGCAGTATGAATGGTGTTATACAGAACCTACAACAAATCAGTTCCAAGTTGATTTAGTGGTTTAAAATTTGAGTGCTTCGGTAGTTTGGTTTTTGTATCTCTGCATATTAATTTCATTTATTAGACACTGTTCCTGTGTTTTCGTCAGGATCTACAGCAGATTTCCGTAGCGCGAGTCGATAGTCGTTTGTTTCTTTGTTTTGAAAGCTAGTGACCGCTTGTTAGAGTTGGTCAGCCAGCCAATCAGTCAGGCAGCAGCAGCCGGCCAAGACATACACAGCAAAAGAGAAGTAACCGATTTTGTGACTTTCACGATCTCCTAACCAGGGGCAAATTTATTAATATCATCTGTTTGCTTTAATAGTTTAGTTTCTTGAGTTTCTGTTTGGTAGTTTAATATGTAATAGCCACAGTACTCGCATTTTCGTTAGCGTCGGAAAGCAAACAGATTTTTGACATATTACAATAAGGGGCGAATTATTTACATTCACCTGAGTGCTTTGGTAGTTAGGTTTTTGAATCTCTGCGTATTAATGTAATTTATTAGACACAACCCCAGCGATTTCGTTAGTGTCTGCAGTAGAGTTGTGCAGCACTTACCGATAGTCTGTTTATCCGAATAACTTACTTCTCCACGGTCTTTAATATGGACAGAGACTGCGAAAGTTTTCTGGAGATGCGAGCCGAGTTGGTGGCATTTCGCTCTCAACTCCAGGCTGTGATGGCTTCAGTCACACAGCTTGAGGCTGCAGTGGATGGCCACGACTGTTATAAGCCAGCTACAAGGATCCAACGGTCGGCCAGAGTGTCTGGGTCCTCCAATTGGTCCTCACCAGTGGCCACCCAAGTTGCTGCTCCCACTGAGGTTGTCCCCTCACTTGTGGTTGAGTAGGAGATCACCCCAGGGCGTAGCAGGCGGCGTAAGATTTCCCAGAGGGCTGCATGTAAGGCCTGCCCTGTTAGTCTGGCAACAGATTCCAGGTGATGTCTGTGGCTGACACTGTTGTTGAGCCTGATGCCGTCACCTGTCCTGTTTCAGAGGGAACCTCTCACCCTGCAAGACCCTGATATTCACAGAGGGTGGGATTATTTATTACTGGGGGCTCAAACGCTAGGTGCTTTATGGGGCCCCTTAGGGACGTTGATGCCAAGAAATGAATGAAAACCAATTTATACACCTTCTGCATACCGGGTGGAGTCTCCCCAGGTGTTGAACGGATCCTCCTGCATGCCATGAGGAGCCCAGAGTGCAGCCAAATACAATTAATGCTCACCTCGGTACGAAAGATGTATTTCATTTTGGATCAGAAGAGATCCTCTCTGGTTTCAAGCGGCTAACAGAAGTGGTAAAGGCTGCCACTCTTGGTTGCAAGATGAAAGCAGAGCTTATCATTTGCAGCATAGTCGACTGGACCGATTACGGACCTCTGGCACAGAGCCGAGTGGTGGGTCTGAATCAGAGGCTCAGACATTTCTGCGACCGTGTATACTGCAGATTCATCGACTTCCGCCAAACGGTGGTTGGGTTTCTAGTTTCGCTGAATATGTCAGGTGTCCACTAAACGCAGGAAGCGGCTACACGAGTAGTTAGGGCTGTGTGGCATCGACTAGGTGGTTTTTTAGGTTAGAGGGTCTCGGGAAACAGAAGAAGTGCTTCAGTTACAAAGGGTGCATGCCAACACAGGAAGAACGTATAAACAGGAAACAACAGTTGTGAATTGCCGTAGCAGTGTTAGGAAAATACCAGAGCTGCAAGAGCTAATAGAAACCATTGATGGTAAAGTCGTTATAGGCACTGAAGGCAGCTAAGGCCGGAGATTAGCTGAGCCGAATTTTTTGCGAAGAACGTACCGGTGTTCCGAAAAGGTAGGCTAAACACAGTTGGCGTTGACGTATTTGTTGCTGTTGCAGTTAATTTATCTTGTAGCGAAATTGAATTAGATATCTCCTGTGAGTTAGTGTGGGCAGGGGTCATTGTTGGCAACCGATATAAAATAATAATTGGATCATTTTACCGACCTCACAATTCTAATGATACGGTTTCTGAAAAGTTCAAATAAAACTTGAGTTTGATTTCAAACACACACCCAACTCATACGACTATAGTTGGTGCCGACTTTAATTTACCCTTGATATGCTGCCGAGAATTCATGTTTAATTCCGAAGGTACACCTAAAACATCATCCCCAATAGTGCTAAATGCGTTCCTTCAAAATTGTTCCGAGCAGTTAGTTCACGAGCCCAAGCGAATAGTAAACGGTTGTGGCCTCCTTTTTTTTTTTTGGTCATCAGTCTACTGACTAGTTTGATGCGGCCCGCCACGAATTCCTTTCCTGTGCAAACCTCTTCATCTCAGAGTAGCACTTGCAACCTACGTCCTCAATTATTAGCTTGACGTATTCCAATCTGTGTATTCCTCTACCATTTTTGCCCTCCACATCTCCCTCTAGTACCATGGAAGTCATTCCCTCATGTCTTAGCAGATGTCCTATTATCCTGTCCCTTCTCCTTATCAGTGTTTCCCACATATTCCTTTCCTCTCCGATTCTGAGTAGAATCTCCTCATTCCTTACCTTATCAGTCCACCTAATTTTCAACATTCGTCTATAGCACCACATCTCAAATGCTTCGATTCTCTTCTGTTCCGGTTTTCCAACAGTCCATGTTTCACTACCAAACAATGCTATACCCAAGACGTTCATGTTCAGAAATTTCTTCCTCAAATTAAGGCCGGTATTTGATATTAGTAGACTTCTCTTGGCCAGAAATGCCTTTTTTGCCATAGTGAGTCTGCTTTTGATGTCCTCCATGCTCCGTCCGTCATTGGTTATTTTACTGCCTAGGTAGCAGAATTCCTTAACTTCATTGACTTCGTAACCATCAATCCTGATGTTAAGTTTCTCGCTGTTCTCATTTCTACTACTTCTCATTACCTTCTTCTTTCTCCGATTTATTCTCAAACCATACTGGATACTCATTAGACTATTCATTCCGTTCAGCAGATCATTTAATTCTTCTTCACTTTCACTCAGGATAGCAATGTCATCAGCGAATTGTATCATTGATATCCTTTCACCTTGTATTTTAATTCCACTCCTGAATCTTTCTTTTATTTCCATCATTGCTTCCTCGATGTACAGATTGAAGAGTAGGGGCGAAAGGCTACAGCCTTGTCTTACACCCTTCTTAATACGAGCATTTCGTTCTTCATCGTCCACTCTTATTATTCCCTGTTGGTTGTTGTACATATTGTATATGACCCGTCTCTCCCTATAGCTTATCCCTACTTTTTTCAGAATCTCGAACAGCTTGCACCATTTTATATCGTCGAACGCTTTTTCCAGGTCGACAAATCCTATGAACGTGTCTTGATTTTTCTTTAGCCTTGCTTCCATTATTAGCCGTAACGTCAGAATTGCCTCTGTCGTGCCTTTGCTTTTCCTAAGGCCAAACTGATCGTCACCTAGCGCATTCTCAATTTTCTTTTCCATTCTTCTGTATATTATTCTTAAAAAGCAGCTTCGATGCATGAGGTGTTAAGCTGTTTGTGCGATAATTCTCGCACTTGTCAGCTCTTGCCGTCTTCGGAATTGTGTGGATGACGCTTTTCCGAGAGTCAGATGGTATGTCGCCAGACTCATATATCCAACACACCAACGTGAATAGTCGTTTTGTTGCCACTTCCCTTAATGATTTTAGAAATTCTGATGGAATGTTATCTGCCTTATTTGACAGTAAGTCCTCTTAAGCTCTTTTAAATTCCGATTCTAATACTGGATCCCCTATCTCTTCTAAATCGACTCCTGTTTCTTCTTCTATCACATCAGACAAATCTTCACCCTCATAGAGACTTTCAATGTATTCTTTCCACCTATCAGCTCTCTCATCTGCATTTAACAGTGAAATTCCCGTTGCACTCTTAATGTTACCAATGTTGCTTTTAATGTCACCAAAGGTTGATTTGACTTTCCTGTATGTCCGTCCTTCCGACAATCATATCTTTTTCGACGTCTTCACATTTATCCTGCAGCCTTTTCGTCTTAGCTTCCCTGCACTTCCTATTTATTTCATTCCTCAGCGACTTGTATTTCTGTATTCCTGTTTTTCCCGGAACATGTTTGTGCTTCCTCCTTTCATCAATCAACTGAAGTATTTCTCCTGTTACCCATGGTTTCTTCGCAGCTACCTTCTTTGTACCTATGTTTTCCTTCCCAACTTCTGTAATGGCCCTTTTTAGAGATGTCCATTCCTCTTCAACTGTACTGCCTACTGCGCTATTCCTTATTGCTGTATCTATGGCGTTAAAGAACTTCAAACGTATCTCGTCATTCCTTATAACTTCCGTATTCCACTTCTTAGCGTATTGATTCTTCCTGACTAATGTCTTGAACTTCAGCCTACTCTTCATCACTACTATATTGTGATCTGAGTCTATATCTTCTCCTGGGTACGCCTTAATATCCAGTATTTGATTTCGGAATCTCTGTCTGACCATGATGTAATCTAATTGAAATCTTCCCGTAGCTCCCGGCCTTTTCCAAGTATACCTCCTCCTCTTGTGATTCGGGAACAGGGTATTCGCTATTACTAGCTGAAATCTGTTACACAACTCAATTAGTCTTTGTCCTCTTTCATTCCTTGTCCGAACCCCATATTCTCCTGTAACCTTTCCTTCTACTTCTTCCCCTACAACAGCATTCCAGTCGCCCATGACTACTAGATTTTCGTCCCCCTTTACATACTGCATTACCCTTTCAATATCCTGATACACTTTCTCTATCGGTTTATCTTCAGCTTGCGACGTCGGCATGTATACCTGAACTATCGTTGTTGGTGTTGGTCTGTTGTCGATTCTGATCAGAACCACCCGGTCACTGAACTGTTCACAGTAACACACCCTCTGACCAATGTTCCTATTCATAACGAATCCTACACCTGTTATACCATTTTCTGCTGCTGTTGATATTACCCGATACTCATCTGACCAGAAATCCTTGTCTTCCTTCCACTTCACTTCACTGACCCCTACTATATCTAGATTGAGCCTTTGCATTTCCCTTTTCAGATTATCTACCTTCCCTACCACGTTCAAGCTTCTGACATTCCACGCCCCGACTCGTAGAACATTATCCTTTCGTTGATTATTCAATTTTTTTCTCATGGTAACCTCCCACTTTACAGTCCCCTCCCGGAGATCCGAATGGGGGACTATTCCGGAATTTTGCCAAAGGAGAGATCATCATGACACATATTCAACTACAGGCCACATGTCCTGTGGATACACGTGGCCTTCTAGCAAACAAATAATACTGAGTTAACAACGAGCTTCAAAACGGATAAAGTGATTAGTGAAACTAGGGTCTTTGTTGCAAGACTGAATATTTTAACCCCTAAATCCTCCAAAAATAAATGATAAATGTACATATTCAAGAAAACAGGTAAAATTTCACTTGTTTCATTCCTGAGAGACAATCTGCACTCCTTCCAAATTAATAATGGAACTGTAGACCAGATGTGTCTTGAATTCAAAGAAACTGTATCAGCAGGTATTGAGAAAATTTTAACAAATAGATTAAGAAGCGATGGAGCTGATAATTGTTCGTACACAAAATGGATGAGAACACTGTTGCAGAAACAACGAAACACACATGCCAAATTTCGACAGACGCTAAATCCTCAAGATTGGCGTTCTTTTACAGAAGCTCGAAATTTAGCGTGGTCTACAATGCGAGATGCTTATAATACTTTCAAGAACGATACTTGTCTCGAAACTCCAAAGAGTTTCAGATCGTATGTGAAGCATGTTAGCAGCAAGAAACGATCAATGCCTTCTCTGCACGATAGCAATAAAGATGCTATAGAGGACAGTGGGTGCCAACGCAGTGTTACTAAACACAGCCTTCCGAAATGCATTCACAAAAGAATACGTAGTAAATATCCTCGGAGTAGTCAAGCAACTTAAATCACTTAATAAAAGCAAAATTCTTGACCAAACTATATACCAACTTTGCTCAGCTCCTTACTTAACAATCATATACAACCGTCTGCTCGACGGAAAATCCGTACCGAAAGACTGGGAAGTTGCGCAGGTCACACCAATATTCAAACAAGATAGTAGGAGTAATCCACTAAATTACAGGCCCATGTCATTAACGTCGATATTCAGCCGGATTTTGGAACATATATTGTGCTCGAGTATTACAAATTACCTAGAAGGAAACGGTTGATTGACACACAGTCAACATGGATTTGGAAAGCATCGTCCTTATGAAACACAACTGGCTCGTAATTCGCATGAAGTGTTGAGGTCTACTGGCAAGGGATTTCAGATTGATTCTGTATTTCCGAATTTCCAGGAGACTTTTGACACTGTACCACACAAGAGGCTTGTAGTGAAATCGCGTACTCATGGAATATTGTCTTAGTTATGTGACTGGATGTGTGATTTCCTGTCAGAGATGTCACAGTTCTTAGTAATTGATGGAAAGTCATCGAGTAAAATAGAAGTGATTTCGTGCGTTCCCTAAGACAGCGTTATAGGACCTTTGCTGTACCTTATCTATATAAACGATTTGCGAGACAATCCGAGGAGCTTTCTTGGATTGTTTGTAGATGACGCTATCGTTTATCGACTAATAAAGTCATCAGAAGATCAAAACACAATGCAAAACGATTTATAAAAGATATCTGAATGGTTCGAATATTGGTAGTTAACCCTAAATAACGAAACGTGCGAGATCGTGCAGAAGAGTGCTAAAAGGAATCCATTAAACTTCGGTTACACGATAAATCGTTGAAATCTAATGGCCACAAATTCAACTAAATACCTAGGAATTATGATTACCAACATTTTAAATTGGAAGGAACACATAGACACTGTTATGGGGAAGGCTAACCAAAGACTGCGTTTTATTGACAGGACACTTAGAAAACGTAACTGATCTACTAAGGAGACTGCCTACACTACGCTTTTCGGTCCTCCTTTAGAATACTAGTGCGCGGAGTGGCATCCTTACCACATAGGACTGACTTAGTACATCGAGAAAGTTCATAGCAGGGCAGCACGTATTGTATTATTGCTAAATATGGGAGCGAGTGTAACTGAAATGATACAGGATTTGGGCTGGACATCATTAAAAAAAAAAAGGTGTTTTTCGTTGCGATGCAATCTTCTCACGAAATTCCGATCACCAAATTTCTCCTCCGAATGCGAAAATATTTTGTTGACACCGACCTACACAGGGAGGAACGATGATCTCGCTAAGATAAGGGAAGTCAGAGATCGTACGGAAAGATATAGGTGTTCGCTCTTTCCGCGCGCTATACGTGATTGGAAAAATAGAGAATTGTGAAGACGGTTCGATGAAGCCTCTGCCAGATATTTAAATGTGGTTTGCAGAGTATCCATATAAAGGTAGATGTAGATAGATGTACTAATTGTCGCCAGCCGATCCAGGCAATGAAACAATGAAGTACTGGAGAAGCAGAAGTATGAATTTTGCCTATTTTCTTGCACTGGCCAAGTTGTTTCTTCAGATGAATATTACTTCACGTAAACAATGTTGGTGCAGACACTGGACTTAGTTGACTACTACACCCCTATACATTACGTTTTTCAAAGAGAAAAAGCCCAGTAGATAACTTCAAGGAAGGTAAAACTTTTTGTCTAGGGGCGGGGGGAGAACCTTTAGAAAAGCACTTTCCATAACTAACGAAGTTAAATACTAAAATACTGACATACTAAAGAACACAATTTTATACTGAACATTTCGCTTCAAGAAAATCTCTTTCTTACCGGAAATTACTTTCCAAAGTTGTTACTCTTTCAACTAACTCTGTGTAGTTCTTAGCAGATGCTAGTAACTTTGCTTCAGTCTGATTGAATTTTACGTAAGCTAAATTTTACTACACTTCGCAATAGCTACGAAAACTTTTAAAACAAGAATACTTTGAATTTATTTCTGTGTAATGTACTAAAGCATGGACGTGCTACTACTTAAACTAAAATTTTCATTACAGCTTTCAGTGAAACAACTAAGGCAACATTTATTTAACTATTGCTCAAGATGAAAATATTTATGAACTATTTAACTTATGATTCAAAATAACGTTTGAATTCACTCTATTCAATTTACACTCTTCCACTACCGAGACGTAATTTAATTACTACAGAATTTACTCCCTCACTCATATACCTCATTATTTACAAAAAATCAATTTAAATTGTGCATCTTTATATTAACGTGGCAATTTATAAGTCTGTAAAACCACTCTAATGAAACACCAGGAAGAAATCCTATCTTATGATTAGGATGAGATCACAGGTGAACAAGTTTCTTTAAAGTTCAAGACTGTTTATTCACTAATGAAACACAGTTTAAACTAACGGTTCACGCTACACAAAAGGAAAATACCAAAAACAGTCATATCTGGTGGCTGCAGGTGTGAGTGTCGCGAACAATTACAATTACAGCGGCTACACTACCCATAGTACGGCCTACAAGTATCTTGCTGTATGGCCTCAGTTTCTCTCCTTGGCGTCGTTCAGTTTTACCTACAGTAGCCCAACAACTCGCAGCTATGCCGTAAGCCGTTCTCAGTCTTCATACGAGGCATTTTTGTGCAAATTTGAAGGCAAAGCATCTTCTGCTCCGGAAGGGTGTTGCCTCGTTCACTGCTGCCTGCAGACTATACGACTTACTTACCGAGCTTGTTCTAGGTAGCGCGCCAATTCACCCTCGCCCGATTATCCACTCCCCAGAGACACTTTCGTTTAAAACTCGGTTTTGCACAACACCTATTTCTTACATTGCACCTAGGCGTGCCCATTTCCTCCAATTGTCATATTTACATCAACATGAGCAGTTTATACACACAAACATTTTTAAATACAAAATGTATCAGAAAAATATTTAACGTAATAAACAATCTATGTAATATTTTACATACATTACTGACCTACAATGCAAAGAACTTTAACCTCCATTATAGCACACTTTACTTTACACACACCGAAAATATGGTAACAATAGGCTAAAATTTTAAAACAAAAAATTACAAAAAAAATTTGACGAAACATAAACAAATAGTGTTATAAGAGGCCATATGATGTAGTTCAGCGCGGTTGGACATCTCTGGGAAGCATCAACCGTGTTGAGAATGCTCCTCACGCACAAGTAACAACGCCGTAAGCAGGAACCAAATTCCTGGGCTACAATCGCCATACCTCGTCCTCCTTCCAGCTTCCTGATGATCCTTCTCCGTGCGACATCATGCAGATGTTGTCTTCTGACTATATTGTACTGAAAAACACCACCACAGTGCACTATAACAGCTCGCTGATCGACAGTGTCGTTTCGCTTTCATTCAACTCCCTCGTATAGCGGGGCCTGCCGCATTTGAAGCTGTAGTCACGCTGACCTTACGCCACGTGACCTCCAACTTCCTGTGCACGGCTGAAGGCGTGTGGAAACATACTGTAGCACTTTCAATGTGTTACTTTACCTATATCGTTCGTATGTTTTGTGGAGCATTGTACGTGCAGTACAGTTCATTACTGCATAAAACATTCACCCAGATGGCAACTTCATTTTTTTTTTTTTTTTTTGGATTTCCTGAGCACTTGTGGGCTTTTACCGCTGGATACTGGTCCAACGTTTGTTTAGCGATGCTTCTGTTTCACCAGCACGAGTGGATAGTATTGCTGAAGAAACAGTCATCATCCATTGCTGGTGGCAGACGACGTTCTAGACCATGGCTGGGGTCCTACGTGTCTGAGGCGCCAGCGTCTGATTGCCTTTCGATATTGATCACCGCAGTGGCTCTCGCGTTGTTACCCGCAACAGAAGTTCTCTGCAGCATGGCAATCCAGGAAACAAAAAATAAGAAAGCCTTAAGGTAGACGGCTCAAAGATTCCTGCACTGCAGTGAGCAACCATTGCATGTAACAGGGAGATTGCTACACATATTCATTGCCTTTATACGTTTGCATAATAACTGAGTGGAATGAACATCATTGAAAGACGTCCGTAACAAGAATTCTGTAGCACCATAGATTAAATAACATCAGATACTGGATATTCCATATGTAGGGCAAAAAACAGCAATGACCTTCAGTTTCTTCCTTCGGTTGGGTTAATGGTGGCAGAATTGCACTGTTTGTCTCGAATTCGGGTTTTCTAAATTTAAACAACATCATTTCGGGATAATAATGTAGCCTACCTCGCAAACATCTCTTTGGAACTTTCGTTTCAGATGTACGGACATGTCACGAACGTAGCGGCGCGTTCATGAATCCGTTCAATACCTGTTGTCATGTCTAAAGGATTACACACGCCTCGCCTACGTGATTTTACTTACTGGTGCATTACACCTTTTCCTGAAATACTTATAGCAACTTTAAACATTCCATTCGAGTTCATTAATAGTGATTTTAACTGTTCCTCTGATTTGCAACAGTTCCTTCGATTTGCAATCTCTTCTTAGTATTCGTAACATAGGTGATGTACTGCAGCTGTTAGTCATTACTCTTGTAATTGAGTACTACCGAGTTCGAACCTATTGCCAGATTAAAACTGTATGCCTGACAAGGATTAGAACAGAGGACCTTTGCCTTTCACGGCAAGTTCTGTACTGATGGAGCATGCGCCCCCGCACGTTTACTTCCGAAACTACTTCCTCTCCTACCAAATTTGCGGTATATTTGCGGTACTATCATCCTAGAGTACTTACCAGCTAAACGCAAAGGTTTCACGACCAAGTCCCGACCCGGCACACAGTTTTAACCTGTCAGGAAGTGTCATGTCAGCGTGTACGACATCGCAAAAATGAAACTTCATTCTGGAAACCATCGTGTTGATATCTATTTGATAGACAAATTATTTTGTATTACTTCATGTGTAATTATGCTGCGATTCATTACACTGTGTGGAAATTTTGTTAAACTTTTTCTGGCTTTTCTAACGAGCGTTAAACGTTGATACTTCTCTGTATATAATAGAATCGTCGGCGTATGTTGGGGTTGTAAGCGGTCGACGTTCTCTACGTGGTCGTAGTACTGAGGGACCGAATTTCCCAACAAGTGTGTGATTCTGGGCAGTCCTACAGGGAAGCGATCAGTGACAACAGGATTCCACGCAAGGGTGATTACACCAAGTGAAGTTAGGCTCCGATTATCGGACGTGGAGAAAGCCGCAGCAACCTCGAACGAGTGAAAGAGAACCGCCTGCGATGAAGTCTGTGAGTCGCCTGAAGGAATTCACCATTGAGGGTGTGGGTCACAAAGCCAGAGGTATTGCTACAAATACAACGGAGAGCATCTGAGACCTCACTTTGTGCGTTAAACAAGAGAACCGGGGGCCCTACGAAACTTCATAGTCTACTTTATTTGCAGAGGTACAAAGAACTCAGTTTTAGCCCGGTGACGGTTAAATGTCATCCTGTCTGTTATTCGCGGAATACCATAATTGGCTGGCTGAAATGGCTCTGAGCACATGGGACTTAACTTCTGAGGTCATCTGTACCCTAGAACTTAGAACTACTTAAACCTAACCAAGGAAATCACACACATCCATGCCCGAGGCAGGATTCGAACCGGCGACCGTAGCGGTTGCGCGGTCCCAGACTGTAGCGCATAGAACCGCTCGGCCACTCCGGCTGGCACCAGAATTGGAAGGTGGGATGTTTTAACTACGCGTAGCCTTTCTGGTTAAAATTTCAAGCATGTCCATAGCCGAGATAAGCAGTTCACAGGCTGTTGAATTATATGCGACAGCGTCAGTTTAGTTCTCCTTGCATGCCCACTTCAGTAAGAGCCCAATCTCTTATGATTAAGAAGACAGCAGGAGCTGCAGTTTTTTTTTCTCCTGGAACCCTCTAAAATATACAACCTTTTTCTGTATAAAGGAGGTAAACGAACTGCGGATGGAAACCCTGACCGAAACATCATCCATCAGAGCATCAGAGCATCAGGCCACTCTTCGCAGCAGCTAGCTCCAACTTCTCCACTGGTGACAAAACTAAACTGCGAGACGTTCCGCCTACGGTTCGTCAGCGTAAAAAGTTAACGTTTGCTGCCGAACGGGTGACCCAGTGTCAGGCACCAGTGCCTATGATGACGACACTCTATACTGCCGTTGGATGACGTTTCGTACACGGTTTGCTATCCTAGATTTGTTCCTCGTCACAGCCTCTCTAATATCTCGAAGTCTGTCGCAATATTTCTGGGACACCCAGTGTACAACCACCTACACAAGAACGTTATCATGTGGCTTTCCAGCTTTTGAATGAATACTAGGTGGATTGTAGTGGTGCGATTGAGAATTAAGTGTAATCTTATGACCGGAAATGTTCTGGAAAGCAATAATTAGCGACGGTATGTCGCAGGAAATGTCAGTGCTCTGCGTCAAAGCGGCTACAATCACAGTAGCGGACATTTCTGTTAAACGATAGAAATGTTAATGAGTAGTGCACTCTTTAAACAGCTGTCAGCAAGGAGAGACATATAACAGATTTTGGACGTGATAAAGTAGTGTTTTCCCTAACTTTAATCTACGGTGGAACACACTAAGCTGGTTGGAGTGGCCGAGAGGTTCTAGACGCTACGGTCTCGAACCGCGCGGCCGCTACGGTCACAGGTGCGAATTCTGTCTCGGGCATGGATGTGTGTGATGTCCTTAGGTTAGCTGGGTTTCAGTAGTTATATCTCCTAGGGGACTGATGTCCTTAGAAGTTAAGTCCCATAGTGCTCAGAGCCCTTTGAAGCCATTTGAACACACTGAAATTACCTGTACCGCCCTCGGTCGCTTTCTTCGAAATTACGGGTAAAGCTATGGAAGACAGCGTTTCTACCAAATCTCTATCTCACATTTATCCGAAAGATCTATATCCTTGCAATTTTGTGGCATTCTAGAGTGCTTTGGAGAACTTATTTCAGACTAGGGAAAACGCAAGTGATGTAGCACAAGTTTGCAAAACTTTCCCTTCTACACTCACGAGCCAGTGAAACAGACACATGTACATAATATGTGGAGCCCCATTCAGAGCTCTCGACAACGACGAAAGGTCATTGCATTGGCTCTACGAAAATCTAGACGCGGTGCAGAGCCTTCGTGATCCATTACCGTTATGGACAGTTCTTGGAACTCGGTAAGAGCAGTGCGGTAAGAGCAGTGTCGAACGCTCGAACATCTTGCTCGTAATCTTCCTTATTTCACTGCGCCAAATCACAAAAGCATTTCAAGAAGCACTTAACACTTGGCCGGCCGGGATGGCCGAGCGGTTCTAGGCGCTACAGTCTAGAACCGCGCGACCTCTACGGTCGCAGGCTCGAATCCTGCCTTGGGCATGGATGTGTGTGATGTCCTTAGGTTCGTTAGGCTTAAGTAGTTCTAGGTTCTAGTGGACTGATGACCTCAGAGGTTAAGTCCCATAGTGTTAGAGCCATTTTTGAACTTAACACTTGCGAGCAGCCAGTGGTCACCGTCAGGCTGTCTACACGTGCATACAGTCACCAGTCAGCTTCCGTTACGTAGACAACATTGTCAGACTGAAGAAACAGCAGAAATGTCTTCACGGGTATGGAGTGCTGTTCAATCCATCCCAACACTATCTGGAAGCGATGTGGTGATGATGCCTTGTCCTGATGAGAGAAGAGAATGTCTGTGGGTTTCTGAAACTGTATATATATTGAAATACTGACAATTAAGTATACCAATCTCTGGCACGAATCCGCACGGTGCATTATTGTCGGCACTATAACCCTGGGTTCGGTGTGGTGCGGCGGTGGGGTGAGTGGACTGCTATAGCCTGTTGTGGGATTGTGTACCACTGAGTAAAACACGTATGACGACTCATCAGCCCCGGAGACATTTTCCCACGCTTGGGGCGCCGAATAGTAGTGCCAATTTTTGTGCCCTGTGACGTGTTGCGTACAGAGATACACTAGAACGACCACTACTTCTGTACCGCAAAGGGAATGCATTATGCGAATGGTGAATTTACTGAATGCTGTTGTCTGATGTTGAACTGGCATAAGTTTTTAATCTGTGTCACTAAAGGCCGTCTCCTAACTTCATAATGTTTTTGTCGGCGACACGGCTCTGCCGGCAACTATTTTCTCCGTACCGATGTGAAGACGGTAAATTTGACATACTGACACGAAAAAATTAATATCTGGTACTTACCATCTAAACCGAGCGAGGTTAGCACACTGGACTCGCATTCGGGAGGACGACGGTTAAATCCCGAGTCCTGCCATCCTGATTTAGGTTTTCCGTGATTTCCCTAGATCACTTCAGGCAAATGCTGGAATGGTTCCTTCGACAGGGCGCGTCCGATTTCCTTCCCTATCCTTCCCTAATCCGAGCTTGTGCTCCGTCTCTAATGACCTCGTTGTCGACGTGACGTTAAACACCAATCTCCTCCTCCTCCTTACCATCTAACATCTGAGGTTGTTTATCTTTTCTATGCTTTATTATGTCCTGCCGACGATCATAATAGGACATGACGTCATGCCAAACAGATGAAACGCCTAACTACACTGAAGCACCAAAGAAACTAGTACATGCATGCGTATTCTAATATAAAGATGTGGCCGGCCGATGTGGCCTAAAGGTTCTATGCGCTTCAGTCTGGAACCACGCTGCTGCTACGGTCGTAGGTTCTAATCCTGCCTTGGGCATGGACATGCGTGATATCCTTAGGTTAATTAGATTTAAGTAGTTCTATGTCTAGGGGACTAATGACCTCAGATATTAAGTCTCATAGTGCTTAGATCCATTTGAACCATTTGAAGAGAGATGTGTTAACAGGCAGAATACTGCGCTGCGGCCGGCAACGGCTATATAAGACAGCAAGAGTCTGGCACATTTCTTAAATCGGTTACTGCTGCTACAATGGCAGGTTATGAAGATTTAAGTAAGTTTGATAGTGGTGTTATAGACGGCGCAAGGGCGATGGGACACAGCATCTCCAAGGTAGCGATGATGTGACGATTTTCAAGTAGAAGTGCACCGTGAATATCAGGAATTCGATAAAACATCAAATCTCCGACATCGCTGTCGTCGGAAAAAGATCCTGCAATAACGGGACCAACGACAACTGAAGAGAATCGTTCATCGTGACTATAAGGGCAAACCCTTCCGTAAATTGCTCTAGATGACAATGCTGGGCAATAAATAAGTGTACCCTGCATCTTAGAAAGCTCTGTAATGGTTATAGTTGAAGCTGTATGGAGATACACATCCGTATTTGAATTGGTCATTTCGAAAAAGGTCATGACTCACCATAGTAAAACTTACCGGAGAAAGAAAGTAAAATCCCCCTACAGCACAAACCATTTTTTTATTTATTGTTATTTCGATGCCAATGGTTAATGAATCCTCTAGAACTTTATACCATTATGTATTTTCGTTTTGTAATTTCTAATTTAGTATCAAAAGGAATTTAAAAATTGCTGATTCATGACCTTTTTGCAATAAAGCACTGTCTTTTACAATATTAGAATTCATTACTGTCAAAAAGAGGTCACTTTAATTTTACGAAACAAGAATCAGTAAATACAGTACACTGCAAAGTCAAATATGACTATTACTATTGTAGTCACATTTTGTGTTACACCTATGTTTGATATTCATCTTTATTGAATTTTTTGGGCCTTCTTCTGAAAACCATTAATTCTACAAGCGAACTTCACTTTACAGACCCAGAAAGGTGAGAAGGGCTGACAGCCCTTCGTATGCACTTCACACCCACCTGTGGTCACCCAAACCTGAGGTTGAAATTATCCTTGAAATGTTTTAAACAAAAGTTGTGTTTGATATTTCAATCAGGATACTGCTGTACAAATAACATGTGCACAGATTTAATATCTAGTCGTGCATCAACTAGTCTAACGCATTTATAATAAGGCGTAATGGGAAAAATATATGATTACTGACATTTTGACAAATGTATCCTGATATTGGCTTTCCTTTTAGGAGAACTACAATGCTGTGTACTTAAGACAGGATTGTTACAGTGTTTCAACGCTAAGATAAAAAATACACGGAAAGCAGCACAAGGCCACAAATATATTCTGAATTCAACTAAACACAACTCCATATAGGTACTGAAAAAGCATCACGATTCAACGAATCCTGAAGTCTCTACGTGGAGTGAAAACTTTGAGCTCTGACAGTGACGCCATTTGAGAGTTGGATACTGTCCTTTATCACCCAGTTCCAATACATAACTCACTTTCATAAGAAAGTTGACTCACATACGCTCTGCATTGACTATTCATTTGTCACTGCAGCTGGGAATTGATACAGAGCTGTGTTTCTGAGGTCGCAGCCCTTGTGCCCAGCAGTTTTTCTCCCGTACATCAGCTACTCACCTACAGATTTAATCATACACTCCTCCTAACAAATTGTTTACACATCCTCCTTTTTAATATAAATTGTAAGCGTTTGATGAAACCAAATTTCAGTCCTCGCTTAGTCGTCTTAACTTGCTGAACAAACCAAGAGAACAGTTAAGATATTCCAGAGTCAATAAAATCATTCCATAATCTATAGAAGAAAAATGCAAAACGCAGGCCAGCTGAAATCCCATGAAATGAAATGAGCGTACTGCATTGTGGACCGGGAGTTCCCCATTCTGGGAAGTTCGGCCGCCGAGGGCAAGTTCTTATCCACGCCACATTGGGCGAATTGCGCGTCGGAGATGAGGACAACACAACACCCAGTCCCTGAGAGGAGAAAATCTTGTGCCCAAACCGGGAATCGAACCCTGGCCCGTTGGCGTGGCATTCCGCCGCGCTGACCAGTCGCCTAACGAGGGCGGACTGAAATCCCTTAAGCAGCCAGTTCACTAAAACACCGTGTTTGTGAGACAGACACTTTAGCACAACATGATTCGAAGTGTCCTGCATAAGCCCAGGAGGTGGGTATATGTGAGTGACTTGAAGACTTCTTAAGTATTAAAACACAGTAGCTTGTCCTCGAGACGACTGTTCGTGAAAGACACGCGCATCATCAGGAGTGCCCCAAGCGAAATGTGACACAACCGCTATTCTCTATATAAATGGTTTGATGGGTTTTCAGGTAGATTGGGTAGCAATCTGCGGTTGTTTGTTGATGATGTGGTATACGTTAAGGCGTCGGTGTTGAGTTACTGTAGGAGGCTGCAACTTAGACAAAATTTGTAGTTGGTCTGGTGTATGGCAGCTAGCGCTATGTGTAGAAAAATATAAGTTAATGTGGGTGAGTAAGAAAAAAAAACATAATGCACGGATACGGCATTAGTAGTGTCCCGTTTGAGACAGTCACATCTTTTAAATATCTGGGTGTAACGTTGCAAAGTGATATGAAATGGAACGATCATTTGAGGACTTTGGTATGGAAGGCAGCTGGTCAATTTAGGTTTATTGGAACATTTTTATGAAAGTGTGCGTCCTCTGTGGAGGAGACAGCATACAGGATGCTAGTACGACCTGTTCTTGAGTACTGTTAGTGTGTTTGGGATTGTACCAGGTGACATTAACGTAAGACAAGGGAGCAGTCCAGAGGCGGGCTGCTAGATCAGTTAGCAGTACGTTTGAGCAACATGAAAGTGTTACGGACATGTTTTGGGAACTCATATGGAAATCGAGGAGGAAAGAGATTTTCTTTCCGAGGTATATTACTTGGGAAAATTCAGAGAACCAGCATCTGAATCCGACTGCAGAACTATTCTAATGTCAACAGCATAGATTTCGTGTAAGGACCACAAAGATAAGTTATGAGGAACTCGGGATCATACGGCGGCATGTGGATAGTCGTTTTTCCCATCGTTCTCATAGCGAGTGTAACAGGTAAGAAAATGACTTGTAGTGATACAGGCTACCCTTCACAATGCTACACACTGTACAGCGACTTGTGAAATACCTGTGTACATGTAGATAAAGATGCAGATGCTGGCTTGATGTCAGCAGTCAGGCCCACATGATTGCCCGCTGGTGCCTCTTATCTGTTGTCGTTGAGAGCGGACGTTGCAGGGCGCCGAACTTGAAGTTGGATGACAGAAGTAGAGCATGCACAATAAATAATTCATTATCCATCTTTGGGTGACAATTGTAATTGCCATGAGTGTAAACTACGTGTCAACAAGTGAAACAAAAAATAGCACTTCTTACCATTAATGTACCACTGTTTATACTGTAAAGTGACAAACAAATACCACACTTTACACTGAATACCTGAAACAATTCCCGTTTACTCTATATGTCACACGAAATATTTATGTGAAACTGTACAAATTTCACTAATGAGAGATTTATTGAAATTTGACATTTTCAGTTTTCTACTTTGGAATATCCTGAACATTTTCGTGTATAATACATTAAAATCAGAAAATTGTGAGACCTTCAAATAATATTTCGAATGTTGCCGTGTGATGGTAAAATTTCATGGTTACACATATATTGCCACAGTCGAGCAGTCATATCTTGGGAACTACACAAACTAGAAGGCTGTAAATTGCTTTATTTTGTTTGTAGGGCATGTCAAGAAAAGAATGGCAACACGTCTGTATAACCTAAAAACCAAGCTGGATAATACAAAACTGTGTGATGACAACACAATAAAATATATTGGAAGACTAATGGACAAAGTAGTTGATGAATTACAAGAATAATATATGAAAGCCATTACAGATAACTGTGACAATTTAGAGAAGATGAAAAGAGCTGAGTGGAGCACTTTCTTTCATTGAATATTAACGGATGAAAAGCTTTGTATCGATCCACCGAACACTTGGTATAAATATAGGCAAGCTGAATTTTCTGGCACCCTACATAAATTTACTCATAACCATTCTCTTCCTTTGGCAGTAATGGATGCAATTAAACCTATTTACAGAGGTTTGGCAAATCCTGAGCTACTGAAGAAGTGACTCAGAATGTGAATGAATACTTTAATAACATTGTATGGTGCCGTGTGCCTAAAAATGTACTTGTAGGCCTTATGACCCTAAAGTTAGCAGTGCCTGATGCTGTAATAACTTTTGATGGTAGAAACTATGAAAGACGTAAGGTTATGTAGGAGTTAGGGGTAAGATCTAGGCAGAACACAGCTCAAGGACGGCGAGAACTGAATGAGCTCAGTGTACATGAAGCAGACTTAGCTGCTCAGCAAAGGGCAAAAGAAGAAAGAAAGAAAAGGAGGAGACTGTTGTGACTCTCAAGAAGACACAGACTATGGACCAGGGCAATTCTGGTGCATAAAAGACACAGAAATGTAAATCTGTACAAGAATTTGTAATAAAAGTTTCAAAACTCAATATATCTTAACTACATTAAATTACCCATTTTCTTAAAAAGCGCTGATGGTAGAGACATGAAATTTTCACAGCATGCCAAGTATGAGAATCAACACTTATGGAAGTACAATATTAAAACATCTTGAGTTGATTTATGTTCATTTATTTACAAAATTCTGTCAAAAATTGAGTGTTTTAAAACAAATAACATGCCCCACAATACAGTTTTAGTAATAATTTTAGTTCAGTGTATCTAGAAAGGAGTATTCAATAATTATGGAATATTGTAAGTTGGTGTCTTAAAAATTCGATAATGTGACACTTGTTGCGTAGGACATAAGATATCCCCTTAATATTCGGCTCTAATAAATAAGCTAGCGTTTCGCGAATGTAAACCACTAACTCTCACACTAGTAATTGGAGGCAAGTAATTCACAGACTCAGTTTTGAGGGAAATAGAATTTTATGATAGCAATTTCCGTCCCATGTAGGCCGAAACCTTAGTCGTTGTGCACCTAGTGGACACAATGAGACACCGCAGCCACTGCAAAGGCCATTGGTAAAAGCCGCTCCTTGTCCCTGCTTTTAAGGATGACCCTTCATAAAGCCTTTCTACAGGAACATGGTGGGAGATGCCAGATAAAATTTCCAGAGAAACCAAACTCACAACATTGGTGACTGAGTGTGGCCACATGTGTTAAAAACTCACGTGAAAGAAAAGGCTGTTTATCTCAGTATTATGTAGCAGAAATTAAACTCTGCCCTACAAAAAGAACGATGGCTGTGATATGCTACAGAAACTCTAGTGGATGGAGTTATAACAAGTACGACTTCTCTGATTAGCCAGAAAGAAAACGCGTGGCCACCAGCTTTGATATAGGCAAATTACAGACATAGTAATTCATTCTTCTCTTGCAGAAAATCGTCGAGTGTTTGAGCAACGCGTTTCGTGCCACGCTGAGACAATTTCGAGAGTCTTGTGTGAACTCTTCTTCACAGGCTTATCTTAACTTGTAATAAATTAAACAGCAAAGTCTTTTAGTACAGAGAATCGCCCTGAGCACTGACAGTTAAATCTTGTGAACAGTTTTAGGGCAAAGAAGTTCGCAGTATGTCATCCAAATAGTGTGTATCATGCCGATTAACTTAGCTGGGGAATAAATAGTAGTCTAGGCTTAACCAAAAATGTAGGAAATGTATCAACTGGTATTTAACAGTCAGGAGCCATTTAGAAAAGATTCTCACGTTCACAGCTCGCGCTGAGTACCGCCACTGCTGCCACCGACACCAGGTAATCACGCGTAGTCATGCCATGCCAGCATATTATATTCATTTGACACTCAGAACTGCGATCGTCTCCGTCTCTCCAGATTTTTGTACATTCAGCCATGACCTGTAGTGAAACATATTCATGATTGTTGGGCTTAATTGAAGCAGAAAAGTGAGATGTCCGATGTAACGAAAAGGACTGATCTGCCACTGTAGATTTATTAGTTGTTTTAATTGTGTACTTCGTTGTCATTTCTCTTTACCGAACCACATTCAGATTTGGGTATATTCGTTGTGCAATTTAGGGATTTTAGTTTGTTTTTTATAGATTAGCAGACATATTTATCAATGATGTTACTATTAAAGAACCTAATAGTAGTCTGGATTTTCCCTTGGAAACGCCTCGTAACAATATGCTGTGCGTAATTTTCCTATCATCCTTATGTCACGTACCTTACTACCCGCTTACTACCCGTTTACTACCACCTGACACCAGAACACTGAGAGAGAACAACTGTCCTGACTTTAACGCTTAAATTGAAATAATAATCACTGCGCTTCAATGTGGCAGCGGATAATTACTCCGACGTTACCACTGCCAATGATGCTGTGAACCAGAGGGATCGATCTATAATGAATTGCTCGCGTCACGGCGTACCCGCACAGCACAATATTCAAAGTGATCATACATTACTGGCTAAGAATGAAAGAAAATGTGGGTAGAGGAGAAACCATTATCTACATGAAGATGTCCCGGGTACCTTGAGGAAGGACCTCTCTGTTGACATAACTACACTAAATAACTTCACGGGGCTAATCAAGGTATGACAATGTTATTTAGGGGTGCCGGTACTTTAGCGTTCTTTCAGACGACTGGTTGTCCTCTGTAGTTTAACAGAAAGGAAAGAAGAACTGGGTAAATGGGTAAACGACGAGCATCAACAAATGTCATATGACACTCGGCAAGAACAAAAGCAACGAAGACTAACGAACAAAATGAAATCAAAACGTCCTCGATCCCGGATACGAAATTCGCAGCTGCCTCATCAGCATAGGCGGCCTAAGTATTACGGCATAAGAAGTCTCCTTCAATTAGTCAACAGCCTTGTCTAAGAGGGTCAACGAGGGGAAAGAGGTTCAGTGCACACTCTTGCCCTTGAAGAGGGCGGAAGAATCAGCAGTGATCAACGGAATGACAATGCAGAAGGCAATGTGAATCACTGCATTAAAGACACGTAACGTATATCCACAGGACATGTGGCCTGAAATTGCGCAATGGTCTTGAACATCTCTCCATTTGCAAAAGATGCAGGCCCCGTCCCCGTTCGGACCACCGGGAGCGGACTGTGAAGGGGCAGCTGACCACGAGGAAAAGGTTGAATAACAGAAGGAAGGATAACGTTCTACGAGTCGGGTCGTGGGAAGTCACAAGTTTGAATATCGTAAGTAAGCTATAAAATCTGCAAAGGGAAATGCGAAAGCTAGACCTAGATATAGTGGCTGTCAGTGAAGAGAAATAGTAAGAAGACCAAGACTTCTGGTCAAATGAGTATAGGGTAATATCAACAGCAGCAGGAAATGTTAGTACTGTTATCATCAGAATAAACAGCAAACCGAGCAAGAAATCCAGGTATACATGCCAAGCTCCAAGCAGAAGACGAAACGATCAAGAAAGTGCATGACTATATTGAACTGGTAGTTCAGTATGTAAAGGGAGATAAAAACCTAACAATCTTACACGAATGGAAGTCGATTGTAGGGGAAGGAATAGAAGAAAGTGTTACGGAAAAATAATCACAGAAGGAGGAGGTATACATGGAAAAAGCCTGTAGATACAAATACATTTCATTTAGATTACATCATGACAGGCAGAGACATTCCGAAATCACATACTGGATAGTAAAGTGTACGAAGGAGCAGGTACAGACTCAGATCACAATTTAGTAGTCATAAAGAGTAGGCTGAAATTTAAGAAACAAGACTGGAAGAATCATTGCGCAGAACAGTGGATTACGGAAGCACTAACGGATGAAGCACCCTATGGCTACAGTTACTAACTAGACACTTCGGATGTATTGAAATGGAGATCTCTAACAAGGGCTGTCACAGAAGCTAGAAAGAGAAACATAGGCACAATGAAGTAACTGCGAAGAAACCGTTGATAACAAATGGTTCTAAGCACTATGGGACTTAACATCTATGGTCATCAGTCACCTAGAACTTAGAACTACTTAAACCTAACTAACCTAAGGACATCACACATCACCTAGCCATCACGAGGCAGAGATAATCCCCGACCACACCGCGAATCGAACCCGGGAACCCGGGTGTGGGAAGCGAGAACGCTACCGCACGACCACGAGATGCTGGCATGAATAACAGATGAAAGACTTCAGTTCCCTAAGGAATGAAATAAATACGAAGTTCAGGGAAACTGAGATGAAGTGGCTGGATGAAAAACGAGTGGTTGCTGAAGGACAGACTCAGAATACAGAAACGTCAAAGCAACATTCGTTGAAATTAAAAGCAAGGGTGGTAACATTAGGCGTGCAATTATAATTCCACTGTTCAATGCAGTGGAGAGAGCGGTTAGCTGGACAAAAGCACACTGAAGGCCTCAATGAGGGCAAAGATTTTTCTGATATGATAGAAGACGAAACGGAAGTCAATACAGAATAGATAGGGGATCCGGTATTAGAATCAGAAGTCGAAAGAGCTTTGGAAGACTTAAGTTCAAATAAGACAGGAGGGATACATAACATTCGAAAATAATTTTTATAATAGTTGAAGGAAGAGGCAAGAAAAACAGCTGTTCACTTTGGTGTGTAGGAGGTATGAGTCTGATGATATATAATTTGATTTTCGGAAAAACGTCATCCACACAATTCCGAAGACAAGTCCGAAAATTACAGATCAGTCACCTCTACAACTTACAAATCCAAGTTACTGACAAGAATAATGTACAGAAAAATGGAAAAGAAAGTTGAGTATGTAAGATCAGTTAGGGTTAATAAAAGGTAAAGGTAGCAGAGAGGCAGTTCTACCATTGTAGTTGATAATGGAAGCAACACTGAAAACAAAACAAGACACCTTCACTGGGGTTGTCGACCAGAAAAAGGCGATCAACCATGTAAAATGGTGCAAGATATTTTAAATTCTGAGAATAAGGGGGAGGGGGGGGGGAGGAAGAAGGATGATTTACAGTTTATGCAGAGTGGAATTAAAATTCAAGGTAAAAGAGTATCAGTCATAAGATTCACTGCTGACACTGCTATCCTCAGTAAAAGTGAAGAAGAGCTAGAGGATATACTGAACAGGATAATGACTACAACCTATGGCCTGGGAGTAAATCGAAGAAAGACGAAAGTAACGATAATTATCAGAAATGCAATTAGCGAAAAACTTAACATCAGGATTGGTGATCACGAAGTAGATGAAGGCAAAGAATTCTGCTATGTATGCAGCAAAACAGCCCATGGAGGACGGAGCAAGAAGGACATAAGAGCAGACTAACATTGGTAAAAACGGTATTGCTGGCCAAGAAAAGTCTACTAGTATGAAACGTAGGCGTTAATCTGAGGAAGAAATTTCTGAGAACGTACGATTGGAGCGCTGTAGTGCATGATAGAGGAACATGGTCTGTGGGAAATCTGAAAGGGAAGAGAATCGAATCATTCGAGAAGTGATGCTACAGAAGAATGTTCAAAATGGAGTGAACTCATAAGATAACCATTGAGGAGATCCTCCGCAGAATTAGCGAGGAAAGTAATACATGGAAAACACTGACAAGACAGTACATGTGGATATCTGTTAAGAGGGAACAACTCACATGGTACTAGAGGAAACGGTAGAGAGTCATAACAGTAAAGGAAAACAGAGCTGAAATATTCCAGCAAATAATTGACGACATAGGCTAGAAGTGCTCATCTTTAATGGTACAGCTCTTATAAACCATAGGTCACTGTGCCAACATACGTGAAACGAAACATGGGATACGCATAAAAATGACTTTCTTTAAGAAAATTACAATGGCTTTGTATCCATAGCCGAATTAAAAGGTTGTAAGATCCAGTAATTTAAGAACAGAGTACATTCCCCACGCATAATTCCATGGTAAAAACAAGACCAGACTTTTACAGGCTGCATAGAAGCATATTTCTCCACTGTTGCATCGTCTGCGATGCACTTCAGAATGATTTGCAAAGTATGAGCATAAATTTTCCCTGATGGTTTCAACAATCTGAGTGCTTTGCTCTCTGAAAGGCGGCGAGCTTCTTGTCAGATGAAGTGCACTAGAACTTCATTTGAGATGGGCGTCTGATCCCGACTGCAGACACGGTGTAAACAGCCAAGGCATAATCTGATACCTGAACAGGCTTGAAATATTTAAAACAAGTGAGTCAACGGCGCATAGTACTGCAGTTCACGAGATTCATCCATTTGTGAACGCTGTTTGTAGGTTGAAACGTAACTAATGCACTTTGCAGTCATTAATTAGCTGTGTTAAACAGCCACTGTGGCATGTTACCTTTGAGATCTGGCCCGTTTGATAGACTAGACGGCGGAGGACGCTCTGCAGCAATACTGGTTGCTACCCTCTTTGCTAATACTTGAATATTCTGCCAACAGGAGCCCTTCGTAAGTCCATGTTGGTGGCAGGTTGTAGTGGAAACCGGTAATGCATACACTCACTACAAAACGTACATAGCAGACCGACGTGAATGTGTGTTACTTAAAAAACTTGCAGCTTCAGTTTTTGTGTTTTGTGTTGTTGGGGCACCATTCCTCGGAAGGCGACTGATTAAGAAGTTGGATGTGTGGACAGCTTAGTGTTTCTAACTTTAGATCTTTCCGTGGAATACTGCTGATTAACCGATGGTAAGCACCACCACCTTAGTGTGATTCAAGAGAGAGACTCTTGCAGTAGGCTACAAGCTTGTGAAGAGTGAACCTTGCGAGAGCCATCTGTAGCGGGAAAACACATCGCTGGGCTTACCCAGCGCCTTGTGGGAAGCGTGGGACACTTTCTGGCATTTGTTACACAACTAATCTGCCCATCACGACGACTCAAACATCAAGTGTCGCTGGAGACAAGCAGAAAGATGTCAGCCTGGTCTACGGGACAGGAGGACTCGAGAGTCAAAGACAACTTTCTACAAACACAGAAATTAAGGATATTCTGATATACTCCAGTACAACGCGGGCACACTTCATCGAGGATGAAGAAGTGGTGGACACGGCCCAGGAGGAGGCTTCTATTGGTTGGCACTGATGCATGGGCAGCAATGATGAGATGACTGAAGTTCAACATTTCGGAAGCGTAACAGGGGAAAAATGTCAATCATAATTGTCTATTCATGTAGTGGAAACGTACTTTTGGGTAGGCACTTGGTATGGAGAGTTGGGATCTGATTTGATCTCAAGTTGATTTCAGTCTGTTGCCCAGTATATGCAGCATTTCAATCCAGTTGATGTCCATTGTCACATGTAACCAGCTCGCTTTCCGTTTCTCACGCCTATCTTCCAACTTTGACTTTCCTGCTGCTTTTTCACTCTGATTCCAGTACTGATTCTAGGCTTGACTTTGATGCCACAGAAACATTCTCTAAGCACAGTCATTTTCTTCAATTCCTATTCCTTTCGTATTGTTTCTGCTACAACGCTAGATAGTAATTAAGCTTAATTCAGCTCCATACTTTTTTCTCGAGTCATCAGTTTTCTGACTGGTTTGATGTGGCCCGGCACAAATTATTTTCCTGTGCCGCCCTTCCCACCTCTGGGTAGCAGTTGCACCCTACCTCCTCCATTTATTGCTGTATGTCTTCCAGTCTCCGTCTTCCTCTATGGTTTTTACCCTCTACAGTACCATCTACTACCATGAGAGTTATTGCCTGGCATCTTAACAGATGTCCTACCATCCTTCCGCTTCTTATTGTCAGCGTGTCCCATACAGTCCTTCTTGGCTGATTCAGTGGACTACCTCTTCATTTCTTATCTTAGTAGTCCACATAATTTTTAACACTTTTCATGTTTCGATTCTCTTCTGCTCTGGTTTTCCCACTGTCCAAGTTTCACTACCACAGAACGCTGTGCTCCAAAGGTATGTTGTCAGAATTCTCAGAAAACTGGTTTCTTAAACTGATGTTTGATACTGGTAGAATTGTCGTATCCAGGAACTACCCTTTTTCCGATGCTAGTCTGCTTTTTATGTCCTCCTTGCTCCGTCCATCATCAATTATTTTGTTGGCAACGTAGTGAACTCTAACATTTCATGTAATTCGTGATCACCAAACCAGATGATAAGTTTCTCGCTGTTCTCATTATTTTTCATTACTCTCATCTTTCTTCGATTTACTTTCGGTCTACATCCTGTACCTCTTCGACTGTTCACTAGATTCAACACAGTTTGTATTACTTCCTCATTGGCAGTGAAGATGGCAATGTAATCAGCGAACCTTTACATTAACATGCTTTCACCTTGAAATTTAATCCCACTCTTGAACCTTCCTTCTCTTTTCGTCATTGCTCCTTGTATGCATAGATTAAACAGATGATGCGAGATACTACAACCCTGTATTTTTAATTCCAGCACTTCGTTCTCGGTCTTCCAGTCTTATTCTTCCCTCTCGGTTTAGGTACACATTGTATATCAACCTTCTTACCCTAACGCTTAGCCCCATTTTCCCCAGAATTTCGAACATCGTGCACCATATTGCATTGTCGAACGCTTATTTGAGAACGACAGATCTTATGAACATGCCTTGATTTTTCTTCAGACGTGCTTCCATTATCAAACACAGCGTCTGAAGTGTTTCTCTGGTGACCTTACCTTACCTAAAGCCAAACCGATAGTCATCTAACAGATCATCAATTTTACTTTTCATTCTTCTTAGTATTACTGAATTCAGCAACTAGGATGCATGAGCTGTTAAGCTGATTGTGCAATAATTCTCGCACTTGTCAGTTCTCGCAGTCTTCGACATTGTGTGGGTGATGGTCTTCCGAAAGTATGATGATGTGTCTCCAGTCACACACTTTCTGCGCACCAACGTGAACAGTCGTTTTGTTGCCCCTTCTCTCAATTGTTTTAGAAATTCGCTTGGAGTGTTATCTATCCCTTTTCCCTTATATGTTCTTAAGTCGTCTAAGGCTCTTTTAAATTCCCATTGTAACACTGGATCTCGTGCAACTTGCTTGTTGACCAGTAGTTTCTCTCACAGACGCCTTTAGTGTACTCTTCCCACCTATACTCTCTCTGCTCTGCATTTAATAGCGGAATTCCCATCGTACTTATAACGTTGCCGCCCTTCCTTTTACCTTCACAGAAGGCTGTTTCCGATTTTGTATATTCTGACTCAGTCCTTCCGACAATCATTTCATTTTCGATTTATTCACATTTTCATGCAGCCATTTCGTCTTAGCTTCGTTGCACTTCCTACTTATTTCGTTCCTAAAGGACTTGTTTATCTATTTTCCTGAATTTTATTGAACATTTATGCACTTATTTCGTCAATCAACTGAAATATTTCTTCTGTGAGCATGGATTCTTCGCAGCTACTATTCCTCTACATAGTATGTTTTTCTTCCGAACTTCTGTGTTCTAGGAATATTTCGTTAGGCTAGTAATCAAAACGCCATGGTTCCATATCCGGACACCGTTACGGCTTCATTTTTGAATTAAATTATTAGCAATGTAAGCTGAGAAGTTTCGACAAAATAAGTGACCCCTCATTATGCCAACGGCCTTGTCAAAAGGGCCGCAGGGGTGGACAGAGGCTCAGAGCAGTCTCCTGCCCTTTGGGTGGAAAACTGTCAGTAAAAGGCGGAAGAATCAGCAATGATCAGAGTTATCAGGATAGAGAACTCAAACTAAACCACTGCATTAAGAGACACATGATGTGTATTCACAGGATATCCAGGAGTAGACAGAGTTCCAGATGACAATTTAGTAATGATGAAAACTAGGAGACTAGCCAGGAAGAATGAGTGCACCAAGAAGTGAGATGTGGAAGTAATAAGGAGTGAAGAGATACGCTTAAAGTTCTCCGAGTCTGTAGATGCCGTGAGAATTCCACCCTATCTTCCTTTAAATTCCTTTCTTTCCTGTCACGCTTCTGATTCGAAGACTTCATTACTACTCTTACATAAAACAGCATCTTCACGTCCGCACACGGATTCCCCAGCGCTTAACAGCCTCGGTGAGGGTAGGGATCTGAATCCTCTTTACTAGAACAAAAGAATCGATATGTTCAGCTGCCAGCCATAGTCAGTGTTCTGCCACTTGATGGCCGCCAATCAACATATGTCTGAGACTATAGCCCATCATAGGCCACCGTACGTCATCGCCAGCAGCCAATTTCGCCCCCGATTGCATGTACAAGATGTCGATGAGATCGTATCGCCAATCATATCGTCAGAGAGCCCACAGTATCCTACCCACACAGTTAATGTGCCTTATTAGACCTGTTAAAATGCAATCGGATCCCAAATATTTTTGGTTTGGAGCATAGTACAGTAATAGCAGTAGCATGTTGTCAGAGTGTGACATAAAACTGTAACTGGCCTCTGCAGTGATAGTCGCAATAGACAAGCTCGATAGCTTTTCTTGTTGTATTAACCTTTACAATTTCATGCGTTTCGACTTTAAACCATGTTCAGACTCTGTCATACAGGAGACACAATTGAGAAGTACTAAAGTTATATTCATAGATAGATTGTAAAAAACGACATTTACATTTTATATAGAGGAGATAATAAGAAACGTATTTCTTGTATGAAAGAAATATCACAAGCGAAGCTTATCTCCGCTATGGGTCCTTCAATGGTTTGACGCTGAATTTCGCTTGGGCCCATGTTCACAGCTTTTTGACTGCTTTGTGCGATACCTTTCAGCTTTGGAAGAAAATCGAATTTCAGAAACATGTTTGTAAATAGGGTAGAAAATTGTAAGTTAAGAGGTACGCATAAAAAATGGAAACCATACAGCAGACCTGCTAAAATGCCCAAGTATGAGGATACAGAAATCAGTAAGTTGAAATAGAATAGTTTTATTCAGTGACGTCTAATGACATAATATTTTGAGGTGACAGCTTGTTCAGGTGAAAAGTTAATTGCGCAAAAGGTAGTAATTAGTATTACGTGTGGATTTCACAGCCACACATCTTTGAGGTATCCCTTCAAGCAGCGGGGAGTATTAACCACTGCCTAAAATGACATTTTTTCACTCATGAAATTTGTTATCAACAATCCATCTGCATCAGAGAGTAACCGTACTACCCGTTAATGAATGTAGCTTTCAACATAGAAAGGGGTGAAATATGCACCAATTTCGCAACCTAGTAGAAATGTTATCAAATATAGAATAAAAGATATTTCTCCTTAACAACATCTTCTACGCCACAGAAGAAATGCTGAGTATAGGTACTTAATCATTTCAAAGGACATATAAATGGCCACTTTGCAACCACATACGTATTAATTTTTCATTTAGTGTATGTAAGTTTTCTGTGTTTGTTCTATCCTTTCTGGCCCCTCTGCAGTTACAGCACCAGAAATAAACATCACGGGCGCAATATGACGATAATTCCAATGTCGTTCATTCCACTGTAATTATAATAATTTAAAGTCCTTATATAAATTTTAACAATGAAGTCAAGATTCTTTAACTGCAACACTTTTTACGTAAACTTAGCTTTTAAGTATTTCTAAAAAGAAATTTGGCCTGTTTTTATAATGTTGGGGCTTCCATAGTCAGCAGTCAGCGATTATGGATTTTATTCGTTTTGTGGAAGTAGCTTTGTGCTTATTACTAAAGATTTTAGAACAGAATCTAGCATAAAATGACACTCTGGAGAGGAATCATGATGTACATAACTTTCAATTGTTTCACATGGTCGCAAAAAAGGTTTTGAATAAAATTACCGGTTAGGCTATGCAGTAGGCATCTCCAAATTACGCAGTAAAAAGAATTTGTAGACAGATTAGGAAAAAATGACTGTAGTTATAATAAAACACGACATACATCTTTTTGATGCACTTCAGTGAGTTACAACATGTAAAAATTAATCATGTGTGGCACTTTTTACTCGTGTATTTTGGTTATGACTACAGTTATTTCTTTTAAGTTTCTTAAATTTATTTTCTTTTCCTTTTATTGTAGGTGTGTAGACGGCTATTGTATTCCGGAACTCGGTAATTTTATTCAAAACTCTTTGCGATCAAGATAATTATATAAAAATAGGGGCATTTAAATGCTATACTCCAAAGCTCGTCTACACGAACGCCACCTAATGACCATGCAATGTAGTCCTTAGCGTATCAACTGTCACCAGAAAGTATCGCTAGTCCCCAGTACTCTTGTACACCGCAATCTATGAGTGTGTGCCGTTTCTTCTTAAATTTCTATGTTTGGTCTTTTGTGCTCTGTAAGATATCTAGTTCTCATTTGTGTCTCTTTATAGAACACATTTTGAAGATGACTTAAAGCCGAAACAGGTAAAACTGTAAGGATGTATTCAATTTAAAACAGCTGGTGAGACAGAGTGTTACGTTCTTCAGTGGCGTGTTAAGGTATTACAAGATCTATATGAAGAACGCTTGAAAACAGTATGATTTTCTCGAGAGCCTTTACGAATGCTTGGAAATTAGAGACACAATGCAGCAAAGAATTATGAGCCGTTGCAACACATGACTGGGCAGAAGCCATTTGCTAGTTAGAGAGGAGCGGGAAAGCAGAATAGTCGAATGCATTGTATACCAACATCCCTTCTATTTTAGTGCTGTCCATACTGATGTTGCCCTTTCTGTGGAACCAGTAAACAGTTTGTCATCGACATAACATTGTTCTAAATTGGATTTGCCCTGGATGTTTAATGATTATGGAACACTACTGGGTCAATTTACGTACCTGCAAAGAGTTTACTGAAAATAAAAAAAGTCAGTTATATTATGTAGTTCGGAATTACCATTAATATACTATACTTGTCTATTTTTATTGATATTCACCAATATCTACGTTGTACGTATCCCGAGCACCAAATGGAAGATCTATAAAGAGTGCCTTGGAATAAAGAGGGTTTACGTGACACTTGCATAGATATTTCGTACCTTCTGCTCCCTTACGGGTTCATATAAACTTACATGAGTCACTGAAATATTACTACAGAAAAGTTTGGCTGTTCGTAGCACGTTCAAAAGAAAATATTACGAAGTCGCACATAGAAATCCAGGAATTGTTATACCTTAGATGCGTTGGCACATACTCCGATTACAGTAAACAGAACGTCTTGCGTCCTGAGACACAAAGAGACAAAATCAGTATCGACAGTAGTCTACTTGGGCTTTTTTGTGTTCAGTCCTGTCACAATGTAAGCTGTCCCTAGTTTTGTGTTATCGGAACTATTTCAGAAAACTAATTGATACATTGTGCTTACTGATGTTTCGTACACACTGCCTTTCCAAAACAACCTTCAACAGATATAGCAAGTGAGACACCGTCTTCTGTTAAGTTTTTGTCACCCAATATATAGCAAATTTATCCCAAATTTATTACTCATCTTAAACAGAGACTTAAAGAGACGCTGTAGACACAAAAACTTCAACTTCATACTCAAGCTTAGCTCGCTGTAATTTTATTGCACTGATCATTTATCTGATTATTCTAAATTCATTGTACATTAATTTGGCCAGAGAGCATGTTAAATAGGAAGTATCATTGATTGAAAACAATCACAGCAGGTTTGCAGTGAACCACCGTCAGAAAAGCTATCATGCGCATCCGATCAGCATATACTGGGTATCATGTCGTCACAATGCAAATGATGGAGCTTGCTACTAACACAATACTGCCCAATATTGGGCCTAACAGGTAACTCCTACCAAACCTTAACCACAAGTGTTTTCCCTAAGTTAGTTGAACACTAGTTAAGCACTATCTAAAAAGGACGTTGTCACAGCACCATCCTGTTTGCATTCTTCCTTGCACTGTTGAAGACCTTGAAATATACAGTCCACGATCATATAACGAAAAACCTTGTATTTTAATTCCACTCCTGAACCTTTCTTTTATATCCATCATTGCTTCCTCGATGTACAGATTGAAGAGTAGGGGCGAAAGGCCACAGCCTTGTCTTACACCCTTCTTAAAACGAGCATTTCGTTCTTGATCGTCCACTCTTATTTTTCCCTTTTGGTTGTTGTACATATTGTATATGACACGTCTCTCCCTATAGCATACCCCATCTTTTTTCAGAATCGTGAACAGCTTGCACCATTTTATATTGACGAACCCTTTTTCCAGGTCGACAAATCCTATGAACGTGTCTTGATTTTTCTTTAACCTTGCTTCCATTATTAGCCGTAACATCAGAATTGCCACTCTCGTGCCTTTACTTTTCCTAAAGCTAAACTGATCGTCACTTAGCGCATTCTCAATTTTCTTTTACGTTCTTCTGTATATTATTCTTGTAAGCAGCTTCGATGCATGAGCTGTTAAGCTGATTGTGCGATAATTCTCGCAATTGTCAGCTCTTTCCGGCTTCGGAATTGTGTGGATGATGCTTTTCCGAAAGTCAGATGGTATGTCGCCAGACTCATATATTCTACACACCAATGTGAATAGTTGTTTTGTTGCCACTTCCCGTAATGATTTTAGAAATTCTGGTGGAATGTTATCTATCCCTTCTGCCTTATTTGACCCTAAGTCCTCTAAAGCTCTTTCAAATTCCGATTCTAATACTGGATCCGCTATCTCTTCTAAATCGACTCCTGTTTCTTCTTCTATCGCATCAGACAAATCTTCACCCTCATAGAGGGGAATTCCCGTTGCACTCATAATGTTACCACCGTTGCTTTTAATGTCACTAAAGGTAGTTTTGACTTTCCTGTATGCTGAGTCTCTCCTTCCGACAATAATATCATTTTCGATGTCTTCACATTTTTCCTGCAGCCATTTCGTCTTAGCTTCCTTGCATTTCCTATTTATTTCATTCCTCAGCGACTTGTATTTCTGTATTCCTGATTTTCCCGGAACATATTTGTACTACCTCCTTTCATTAATCAACTGAAGTATTTCTTCTGTTACCCATGGTGTCTTCGCAGCTACCTTCTTTGTACCTACGTTTTCCTTCCCAACCTCTGTGATGGCCCTTTTTAGAGACGTCCATTCCTCTTCAACTGTATTGCCTACAGCGCTCTTCCTTATTGCTGTATCTATAGCGTTAGAGAACTTCAAACGTATCTTGTCATTCCTTAGAACTTCCGTATTCCACTTATTAGCGTATTGATTCTTCCTGACTAATGTCTTGAACTTCAGCCTACTCTTCATCACTTCTGTATTGTGATCTGAGTTTATATCTGCTCCTGGGTACGAGTTACAATCCAGTATCTGTCTTCGGAATCTCTTTCTGACCGTGATGTAATCTAATTGAAATCTTCCCGTATCTCCCTGCCTTTTCCAAGTATACCTCCTCCTCTTATGATTCTTGAACAGGGCATTCGTTGTGATTCTTGAGTTTCTCCCGGCGTATTTGATAATCAAAATATCCACGGGTGTACTGCCGGTCTATAGTGTCCAACGGGCACAATATTTCGGCGATCAAACATGTCGCCATTATCAGGAATTGGAACATCTGAGAACTGTGTTTCGAAAAAATGGGTACTCAGAGTGGCAGATCCAACGTGCTCTCCGCTCAACTACTGCAGCACAACCTGTTGATATGGATGAAGTCACGAGGGAGGAGGTAGGCACAGCATTTATTCCATACACAGGCGCAGTCTCGGGGAAAATCACCCGCATTCTGAAGAAACACCGTGTCAGAACTGTGTTTTGTCCTCCGAATAAAACTCGTGCACTGGTGGGGAGCGCCAAAGATGACCTCGGTTTGAGGAAGGCTGGCGTGTACCAGATTCCGTGTCAATGTGGCAAGTCGTATATTGGTCAGACGATGCGTACTGTCGAGGATCGATGCCGTGAACACCAGAGGCACACTCGACTAATGTATCCGAGCAAGTCGGCGGTCGCTGAACATTGTTTGTTGGAAAATCACGCTATGGAGTATGACCGCACGAGGATTCTGGTACAGACGTCGAGATACTGGGACAGCGTTGTTAGAGAGGCCATCGAAATTCGCACCAATGACGACCTCATAAACCGTGACTGTGGCTATAATCTTAGCAAGGCTTGGGAACCAGCGATTGGGTTAATCAAGAGTAAATCGTGCAAACGCATAGTTGTGACGACCACGGCGGACAGAGCCATCACACTGACGTCATCTCAGACGCCGTCGCAATCTGTTCTACCGCGAGACCGTGGCGCGGGGCGCGGACGGCGGAGGGAGCGCGCCGCGGGCGGAGGGTATTTAAATCGGCCGCCGCCGCGACCGAACCCAGTTCCCCCTGAGAAGCCATAGCGTACGGATCTCCGTGCCGGCACGTTCACAGGTGCTCAGTCCGTCAGTTCACCTGATGATGGCGACATGTCTGATCGCCGAAATATTGTGACCGTTGGACACTATAGACCGGCAGTACACCCGTGGATATTTTGATTAGGGTATTCGTTATTACTACCTGAAACTTGTTGCAGAACTCAATTAGTCTTTCTCCTCTTTCATTCCTTGTCCCAAGCCCATATTCTCATGTAATCTTTTCTTCTACTCCTTCCCCTACAACTGCATTCCAGTCGCCTATGACTATTAGATTTTCTTCCCTCTTTACATACTGCATTACCCTTTCAATATCCTCATTCACTTTCTCTATCTGTTCATCTTCAGCTTGCGACGTCGGCATGTATACCTGAACTATCGTTGTCGGTGTTAGTGTGCTGTCGATTCTGATTAGAACAACCCGGTCACTAAACTGTTCACAGTAACACACCCTCTGCCCTACCTTCCTATTCATAACGAATCCTACACCTGTTATACCATTTTCTGCTGCTGTTGATATTACTCGATACTCATCTGACCAGAAATCCTTGTCTTCCTTCCACTTCAGTTCACTGACCCCTACTATATCTAGATTGAGTCTTTGTATTTCCCCTTTCAGACTTTCTAGTTACCATACTACGTTCAAGCTTCTGACATTCCACGCCCATACTCGTAGAACATTATCCTTTCGTTGATTATTCAATCTTTTTCTCATTGTAACGTCCCGCTTGGCAGTCCCCTCCCGGAGATCCGAATGGGGAACTACTCCGGAATCTTTTGCCAATGGAGAGGTCGTCATGACACTTCTTCAACTACAGGCCACATGTCCTGTGGATACACGTTACGTGTTTTTAATGCAGTGGTTTTCATTGCGTTCTGCATCCTCATGTCGCTGATCATTGGTGACTTTCCCGCCTTTAGGGGCAATTTCCCACCTGTAGGAAAAGAGAGTGCCCTGAACCTCTATCCGCTTCTCCGCCCTCTTTGACAAGGCCGTTGGCATATTGAGGCTGACGTCTTATGCCGGAAGTCTTCGGCCGCCAATGCTGATTATTTATCAAAATTTAGGCAGTGTCAGGGATCGAACCCGGGACCGAAGACGTTTTGATTAAGAATCAAAGACGCTACCCTTAGACCACTAACACACAAAGTTAGCATCATAACAATTCAAATATTGAACCAAAAGTAAGACATTATTAGCCAATGCGCACAAGGATTGCTTTTCAGGAGAAAAACTTAAACAGGATGGGAATTTATGCTTTCTAGAAAATCATGTTGATTAATTTACCGAGTACCATCAAAAAGTTATAGGCTCTATGGTTCTTGAAAAACTATAACCAAATTTACAAAACAATAACATTTAAAAAGTTGTTTCAAAGGGTTAAATAGAGATTGGATGAATGTGACTAATGTCATATTTATTTCCAATCTGTATGGGCCAGTCACGTGCATTAGTTTGAGAACGCAATTGATAATCAGTGGCACTATTACAAAATTAGAGTAAGATAAATTTTCTGAGAGAAAATTATTTTACATCATGAGTAGAAATATTAGGTGAGGAAAAAATTCTCTTTTGTGTCCTGAAACTTTTGTGTCAACTGAAGACGCCTTAGGTGAAAGACGTTTCCCGCAAGACTACCTTGGTACCAGCATTGAAACAAGGACCGATAATCTGCCAATCTTCCACACTGCTTTTTCATTGTGTTCCATTAACTTCAGTCTTCCATGCTACCTTATTTGTTTCCTAAGTGAGCTGTCATAATACATTCTTTCACAATTCAATGTTCAGTCTCAGTCTTAAGAAGTGAAGCTTAGTAATTCACTCAATGTGAGTCAACATTCTCAAGTTATAAATTTATTACATCCATCTCAGACTGTCTCATGTCTTCTGAATATACTATAGACATACATCTAAATACTATCGTCATTCTCAAAATATGTCGATCTTAGAGCAAATGATACAAATATTTACCATAAATGTCGTTGATGTTTTTACCACTTTCGAACCGTATCATTTATCTCAGTGGTGTTTTAAGTACATTCAAGTAGAGATGTCAAGTAGTAGGAAGTAGGCTCGACCTGTGTAGATATTGAGGAGTTTGCTAACAATTTGACACAAGCTATGTGTCGTATTATCCTTCGAATAGCTGTGTTATACTGTCACCACTAGTAGAGTAAGTAGATGAGGTGTTGAGTAAAGCAGAGCAAGTAAGCCCCAATTTTTTGTGCACACAATAACCCAGTAATCTGAATATGTTGTGTTTCTTACGTTAATGAGTGTCAATACTGGTAAACAGCTTTTCCTGTAAATTCAAGTGCTAACTATGGTGGAGATATAAAGACGACGTTAATTTAAACGTTTGGAAGAATTTACTCAGACATGACGTTTGTAGATAAATGAGTGTATGAAATAACGATTTGTTTATATGGTTGACTGAAAATTTTCTACATGAATTGGACTTTCTATGGCATTCTCTATGATAATATTACCTTTTATATGTATTTCATGCTACTTAACACTGGTATTGAAATACAGGCTATACGTAAATTCCTGGAACACTTTCAATTATTTATTGCACAAGAACCAAACATTGTACAGATATCACAAATGTGTAATTTTGAAGAGAAAACCTGAAATTTTTTTTCATGTGTACCGCCACAGCGTAGTATGGTAATTTGCGATAGTCAGCGCTAGTTGCGAACATTGCGAGTTCAGGTGCGGAGCGAGCTTTTTGTGCGTTGAAGGTTGACAAAAACAAGTGTGCTACAGCTGTTCAACGGATATTTAGAACCAAGTACGGTAAGAAGTCACCAACAAGGAAGACCATTTACCACTGGCACAATAAATTCGTTACGACGGGTTGCTTGGGCACGGCAATAAGAAGCGGACGTACCAGTGTGAGTCACGTGATGTAGAGCGCGTACGAGAGACATTCGATTGCCGTATTGTCGTCTGACGGGTCACTCGTGGTTTGCATATCGAGTGTTTGTAAAGAAATCTTTTCAGAGATTCTCTTAAAAATGCAATATTTATGACATCTGATCGATGTTTAGTTCTTGTGGAATGAATAATTGAAAGTGTTTCTGGACTTGATGTACACCCTGTCCTTGACACGCAAGGAAGAATGAATAATGAATGTGATTGCTAGATGCCAAACACTACTGTACATTCAATTTGATAGTTGCACTGATTTGACAAGTATTGCCACTATAGAATTAAGCTGATGGTGATTACATGTAAGTATTTATTGAGTAACAATTCCATATTGATGAAATTTTCCGGTACGAGTTGGTTAAGGTGATTGTTTGAGTTCTTATTACGCAGACTGACTCGCCCACCTCAGTTGATTCTTGTGGATGTTGACTCTGCCACAGCAGGTCACATAAGCGTCAACGCAGTTCAGGGTTGTGAGCGCGAGGGACAGCTCATATACTGGCATCAAACATTCAGTAAACTCGAGCAGCTATGCAGGCGATAAGACGGTAGTGCAGAATTATGGCACAACTGCTCCACCACATGTAGCTTACAGATGCAGGTGTCTGCCCTCCTGTGCAAGCCAGGACCAGCAAGGTTCAACCTGCCTCCTTGATACAGTGACAGGTTGACATTGCACTAAATACTATCAACAAGTGTAATGTAGAAGTCCCCAGGACTTCATGTCCACAGATGAGATGTTGGCAGCTCACAGCAGTCAGTTTGGCAGACGAGGCAGGTAGAAAACTCAAAAATTGAAGTCGTCTGTTGAACGGTGGCAGCACGCCACAGGGTGTGAATCGTAGCTGTTCCACTGTAACTATGTAAAATAAGGGTATAGAAACTGAGAATTTATTGCTCTCCAACAGAAGCTGTGACATTACACTTTACTGAGGGTGAATTCATATGTCCTCGTTTTTTGGGTCTATCAGCATTCTTCACTCCACCTTCGTGTCACAAGAGGGGTATCCAGTGCTTCGGTTGGGCGCGTTTGCATTGTGTTTCTGTAGAACATTTTCTCGCCTTTGCAGCATCGTGCTGTGCTCTCAGAACGACGTTATGATTCTTCCTCTTCAAGGTCGCGTTGCTGAATTAACGATTCAGACTCGTTGCTCGAGAGAGGTGAAGCAATAGTTTATAGGGTTTGTCATATTATTTGTTTGTCACAATATTTGTTTATCATTCTGAGTGTTAGGCAACGTGAGGGCGTAGTTTGACGTGGCTTAACGCTTAACAGAGCAAACTCTAAGAAAATTTTGCATTTCCACATGATATATTTCTACTGCACAATAGTACGTTTTCAGTCAAGCAGTAACCTATTTGACAACTGGATTACCCAATTAAGCATTTCCAGTAGCAATCTGTTTAATTAGGAGGGGGAATTATGAAATGTAGAATATTGAGTATCTTCTCTCTGTTAGGTTTTCCTAACCCAAAATCATCACAAGTTTTTTCTAAATTTATTACATTTCTAAAATAACCGTTTAAACAATATATAGCTCACACAAGAAAATCTCAACCTCATAACCCAGCTAAGCTCAATGTAACTTTATTACTCCAATCATTTGTCTGATTATTCTGAATCCAGTCATGTAATTATTTTCGATAGAAAGCATTTTAGTTAGAAATCACCAGTAATTGAAAATAATCACACAGTATGACTCAGCAGACTTTGAGTGAGCTAGGAGACATATTTTGGTATTAGGACCTTTATGTTCTATAGTGTGAAATTCGAAGGTGGCTGCCATTTCTGGTTGTAGATTTTGTCATGTCTACTGTGCGATTCTGGACTTTGATTACATACATTTGTTGCCTGAATTATTCTGAATAATCCTACGTACAGTAGTAATTAATTATATTTATTAACAATGTTACACAACGAAATTTAAATTTAGATCCGACATACATTCATGTAAATAATTGGGTTAACATTTTAGGAGAGTAATAGTATCCATATTTCTTTATAAACATATGTAAAAGATGTACTGCAGTCGGTTCAATGGTTACGTTAAACCAAAAAACTGTGCTTTTTTCGCAATCATTTTCGTGTCCCATTGCTTATTAATAATTCGGTGTCAATTTATGATAATTACATGTAACAAGAGATCAATGTCTGTGTCTAGCAAAGTTCCAAAATGACAGTGTTCTTTAATGACACTAACATTTTACTGTTAACGTTGTGTTCGTCCTAATATATTCATTTTGTTCGCAAGAAAAGCCTATTGAGTGATTTATAAAATTATTGTTGGCAGTTATTTTGCCACGCCAAGCATATGTCACTGTTTAGGCAATTGTAAGGGAAGTGCGCTCGAACTATATTCTAAGTTATTGCTCGAGTGTAGCATATGAATAACCATTCACTTGTACCAAACTGAAGTATGTGAACCCCAACCGGCCATTAACTATAGTTAGACAATATCGAAATAGCATGAAACTGTATGAACATCACGATTTGGTGTGGACTCCATTAGTGGCAATAGCATAGTTTCGCCATAAAAAATTCAGGCAAATTTCGAATGATACAGCGGCCAAGGGGGACATATGTGCAGATAAATCAAGTAGTTTAAACACGTACCAATGTAAACTCTTTCGTTTTACATAAGAATTTCCAGCTCGTTTGGAACCCAACAATGGAAAACAGAAACTTTACTAGTTGCTAGGCACAATAGCCAGATAGCAAAATTCGATGAAGTATGAATCATAGTAGTACGCAACAAACTCAAATCTAAGTTTTTGATCCTATACCCAATAGTCAGCATAAAACAATGTTTTACATACTGTTATTTATCAACAATGATTCAGTACTGTTGGAGTATTTGAAGTAAGCGCTGAACGTCGACTAATAACAATCCCGTTGGTTAAATACGTGGTAATGACAATAAACCTAAACTGACCACATAACACTTCTTTCCTAAATTTCACCTTAGTATCAACACACATCGAAAACTACTATCTCTGGTCCCTGCATGTTGTTCCTATGTGACCTCAAAGAGCAGAGAAAACCAAAGACCGAGCAAATTTACAGTTAGATTATGGGGTACCAGCCATAAGTATCAGTACGTTCACAACATAATAATAGACGTTCTCTGATGTACGTTCCAAGGCTAATGTTCAAATACAGCCGAAAAGTTTTCCCATACATTCTGAGAGCATACGGAAACATACGCTATTAACCTTGTGAAATGAGAGACGGGTGTTAATATGGCCAGAAGAAATCATCGCGGTTTGTTAATAGCGCGGAATGTGGTGATCTGGTACGCTTTGACGTTTTATACTTCTAATGAATGCTACTTTGTCGATGAGATAACGACCACGACTGATTTGAATGAGAATAATTTGCAATTCTCTGCCGAAGATGGCCTTAGAATTCGTAAGGTGTTGTTGAGGTGCGGGGACCACATGCAAATAGTGTGCGGTACGGCGAAATGCACATGCAGGTGTTCATTTTATATTCTCGTACTATGCGGTCAGAGATGACGGTTAAAGTACAATGCTCAGAGCATTCACTGCAATGAGAAAGAAACTGTAACTTCAGTAAGCCATTTACTTTCCAAAGATTCTGTGCTGTTGTTAAATAAAAAACTTAAAGGCATATCTTTCTGAAGAGGCGGTCTTTCGTTTTCTACGAAAATTTACGCTACTAACTGGTAATACGGACGTAACAATTAATTTTGCTTAACTGAATATTAGATCTTTAGTTATTATAATGCTCAGTCTTACAATACACGTTCCATCCTGCGCTCACCATTCGTAAACAAGTACCTTCGAAAGTAAATACACATTAATGCAACGCTTTTCGGTAATGTATTAACTGTATTTTCAAAAATAATTGCGTCAGTGTAAATTACAATTTAATCCAATTTCAGAAGACCCACAGGTGTTTGCCAACCAGCACAGATATTTCAACAATATCCAAAGTAATTACATCAGCTTAACGAGCTTATATACACATATTAACCGTAACAGTTGGATAATTGGCATGAATATTTTATTTCAAACATTGTGATATTAAATACTGGAACGTCATTAGCCAGAGTTATATAACGGCATGACAGGCGCTTTTTTGAATTTTAATCTACGTGTACATGTCGAGTACAATGAACGAAAGTGAGCTTTTAGTTTAGCGTTGGACATCAACTCAAATGATGGAAATGGAGGCACGCTGTTTTTAAATTTAAAATTTCGGCCAGGTCAGTTCAAAGAGAACAAACGAGTATATCAATGTTTCTGAAAACGCATGTTCGTATTCGTATAGACTCTCTAATACATTTTTCAATGATTTAAGTTTGGAACAAGTACGCTATTGCGTACCGAAAGGGAACTCATTACTCTTATTTTTTCTTACAATTCGACTGCAAGTCAACGCTCGATTATCCTGTAGCTCTACAATCGATCTTACCTCGTTAAATTTCTGATGCTGGAAGAATTTTCATCGACAGTTTCAGGATGACAACTGGTCCAGACTGGTGGTATTTACTGCGTTATATTGACAACTTTTTCCGAGTGAGTTATGTGTTGTGGGCAGCCGGTTATGTAACTACGCGTACACGCATAAAACAGCTGCCTTTTTTATGACAAAAGCCAAAATACGCACAAATTTGTGGGTGGCCACTGATGTGAAAGCGCTACGACGAACTCAGAAAATTGTGGGCACTGAAAACCAACAGGCTGGGAATTTCCACCACCGAGTGAGGGTAAGATACGAGGAACGCAGAGTATGCCTTCCGAGGTGAAGTCTACTGATATTGGGATATCAGCGCAAGGATGCCTAACGAGTTCCACTTTGACACATTAATGGTCTTTATCTTGTGGTCTGATTCTTTATATAGATAGTTAACACCATCCAACTGTTACAATAATTTATATATATAGGGCTGACTCTGACTGAATGTATAGCTGTGCTGTAGCAATAGAATCAAATACACCTGATTCGAGTTTTAATACTAGAAGAAGTTTTGGGATGATATACTACTGCCACTTTCTTCATTATTTCTTTTTATTTACTTTATTGTTTCACCTTTTCTTTCTTATGTATTGTTATATTACTGTTTTCCTTAATCATTAGATAGTCCTTGTAGTGAGTATCGCGCGCTATGGTTACACAGGGGTCAAGACATCACAATGAAAAGTAGTATGATACATATTTAGAACTGGGCTGTTTATGGTGATCAGTGAACTCATTGGGAGTGGTGAAGTTCGGTGGCCATTCTCGTGCTTTTCGAGGCACGTAGACGATGCTCCGGGAACATGAATCGCTTTCCTCCATCTCTTTAAAAATTATCATCGACGCAAAGAATGTCTGCTTCCGTGTGCCATATCATGGCATTAATAATAAGTACCTCCAAGAAATATCAGAAAAAGCTTTCTCTCCACAATTCACTGCCACGGAGATTCCTTTTATTATAATTATTTTGACAGAAGGTAAAATTTGTTCTGTGAATGTGTGAAAGTTACGAATAATTGTAGGGCCTATTTTGTGTAACGAACAGCCTACTGAGCACAAAATGTAGAGTCAGTGTATATTCAGGCATTAAGGAGTACCAGGATGGAGAGTAGCGACAAACGTCGATGATGGTGACCATTTAGTACTATAAGAAATTGAAAAAAAATTGCTTTGGAAGCTGAATAACAGTCAAATGGAGGCAGAGGAAAGTCCACTGGACCTGACGGGTTACCAATTCGATTCTACACAGAGTAAGCGAAAGAACTCCCCCCCCCCCCCCCTTCTAACAGCCGTGTACCGCAAGTCTCTAGAGGAACGAATGGTTCCAAATGATTGCAAAAGAGCACAGGTAGTCCCAGTCTTCAAGAAGGGTAGTTGAGGAGATGCGCAAAACTATAGACCTATTTCTCTGACGTCGATGTGATGTAGAAATTTAGAACACGTTTTTTGCTCGCGTATCATGTCGTTTCTGGAAACCCAGAATCTAATCTGTAGAAATCAACTTGGATTCCGGAAACAGTGATCGTGTGAGACCCAACTCGCTTTATTGGTTCATGAGACCCAGAAAATATTAGATACAGGCTCCCAGGTAGATGCTATTTTCCTTGACTTCCGGAAGGCATTCGATACAGTTCCCCACTGTCGCCTGATAAACAAAGTAAGAGCCTACGGAATATCAGACCAGCTGTGTGACTGGATTGAAGAGATTTTAGCAAACACAACACAACATATTGTTGTCAATGGAGAGACTTCTACAGACGTTACAGTAACCTCTGGCGTGTCACAGGGGAGTGTTATGGGACCATTGCTTTTCACAATATGTATAAATGACCTAGTAGATAGTATCGGAAGTTCCATGCGGCTTATCGTGGATGATGCTGTAGTATACAAAGAAGATGCAGCATTAGAAAATTCTAGCGAAATGCAGGAAGATCTGCAGCGGACAGGAACTTCGTGCAGGGAGTGGCAACTGATCCTTAACATAGACAAATGTAACGTATTGCGAATACACAGAAAGAAGGATAATTTATTGTATGATTATATGGTAGCGGAACACACACTGGTAGCAGCTACTTCAGTAAAATATCTGGGAGTATGCGTGCGGAACGATTTGAAGTGGAATGATCATATAAAATTAATTGTTGGTAAGGCGGGTACCAGGTTGGGATTCTTTGGGAGAGTCATTAGAAAATGTAGTCCATCAACTTGAGTATTGCTCATTGGTGCGGGATCCGTACCAGGTCGGGTTGACGGAGGAGATAGAGAAGATCCAAAGAAGAGCGACGCGTTTCGTCACAGGGTTATCTGGTAACCGTGATAGCGTTACGGAGGTGTTTAGCAAACTCCAGTGGCAGGCTCTGCAAGATAGGCGCCCTGCATCGCGGTGTAACTTGCTGTTCTGGTATCGAGAGGGTGCCTTTCTGGATGAGATATCGAATATATTGCTTCCCCCTACTTATACTTCCCGAGGAGACCACGAATGTAAAATTAGAGAGATTCGAGCACGCACGGAGGATTTCCGGCAGTCGTTCTTCCCGCGAACCGTAAGCGACTGGAACCGGAAAGGGAGGTAATGACAGTGGCACGTAAAGTGCCCTCCGCCACACACTGTTAGGTGGCTTGCGGAGTATAAATGTAGATAAAGATGTAGATGTAGATTATTCGCCAAGGAAATCTAATAGTATCAAACCACAAATTATTAGAATGTACGTCTGGAACACCGAATTCTATAGAATAATGTACACTCCTGGAAATTGAAATAAGAACACCGTGAATTCATTGTCCCAGGAACGGGAAACTTTATTGACACATTCCTGGGGTCAGATACATCACATGATCACACTGACAGAACCACAGGCACATAGACACAGGCAACAGAGCATGCACAATGTCGGCACTAGTACAGTGTATATCCAACTTTCGCAGCAATGCAGGCTGCTATTCTCCCATGGAGACGATCGTAGAGATGCTGGATGTAGTCCTGTGGTACGGCTTCCCATGCCATTTCCACCTGGCGCCTCAGTTGGACCAGCGTCCGAGCCGGACGTGCAGACCGCGTGAGACGACGCTTCATCCAGTCCCAAACATGCTCAATGGGGGACAGATCCGGAGATCTTGCTGGCCAGGGTAGTTGAGCACTTTGGGTGGCACGGGATACATGCGGACGTGCATTGTCCTGTTGGAACAGCAAGTTCCCTTGCCGGTCTAGGAATGGTAGAACGATGGGTTCGATGACGGTTTGGATGTACCGTGCACTATTCAGTGTCCCCTCGACGATCACCAGAGGTGTAAGGCCAGTGTAGGAGATCGCTCCCCACACCATGATGCCGGGTGTTGGCTCTGTGTGCCTCGGTCGTATGCAGTCCTGATTGTGGCGCTCACCTGCACGGCGCCAAACACGCATACGACCATCATTGGCACCAAGGCAGAAGCGACTCTCATCGCTGAAGACGACACGTCTCCATTCGTCACTCCATTCACGCCTGTCGCGACACCACTGGAGGCGGGCTGCACGATGTTGGGGCGTGAGCGGAAGTCGGCGGGACGGTAGCCTAGCTTCATGGAGACGGTTGCGAATGGTCCTCGCCGATACCCCAGGAGCAACAGTGTTCCTAATTTGCTGGGAAGTGGCGGTGCGGTCCCCTACGGCACTGCGTAGGATCCTACGGTCTTGGCGTGCATCCGTGCGTCACTGCGGTCCGGTCCCAGGTCGACGGGCACGTGCACCTTCCGCCGACCACTGGCGACAACATCGATGTACTGTGGAGACCTCACGTCCCACGTGTTGAGCAATTCGGCGGTACGTCCACCCGGCCTCCCGCATGCCCACTATACGCCCTCGCTCAAAGTCCGTCAGCTGCACATACGGTTCACGTCCACGCTGTCGCGGCATGCTACCGTGTTAAAGACTGCGATGGAGCTCCGTATGCCACGGCAAACTGGCTGACACTGACGGCGGCGGTGCACAAATGCTGCGCAGCTAGCGCCATTCGACGGCCAACACCGCGGTTCCTGGTGTGTCCGCTGTGCCGTGCGTGTGATCATTGCTTGTACAGCCCTCTTGCAGTGTCCGGAGCAAGTATGGTGGGTCTGACACACCGGTGTCAATGTGTTCTTGTTTCCATTTCCAGGAGTGTACTATGGGAAACCGGAAGAGAAGGAACTTGAACCGTATTATATGTGCTGAACAGGTTGTTGAAAATGAAGTGTTTTGATTCATTGAAAAACATATTCGTAGGATCGACGAAGAATGGTATGAACGGAAATCACTAGCTAGAAGAAGATGATATAGCATGTGTTTATACTCCAGGGAATAAGTACAGGGCTATTACAAGTGATTGAAGCGATTTCATAAATTCACTGTAGCTCCATTCATTGACATATGGTCACGACACACTACAGATACGTAGAAAAACTCATAAAGTTTTGTTCGGCTGAAGTCGCACTTCAGGTTTCTGCCGCCAGAGCGCTCTAGAGCGCAGTGAGACAAAATGACGACAGTAGCCGAGGAAGCGTATGTCTTGCTTGAAATGCACTCACATCAGTCTGCCATAACTGTGCAACGACACTTCAGGACGAAGTTCAACAATGATCCACCAACTGCTAACTCCATTCGGCGATGGTATGGGTAGTGTAAAGCTTCTGGATGCCTCTGTAAGGGAAAATCAACGGGTCGGGCTGGAGTGAGCGAAGAAACGGTTGAACGCGTGCGGGCAAGTTTCACGCGTAGCCCACGGAAGTCGACGAATAAAGCAAGCAGGGAGCTAAACGTACCACAGCCGGCGGTTTGGAAAATTTTACAGAAAAGGCTAAAGCAGAAGCCTTACCGTTTACAATTGCTACAAGTCCTGACACCCAATGACAAAGTCAAACGCTTTGAATTTTCGGCGCGGTTGCAACAGCTCACAGAACAGGACGCGTTCACTGCGAAACTTGTGTTCACTGATGAAGCAACATTTTTTCTTAATGTTGAAGTGAACAGACACAATGTGCGAATCTGGGCGGTAGAGGATCCTCAAGCATTCGTGCATTGAATTCGCAATTAACCAAAAGTTAACGTGTTTTGTGCAATTTCACGGTTTAAAGTTTACGGCCCCTTTTTCTTGAGCGAAAAAAACGTTACAGGAGACGTGTATCTGGACATGCTGGAAAATTGGCTCATGCCACAACTGGAGACCGACAGCGCCGACTTCATCTTTCAACAAAAAAAAAAAAAAAAAAATGGTTCAAATGGCTCTGAGCACTATGGGACTTAACATCTGTGGTCATCAGTCCCCTAGAACTTAGAACTACTTAAACCTAACTAACCTAAGGACATCACGCACATCCATGCCCGAGGCAGGATTCGAACCTGCGATCGCAGCAGTCACGCGGCTCCGGACTGAGCGCCTAGAACTGCGAGACCACCGCGGCCGACCATCTTTCAACAGGATGGTTTTCCACCGCACTTGCATCATGATGTTCGGCATTTCTTAAACAGGAGATTGGAAAACCGATGGATCGGTCGTGGTGGAGATCATGATTAGCAATTCATGTCATGGCCTTCACGCTCTCCCGACTTAACCCCATGCGATTTCTTTCTGCAGGGTTACGTGAAAGATTCAGTGTTTAAACCTCCTCTACTAAGTACTGGGAGCTCGCATCAACGATGCTTTCGAACTCATTGATGGGAACATGCTGCGCCGAGTGTGGAAGGAACTTGATTATCGGCTTGATGTCTGCCGAGTCAATAAAGGGGCACATATCGAACATATGTGAATGCCTAAATCATTTGTAATAACCCTGTATTATGGTACTAGGGATGGAGGGAGGGGGGGAGGTTGCAAAAACAGCAGTACAGCATATAGGCTCGAACACATGTTTAACAAATAATGGAGGACGTTGTGCGTTAAGAGGAATATTTTGGTACTCGAGAGAACGTCGCTGACCTCTGCTACGGTCTGATCAAAAAGTTGGTGGCCGAAATCAGAAACGGAAGTGTCAAATGGAATCACGTGACTGCTCTTCGAAGTATAGGACTGATCAAGATATACCACTCAACAGTGTGATTGATGCCTTGCCTTAACGTAAAATCGTAGTCAGGTGATATTGAGGTAACATTTTTCTGCGGAATTAAGTGCAAGATCAGTAGTATAAGCTTTCTGATAAACAGTTGAAAGCTCAGAGTAGATGAGTTTGCCATTCGGACTTCGGTTCTGCTCGTGATGCTTACAGCATTCTAGCAACGAGACCATTTCATTGTGTGGACTCAGTAGTTTCACGTTGCAACATAAATGAATTCAAAAATGTAGCTAAACGCTAATGCGTTTCGTGCAAAAGTGATTGTTTGACATGTAAAAATTGGGTAAGTTGACAACTTCACAGTTCCACAAGTCTTTTAACTGTGCCAAGTGTACTGGCATGACTTTTTGTAAACTGTGTATCGAAAACGTTTCTTTGAATCTGTAAAATATTGTCAAACAGTGAACTGAGTGTTTTACCTGAAATAGCTCTCGACAAACTATTCTCACTTAAGAGGTACCTTCAACTGTAGGTGAAGAAGTGCAGGTATTAACCCAGATAAGGTACTACTTCGGTTATGGTGAGCCTTTGGTGTGTACACGTACTATTTTGGATTTAGTTCATCATCATAAACCACTGTGCTCATTACTGAGCGTCGTGACCCCATAATCCTATTATTCTTTCTTCAACGATTACCAGCTTCTCTTAGAGCCTGCTGAAGAGGTAGACTGGATATATTTTCATTTACTTATATCCACCTGCTCGCTCCTCTTCCCCTCGGCCTTCATTCCATGATTATTTTCTATAGGTTTTCTCTATTTCTTCTCAAAATACTGCCACAAAACTCGACAATTTTTACCCTAACACGAGAAGAACGGCGCCTGAGATACAGGGTTGCTTAATATCGAACTCATTTGTTCTTCCTTCAGTCTATTTTATGAACAGTATTCTGCGCAAGCAACAAAACTCAAATGCATTCGTAGGCTGACTTTTATGTCCTTAAGGGCCTATGTTCGGCAACCATTAAAGAAGACGCGAAAGCAAACAGGACTTTTGTGGTAATCGTTATGGCTCCGTTGTGCAAGGTCTTGGTGAGCCCTTTTTATCTCGTCTTCACAACTTCCGATGTCGCAGATGGTTTACCCAAGACAGATAAAAGAATGTGCGACTTCCAGCACCTACAAGTGACCTGTGAGTTGAACCCATGCTCCTCGATCAGTTGTCATAAGTTTGCGGTTGCTGAGATTGAGGTCCAGTGCATAAGATTAATTATTTTTGGAGGTAAATCAGCAAAATAATTTTCGATGCTGGTCAAGAGCACATTGTCATTAACGATAATAGATCTACCAGAAATGCCTTTCGTTTAACCATCAGGACCATTCCAAATGACATGGTCTGCAGTGAAGTACTGCGGTGGGAGCGGGTGGTGAGGGGGGTGGTTGGGGGAGGATGAAGAGGGGCGTAGAACACAACCGTGTCTGTTACTTTTTGAAACACTGAAGAAGTTAGACGTGCCAGCATTGTTTTTCACAGCTGCGAGTTGATCAGTGTATAGTCCTCTGATCACTTGTGTCACGTGCGCTGGGACACAGAAGTCTGCAACCACCTTCCCATACAACACAGTCCAAGGCTTTCATGTAGTCAAGGAAGCAGTGAGGATGATAACACAGAACCCTTGCAATTTCTCGGCTATTTGGGAAGCTCTTCGAGAGTTCGTTTTTCCTTCAACAAAACCTCTTCTGTGGACATATGAGGCTGAGGATATGGTTTCAAATGGTGGTTTTTAGATGTAGATTTAGTCATAGAGTCTGATATCTTTTTTGGCGGCCTGGAAGCTATTACGAGATATACTGACGACTTGCTGTAGCGAAATATACTATTATTAGGAAGCACAAATGTCGTTCGTTCCTATTGCTTTTGAGCATACAACTATACTGGAATATATCCACTGCGCTATATGGAGGCTAGGGGAGGTTCCTATATCTCAAACTACAGAGAAGATGGAAAAGAAAATTGAGGATATGTTAAAGACGTTTGGCTTTACAAAACGTAAAGGAAACAGACAGGCATTTCTAACGTTGCGGTCGATAATGGAAGAAATATTAAGACACGTTCGCGTTCATAGGATTTGTCGACCTGGAGAATTCTATAATGAAAAATGAAGTAAAATTTTCGAAATCTTTAGAAAATAAAAGAATAAGTAGTATGGAAAGGCGAGTATTACACAATATGTACAAGAACGAGAAGGGAACAATAAGAGTAGAAGACAATGAACGAAGTGCACGGATTAGAAAGAGTGTGAGATAGAGACGTAGACTGTCGTACCTGCTGTTCAATCTGTACGTCGAAGAAGGAATGACGGAGATAAAAGAAAGGTTCAAGAGTGGACAGCGAAGTAACCTATGATGGACGGAGCAAGGAGGACATGTAAAGCAGCTTAGTGCCGGCAATAAGGGCATTTCCGACCAAGAGAAGTTTACTAGTATCGTGGTAATTTGAGGAAGTAATTTTTAAAAATGTACATTCTGAGCACTGCATTGTACGGCAGCGAAAAATGGACTGCAGGAAAACCGGAGGAAAAGAGAATGGAATTATTACAAATGCGGCGATACGGAAGAATTGAAAATTAAGTGCACTGATAAGGAAACGAATGAGGAGATTCCCCACAGAGTCGGCGACGAAAGGAAGATGTAGTAAACACTGGCAAGAATAAGTGAGAGGGTTGTAGGGTATATGTTAAGACACCACGGAAGAACACCCATAATACTACAGGGAGCTGTAGAGAGTAAAAATTGTTGAAGAAGTACGAGATCGGAATACATCTAGCAAATAATTGAGGATGTAGGTTGCAAGTGCTACTCTGAAATCAGATGACTGATGAATGAAGACCCCAAAAAAAAAAAAAAATAACGAATCCTTCTGGGTTGGAAGAAGTGCGTTTGGAGGTGAACAAGTCCATCTAAAGACAATCACACCTCTATACTCGCCAAGGCATTGTCAGCAAAAGATATCGCATGCCTGTACTCAAGTAATTCATGTGAAAAGTTTTCCAACGTAATAATGCCCGCACGACAGGAATTAACAGACTCTGAACGCGAAGTGGTAGCTGGAGCTAGAATCATGGGAAATTCCATTTCGGAAATCATAAAGGAATTCAATATTCCGAGATCGGCAGTGTCAAGAGTATGAGAACATGAAAATTCAGGCATCAACTCTCACCTCGGGCAACCCAGTCGCCGACGGCCTTCACTAGACGAAAGAGAGAATCGGCTTTTGCGTACAGTTGTCAGTGCTAACAACAAGCGAAACTGTGTAAAACAACCGCAGAAATCAATGTAGGACGTATGACTAACGCATTAGGTACTAGGAGAATACGGCGAAATTCGTCATTCATAGACTATAACCGCAGACGACCGGAGTGGTTGCCTTTGTCAACAACATCCCATTGCCTGCGGTGCTTCTGCTGGGCTCGTGACCTTTCCGGTTGTGCCTGGACGACTGGTAAACGGTGGCCCGGTCAGATGAGTGCCGATTTCAGTTGATATGATGTGATGAGAGGGCCAGAAGGTGGTGCAGACCGTAAGAAGCCAAGGGCCCAAGTTGTCAACGAGGCACTATACAAGCTGGTGGTGGCTCCATAATGATGTGGCCGTGTTTACATGAAATGAACTACTTCCTCTGGCCCAACTGAACCGGTCAATGGCTGGAAATGGTTATTTTCGATTACTTAGAGACCATTTGCAACCATTCGTGGCCTCCTTTTTCTCGGATGACAATGCGCCATGTTAATGGGCCAAAACAGTTCTCTATTGGTTTGGAGAAAACTCCAGAGAGTTAGAGCTAACGACCTGGCCACTTAGATCACCCGACATGAACCTCACAGAACATTTAAGGGATAAATTCGAGACGTCGGTTAGTCCACATATTCCTTAACCATCAATAGGTCTGCAGTTATGGATGGCTAAGAGAGTCCGCACGGCTTAGTATTTCTATAGGCGACTTCCAACGATTCATTGAGTCCACGCCACGTCCAGTTGCTGTACTACGTTTGGCAAAAGGAGCTGCGTCACTATATTTTAAGGTATCCCACGACTTGTTTACCTTAGTGTACGTCATTGTTACTGTGTCACAAATTGTAATGGATCAACATCAATAAGTCAAGTGTTGAAGACATTCTGCTGGGTGTTTTGAAGGAGAGGAAAGAGGGTCGAAAGTTTCTACGCTTCGAAAAAATAAACAGCAACCAAGCCAGTGTGATACCCAAAAAGAACAACATGAAAAATAAGGAATTTTTTGACAGTTTCACATGGCTATCTCCATGTTCTATGCGTTGCACTCAAGTAGGGTGAAGACTGCGTAGAACACCTGAAGTACCGTCTGAAATAAGTGGTACTTCAACAAGAATAATGTTCTCCTTTGCTTATTTTCATTCGATTATGACGTATGGTATTAATTTTTGGGGTACCTTTACTGGTTTAGAATGGCCATTTTTTACTCAGAAACGGGCAGTTCGAACAATGTGTACTGTAAATTCGCGAACCTCTCGTCGACCCATGTTCAGTAGTCTGAGATTTCTGACACTGGCTGCTTAGTACATATTTAATGTCATTTGTTGTTAGCAATATCAGCTCACTCCCAAGAGGCGCGAGCTTTCACTCAGTTAATACTAGGCAAATCCGCACTTGGACAGCACCTCCTTGACACTTTTGTAGACAGGCGTGCAGTACTCTGCTACATCCAGTTCCAGTAAACTGTCACAAACATTCAAAAAACTTAGCAGTTATGCAGGCACTTTCAAGTTTAACCAAGAGTTTCCTAAAGGCTCTTGAGCTACGTTGTCGATTATGTTTATTTAGAACTATAGCTTGTCGTGTGCATAGGTTTCATACTCGTTTCATTTTGTGTGAAATGCATGTTTGACCATTAGCTGCTTTTTTATTTAAAATCCAAATATCGACCAATTTCGGTCACAGATCACTGTTATAATGGAATGTAGTGGAATTAAATGGTGTAATACTGAGGGAATCAGTTTAGGAAATGAGACACTGAAAGTAGTAGATGAGTTTTTCTATTTGAAAAGCAAAATGACTGATAATGGTCGAAGTAGAGAGGGTATAAAATGTATGGTGGCCATAGAAAGGAAAGTATCGATTTAAGTGTCAGAAAGTATTTGTAGGGAGTGTAGGCTTGTGTGGAAATGAAACATGGGCGATAAATAATCTAGACAAGAAGAGAATAGAATCATTCTAAATGTGATGCTACAGAAGAATGCTGAAGATTAGATTGATATATGACGTAACTAATGAGTAGGTACTGAACAGAATTGGGGAAAAGAGGAATTTGTGGAACAACTTGACCAGAATAAGGGATCGTTTGGTACGACACGTTCTGGGACATCAAGGGATCACCAATTTAGCATTGGAGGGAAGCGTGGAGGGTAAAAATCAAAGAGGGAGACCAAGAGATGGATGCATTAAGCAGATTGAGAAGGAAGTAGGTGGCAGTAGTTACTCGGAGATGAAGAGGTTTTCACAGCATAGAGTAGCGTGGAGAGCTCCACCAGACCAGTCTCTGGGCTGAAGACCACGTCACACAACAACATTAGTAACACGGATTATTATTAAAACAACTCACGCGACATCATCGCTTCTGTTACAAATAATGGCCAGGTCTCATATGTAGGGCTTGTCACGATTTCCGGTGCACCAGACGGGACTTTAAAGGCAAACATACTAATGGCGTGCGAAACAAAGCACAACTCATTTTATATATTATTAATCTTCTGCTACAATTTCATGTACTGACTCGTTTCATGACGATGGAGACTTACTGTTCACTGTGGTCCTTCGCAACATGGTAGATAAAATTAAATAAAAAATAAGAAAAAACGATAACAACCATGCTAACATTCCTCTATTTTATATTAATAGTGTCTGTAAACATTTTCGAGAGATGGGGTGTATACACTACACGTTTACGAAAAGGATAGATTGCAAGTAGCAGAGCGAGTAGTTTCATTTCGCTGAGACCGGCGTGGCGAGATCCCCGAAAAGCGGCGTTTTCTTAGGAAATAGCAGGTGTTTTGCGTGCGAGCTTGCGGCAGGGCGGCGTCTCAGAACACCCGCGTCTGTTTAATTGCGGATGGCGATACCTCAAGCCTGACAATGCAATTTACTCACAGGCACTCTATAAATTCGCCGCCCGCACGGATACGCCTCGGTGTTTAGCCGCCGCCGTCTGATAACTTTCTCGGATCTGAGAGTAAACTGGAAGTGGTTCTCGCGGAAGCGCTGAGGAGCGGAGCAAAGGGGGGAGGGGTGGGGCTGTATAAATCGCCGCTTCTTAGTAGAAAAGTTACTGCCTTGTCAAGTGCCTCGGCCCAAGTAGGCCCAAAGTTCCAACAAGGGTCCTCCGCTTAAGTCATCTGCTTTATTGCTCGACATTCAACTTGAGAGAAGTTGCGTCCTTACATATTCGGACCCAGCTCGAACATTAAGGCGCTCTCAACAACTCTACAACAGTTTTCTGTTACCAGGTCTCTAAGCACATTCTGCAACATTAATTAACGCTCGCACGGTCCTCATAGTCAAGGAACTGTTTAGTGTAGGACGCAGTTAAGTAGATAATTAGTCCACTTCAATTTTTTGGCCTAAGAGAAATATCCGGATGTTCTCTGAAACATGTGTCTCTAAACTCTACAGTTCGCATTCACTTACGTATTCTTATTATAACGACATATATCCACTCTTCCGCATGATTATAGATTCGTCCATCACGTCTTTGTAGAACGGATTAAAAGGTAAAAGGTAAAAAACAAACTGTGTTTCTGTTCAAATTTTATTTATTTATTTCAAAGCGATTTCCAGGTTTTTAGAATATGGTCAGGAAACAGTGTGTAACAAACCAAACATCAGATACGTAGGACCCCAGAAATATTGGTTGGTCATAATACCAGGTGAGAAATGTCAAATCGAGCGCTCTTCACTTGTGTCATACATCAAACATGTTAAATCAAGGTGTTAAATCACGCTCTACAAGTTGAATTGTATCAAATACAGAACACAAGGAAAGAGACAAAATTGAAATATGCAAGTTAAGGGAACGTAACACTAAAAATTATAAGAAAAATTTAGTAATGTATAGTGACAACACTTTTAATGTGGTACGAGTTTGGTGAGATAAATGTTATGTTTCAGACTGAAACCCGGGAGTGATATGGCTGGTTTTATTTATTTATTATGTAGCGTACGGCTACAACTTATCAAGTGTTACATATACATATACGCAGAAAAGAAACTTACTAATGTTTGTGCTTCACAACCGGATATCCAGGCCTTCAACCCAGCGCACAGTATTTTGAGTTGCCAGCAGGAAATCTTCATCACCGTCTTAAGCTAGAATACTGCAGTCGCTGACAATGTGGTGAGTAGTCCGTTGTAGTGCTTCGCACTCACAGAGCTGGCATCTTTTTTCACTTGTGGAGAACATCTCTGCCCAGGCCATGGTTCATTCTGTTCTGTTCGGGCAGTCCAGATCTTGTACGACGTATGATATCCACTTGGAAATCTAGCACCAACAAAAATGTTAAGCAGGGTCACATCTGTTACTTATTCCCACCGACCTTCTCTTTCATCAAGAGGATCCCTGTCATCAGCAGGTGGAGTGGTGCGATTTTTTTTCTTTTAAGATTCAAAAGTGGCAGTCCACTATGCATGTGAATATTAAGGTTCTTGGAGAACTTGTGAGGTTAGTAGATATGAGACATGATAGCTGTCATCAGTGAGAGTAGATCTGACAGCTTCAGATATTATGAGCACTGTAGTATTCAGTTTGGTGTCAATAAGCCTTGTATGATGCCTAGTGAAACAGGTGAAAAATGCTCAGTTCCTGAATACGCCACACCCAAGGCTGAAGATCGCAAGGTGCTAAACTGTAACCAGTTGAATCTTAAGAATGCTGCTGTAACCTTTATATTCATCAGTTTTATCTAGGTTTTTACTAAATACTGCTATTTGCGGCTACAATAGAGTTCCGATTCAGACAAAAATGGCACACAGTCACAGATTATTGCCTTCAAAAATTTACTTTCTCACAAGATATCTCTCGAGGAGTTTACGGAGTGTACGACCGATGCCGCTGATGTACTCGTAAATGAACGCAATACCGTTCCTTCAGTGACCATAGAAAATGACACAACATCCAGACAAGAATGTCACTGCTGTAACTACTCTGAGCTGAGATAACGATACGCTCATTTACAGATGACAGTAGCATCGCGTACACAGGCTATAAAAGAGCAGTGGGTTGATGGAGCTGTCGTTGTACTCAGATGATTCATGTGGACCGATTTCCGACGTGGTTATGGCCGCACGGCGGGAATTAAGGCTGGACAGTAGCTGGATCTAGAGAAATTGGACATTCCATTTCGGAAATCTTTAGGGAATTTAATATTCTTTGAACAACAATGTCAAGAGTGTGCCGAGAATACCACATTTCAGGCACTACCTATCACCGTAGAGAACGCAATGGAAGACGGTCTTCACTTATCGACCAAGAACAGCTGGGTTTGCGTACAATTGTCAGTGCTAGTATACAAGAAACACTGCGTAAATGTGGGACGTACGAAAAACGTGAGCGCTAGGACAGTGCGGCAAAATTTTGCTTTAATGGGCTGTGGCAGCAGACGACCGAATTCAGTGCTTCCGCTAACAGTACATCGCCTGCAGCGCATCTCTTGGGCTCGCGACCTTATCGGTTGGATCCTACGCTATTTTAAAGCCGTGTACTGGTCACATGAGTCCCAATTTTAGTCAGCAAGAGCTGATAGTGCTGCTTGAGTGTGGCGCAGACACCCTGAAGCCATCGACCGTCAATAGGACACTTTGCGAACTGATCTTGGCTCCATAATGGTATGGGCTGAGTTAACGTGGAATGGACTGGGCTCCCCTGATGTTGGTCTGATGGCAAACTAATTGCGGCCATCCTTGGACGTTGTGTTCAACAACGATGAAAATTTTGTGGGTCACCATACGCTATGTGACCGTGCGACAATTGTTAGCGATTGGCTTAAAGAACATCCTGGAGAATTCGAACGAGTGGTCTGACCTCTGATATCGCTAGACGTGGATTCCATTGACCATTTATGGGACGTAAACGAGAGTTCATGCAGAAAATCTTGCACCGAATTTCGAAATTATGGAGGGTTGTAGCTGCACCATTTCCGCTAGGGTCTTCCGACTTGTGGAGTCCATACCATGTCGAGCTGCTGCATTACGTCGGGCAAATGAGTTATTGGGATGTGCATCACGATTTTTACTACTTCAGAGTGTACTCTTCACGGCACCTGACGAAACAGTTCGGCCAGTGCCGAACGAGAACAATATTGAAACCATGTTGCTATCATCATGTGCGCTGCCGAACTGATTGCCTAGGAGCTGCCGCAGGGCATACAGGAGATGTCCCACAACGACCTCCCTTCAAGGCAGGTAGGAACGCCGCCAACACACTTCACTGCTCTTGGACATCGGTCGGAGCGACTTGGAGGCGGTAGGAGTCGAACAGGAGGTGCAGGACACACAGTCGCCTCTGGGCGCGAACCGCATACAGAACGCCAGGTCAGAGGGAGGGCTGAGGAGATGTAAGCCCGGCGCCAGCTTTAAATTATCAGTACCTCAACGCACTTGATGAAAACAAAGTGGTCGATTGCCGAAATGTTGTGGCGTTTGGACACTGACATACGGCTGCTCACACGTGAATAACGCCTGCTGGTGTTGAAGAATCGCTTCAATTGTTGTCATGTACACTGCTGCGAAAAAATCAGCACACCCTTTTATAGGTTACCAGTTCACTCAAGATTTATTACAGCACAGTGCTTATGGAGCACATGCGTTTGTTACATTTATCGCTCAACAGCACATGTAAGTTCTGACGTACGAGGTGTCGACCCATTCTAATACACACATAATAGTATATGGTGTACCCTACACGGGTGGCAGTACAACTGCTGAATCCGGCGTCCAGATGGTGAATACCGTCTTGCGATACGTTATGTCATTCCTTGTCGATCTTTTAATGTTGCTTTGTAAGTTTAGTTGCTTGATGATTCGGAAAACTCTCTTTGCGTCCCATCCTATCCCACACGTACTCGACTGGAGACAGGTCCGCAGATCGTGCTGGCCACAGAAGTCTCCGCACGTCCTACTGGGCACGTTGAGTTTCATAGGAAGAGTGTAGGTGAGCATTATCATGTTGGAATACTACAGCAACCTTCCTGTTGCAAAAGAACGGATCTAACAACATTCTGCAGGTACATAGCGCTGGGTATCATCCTCTCCTGTAACAACAACATATAAGTCCTGTGATAGAGCCCCATTTTGGGCGAATGCACACTACGAGACGGGGCTCACTCGTCCGCACAAACGACCATCACTTGCATATAGCGAGAATCTCCTTTCATCACGAGGCTCACGCCGCCATTCCATTTTCCAAATGATCCTCTGACAGCACCAATCGAACTGCGCATGTTAATGCCGTGGCGTGAGTGGAAGAGTGGCTAGAGGTGTTCGTGCCGTTAGTCCCACAACAAATAACCGGATTTCAGCACTTCTTACTGACATGTTTGGGCTCACAAGTACTCTTACCTTTGTTGCAGTAACTTTCCCACTGCTATCCTGGAGGCCGTCTGTACTTCGTGGACGCCCCAAACCTCTTCTACGGCTGTGAGAATATTCACGTGACCCCTGATACCAGTATAGTTGCACAACTGACGGATCGCGTCCACCTTTAGTGGAAATTCTGCAAAAGGAACATCTCACAACTCGAAGTGCCACAATCTGACGCCTTTCATATCACTAAGTTGGCTGTAGTAATCACGAAGGCGTATGTATGGCATGGTTGGCTGCTTGCTTCACAAGTCTGCACCACACTAGGGCCTCTAGCCACCAGGTCTTCTAGCTGTGAGTATTTCCTATTAAAAGACGGAAACAGATGGCGCAGTGGCAGCTATGCCACTAGGCTATATGTTAGCATACTATTATCAGTACATCTATTCCCCAAGTGGTATATGCGGCCATGGGATCAAAATCGACGGCGCCTTTGTAGATGTACAAAATATATTCTTTTTTTAACTTATGCCGTGTATATTTCTGTAAATTCGGTCACATACAGATGATAAAACTACATTCGTCTGCCTGTTAAACTTGTAATGGTGTTTGATTCTTTACGACTGATTCCAATTTCTGGCTTTCTGTCAGAGTATATTTGAATTTGAAAATATTGGACATTCAGGAATCATCGCTTTATTTTTATCCGAATATACAAACCGTGCTCATAAACCTGCGACCTAACGTTGTAACAGAGCCACCCGACGTCTTATTGGTGACCAAGAATGAAGTTTTGATTGTCTGATACAACAGCTGGAAAAGGTTACTTCTTCCTCTGAATACTTCTCTTTAGGAACGTGTAACATCTAATTTACAACGCACCTCCATCTGAACTCGCGAAATAATGTCTTTACAACAATGATGCATCCGTTGTCTGTTGTTGATTCCATTCCTTAAATTAGTGCCAGGAACTTGGTATACACACTCAGTTCCAGGGACATGTACGTAAAGTTTAACATCTGAGATTCCTAATACGAGGAAGAAGGCTCAGGACCTGAAGTCACTCATGCTGTGTTGCATGTATCACGAGAAGAAGAATGTTTTACAACGATCAGTGGATTTCACTAAACAGGTACAGCTACGATTGCAACACCCACCATAACCACACTTGCTTTAAAATGGAAGAAGCAGTGAAACACTTGCTCACGGGATTGTCGTGCGCTACCATTTGATTTATATGGGCAGTAGGCGTTGACAAAGCTACATGTACGAAAAATTATCGGAAAATAATATACACTCCTGGAAATTGAAATAAGAACACCGTGAATTCATTGTCCCAGGAAGGGGAAACTTTATTGACACATTCCTGGGGTCAGATACATCACATGATCACACTGACAGAACCACAGGCACATAGACACATGCAACAGAGCATGCACAATGTCGGCACTAGTACAGTGTATATGCACCTTTCGCAGCAATGCAGGCTGCTATTCTCCCATGGAGACGATCGTAGAGATGCTGGATGTAGTCCTGTGGAACGGCTTGCCATGCCATTTACACCTGGCGCCTCAGTTGGACCAGCGTTCGTGTTGGACGTGCAGACCGCGTGAGACGACACTTCATTCAGTCCCAAACATGCTCAATGGGGGACAGATCCGGAGATCTTGCTGGCCAGGGTAGTTGACTTACACCTTCTAGAGCACGTTGGGTGGCACGGGATACATGCGGACGTGCATTGTCCTGTTGGAACAGCAAGTTCCCTTGCCGGTCTAGGAATGGTAGAACGATGGGTTCGATGACGGTTTGGATGTACCGTGCACTATTCAGTGTCCCCTCGACTATCACCAGAGATGTACGGCCAGTGTAGGAGATCGCTCCCCACACCATGATGCCGGGTGTTGACCCTGTGTGCCTCGGTCGTATGCAGTCCTGATTGTGGCGCTCACCTGCACGGCGCCAAACACGCATACGACCATCATTGGCACCAAGGCAGAAGCGACTCTCATCGCTGAAGACGACACGTCTCCATTCGTCCCTCCATTCACGCCTGTCGCGACACCACTGGAGGCGGGCTGCACGATGTTGGGGCGTGAGCGGAAGACGGCGGGACGGTAGCCTAGCTTCATGGAGACGGTTGCGAATGGTCCTCGCCGATACCCCAGGAGCAACAGTGTTCCTAATTTGCTGGGAAGTGGCGGTGCGGTCCCCTACGGCACTGCGTAGGATCCTACGGTCTTGGCGTGCATCCGTGCGTCGCTGCGGTCCAGTCCCAGGTCGACGGGCACGTGCACCTTCCGCCGACCACTGGCGACCACATCGATGTACTGTGGAGACCTCACGCCCCACGTGTTGAGCAATTCGGCGGTACGTCCACCCGGCCTCCCGCATGCCCACTATACGCCCTCGCTCAAAGTCCGTCAACTGCACATACGGTTCAAGTCCACGCTGTCGCGGCATGCTACCGTGTTAAAGACTGCGATGGAGCTCCGTATGCCACGGCAAACTGGCTGACACTGACGGCGGCGGTGCACAAATGCTGCGCAGCTAGCGCCATTCGACGGCCAACACCGCGGTTCCTGGTGTGTCCGCTGTGCCGTGCGTGTGATCATTGCTTGTACAGCCCTCTCGCAGTGTCCGGAGCAAGTATGGTGGGTCCGACACACCGGTGTCAATGTGTTCTTTTTTCCATTTCCAGGAGTGTATATTTCTGAAAATTTTCATCTTCGTCTGCAGAACTCAATCTTAACTGGAAATCAGATTAAGCTATTACGTCTCAAATGAATCATCTACGAGGGCATGAGGCGCAATCACTCACTCTCTTACCTGAAATGTGGATGTGCATTACTTGTGTTGGAACTTCTTTTTTTTTTTCTCTTCAGTCTACTGACTGGTTTGATGCGGCCCGCCACGAATTCCTTTCCTGTGCTAACCTCTTCATCTCAGAGTAGCACTTGCAACCTACGTCCTCAATTATTTGCTTGACGTATTCCAATCTCTGTCTTCCTCTACAGTTTTTGCCCTCTACAGGTCCCTCTAGTACCATGGAAGTCATTTCCTCATGTCTAAGCAGATGTCCTATCATCCTGTCCCTTCTCCTTATCAGTGTTTTCCACATATTCCTTTCCTCTCCGATTCTGCGTAGAACCTCCTCATTCCTTGCCTTATCAGTCCACCTAATTTTCAACATTCGTCTATAGTACCACATCTCAGATGCTTCGATTCTCTTCTGTTTCGGTTTTCCCACAGTCCATGTTTCACTACCATACAATGCTGTACTCCAGTCGTACATCCTCAGAAATTTCTTCCTCAAATTAAGGCCGGTATTTGATATTAGTAGCCTTCTCTTGGCCAGAAATGCCTTTTTTTGCCATAGTGAGTCTGCTTTTGATGTCCTCCATTCTCCGTCCGTCAACGGTTACTTTACTGCCTACGTGGCAGAATTCCTTAACTTCATTGTCTTCGTGACCATCAATCCTGATGTTAAGTTTCTCGTTGTTCTCATTTCTACTACTTCTCATAACCTTCGTCTTTCTCCGATTTCCTCTCATACCATATTGTGTACTCATTAGACTGTTCATTCCGTTCAGCAGATCATTTAATTCTTCTTCACTTTCACTCAGGATAGCAATGTCATCAGCGAATCGTATCATTGATATCCTTTAACCTTGTATTTTAGTTCCACTCTTGAACCATTCTTTTATATCCATCATTGCTTCCTCGATGTACAGATCGAAGAGTAGTGGCGAAAGGCTACAGCCTTGTCTTACTCCCTTCTTAATACGAGCACTTCGTACTTGATCGTCTACTCTTATTATTCCCTCTTGGTTGTTGTACATATTGTATATGACACGTCTCTCCCTATAGCTTACCCCTACTTTTTTCAGAATCTTGAACAGCTTGCACCATTTTATATTTTCGAACCCTTTTTCCAGGTCGACAAATCCTATGAACGTGTCTTGATTTTTATTTAGCCTTGCTTCCATTATTAGCCGTAACGTCAGAATTGCCTCTCTCGTGCCCTTACTTTTCCTAAAGCCAAACTGATCGTCACCGAACGCGTTCTCAATTTTCTTTTCCATTCTTCTGTGTATTATTCTTGTAAGCAGCTTCGATGCATGAGGTGTTAAGCTGATTGTGCGATAATTCTGGCACTTGTCAGCTCTTGCCGTCTTCGGAATTGTGTGGATGATGCTTTTCTGAAAGTTAGATGGTATGTCGCCAGACTCATATATTCTACACACCAACGTGAATAGTCGTTTTGTTGCAACTTCCCCTAATGATTTTAGAAATTCTGATGGAATGTTATCTATCACTTCTGCCTTATTTGACCGTAAGTCTTCCAAAGCTCTTTTAAAATCCGATTCTAATACTGGATCCCCTATCTCTTCTAAATCGACTCCTGATTCTTCTTCTATCACATCAGACAAATCTTCACCCTCATAGAGGCTTTCAATGTATTCTTTCCACCCATCTGCTCTCTCCTCTGCATTTAACAGTTGGTTTCCCGTTGTACCCTTAATGTTACAACCATTGCTTTTAATGTCACCAAAGATTGTTTTGACTTTCCTGTATGCTGAGACTGTCCTTCCGATATCCATATCTCTTTCGATGTCTTCACATTTTTCCTGGAGCCATTTTGTCTTAGCTTCCCTGCACTTCCTATTTATTTCATTCCTCAGCGACTTGTATTTCTGTATTCCTGATTTTCCCGGAACATGTTTGTACTCCCTCCTTTCATCAATCAACTGAAGTATTTCCTCTGTTACCCATGGTTTCTTCGCAGCTACCTACTTTGTACCTATGTTTTACTTCCCAACTTCTGTGATGGCCCTTTTTAGAGATGTCCATTCCTCTTCAACTGTGCTGCATACTGCGCTATTCCTTATTGTTGTATCTACAGCGTAAGAGAATTTAAAACGTATCTCGTCATTCCTTAGAACTTCCGTAATCCCACTTCTTAGCGTATTGATTCTTCCTGACTAATGTCTTGAACTTCAGCCCACTCTTCATCACTACTATATTGTGATCTGAGTCTATATCTGCTCCTGGGAACGCCTTACAATGCAGTATCTGATTTCGGAATCTCTGTCTGACCATGATGTAATCTAATTGAAATCTTCCCGTATCTCCCGGCCTTTTCCAAGTATACCTCCTCCTCTTGTGATTCTTGAACAGGGTATTCGCTATTACTAGCTGAAACTTGTTACAGAACTCAATTAGTCTTTCTCCTCTTTCATTCCTTGTCCCTAGCCCATATTCTCCTGTAACCATTTCTTCTACTCCTTCACCTACAACTGCATTCCTGTCGCCCATGACTATTAGATTTTCGTCCCCCTTTATATATTGGATTACCCTTTCAATATCCTCATACACTTCCTCAATCTGTTCATCTTCAGCTTGCGACGTCGTCATGTCGACATGGTTGTCGGTGTTGGTCTGCTGTCGATTCTGGTTAGAACAACTCGGTCACAGAACTGTTCACAGTAAGACACCCTCTGACCTACTTTCCTGTTCATAACGGATCCTACACCTTTTACACCATTTTCTGCTGCTGTTGATATTACCCGATACTCATCTGACCAGAAATCCTTGTCTTCCTTCCCCTTCACTTCACTGACCTCTACTATATCTAGATTGAGCCTTTGCATTTCGTTTTCAGATTTTCTAGTTTCCCTACCACATTCAAGCTTCTGACATTCCACGCCCTGGCTCGTAGAACATTATCCTTTCGTTGATTATTCAATCTTTTTCTCGTGGTAACCTCCCCCTTGGCAGTCCACTTCCGGAGATCCAAATGGGGGACTATTCCGGAATCTTTTGCCAATGGAGAGATCATCATGAGACTTCTTCAACTACAGGCCACGTGTCCTGTGGACACACGTTACGTTATGTTTCCATTGCCTTCTGCATCCTTATGTCGTTGATCATTGCTGATTCTTCCGCCTTTAGGGGTAATTTCCCACCCCAAGGCCAAGAGAGTGCCCTGAACCTCGATCCGCTCCTCCGCCCTCTTTGACAAGGCCGTTTCAGAATGAGGCTGACTTCTTATGCCGGAAGTCTTCGGTTGCCAATGGTGATAATTTATCAAAATTTAGGCAGTGGCGGGGATCGAACCCGGGACCGAAGATGTTGTATTTATGAATCAAAGACGCTACCCCTAGACCACGGGTACAAGAAAATTTTATGAACTGTTCTTTTTCATGGCTGTTTGAGTCGGCAAGCGTCGCTATTTTGCGAGTCATCTAGCAGTTCAGTGTGTGAAAAGAGAGTATTACATGCTGACTTTTGGATATCCCTTTGAAATCAAAAGTTCTGTGTTTGACCCAGATATTGCAACGATTGTAAGAATCTTCTTTGGGGTGAGAAAATCATTCAGAAGACTCAGAATTGGTCACAAAGAAGAAGTTGGAGATGGATAAGTAAACCACAGAATGAAAGACGTCTTGATGTCATGTGTACATGCAATAGTAGTACGCTTCACTCGCCTTCAACATAAACTAGATATTTTCTTCTCAGGTAAGCACATCGAATAAAAAAATCTGTCATCTTCTCGAAAGAGGACAGAGGTGGCCTTGGATCCGCGTATGGGGTGGATATAGCACTGGTCGGTCACGTGACTCTTACGCTCTGACCTTAGTCGCTGAAGTTAAGTTCTGTATGTGCCAATCGGTTACGTGAAATCAGTATAGGTCGACGTTGAAACGGAATGGCAAAAAGGAGGTATGTAACCTAGATAAGTTATTTATTTAAAACATCGTGTCCATGAGCACACAGTGAGTGAAGTGGCCCGGTGTGTGGGGTATCGACTCCGAGTGTCCAGCACGTCCAGTGGCAGTCATGTAAGACGGTTTGAGAATAGGGATCGTGGAAACAGCAGAGACAACAGTGACTGGAAACGAATGTCACCCCATGTCAAAGATGTCTGCAACTTCTGCTATCAGTGAGTGCAAAATACTAAAGTGAATTCTTTATAGACGAATGGAAAAACTGATAGAAGCCGAACTCGAGGAATATCAGTATGGATTCCGTAGAAATGTTGGAATACGTGAGGCAATACTGACCCTACGACTTAAGTTGAAAGATAGATTAAGGGAAGGCAAACCTACATCCCTAGGATTTGTAGACTTACAGAAAGTACCGAGTGAACATTTCAAAGTGAAATATATCTATGCAGGAAACTAGCCTCCGAAAAAGGCACAAAATATTAACTGCACAAGGAGCCAATCAACACATAAACTGGATAGCGATTCTCCGCATTTCATAATGATCTAAGGCGTCGAGTGGGCCGTTTTCTGGAGTGCGTGGAGAGTGCATTTCATGGCGGAGGTGATTTTTATGGGTGTTTTTTGGACTCCTGCCCGACCATCCAGATTACCAAGAACATGAAAAAGGGCGTTTATTTCTATGCTACTGAAGTGTTTTGTCCCTTCTTCTACATCCTCATGATCAAATGGAAAGCGTTAGGCATTTAGCCTCTGGTAAAATTCTTGTGATTTTGCTTTATCAGATTAGCCAGAGTGATTTTTCCCTACTTGCGTTTGTAAATACGTTTCATGCTCACATACTAACCGCAAAAACATTGCCAACACCAAGGAGGAGCTGTGCAACATTAACGGAAATTGGCAAGCGGGTTGTTACATCTCAGAGAGGATATCTAATCAGATTTCGAGCCAGTCGCATAAGGGTGACGCTAGCATCACCACGATGTGGATGCAAGAATGCATTTAAGACGACTAAGATGCCATCATCAGCAGCGTACTGAGTTCGAACGAGGCCGTGTCACGTGACTACGAGAAACTAGATGTTCCTTCCGCGACATTCCGGAAAGATTTGGCCGGAACGTAGCCACTGTACGTGGCTGCTGACAGAGGTGGTCACGGGAAGTTTCGGTTGAAAGAAGACCCGTCTCCGGACGGTAAAGTGGCACTACCGTGAGGGAAGACCATAGGCTTCGGCATATGGCTATGGCGCTTCGTACTACGTTTGCAGCTGCAATTAGAGCAACATTTGACAACACAATGATACAATGAACTGTTACAAATTGGTTACATTATGTATAGTTATGACCTAGACGCCCTGTAGCGTGCACTAAACTGACCCGCTACCATCGACATTTGCGATTTCATTGGTATCAAGCGAGAGCTCATTGGAGGACGGAGCGGAGGTCCGTTGTGTTTTGTGACGAAAGCTGGTTCTGCCTCGTTGCCAATGATAGCCGTGACTTGGCTACAAGGCCAGGTGAGCGCCTGCAACGAACATGCATCCAGCCAAGATTCAGTAGACCTACACGTGGAGTTATAGTCGGCGGTGCGATTTCGTTATGAAAGTAGGAGCACTCTTACGGTTGTTCCACGCACCTTGACTCTAAATTTGTTCCTTAGTCGTGATTTCACCTATCGTACACCCACTCCCGAACAGCATCCCAGGGAGTTTTTTTCAACACGATAACGCTCCATCACACACTGCTGCTCTACCCCGCTGTTGGTCTGCTTGATGACCGGATGTCTCAAATCGAGACCATACGATAATAACTCCAGTGTCATCCAGAACTAGCTTTACAAGTCCGGTATTGACTGACCAAGTGTAACATGCATGGATCTTCACGGCACAAGCTGACATCCAGCGCCTGTACGACACAATGCATGCACGTTTGCATCATTGTATGCAACAGTGTGCAGGTAACACGGGTTATCATCGCAACAGAATTTCACATTAACAGTGGCTTTTCTAGCCCTTACATTTAATCACTCAAATGTATTCCCAAAATTTCATTACTCTACATTAATTACTTCTTGCTGTTCCGATTGTTTTTCCGTCCGTATATTTTTCATGCTCATATTTTCAGGGCTAGTGGAGATGACCACACTGTCTTTATTCTCACCTTTATGACAACTGACCGTCAGTACACGGCGTACCTATCAGTAGCTGTCCCAAACACTGGCGCTTATTCACTTTGACTGAACAAACGCAAGCAGCTAGGCAAAATTTAGGTGTAGACTCTTGATTTAGCTTCGTGTAGCATCCTGGGGCGGCACTTGAACGTTATTTTAGAAGTCTCTGTGTTACTGGAGGCGGCTTCACGTCCCCAGGCTTGGAGATACGTTTATGGCCGTTTTGTATCCAGACACCGGTATACCGTCTTCAGAATATCAGACGTGGAACGTTGCGGAAAATTTTAAGCGGGGAGAAGGGGGTATTACCTCTCCTATTTGGAGAAAGAAACAGTCTGCGGATAGGTCAACATGCCTGTCGCTCTCTGTATGGAGATGTGACGAAGCTTGAGTTAAAGTTACTGGGACGTGCAGGAAAACAACCGCAAGTAAGTAGTAATTCCTTAGTGGGAATTTGATCGTTTGCGAAATAGGTTTGTCGCTAACGATGCAGCTGCATCGCTAAGAACAGTACGGATATCTTGCGAGTGACGACTTCAGAATCATTTTTACGTAAATTCACACTGAACGGAATTCGGTATCTGTTCATGTAGAAAGCACTTCGTACAACGTGTGCCCCATTGAGTACCACTGTTCATATCTCTGTGAGTCACGAGACAGCTTCAGTCAGTCACAGAATTTGGTTAATTATGCTTTCGAATGTTTGTGTGTGTGAAAGCACAGAAGCTGATATCGTTATAGGTACAGAAAGCTGGCTAAAGCCTGAAATAAGTTCTGCAGAAATTTTTACGAAGTCTCAGACGGTGTTCAGGAAAGATAGATTAGACAGAATTGGTGGTGGAGTGTTTGTGTCTGTCAGTAGTGGTTTATCTTGTAGTGAAGTCGAAGTAGATACTCCGTGCGAATTGGTATGGGTGGAGGTTATACTTAACAGCCGAAATAAGTTAATAATTGGCTCCATCTACCGACCCCCAGACTCCGATGATACAGTTGCGGAACAGTTCAGAGAAAGTTTGAGTCTCGTAACAAATAAATACCCCACTCATACGGTTATAGTTGGTGGGGACTTCAACCTACCCTAGGTACGTGGGCAAAAATACTTGTTCAAAACCGGTGGTAGGCAGAAAACGTCTTCCGAGATTGTCCTAAATGCTTTCTCCGAAAATTATTTCGAGCAGGTACTTCACGAACCCACGCGAATTGTAAATGGTTGCGAAAACACACTTGACCTCTTAGCCACAAACAATCCACAGCTGATAGAGAGCATTATGACTGATACAGGGATTAGTGATCACAAGGTCATTGTAGCTAGGCTCAATACCATTTCTTCCAAATTCATCAGAAACAAACGCAAAATAATTTTATTAAAAAAGCGGATAAAGTGTCACTAGAAGACTTCCTAAAAGACAATTCCATTCCTTCCGAACTGACTATGCGAATGTAGACGAGATGTGGCTCAAATTCAAAGATATGGTAGCAACAGCAATTAAGATATTCATACATCGTAAATTGGTAAGAGATGGAACGGATCTCCCGAGGTACACAAAAAAGGTCCGAACGATGTTGCAGAGGCAACGGCAAAAGCATGCAAAGTTCAGAAAAACGCGAAATCCCGAAGATGGGCTAAAATTTACAGACGCGCGAAATTTGGCACGTACTTCGATGCGAGATGCCTTTAATAGGTTCCACAACGAAACATTGTCTCGAAATTTGGTAGAAAATCCGAAGAAATGCTGGTCGTATGTAAAGTACACAAGCGGCAAGACGCAGTCAATACCTTCGCTGCGCAGTGCCGATGGTACTGTTATCGACGACTGTGCCGCTAAAGCGGAGTTCTTGAACGCAGTTTTCCGAAATTGCTTCACCAGGGAAGACGAATGGAATATTCCAGAATTTGAAACACGAACATCTGCTAGCATGAGTTTCTTAGAAGTAGATACCTTAGGGGTTGCGAAGCAACTCAAATCGCTTGATACGGGCAAGTCTTCAGGTCCAGATTGTATACCGATTAGGTTCCTTTCAGATTACGCTGATACTATAGCTCCCTACTTGGCACTCATATACAACCGCTCGCTCACCAATAGATCTGTACCTACAGATTGGAAAATTGCGCAGGTCGAACCAGTGTTCAAGAAGGGTAGTAGGAGTAATCCATTTAACTACAGACCTATATCATTGACGTCGGTTTTGCAGTAGGGTTTTGGAGCATATACTGTATTCAAACATTATGAATCACCTCGAAGGGAACGATCTATTGACACATAATCAGCATGGCTTCAGAAAACATCGCTCTTGTGCAACGCAGCTAGCTCTTTATTCGCACGAAGTAATGGCCGCTATCGACAGAGGATCTCAAGTTGATTCCGTATTTCTTGATTTCCGGAAAGCTTTTGACACCGTTCCTCATAAGCGACTTCTAATCAAGTTGCGGAGCTATGGGGTATCGTCTCAGTTGTGCAACTGGATTCGTGATTTGCTGTCAGGAAGGTCGCAGTTCGTAGTAATAGACGGCAAATCATCGAGTAAAACTGAAATGATATCAGGTGTTCCCCAGGGAAGCGTCCTGGGACCTCTGTTGTTCCTGATCTATATAAATGACCTGGGTGACAATCTGAGCAGTTCTCTTAGATTTTTCGCAGATGATGCTGTAATTTACCGTCTAGTAAGGTCATCCGAAGACCAGTATCAGTTGCAAAGCGATTTAGAAAAGATTGGTGTATGGTATGTCAGGGGGCAGTTGACGCTAAATAACGAAAAGTGTGAGATGATCCACATGAGTTCCAAAAGAAATCCGTTGGAATTCGATTACTCGATAAATAGTACAATTCTCAAGACTGTCAATTCAACTAAGTACCTGGGTGTTAAAATTACGAACAACTTCAGTTGGAAGGACCACATAGATAATATTGTCGGGAAGGCGAGCCAAAGGTTGCGTTTCATTGGCAGGACACTTAGAAGATGCAACAAGTCCACTAAAGAGACAGCTTACACTACACTCGTTCGTCCTGTGTTAGAATATTGCTGCGCGGTGTGGGATTCTTACCAGGTGGGATTGACGGAGGACATCGAAAGGGTGCAAAAAAGGGCAGCTCGTTTTGTATTATCACGTTATAGGGGAGAGAGTGTGGCGGATATGATACACGAGTTGGGATGGAAGTCATTACAGCATAGACGTTTTTCGTCGCGGCGAGACCTTTTTACGAAATTTCAGTCGCCAACTTTCTCTTCCGAATGCGAAAATATTTTGTTGAGCCCAACCTACATAGGTAGGAATGATCATCAAAATAAAATAAGAGAAATCAGAGCTCGAACAGAAAGGTTTAGGTGTTCGTTTTTCCCGCTCGCTGTTCGGGAGTGGAATAGTAGAGAGATAGTATGATTGTGGTTCGATGAACCCTCTGCCAAGCACTTAAATGTGAATTGCAGAGTAGTCATGTAGATGTTATACCACTCGTGCTTTCGCTGACAAATGATCGGTACGTTAGAACTGTTTGTTCATATGCAACGACAAGTTTAGTATTTGTAAGTTTCTTCCATCCAATTGTAGTCTCAGGGGTGCGCTTCATATGTTATATGGTTCAAATAGCTCTGAGAACTATGGGACTTAACATCTGAGGTCATCAGTTCCCTAGAACTTAGAACTAACTAAACATAACTAATGTAAGGACATCACAGACATCCATGCCCGAGGCAGGATTCGAACCTGTGACCGCAACAGTCGCGCGGTTCTGGACTAAAGCGCCTAGAACCAGTTCGAAGACAGACCCATCACTGTAGAAAGTTCCTCTACAATCAGTGAGATGCCATGCCAGACACATGTCTGGAGAGACCCCGGACAGTGGTAGGATACCAACCAGAATATCACCCTCCCTACGGCCCGATAACCAGGAGTGATGGTTTGGTGTGCCATTCTTTTCACAGCAGGACCCCTTTGGTTGTGATCCGCGGCACCCTCACAGCGCTGCCCTGCGTCGACCAAATTCCACGCCCCGTTTTGTTACCCTTAATGCCAAACCATCCTGGGCTTAAATTCCAGCAAGTTAAAGCCCGCCTCCACGCGGCGAGATTATCTAGTGCATGTCAAGAGTGCTTGCCAAAACCTGTCTTGGCCAGCATGGTCTCCGGATCTTCTCCAGGCTAGAACGTTTCGAGCATTATTGGCAGGGCCCTCCAACCATGACGGGGTTTCCATAACCTAACGTGCCATTTGGACGCAATTTGTAACGATATCATTCAGGATCACATCCAGCAGATCTGTTCAAAGAAATTTCGGGCCTGCAACCAGTCATTGTAACATACATTTCTAGGGTTCCTACAGTTTCCAGTCTTTAAACCACGACAAGTTTCAGCACTTACACGCCCACCAACAAGTGTGTTACTGAGAATAAGCAATAGACCGAAGTTAATAATAATTTTTACAAGCAGTAATCCATACGAGAAAAGAAAAATGTTCCATATAAAATTTTAGAAAATAACGGTCGGGCTAGGTGAGATAAAACCTGAGTCAGTACCAAAGCGACACAGACAGTATAATATGCAATGAACACCAGGACACTTACACCCTGTGCTATGACCCCAAGTGCCCCGAGGGGGGAGTACAGGACACGGTGTACACGTTGTACAACCAGCGAGCGCACAGCAGGGAGCAGCGTACACGAAGGAGGAAACAAACCGATAACTGGACTGACAAAATTACTGCCATATGCTGACAGGAAAACAACGCGGGGCATACTAGCCCGGCCGCTAACAGTTTAAGTTACTGATTAATGGAAAAATAATATTACAAGAAAGTTGCCATGAAAAGCGTTAAGAGTACTTTATGAGTGGAAAAGCAAAATATTGAACAGAGGCAGTACAAACCTAGATTAAAACTCTTTAATCAGCGACTTCAAGTTTATGTATAAAACGTAAAACATGATAACAAATTTTCTCGTCTTCTCATGCGTGGCATGCAAATCTTCAATTTAGTGAAGACGCACTGGAAAATAAAAAGAACCCTACGCCTGAAGCGGTATTTTTTAACCTCTGCTATGATGATTAGCTGCGAATATTCGTTTAGCAGGATTGTTTGTAGTCATCATTAGGTTAGCCATCGAAGAATAATGAAAACTTGCGTCAAATCAAGTTGACATACGGACCGCACATCCCAGCGGCAGCGACCCCCGCTGATGGAACTGCGGAACTCAGTTGTTCGATCCATTACGTCTCGTCGCGATCGGTGGAGTAATTTGTTGTCTTAGAGCAAATCGATGAGGCTTTTGGGGTGTCGAGCGGGGGGGGGGGGGGGTGGGGGGGGGGGGGGTGGGGGGGGGTGCAGTCGGTGGTCCATGCGTTGTCCGTCTGGTACTCGCTATCACGGTTCATCAGCTTTTCCTCCAGGCGTACGTCCACAGGTTCTTTAATAGTTGAGATCCAAGCAGGTGTTGCTGTAATCAGAATCATAGTTTCATCACACTGCATTGAATGTCCAGCGGCAATGCAGTGTTCGGCAATAGCGGATTGCTTGGTTGCAATACGCAAGCACAATGTTGGTATTCCGTAAACTGCATGTGGTGTGTCCTATCTAAGCCATACCATGATGACAACGAATTGTGTAAGGTCCGGCCCTCCTCAAAAACAAGTCCTCGTGCACTGATCTCAAAAGATCTATAAGCTCAGATCGTGGACGGAAAATCACTTTCACCTGAAATTTGCGGAGGATTCTTGCTATTTTCCCACCAAAGGCAAAACGACTATGGATTTTTGCCCACGTGTCTTGCTCTTTATCCAGTTCCCGAGTATTGGTCTTAAATGACAGTGCCTTTTTAATCTGACCAGTGGAACAACATTTTTTTCTGAACAGTGTCTGTATGTAAGCGATCTCTCTAGGCTAACTATCTAGATTTGAGACAGTGTGGGCTATGAGTACGAATATTCTAAGCATACTCATATTTTGCGGTGGAAGATAAAGCTTTCAAATATAAATCAGTATGAGTGGACATACGACAATGTCAATGGCCCAAAGAGCATCGTCTAACGAAGACATGAAAGACAGACACCATTTTTCTCTGTTTTCATAGTGAGCCGAATGTTTTTATGAATGGTGTTACGGTTGTGAATAAATGGCGACGCCGTTGAACATAAAGGAGGTTGAGAGTAAGCCTTGCGGAGACAAAGCAGTGATTTCCACACGAAACTTTCTGCGTAGTCCCAAAGAATCTGTGAGAGAGACATTTGTAGAAAGTGGTACCACGTTAAAACTTCTAAATGGTCAGTACGGCTTAGATGCAGAGCACACAGGATTTTGATGAAGACAGCAAAGTTACAGATGTCACATGAGCATTGGCCCACCAACGGTCTCAGCAGATAAGGGAGATGTTTGGCTAAATTTTATGTAGGTGCTCCATTGTTGCTGAATACTGGACGTAATGGAACACCTTCTTTACTAATTTCTGTAAGGTCATTCAATCTTTATGGTACACAAGCATGTGGTCTTAACGACTTGATGTAAGGAGGAGGAATTAAGTAGAGCGGTTCTCGGCGCTACAGTCTGGAACCGCGTGATCGCTACGGTCGCAGGTTCGAATCCTGCATCGGGCATGGATGTGTGTGATGTCCTTAGGTTAGTTAGGTTCAAGTAGTTCTAAGTTCTAGGGGACTTACGACATCAGCAGTTGAGTCCCATACTGCTTAGAGCCATTTGAACCATTTGAATTAAGTAGTGCAGACGTTTTCCGTTGAACACGTTCTGGAGGATGGTAATCAATGCTCCTACAGATAAAATCATTCAGCAGACCATACATTTTGTCACCCTACCTTTGTCAGCCTTCAGCACCACTACATCAGAGTCATCTCGCAGATTTTGTAGTGAAGCTCTTACAGTGCAGGTTAAGTTACTACGTTGAGGAGGAAGTTTCAAAAGATCAGGGCAAATTCCCTTCTTATTCCTTCTACAGCATCCGAAAGAAGGCGTCGCACGCCTTCTTGTACGCCACTCAGAAAACATTTCAAATGCAGTGTTCTAGGTGTAGGTACAAAACTGAGTCCTTATCTTAATACATATAGAGTCGCATGAGGAGGACCTATGCGTCATTTATTTGCTTAATTTGTGAAGCTCTTGGTTTTGAAGACATCATCCGATTTTTCTAAAATTGTAAGAATTTGGTTGCCCTTACATGTACTGATTTGCTTCCTATTCCGATAATTCCTTCGTGGTATTTACTTTCTTTTTCTTTTTTTTTTAAATGTGGGAGTATAAATTGCGTTTAAAGCAAAAGTAGTTTGGAAGGAAATACTGGTTCCTGATAACCGACGAGGCTATTAACCATACACCTGCTGTTTACGACTGCCAGCAGAAGGAAGCACAACTGTACTACGTGACCTGGAGCCTAGACTGGCACTTTCGACAGCAATGCATCCGTTGGTTGGAGACATCAAGCGCTGTTAGATATGGATGGCCATACTGCGACTCTTGTTTTCCAGTCTCTTTTCTTTCAAATTCACCTACAGCACAGCTCGACCGTATGTTGTACAGTGAAACCTGGAGCTGCACCGACAAAATATTGAAAATCTTTGAGGGATATTTTCTGTTTTGTTGTAATGGCATGTGGCCTCTGAAGACTCATTACCGAGTAACGCCCTGTAGGGCACTTGACTGACGGACACGAGATCGAACTTATCGGTTTTCCAACAATGGTAAGATCTTATGTACTCATTACCTTGCTACAATGGAGTGGATTCTCCCTATTAAGAAACCATTCGTAACCCAGACGTTTGAAGGAAAATATTGCTTCAGGCATGTTGACTAAGGTAATATTTATTACTGCAGTCACTTTAATTAAAAGCACTCTTCTCTTGACTTAGCTTTGTTTATTCTAGGGTGGGAAACTAGTGGCAGCCTTGATGCTTTTAACTCGCAGATGTTGTTATTCCACTTGCTGAATGTCGGATGATGGCTGTACGTGTTACACGATAGGGCAGAAGGGAGACAGATAGGTGCGACTCAGCTGTGTTTGAGCGGTATAAAGAGGACGATAGCCCTCCGCTTTTCACACATTACATGCCTCCAGAAATGGTGGACTGTCACTGGCTCCATAGCCTACATTGAACATGTGTGTTCTGGTGCTTAAATCTGTGGTAACTATTTCGAACCATGATTCCGGAAGAAGTTTTCATGTCCAGTATTACAACTTAATAGGAGAGAAGTGACTGTGGCGTTTTTTTGTTACCAGACATTGCACAATCATCTTGGATTTAAAGTCCAAAACGGTTCCGAATGTCTTACGCAGTGCGGGCTTATGACACTTTGGGCAGCGATCTTTAATAAGTGGCATTGTTATCCATAACGAAACCAACAGCCTCTACTGCCACCCTAACCGGGTGGACCTTGTGTAAACACTTTGTTAACTTGGGTGCATGTTTCATTTATTTGGGTAATAGTTAACTTGCAGTTGCTTTTATTATAATGATCAATAACTGTCGTAATAATTATCATAGCTTATGGTCAATATGGCAGCCTCGATTCATGTTTGCTGGGGTGTTCTGTGGTTTTAGCTGAAAGTGATAACTGTCATTTTTATGATAGTAATGATGCCCCTACCGCCACTACTGAGCAGCTATTGGTCAGTCCTCCACCAACTGCACTGCCCTCATTGCTCCTCAGCGTCCCCAAGATTAGCATTCTTAATGTGGATCTCACCGCAGCAGAAGCATCAGTACATTCAGGTGAGATTGAATATCTCCAGCACAGTATGGTACTCATAAAGAAAAAATACCATAGTAAGTCTTCTTTGGCATATGTTTGAAACAAGTTGACTTCTTTTGGAAGAGAAATGCCACTTTAACTGTGCTAGTCTGATTCTTATATCACCATTGATTCTTCTTTCTTTACATTGAGGTGACAAAAGTCATAGGTTAGCGATATGAACATATACAAATGGCGGTAGTATCACGTACACAAAGTGTAAAAGGTCACGGCATTGGCGGAGCTGTCGTTCGTACTCAGGTGTTTCATGAAAAATCGTTTTAGACGTGATTATGGCTGCAATACGGGAATTAACAGACCTTGAACTCGCAATGGTAGTTAAAGCTCGAGGAATGAGACATTCCAGAAATAGGGATTCAATATTTCGATATCCACAGTGCCAAGAAGGTGCCGAAAATACCAGTTCCCAACAAGAATTTGCTGAGGTAGACGGCCTTCACTTAACTACCGAAAGAAGCAGCTTTTTCGAAGAGTTGTCAGTGCTAAGAGGCAAGGAACACTGCGTGAAATAATCACAGAAGTCGATGTGGGCTATGTAAGCCCTAGACGGTACATGAATGGAAAATCGTGGCCTTGTCAGTAAGACGCGATTTCCGTTGGTAAAATATGATGGTAGGTCTCGAGTGTAGAGCAGCCTTAAACCCAAGTTGTCAACAAGGCATTGTACTAGCTGGTTGTGTCCCATAATGGTGTGTGCTGTTTACATGGAATGAACTGGGTCCTCTGGTTCTAATGGACCGCTCAATTACTGGAAATTGTCGGATTTGACTGCTTGGAGAACATGTGCAGAAATTCATGGACTTCCTGTCACCATAACAATTCGACATGTCACCAGGTGTCCGCCCCCGGTAGCTGAGTGGTCAGCGCGACGGAATGTCAATCCTAAGGGCCCGGGTTCGATTCCCGGTTGGGTCGGAGATTTTCTCCACGGGGTGTTGAGTTGTCGTAATCATCATCATTTCATCCCATCCCAAGTCGCCGAAGTTGCGTTCAATCGAAAGACTTGCATCCGGCGAACGGTCTCCCCGACGGGAGGCCCTAGTCACACGACATGTCACCGGGTCACAGCTGTTTGCCACTGGTTCGAAGAACATTCAGGACAATTCGAGCGAATTATCTGGCCACCCAGAACACCCGTGAAGGAACCAATATTAGCGGAACATAATCCAGATGTTAGTTCGTGCACAATTTACTGCACTGGCAACAGATCCGCAGTTATGGGCGGCTATGGAGACGGCACAAAAGTCAGGTCGAGCATGACTCGAAACTTCTGCAGAGGACTTCCAACGACTTGTAGAGTCGATATCACATCGAGTTGTTACACACGCCGGTCAAAAGGAGGTCCGATACTTTATTAGGAGGTATCCAATGACTTATGTCCCCTCACGTGTGTTTCTAATGAAGCAGAATTCTTTCACTTCGTCTTGTGAGTTGTTCGCAATGTTGTTATTAAGTCTATCACTAAGTCTAGCACTATGTTTTCAGTTACGAGTTTCAAGATATAAACTAAGACATGAAGGAAAACAACACTTGTACATTTCTTCGACGTTGTTTTGATTCGACAGAGGTCGGATAAAATAATTGGAAGACATGCACCGAGAAACGGTTGTCCCTAACTGAACCAACTATCCGAGTATTCATTCGAGATTTAGGGCAGGTGTCCCAGATCTTCACGCAATTTCTGAATTTTTTTATTTTTGCTGAAAATATTTAACTCTGTTCTAAATTCTTCACTATAATCATGTCTCTCCTTGTGCAGTCATTCTTCTTTCTTAGGAACTTCATATCTGCTGTTTTTATATTATTTCTTTCTTTTCTTTGTGGTAACTCAGTTTTCGTTTCCGTAGGATAATACACGAACAGCCATCACTTTATTGAATTTCATGTAGGTCTCTTTTTGTGTTTTATGATCCAATATCCTGGTAATGGTAGCACAGACAGCTTGGAATTTATGTATTTTATTTGTCATATCAGAGTCAGATCCAAAATTTATAGAATAGGCTAAATAAGAGATCTGAGACACTTGTCCTAAAACCGAATTATTTTTGATTTGACAAGTTTTTCCCTTGAATGCCATTATTTTCGTTTTATTTTTAAAATGTTTGGAGATGTAATTCTTTTAAATTGCGTACAGTTGGTATATTAGTCTTTGGAGATTATCTTCATTCTTTGAATAATAACAACTTCATGAACTAACAAAAGTACATTTGTTACTTTAATTTCTTTGTTTACTTTACACTTCCATTCCTGGTGAATGAAGTCCATGTATATATTAAAAAGGGTACGTGATATTCCACACCAATGTCGAACGGCTTGGTTAATAACTACTTCTTCTAATCAGTTCCTACTTGTTTTTATTACAATGCTTGTAATTTTGTAAAGGCATTTCACTACCTGACACTGACAGACTGCCGTCATTGGTTAAGTATATGGCAATGTTATTTGTGAGAATGACTGCTTTCCTACCGAAATTTTGTCGTTGGTATTTCTGGTGCGAGTAACTTTAAACGAGGCCTTTTCTGTATGATAGCGCTGCAAGAAGTGCACATCAAGCAGAATCGTGTCTGCAGCGCAATTTGTAGAATATTCCAAGCGGTACATGCAAATAGTGTTGTGTGAATTTTGCGGTCTAGATGATACATTCAACAGATGTTAATGAGCGGTATATTCCTCTATATCCGACTTTAAGTATTGCGCGAAGAACAGGTTGTGCTGGGAGGTACTTTTTGTTAGCATCTGAAGAGCTCACGTCACTGAAGTACAGCAGCTTGAAACACTACGCGGGAGTACTTGGAATAGTCCAGTCCGTTTACTGGAAGCGCCAACATCATTTCCAGAAAATAAGACTTTTAATTAAATGGAACTGGGTGAACATTAGATAACTTTTTTTCTTCACAGCGGCTAAGTGAAACAGCGAGGTTTCGCAATGGATACGAAACTGGGCTTGTGTCTGGGGAAGAGGAGGCCTATAGTTACTACCTGCCCATCAAAAATATTTGTTTACTGTGATATTTGTTATTCACTTCAGTCAACTGCTGATACTGGTCCGTAAACGTGATCGTCATCTAATCGTTCAGCTTAAGCAAGAGTCCCGCTTCTATCCTCCTTTGTACTGATGGAACGCTGCACTTCAATGTTTTAGGCTACATTATTAGATCGAGTCGCATGGTTGCCATTGTTGTAGGGATACCACTTACGCCTTTGTTATCGAATAGAATACTCTTCCACCGGCCTTCACACTTTTCTTTTTTGAGGGACATGTTATCCCACTATCAAAATGTATTCTCAAATCACTTTAATGTTCAATGTTTCCGGGAGTTTACCGTTAGCGTTACGGCAAATGCTGGAACTGTGTATTCTATTCCAGAATCGACTGCTTTTCACTTAAAAGACTCCGTTTACGATTAGAGTTGTCAGATTAAAAATTCAATAAAATAGATAACTTCGATTGTGACGCATGATACTCTTCCAGTGGAAAGTGACGAAAACTTTATACGCGAGGGAGATGTCATGTTAATAACGCAGGGCTTCAGTAAAAAGCTTTTACAAGTGCATAGCGGTAAGTAATAGTGAAACCGTCTTAGATTAGTACCGAAACGTCCAGAATCTCGCATTCAAAAGCTCCGACTGCTTATATTTTGAATGACAAGACTTTCAACTTAAGAGATCAACCTCCTTCTGCCAACTGCCTTGTCAAAGAGAGCAGAATAGCGGACAGAGGTATAGGGCACTCTGTGCCGTTGGGGTGCGAAACTGCCTCTAAAAGGTGGAAGAATGAACAATGATCAAAGGCTTGAGAATGCAGAAGGCAATGGGAAACACCGCATTAAACACACAATAATGTGTATCCACAGCACATGTAGTTGGAAAACTATCACGATGATCACTTCATTGGCATAAGATTCCGGATTAGGATCGTTGAGAGTAGACTACCAAGGGGGAACTGTCCATCAGAAAAAGGTGGGCTAAGCAACCAAGGGACACCATTCTAACAGTCGGACCATGAGATGTTAGAAGTTCCCCAAAGCTGCATTCTAGTTCTAGTCGGGTCAGATTAAACGAGTACAGAGTAACATTAGCAATAGGAGGAAATGGTATAACGGAAGCAGGATTTGTTATGAAAGATAAGCAGGGCAGAGACAGAGATACTGGAACAATTTTGCGACAGGTTTGTTCTGGTCAGATATGACAGCATAAACACCTACAACAATTCAGCCAACTTTGCCGGCAGAAGACGAGGATATAGTCAATATGGGTGAACGGGTGAACGGGTAATTTCATGTGCAGCCAGAGATGATAATCCAGTAATGAACGCCGACTGCAACGCTGAAGGAGTAGAAGGAAGGATTACAGGAGAATATGGGCTTGGCAGCAGGAATGACAAAGTAGCAGGACTAATAGGGTTCTGCAGTAAACTTCACCTAGTCGCAAGGAATTATCTGTTCAACAATCACAAAAGGTGATACACCAGGCAAAGACCCACAGAGACGGGGAAGATTCCAGCTAGATTACGCCTGATCACACGGATATCCCGAAATCACACGCTACAATTCCATGCATACCCAGGAGCCGACACAGACTTGGATGCCAATTTTGCAATGATTAAGTGCAGACTAAAATTTTAGACACTTTTCGAAGGGTACAGAAGTGCTGAAGAGTAATGAGACGGTTTTGAAATTGGCTAAGGAATACAAGAGTAGCAGTTCAGTTAGAAAGGAGTGGACACCTCGATAACGGTATTCACGTATGATCAATAGACAAACGTAGGTAAAGGGAGGATATCTGCGAAGAAGCCTTCGGTAACTGGAGAAAAAATGTAGTTGGTCAACGAAAAAATTAAATTACAAAAGGGTTCAGGGAAAGGCAGAAATCCACCAATATAAATCAGTAACGATTAAAGTGAGTAAGAACTACTGGCCAGCCAAGGCGAATTGCGTACGAAAACTGGGAATAAATTAAAAAGAAATGATCTTTTGAATGACTGACTCAACAAAAAATGGTTCAAATGGCTCTAAGTACTATGGTACTCAACATCTGAGGTCATCAGTCCCCTAGACTTAGAACTACTTAAACTTTACTAACCTAAGGACATCACACACATCCATGCTCGACGCACGATTGGAACCTACGACCGTAGCAGCAGTGTGGTTCCGGATTGAAGCGCCTAGAATCGCTCGGCCACAACGACCGGCCTGACTCAACAGTTAAAATACAGGCAGAGGTGGTAACACCAAGAATGAGATATGCATATCACTGTTAAACGCAGAAAGGAGTACCAATAGCTGAAGAGACTACGTTAAAGGCTTCATCAGGGGGAGGACTCTTCAGATGACGTGACAGGAGAAGAACAGTAGTCGGTATGGAAGAGATAAGGGATCCAGTATCAGATTCAGAATTTAGAAGACCTTTTGTTGACTTAAAATAAAAAAAAGGCAGAAGATATGGATAGCATTCTGTCGAAATTATTGAAATCATGAGCGGAAGGCGCAACAAATAATTATTCAGGTTGGTGCGTAGAACCTATGGGACTGGTCACGTACTGTCAGACTCCCGGAAAAACATCATGGCGATGCCGATATCAGCGGCAGATACGAGTCGCACAATTAGCTGCACAGCTAATGCATACCAGCAGGCGACAACAAGAATAATATACAGAAGAGTGGAAAAGAAAACAGGATCTGTTTGATAAACTGCCTATTGGCTTCTGTCTCGGGTTCTTCGGGCGACGTTCGTCTGATGATGTTACTGACGTTTCGCCACCACGAGTGGTTGACGTTATCGAAGCTTCACCCTCCATTGCCGGTGGTGAACTGGAGCCGAACTCGCGGCCGCAGCCTATATGTACCTAGCGCGCCAACGTCCGACGGCTTCTCCGTCGTCATTTCCGGCGCGGTTCTTTTATTGCTGCCTGCGACGGTCGTTCGCTGCAATACGGGAAGCCGGGATCCGTTTACCTCGAGGCTTTCCTCTTTGTTCTTGAAACTGTTCGCATGGTTTTTCTACAGTTTCTCTGAACAAGCGCGTCTGATAGTGCTTCTCTACAGCCAGAAATTCAGTGTGGGTGAATTTCACTACCTAGTTGGTTTCCCACATTGCGTGCTCTGCCATGGCCCATTTCTCCACCTGCCTCAATCAGCAAATGTCGCTCATGTTCTTTGATCCTGGTGTTGATTCATCGTCCAGTCATTTAGACATAAACTTTTCCGCATGTGTACGGTATGCAGTATATTCCGGAGATTGCAGATGAGTTCTTTTTCTCCTTTGCCGATCTAAGACACTCTTTGATCTTCGCATTGGTCACTCTTGGCTGACGCATGGTTTTCTGCTGCGTCGAGAGGACCGCAGTAATTGTAGCTGTGGTGCAAACATGACGGTGGCCCGTATGTTGTTGGAATGTCCTCTTTTAACCGCCCTCTGGCGAACTTTTAATCTCCCAGGTGATTTATCATCTCTTTTAGGTGACAATATCTCTATGGCAGATCGGGTTTCAAGTTTTATTCGCGCAAGCGGCTTTTATAGTTCCATCTTATTTTATTGTGTCGCCCTCTTTTGTGGTGTTTATTTTACTTAGTAGTGTATTGTAATTCGACTTCACTTTAATCTTTTAGGCTGGAGATTGTAACGTGTTGCTGAGTAGCTGGCTCATCCTTTTATTTTCGTGGTCAGCCAGCCACGGTTCTCTGCTGGATAGTTTCAATTCTTTCTGCCTTTCTTCTATAGGTCGTTTTTGTCGCTGTGCTCCATTTTCCATGTTGCCTTACAGTTGACCTTATGGCTATTCTTCCCCTGGAAATTATTTTTAATGTGCTCAGCCTGACTGGTGGATGGTTTAAAAATGCTCTGTGTGTTTATGAAACAAAGGACCGATGACCTTTCTAGTTTGGTCCCTTTAATCTTTGAACCAACCAACTATCTTTGATCGTCTTTGTCGGTTTGAAAATAGTCTTTAAGCCATGGTGCGCAATATACAATTGCCCACGAAAGCCTCAACAGTTTTGTACCTGTTAGATAACTTTCAGTTTGGTTTTGGGCACTGCGCTTGAAATTGGACGCAATAGTTTAGAAAACTCGACACGCTAAAAGGAGCTGTCGACCTAGAAAAAGCGTTGGATAATCTAAAATGGTACAAAATGCTCCAAATTGTCAGAGAATTGCCAGCAAGCTATAGGAAAAGTGGGGTGATACACAATATGCAGAAAAACCAAGAGAATTAAATAAACGTTTTCTCAACACAACTGAGGCAACTTTCTTACGTTACGTCTTCTAAGGATGTTCAGTTGCCGATGTCATGTTTGGTTTCTTCTCCGACGATAGCGAAACCTGACGCTTGTGTCTTAAACATTGCAGATTAATGTGACAAATGGCCAGATTTAAATGTCAAGCATAATAACGATCATAAAATGTTAGAATTCTAACTAATTTGGCTTTATTTCATTAATCACAAAATTAGTAAAATGATTTCTAGAGCCAGTCTGTCGCTAATATTCGTAACAATATTCCCGACAATCAATTAGTTCCAGAGTGCCAGCAAAACCCAGAAATGCTTCATACGATCCTGAAATTAACATGAGGTCAGACAAATAGGTTTTCCAAATAAACTTTAACAAATAATTCCGTCCTTATGGGAGTTGCACTTAACACTAGTCCGCGTGTTGCCATCTCGAAAATCGATCGTAGGCTGCCTCGAATTAACACGAATCTTCCAAGTACGTCATCCGAGGCTACTCCTCAACAAACTGTTCCTTCTATACATTGGATCAGGTTTCATACACGGAAATCGATCCTAGACTGAAAAGCGAGCTTTCCGAGTAATTTGGCGCCTAGACCAGCAGGGCACACTTACGGTTGGTCCATCCTTTCCATCAGTAAGCACTGACAGTATCTAAAATTTATAATAAATTTTTCCTGATGTATTGAGTGACACTAAAATTATTATTAACAAATACTCAGTGCAACTAACCTTATCAGCACGTTTGGAGCTGGGTGTTAATATTTAAATCGTTAATGGTTGCTATAAATAATAACAGGTCCACTTGTTGGTACCCAACTCCCTTCCCCCCCCCCCCCCCCCCCTCCAACCCATGGATATGATCGTATGGCGTCAGTGACCGCGATTTCCCAGGCGGGAAGTTAGGCCGCAAAGTGCAAGTCTTATTGAGTGCGACAATGGAGATGAAATGATCATGAGGCCAGCACAGCACCTAGTCTCTGACGGGAGAAAATCTCCACCCCATCCGGGAATCGAACCCGGGACCCCGTGCGTGGCATTCCAACCCGTTGACTGTTCAGCTATTGGGGCGCACTTCATTATTACAGTAGTTCTGAAGAACAAAAAAATTATGAATATCATAAATAGGTAACAGGGTAAACACAGTAACTTGAGTATTAATAGTGAAACATACATCTTCAACTCATGAACAACTAGGTCCCAAGTTAGTAAATATTAAGTGACCTCCTTAGACCCACTGGGCACTTGCCTGCGACGCGTGATTCACGTACATCTGAATCACTGTGGCAACGACCTTGTCGCAACAGCCATTTGCAGGTAATTCGCTGCCCTGGTCACATTAGCACGTCTCCAGCGCCACTAATACGTGTTAAAGTGATTTAACAATCAATACACTGTGTACTCAATTTCCAGAAACATCTCCTATTTTTGCAAACTTACTAATCTTGGTTAAAGTAATACCACATTCGTAAAACATTATATTGACCCCACAATGAACATTAAATCAATAGGTACACTTCTAATAATCCTAACAAACACAGCTTCTCACAGTATTGTGGAATAAGCAGAAGCCGTCTCTTGAAATGGCTATGCTCCTTGTATCTCAAACCAGTAAACATAGTCTCCAAGTAACATAGTTCAGAAAACATTTTCAGGTGCTTTGTCATTAATTTTAGCGACGCTTTTGTTCTTCATACACTGGTACTTGACTTATTTGATCATAACTTGCATCACTAATATCATTCTTTGACCAAACAAAGCTACACTTAATACTGTGAATTTAAAGTCATTGTCCTGAATTACGATGCCACAGACGGTATTACTTTCTCACAGGTCGATTTATTTATAAACTCCTCATCCATGTTAAGTACATTTGTCATTATTACATTACTACGTCTCTCTCTAATATAGGTAAACTCATTTTCCATTCTTTCATCAGCAATATAACTATATTTATCATTTTAAAAGCGTTTTTCCACACATCTAACCACTGTTTATCCTTTAAACAACTTTTTGTTTGTTTTTTCATGTACGAAACCTATGTCTCACATTAATTCGTAACCCTTATCCTCAGTCTTTCCCATTTAACGTCACATCCTTATGCTTTATTTTTGTCACAAATAATCTCTCCTAACGATTCCTGCTCAGTACGTAATTCACAGTTTTTAGAATTGAAGTTGCTAGACATTAATGTATTTGTCCAGTCAATAGATTCACAGTTCATTTCGCCACTTCAGTTTTCATTTCCTTACATAATTCATCACAAGTTCTGGTCAACTGACCAGGTTTCTTATCAATTTTGTTTGATGGACGTTGTTTTAGCTCATCATGGGTTTGCTTACTGATCTTTGCTGGACCTTTCCTCGTTTGTTACTGGTTAGTTTCAGATGGCTATGAAATTCCTTTTATTTTATATCTTATGAAAATTCTTTCCCATGTGTCTCATTTCATGCAGCGACATTCTAAAATCAATTTCTGCGGGAGATCCCATAATAATTTCGTCATCACTACCTGGCAATCCCGTCGATTAAAATGATTACATTAACCTCTTTTCCCTATTTACTTCCATATTGTCACCAGCGATTATATTGCCAGAGTCATGTACACTGTCAGTAACATCTTGGTCCCCAATTACCTCGACAGTTTTGTTATTTGCTACATTATGAGATTCAGTCAGTGGTACTAAATTATCATTGTCGTGGTTAATCAATTCGTTAATATGGTGCTCAACGTTAGTAGCGTTTGCTTGAGTGGTGAACTCATCACCTATACTGTCATTAATAGGATTCACCTCGCGCCATAAATGATTCACAAAACGCACCATTTACAGGTCTCAAAATTTCAACATGAAGTCGTCTGAAATTACAACAAAAGATCCCTTACTTAACAAATTAAATTACTGCAAAGTCACGCGCCGCCTCCTCGGTGTCACGATAGCCTCCGCGCGCGTCGAGCTATCAACTCCGCCGGACTTCCGGTCAGCCACCGGTACCCCGCTGATCTCCACACCTGCATTATTGCTCGTGGTCCTCCACACACCGCTGAAGCTGCCAACTCTTAGACACTCCCGACCATTACAGGCTCCCGGCCACGCCGCCAGCATTCGCCGATACTGCGTCTCTGCCGCCACCGCAGTTGAAGCCGAGCGCCGTCTGAAGTTGCGTTGTCTTCGCTTGCTTAGTTCCACTCGCACTATACACGCCGTCATCGGATTAAGATCGAAGCAACAACCAATCCTTTTACATGTCATTAAATCCATTTAACATCCACGTTTCAAAACGGCTGCTCTCCCCTAACATACGTGGTCCGTGAAAATAATATCACACCTTCTCAACACTCATACGGAAACCTTTACACTCACTGTTCCCAGCGTAATATTCCACACCGAAATTAAAATTCACAGTTCTTTTCAAATGTGTATTGTTCACATTTTGTCCCACTACAGTTAATCACTTACTTCAAAAGTTCACATACGAATTCCGGTCCGAAAGTTTATTGTCACAGAACACTTCCTGTGACATCGATTACAAACCGCCTACTCGCCATTTTCCCGTTAGCGATGCCAGATTACATGACGGCTACAAAAGCTCTCGTTCAAAATGTTTTGAGCCACTTTAGTCACAAATCCAAACCCAAGGATGTCAAGTGTAATGAGTATTATGCGTTTAACGTATTCCATCAAAATTAACCGTTGAATAAACTCATTTTTCCCACTCAAGGGACGCCAAGTGCAAAGAATATTAGGATTGGCGGTAAAAATGTAATCTACACTAAACGGGGATTTTACAGGAAACAAAACATCCTACCTTGAAGATGTGCCGGGTTTAAAATACACTGTTTATCAAGAAATGGCTGCGATCACTTTCATAATCGCATAGAAGGTAAGTTGATTATCTGAGGTCTTCTAAGAATGACCCACTGCCGTTGTTCTGCTTGGTTATCTTTCTGTCCGTCGCGAGGTTTAACGGTTGTGCTATAAACAGTGCAAATTAATGCCAAAAGTATGTGGGTTTAAATGCTAAGCATAATAAGAATCGTAAAACGTTACGATACCAAACAATGTTGTTTTATCTCATCGAAAGTAAAATCAGTAAAGCAATTTATACATCCAGGCAGTCGTTAATACTCAAAACACAATTCCCGGTCCTTGTGGTTGGCCAATCCTCTCCACCGATCTTCCTATATTGTGCATTAAAGCACCAACGAAAAACTACAGCTACTCCTACATCTATGTGGTTTGTCAGAAAATCACATTTAAGTGTGTGGCAGTGGGTTCATCGAACTAGTTCTACAATAACTCTCTGTTACTCCAGTCTCGCATAGCGCGCGGAAGAAACGAACACATAACTTTCCGTGCGAGCTGTAACTTCCCTTATTTTATTATCATGAGCGTTTCTCCTTATGTACATCGGCATCAACAAAATACTTTCTCATTCGGAGGAGAAAGTGGCTGGCAGAAATTTCGTGAGAAGATTCCGCCGCAACGAAAAACGCCTTCGTTTTATTGATGTCCAGCCCAAATCCTATATAATTTCAATTACACTCTCTCCTCTATTTCGCGATAATACAAAATGTACTTCCCTTCTTTGAACTCTCTCGATGTGCTCCGTCAATCGTATCTGGTCATGATCCCACATGGTGAAACAGTATTCTAAAAGAGGACGGACAAGCGTTGTGTAGACAGTCTCTTTAGTAGGTGTGTTACATTTTCTAAGTACCTAGCCAATAAAGCGCATTCTTTGGTTAGCCTTCTAGACATCACTTTCCATGCGTTCCAATCGATGCAAGTTCTTCGTAGTTGTACTTCCTACGAATATGTTTGAATTTACGGCCTTCAGATTTCACAGTATATATGTGAGCAGGCATACGGCATGAACGTCACAAATGGTATAGCATCTGACTTTCGGAGAAACGTCATCCACAAAGTTTCGAAAACAGGGAGAGCTGTAAAGTGTGAGAAATATTATACAATCACCTTAATGGCTCGAGCATTCAAGCTGTTAACAAAAATAATGTATAGAAAAATAGAAAAACTTGAGGATCTGTTAGATGACATTGTTTGACTTTAAGAAGGGATAGGCAACAGAGAGGCAGTTCTGATGTCGCGGTTGATAAGGGCAGCAAGATTATAGAGGAGGAGAAATGTGGAATGATGCAAAATGTTTGAAATTCTCAAAATAAATGGAGTAAGCTGTAGGGGAAGCCGGGTATATGCAATATTTACAAGAGCCGATAGGGAACAATACAGCTGGAAACCAAGAACGAAGTGCTCGTATCAAAAAGCGTATGAAACATAGATGATCTACTGTTCAACCTACGTACCGAAGAAGCATTGACGTGGTGGTGGTGGTGGTTAGTGTTTAACGTCCCGTCGATAACGAGGTCATTAGAGACGGAGCGCAAGCTCGGGTTAGGGAAGTATTGGGAAGGAAATCGGCCGTGCCCTTTCAAAGGAACCATCCCGGATATTTGCCTGAAACGTTTTAGGGAAATCACGGAAAACCTAAATCAGGATGGCCGGAGACGGGATTGAACCGTCGTCCTCCCTAATGTGAGTCCAGTGTGCTAACCACTGCGCCACCTCGCTCGGTAGCATTCACAGAGTGGACGCGTTGTTTGAGGCATCCTTTCACGGACTGCGTGGCCCTTCGCGCCGTAGGTTCGAGTCCTCCCTTGATCATGGATGTGTGTGTTGTTCTTAGCATAAGTTAGTTTAAGCAGTGTGTAAGTCTCGGGACCGTGACCTCAGCAGTTTTGTCCCTTAGGAATTCACACACAAATGACCAGGTTGAAAAAATTCGAGAAATTAGAGTTAATATATAGAATTACCGATAGTCACTCTTCTCACGCGCTGTTCGCGAGTAGAACAGTGAAGTGTGGAGTGGTTAGTAGTTGGCCGAGCGGTTCTAGGCGCTTCAGTCTGGAACCGCGCGACCGCTACGGTCGCAGGTTCGAATCCTGCTTCGGGCACTGATGTGTGTGATGTCCTTAGGTTAGTTAGGTTTAAGTAGTTCTACGTTCTTGGGGACTTATGACGTCAGATGTTAAGTCCCATAGTGTTCAGAGCTATTTGAACCATTTTTGGTTAGTGGTATGAGAAGTGCCTCTCGCCACAGGCCGTCAGGTGGCGCCCTGAGTAAGGACGCTCGTACAAGTGTCGACTGCAATACAATGTACCAAGTTTGATAGTTAGATTCTGTCGAACTGCCTTGGAAAGCCACATTATAGCTCAAATAAGTGTAAAGCTAATTCTCTGACAGATAAACTGAAAATAGTGTAACTAATATAATTTTATAAAAAAGTGACATAGTTGCATCGTAGCTAGTGAAACCCTTTTTACTAAGTGTTGCAGGAAGTTTTGGGAGTGGTAGATGGCTGGTAGTTATAGGGGTGTAAATACTTATTAGCTTAAAAACATTCATTAACAACATAATCTAACAAAGCAAATCGTTTCAGCTTAGCCAAAAACCGTGAGAAAATACTGCAAGCGCTCATATACTACAAATGTACAGGAACTAAATATCTAAGATAGATATTCTTCCCTTAAAATAAATGTATATTTGCAGGAACTGTAAAATAAAAGATAAATCTGAAAGTCTGTAGCTAATAAAAGTACACTAGCTGGAAGAGGCTATACTAAAACAGAGTATCAGTTTACAAGTTCGGGGTACAATTCACAAATAAAGCACAAAAGCGAAAACACTTAGAGCTAATACTAGCTCTGCCATATACTTAAAGGCACCATGAAATGAACAACTTAGCAACACACGAAAAGGAGGTCACTAGAATCAAACACTACGCCAACCGACCAGATGTAAAAAGAACATTCATTTAAACACGAAAACAATACAGGAGAATAATCCCTTGGCCTAATTAACACAACTATTCAATAACATTGTATTTAAGCCTAACACAGTTAGACATTGCAGCAGCCCCATCGTTATGAAAATTGTAACCATGAAAACATTCAACCCTCCAACTGTTAACTTGAAGGTGAATCACAACCACAATGCAAGCTACTCAACAACTGATGTCACACATGACGAACACGTCACTCTTATTGCGCACCGCCACTCAAGAGCACACACCACGGGTAATGTCAGTTCTGTATCGTCATCATCACCTTCCTTGGGCCACAGTCAACAATCATCATCCACCCACCTACAGCAACCACCAATGCCTATATGTTGGCCGTTAGCTCTAGCTCAGGCCACGCTTCCATGAGGCTCCCACAGTGTAGGCCAAGTGATTTTGCAGCTATTTTCGTTCTCCTCACAGCAGTGGCCGTTGATTCCTAGGTATCCTACCACGGTAGAATACTTAACGTTTCTAGCGAAGGCTCCCTGGAGTTCGAGTGTGGTGCTGCTGTCGACAGACAGGGAGCTACAGTGGACCTCTAGGCACCAGTGACAAACAACCAGTAGAGTCGTCCATCAAGCTGTGAGGGAATTCGATGATTCGCAAGACCCGCACAACTTTTACAGAGATTTTCACTTTTCTACAAGATGTATATCCACAATATGGTAATTACTCTCCCTGGCAAGAAAGTGAAGGCACCGTAAGGGGAGGGGAAAACTAAATGAAACTTCATAGGTCGACAGGGTATCTGCATTTCAGTGATTACAAAATGGAATGAAGTTCACAATGAACGTAGCGGCATAAGCTCACTTATGTATATGAGTCCATCTGTCAATATGACATTACACCTCTTTCGGCCTGAATGCATAACCTGATTCATTTCGGAACGGTATAACAAAGCCTTAGTATTCTTTTCTGATGCGAGCTGGCCCTGAGCTATTGTACTGTGCCAAGCGGGTAGGAAGTCCTGTGATGGGGATGATATTTGACATGAACGTAACTAAACCTGTGCACATAAATAGTACTGCGAACAATAGCGGCTAATGCGTATACATTCTGAGTGTTCAAAAAAATTTTTAGAGAGAGATAAATTATAGAGAGATAAATTAATAGCATCAACAGTCATGCTCACCAACAAGTTTTCACAACTACAGCCACTGAGATTAATAATAATGATAACAGTATTAATAATGAAACTTCCTGCAGATTAAAACTTTCTGTCGGACCTTCGTCTTTTGCGGGCAAGTGCTCTACCAACTGAGCTACCCAAGCACGACTCACGAAAAGTCCTTACTTCCGCCAGTAACTCGTCTCGCACGTACCAAACTCCGCTGAATCTCTCCCACAAAACTTGCAGGATTATCACTCCTGGAAGAAAGGATATTGCAGAGACATGGCTTTGCCACAGCCTGGAGGATGTTTCTCTCTGCAGCGGAGTGTACGCTGATATGAAACTTCCTGGCAGATTAAAACTGTGTGCCGGAGCAAGACTCGAACTCAGAACGTATTACTGGCAGCAGTAAAGCGGTGAGGACGCGTTCTGCCTGAGTGGTGCTTGGGTAGCTCAGTTGGTATAGCACTTGACCGCAATAAGAGCAGGTCCTGAGTTCGAGTCTCGGTAGGGCACATAGCTTTAATCTGCCAGGAAATTTCATATCAGTGTACACTCCGCTGCAGAGTCAAAATATCTTTCCAGTATTATTAACAGTAATAATATGCACAATTTATGAGACAAAATAAATCATAATTTTGTCGCATTTCGTTGTTTTGATATAATTGAATACTGTTTAAGGGAAGAACGAAATAATGACTAAGCTTTCACTACTCTCCTTTTCGCATATCTGAGCAAGTGGGTGTTTTCGTGTTTCTTTATTTTTTCAGTCAAATGCACAAGATCCCTAACACATTTGTTAGTCCACGAAATAACTTCCAGATTGAAAATCAGTGATTCTTACGTTGCACCCACACAACAACTTACGCTAACCGTGAACTTATTTGTTAAATTTTCGCATGTAGTCACGCTTATTTGATTTCGTCACTCGCTCAATCTACGGTTTTGATTCAAATGGCTCTGAGCACTATGGGACTTAACATCTGAGGTCATCAGTCTCCTAGAACTTAGAACTACTTATCCCTGACCAACCTAAGGACATTACACACATCCATGCCCGAGGCAGGAGTCGAACCTGCGATCGTAGCAGTCGCGCGGTGCCAGACTGAAGCGCCACGCCGGTCGTGCCGGAAGGCCTTAGTTCCTTTGCGGCTAGCTTTTCCTGATAATTTTCTATTCAGTTAGCATTTAAATTAGACTGAACAGAGTTCATGGTGATACTGCACATAAAGCCAATTCTCACAAAGTAAGCAGTGAACTCCAAACACAAACTGCCGTAGGTACAAATGATTAAATACAAGCAGTAATATCCAACAACATAGTAACTCGATTAGAAAAAAAATGAGGCACTGACGACCATAAGGGCCGAAAGTACATCACCGTCGATCCCACATGTAAGTGTATATCAGAGAAACCAGTGACATAGTTTTTCTTGAATCTTCATATGTACAATGTGGGCCTACATGGCACGTAAACCGGACTCACTGTAAGAACAACACATGTCAGAAGCATGAATAAATGCTACAGTCTCACAACTGACGATGCTGTGTTTTAGGCCCTTATGGTTCTCACCAACTCAAATTGATTACTCTATAATAAAATTCCAAACTTAATACACTTGAACGCATTCAGAAAACCCGCGAAATAGGTTTTACCACCAGTAACGTACATTGGCGTTCGATATAATTTTACTGTATAGTCAGTGAATTAACATATTTCAAGAGTTTGATACAGTGTAGTGGGACTTATACTAAGCGAAACGTAGTACAATTCTGCTGCAATGTGCTACCACCTGGTGGCACTGATGTAAACTTGTGTTTGAATGGTGAAGGGTGGCTACGCATACCTTTGACCGGGCCCGTTGTTTATGAAATCTATATGTATTTGACCCAGAAGTGGGGCTTACGAGATAGACAGGCCCTGCAACGAACTTTTAACGTTACATTGTCGGCTTGACATTTACGATTCGCGAACGCTCTGCTCCGTGCAGCGCTTACGAGAAATCCGTATGTAATTGAAAAGGTACCCAGTAAAGGTCTTCAATTTCTGGTGTAATAGCGAGAGCTTACATGCATTGAAACGAGAAGTTGAGAATTATTAAACTCTTATACAATGGTTACTCGAATTCCACCAGATACGGCTGCTGTCGCTCGTAAGACCTACAGTGTCTCGTGGGTCTCGACACATAAAGCAATAACTTCAAGCCAGTTCCGCATGTGAGAAACCTTAACACGCGCCCAACTGAAGATGTGCTCGCCAACCTGACGCCAAGTTTCATGGAGACTGTAAGAGTAGCAAGTCATAGCGTGATAGAGTCAGTGCCGTGTATTTCTGATTACCGCATCTTTTTTACGTTTAACAGCATTCAACCAATAAACCCACAATGTATCAGAAGTTAGGGTGTTCACGTGCTCTTAAGTTTTTAGACAGCACCCACCACTGACTAGGAATCAACTACACTCAAACTGCGGTATAATTAATAGCAGTAAGCATATAGAGAGAGCGTAAGAAGTTTACATATGACAGGCTCATATTCATTTGCTGGAATCTTAAGGGAAGTAACCCAAACACAAGGAAAAGACAGATTCACTTATGAACGGCAGACAAGCAGCCGCAGATGCCGTCCGTATGTCACCTAAATAACATTAGAACTGGGACCAACGTTTAAGCACTGGTGGGTTTCATTCTAAAAAATAAAAAGGAATTATCACTATACTTCGGTGATCATAAGAATCAACCTGCTCTAAAGAAACACAGGGCGATGATTGGTCAGCAGCAGTAACACTCGTACGCTCTTTCCGCTCTTGGAGGTCCGTCGAACTCATGTATTAGAGATCATTTTACTGCGTCACTGTAAATGAAAACTTAAGACATTGTCATGTATTAACAGCCATCAACGTTTTTCTTAATCATACTTTGGCTACGTAATTCATATTTCAAAAATCCTACAGTCACAGTCTGCGAAAACGCTGCTTGTGCTCTTACTGCCTCGCTGGTAATATGTGCTGTCAAAATGGGTGGCATTGCTTCCTGCTTCTTAGTGAAACATGCCCTAGGAGCACCGCTAATGGCAAGAAACAACTCGTTGTTAATGTTTTTCACAAGCTTAGCGAGAAAAATCTGCTCTGACAATTTTGGAGAAATACTGTATAATAAACAGCAGATTTTATTCCAATTATATGCGTGGCATAATTGGTAGGGTCTCAGAATGATAGTTGTGTATACTGTAGAGCGACAGTATGAACCTCGATGCGGTCTACATTTTTCTTTTCCGGTCTGAATGCCGATATTATTTAAATATTAAATTCATATTTATGTCAGTTAACTCAACCATTATTCTTCCAGAAAATTGAAGTTCTAGTTTCTAATTACATATCGCACACAAAATTCTGGTTTTCATTGTAAATAAAAATTCTTACGTATCGACAGTCTTAAGAAAACGTTACACAATCAAATATTTTTGGAGAAAAATGAAAAATCAAATACTTTTTGTTTGAGCATGTCCATTGTTTAGTAGGACAGAAGTGGTCTCACATAACCAACAGTGATAAGCGTCGTAGAAGCAAGGAAAACAATAACTTTCATAGCGTCAAGCATAGTATACAAATAGTGCATTGGCCGGTCGGAGTGACCGAGCGGTTCTAGGAGCCGCGCGACCGCTACGGTCGCAGATTTGAATCTTACCGCGGGCATGGATGTGGGTGATGTCCTTAGGTTAGTTAGGTTTAAGTAGTTCTAAGTTCTAGGGGCTCATGGCCTCAGATGTTAAGTCCCATAGTGCTCAGAGCCATTTGAGCCAAACACTGCAGTTTTACAGTTATCACCGTGCGACTGCTATGTAAACCCAATACAACTGATCTAGAGCCAAGTTAAGGGATTTGTCGCGAGAAATAACAAGACATTTAATCTCCCAAACGTACTGGAACTAATGCACGAAGCTTTGTGAGACGTCACTGCATAACGATGGTGAAATGCAGAACAACACGTCGTGAAAGGCTAGTAGGAAATGCGGACTTTTTGGTGGTTTGGGATTGTGTTGCTGATCGCCCTGTTGTCAGTGTAGCAGTACTGAAAAGCATACCTCGGAGTCCGATATGGAAGGAGCTCAGAGATTAACAGACTAGTGACTGTAGTACCTACAGTGGCTTCGGTACTTAAGCACATGGGAAATCAGCACTGCACTTTTACGTCCCGTATAGCTCATACAGAAAAATTACCCTTTTTAAAGGCAGAAATTTTCATCGTTATTGTGTTTCATTACAGTACTAAAAAGATCGAGGGTATATTATGTTTCCCGTCAGGTCACATAAGAAGCGTACCGCCTGAGTTTTCCCATGTATAATTTCCTTCTGTTTAAAAATTAAAAGACATTCAAAACTATACTGTTTCTCTGCTCGTCTCTTTTTACGTCTTTACTGCAGCTATCACATCACTGCAGGTTAATTGCACCGATTGCGTGGCCAGTGCTGTCCGAGTTAAATGCGCCGATAAAGCTGTTATCCCTTATCATCACTGAGTCGATGTACGAGTGAAGCACAGGATGAAGCGTATCCTCATATCTTACCTTAATGTGCTCGAGACAGATTGGTTTCTGCTCCACGTGAAACGAAATCCCGTGAGGTTCCATCAGAGGCGGAAGAGTACATAGCGTAATGTTTACATGAGGCTTATTCTTATGATGAACGGAATATACACGTACGCACACTGCCCGCTGCTCTAGCCGGAATATGATGTCATGGTCAATCCATTCTGGAATAGTATTTGGGGGGGGGGGATTAACAACACTGCCATTAGTCCCTAGACATTTACGCTTATCCTTACAGTAGCTATGAACTGTGCTTGGTTGAACGAAGCAGCGACACCGATGTAAGTGATTCAATGAATACTGTGCGTTGAAAGCTCTGTGACGATGTTACGAATCGCATCATGCCGGTATATCTCATTTGAAAAAAGACTGCGTATTTCTCGCAAAACCTACATTCAACGAAGACTCTGATATAATTTTGCTGCAGTGTATCTAGCGTAGCGATCATAATAATAAGGTAAAGGAGATTAGGAAAGGTATAAGGACATATTTGTAGACAATCATTCGATATTAGCGAATTGCATATATTCTGTCTGAATTTTGTGTGCAGTCCTCGTACGCTAGACGTGCACCAGCAAGACTTCCTTGGCCAACAAAAAACCGATACCTGGCATAGCGATCATAGAGGAGATTAGGGTGTATAGAGAGGCATACGGACAATCACTTAACACGATCGTTTTGCGGTTGGAATAGGAGCGAGGAAATCGATAATACTGCTACGACTTACTCCACAACGTGCTATGTTTTGAGAAATATATATTTAGATGCAGCGGGACTGATAGACCGGTAGTGTATAGCGGTTTGTAGTGGAGTAAGCGTTGGCGGGAGCTGGAGCGTAATGCTAATAAATATACAGATTAAATCTAAAATAGTGAAAGACACCTATTACTGTTCTGTTGCGCTATTGGAAAGAGTACCAGTATCAAAATAGCCGAATATAGGCATGCGCATGTTGGTGAATTTCTTGCTGTATGTTAGTGTGCTATTTTTATGGTTTATATAACTCCCTGCATAGCCAGTGAAGGGTAGAGAGCGAGACAGCCTTATAACTTATGGAACAGTGCTGTCTCAGTGTGATGTGATTTCGATAGAATTAGCAGCGGTCTGTGACTTGGCTGCGGATACCTAGAGACGACCTAACTCGTCAAAATCAGGTAGAAGTAGCTGCCATATATCGAAGACATAAAGGACCATAAATATTGAGAATATGAGAGGGGGTGGGTAGGTGGGGGAGGATGAGGAGAGGGGGCGGGGGTAAGCGATACTCCGATACTCTCATAAAAGGGAAGCTGAGAGGTGAGCTCTGTAACATTTCTTCTAGGTACTGTAAACAAACATTTTACTTCCTTCCAAACACATCTCGTGAAGTGACTTCTACAAGAAAATTTAGGCCTCACACGAAGATTCCTACCGACAGACATTCAGCAGTAGAAGTTCCGTCTGCTGTTTCCTCGGTAAATCAGAGACAAAATTCTTCTGTGAGGACTGTGCGCCTGTAAGTAGAAGGAATGACACCTTAATAAGTAGATAATGTCCGATGTATAAAGTTATAGCGTTATTCTGCAGCTAAAAGATTTTCATCGACAGACATTCCTTCCATCTGCCAGAAACGAGTAAGATAAAATGAACTGCGGTACACTTTGAAATAAGGAATACTCTGCAAGCTTATCACTCTTTCATTGTGCATTTCTGCACTCTTATCCATGCCTAGATCCCTTCATCCTTCCTGCTACCCAATCCGTGAGACTTGTATCCACATCTACGTGAATACTTTGCAATTCCCAATTAAGTGCTTGGCGGGGGGTTCTTTTAACTACTCTTACATTATTTCTCAACCAATCCATTCTGAAACAGCGCGTGGAAATAATGAACGACTAAATCGCTTTGCAAGCACTGTTGTCTGTTACCACAATGGTTATGCCGCCTATGTATTTCGTACTAAATACCGTGGCATTCAATGGAGGAGATTTGTGATAGCGTCATGAGAACATAGTTTAACATGCCAGGTGAAGTTATGGTAGTTCTATTACTTCCTTGAGTGACAGAGAACCATCTTACAAGGTTCACTAGAAATATTCGTGGTATACCAATCAAAGATTGTGAATAAATTCCACTTTGTAGTGTAATTAGATGAATGACGAACACTAAATTCACTTAACGAAGGTTTATTCAGCACTTGCACATACGAGAGCGCGGAGCGAACTTCCTACGGCCTGAATACATACAGCTACGGAACATTCCACTACAGTGATTCTTGACATTTGTGGGTACTTCTAGAATGTACTCCAACCAATATTAAAATTGTACAGCTCAGGTGAGTTTTGAACTCACAACCTCTCAAGAGTTTAGTATTATAACCACTACACCACAGCACTATTCAGCTTCTTCTGATACATCCCTCCCTCTTTAAGAGAACAGAATCTCGATGTTACGTCGACCGTGTCCGGGAACGAGTCATCGGTCCTGAATACTCCGACTCTCGAAGTCTGAAGCACGCCCTGGCGGTGATCTTCTTGGAACTTCTTTTGCCACTACTCTCTATGTCACCTTTCCGCTATTTGCATGTCGCTGGAGCTTCGAATTTACCCTCGGTGGCAGGATCCTCGTAGGGCTTCATTCGAATTACTTGGGCCGTATCTCTGATCTTTCTTCGTCTTGCGTCGCGTCGACATCTTCAACTTCTTAAGTAACAGCAGACAACTTACAACCTTACAAGGTCCGAAGTAGCGCCTGAGGAGCTTCTGAGAGAGACCAACCTTTCGAACAGGAGTGATGATCCAGACGAGGTCACCAGGCTGGTAGACAACAGGACGGTGGCTCGCTTCATACCTAGCCGATCATTTTCTTGAGCCTCCAGCGTGTGCTGTCAAGCTAACTGCCGAGCTTCCTCAGCTCTGGTTAACACCTGGCCGATTTAGTCTTCGTCCACGTCCTCAGGATGTAACAGAAACACACAGTCCATCGTCATAGTCGCCTCACGCCCATGCAACAGGAAAAATGTGGTGTCTTGTTTGGCGGTGTTGTAGGCAAACGTCACGAAATGTAGTACCTCATCCCAGTTACTCTGATCCAATTTGTCAAACATTGATAGTATGTCGGCGAAGGTCTTATTAAGGCAGTGAGCCCGTTAGTTTTCAGATGATGGGCAGTTTTCATGTGATGAGTAATGATGCACGGACGGTTGATCTCTGGCACAATATTCGATTGAAAAACTTTCCCTTGATCCGTAATTAATGAACTTGGGGCACCGTGTTTTAATACAATGTCTCCCACGATGAATTTGGCTACCTCGGACGCTTAGGCTGTTTTCACGGCTTTTGTAATTGCATAGCGTGTCCGATAACCAGTGCAAACAATAATCCATCTATTGCCATTAGCATACATTGCAAATCGTCCGTGGAGGTCAATCCGAACAAAATAGAAAGGCGTTTCGGCTGGTGGTATTGGTATGAGTCGGCCAGGTAGTTTCTGAGGAACTGCCTTTCTCCTCTGGCAATCGTGACAGTGTGACACATAGTGATGGACACTCCTAAATAAAACTGAAAAATATCTTGCTGATTCTATCGTGGGCCTCACGTGTGTAATTGAATTTCTATAGCACATCTAGGCGCATGTGTTTAGGAATTACTAGTACCCACCTCTTTCCGAACGGATCAAAGCTTTTTTTGCAAAGTAATCCATTAACTATCTTAAATTGTCCTTTCACATCCTCTGACCGATTTAGGGCAAGCACAATTTGAGATATCTTGGCGTCCTTCTTCTGCTCAACAGAGAGATCCTGGAGTGCAGCGGGACAGTCACTATCTTCATCTGGTCTTGATGGTCTTGCACAGGGTTTCTTGAGAGACAGTGGTAATCTTGTTTTATTCCACTTTTGTACTCTATGGTAATGTCATACGGTCGTGTTTGATCCTTAAGACCTTCAGCCAACAAAGTGAATGATGGTCTGCAACAAATGGTTCATATGGCTCTGAGCACTATGGGACTTAACTTCTAACTAACCTAAGGACATCACACACATCCATGCCCGAGGCAGGATTCGAACCTGCGACCGTAGCGCTCGCGTGGTTCCAGATGTAGCGCCTAGAACCGCTCGGCCACAGCGGCCGGCGGTCTGTAACAACAGTGAATGGCCTTCCATAGAGATACTGTTGAAATTTGCACATGGCCCAGATCACAACGCCGGCCGGGGTAGACGAGCGATTCTACAGCTACAGTCTGGAACAGCGAGACCGCTACGGTCGCAGGTTCGATTCCGTTTCGGTCATGGATGTGTGTGATGTCCTTAGGTTAGTTAAGTTTAAGTAGTTCTAAGTTCTAGCGGACTGATGACTTTAGAAGTTAAGTCCCGTAGTGCTCAGAGCCATTTGAACCATGTTTGAACCAGATCACAGCAAATTCAAAAGTTCAAATTGCGTGACTTCCTAAGGGACCAAACAGCTGAGGTCATCGGTATCTAGACTTACACACTACTTAAACTAACTTAAGGATAAGGACAACACAAAGCTATGCCCGAAGGAGGACTCGAACCTTCGGCGGGAAAGGCCTCACGATTAGCGACATGCGCGCGGCCACTCCGCGCGGCCCAAGTTACAGCAAGTCTCTCTGTAGTTGAGTAGTTTCTCTCGGCTTTTGTAAGTGTCCTAGAAGCAAAAGCTATAACATTCCCTCTTACATCCCAAATCTGCACCAGAACAGCTCCGATCCCATACCCACTGGCATATGCATGTAGTTTTGTAGGGATCTCTCATCATACAGGGTCAGTCGTCTGAGCGTTTTGCAGCACATCGAAAGAATCTTGTTCTAAACATTCATGGTGGTGTCTGATTGTACTATATCGTGTCTCCATACCACTTTCGCGCAACGACGCTCTGAGCGTGTTTTTTAGGGAATTAACTAGTTTGAACCTGGGTCCTGTTGCTGGTAAGGAGACGCCAGACCACACATGACATGTAGAATTCAGTTCAGTGAGACTAGCGATGATATAACCAAATACTTAATGACCTCAGCGTCAGCTCCACTGCACTCCCTATAAAAGAATCTTAATACTAACTAAATTTAGTGGAAAGGGTTCAAGGCTTTCCTATTTTTAGTTAGCTGGTACAATAACGACGAAAAATCAGTTAAGTTTACCATTGGAAATTTTATTCTACTCACAAAACAATGATTATAAAATGCACTATTGATAAAAGGAAGTGTTTTAATACAGGATGGTAAAAACCAACTGCGTTCAACAAAAATGTGAACGAATATTCCCTAAATCGATTTCCAAGTTCTACAATCGATCGAAGGATGACCTATGCCATATCACATCTATAATCTCGGTTTAATTTAAGTTTCACAAAAGAGAAAACTATCAAAATGGTCTACAACTATAAAAATGGTCTACAGTGACCCTCAATTACCTTTAATTACTTATTTAACTTGTCGTAAATTACAGTGGCTGATGTGGCTTCTCAATAACTAAAAATAGAAAAATTATCGCGTTTCAGATTTTTTCTTCAAGTGGCAAATGTGAACACCATGAGTTTTAATTAACGATCGACACTAGTTTTACGCAAAAAGGGGGTGTAACAGATGAGTCTTCTGCGGTTCTGAGTCAAGCCTTGTGCGCTCAAAAATGCGGCATCGCGTGCGTTCATTACCTTGTCGGTGTTTAGGCAGCGTCAGGGCGGCAACGGCCGGCGCACCAGCCATCCAGCTCGCCGTCTCCGAACCAACTCTCTTAACTTCTCCTTACTACAATTTACCGAAGTTGGTTTTAAAAAAACTATCTGGCTGTGTTTTCATCTGACCAATCAGGGTCTCAATGTTAATCTTAAGCTCCGCCTACAAAAATTCTGTCTATCCAATGAGAAACGTTATACTTTTCGTGGTGCGGCAATGTTTTTAAAGTTTGCAACGTAACAGAGAAGCTAAAAAGTCTCACGCTAAAACACGCTAAAACCTGCAGCTGGTGTGGTCCTTTTAGCGTTATCGTGAGATCTATACTGCTCTTCTGGAGGGCTCTATCTTTTAACATGGGCTGGGGAGTGATCCTAATGTAACAGACACGCGAAAAAGTCTCACGCTAAAACTTGCGCGTGGTAGTGGCCCTTTTTGTGTTATCGTAAGATCTATACTGCTTTTCTGGAGGGCTCTAGCTTTTAACATGGGCTGGGGGTTGTCCTTGACATACCTGAGACGCGAAAAAGCCTCACGCTAAAACGTGCGGGTTGTATAGTTGTACAGGTAGGCTCGCGGCGTGGGTGCCCAGCCCCTCTCTTTTCTAGCTTAACACGGTTCTGCTCTCGGCCTCTATCCTCGTTTCTCCCCTCGGAACTGCGTCTGCCTCACGGTGGGAAGGTACGACATGCATTTAGGCATTCTTGTGTTAGTCTGTGGTATTCCATTTGCTCACTCGTTACTCGTATTACTTTGGTTAATTTAATGTCACGATTTATTCCGTGCTATGTGCCATACTACTGCATTTGCTTATCATGTCAGGGTTTTCATGTAAGGTGTTGATTTGCCTGACACCTTACATTGTTGAGCACCAACCCAGAAACCCAGATAGCATCGGCTTTTAACGACTCTTGGAATGGCCTGGCTTTGATACAAAAGTTTTTGACAAAACGACGGTAATAACAACATAATCCGAGGAACCTTCGTATCATACAAGGTGTCCAAGTATTTTGATTTCTTTTGTTCCAAAGAGACACTTTCTTGGATTAAGTTCAGTCTACCTTGTTGGAGACACTTAAGAGCGGCCCTCAGTCTTTTTACAGGTTCATCAAATGTCTCTGATAATACTATAATGTCATCTAAATAACAAAGGCACATCTTCCACTTCAGGTAACTTATAAGATTATCCTTCATCTTTTCAAAAGTTGCTGGTGCGTTACGCAAACCAAATGGCATTACCTTAAAGTCATTCTGCTTCTCAGGGGTGATGAATGCAGTTTTCTCACGATCAGCCTTATCTACATCTGCCAGTATCCCGAGCACATGTCCATGGCTGAGAGAAACTTAGCTCTATTCAGACAATCTAATGTATAGTCAATTCGTGGAAGGGGGCAAACGTCCTATTTAGTTATCTTATTAAGCTTCCTGTAATCAACACAAAAGCGCCAGCTGCCATCCTTCTTCCTCAAGAGAACCACAGGTGACAACCATGGGCTCTGCGGAGGCTGAATGATGTCATTCTCCATCACTTTCTCTACCTCGGCGCAAATTATTAGACGTTCCGTTGCTGACACATGCTATGTTCTCTGTCTTTGTCTCCAGTGTTAATCTGGTGCTTCACCATCGATTAGTCTAATTTGCTCTTCACCTGAGGATTGACGCATTCAGAGAACTCTTGAAGAATGGCAGGTAGCTTCTTCTGTTGTTTCATAGTGAGACCTGATGATAGCCGAGCTAGAAGACCTTGTCAGTGATAGCGCTAATTTCGCCCACAGACTCGGAGTAGGAGGTTTTTATGATGCTGAACTGCTCGACAATTAACGGCTCAGCGTTTGCTACGCATATGCGTCTTGGAAGGATCTGCGATTCTCTGCGACAGTTAGCTATCCACAATTCATGGAATCCGTTGTTAAAAGAAACGACAGAGGCTGGGATGACCAAGTTATTCTTCAGTGGTACGCTTCTCTTAAATTCCACTACAAGATCCATGGGTTGATGTATGACTTGTCATGTGACAGTTATCTTTATAGCGCTGAGTGCAGGAATCATCACTTCATCCAGCATACATAGTTTCCACACACTCGGATGCGCATTTTGTTGTCCACATTATCTCATCTCGTCTAGCATAACTTTCGAGCGACCACAATCCACAATTGCCCGAGAAGCTTTCAAAAAGTCCCATCCGAAGATGACGTCATGATTACACTCTTGCAAGACGATGAATTCTGAGAGCTGTGTATGGCTACTTATACCCACACAAATGGTAAATCTTCCTCTAGGCTTTACATATTTCCCAATAGCCGTCTTCAGCAGAGATGTTTTGCTGTCGGCAAATACGGTTTTCTGCATCTGGCGACGGTAATTCTCCGAAATGACTGAATCTGATGCTCCAGAGTCCACAAGAGCTTGGCATGGTCGGCCATCCATGAGGGTATCGACGTAGTTTCCTATCATTTTTGCAGTGATTGACGGCGGATGATATTTCCCTTCGGCGACCTCACCTTCAAGGAAGATCGCACCCTTTAGCTTTCCAGATTGAGGCTGCTAGGTGATCGGCTGAGCTTCTAAACGGCGATAGAGACCTTCATTGGCATGTTGGGGGCGTCCTCTCCATCGGATAGCTTGCGGAGTTGGTGACCTACATCGTCCTGCACTCACATTTTCTAGTTCATCTTCGTCGTCCCGGAGGTCGGTCTGCTGTCTTCTGGCGCGGGCATCATTAAATATCCGCCGCCTCTGTCGACAAAAGCGCATCTCATGGCCCGGTCGTCCGCAGTGGAATCATACTGCTTGGTTATCCTGGGTCCTCCAGACGTCAGTCTTCCTTGGTGCCCCAACAGGTTCCTCATGCGGCATTGCAGGAACGTAACTTCGCCTGGGACTCTACTTTTTCACTGTTTTAAAGGGAAATGAAGGACGATAGATTGGGTTCAATGTATGTTCCACTTCGTTCCAGGTGACCTCTTGAAGCGTCTCGGTTTCTTGCTCGCTGTGCAATCCATGTGCCTTCTGAACTTCCTCTCTCACTATTTTACGAAGAACACTTGTGAAATCAGTTGCTTCCTCCGTCACAAACATCGATAGGACGTTTGGAAGCCGTTTAAACTTCTTGAGTGTAATTGTTCTTTGAAGCATTGTCTCGATATACTGGCACCATTTTATGAAGTCGTCTGCTGTCGAAACCTCCTTCAGGATTAGGGCTTGATAGATGTACTCATCAACACCCCTCATGAGACGTGCTACCTTATCTTCCTCCTTCATTCTATGATGGGAAAGGCCTTACCGTAGTGGACAAACCAGTTCCCGTCAGATCACCGAAGTTAAGCGCTCTCGGGCGTGGCCGGCACTTGGATGGGTGACCACCTGGGCCGCCATGCGCTGTTGCCATTTCTCGGCGTGCACTCAACTTAGTGATGCCAATTGAGCAGCTATTCGACTGAATAGTAGCGGCTCCGGTCAAAGAAAACCATCATAACGACTGGGAGAGTGCTGACCACACGCCCCTCCTATTCGCATTCTCAGCTGAGCATGATACGGCGGTCGGATGGTCCCGATGGGTCACTTGTGGCCTGAAGACGGAGTGTATTCTAGGATCGAATATTTTACACAGCTCGGAGACGTCTTGAATGTAGGGTGCTGCAGTTTGTCCTGGACGTTGTGCCCAGCACTTTAATTAATATTCAACCTTGCACTTCTGTCGTTGTGGGTCGCCGAAGTACTTGCCCAGTTCCGCCTGGAATACTTTGCAGCTTGTGAACTTCTCCTCGTTGTTCTCATACTATTGCTTGGCAGTGCCCTCCAAGTAGAAAAATACGTTAGCCAAACACACGGTGTCATCCCATTTGTTAAATATGGCTATACGCTCATATACCTTCAGCCACTTGTTTGGATCTTGGCCATCGTCATCAGAGAACCCGGAAGGGTCTCTCATGTGGTGGCACACAGCTGCTGTCATAGTAACGTCCTCTTCTTCTTCTGTCTCCGGTAGATTGCGATCTGTTGAATATGGCTCGAACTCGGGTTTCTCTACATAAACGGCGGCTCTGTTGTGGCCACATGGGAGCCACTGTGTCAGCGATAATGTGCGCTATCGCAAGTGCCACTACCCAGGATGTCCACCAGAATAACGTCACGTAGAAGAAAGTGCAATTAGATGAATGGCAAACAGCAACTGCACTTTACGAAGGTTTATTCAGCACTTACAGATACAAGAGCGCGAAGCGAACTTCCTCCGGCCCAAATACATATTGTATGCTTACAGCTACAGGACATTACAGTACAGTGATTCTTGAAATTTGTGGGTACTTCTAGAATGTACTCGAACCGAACATAGAAATTAAAACTGTAAGGTCCAGGTGAGTTTTGTAATCACGACCCTCCATGCAACAGGTTAGTATTATAACCACTACACTACGGCGCTATTCAGTTTTCTCCACGACAATGTGTTTACAGACAACTAATATCTTTGTCTACACTTTGAATTATCTTCGTCAGCCATTACAAGGGCAATGGGTAAGCGATGAACACTGCAGTTGCTCGCTTCCAGGTACCGATGACCTCAACAGTTTGGTTCCATAGGCTCTTATACCTAATGAAAAAAAATTCAAAATGGTCCCTTGGTCCATGAAGATGTCGGCAAGCTGGAGAGAGTAAGAGGCAGAAGCTCCCAATTCGCAACTGGTGTGAGAGGAACATATTACTCCTCTGTGACACAGCTACAAACAGCTATACCGAACTCAGAATGTGTTTAGAAATTGAGTCATCATATGATCTCTCGCTACTTTCCGTAATCAATAGATTTACAGGCAAAAAAGTTAAAGTGCGGTACTGCGGAACTGTTACTGGAAGTACAAAACTCTGTTTATTAAACCGTATCACTGAATACTTTGTTAAATGTGTTTCATTCAGAAACTACTATCACGGCCACATTGTCGTATTTACGATGTGTTCCAACAAAGCCACTTGAGTATAAGAAAAGGCTTCATATTTAATGAAGATAGCCATTCGTTGTATTTTATTATGACGAGACACCAGTTATATTAGTGTAGTGCATATTAATAGCGCTTCGCATTAACTTATTGAACAAAATAGACACAAATATCACAGAAACTGTTAACTACGTATTTCATCTAGTTATCGAAAACTGTCTGATGATACGCAGGTAGTTCCTACATGTTGATAGTCAGTTAATCTACGCTTAAAACGCAATCACCAAATAAAAGCAAACTAAAACATACAAAAGAAAACAAAAGATACCAGTCTTGGTAGTTGTCAGTTAATCTACGCTTAAAACGCAATCACCAAATAAAAGCAAACTAAAACATACAAAAGAAAACAAAAGCCACCAGTCTTGGTAGTTGATCGATAAGGGCGATGAAGGTAACGACATGCAAGTACCAGATTAGATGATATACGACAGGTGTGTTAGCCAACCAAGCTCCTTGGTGTTGTGTTTCACGTCGCATTTGTTACTGTTCGACTGAAAGACATCTCATTTGTTGGCAACAAATATCAACTGGGAAGGGCACATCACCGTGAAGTGCCACCAAATGTATATCAATAACTACACATACAAGCCATCGTCTGAGAAAATGTTTATTATGGCTTACCTACTATTTTATACTTATGAAGTTACCCCATGGTACTTGAAACTGCTATCGGGAAGCACTGATTTAGGTTAAAGTCACCTCTTCAAGTTTATTACAACAAATGGCGGGATCAATCCTTTGAAAGGGCACACACGACTACCTTCGGCATTAATCCCAGTTCGAGATTCTGCTTTAATTCTAATTTAGCCTTCAACGAGACGTCGCACCGTAATCCTCCTTCCTTTCTTTTAACCTCAGTATGACTATTGAAGGCAAGTGTCGCAGGAAGGTTAATTGGTCATCACGCTTGCAAATTATGAGATACACAGTCACTGAGCATACTAGTAAATCACAGAAACGTCTTTAATCAACACCTGTTTGTCGTCTTGCATGACTTGATTAATTTATCTCAAAACAATCGTACTTGAATCGATACAAATTTACTTTCGCGATAGCACTCACTTCATACTGGGCACAGGTGTTCCGAACTATCTCCACTGCTTTCACCCTCTTATTAAACACTAACAGAACACAACGTCACAAACGGTGACTTTATTCCGCTTTAGACTCTGTTTTATAATGCACAAATGACGCCCACCATAACGCTAAAAATAAAAAAAATTCAAGTTGTCATGACACCAGCTACACTAAAAACTGGAACTTCAACACGCTTGCAGCAACAAGCCATATAAAGTCGCCACCGAGGATGCTGAAGCATAGTATTATCTCGTACGCAACGTCACACTATGTTATACCTACTTATTTGAGCAGAGAAAAATCCGCTGGAGATCACTAGAGGAAACCCGTCCCCTAGATATGGAGCAGAATAATATGAGTTAAAGAGAAAAGAGAGAGTATGGGTTTGATATAACAGCTTTGCGCTCATACTACATGACGTTGACTACTAGGCCACGAATAGGTTAGCCACAACGACAGCTCAAGTCAAGTGGGAATCAACTTTCTCGTAACATGCGTTGTGTACCCCATTATGATAAAAATTTGATGCTGACACATGTGAAATCCGTTGGTTGATTGGAATTAGGCTACCTTATAGTGGATAAGGTGTGATTTCGATTCCCGCTGTGGGGAACAGTTTTTAAAAACCGTAAACACACCCTCTTTACCTCTAGTAGCGCCACGTAGAGACGCAGGACTGTGTTGTAGTTCCTAATCAACATTAAAGATGTCCATTCACTACTGACTGGAACAGAGTTGGAATATTTTTGGCTGCCTGAGGCGGAAATCGCTGCTTGCAGAAACACTCTCTCTAGTAATCTTTCGTACAGTAGCAACGTTATTTTAGTTTGCGAACCAACCATTATGTAAGCTCATAGGACTTAAATTTCTTATTTTAAGTGACGTTGAGGTTTTGGAAACACTGGTACTGGACTGGGATTCGAGCTCCGATTCCTACTTTTCTCTATTTGAACTGTTCGAGATGATACTGCCCCATCAATTCGTTGTTTCCTTACGATGTGAAACTCGTCAAGGTCTCTACGAACGTGGCGATCCTGACTACTTGTGAAAGAGAATTTGATAGTTCGCCATGTGTGGTTAACGTTGACGATATGCGCGGAGTCCCATGTGGCACAGAACTACTCGTTGCATTACCTCTCGACCGAACATGTGGGAATCTCAGTACTGGTAAAGAACTCATAAATACTTCATATCTGTTTGTAGCTATAACACTATAACAATAAGTGACTAAGTGTATATCTGGTCACTACTACGAGAGACCCACCTCCTAGATCTGGAGCATCACTTCATGTGTGATACATCCTTCAACGGGTATGCTGTTAGAATTAAAGAAAAAGTTCTAAAATTGTCAAACCATAGCTGAACGCGAATTTTCGTAAAACACAAGACGTCACATACCTTTGAAAACGTATGCAAGCTTTCAGGATGGATGCAAATTCGTGCTTATGGTCTGCTCGAATACTGGGGAGGAGAAGAAATTTTTTAATTGTAATGCACATGGTAGCATCTCGTAGAGGCTTGACTGCAGATCTGGACGGAGGCGCACACCATTTTCAAGACGAGGGGCCAGGCGAGAGCTGAGTGAGCTATCAATAACCAGTCCCAGCTGGTTGTCGAAATCGTGTCTGTCTTTTTACAGTTGCTGTGTTGGGGAGGGGGGGGGGCATGAAATTGCTTATGTGATCAACCACTGGCCAAGGCAGCGTCTCACAATATGAGCGTGCACTGGGATGCGCAGTGCAGTGGAGACACAGTGTGTTCCCCTGAATGACAGACTAGGGAATTAAATTTTTACATGATTCTAAGGGGCCATTACAGAGTGCTGTATTTGTTTAAATGCATATGTCCTAATTGTTCACACACTATCCTCGCTGTTTCCTCACTGCAGTATCGAAACAGCAACTGTAGTGGTGGTTAGATACGGTAGGTAACATAACAATCTGCCTATCTAGTGTGGACATCGTGAGCAGAACATATACCTTTCTCTGTAGAAGCAATATAGCCATTACTTTTTTTCAAATCTGGTATTGTGAAATCATGTAGTGTTACTGGAACTGATATTTATGTCACATAATAGAAGTGTGGGAGATAAATTGGTTTCAAGCGAAATGTAGGTGTGCTGCATATTTCTCATGGTATGTCCCTCAAAAGGAAAGTGACTATTTGTGAATTGGTTGTATGAAATCTTGAAGACCTGTAAATAATGTCACATTCTGCAGTGCAGCGCCGGATACATGCACTGCGCCGTCGCCTGCGTCTATTTCCGCCTGGGGATTGGACAGGTGAGTAGGTTGGGGGAAAGGTGGCGTGGAGAGAACAGCCACCGCTAAAGACAATCTCTGTAATCGTAATATTTTATTTATCATAGTTCAGGGCCAAGCTGGCTTCGAAACACTCTATAGTGGCAGTGTTCAAGCCAGTACATAGGTAACTGCAGTGTGTGGTCTTCAAATAAAGAAATAATGGTATCCTTCTTTCCAAAGCCTTAAGCCTTCTTGATGTAGAGACAAGTATTTTGGAGAATTTGGTGTAGTATGATAGGAAACACTGCTTGTAGTATCGAAAGTTACTGTATTTTACTACAGTGTGTAGCTCTTACATTCATACTCTGGTGGTAGCGGAGTAAGTGTGGAACATATTAGCGAAGTATATACCTTTCTCTGTAGAAACGTTCAGCCATTATTTTTTTTTACATTCGACTCTAATAATATAGTTTTAGGACCGGTCATATTTACGCCATATACTGGGAGCGCATGTGATAATTCTATTTTAGTTGGAATGTTGGTGTCGTGCATACTTTGACGTTAATTACAATTATTTAATGCCTCATATCTACGTACTTTTTTTTTTAAATTGTCGCAATGTGCTTATTGTTTAACCGATACTTTCATGTGTAACCTCCTGAAAAAGGGGAAAGTCCATAACATTTTAACGGAAAATCCATTTTTACATGTGTCATCTTAAAATATTTAGGCATTGGTGGAATAGTAGGGGAAAATCGATAACATTTGAGTAAAATTTTAAACAGCGTCATATGTTGGTGGTGTTAGCTATTAAACCTTTAAAGCTATTTGTTTTACGTATGTTTCCTGAAAGTCGATAAAATAGCAGCGATATATGTATCTATGTGTGTCCTTTTAAGAAACTGGTGAAATTAGTCAGCAAACCAATATTTATATGTATCTTCTAAAAACAACTGGAGTAAATAGCAGTAAACACATTTGCTTTTTTTTAAAGTGCGGGGAAATCTCTAATAGGGTAATGAGATGTGTATGTTCTCAAAAAATCCAAAACATCTGGCACAAAACTTGGAATATCGTCTGTGGTGTAGAAAAGAGGGTGAATGCCAAATGTTTGCGAAAATTGGGCAAATACTGCTGGGTACTACACTACTCTGAAAATTTGTAATATCTCCTGAATTCAATGCTGTTGCTACTGCTCGAGGTGCATATTACAAATGAAAATCTTGGCGATGCTAAGGAAATGTAGGGGCAGTGGTGGGGGTGTGGCCAATAGCAGCACAGTGGGAGCGCTGTGAGCATCATTTTTGATGGTCATAAATTACCACAGTCAAAAGTGACACTTTCCACATTATGCTAAAACTATTGAACACATGTACAAACATGAACTAAGACTACCTTGTTGCCTATAAATTATGATATTCATCATGATATACCCATTAATTATGGCCCAAATAAACAAAAAATGGGCCCATGTGAACTACGTATTTACATAGTGTAGCGTAAGAGGCTGGTTTACTTACTTCATAAGAACAATGTCCGCACTGCGCCAGAACTGGTCCTCCCCTACTATTATCCTGCCTTTGGTCGGGAACGTTATGCGCTATTTGTTAGGAGTGGCCGTTCTGCAGCTCCGCGTTCCACACTCTCTTCCCTTTCATCATAGCGACAGCACAACGTGCCGTTATATTGTACCGGTTAAAACCTAACTCGATTCACAAATTTTCGCGGGTCGTTAAGGGATATTTTCTGATTTGTTGTAATGGCCCATGGACCCTAGAGGCCCGTTATAGCGTTTCGTTTGATTTGTTACCCCCCATTTGTGTTCGAACTGCACATCGTTGCAAATGTAGGCTGTATGTGGTGTATGCCTTGTATTGAATGAAAGTTCCTTAGAGGTACCTGCTGTTGACAACAGTAATGCGGAAGTTAGCCCTCGTCTACAGATATATAAGCAGCACTGCCTGATTATGTTTCTGGTGTGTTTTTCTGTAACGATACTGGTCCCTTAACAGTGACACAGAAGATTGTCGATAGGGTTATTCATTAAGAGAGACAGTGACAGAGATTGGAGGGCAGCAAAAAGATGCAGGCTCGGCCTTTCCCGTCCAGCGGTAGCAATTACGTCGCAATACTTCGCTTCTAGAGATGTGCGCGTATGAGAAAGTAGATCCTTAAGTGTTTTGGTGGCGGCATGTTATAGACTTTTTCATTGTTTCTAAGGTAACTCCACAGAAACAAACTGGAGCAAGAAACCGAATAAATGGCAAATACACTGTTGTATGTATGTATGTATTGAACTGGGGAACTAGAAACGACGGAGAGGCTTCAGACCCGCCGTAGTCCTCAGTGGCACACAACCCCTAAACAGCCTAAAGCAGTCCACTCACCCCACCGCCACCCCACACCAAACTTAGGGTTATTGTGCGGTTCGGCTCCAGTGGACACCCCCGGGGACCTCTCATTCTAGAGGAGTGCAACCCCAATGGTTGCGTGGAAGATTAATTATGGTGTACGCTTACGTGGAGACCGTGTTTGTGCAGCAATAAAAGGAACCAGCCCGCATTCCCTGAGGCATATGGAAAACCGCCTGAAAAAGGTTCAACAGGCTGGGCAGGACATCGGACCTCGATACTAATCCGCTGGACGGATTCGTGCCGGAGACCAGTACGCCTTCCCGATCGGGAAGCAGTGCGTTAGACAGCACGCCTAGCCGGGAGGGCTTTAACTACACTGTCACTTTATTCACTCTGGAAACATCCCCAAGGCTGTGGCTAAGCCATGTCTCCGCAATATCCTTTCTTTCAGGAATGCTAGTTCTGCAAGGTTCGCAGGAGACCTTCTGTAAAGTTTGGAAGGTAGGAGACGAGATACTGGCAGAAGTGAAACTGTGAGGACGGGGCGTGAGTCGTGTTTGGGTGGCTCAGATGGTAGAGCAGTTGCCCGCGAAAGGCCAAGGACCCGAGTTCAAGTCTCGGTCCGGGGCACAGTTTTAATCTTCCAGGAAGTTTCACACTGTTACTTTATAAAGACCCAGCAGAAACCGAGATTCTTTTACATCAAAACTTTTGGCTCTCGTAAGCTTCCTTCATTACTTTCTTTGTGTGATCTTCCTCATTTCTGTATTACTACTGCAGCCCACATACATTTGAACCTGCCTACTTTTGCCAAGTATTTGTCTGCATCTACAATTTTTATCCCCCCCCCCCCCCCCCCACTCCTTTCACTATTGTCCATTACACAACTGGCGATTCCACAATGCCTCAGGATGTGTCCTACCAATCGATCTCACGTTGCAGTCAAATTGTGCCATAAATTTGTTTTACCACATACGATTCAGTACGTCCTCATTAACATAACTATCTGATTTCCCACCTCAGCGGTGTTCTCTTATATAATAAAAACTTATATTCTCTTCAAGCCGAAATAGTCAGAAAATATTGCCAAACAACATCCGAAATTTTGCGATTAGACTCTGGGTTTACCCTGTATACGCACTCGTCACGTACACTAATCAATAACTCCTATAAAATTAAATAGACTCAAAGGCAAAACAAAAAATCCCCGTACCACGAAAGATTTGTCAGAATAGGACAGAAATCGGTAGAGTCGACCTAGTTGGCCGAGCGGTTGTAGGCGCTACAGTCTCGAACCGCGCCACCGCTACGGTCGCAGGCTCGAATCCTGCCTCGGGCATGGATGTTTGTGATGTCCTTAGGTTACTTAGTTTTAAGTAGTTCTACGTTCTAGAGCACTGATGACCTCAGAAGCTAAGTCCCATAGTGGTCAGAGCCATTTTCTTTTAAATCGGTAGATGTTATGTACGTATACCAACAAAAAAATGATTGTAGTTTCATAGAAATTGGATGAGTTAGTCAAGAGATAGAGCTTCATAAATTTAGCAAGTCAGTAACACGTGACGGTGGTAGTTGTTGTATTCTTCGCTCTTAGGTCTTTTCACGGACGCACGAATCGCTGCTAACGTTTGCTTGTTGTCATTCATGCGTACGCTTTGCAACCATGAAATCAGCAGCATCTGCTTCCTCGGCAGTTTCCTTACCAGCTACGCTGTGAAATTGTACTGCAGCGTTACACGTTTATCCATCGGCCGCTTTTGCATTTTCCGTCGATACCTGAGTGAATATCAGTTTGTAACCAATAAGCGTAACTTCCTCCTGGTGCGCTGGCATTTTTCTTTTTCTTGCCTTAGTGTATGTACTAACGCGTTTGAGTAAAGAAAGAGGCTGTCCCTAGGTGACATTCGGGTCCACAGAGCGATACGAGCGACAGTTGAAATACTTTTTTTAATTGATGAAAAGCATCAGTTTGCTTTTGTTCTACAATATTACTTTCATTGTTTTCGGCTTACAAGGACATCTTCAGACATTTACTGAGTATTATCACCAAAGAAGTTAAATGTTAGCAGACAACATTGGAAGAGGAGTAACACATCTAGACTGAAGTAGAAACGTACAGTAAGTAAAATCTTTGCAATGAAAAAGTAGAATCTGAACAGTACATTAATAACAATGGAGTATTCCGCAGCTCGTGGTCGTGCGGTAGCGTTCTCGCTTCCCGCCCCCGGATTCGACTCCCGGCGGGATCAGGGATTTTCTCTGCCTCGTGATGACTGGGCGTTGTGTGCTGTCCTTAGGTTAGTTAGGTTTAAGTAGTTCTAGGTTCTAGGGGAGTGATGACCTCAGATGTTAAGTCCCATAGAGCTCAGAGCCATTTGAACCATTTTTGAACAATGGAGTACACAGGAAAACCTTTAGCACAAAATAGGAATAGCATGCCTACATAAGAATTTCTATTAATGAACAAAACTAATAAAATAAAATAAAATTAGTACTAGACAAGGCTGCATTAGGAGGTATGAAACATGTAGAGTGATACACAACGAATTAAAAGAAGAGACAATTATCAATGTACATACAGAATACATCAGGAACCTAAGCAATTTCAATAAGATAAACAGAAATAAGTAAATGCAGGAAAATGGAGGTGTTTGAGGGAACCTACAGTTTGTATGTGTGGTGGTACTGCATTTTAACATTAACATTATAATCAAAACAGCGGCTGTGTACCAATTTTCATTAAATACATGAGCAAAGTAAAATATGAACAGTAATTGATGAGACAACTACAAGTGGTGTTAAACATGAACAGTAATACAAGTACCAGTTGAAAGAAAGCTTTAACTATTGAGACTACAGTTTACGTGGAATACAAAGACAACTTGAACAAACAAGACAACTTAATGAATACAAGAAAATGGGAATATGTAGGAAGAGAGCGTGTGGGAAGTACTGAACAACAAAGATGATTATATGAAGTTTAGGAGAAGGGAAGTGTTGAGCTGTGTCTGGTCATTTAGGATGAGATCTGGACTGTGAGCAAGATGTCTGTTAATTTCCAGGGCTTACAGCAAGTTGAGTTTATGGCCTTTGTTTGTTAAGTGAAGTACATGGGACACTTCGATTCCAATCCCATACAGACCACCATAATCATACTTAAAGTAATCAAAATATCCACGGGTGTATTGCCGGTCTACAGTGTCCAACAGGCACAATATTTCGGCTATCATACATGTCGCCATCATCACGTGAAATGACGGACTGAGCTCCTGTGAACGTGCCGGCACGGAGATCCGTACGCTATGGCTGCTCCGGGGGAACTGGGTTCGGTCGCGGCGGTGGCCGTTTTATATACCGTCCGCCCGCGGCGCGCTCCCTCCGCCGTCCGCGCCCCGCGCCATGGTCGCACGGTGCAACAGATTGCGACGGCGTCTGAGATGACGACGGTGTGATGGCTCTGTCCGCCGTGGTCGTCACAACAACACGTTTGCTCGATTTACTCTTGATTAACATACTTAAAGTATGTTTCGGTATAGGAGAAGTTAGTGCGAAGGTACAGCCCTCTGAGCTTCCATTATACTAGTCCCATCGGCGGGAACCGTTATCTGGCTAAGTGGACATCTGCATTGTGCTGATTGCCGCCCTTACTTCATTCAGCTGTACCCGGTCGTACATGTATGCGACGCTGCTCCTGCGTGAAATTATAGACCGGTCGCTATCGAGGCGATTACATTTCTGTTCCGCTGACCGGGCGGTGACCGACCATCCGACGGAGTGGAGTAGCGCAGCGCTTTGCCGTTAAACGGCCGTGGCATCGGGCCCGATCGCTGGCGCACCACACCGCATCACAGCGTGGCACTGTGCTGGCGAGCGGGCCACGCATCATAACACCGCCACGGGCCCGGCGCCAGCGCGCTTGTTGCTTGTTTCGCGCCTGCCTGCATTAATTGCTTCATCAATCACAAATGGAATCAACTGGCCCTGTTGATCGTTCCCCATTGTACGGATCATCAAAGCCAAAGCGCGGGCTCCCTCCAAATCAGATTAAACTGCGCATTTTCGTCCCCGCGGCTTCCTTTGATACATCGCTGTAATTTAATTCCGCCCAAATGTGCCGTTCGTTGTTTGAATTAATTCACTGAAGAGTGCGCGGGCGTGTATTTGTGTTTGTGTGTGTGTGTGTGTGTGTGTGTGTGTGTGTGTGTGTCTGAGTGAGTGATGCAGCGTCACCCGATACCCGTCCTGTTTGTGCTCGGAACTGCACTAACGAGCTTTGTCGACGTCGGTAAGGTATGTGCTAGGAGCAGCAAAGCTGCGGAATATTTGTTTACAGAATGCGCTATCTCTTGTTTACGCCGACAGGGGAAACACTGCGCTCATTCAGGTGCTGGCAAACAGATCTGTGCCATTTGCAGGCGGCTGCAGGTTAAAATAATGCCGCTCCGGCATCAGGTGTATTTGCGGAGACAGAAACACCAAATGAGTAATGCTGTTTCATTAACACAAGCAGCGCGCAATCTGCTGTCGAGGCAGGGGATTCCAGATATATCGTGATTTCCCCAGTTGACAACAGCCAACAGCGAGAAGGGTCGTCGTTATCAGTGAGGTTACCTCTCCAGGTGTACATAATATGCAGGAAACCAAAATGTGACTTTTAGCTTAGTTAGGAGAAATGAAAAAAGAATTCTCGATCAATAGCGATTCGTGCAGTGTAGTTGCTTTCTTGTTGGCGTTAAAGAGACATAACACATGTCGAGGAAAAACTTTCAAGTCAACCTACCCAACGAAATAATTCGATTCTTACCGGCTTTTAGTATGTTGTACTGTAGAGCAGCATTGACACATGTGTTTTATTCGTTCCCCATACGACCGTTAAGGGGGTGAAACAATCCACTGAAAAAAAACTATATTTCTCAATGAATTGATATGGTAACAGATATAAAAAAACTTCTAATAATGACGCTATGGTTTTTAATGTACGTTACAATGTTGCATCCGTATTTGTCGAAAAAGTCCATTTTTTTGGAAACTCTCTCTCCCACAGTAGTTTTTTTTCATTGCGAAAGTATTCAGTAACACCAATCATATATGATGAAGCGCTATTCCAATGACGAACTAGATCGAAACAAACTAGAAATATCTGTACGCATTTCCGATATGTTTACATTCCAATGAAAAACAGTTGTCATGCGGAATTGTTTAATACATCTTGCTACAGTAAATATCTTCTCAATGTATGTTCTACATATGTTGCTTCATATTTATTTCTTCTTTCAAACGACGGAGAGGCTCCGCCCCCGCCGCAGCCGCAGTGGTCCGCAACCCCACGACGACTACCGCAGTTCACTTCACCCCTCCGCCACCCCACACCGAACCCAGGGTTATTGTGCGGCCCCCCCCCCCCCCCAGGTAACGTCTCAAACCAGACGAATGTAACACCTATGTTTGCGTCGTAGAGTAATGGTGGTGTACGCGTACGTGGAAAACTTGTTTAGGCAGCAATCGCTGACATAGTGTAGCCGAGGCGGAATAAGGGGAACCAGCCCGCATTCACCCAGGCAGAAGGAAAACCGCCTAAAAACCATCCACAGAGTGGCCGGCTCACCGGATCTCGACACAGATCATCTGGGCGGATTCGTGCGAGGGGCCGACGCTCCTTGCCGCCCGGAAAGCAGTGCGTCAGACCGCACGGCCAACCAGGCGGGCCAACCTGAGCCATGGTGGCTTCAGTGAGAGAGCGCGCGAGATCATACTGGCGCATCTTGGCGCACCTTCCATCGATTTTGGCCCTTGCCGTATCATCTTTGCTGGGTTTTGTGTTCTCTCTGGGGCAATACGGTAGGGAGTGATGTGTGGGACACGAAGTTGTGTCTGAGTATTTAGCACCCTCGCGATTGCAACGAGCTGAAACCGGTAAACGTTTGGCTATGGGCGCCCGCGAATCCCTGTAGCCTTGATCGTTGCTACCGTCGAGTTTAGCGGGAAAGGAACGGCTCTCTTTGCGTCCAACCTGGTTACGAAGTGCATTGGTGAACTGCGGTGTACTAAATACGCCGAGATGTGTTGAACAACTTGTTAGCAGCTACGATCAGGTGGCCAGTATTATCCGGCGCCTACGAGGACTCTTGAGGCTAGTAGCGTCCTTGGTATTCATTTGAAATGATGTGTGAAGAATGTTTAGTAAGTACTGAAATATTGTTAATTTAGCCCGATGTGAGCTGACCAGAAATTCGGTTCATATACGTCTCTCAGTGACCCCTTTCGGCGCTGTGTGTGTCAATCTGGAGGTTTCTGTAAACGCCAAGCTGGTATTTCGGAATTTTTAATCTGGTAGTGGATATCGCTGTTTATTGTCATTGAATATTTGATGCCACTGACTGTAATTTCTGTTTGTTGTAAACGTTACGGCCCTTCCTGGAGCGGGTTATGTGATTTGGCCCATAACTAACCTAAAGGTACGTACGTTTGGGTCATGTGTATGCGCGCGTTTCTATTTGCACACTCTCTGATCATGTCGTGAGGAGCCACCCGTGTTATAGGCGTACATTTTAACCGGCCATCTGCGATTACATTGTCAATTAGTTCCTAAGAGGCCCCGGTACCTGTATATCTTCACTTATATAATCTAGTTTGAATTATTATGTAGCTTTTTATTTAAACTGACTTTGTTCAGTGTTTCTTGTTATTGCTAGGAAGGTTAACTTGTAATATTATGAGCAGAGAGCTCCTATAGTTTTAATAGTTGGCTTCCTTGAAAATAACCATTAATAGGCCCCTGAAGTATTGCTGTGTATGTTCATTCCTATCAAACTTATTGGCCTATTTTTTGTTTGGTATATGTTGACAGTTTAGTATCGGCAGCGGGTAACATGTTGCTGTTCTTTTTGTCCGGAGCAAGGACGCGTTTTCCTTTTGTATCGGCGGTTCTCCCGTCATCGCACGAGGCGTAGGATTGGCGGGTCAAACGAGCTTTCTCGGATCTCCCGTTCTAGTTTCAAGCTGAGACTGTCATTCTTTTGGAACCGCGCCGCGACGGGGGTGTGACCAGATTAGGGAGTAATTTATTCAGTTTTTCTATTGTTCTAAGGTCCTTGTGGGTGTGTGATGAAAGCCACTGAGCAAACTGAGAACTAAGTCTCTTGATTTCTTAAATTTGGGTTTAATTGTCATTATCATTTTCATAGTGTTTTAGGGGCCCGGTAGTTTGTAAAAGCCCTTAGTCTGATTTATGTGTAGCAGGCTTTTGGCCAATAAGCGAAGTACTACTGTTTGCTTCGTTATTGCACGTGGGTAGCTTTTGGGCATCTTGGCAGTATCTTGTCTACATGAGAGTAGAAAGACCAGTGGAGATGTATGCACTTTAATGCCTTTTATTTAACGTTTGTTGAACTTGTATTCAAGTCCTGTCGTAGGATTAGCCCACAACTGTGAAGCTAGTCGTACGAACAGAGCGCCACAGCAGGTTTGTTTAACCAGTTCACTGTTTGTAATCGGGCAAGCACTGTATTGAAAAGTTGACATATTCTTCGAGTACCAGAAGTAATTTTCTATGTAACGCAAAAGTGCCAGTGCACTGTAATTTTATTTTTTTAAACTTAACTATTTTTATGGATTTGGCAAGAATCTTGGTAACTGCTAGTTGGCTTATGACACAATCGTTATAAAATAAAAGTATTTGTTGGCGAATGATAAATGTCGCATCAAGATGGGCCATCCTTCGAAGTCTTTTCCGTAAATTAATTTCGATTCTTGGCTTGGTGGCAGCAGACCGTGGTTATGATCTGTTTAGCAGGAGGACTGAGAGATGACTAGCCTTTGACGACACTTGTCGTTCCTTTGAATTATTGAACTAATACACTTGTCATTCCTTTTGGTGTTTTCAGGGGGTCGTACGCATCATCGATTCCAGATGGTGCCCTTTCATTTCGCACCTTAAGAGGGAGCAGCTGCAGTATGAATTAAATGTTCGTGTCCTTCCAAAAGCAGGTAGCACCCCAGAAGTCGCAGCCAGATGCCATGCGGCGGTGGACAGTCCTCTTTGCCTTTCTTCGGTCACCACTGGCGAGGTAGGTACCACTCTTCCCTTTATTTAAGCTGCGTCGTATGATGTGCTACATAATAATGTCTGGAGGGCAGCCAATTCACCTACAAGCAGTCTTGTAGGATTGAGGCACACCTAGCACACTGAGAGAACCGTTGAATGGATTTCTTTCACACAGAACTTAAGGATTCTGAGAAGGTACTTAATCCGGTAAGGGACTTGCAGGTTAGGGCGGCATCTCTGATCTTTGAGGCTACGGGGTCGGAGAAGAAAGTTCCCCGTCGTTATCAGCTTCATGACGGTATGGGATCCTGTGCCCGAGGTCTTAGTAGTTTGCTCTCTGATCACTTCGCAAAATTGCCCCAACCAATTATATCTCACAGTTATATCTGAGCTGTTTATTAATGATTTGCATGAAGTGCAGCAAGTTCTGTGGTTTCTTGTCTGGTTAGAGTCTCATGCTGATGACCTGCACATACCGCACCACGTAATCTTTTCGTTGTATATTATCCATTAACAAAAGGGACACTGAATATCTTAGTCCCTGGAACCTCGGGACATCAGTAGTCCATATGACAGCTGAAGGCTCGAATTACAGACATAAAGTTGTCGGCGCGTGTGCGCGATGAGTTTGGGAAGAGGAACTATTGGCGGGTACAGGCATCTTACGAGACATTGGGCTGATATGTTGAATGAATAAGTATGGCTGTGGCAGCACTCGATATGTGGGTTACGGAATCTGATAGTATCTCCAATATTTGAGAGGCATGCCGCCAGAGAATTGGTCATTCATGGTGTTTGCGAACCGCCCGACTGACTAACTCTGATGAATTTCAGGAGTTGCTAGAGTCAATTGAGGCACTGGCCTTTTCTGACGATCAGCGTCAGGCAGACGGAAGTTTATCACCGACACCTTTTATTCCTGGAGTAATAAACCGCAATTCGAGTGATTGGTCATGTGGAAAGGATTGTTCCATTTGCTGTGCGAGTGATCACCTTTCGCGCAAGTGCCCTGTTGTGAGAAGACCCAGACATAACAGCTGACACTATCGGGGAGAGGAGGGGAGAGGTCTAATGAGAGGAGGTTACCATTTCATAATGGGCGTATTAGTACTGTGGAGAGGCCTGCCCTTCTTTATATTTCTGCCCTTGTTGGACAGGAACCAGTTCTCGCGTCTTTTGACTCTGGCAGTTTAGTCTCCTCACTTGATTACAAATGGTGAAAGACATCCTCTAGCTCTTGCCTGGAGGGAACTGACACTGACGGATCTCGAGCTTAGGTATTCGGCGTGTGAGACCTTAGCTGTTCTATTCGTCCTTGAAAAGTTCGAATTTTAACTTGAACACACAGAATTTGATTTAGAAACCGACAGTGTGATGTTAAGTTGGGTTCCAGCTAGATCAGGAGAGCTGGTTGGGTTGCAAGATGGGCTGACCGCATATGAGCTTTCCGTTTCAAGGTACGATATATTAAAGGCACCAGATCCAGGTAACACTTAGGTGCATGTTTGAACAGGAGGATCTGGAAGCTGAAGGTGAAGGTGGAAAGCCTCAGAGTATTGTGAGCAGAGTGTTAGTCGGAGAGCCGCAATTATTTGGAATACTTAAGGCCAAGTAGGATCGGGATCCATTGTGGGGAACCATTCGGGGCAATTGTTGTCCGAAGACTGTGTTCTGAAGTATTTGTTAAACGATGGGATTGTATGTAAACAAGTAGGTGAACTCAGTGAGCCTAGGATTTGTCTCCTTGGGACTTAGTTCACTCCATCTTACTTTATTTCCATAACTCTTTTGTGGGTGGTTACTTGGGCGCTTACAAAACCTTGGTGAAGGTACATGCTTTCCTCACGTGGACTTCGTTGTACAGAGATACTCGCCGTTTGTTTACTGAGTGCGAGTCTTGTCAAAGGAATAAATCTAACACTAACTCGCCCACAGGATTGGTGCAGTACGCGCATGAGCAGCATCCTACGGATAAACTCTTTTTTGTAGAGCTCCTCCCCTGTAGTAAGAGGGGCATTCCTTACATCTTAATGCTCTCTATTTGTTTGGCTGCTGTCCAGCTGAGACGTTACAGCTTCCATTACCATCCAGCACCTAAACCACTTATTTTCGCGATTTGGCCCCGACAAGACCCTTGCGAGCGATAACGCTCCAGCTTTTGTTTCCAGAACGTTTAGAGAGTTCTGTTTCTACAGATCCTTTAGGCATAGTACCACCACGTCTTATTATCCTCAGGAATCCGTTGCGGGGAGGGTCATCGTAATCTTAAGACGGTCTTAATCGTATATCACGCTAAGCCTCCTAGGAAATGGGGTGGCACACTCCCATAGCTCAACTTCGACTTCAACTCCACACATCATGAGGCATCCGAGACTGTTCCTTTCTAACCCCTGGAGCATTAATAAACTTTTATCCACATCGATCACTCCAGTTCTCTTCAAGAAGAATTGGCAGCAGACTTCGCAGAACATTGAATTAGCTCACTACTGTCATTCAAGGGGTGGACGAAACTTTTTGGGGTAAGGTGGGGGATAAAGGTTTTGTTAGAAACTTCGTGGGGTGAAAGTAGAGTGTTGATAAGTTTACCCCCACTCTGTGGGACGAAATTCTGTAATCAAGATTAATTAGCCAGTCAACGAGTTAGTTCATCTTAATCAGATGAAGCTTGTTAATTAATGTGACGTTACTGGGAAGGGGGGTGGGATAATTCGATCTTAGTGGGGGAGGTTGAGCCATGGCGGCTTCTGTGCTGTTGTGAACACTCCTATTGGCACCATTTGTGGGAGTGTTCCACCGATTCTGGCCCACGTGGTACAATACTTTTTTTGGGTTTTGTGTTCCCTGTGTAGCTGTCTGATAGAGAGTATCGTGGGGGACACAGAGTTGGACGGGTGTGTCTGAGTATCTGCCCTCCTGCTGATCGCAGTGAGTTGAAACCGTTTAATGTTGTGGTCGTGTGGTTCTAGGCTCTTCAGTCTTGAACCGGTGACCGCTACGGTCGCAGGTTCGAATCCTGCCTCGGGCATGGACGTGTATGATGTCCTTAGGTTAGTTAGGTTTAAGTAGTTTTAAGTTCAAGGGGACTGATGACCACAGATGTTAAGTCCCATACGGCTCAGAGCGATTTGAACCATTTTGAACCGTGTAAGGTTGTGCTATGTTTTCCTGTAGCGTTGAGCGTTGTTACAAGCAAGTTTAGCGGTCAAGGATCGCCTCTCGTTGCGTCCATCATGGTTACAAACAGCATCAGTCAGATATGGTGTGTTAAATAAGCCGAGATGTATTGGACTAAATGTTAGACCACAAAGGCAAAATAAAACTGCCTTCATACATAATTCCGAATGAACGTCAAGGAGGCAAATAGCTTCAGGACTCTGTGCGGGCATCGGATAATACTGCCTTGGATAATACTGATGCACGCTGTTTTGCATTTGTATACAAACTTTTCCTTAAGCCGTCAGAGCTGTTTAAGTTCAATGGTGGGGAAATGGACATTATAAATGGCGGCATGTGATTCTTAACAGCGTGTATGGTCACGGGACAGAAATTCATATTCTGTAAGTTGCACATATAGTAGCCTCTACGCTGGTAAGTTGTCCTTGTGATTTGGCGTATATTTCCTCCACCAGCGCGTTTAACAAATGCTAGATGTTCGCTGGTATAATACTTCTCCACACTGCAGCCCACATGCACTCAATGGGACTCAAGTTTTGGTCAGGCCAGTCTATTCGTCAAAGACCCTGTAACGACAGGGATCGATGCACGGGGAAGGAGTACAGTGTCACAATAACGTTTATCGTTGACGGTACCATGTTCAGAGATGAAGTCAGTATGCCGATGTAACATAATTTCTCTCACCACCATAACACAGGGACCCCAAACGAAAAGTTTCTCGATTGACCTGATCCCACCTCACGTCGTTTGAAGGTTCATCTATAATCATTATTCAGACTGAATGTGCTCTCGTGCGAGAAGAGCACGTGACCCCGCTCCATGTCGGGCTAATCCTTCTACACTTGGCACCAACACCGACGTACGAGTTTTAACGGGAAATGACGTTCGAAATGGCTCTGAGCACTGTGGGACTTAACATCCGTGGTCATCAGTCCCCTAGAACTTAGAACTACTTAAACATCACTAACCTAAGGACATCACACACATCCATGCCCCAGGCAGGATTCGAACCTCCGACCGTAGTAGTCACGCGGTTCCGAACTGAAGCGCCTAGAACTACTCGGCCACTGTGGGCGGCCGGGACATGGCGTACTTGTCGTTGGGCAAAGAGAGTACCCCTACGCAGTCGCCATGCTCCCAAGACTGATAAGTTAGTATGTTATGTGACTATGTCTGTGAACAATAATGCGTGGAGGTATTCATATCTGGGAAAATGTGAAATGAAGATCTATCAATAATGAACTTGGTGTCAATTAAATTTCAATTTTATTTCAACAAAGTTCACGTTAAGCAGTAGAGTTATGCAGTGAATTCGCCACCAGTTTCCAAATACTTAAGTAAATTGGAAATTAAAATGCTAAGAAATAAGTATTCACTTCCTAGTAAGATACCAAAGTTTCAGCAATGTGCACTCCAATGTGTACTGAGATTTCACGTTATTTATTTAATATGAGAGCCTTGGAAGTTCGTTTGTATATTTTTACCGCGATTTACGATGAGTGACCAGATAATTCATCATTTCTTTGGTTGAGACTGGATATAACCGAATTCAATAATTTTTTGTAGTGTCGTATGCGCGGAAATTAACCTAAACTGGACGCTGACAATAGGGGGAGGCAATGGCTACGCTTTGCTGTGAAAAGGAGGTAAGAAAGAAGCCGTTTCATGTTCGACCAGGACGGTGAGAACAGAGTGGAGGCCGCAGGTTTTGCACATCTTGTGGTGGACTCCACCTTGCCGATACATTTGACCTAATGTCGGATACTCTCCTGGTGCTAAAAATAATCAATGAAACTAACTAGACACTGGAACTCGGGGGTGGAAAGCGATATCATCTTCCAGTACGTAGAATGCACGGGGTTCACAAACGGCGGACGCCACCTGACGCTTCGAACTTATTCTCCTGCCAAAAGTCAGAGATGTGAATTCGATTAGTGGAGCCCTTGATCATAGGAGAAGTTGAAGAATCTTCTATGCGGAATATGAGCTGCAGGCGACTGGCAGGCAGGTTAGTGGACCCTGTAGTAGGTGCAGCGGTTCACTGCAGAGAGTGCATACAATCATGTCACGAGCCTTGTTGGAAACCAGCTTACACCATGTAAGGGACACTACCTTGCGGCCATCAAAAGGGGACTCATCATGCAAGAAGTAAGTTAGAGACTTCCCCGACAAGAGCGTCAGAGAAGATGCTCACTGATAGAATTTGCAAAGCGTCGACTTAGCCGCTAGGAGCGAATTAAATAGTTTCTCTGTAAGCAGAGTGACAATCCTTTGCTTCTCTCTCGAGTCGGAAGTGTACTAAAGTGCTTCACTACGCTGAAAAACTTTATAAATGTTAATGTTCCTGGCTTATGAGCAAATAGAAATTCTGACTAATATTCTGTGATGTACTGAAATAATTTCGGCTATAGAAGTTTGCAGACGGTATTTTACGTCCATTGCGTGGATAGAATTAGTAGGTATGCAACGTACGTCCTCTGCACAGCGACCAACGGCACCGACCAGATCGAAGCAACTCGGCTCAGCGCTGTAATCAGTCATCCAAGCACCACGTCTCGGCAAGTAGGGAAACAATATCAAAGTAAATATGTTGCGTCCGATTTGCTTGTTCTCTTAGCTCTTTATTGTTAGTACCAGTTAGGGTGCAGTTCTTCTGTTTCTCAGGGCTAAGTGGTATCAGCCAACTTAATGTGTTCGTCTAACACACAGGGGCACGATTTTGAAGAAACTCACAGACGTTCTTCTTATCTAAAAGCTAGACTAAGAATAGGATTTAACACTCTGTACTGACTTAATACGTTTTTACATTTTACGGTACCCAGTTGTGTTCGTTCTGGTAGGGTATGTATTCAACATCATCAGTCTCCTAATTGTTGCAGAATAGAACTTCATCACGTCTAGATACTTCATCTAATTTATTCTTCTTGTTGTAGGCCGTCAATGACAGGGCTGTTTTTAATTCATTTATAGGCGTGATCTATCCATTGCGGACACAATATTAGGCAACCAGTCATACATACGTATGTACATCATATTAATGGACTGAGATCCGCCTCGATTGCGAAAAAACACCTAGTGTTTACCTAGGTTTCGGTGTAGATAACTACACCTTCTTCAGAACAATAAACTCAAAAGTGTCTATAAAGACCTTTGTCAATAATTAAAAGCTCAGCATAGCTATATATTTATAAAAGAAAAAGATGACACATAAAAGTACATGTGAACAAAGTCAAAAGAATAACTTAACTTAATGGTGTACACTCCACCTCACATCAGCATGTGTTCGATGGGCCGTGTCCCGTCGCAAACTGCGGCAACCAAACGGTCGCTCGCTTACCAGCTAGACACGCTATCTATGCACATGCGCAAAAAAAAAGGAAGTTACTTAATGCGCATGCGCATAAAAATACGCGAAAGCCCGTATATTCCCAAACGTGGATCAACGTATAGGAACATAAAAATGGACTTAACCCGAGACGAGCTAAATACAAGATAAAACCTAAAGATCAGCACACAGGGTTACTGTATCTCGGAAGAGTAACATACATGATATTGCTGCTTATGACAAAAAAATAAAAAATAAATTTTTTATTAGAAGCTGTATGAATAGTCAGTAGTTAGTCAAATGAGGGGGGGGGGGTTGTGGGGACGTAGTCTAGTAGTCTAAAGACGTCGTGGAGATAAGGATATAGGGATAAAACGTGAGATGTTCATCGGCCTAAAACCACCTACATCGTAAAAAGAATAAAAAGATAAAAAGAAGATGAACAGCTTGGCCAACCGCGCTCGCCATATCATCAAAACTACGAGTGAAAAGAACGAAGTAACGGCGCAAAACCATCAAAATTTTTTTTATTTCTTAGTAGGAGTTGGTCATTGAGGATATTCTCTCTATCATGTTGCAGATGCTTAAAGATCTGCATTTCTTCTAAGATATCTAATTTTAAGCCCTTGACCTCAGCATGAAGTAGCTAAATGTTAACTGGAGGGCTCGGCGCATGAGCCGCTTGCACAAGATGTTCCGCATAAGTAGAGCCTTTAGTACCGTCACCGCTTCGCGTAGGAATATGCTCTTTATATCTGAGACCCAGATATCTTAGAAGAAATGCAGATCTTTAAGCATCTGCAACATGATAGAGACAATATCCTCAATGACCAACTCCTACTAAGAAATAAAAAAAATTTTGATGGTTTTGCGCCGTTACTTCGTTCTTTTCACTCGTAGTTTTGATGATATGGCGAGCGCGGTTGGCCAAGCTGTTCATCTTCTTTTTATCTTTTTATTCTTTTTACGATGTAGGTGGTTTTAGCCCGGTGAACATCTCACGTTTTATCCCTATATCCTTATCTCCACGACGTCTTTAGACTACGTCCCCTCAACCCCCCCCCCCCCCCCCCTCATTTGACTAACTACTGACTATTCATACAGCTTCTAATAAAAAATTTATTTTTTATTTTTTTGTCATAAGCAGCAATATCATGTATGTTACTCTTCCGAGATACAGTAACCCTGTGTGCTGATCTTTAGGTTTTATCTTGTATTTAGCTCGTCTCGGGTTAAGTCCATTTTTATTTTCCTATACGTTGATCCACGTTTGGGAATATACGGGCTTTCGCGTATTTTTATGCGCATGCGCATTAAGTAACTTCCTTTTTTTTTCGCATGTGCATAGATAGCGTGTCTAGCTGGTAAGCGAGCGACCGTTTGGTTGCCGCAGTTTGCGACGGGACACGGCCCATCGAACACATGCTGATGTGAGGTGGAGTGTACACCATTAAGTTAAGTTATTCTTTTGACTTTGTTCACATGTACTTTTATGTGTCATCTTTTTCTTTTATAAATATATAGCTATGCTGAGCTTTTAATTATTGACAAAGGTCTTTATAGACACTTTTGAGTTTATTGTTCTGAAGAAGGTGTAGTTATCTACACCGAAACCTAGGTAAACACTAGGTGTTTTTTCGCAATCGAGGCGGATCTCAGTCCATTAATATATTAACAAACGATTGCTGACGCGCTGCAATGTTGAAGATTCTTAAGTATGTACATCAGCAACCGGGGTTTTACAACCTAGTTATAAAATTCAGCAGTACCTTTTCCCTGCCTGCATTTCACTTCTGGCTGCTTTGTCTCTTTACAGTCTCTCAGTGCTCTGACGTCCCTATTATTTTGTCGGTCTGCTGTTACTGTTTACTGGCTACAGGGTCTCCATAAGAAAGTCAGGTGTTGATAAGTCCTCCGACCCTTGCAGATTTATGTTTCCCCAGTTTCCTCAGTTTGCTTAAGGATAATCCCAAGATGTGTCCTTCGTAATGCACATGTTCTCTGCTTACATCCTTGTCTATTTACAGCCTATGAAGTGTCTCTTCATGTTGTTGACAAAGGCGCTTCAAATCATAAGCTCCCTTCCATCGCAGTTTGGCTCCGGTTGCATTTAAAAAAAATTGAGTTCAGCTTAAGATAATGAACAGAAAGACTACAACTGTGACAGCTATCAGAGATGAAAATGACTCTTAGTACATCAAAACTAGTGAAAAAATCAGTGAAGTATACTCTTTTCAATAAAATATCTATCATTGAAGACATTAAAAATATGGCTTTGTTTGAGTTACAGCGGAAAAGATAGGTTAAATTACAGAATAGGTTATTTACATAGAAACGGTAAAACTTTGAAAAAGATTGTTTGGAAGTGAAATTTGATGAAAGTGAGAGAGAAGTATGGTAGAAATATAGAGCTAGACGAAATCGGAAAGCAATTTATTTTAAATTTGCCTACAGCTAACCTCGACACAAAGCACTGTTCCTTCAATTTCGCTACCATCTGCATTTGAGATTCACAGGAAATACTTCAGCTGTTACTTATTTTTCATTTAAATAAATTATGGGAAGAAGATTTTGAACCAAACGGAAGTAAAACGTGGATAACAATAGACTTCCGAAGGTGATATGTGTGAAATGGTGGTTATTGAAATTTGATTCTCTTAGAAGGTATTACATATGTATTACATATTTCTTGTCGATACCGACAGCACTGTAGATGCATCAAAATTTCGGATTGGGAATGGCGAGGTAGAATATCGGCCATGCCCTTTCAAAGAAATACATCACAAATTAGGATGACCAAATGAGATTTTCACCTTCCGTCATATCGTGTCTTACTACCATGTCACCTTTTTTATTTCATTTTTCCATTCATTTTATGAAGGAACATGTCCACCGCTTCAATGCTACTTTTCATTCCCACGAAAAATTACTCAAGCTTGTAGCTTGTAATGAAAATTTCGTCACACAAGTATTTTTGCAATGATTAATGGAACTAAAAACTCTTAGTTGGATGAGATGAGCCGCTTCATGAATAACAAAGAGTTTCTTGATGGAAGCGGAAGAAAAACTCATCTTCAAAACATAAACTACTGAAACGTTTGTTGATAAAAATAAATGAAATCCTTCTTCAAAAACTAATAAACAAGTTTCTTGTGAAAAATAGGTTAACATCCTGGAATAAATAAGAATTTCCTCTTGAAAACACTCAAAGGCTGTTCATAAGAAAGCAATAAATCTTTTATGAAACAAACAGTAAGACCCTTCTCGGGGAACCATGAAATTACGCGCATAAGACACAGAGCCTTCATTCCTGAGAGACATGTTAGAAACATAGCACAAGTTTCTGTGGTAACCCATTTCTTTTACGAACCAGTTTGGTGGACCTTTAAATGTCTCTAGAACGTGTTAGGTCTGCTGTTGAAGTCAAACGTAACAGACGAACTAATTGACAAACAACAGAGAACACCCACATAGAACTTTTCAGTCATAAAGAAGTGGTTTTTTTTCCTGGTTGTAGAACATTTTCTAATGGTATTGTTGACAGTAACATGTGAGTGAAATAGGTCAGTCTTCTACAGAGCCGTGACCACGTTTTGTTTTAGCCTTTCATGTCACGAATTTGTCATGCTAATTGTCGACATCGTTTCATTGTCTTCTGAATACTGTCACGGGTCTCAGGTTTTGATAATATAAGATGTGTCCTGGCTGCCAACTGCTATTAATGTAAGAGATGTTATGACTGTTAAATGTTAATAATATAAGAAGTCGCTATTAAAAGAAAGAAAACGGATTAAGTGGTACTGTCAACTCGACATTCATGTGTGCGCGACCGAGGCGTGGAGCAAACACAACAGAGTCAACAATGCGCGTACAGCCAAGGTCACTGCGCTAGAACAGTAGTCCTGTGTGTAAAAGTGGCCAGCTGTCCGAGGCAAAGCACCAAAGTAATAATAAACCGAGGAGGCTCGTATCCAACTTGTATGGAAACTCTTCGTCGGTTCAGTTCTGTAAAGATTTTAGTCACTAGTAGGACCTTTAGATGCAGCCAGGTAAGGCAACGCTATTGTGGGTAGTCTGGCCACAACTGTGGGTTCATTGAGACTTTGACTAGCACCGTTGATTGCTGAGTTGCTGTCACACTTCCGTATGAGCCAGCTACACAACGGTTAGGATTCACGATATTCACTTTTATGGAACGATACGATAAGAGCCGCGTGGTATTAGTCGAGCGGTCTAGGGCTGTGCAGTCATGGACAGTGCGGCTGGTCCCGGCAGAGGTTCGAGTCCTCCCTTGGGCATGGGTGTTTGGTTCGTCCTTAGGATAATTTAGGTTAAGTAGTGTGTAAGCTCAGGGACTGATGAAGAAAAATGTTCAAATGTGTGTGAAATCTTATGGGACTTAACTGTTAAGATCAACAGTCCCTCAGGCTACACACTACGTAACCTAAATTATCCTAAGGCCACACGCACACACCCATGACCGAGGGAGGACTCGAACCTTTACCGGGACCAGCCGCACACTCCATTACTGAAGCGCCCCAGAACGTTCGGCTAGTCCCGCGTGGCAGGCGCTGATGACCTTAGCAGTTAAGTCCCATAAGATTTCACACATTTTTTTTTTGACACGATAAGCTCGCTGATTCGAAAAAAGTATGTGGGGCTACAGATGGCAAAATGAATTGGCGAAACTGGTTTCGTTCGAAATTCTATTAAATATCTTAAAGTGCATGACTATTGGTAAATTTTATTGCAGGAAAAATATGCAAGAATTGTCTTACAACTGTATGTCTTCCCTCGGAAGTAGCAGTAGGCGGAAAAAGTCATAGATGTTTGAACATATTGATGTATGTAACGTTGGTGGCTATAGAAAGGTAGATGTTAATGGATAGAACGATAAGGGAGATTTTAAACTACACTGAAGGGAAAAAATCACAACACCAAAAAACAATTAATGTAGAGTAATGCAATTTCGGCAATTAATTTGTCTAGGTAATATATTTAAGAGGTTCACTTTGCAAGATCACAGGTTAATTAAACAAGATGTAAGTCACTGCAAATGTCAAATGCTGGTGTGTTAACAACTGTTGTAACCGCCGGAATGTGGAACGGAAGCACGCAAACATGCATGCATAGTGTTGTACAGGTGCCGGACGTCAGTTTGAGAGGTGGAGTTCCATACCTGGTGCACTTGGTCTGTCAGTACAGAATGTCGTTGGAATTTTCATCCGAAGACGTTCCATATGGGGTCGACTGAAACAGGTGTAAAGGTCGAGTTGGTCAAGGCAGCATGTGTACATTCTGCAGAGTATGTTGGCTTAGAACAGCGGCATATGGGCGAGTGTTATCCTGCTGGAAAACAGCCATTGTAATGCTGTTTACGAATGGCAGTACAACAAGTCTAATCACCAGATTGGTGCACAAGTTTGCAGCCAGGGTGAGTGGATTAACCACGAAAGAACTCCTACTGTCATACAAAATCGCACGCCAGGTGATACCTTGAGGTTCAGATCCAGTGTATCTAGCACGCGACAAGTTAGCTGCAGGTCTAGCAAGCAGGCAGGTTAGCTGCAGGCTTTCAGTTGGCCTCGTTCTAACTAACACTCGGGCATCACTGACACTGATCCAAAACCAACTTAATCAGAAAACACAACGGACGCCTAACCTGTCCTCGACTGAGCCCTCCCTTGACACTTCTGAAGTTGTTTATGCCGGTGGGGTCCGTGCAATGAAGGCTACCGGCTGACTTGCTCAAAGCTGTCCATAAAGTAACCGATATTTAAAACTTCGCTGTATCACTGTGTTGCCAGCAGCTTCTCAGATTGCTGCGGCATATGCAGTAGAATAACCTTCGTAGACTTCACAAAGGCATATGACTCCCTCGACAAATTTGTTAGAATCCCGAAGAACGGAGGACTACTCATAACTGAAATTCTGACAGACACAGAAACAAGGGTGAGATTCAGAGGAACACTGTCAGAAGAATTTGAGATGAACTCTATTGTTAAAGAGGGAGATGGATTGTCACCAATTCAATATAGCACTGGACGAAGTGATCAGGCAGTGGAGAGAAATAAACGAGGAAATGGAAATACCAAATACCCATGTGGGGAACAAAATGGATAACCAGTCTCAAGTGGACTGCCAAGCCTTTGCAGACGACATAGCAATATTGAGACGGAAGAAGACGCAAAGACACAACTCGACAACTTAAGTAATGTAGCAAGAAAGGTGGGACTGAGGATCTTGTATAACAAGACAAAGACATTAAATACCACTGCAGATTGGGAAACACCATAAGGCACTGTACAAATGGTGTATAAATTTAAATACCTGAGAGAATTTATAACAAGAAGGAACAGGAGTAAGGAGGGAATAAGAGAGAGGATAAAGAAGATGAGGTAAGCCTTCTGCATGACGAGAGAGGTATATAATAAAAATGATATATCCACAAAGGCAAAGATAAGCCACTACAAGACAACGGTGAGGAATGCAGTTCTATATGCTTCTGAGGCGATGACACTAGGAAGAAATTGGGCAAAACAACTAGAGAAAGAAGAGAGAATAATACTGAAGAAAATAGTAGGTCCCAAATGAGGTGGAGAAGGGTGGATGTGAAGACCTAGGGAGGAACTATACTGGAACATGAGAACAATATCCGGGGAATCAAACTCGAAAGGGCAAGATTTGCTAGATATGTAGTTAAGATGAGTATGGATAGAATGACGAAGAGAGTGTGGGGAACAACAAGGAGGACGAGGGGCAAGACAAGAACAAGGTGGGTTGTTGAACTTCAGAAGGGCTGGTTGGAATTGGGGATCAAGGCCGAAGGAAAGGAAAATTGGAGGAATAAATATATACCGGCCAATATGCTGGAGATCAATGACAGAGAAGAATACAGGGAAAGATTCAGAGTGTCACCAGTGGAGCCTACAAGAAAAACGGACACTGAAGATTATCAGAAGAAGAGCGGGAGAGAAAAAGAGAAAGAATGGAGAGGTTCTAGAAGAAGAAGAGGAATATGCAGTCCACAAAGGGGTTACCCGTGGTCCTACAGAGGGCATAACGCAAGAAGAAGAAGTAGAATGTGCCAGAGCCATACACCGTACCTGCTGGCCTTCCGTTTTGATAGACCCACGTGGTCATTCGGAGCCCGGTCTTCTTACGACCGAACATACCCATGACTGCCGCTGCCATCAAACAAGAATAGGGTCTACATTCCAGCCACACTTTACACAACGCAGAAGGAACATCCAGCTTCTCGTAGCCCTGTTACACGACCCAATGAGATGATGATAATGGTGCTATTGTCGTCTTAAGGGCTTTGTTGTCTACTATCAAGTAACTAACGCTTAATACCGTTACAGCGTGTATTTACGTCAAACGTGATTTGCATCCTCGCAGTGGCCCTACTGATGCTACAGGTGCCAAATTTGAACCGACATCATTCAGATGTAGAAAGAAGAATAAAACTTCCGTTTATGTCGCTGAACTCCTTCTAGGTGCTGAAATTTCATTTCATGGCAATGAAGTTTCGTGTAGGATGAATACGCTCGTATCAGCACCAAGATTACTTTGTGCAGTGGACTATATTAAAATATTTCTTACTACGATAGGAATTCCCGCAGCCGTCCGCATAATTTGGTGCGCCTTGTGGCCTGCTACCAACGTTCCGAAGACTACGGCTCTTCATTTGTCAGCTGCGCTCTTCCCCTCGGTGAGTTGGAGCGCTGGGCCACAGCGGTCGTTGCACAGTGCAGCGAGGCCCGGAACGACGCGGGACTAATTTCGCGCGGAGCGCCAGCGAGGCGGAGGGCGCCCTCGACACGGCCGTTGACGGCCCCGCGGTGCGGATATTTCACGGGCGGCGACAGGCTGCGGCCGGCCAATCAGCGCCGCCGTGACGCATGACTCCCGCAAGGGTGGAGCAGCAGGGCGAGTGTGGGGAGAGGGGAGCGGTGCACGGGGAGGAGCCGCGACAGCACAACGGCGGCCTCCTCGTAAAGCCTACCTGCGCCCGCAGCACTTGCTCCAGTCTGCTCCTACTTTTTTATTTTTTTTCGGATTTTGTGAAGTTTTCCTTTCGTATTTAGCTGCTCACAGATATAAAAACAAAAAGATGCTGGAAAAGGGACATTAGGTACAAAATTAATTGCTAGATTTAATGTAATCAGTTTGCCTCACTGCCTGAATTGTTAGGAACAGGCGATCATTATGTTTCGTAACGTTCACTAATATGTAACTCCTACTGTGTAGCTGTTACCACATCTCCGAAAACGGATGACAGTAAACGCTGTCGACAGGTTGAGTTGCAGTCAGAATGCTTAGCTATGTCATACAGTTTTGGAAACAGAGCATGTATGGCCACACTCACACTAAAATAAACAACATTTCAGTAGAAATAAATACAGTAGGCATATAGATATAGAGTATGTTACACAACAAAATATTTATCTCTAAAATATTAAACTACAATATAATCGCTAGAATTATAGGCATGAGGTCAGAGCATGTTACTGAACTATAAGATTAACATTTCATTTTAACTGGTTGGAGATTAACTTGTGTGGAAACTTTGCTAACCATTAAACTAATTTAATACAATATAATAGTTGCAAGGAAAACCAGGAATATTTATCTTTATTGGGTGTGCGAAATTCATATGGAGGTTTTGTGTACTGTAGTGCATGTTTGGGTGCAGAGGATTTTGGTCTGGGCTTGCGCAGATTGGAGTTTATTTTATAAAAGCATTTATTAACACCATAACTATTTTTATAGAAACAGAATGGTATCACTTGAACGTTACATGAGTGATAATAATAATGTTGAATTCGGTTGGTAACTGTGTGTACCTCGACCGTGCTATTGACAGTAATTTGGATAAACGGCACCTTCGTTCACAATGATTGAAATCTTTTATTTTACAGATCGAGTTCCATCACTATGTGGCCATATTCAGTGCAGGTTATTCGACCCCAGCAGGCCATATCATAGCAGCACAGCATATTCTGTATATTGTAAAATGTAATATCTAAACTTTCATGGTTCGAAATATCACAATTAATAAAATTTGTAGAACATCCACTGTGATGATTAATTCCAACAGACATCAGTAGTCGACCAAAGCCGTTTGTGGTGCAATTTTTTAGTTCAGGTTGCCGACATTAGGGACAGGTATGCACTCAGGGTCAAACCTATTTTTCTCTTTTGATTGACAGGTACTTAACATATTGTTCTCCTTTGATTGACAAGTACGTAACATATTGTTCTGCTTAATAGAATCCTTACTTTTTATTGACAGGTCCTTTACTTGTTGTTCCCCCATCCTCTCCTACTCCCCTCTCCCCACAGGAAACCTCCAACCCACCCCCTCCCCATTGCTGCTGCTAATACACTTTCAGGTCTGACTTATTGGAATAGCCCCTCTCACTCTTATCAGTATGATTGACTACTTAATTAAATTGATCAATTAATTACCATCTCCCACTCTGGTAAACGCCCCTCCACTCCCACCCACCTCCTGCAAACTGGCAGAAAAGACTCAGTTGATAGGTCATTTGCAGGGAATTCGATTTCAGTGTATGGAATATCGTTTAAACAATTTAGAGAACATATAGAACATTGTTTAGTTTTTTATTGCAGGGTGCGGAACATAGTTTATTTGTTTAGGCAAAGAATATTTCTGGAAATAGATTGCTGTGTATGGAATATTGTTTAGACAATGTGTGGAATATTGTTTATTTAAACAATTTATAAGATTCGAGACAGGGCAGTGTATGAAATATAGTTTATTTATTCATTCAAAGAAATAATTCACCCCATCCCCACCCCCATCACCCCCCCTATCCTCTCCCCCTCCCCTCCTTTGCCTGGAAATTGGCGGCTCTGTGGTGGAGAGGAAGTATCTCACGAAGGGATATTCAAGGGTATATTGCGTCTTCACAGAAAAATCTTTTTGTCAGAGATACGATTTCCCTTGCACATCATTCTCTGCCATTTGGACAGGTGTAGGTCCTGTGAGAAGTAACTACATCGATTGCGTTCCTTTTTTATTCTGATTACAAGGAATACTGTCATGAAACTCACATCACAAGCAATTACACAGTTAAAAATGTTTCGCCCACGAAGCATGCACCGCCCACCGCCGGCCATCCTCTGTCCACTGGACCACACAGGACTCTACCTTGTGATCCTAACTTGTCATATGAGCTGCGCCCAGCTGTGCACACATTTACCTACCCAGAGTGGCTGACACATCGCTGTGAAATGGCGTCACATAGCCATGTAAATAACCGCCAAGTTCCCCTCTTAACGTGCTATAGATACCTGTCGTAATGGTCCCCAGAATAATACAGGGGGCATTCTCACTAGCGATCCTTACGGGACAGCCCATCAATTACTTATCAGTTAAATCTTAGAATTCATTAAGTGCCACAGAAATAATTAACGGTCTCTTTTGTAGGAGCTTTCATGATGTCTCAGCTAGTCTGCATGGAAATTCTTGTCGTAACAGGAACTGTTTACGAAAATATTCTCAAATATCACCGAATTAATTGCTCTTTATGTTCCTAATGCCACAGTCAGTCTGTCACTGAATTTACCTGTCAAACGGTTGCTGCCAGTGTGGGAGCACCATCCGCTGTTCTTTTCTGCAGACGAGACTTTCAGTGGCAAAACTATTTTGTACTGATCGCCATACAGCACTGACAGTTAAACACCGCAAAAGTCGTCAAATACATCCCTTGTAATCACAGTGCCACAGTGCAGTACCGACGGATGAAACAGCCGCTGTATACATGGCCTATGACCACAGCTGCAGTAGAACATGTTAACCAGAGAGAGAGAGTCCAGCCAGCTCGGACGACCCCACATCCTGGGAGAACGCTATCAATACTCCAAGTGCAAACACTCATCGTATTGAATCTTCTCAAATTTCTACAGAGTATAGAGGCAGCACCTGGGTAATAGTTCGCTATTCATCCGCCCAGGGGATCCGCGAGCCCATTTGTCATGAGCTGAAAGCTTTCTTGGACTCTCTGAACTGGTGTATAATGGATGGACGAGCCCCTATCATAGCAAAGGTGTCGGCTGCGATGCTGTTTCCAGCCCCAACGTGCTTGCTTGATGCTACACTTTCTATGGCCATCTCAGGACTCACAAGAATATTCGGAAACAGGAACATATTTATCAGTGTAAATAAAGTTGAATATTGCGATTGCTGCTGCAGTCTGAGACCGAGCAGTGTACTGGAAATGCCTCCTCTTTACTACAGTAGTTCTGGAATGAATCTCAGTATCTATAGCACACATAATTTTCCACGTAATTTGTTTTCATTCCCCTTCCATCTATCAATGTGCTGGATCGATACCTCCCTCATGACAGGACATGCACTAGTGACCGCCAGACACTTGCACATGTACTGCGGAGATAGTTGTATAAAGGCTGAGTCGGTTCCCTTCAGCACAAAGATGTCACCATTATGGGCCCCAACTTGCTTTGTTGCTTCCTTTCTACCCGAATCTCCAGACTCTGAAATTACAAGAACTTACGTAATTTCACATGGTTTGTCAGAATATCATAGTTTTTTTTGCGATACTTTCAGACATGAAGCACAAAGCAGTATGCTACCAATCGCTTGTTCAACATAATTCTGAAGATACAGACTGGAAATTACTTCACGAGAAACACCTAGTGCAAATTCATGGTGTAACAGTCTTTTATTTAAGGGGACCCAGAACGTCCTATACCTCCAATGTTAAAAGTAAGGGTAATTATGAACTATTAACACCAGAATGATGAAACTTTTGCAGTATAATATTACATATGCTTAATACCATGTACCATATGGATTGTAATTTATTGGTGTTTTTTGGAAAGATATTAATTATTTTGTTACTGAAGGTAATTGACACATTTTTTGGCATTGTATCTTTGAAATAAAATCTGTTATCAATTATGTACTACAAAAAGGTTATGATACGAGGTGTATATTGGCACTGTTTACATTCCTAGAAAATTATGTTTAATAGTTTAGCAGAAAATGTTCCTTATATGGCAAAAAAGTGAACTTGTGGTAAACGAGTTTCGAAGTTTGACTAACATTTTAGTGGAGTCCAGCACTGTAAGAGGGGTTTTCACAGTCGCTTGACATCTCCGCATCTATCCTTCTTTTCACACCTTTTATTCTTTGTCTGGCTTGCCTCTCACACTCGTTTTCTTTTCTTTCAGCATCCCGTTTCCTCTCATTGTCTATCGACATCATTGCACTCACCATGTATTTTTCAGGCATCACATCCAACTTCTGCAGTACATTGCACTTTATAATGTTACCTTAGTTGTACGTAGCAGTGGCATCATATACTACAAAATGAAAAGTATGAATTTCCACAAACACATTTTTTCGCTTTCTGGTCTAAATTACATTATTCACACTCTCATTTTGATTTTGTGTACGACCATGGAGACATTTCTTCAAAAGTTCAGTTACAGAAAGATCTCTGATAATTGGTTTTATAGCCTTCATTACAGTTTCTGGTAGACTGTGATGATGCTTGTATACACGTTCAGATCCCTGATATTTGTTCTACTTGCACCAGGAATTGGGTCCCTGTGGGCATAGTACATGTAGTAGTTCCTCATCAGTCGATAAGGTGTGGTAGTAAAGTGCCATTAAAGCCTTTTCCATTGCATCAACACTGTGAGTATTTTGTCTTATTGCCAGTCCATAGTCTCTCTGCAGTATGTTGATTACCTCGTCTGTCAATCCTTTAGCTCCACCCAAAGATTTTCCATCACTGAGTTCTTCGCCTTTTATTGTGACCTTCAGTCGTCGCAGCCTTGTTCCCATACGTTTCTGAACGTGACCTATGCACTCCTGTTTAATAATGGTAACATCATTTCCATAAGGTTTCAGCTCAGATACAGCAGCAAAAGACTTCGAATCACCATCATCCAGGAACTGTAGGTACCTGACCTTGTACCACAGAACAGAGCGACTGAAAATGTCTTTCACACCGGAAACTTCTATGGCCCCAGTAGACCCACTGTAATTCCTTTGACAGTTTTCTGCATGTTCATCCTTCACTCTTTTAGGACCCCTACAGAGCTTGTATTTCATTACTACATCTATAACTTTTGTAGTATCAGCACTTGTCGTTTTTATCCCATTATGTGAAGTGTGCCCGCGCTTCTGCCACGTACCATCTTGTGCGACTGTCAGGTCCCGAGGTTTCTGAAGATCTGTAATTTCTTCATTCACCGCCACAGCCTCCTCCACTGCTTCTTTCATGGATTCTTGGGCAATATCCTCAACATAGGATCCAACAACCGAGTTATATTTTGAGAATTTCGTTGGTGATGGTGGTAGATTCATTACACCAAGAAACATTTGTCCAGCAGAGTATCCCTTACCGATTGACCTAGGAGCATAAACGCATCTAATATTTACACCATAGTACTTGCTTTTCTCACTATCAGTTTCACCTTGGCCTATTTCGACATTATCTTCGTTCCAAAATGAAACACTGTAATGAGAACTAGTACAGTGGAGACAAATTTCTGCTGCAAGTCCTATGTGTTGCTTGAAATTACTGACATACTCAAATTGCAACATTCTTTATACAGTACTAAACTTTCAATCACCTTTGAGAGCAATTAAATGTTAATTATTTCGTTCACATTATCCTCACTGCACTTCTTCAATAAACTGCAGTATTTTTCAGTTGATCCATGCACATTCTTGCCTATGCTAGAGACAGGAGTAGGTTTCACTTCGTGAATAGCATCACTATTTTAAGAATCATTTCCCAAGGTCGGAGAAATTGTCACAGTTCCACTAGTGTACCTCAGAGGAGGCTTCTTCCTCTTGTAAACTCTGTTGCTAAATCAAGGCATATTTGATAAGTTCCTGTTACGCAATAGAAATACAACACAAATCGTGCAATAACCACAAAATGCTCAATGTAAACAACAGTATCCAAAGACTACAATACGCAGACAAAACAATTGCCTATCAAATCGTGTTGCCAACATAATATAAAATCTGTGGAAAGCCCGGAAGTTTTGAAAAACGATGTTTTCAATTAACATGTATCCATGGAAATTCAATGTCGCGACAAGCCCTTTACAGCACATTATTGAAAATAATATTTTCAATACTTGGCGTTGAGCTACAGGTAAGATTAATATGTCATTTTAAACAGGAAGATCTGTAGTATTTTATTTCACAGTAAACTGAAATTCCAAAATTTCATAATTTTTGGGTTCCGGGTTCCCTCAAAGTCATCCAGTGTGTGAGGTGTTTTGTGTTAGCTGCAGTAACAACATGATTTACACTGTGCAACAGATAGTTTTCTGTGAGATGCAATGGACCAGAAGGTGTTAATATCAGTTTAGAACCTGCCACGGAACGCAAAGTCGTGGCAGAAAAACGAAATATATGGCAGTCTACAAAGCATGTTACTTCAGATAATGCAATGTTTCAAACAATGAGACAGGGTCACAGGGAGCGTCTTGCGACTTATTGTATAGTTTGTGTGAAACGGTCATCCTCCTACTATACGGGGGATGAAACTTTACACAGGTCTGTGCAATGGATCAATACTTGTATGTTTAATAGGATCGTCACATGTGCTCGATGCTGGCACACAGGCGGTATTTGTTTTAGATGTATGGGAGGAGAGAAATGCAGTAAAAATCATGTGGAATTTTCTACTGGATGAAGTTAGTGCCGCTTTTATAGTTCGTAATTTTTCTCTGTTTGTTGGTACAGAAGAACAACGATAGCATGTTGGGATGATACTCATGAATGTGACCAGAGGGCCATGGAACAGCATCGGACTGCAGTATCTGCATGAAGTTTGGGGATGCACCACAAGGCAGTAGCAAAATCCCTGTCCTTGTCCCAGTACCCGTACTGTCATTTTGCATCAGTAGGCTTCGTTTGGCCCTGACATTATACATTCTAAGCTGTTGGTGGAGCTACGGCAACTTGTTCCCAATTCTACCGAATGTTGAAAACGTGGTCCTGCCGCGTTAACTCAGGTCACATTTTTCCTACACAGGTTTGCAGAAGGTGGTGGATACAGCTCTCTATGACTTCTGTTGATTTCCGACTTAAATTGGATCGATCACATGCACAAAGCTGCAGAAATGGCAGCAGTTGCAACAGGCATAGGGACTATCTAAAGTTTTACTGTAGCAGATAGGTTCAAATAAGGTGACTCGCTTCGAGGTGTGAGATTGCCAGAAATATGATTCAGTAGTGGCTGTAATCAATAAAGGACTTCTCCATCAGATACAGTCCAGGTATGTGGTTGAATGAAAAGACTGATTGCAAATCATAGACATCATTTCTACCGGGAAGCGTAGCACTAGGGACCTCGAAAGCTAGTGTACATTTCTTACGACCTCAATCAGCACAACATGTACTGTTCGTGATCCTTTTCAACCAACCATCGCCTGTAACGCAGACGAAGTATCACCGAACGTCTGACATGGCATCAAAACAGAATGCATTACAAATACTGGAGAAATATCTATCAGCAGCATGAGGGAATTGGAAATATCGGATTCATACCACGTTCCTTAGTCGAATCACTTACTAAATTCGGTAATTCTATTATGCAGTTGCTCAATCGGCGGCGTGTAACCACACTGTTGGTCTGATAATATACACCCTGGCGATCACAATCTGTATTCAGTGTCATGGTATTTGTCTGGAAAAGCCACTCCACAGGAAGGTAATGCCATCTCGTTTTATAAAGCCAGTATAGCTTTTAACATGGATACTTGTATGCACCTATAGAGCAAAGATCGCTTGTGACAGTAATATGGTCGTGTTTTTTAACATCTGGCGGTTTGTAAGACGATTACACCTATCGTACTAAGATACAGTAGTACGACTCAAAAGAAAAACTTATGAGACATATCCGTCCATCACTGATTTTCGTTCAGTATTATTCCATATCGCCAGCATCAGTTATTGTCCAACTATTATACTTAGTAGTAGGGGATGCATATTAGGTTCGCCTTGAGCATAAGGCATGTACTTGTACAAAGGAAATGACTATGTCCAGTTGTAAGGAAGGTATGGATTTGACGTGGAATACTGTGACAGCAGATGCAAGAGTATGTCAGGTCATAGGAATGGCACAGATATATCTATTTCCAGAGCCACAGCCGTCAGCAGGGTGTATTTCCGATACATCACTCACTGTCGAAAGTCATTCAAGTGAGACCGTGATCGTAGCATTTAACTATAAGTATAGCGATCAAATATAAACTCATATGTTGCCGTTTCCATAGGACTATTCTGTCTATGAGTTGCTTGGCTCGGCAGCAGTAGTAGCCTGTGGCGGAAGTTATTCACGTTTCCCGCAGACAGCACGAGCCGCCCAAATGGATAGGCCTGTTGGGATGCAGAATTGTAGTTAGCTTAATCATCTCGTCCTCTAGGCGGCCGACTAGCAGCTAACACTTAGTATGTTACGGATAGCTTTTGTAACCACGTGGAAATTTTAGAATATCAAATATAGACATGTGTTTGCACTGGACCATTATTCCCTCCCATGTAAATTGTCTGGTGACTGCTTCTTCACATATCCTGTCTTTATTTAGTTGAGAGAACATCGATTATGGTGTGTGTTGGATGCATCTGTCATGTAAAAGACGTGTGGGGAACACGTTTGCGTTTTTTTGTAAATTTTAAGGATGATTTGGAATCTCACTGACATTGGTAATGGCTAGTGGAATTATCAGTTTCGTCTATTTTTTCTTGTTTTCACATGAAGCTTTTTGCAGATGGGATAAGTTGCAAGTTACTCAGTGGTTTACAGCACGCTCCACTTCGCTAAAGTTTGGGGTTTGTAGACTACAACAGTTTTTGGCTTCTCTGCCATATATGTCATCACTGTGTGTTGGTTGGATTTACATGGATCGAAAATCCCAAAAGGTTTCATGTAAGTGGTGAAATCAATAAACTGAAAAGGCGCTAGGGCTTTTTCCAATTGTAATTACATCCATTATTCACTGACAAATACATACTGGCAGGAGGCTTTTTTACAATGCGAAAATGACACCCAGCTGGTTAAAATGTGGACGTATTACAATTTTTTTTAAACACCTATAGTTGATAATCTAAAATGCTCTGCTGCTGCTTGAACGTAAATTTTTTAAACAGCTGCAAAATATGGCAATGCAAGTGTTCAGCTGGACCTGCTGTAGGGTACAAGCAGAACAGGCAATATGGATGTAACGATATGTCCCCTCATCAGCACAACCAAGATTACCCTCGAATTTTCATTGTTGTTCTATGGCTAGTGATGTTGATTACAGTGCATGAAACTGCATCAGTGATGTCTTTGCAAGCATTATGTCCTTCAAAACACTTGGCTGAGACAATCTATGCGGGATCCAGCACTTTCCAGAAGCGCTGATTCGAAGACTTCCTCACAAAATTTTCTTGGACTGAGGAGAGTCGACACATGTAACAAATGAGAGTGTAGGTGTACCATAACTTTTTCAGGCGCTGGACAGATATAAAAGATACCTGCACTATTTGTGTAAAATGTGTATATATTGCAGTGTAATGTTACTGTGCCTTATATTGTGACATGACCAGAGAAAATAAGTGTGTGTCCTATCATGAGGAACATATAGATTCAGTTCATTGATAGCTGTGAGCGTATGTGAGAGATTTTTCCATAGATAATTGTGTGTGCTTTAGATACTGATATTCGACCCAGAAACATAGCTGCCAAGAGGAGACATTACCTGTAGGTCGATCGGTGTTAGACTGCGTAAGGAATCACAATAATTAATTGTAGTTACACTGTAAAATATGTTCCTGTTTCCCAATATTCTTGTGAGTCTTGTATGTATTTGATGATCTATAGACATCTTTTGCAGGGTACAAAATTGTTTTGCCACTGAAAGTCTCGTCTGCAGAAAACAATGACAGATAGGGCTCCCACACTGGCACCAGCAGCAGTTTGGCAAGTAAATTCAGTGACAGATGGGCTGTTCCGTTAGGATCATCAGGAAGAGTGCATTCGCTGTTATTTGGGAATATTTTCGTAAACAGGTCTTGTTAGGACAAAAATATCCTTGCAGATCGGCTGAAACATCACGAAGGCTACTACAAAAGCGACCGTTAACTATTTCTATGGCACCTTACGATTTCTAGGAAGGGACTGATATGTAACGGATGGGTTGTGCCGTTAGGATTGCTAAGAACAGTGCACCCTGTGCTATTCTGGGAAGCATTTCAACAGATTTCTATAGCACGACTTAAGACGTCAGTATCCACAGGTGGAGAGGTAACACGCCAGCAGCAGTGCGTATGTGAACACGTATTTCAACAGGTACACTTGCGGGACCCAAAATGACAACTGCACATGGTTTAGCAACTGATGGCCACATCGTCACTTTGTGGGGGTCGCGAGTGCATCCTGACTTCTGAGAGCATGTAAGGTAGCGTCTGTTGTGGTACAGTGGACAGGGAATGGGGGGCGGTGTGTGCTTCGCAGTCGAAAGATTTTTAAATGCATCTGATTATGTGTGATGTTGTTTTCATGATGGTATTCTTTGCGCAATCGGAACAAAAAATTAAAGCGATCGATGTAATTACTTCTCACAAGACCTACATCTTTTAAGAAGCAGAGAATGATGAGGAAGAGAAATCCAAACACCAACTGATTTTCTTTTCTTTCAAAAAAAAAAAAAAAAAAAAGCAATGTACACTTGAATTTCCCTTCTTGAGATCGTTCCTTTCAACCACAGAGCCACCAATTTCCTGGTAGAGGGGGAGGGGAAGGGGTGAGGGGTGGGAGGCGAGAGGGGCAAGGGGTGGGAAGGGTGGTGATCGATTTCCTGCCTTGCACTGCCTTGAAACCCCTAGATTGTTTAAATAAACAATATTCCACACATTGCCTAAATTGTTTAAACAATACACTACAATCGAATTCCCTCCCAATGACTGATCAACTGAGTCTTTTTCCCACCAATCTCCAGGAGGGAGAGTGGGAGGTTAGAGGGTATACCAAAGTTGGAATGGGAGTGGGACTTGATCAATTTAATTAAGCAGTTAATCAAATTGATAAGACAGGCTACTCCAATAACTCTGACATGAAAATGTACCTGAAAGTGTATGTGAGGGGTGGGGAAACAGTAGTTTAGGGACCTGCACATCAAAAGGAAGGATCCTTTTAGCAGAACAGTAGGTTAAGGACCTGTCAATCAAAGAATAATAATTGTTTAATGACCTGTCAATCAAAGGAGAACAATTGGTTTGCTTCTGAGCAGATACCCACCCAAGACGTAGACAACCAGCACTAACAAAATGTGCTCGTGCTGCTGTTGTTCCACTACTGGTATCTTCTACCGAATGAGGTGGCACAGTGTTTAGCACACTAGTATCATATTCGGGAGGATGACGTTTCAAACCCGCATCTGGCCATCCTGATTTAGGTTTTCAGTGATTCCTCTAAATTGCTTCAATGAAATGCTGGGATGGTTCCTTAAATCGTCATAGATGAATTTCTTCCCTAATCTGATGGGACCAGTAACTTCGCTGTTTGGTTCCCTCCCCCGAATCAACCATCCAACCAACTGTTGAGTCTGTAATTTGAAAGAGTAGGGAGGTATCTTCTCTGTTATTATATACAATAATTCTGTAATTACAGAACAGCCTATCATGTGGTCTTAGCAGCTGCCAATCCAACAGGTATTGCTTAGTTAGTTTTTTATTAATATGGTATACGTCTTGTAACAAACTTGATCTTTGGACAGTATACTAATGTGTATCAGAAGGAAGAAACACATCTCAAATGTGTTACAAATGACATAGGTGTCACAGTGGCATACGTTGGTTGATTTGGGGGAGAGAACGCGGCTTCAAACCGCCTTGCTCCTGAATGCGATTCCAGTGTGCTACCCAATGCTCCGTTTAGTTCGGTCAGCAGCATACGTGTGCTCTACTTCTTCATTTGACAAAGCTCGTCCACTTTCCATTGCATATTCAAATTGTAGGTAGTCTATAATGAAACTATTTTTTCCACTACACCCTTCGCCCACTTTTAAATTGTTGACGTTGTGTACAAATGCTGCAGCAGACTCTACTGTGTCTTTTTCGTCCTTCATTTTCGTCGTATAAACAAAACTTGTGAGTTTTAGAAAAAAATGTGATTTCTACTTTAAAACCAGTCTACAGAGGTTTCAAATACAGGATATTTCCAAATGCTTTTTAGGGTAAAAATAATAGCCGAATTTCTTACAGTGTAAGCGTGGGCAATCAGTCCACATGTAATGTAGTCTTTAAATTTTTTTCTTTCTTTATAAAACATTAATAATATGATTTTTGAGGGATTTTGCAAAATCATACCACATTATTAACTACATTTGTTGTACATTTAAACATCTATGACGTCGCCGATATACATTTTCTTTTATTCTAATTTTTTAACTTCTCTGCACATGCATACGTTTTTTGTATCTTTGCTGCAGTGGCTTCTGTAAATTCTTTTCGTTTAGCTCTGTCTGGTGACAGCGCATCTTCAGTTTCTGCGGTCCCCAAACACATTCATTCTCAAAGGTATTCTTAACAGCAAAATCTACAGTATTATTGACAGTCAGAGATGTATTCAGTTCCGTCCATTGGATTACAGTACATTGGCAAATGCCTCATAGCATCATAAAATGTCTACAACATGAACTAGATTGATGTGATGAATGCTTCATGAAAAACTAAAAATTACAATATGTAAGAATTTATCAGTATAATAGTAAATCAACTTACAGTATCACCATAAAGACATTGCTGTTACATTTTAAACATACATGCATTATGCCAGATTGATCTAGGGCGTGTAAACAGGAGGAGAGTAGCAGTGGGGACTGCCTGAATGAACGTATCCTAAAGACCCCATCTCACAATAACATACAGCAGACAGTGTAGTGGTGTAGTTGGGAGCAATCGAGGCATATGGATAACAAATCATATATCTTTATGGCTCTGAGCACTATGGGACTCATATATCTTTATACTTTGAAAACTAGATATTTGGTGAACAAGGAGCCGCAACTGCAATCAGCGGCACACAAAGAGCCCAGTATGTATGTTTCACCGAAATACGATTGAATCATTTGGAACGCCTACTCTGTTAGTAATAGCAGCAGTAAGGAGCATCCAAATAAAATGATCAACAATATTATGTTAATAAGACACTATTTTCGAAACATTTGTAACTTTTTTGTTTTACGTGGTATGCAATAATATCTGCAACTCCAAGAAAGTCCTTGCGCCATCTAGTGTATGTTTCTTTTAAATATGTACCAAACATGAGAAAAAATAAGAGAACGTAAGGGTATTGAAAATATGCACTGAACAACCAAAACATTATGACCACTGCCAACCGCGACGTTAGATGCCGGCTGATGCCGTTGAGGGCACATGATTTGATAAGGAAACGATGTAAGCGGACCAGAGAGCGATGGGGGAAGATTCTAGCAAAGATATGGGCTGCAGATTTGGAAATACATTTAGATAAGCGGCTTTGCTTGAGATAAGCGACACTGAGATAAGTGACTGCAAGAAAGTAGGAATTTAATGAGATGGGATCTGGATAAACTGGAAAAACCAGAGGTTGTGTAGAATTTCAGAGGGAAGATTATGAGACGATTGGCAAGAATAGGGGAAACGAATACAGTAAAAGAATGGGTAGTTATGAGACATGAAACAGTGAAGGCGGCAAAGGATGAAGTAGACAAAAAGACGAGGGCTAAAAGAAATCCTTCGATTACAAAAGAGATATTGAATTTAACTGAAGAAAACAGAAACTATAAAAATGCTGTAAATGGAGCAGGCGAAAGGGAGTGCAATTGTCTAAAAATGAAACTGACGGGAAGTACATAGTGGACAAGAAAGAATTTCTAGAGGACAAATGTAACTACTTAAGAACTTAATCTTTTTAATGTGTTTTCCATCGTGGCTCATATTATTCCAGACTCACTTGCTGTGACACGTGGGTGCCACTGTATGCGATCTTTGCTTTCCTACGTACAATTCATGTGGTCCAGCAGCTTTTACCTTGCCAGTTCATGGTACAACTTGCCCCTTATCTGTAGGGTTCTGTTTCAGTTGTTTTTTACAATGAATGACGTCTCCCTGTACTACACAGTTTGAATATTCTACCAAAGCAATCATTATAACAGGAAGCACCAGCTCAGTTGTTGCACGGTAAAGGAACGAAAATACAATCGTCCAAAACAGTTACTAGTATCATTCTACACAACATTAGAAATGCGTTAGGACGACCTACATCAGCTTTATTACGTTAAAAGTGGCCAGCCGAAGCGACTGATCCTTTGAAAAGTACCAGATATGGAACAGAATAATTTAGGAATATGCTACAATGTCTTCTATATCTCTCCCGTCGTGACTGTGAGGATGACACTGAAATTATAACTCTGAGTACAGACACTTTAGAGAATACACCAAAAGTTCCAAAAAATGGTTCAAATGGCCCTGAGCACTATGGGACTTAACATCTGTGGTCATCAGTCCCCTAGAACTACTTAAAACTAACTAACCTAAGGACATCACACAAATCCATGCCTGAGACAGGATTCGAACCTGCGACCGTAGCGGTTGCGTGGTTGCGGACTGAAGCGCCTAGAACCGCTCGGCCAAAAGGGCGGGCTACCACAAGTTGCACAATACGGAAATGTAATGGGAAGAAACCTTAGTACGTGAAATGAATTCGCAGGTATGAATATGACCTACCTTCATCTGTCTAATGGCATGACGCCAATGAAAATTTTTGCTGGAGTGGCAATCGAAGCCACGTTTATGGGGAGTGGTGGCCTCATCATTTAGCTATCCGAGCATGACTGTAAAGACCCAAAAACACAAGCATGTCCGAAGGAACTTTCCATCGTAGTTCGAAGTAACACAAGTACTGCATTATCGTATCGAAATCTCCTTATGTTGTTCAAAAGGAAATGTCCCCTTCATTGCATTCCAGAGACATTTACCGAGCATGGCTGTAATTGTCAAAAGATCTGTTTGTTTAAGTAGCGCGCCTTACGAAACTACATTGGAAAAACATACCGTTTTCATTGGACTACCATGATAAGTTTACTTGTCCCCACCTCTTATGTGGAAGCAGGAGAAAGAAGAAATGCTCAGCAGAGAAGTGATGACAAAATACAATTGACCTATCAACATAGTACATCAGGAGGACTATTGGAACCATGACCAAAACTTTGTTATTACGTAGTGGCAGCTATTTTCTAACATGGGCCGAGCAGTTCTAGGAGCTACAGTCTGGAACCGCGCGACAGCTATGGTCGCAGCTTCGAATCCTGCCTGGGGCATGGATGTGTGTGATGTCCTTAGGTTAGTTAGATTTAAGTAGTTCTAAGTTCTAGGGGACTGAGGACCTCATAAGTCCCATAGTGCTCAGAGCCATTTGAACCATTTTTTTAAAACACATCCAAAGAGTTAAGTTGGTTCAAAGTCTGTTTAAAACTGATAAGAACTGAGCAGGTGTCATTGCGCAGATGAATAACCACATAAGTGATCTTCAAAACAACAAAATCATTTAGTGCAGCACTGAAGCCACATTAGTAAAATCTACAAAGTATTATCCATATCGGGGACTGTGTACAGTGCATTCTTTTTTTGTGATAGGTACTCACAGAGTGAACCAAGCTCGTAAAAAAAACTCGTTTTGTCCTTTCAAAACACCTATTTTATGAATGGAACACTTCTTCTTACTAAAGAGGAATGTAAAAACGTTCAGTAAGAGTGCCTTTTGGTGTATGGAACTAATTGTCTCACATAGGAAAGCTTACTCTAGGATGTCAGAATAAAATAGTAATTACATATATACTTTAATGGCACATTGTCATCCGTAGAATGACTGGTAACTAAAGTAAATGAGTGGACTAGAATCGTTGTTTAGAATACGTAGAACTTTTCTTTCAGACTACAACATATTATCTAAGACACCCATAACCACTAGAAAAATGAACCCAAAAATCTAAAAGAGGGAAAAGGGAAAGTTTTAAAAAGTGAAAATTTAAGGTATATTCTTCGATACTTTGTGATATCTACATCACACTGCGTAGTGTTTATTGCTACAGTTGTCTCCACATAGTAGGCTTGCAGTTAGAAATCTAATGTTCATATAGCTGCCTATCAGGATTTTCCTATAACAAAATAGTGCGTGGTATTCGGCTTGTGGCTACTGTATGAAATTGGACGAATATAGGAGGTGACCGATATTTATTACATGAAAACTTTTCGATCCCTACAGCGCAGGGACTCGACAGACGACAAACACCAGACAACGTGAATCAGTCAGAATCTGTCGTAGTTACGAGAAAGAAAGCTCCATACACCATGTATTATAGGGACAGATCGCCGGCAAGACGTTGGAAGTCTACCAGGGGTAACACATCTTCATTAAATTACCAGGTAAGATTAATGTACAATAGATAACTCTTGGTATATTATGTCTTGTGAGGTGTTACGTAGCTCATTCACTTGTTAGCTGTCATAAGTGAAGGTAATTATTCATTGTGCACGGCGCCCATTCTACTGTACGTGCCACTTCCATCAATAGGTACGATGGTTTCGTTGTTTTTGATGTACAGGCCTTCATTTTTGCCAGCAATCATCCACTAGCCTTTATACACGTGACTGTCTTTGTAACGTATTCTTTCCTTTCAAGAAATCTGAAAAAAGTATAATACAGAACTTCTACTAGTATAAATTATTGTTTCACCAGTGAAAATCGTATGATATAGAGCAGATACGCCCTGACGCCTTTCATGAGCACTACAAATATTACTAAACGCGCGTAAGTTCGCCGTGAAGCGCGGGGAACATGTTGTCTCCAAAAAGACTTGTTCCTCACGGAATGATCCATCACCCCTAGAGGTTTGTCGTACTTTTAAACACCCTGTACACAGAAATTTATACGGTGGGTTCGGAAAATTAGTACTAGAAGCTTTGCGCGGAACCGCGGGGATTCACCTAGCGCGACCAGCGGTAATGTACCGGCCTGCAACCCGCCGGTACAGCCTCTGCCCGGCCGTGCTGCTAATGAAAAACAACTGCACCGCCTGGATCCGTGCACTACCTGCTAGCTGCTTCGCCATTGGCAGCGCCCGGCCAATTGAGACGAATGGCTGCTGCGATTCAATCTCGGGGCAAACGAGATTCTCAAGCGTCGGTCTGAGTGTCATGGCCGGCGAGTAATACTTACCTAAATTTTACAACAGAATATTTCGGAAACCCCTAACATGTGTTTCAGTTCCCTGAATCTATGACGAGGTTTCCTACATGAAAATTTAGTTTTCACATGCCTTTTTGGCTCTCCCCCTTTTGCCTTTCTTATAGATGTGTATGTTGGTGTTTTTCTCATCCTCAGATAACGTTTTCTGTTACAGTCCTGTTAGGTACTCTCAGATATACAGGTATTCCACATGGCCCAGCAGAATAATAACCACTATATGAGGTAGCCTCGCAGTTTCATAAAGTAGCGATCATAGACTCGAGATTCCATTTTGCCATGGTCGCTGTTTTTTTTTTTTTTTTTTTTTTTTTTTTTACAGTATAAGTATTACATAATTCTTCGTTCGTTGCAAAGAAAGTGTCTGAGATATTTTCAGAAATCAGTATCATTTTGTAAGATTTGTATCTGGTAGTTGTTCTAGGTCATACAGCCAAGGCCTCTTCAACGATAATGGTATTTTCATTAGTGTTTCAGGTACATCACTTTATAGACGTCCTTTGTCGTTGGGAATATGTCTAATATCGGACCAAATACAAACTGCACAAGACTACAAGGTTTTCTAACATTTCTATCAAGAATAGTCCCATACAAACTCAAGTTGCTGATACGTAACACTTAATTTTTTATCAGCACGACTCACTAACCATACCGCAATAGCAGTGGCACATTTCAGATTATCTACTAGTATAAAAGGAATATCACTGGAGAAGGATCGGCATTCTTTGGAGTGCCTTTATTGAACTGTCCTGAGTGACATGGGTGCCCATCGTATTTCTTATACTAATAATTAAAGTCACGAATCTTGTACAGCCCCCAGCATTCACGGTGAAGATGGTCATTACTGACTGAAACTGGAATCGTCGAAAGACTTCATATTGTGATCAAACAATGGAATAAAAAACATTTAATATAATTTCACTGAGGACTATAAAAAGTGGCAACGGAAACAGTGCTTAACAACTTCCCACAGCACATTACGTGGCGGTTATGTGGGTTAGTTTGAGACTGAATTCGGATATTTACTTTTCAAAACCTTTTTGTTCTTCAGTGAAAAGGATCTTCACAGCAAAAGTATTACCAGTAACACATGAATAATAGTCATAGTACGTTATTACATTATATGGCACTTAAATAAAATTAAGGTTCTTTATTTCTGTTCGCATTCCTATGCATGGGTTCCTTTGAATAAATTTATGCACTCTATGCAGTGTCATTGAGTGCCCATCCATATCAATTCATGAATCAATGAAGAGATGACCCTTTATGTAATGTTAATACTTTTTCAGAACTCAAAATTGTTTGGGTTTTCATCTTAAGGCCAGATTATTAACAAAATGCAAAGTTAGCTTTTTGTGATCAAAATCGTTATACTTTCCTAAAATCTAGCAAATTCTACGTTGTTTGGCACAACACCTTTCCATCTTGCTACCTGCCCAGCTACCTGACTGCGTTAACGCACCACCTACAGGATTCCAGAAGGCAAGCAAGCATGGATAGACTTCACCTAGCCCATTAACGGTGATGTAGGTTGGGGTTTTCGGCAGTTTCCCACACTCAGATATGTAAATGCTGGGCAGTTGCATATGTCTCGCTTAGACACTCGCTACGTAAGTCTTAGAAATGTTGTCTCATTTGAACACGCGATTTACTACAAACATAACTGGACTAGGTACAAGGATTCCATCCAGGTGAGTTGGCTGACGGGGGGAGAGGTGGGGGCACGGCTGCGTGGATGCTGTCGTCAAGGAAGGTGTCCGAGCATTCGGTCACACCACCTTTTCTAACATTGCCATGACGCATACAAAAATATTGACCCGTATAGAATCAGAATGATTATGAAAGCCGTACATTAAACATAGCCTTTCAAATTATTTCTTTTACCTGAGTTATATGTCACTAGAGATCTGTAAAGACATTATATGTTCTGGTCCCAGATGCTAAGGCTGCCTGGTGGAGGAACATCTAGAAACCGGGATGTCCAACATTTATCTTACACGAGCCACGTTGGAAAAAGATGAGTATTTATGGACCATAAACAATAATACTTAGCACTGAAACATGAAGAGGGAAATGGAGATAGAGAGGGAGAGACGAAGGTAGACGTTTGGAGGTATGGCGGAGATATGGTGGGTGTTTGAATGACAATACAGTATTAACTTTATCATTGCTTCACATTAACAGAATTTTATGGTACTTGTTTTTACCGATCGAGTGATAAACGCTCACCTTTTGAGCCATAATTGTACTTCTTTTGGACCGCTTACAGTACGTGGGCCACAGGCTGGGCGCCCCTGATATACGTGGTGTACTTTCTGGTATTATTATTATTATTATTATTTGCGTCGATATCCTTCAGGACCACACAAAGCATTCTGCCTCAATTGAGTGTTCTTTCTGATCTTCCAGGATTTTCTCATTATCTTCTCCATGGAATCTCTTTCTATCTTCAGTCTATCATGTTCCTGGTTTCTTTGAGACTTCATTCTCTGACCTCACATTACACTTGTATAAAATGTCCCTGTATACATTTCAACTGGATCGATGATTGCTACTTCTAGGTCCAGTCTGACTTGTGTGATCCATGGTATTGATGATTTGACCCTTTGTATATATGTTCCAATTATCTTACTGATTCGTTTTGTAGATAGGCAGATGATGTGTCAATAGACCTTTTTATGGCATCTGTTGCAATCTCTGTAGTTTTCCTAGAGTATAATCTGTATCCCTCTTCTGTCAGCTTTTGGCCAAAAATTTTCCTCATGATTTTCCTGTCTTCCTTCAGTAAACATTCCATATCACTTTTCGTGTGCAGTGTTAACGTCTCACTTGCACACACACACACACACACACACACACACACACACACACACACACACACACACACACACACATATATATATATATATATATATATATATATATATATATATATATATATATATATATATCCGTCTGAAGTTGTATGTACAACGTAGTACAACTCCGATGCCGGATGCCGGTACAGCAAGTCGAGGATTTAGGGTGGTCTTTCGCATTGCAGACATACGTATCGTAAATATGGAAACGTGAACTATGGAGACTTAATGGACAAATGTGTCCAAACAGGACCAACATATTGTTATCCTGTTCTTGGCTGCCAAAGGAGAAACATTGGTAGATGTCCATCGGAGAATAAAGGATGTGTACAGTGCAGCAGGTCTGTCAAAAACTGCTGTCGTAGAATGGCGTGCAAAGTTTCATACCAAGAGGTGTACTGCTGATTCTGATAACAGCCTTCCACATATTGCGAGTATTGTAACGTGGAAGTTAGGTCAACTCAAACAGAAGATTATCGTATCTTCGGTTACTTAAAAAACGTCGTGAAGGGTCGACAATTGCTGTCTGACGAGGATGTGCAGCAAGCAGCTACGGACGCACTATACCCACATCAGAATAAGAAATTGTTTGACATCGAAGCGCAGTTGAGCATGGCAAGGGGCGATGTTGTCGTTTACCGGTGTGTGTGCGCTCAACAGCAGTGTGGTGCCTTACTGGAATACCTTCTCACGCCGCTTTTTAATGAGTAGTATTGAGTTCGCTTTATAAGGCTGTAATGTGCTTTTACCTTAACAAAAGCACTCCTGCATATAAAATGATACCGTGATCGTATTATGTGTATATCTCAACAAAAGCGACAGGAAACGCACTGTTTTCCGCAATAATCAGAAAGAATCAAGTTCAGCTGTCCTATCCGATACTGCCGAGGGGTGTTAAATTGGATCTGAATCATTAATTTAAATACAATAACTAACAATATCAAAATAATATAAACTCTGCCGGCCGGTGTGGCCGAGCGGTTCTAGGTGCTTGAGTCTGGAACCGCGCGAACGCTACGGTCGCAGATTCGAATCCTGCCTCAAGCATGGGTTTGTGTGAAGTCCTTAAGTTAGTCAGGTGTAAGTAGTTCTAAGTTCTAGGGTACTGATGACCTCAGATTTTAAGTCCCATAGTGCTCAGAGCCATTTGAACCAATATAAATGTTTCAGTCATTACCAATCCTGTAGTGTGCCTGTAGAGAGTCATACTTGTGAAGAGCAGGATTCCTTAATATTGAGAAGCGATTTACTGTACGAATGCAGCACACAGCAATCAGTGAAAAATACCAAACCTCAAAAGTGAAGACGAATTACGGGAAAACGTAAGTGCCACTTTGTTGAGAATCACTTTCATCCTTGACACCGTCGTTAACTGAGCTGTGGTAAGTTGGAGAATCTCTGGAATTCCCAAAAAAATAACATTATTTTCAGTGTTACTTTCCACACTCACTTCACTTTGCCATGCTTCCTTAACAACCGTTCCTAAGTGGCGTACAACATCACTTCACTTCTCTAGCGTTATATGTGCCTCTGCTTCCTCTACAGTACTTTCATTCCTGCCGCAGTGAATATTTCGTTATTTGTTGCCACGTAATGTTTAATCTTGCGTCATTTCAATGGCGTTGAATTGGCAGCGGTAATGTGGAAACTTGAAAACACTGTGACCATGTTCATTAGGTACCACGTCCACAACACACTGTTGAAGTTTTGGCTTACTTTTTCAGAATTTGTATGACCATCACCTAACATGAATCGTCCAGAATTTTCACATTGTGGCGTTCCAACCATTCAACGACGACGGCGTATTTAGTTTGCATCGTTGGAGCTTTATCTTTAATAAATGAATGGTTTGGGGCATTATCCATTATAATGATAGACGGCCGATTTGAGTTTTCAGATAGTTGCCCGTTGAACAACTTCAGGAGAGTATTGTAGTTTATCTCTTCTTCATTGTCGATTGTTTTCCCCTATTTGTATACGAAAAGACAGTTAGATACTAAACCAGATGCAGTTCTAACAAGCAAGACAGTAATTAATGCCCCTTTCCCACGGTAACAGCAAAACTTCCACGTATACTGTCATCTGTCCAGTCTTTTCCGACGGAATGACCAGCGTTCATCCAAGTTTCTTGGAGCCGTAAAATGTCTTCAAATTGTACTTTGATGTTTCTTAAGAACTGACAGTGCCACGCTACGACTTTACATCCCTTCATAACAGTTAACAGTCCATTATCCGTTAGCAAAGACGTCTTGTTGGCACTGAATAACTCTTCCACACGAAGACTAATGCACAGCTGTTTTGTTGGTGGATGTTCTTTTCTGCCGGACGGGGTGGCCGAGCGATTCTAGGCGCTATAGTCTGGAACCTCGGGCATGGATGTGTGTGCTGTCCTTGGGTTAGTTAGGTTTCAGTAGTTCTAAGTTCTAGGGGACTCATGACCTCAGAAGTTAAGTCCCATGGTGCTCAGAGACATTTGTTCTTTTCTCTCGTAATATGCACACACGTGGCGACAAACAACATCTTGATGAAAAGAGTCCAAGTTTGCTACTCATGGTTTTGTCCTCCTCATTACCGTGGGCGTCCGCAGTTGGATGACCAGGTTCATCCATTTCTGCACAGTGTTTCTCCTTACAAACTTTGAGGACGGTGTTTTTATGTCAGTATAAAAGCGTCTGTATTTCTTCCGACTACCTTCTTTAGAGGCAATATTGTGACACCATTGTCTTTGTCCTTCTCAAATACTCCCTCACCAAACATACAAACTCACGTGTCTGACCAGGCAAAACAAAAAGAGGTCGCTGATATTTCCGTGTAGTACCCTCGACCCTCGCCTTTTTGCACTCTTCCACTACAAGCTTCAGACATTTTGTAGCGAAAAAATAAACTCGTGGCACAGAGAAACAAAGCAAATGGCGAAACGGACCACAAGTACTCAAGTTACCGGCCGCGAGCGTTGTCTGCAACACGCTACAGTAGCAGCTACGCGTAGTAGCAGAGAGATTCGACAATGCTGAACGGAGCAGGGGGTGAGGCTAAGTGCGTTATCTGATTGGCTGTTACAGTGAAAGCAGCCCTGTAAACAGCTTCACCTCAGTCACTTTTATTATTCTTTTGAAGCTTCCATTTCTCTGTTTTAAGAGCTTCTGACTGTAGAGGACGGTCGAAGTGTACATGTACTCGCACTTATGTCACAGGGGTGTGCACTCATGGCCCTTTAGAAGCGAATCTGGGCCTCTGCACTCTTGTAGGGAACATTCCTTCCTCCGTGGGCAACGGCATGACGATGAGTTCTGCGGCTTTCATTATACAGCCGCCGGCTCTGTTAGATTTGAATGCTCCTTGAATCATGGGGCCGCTATAGCTGACTAAGCGATGGGACTTATAGTTACACTCAAATATTGATTCAGAGACACTCTACACTCTCAAGCACACTGTTCTACACGTTTATTTTTCACATTAAGCTATCTTTGGCATGTATTGAATACGTGTGTTGAGTTTCGCTGTTCCTATGGCTGTCTTCTCGAAAGAATACTCACATCGCCTGATATAACAATTAGCGTCAGTTGTTCTCACAGTGTGGATAAGTGTGCACGAGATACTTTAACCTTTGGCTCGGGTTTGAAATTCACTACTGTCCAATGACTAGTTATTTTCTCTCAAGTTCGGTTATAGCAAAACCAAACGAAGAACACATTTGGAGGTGCCGTTTGCGGCTGGACGCCTTGAATTTTCGTGCTCAACATCCAGAGTGGTTAGATTCAGTTCCAATTAACTCCGAAAAGGAGCAATGTATCAGCCTTTTTAACAAGTTTTTCTGAGAACAACCTACCCATTAACATACTTACAAGCTTTTCAGGCTATTTAGGACCACTCTGTCTATTTGGTACAGTATGGAGCTTGCAGAGGTGGATAATGTTGCGTGCATGTATCATACAGATAGCTCTACTAAAGCTCAGCTACGCAGTAGGGGCACATGTGAATAGGTCAGATGAATACATCATTTCTGAAAAGTTGTAGTATCCTTTTTAATAGTTATAGTGGCAAGAGTCTGGATGTCTGAGTGATCTTACTTTCTTTCATTAGATAACATAGCTTTGTTATGTTGGTGCTGCGTACAGCTGAAAACAAGGAGGAAGTATAGTCGTTATTTTTCCTGAGAATATGCAGCTCTACGATATGCTATAATTATGATGGCATCCTCTCGGGTACAAAATTTCACAGGTAAAATAGTACCTCAGTCGGATATCTGGGGAAGGTGTCACCACCAGGAGAAAAAACTGGTGTTCTGGGTCGGGGAGAAAATATAAAATCCTATTAATTATTACTCTTCTCACTGGTTTTTTGCGGCCCCCAGTGAATTACTTTCTTCCTCCAAACTATTGGTCTTTTTTGGTACCACTTGCACACTTTCTCTTCAGTTATTTCCTGGACGTATTCCAGTCTGTTTTTTCCCATACAGGTTTTACCCTCCACCATTCCCTCAAGTAGCATGCAGGCTAATCCCTGATGCTATGCACACTTACTAATATTCTGTCCCTTCTTCACGCCAGTATTCCCCATATATTAGTCTCATCGCTAATTATGCGGAGAACCTACTTATTCCTTACCTTACCAGTCCACCTGGTTTTCTACAGTCATCGGTAGCACCACATCTCAGACTCTTCGGTTCCCTTCTTTTCCAGTTTTCTCACTGTCCATGAGTCACTGCTATTCAGTACTGTGCTCCAAACGTGTAATGCCTGAAATTCATTTCTCAGATTAAAGGCATGCGTTTGATACCATTAGTCTTCTCTTAGGCAGGAATCCACTTTTTCCTGCTTGCTTTTAATTTCCTCCTTGCTTCGTCCGCCATGGGCTATTTTTCTGCATAAGTAGCAGAATTCCTTAACTTCGTCTACCTAGTGGCCACGCATTTTGATGTTAGGTTCCTCGTTCTCATTTCAGCTACTTCTCATGACTTTAGACGTTTCTCAACTCACTCTCAGTCCACGTACTGCAGTCATAGACTGTTCATGTCATTCAACAAATCCAGTAATTCTCCTTCACTTTCACTGAGGGCAGCAAGGTCATCACCGAATCTTTGTGGCTATCCCTTCACCCAAGTTTTAATACCTCTCTAGAACTCTTCTTTCCGTCATTGCTTCTTCGATGTATAGAATTAACAGTAGGAGCGAAAGACTGCATCTCAGTCTACACCTACATCGACACTTTGCGCTTGCCGGAGGGAACTCCGTACCATTGCTCGTCATTTCCTTTGCTGTTCCACTCGCAAATATAACGAGGGGTAAACGACTGTCTATTTGCCTCCCTATGAGCCATACTTATTGTATCTTATCTTCGTGCTCCTTACGCGCAATTTATTTTGGAGGAAACAGAATCTTTCTGCGGTCATCTTCAAAAGCTCTTTTTCTAAATTATCTCTATAGTGCTCCTTGAAAAGAACGTCACCTTCCCTCCAGGGTTTCCCATTCGATTTCCCAAAGCATCTACGTAACAGTTGTGTAACGTTTGAACTTACCAGTAGCAAACCTAGCAACCCATCTCTGAATCGCTTAAATGTCTTCCTTTAATGCGGCCTGGTAGAGATCCCAAACACTCGAGTAGTACTCAGGGAAAAGGTCTCACTAGTGTCCTATGTGCAGTGGCCTTTACAGAAGGACCACAGTTTCCTAAAATTCTCCCAATAAACTTAAGTCGACCATTCGCCTTTCCCAACACAATCCTAACATGTTCGTTCCATTTCATTTCGCTTTGCAACGTTAACGTCCAAATAGTTAAACGACGTGACTGCCTCAGGCAGGGCAGTAGTAATGCCGTATCCGAGCATTGTGGCTTTTTTCCCCCCCTATTCGTCCACGTTATCTTACATTTTTTTCGCTTTTAGAGCTAGCTAACATTCATCACATCAAGAAGAAATTTTGTCTAAGCAATCTTGTATTCTCCTACAGTCACTCGACGTCGACACTATCCCGTACACCACAGCAATATCAGCAAAAATAACCGCAGGTTACTGCCCACCCTGTCCACCAATTTATTTATGTATACCGTGAATAACAGCGGTCCTGTCACACTTCCTTGGGCCACTCCTGACGGCAGCCTTGTCTTTGATGAACACTCACCGTAGCGGACAAAATACTGGGTTCTGTAACTTATTAAGTCTTCGAGGAGCCACTCACATATTCCTGAACCTGTTTCATATGTTCGTACCTTCCTCAACAGCGTGTCAGATGATTATGGGAAATCTAGACGTATGGAATCTGCCTGTTACTCTTTATCCTTTGGCCTCACTATATCATGCGAGAAAAGGGCAAGATGAGTTTCGCACGAGCGACGCATACTTAAAGTATGCAGATTAATTGCATAAGCTTCTCGGTGTCAAAAAAATTTATTCTATTCGCAGAATATGTTCAAGGAGGCTGCAGCAACAGATGTGAGGTATATTGGTCCGTAATTCTGCGGGTCCGTTCTTTTGCATCCCTGTACTTCACCCTTTAAACACTTAGTTCTTGGTCTCCCAATCTTATAGATGCATCTTGGTTCTTTCGCATTTTGTAGGCCTATATCACATATTTTCACTGTAGTTTATTGCAGTTTGTCTCAGAATTTCGAACGTATTGGGCCATGCACACTGCCGAACGCTTTTTCTAGATCGACAGATCGTATGAGCGTATCTTGATTTCTTTTTCTCTTGCTTCAGTTATTATGCGCAAAGTCAGGTGTGGTGTCACCGCCAGACACCACACTTTCTAGGTGGTAGCCTTTAAATCGGCAGCGGTCCGGTAATATACGTCGGACCCGCGTGTCGCCACTATCAGTGATTGCAGATCGAGCGCCGCCACATGGCTGGTCTAGAGAGACTTCCTGGCACTCACCCCAGTTGTACAGCCGACTTTGCTAGCAATGGTTCACTGACAAAATACGCTCTCATTTGCCGAGACGATAGTTAGCATAGCCTTCAGCTATGTTATTTGCTACGACCTAGCAAGGCGCCATTATCAGTTTCTATTGATATTGTCAATCACGTACCGTCAAGAGCGACGTTCGTCAGTAATGGATTAAAGCTAAGTATTCCACCAGCTACGTCCGTTTTTCTCAATTGTAATTCCCTTGTCATGTTCCAGACCGCACGCCAGCCTGCGCGAGCTAAAATGGGTGCATTTCGGCCTCCTTTAGTAACCTTGTGTTGGCTCTTCTGCCAACCAAAACATCATGCCTCCGTCTCTGAAACCTTTACCTTTCTTAAGGCCAAAGTAATCATTATTTAATAAATACTCAAGTTTCTCTTTCATTTTTCTATAAATTGTTCTTGTTATCAGCTTGGATGCATGAGAAGCTAAGTTGACACTGCAGTAGTTTTCGCACCTCTCTGCCCTTGGTATCTTAGAAAAATCGTGGCTGATGTTTTTCTCACAATCCCACGACGGTACGTCGCCATTTCCATTCATCGTACGCGCTGACTTGAACTGACTTGAACAGTTGTTTGGTTACCATTCTCCCCCCCCCCCCCCCCCACTCCCCCAGTCACCTTAGAAATTACTTTGGAATGTAGTGTCCCATTCTGCTTTATCTGATCACATGTTTCCCCTCTTTTAAACTCTGACTCTAATACTGGGTACTATATGATACTGGGTACTATATGCATCCCTAATCGACTTCAGTTTCTTCCTATAACCTCAGGCGAGTACTTCCCCTCACTGAGTCCTTCAATGAACCATTCCCAATTATCCTCTCTTTTCTCTTAGTTGAACAGTGGAACTATAAATGCAGTTATAATGTTACCCTCTTGCTTTTAATTTGAAAAGAATTTGATTTGATTTAATTTTATGTTGGGACAGTTCTTTCAGCGATCAATTCTTTTTCTTCAAATTTTTTTCTTTATCCGTTTAGCCTTGGCTACCCGATACGTTCAGTTTATGTCATTTCTAAGTCATTGGTATTGCTGTATTCCTGACTTCCTTTGAACATTTTTATACTTTATCCCTTCGTTGATCAATTGAAGTAGTTCTCCCGTCACTAAATGTTTCTTTGTAGTTACCTTCCTGATTGTTTAAAATCAATGATTGCCGTTTTTGGAGAAGTGCACTCCTCTTCAGCTGAAATATCTACTGAAATATATTATGGCAGCATTTACAATTTTAGCAAACGTCGGACGCATCTCATCTTTCATCACTACATCAGTATTTCACTTCCTTCCACACTGAGACTCACGTACGATTCTCTCAAACTTCACTCTACCCTCCATCATTACTAAATTATAATCAGAGTCTATAACTGCTCCTGCGTACACCTTACTATCCGTATCTGATTTTGTATACGTACGATTCTCTCAAACTTCACTCTACCCTCCATCATTACTAAATTATAATCAGAGTCTATAACTGCTCCTGCGTACACCTTACTATCCGTATCTGATTTTGTATGATGTAATCCATCTGGAATCTTCTCGTGTCTCCGGGCATTTTCAAGGTACATCTCCTCCTCTTGTAGTTCCTGAACAGAGTATTCGCGAGTGAAATCATAATTTTTTTACGGAACTCAATTATTCTCGTCTCTCATTCACACTGCTTACTTTTCACATAATCCTTTCTTCCGTTCTTTCGCCCACAACAGCGTTCGAAACGTCTATGACTATTAGATTTTTATCTCGTTTTACATACTGAATTACTCTCTCAGTGTACTCATACAAGCTGTCTATCTCCTCAGTTCCTGCTTGTGATGACGGTATGTATACCTGAACTATCATTGTCGGAGTTGGTTTGCTGTTGAATCTGATGTGAGCAGTCCTATCACTGAACTGTCCAGAGTGGCTCATTGTCTGTCCTACTTTTCCATTTATTACGATCCTCTCCCTTTACACTATTTTTTACTGCTGGTGATATCACTTTCAAATCGTCTGACCACAAATCCTTATATTCATTCCCTTTAACTTCACTCACTCACCCAGTATCTAGACTGCGCCTTTTGGATTTCACTTTTCAGATTTTCTAGCTTTCCCACTACCTTCAAACTTCTGACATTCAATACACTGACTCGTGAAATACTATGTCTTCGTTGATTATTCCATGCTTTTCTCATGATCACCTACCCTTTGGCGGTCCGCTCCCACAGATCCGAATGGGCGGCTTATGAGGAATCTTTACCCAACAGATAGATCATCATGAAATTTCATCACTTACACTTCACATGTTCTGTGGATACACATTATGTGTCTTTGATATAGTGATGTCCATTTCCTAAAGCATCTTCACGTCGTTGAATATTGCTGCTTTTCCTCCATGCACGGGCAGTTTCCCACCCCAAGAAAAAGACAGTGCCACGAATCTGCATCCGCTCCTCCACCCTCTTTGAATAGGCCATTGACAGAACGACGATGACTTCTTCTGCCGGAGTCTTAAACAATCATTGGTCAATATATTTATTCAGGAGCATAATAAGAAATTAACAATTAAAAGCAGAACAAGGACACAGGAAGATGAATAAAAGAGGAAGCAGACTTGTAGAATTGAAGCAACTGGCGGAAATATGCACAGGACGCTAATTAACGATTGTTAACACTTGCTTTAAGATTCATGGCATGAGGTTATGTACGTTAGAAAGACGCATAGACGCCGAAGGGTTTCAGAACTTCAAGAGGAAAACATTAATTCCAGTTCTTAAAAAGCCATATTACTGAAACCTCAGTTTAGTAAGTCATGGTTAGACATATATTACTGAAAAATGAATGACAAAAACTGTTAGATTCCGAGTACGGGAATAATCAGTTATAGACATGGAGAAATATAGCTGAAAGGGTACTGTCAGTTCCGTTTCATACAAACTTTTGTTTGGCTTCTCCAAGCGAGTTATAAGTCCGTGAACCACATTGAAACTCATTCTTTTACTGTTATGAGGGGTCTCCGGAGGAAGGATGACTGGAATAATGCTTTTATCTGCCACCCATTTATACCTCTTAATCCACTTTCCATCATGTAAAGCTTTCTGAATAAGTGGATGGACGAACCTGTTTGATTTTGAAATTGAGCCTTGGCCTAGACTGAACTCGATCCTGCACAAGCTGTACAAAACCTTGCAGTAGTTTGGTAGTCACAGAGGTAACGGACAACACAGGTACGCCAAAGAAGTTACGTTGGTTGGGACCACATTGCCCGGCATTTGGCAATGTAGATAATGGTAATCCTAGAGTAACAGACCGGCCGAATCTGCAGACACACAGGCCACTTTTCTGGTGGCCATCTCTCACGTATGGCATTGTATTGTCGTTGGTATTCCTGGCTTAGGCTTCGAGTCGTTATTTCACCTTGTGGTACATTCAGTGGACGTACACTTTGGTGCCCCAATTCGCTAATTATTTCCGTTGTTATATTTTCGGTTATATTTAGTAAATTTTCTTGTGGGTATGGCGTTGTAATGAGATAGTCTTTGTCTGCGGGTAAGTGTTGCCAATGCATTTAAAAATCAGTGAAATTATTGTTTCATGCTTTACCCCGTTTTTTTTTTTTAAATATGAGTTTGTTTGAGGAGATTTAAGACCCTATCCATCAATATTCGTGCTCTCTGAATCCGTTCAAGCGTGACGTTTTCTGGAGGAAGGAAAATTCCTTCATTGTGTGATAATGTATTTAGGTGATTTTTTAAATATTTTAGATGGAAGTGCGTAGATCCCGTAACTAATGAGGAGGTTCTGAGTAGTATTGAGAAGGAGAGAAATTTGTGGTACGACCTGATTAGATGAAGGGTTCCTTCAAATAAATAACATCGGAATCCTACTGCAGACAAATTCCTTACGCATACGTACAGAATGTGTCCTGGCATGAAGAGACTTGCGCAGGATAGAGTACCATGGAGAGCTGCATAATGAATGAAGACCAGATTTATATAAAAATATGTACCCGTATCCAAAACGTATTTTGCACTTGGCTTCATTTTATGAACTAAAACACTCAATCTCGAAATATTCTTTTTTGTTATAAATATATTGCCATAATTAGTAAAATGATCGCTCAATAATTACCATTGAAAAGAAGAATAACAATATTCATTTATACAGTGGAATACAGCGAACCACAACATCCGTGTATTCTGGTGGTCACGAGCTACTGCGCACTGTTTTACTGACTTGCTAATATTTTCATAGTGATGCCCAGTAGTTGGCAACACTTGCAAAAATGATTGTGTTCCACCTAAGATACAGTAAGGGTTAAGGTATACAATCGTCGCCAAAGAGTCTGAAAGGATTCATGTGTATGCTCGTGTCTTATCTCTATCCTTTGTTGCTGAGCACACCACGTAGCACAATAGTCGATCAAAGCTCACCCCGAAGTGAGTGCGTCATCGCCTTACGTGACTGTGTTGATCATTCTGAGATAGTTTTTCTGGCAATATTTTTACAGAACTAAGGAATGTCTGTACGGGTCATAGGCGGAAGTTGCCGTGTCCCCTTTAGGTGCATCAAACAGGCGATCCTTTGTTTCAAATTGTTGTACATAAAATTAAGAACTGAACGAATACGTACATGCGTAAGGAATTTGTCTGCAGTAGGATTCCGATGTTATTTATTTGAAGGAATCACGTAATTAGAACGTTCACCTTGTTGTTCATATTCCATTGGAGACCATAAGATACGCGAAGTGAAGGAATTCTGCTACCTTGGAAGAAAAGTAGCGGGTTAATCACGAATCAGATTAGTACATGCGTAGAGGGCATTCTTGGCCCAAAGAAAACTTGTATCAAACATTGGCCTTAATTTGAGAAAAAAAATTTCAGAGAATATAGTCTGGCATACAGTGCAGTACGGCAGTGAATTGTGGATTGTGGAGATGACGTTGGAAGAAGAAAATCGCAGCGTTCGTGAAGTGGTGCTACAGAAGAATGCTGAAAATTGGGTGGACTGATAAGATAAGAAATAAAGTTTTCCGCAGAATCGGCGCTGATAGAAATATGCAGAGAGGAACGACAAAAAAAGGGACATATTATGGGACTCCTGTTAAGACGTCAGGATATAACTTACCTGGTACTTGAGGGAGCTATAGACGGGAAAACTGTAGGGAAAGACAAAGAGTTGAGGCCGGTCTTTGTATACATATTCTACTCTGGCACTAAGAGGTTGGCACGGGAGAAGAAGTCAAATGACTGGCGGCCTGTAAGAATTTCAGAGAGAGCGTTCCAATCAGTACTGCGAAAACCTTTTGGTAAATCTACAAGTACTATAAATGTAAGCTTGCTTAACTTAAAACTAATATAAGTCCTAGGTATATTATGGGCTCAACTGTTCCAGTAAGATGGGAAGGTATAAGACATTATATTATGTTCGTTATTGTAAGAGGATGGTTGTCCTAGGCGGCAATACCATACAAGCTGGGGTCGATTTAATGCATGTACGTACCAGGTAGTGTTGCGCGAGTCAAGTTCATAAGGATGGTATTTACACCTGTCTCAGTTTTATTTGTCGACTGAGATTATTAATATTGGTTTTATGCATAAAACAAACTTCCTTCGTCACACGAGCCTACGAGTACAATATGGTGTGTGGAAGAATTTTCTATGAATCTCACTAATTAATTTCATCTGCCTTCCTAGAACTCGTTACCCTTCTGGAAGTTTGTGTGAGGAGGGTGAAGCCTACTTCTTATGCCAGTCATGAACAAAGGATAGTGAGTCTGCTTTCAAGATAAAAGACATTTATTGTCTTTAACCACGAACTGCGGCCATAGATCTTTACAACGTAAGGCAAGTAATAGCGGTTTCCGCCTTGAAAAGCCGGTAAAATATTTATACATCCAGCTTTTATTGGTTAAATTCTGTGTTTCTTCCCTGTTCCTTGCATCTTTCTTCGATTGTCAGCACTGTCTACCCGATGTATACCTTACATGAAACGGAAACGTTACGACAGACTTCGTCGTTCTAGAATTGTGAGCTGAAGAATTCTATTGAAATGATTTTTATTTTAGTTAACAGCTACAATGAGATAGTTATTACGGAAACGTCATCAACACAGAAGTGATTTATGTTTTATTTACGTATCAGTTTCATTTTAATGTCCTAAAAAGTTAAGCAGTTGACCAATTTAGAAACGGAAAATTATTTTGCTTAAGGTTGTCAACCTATAACTAACTAATCGCCGTTAGGTTCTCTATGAATTTTACAGTTTCACAGTTTCACGAAAAGGGAGAACATTGTAAACAGACTCGTATTTCATGTACGACAGTGTTACCAGTAAATGAGGGGAATAAATAAAATCGTTGAATTGAAATAAAATCGCCCACCTTCACGTTTTTTTCTCATAATCTTCCTGTGGCAGAACGTGGTGCGGCAATGGCAATTGGATTATTTGGACGCCGTCGGAAAATGCTTTACATGGTGTATCATGGCAGGATTATATGGCACCATTACCCATGTATGACAACATTCTGCTGTAGAACGACGAAAGAGCATTATGGTTCACGTAAGCAGCTTATTGCCTCTTAATTACCGGGGTAAATGCAGATGCAAGTTCATATGAAACGACGCTTCCTTCGATGAACGTACGGCTATATTATGGCGTTCGTTTAGCAGTAAACAGTGTTTGCTCTGTGCCCACGTAGCACAGTTAATAAAGCAATTCCGTTTTTAGTCCACGCCGTAAGTTCATTCCAAGTAAAATCCTAATTACAGATACTCGTAGTTCTGAGCTGTTCATAATTTTACCGCTGTCTTTTCGGCAATGTGTCGTTCAGGGAAAATAGACTAAAACGGGCTTAGTTATTACGCAATCTAATTAGTAGCTAAAATGGATTCTATGCGCGCCCGTTTTAAAGAATAAGATCGAAACAGATAGCAATATATATATATATATATATATATATATATATATATATATATATATATATATATATAGATTAACTATCATTGAGAGTATTCTTGTGATTCTTCCTAATTCGTCATTTATTATTAATTTTATACACGTAGCGTTAATTGGTTCTCATTTTGCGGTTAACCAGTATGTGTACAACATCATTTTATTCTACTTTATATTTTGTTTTCACTGTTCACAATGATTTGCTGTTGATCTCATTACTAATGGTGCGATTATTATCAGTCATTGTCACAGCATTTGCGGTTTCCCACTTCACTCTTAGAAATTGTTTCTTTGGACTTCACTCTTAAGTGTAGTTTGTTGCAGTTCACTATGCTAATGCATCCTGTTAGGGCTCTTCATTTTAGATTAACTACCGTAACGTACATCCTTTTGAATCAGTTTGCTGTATTCAATCTTTCGCCTCTCTCTAACTATGATTGAGAGCATTCTAGTGAATCCTCCTAATTCTTCATTTATAATTAAGTTTACATCAGCAGCGTTACTTAACTTGTTTGCTTCCATTACCTAACTAACAATTCCTTATTGCCTCAAATTCTGCCTTACCAGCGATACCTTCTTTTAGCTAAGCTGTGCCATAAATTTTATTTGCCCCAATTTGAGTTAGAATTTCCTCATTAGTGGTTCTAACTACCCATCTATACTTCTTCAGTCTACTATAGCACCACATTTCTTATCCTTCTATCACTTCTTGTCTGGGCTGCTAACGTCTATATTTCACTTCCTTATATAACGACCCTCCATGCAAGTATTTTTAAGAAAAGACTTCCTAATTTGTATTCGATGTTAACAAATTTATCTTCATGAATAGGTTTAAAAAATACTGCTTCCAGCCTCCAAATTTTCTGATTACTTCAGTCATTTAAATACCTGTAGCAACCTAGTTCTAGGTTAGATCTCATTATCAGGCTATAGTGGGAGATGAGCAAATCAACGCAGGTGGGCAGAGATATAAAAGTTTTCTTGTACGGTCTTGGCATGAGCTTTGCTCGTCGCGTAAATAAACAGGCGAAGTTTCTTTATATCACGGTCAGCTGTTCATGTGAAAATTTTTAAAAGGATCATTCACTTTATTTCTTTTGGCTTGCCTGTCTTTTTATGCTGTATTGCGGTATCTCTGTTCCTAAGACTCTTTAAACTTAGTAGCCCTTTATCACGAACCGCTCAACAGTGCTGAAAACAACGTAGCGGTCAAATCAAATTTCGGTTTGGTTTGACTATCGATATGTCGTACCTAGTAATGTCAGTCTCTTGCTATAACTTCTGTTTGTCAAGCTGTAGCAACATCGATGTTGGTCGAAGAAATATATTACAAAATGAGTGACTGTGGCAATTTGTATCGTAAATGACAGTATAGAAATTTAAAAGAATTACAAAGACAATGGTCTGATCTATATTAATATCAATCTTTCTAATAGCTAGGTAGTGGATGGAAACTGGGGAAGAAATGTAAATTCTAAAACTCTGTCATTTCACTTAGGATCTCGGCTTTCCGCTTTTGGACATGGAATCAATATCTCCAGCTCTTTTCTAAAGTACGCTATGCTTTAAGAATGTTGCATACTGAAATTGTGTACTGTCCCTTTATATGTTTCGCTATAGCTGACTTGCAGCTATATCTCGTCGTAAATAATAAATGTTATCCTTAAAATGGGCATTGAAATTTCAGTCCATTTTGCCATTTGTAATATTGGTTGCATGTAACTTCATGAATTCTTGATTTCCTGAATTTTTTCCCCTTAAATAATCGGTGGTGACTAACGTAAACCCAATAATCGTGTATGAAAACTTTGGTTACTTTGTCTGAAATTACTCCTAAATGAGGTATAGTTTTATACTTCGATTTTATATTTTTTAGGTCATGGACGTGTCAGTTCGTGAGCTTTCTTTTTTTCGCATGTGTTGTGAAAGTGCATCTATCTTATTTTCGTGATAGTCATTGTTACATGTGGTGTGTTTGATTTTCTTTATTTATGTCTCATAGTTAACAGCAATAATTGGTAACTTCTGAGGTCTTTCTAAGGACGGTCGGAAAGCAGCTTGATCATTTGAGGTCGGATATATGGAGGAACTATTAGTGACGCTGTCTGTGCTGGTTTTCTGTGTTCATTGATGTTCAGGGTCTGGTTTTTGTTGGTTACTGGTTAAATCCTACACTTTGTTTACTTTCTAGTATTTTACGGTGAAGTGGATAGTTTTGTGCAATTTATCGCTTTACTTAACAGAGTTCCTGTTTCATATTCTGATACTTTATACACCATGAATTGTCATCTACATACCTCCAGTAGTGCACAATTTGCTGGGTGGCGTCTCTGTTGCTGAGAAGTTTTTGCCGAGTTGATTAACGAAAATTTCCTTTACTTGGCGTATGTGGTCACAAACTTTTTGTCAACAGATTACATCGTCAAATGTTAAATTCTACTAAGCCACGATGGCTGCGGAACCGGCAATCTGTTGACAAAAATTTTATGACCATAGACGTAAAGTAAAGGTAATTTATTCAGTATTCGGGTCACTGTTTTATTCGTGACAACGTCGCAGTTTTTTTGTAACGAAATTTTCTTCAATGGTCCTACTGAGTGGACTATCTGTTATTAGACCTGCATCCCCATTATACATTTTAATTCCGAATGTGAAATAGTTGTGGGACGAAAGAAGACCTATTAAATCTATTAGTTCAACTATTTCAGCTGTGGGCATAAAATAATATTTCAATAAATTATATTTAATTATGTCTATTGATTCTTTCATGGTATGCTGTGGTATAAGTTTACTATGTCTAGGGAAATATGCTTTAATGTATTGAACTGCTTCAAACAATTTTTCGTTAAAAAGCAGGTTTGAAGTTAGGTTTTGTAAAACTGAATGTAGCTTTCTCATAACTTGGTTGTCTGTATGATTCATATCAATCCCAACAATGGGTCTGAGAGGAATATTAGCTTTATGAATTTTTGGTTGGGCCCATAACTTAAAGCGAACTTTTTCCTAGATTAAACTAAATGTTATGGAAATATTTTTAATGTTCAATAAACTCTCCATAGGGGTAGACATTATTGGTAAAAGTGCAATAGCAAAAATTAAAAGCAACTTGCTAAGTACATGTTATTTGTTAACCATAAAGTGAACTTCAATAGTTTAAAGGTCACTGAATTAAACGTGAGTGCAGTCAAGAAGCTTTTAAATAGCAATTACAGCTAGATACTGTACTCTTTTCTTCCAGAGGATCACAGATCGAGTAGACAATAAACATGTCAGGAAACGAGTAGGGTATCAAGAACATTTATAACATCCAGAACGCATTTAATGGATTTTGTGTCGACCTTAATGTAAAGAGGTCTGTAACTGACTGGGGATGGTTTTGGCCGATTTTCAGAAATTTTCAATGCATTGTCATTCATGTGCCTAAGTACCGGGTGATCAAATTTGGAAACTGAATACATCACGGAATAATGTAGACAGAGAGGTAAAAAGTGACACACATGCTTGGAATGACATGGGGTTTTATTGGAACCAAAAAAATACAGAAGTTCAAAAAATGTCCGACAGATGGCGCTTCATCTGATCAGAATAGCAATAATTAGCATAACAAAGTAAGACAAAGCAAAGATGATGTTCTTTACAGGAAATGCTCAATATGTCCATCATAATTCCTCAGCAACAGCTGTAGTCGAGGTATAATGTGGTGAACAGCATTGTAAAGCATGTCCGGTGTTATGGTGAGGCATTGGCGTCGGATGTCTTTCAGCATCCGAAGAGATGTCGGTCGATCACGATACGCTTGCGGCTTCAGGTAACCCCAAAGCCAATAATCGTGCGGACTGAGGTCTGGGGACCTGGGAGGTCAAGCATGACGTTTTCTAAGGAGATTCCGGATTATTTTTGTCCTCATATACAGATAATATCATCTCCACAAGAACGAATGCGAGTGTATAGTAGAAGCAAGACATTAATTGTAAAAGGGACAACACAAATGCGAATAGGACTCGAGGTATGTGGGTTGAATATCAGCTGAAATATATGAATAGATAACAAAGATATTTTGTGGTCGGCAATAAAAGAAAAGATCCAGAGGGTGTTTGTTCATTTATTATAGCAAAAGAGATCATGGGTCCTACGAATTGGCATAAATTATGAAATCAGATATTTCCCCTAATGGAAATATCTGTGGTCTTCCACTGGTTGATACCTAGGGTCAGGCTATGGCAAACGTTGTCAGCTTCTGGTGTTAGAATATTATTAAAGGTTTTAATGACTATTTATTTCTTTGGAACTTTCAGTTATCATATTATTTTGGCCGTATGTGCTTTGTACGGTTGTAGCACAGTGATACAAAGTATTTAAATGAGGGAGAAACAGTGAGATGATTTGATTGTCCATTGTGCCTTGCATCAAGTGGATATAAAGAAAAGTACTTTGGCTGTAATAGGTACACCAAAATCTCTCTCTCTCTCTCTCTCTCTCTCTCTCTCTCTCTCTCTGTGTGTTTTTGTGTGTGTGGATGTGTGTGTGTTTGTGTGTATGCGTGTGCGTGTTTTGGGGGTTGGGGGGGGGGGGGGGGTGGAGAGGGATACGAATACTGACGAAGCATCCCACCGTTGCTCCTGTCACCTTCAAACCTGACCCTACATAATGCAAGTAACCAGAGCGTGAGACATCAGAATTACATATACCGTGGTCCAAGAAACGCATAGGTAAAGCATAGGTTTCCTTGAGAAATAGAGTACGTGCTTTTTCTCAAGAGATTCCCTGATACGCTGATATCGCCTACACAAGAACGAGTGTGAGTGTGTAGTAGAAGCGAGCAGTGAAATTTAAAGGAAAACTGAAAAGTATTACGCACATAGATAATAGCAATAACTTCGTGTGGCTACGTGACCTGTTGCAAGACTTCCTAAAGGGCTTTAGTTCTGGTTCTTGTGTATCTCTGACTTTTACTAGTATCAAACGGGGAAGAAACGACATACAGTTAACCGTGGAATGCGAAAAACTTATTGTTTCTGGTGACTCCTCACATCTTTGAGAGGAGGAGATGGGTTAAAACGAAGAATGAAAAATTAGTTGCCTTACCGGAATTCGATCCCGCGACCTATCTGTTTTGAGACACGTGCTTCACCGCTACACCGAAAAGCTCGACCTCTACACAGGTATACATCTATAAATTTTATGAGCGTGTTTGCTAGTATCCAAATATGTACATGTATAGCAGTAACTTTTGAATGCATTTACTTAGAAGTTTAACTTATTAACACTGCCATGATGCTGTAGACCTCAGCATTTTACTACATTTCAACTTCATATTTCTAACCGTTTCTGACAAAAAGCGGTGTAAACAGACGGCAGTAGTTTTCAACTGAAAAGAATTAGAAGCTTAATTTTTGTTTACATCGCCGAAATCTTAGCATTTGAATTACATTTTAGCTATAAAAATAAAGGTCCACTCTACCAAGACTGCGACTAATTACACACTTCAAAAAATGCTTTCCATCCTCTCGGTCCCGATAGTTCCGGAACATGTACGGAAAATTGAAATAGAGATCAACATAAACATCATTTACGGACTTTTTATTGCTCAAGGAAACCACACATTGCATGTTGTACCACCATATAGCGAGACTTTCAGAGGTGGTGGTCTAGATTGCTGTACACACCGGTACCTCTAATACCCAGTAGCACGTCGTCATGCATTGATGCATGCCAGTTTTTGTCGTGGCATACAATCCACGAGTTCATGAAGGCACTGTTGGTCCAGATTGCTCCAATCCTCAGTGGCGATTCGGCGTAGATCCCTCAGAGTGATTGGTGGATCACGTCGTCCATAAACAGTCCCTTTTTAATATATTCCAGGTATGTTCGACGAGGGTTCATGTATGGAGAACATGCTGACCGCTCCAGTCGAGCGATGTAGTTATCCGGAAGGAATCATTCACAGGATGTGCTCAATGGGGGAGCGAATAGTCGTCCATGAACACGCGAATGCTTCACCAGTCGATAAGTTCCACAAACGGTCGGAGGATGGCATTCACGTATCGTACAGCCGTTGCGGCGCCTTGCATGACCACTAGCGGCGTACGTCGACCCGTCATAATGCTACCACAAATCATCAGGGAACCTCCACCTTGCTGCAGTAGCTGGACAGTGTGTCTAAGGTGTTCAGCCTGTCCAGGTTGCCTCCAAACACGCCTCCGACGATGCTTGCGGAAGGCATATGCTACACTCGTATGCGAAACTCACAGGTGAAGAGAACGTGATTTCAATCTTGAGCGGTCCATTCGGCATGTTGTTGGGCCCAGCTGTACCGCGCTGCATTGTGTCATGGTTGCACAGATGGACCTTGTCATGGACGTCGGGAGTGAAGCCTCGCTTCATGCATCCTATTGCGCACAGTTTGAGTCATAACACGACGTCGTGTGGTTGTACGAAAAGCATTTTACAACATGGTGGCGTTGCTTTCAGGGTCCCTCCGAGCTGTAATAGGTAGGCAGCGGTCATCGACTCCAGCAGTAGCTGGGTGGCCTGAGCGAGGCATGTTATCAACAGTTCCTATGTCTCTGTACGCCTCCATGTCCGAAAAATCTCGCTTTGGACCACTTCGAAGCACCTGGACATATCCATGTTGACAGCCCTTTCTGGTACAAAGTAACAATGCTGATGCTATCTGCTATCAAATCACGGTATTTACCGTTTAGGCGTGTTTGAACTACAGACAACAAGAGCCGTGTACGTCCATTTTGGTGGAATGACTGGAATTGATTAGCTATCGGACTCCCAACGTCTAATATGCACTGCTCATGCATAGATGTTTACATCTTGGGAAGGGTTTAGTTACATCTCTGAATAGTCCAATTCACTGTGTCTGTGATACAATATCCACAGTCAACGTCCATCATCAAGAGTTCCAGGAACCGGGGTGATGCAAAACTTTTTTGATGGTGTGTTTTTTGGTACAGTACATATACGGTGTAGTAAATGCTATGACTCTTGGTAGCATTGGTAGGGAAAGAGACATAAATGAATGTGTAAAAGAGAAACGGAGCCGACGCTTTTCCTTAGATTTTTCTTTTATTACTTTGTTTGTTCTTTTTTTCTGTTTCGTACGTAAATAGAACCGAGTATCGTTTATTGTTAGTCCATTGTGCATTTCATATCCTTGCAAAATATAAGTAGCACTTTGCAAGCAACAAAACATAGCTGCTCGCGTAACGTCTGCGCTTTTACGCAAACAAATTAATCACTTTTGGTTGCAAATGCAGTTTACATGCATAGACATAAAAGAGTCTATGTTGTCATTGTTATTTTGTACTCAATCGAATTAACAGTTTCCTGTTATAGTTCGTAAGTGAGTAAGCTGTTTGTCATTAATGGAAACATATTTTATAGAAGCCGGAAGTATTAAACCAATGTTTGAATATAACCTGAACAGTGACACTTTCAGTTTTGCAATAAACACTATTTATTTTGACATAGCAGATAGGAAGATAGCTGCATAGGACAAAGAAGTTCCGTAGGTTACGCTGGCTTTTGTATACACACACTCAATCTGCAGACGGTTCCCTGTTTTGCAAACAAAGCAAATGAAATGAGGTTTCCCCCAACATACGTCACGTACAGGTAAGGCGTTAGCTATCGTAACTGACCAAAGGTAGGGTACAGTGGGGTCATTCTGCTCAGAGGGCTAATCCGCCTCAAACAGCTGTGTGTGATAGTATTTCTCCATCGCCACATGTGCCTCTAATAAGACTGTTTGTTGTTTCAGTTATGGCAGGACAGAAGACTGAACTTTCAGTGCAAGTGAATTGTAGTGGATTATTGCCGCAGTTAAAATACAACCTTACATATTAAGGTGTACCGTGCATAATAACGTGAAATTATACTATTCATCTTACTTGTATTTGTCGCGGCTTCCGAAATGTCTGCGCATGGGGCTATTTCGTCGCATAGGTGTCGGTTTATTTCCGCTCGGTCAAATTATTATTTTAATCTATGTTTAACGCAAAATTCTAGGAAATATGTCTTCTTGGTTTTTGTCATATGGTCTAAAAGGAAAAAGCCAAGCGCCTCATGATCCGAGGAAGAAATGAAAAACGCAGTAACAAGCGGAGGAGACATGAATATGAAAGTAGCTGCTGCATTGTTCCAAATTCCTTATCGACGCTTGAAGATAGAAGTAACTGTTCCCAAATGTGATTCGGACGTGGGAGAAAAGAAACTTCACAGACCAGCTGGTCTTCTTACTGTATCCAGCCAAAAGGAAGAAGATGATTGAAATGCTAGATTGAAATACTTAGCTGCAAGGGGTTTAGCTGTACTCCTGAACAAATTGGAAGAGGAGCAGTCTCGTATGACGCGACGAGTGACATCAAGCATCCCTGGGGCATGGAACACATGACTGCAGGTAAAAACTGGTTTACTGTTTTATGTAGAGGCATGGTAATTTGAATCCGAAAACTACAGGCCATGTCGAAAGCTAAAGCGAAGGGGAATAATAACCACATCGTGACTGCGTTTTCCAATGTGTATCGGAATTTATCTGAGCAGACTTGAGTTTATGGTAACATCTCATCTTAAATGTTGACTACACAGATTTTGCCTTTAATAATTCCGAAAATAGTGACAGCAGAAGGTAACAGGGAAGTAATGGAGATAACAAACATGTAGAGAAGGGAATGCTACTATTGCAGCTTGCTGTAGTGCTATTGGCGTTTTCATTCCTCCGTTTGCTATCTTCAAAGTGTTCTTTTTAGAGAGGTGTAAGAACATCACCAAGCAGTGGGTTGAGAAGCCATCATGTCTGACTCTGGGTATGTAAACAAAGACGTTTTTCTAAAGTGGCTTGAACACTTTCACAAACACCTCTAACATGATTTTGGATGGCAATAGTTCTCATTTATCTCTCCAATGTCTGTAATATTGTCGTCAGAAAGACACAGTGATGTTCTGCCTAGCACCTCATGTCACATATGCCCTTCAGCCTCTGGACAGATCAGTATTCAAACCGTTGAAAATTTTCTACCTGATGCTGCAACAAATTTCCAGGAGGTGAAATCAACAACTTTACCTTCGAAGAAGTGTTTTTCACAGTTTGGAATAAAGCTGCCACCGTTGGAAATTTTCTTAAAAGATTTATATGCACTTGATTGTTCCCTTTAAATCCGTTAGTTACTTAGGAAGACAAAGTTCTTCCATCTGTTCATTCAAGGCAGACATTTCCAATGTGCCATCATGTCCTCTTCCGGAGATTCCTCAGTGTGGCCAGCTGCGACCTGAGTCCCCTTTCCCTCCGTTCGACTTCTCCATTCAATGCAGTTGTTTTCAGCCCACCAAAGGACGTTAATAAAGGTAGGAACAGAATCGAGACAGTTGACCACAGGCAATAATTACGAAGCGATGAAGGCCAAACGCAGACTAACAATGGAGAAGAAGAGCAAAGGTAACACAAGTAAGGAACGTCGTCTTGAACTGAGTGATTCAGATGATGACGTACAGCCAACTGCAATTGAAGAAAATCGTGAGAACACTCCTTGTGGCTTTTGTGCTGTTATTCGTCAGACTCTGTCAAGAAGGCAAAGTGCATACGGTGCTAGCAATGTCCTACACGTTTTCACAAAATGTGTGTGGGTGCAAAACGAAGAAAAATGTTTACATTGGTAAATGCTGGTGATTTGGACACTGAAATACACTGAGCGGAATAGCACCACCATTACGATATATTGTATTTTCTGCCTTCTACAGATATTTGTTTAGTATTTTGTTTCTGTAAACGGATTTCAACCTTTATATACTGGAATGTATTCACAATTTTACTGCCGCGTTGTACTGCATTCACAGATTTTTTATAAACGTTTCATGTCACGTTACATACGACTTACAGTTGAAATGAGCGGAGTAGCCCTGCTGTATCCTGCTACCTTAGTCTACACCTACTTACGATAGTCTATGTTAGCCTACAGTAGTTTTACAGGTCCACACGTTCCTGAGAAAAAAGTCACGTAGACAGACGAGCAACAAAGTAAGCCTATACGGGTTCCTTTGTTACCAACTAAGCTATGGAACTCTAAAAACAATAGACTGCTGTGTTGGTGTGTAATACAGCGCTTTCAAATGCCGTACAATCTTCAGTGACTCGTGACACAATGGGGAACGCTATCACAGACCGCTCGCTAGTGGGCCGGCCGCCTCTATTAACTGGGGGACACGGCGAGAGCACTACTTGAACGCGATGACAGTAACAACCCTTTCACTGGGGTCCGGTGCGGCTAGCGGGGGCAGGTGACCGGCTGAATAGTTAGAGCCATTAGGCACGGCTCGTAGTAGTGATTAAGCAGCTCACGGCAGCCCCAGTGTAGATAAGAGCCGTTGTGCGTCCGCCCGGCAGCTCATCGCCTCACAGTCGTGCGTGCTATCCCTCCAGATCTGGTAAATGGAGAGCTGCGATGCACGCCACTATCTCCCTCCTCCAGCCCGTGTCCAGTACACAGAGGGGCAAGTGTGAATTCTACCGCAGACATCCACACCTATGCCATCCTTCAGAGCTTATGTAAATAAAACTCTCCGCGGTACAGATGTTTGACAAAAAAATGGTAGCCCCCAGATATGCATTCTTCAACATATACGCAGATGCTAGCCAAGCATACAAGTTGTGCTGTTGTATTGGGCCAGTAAAGGCACCTGTGCCTTGCCCTCAATACATTGCAAGTAGTAGTAGTAGTTGTAGTAGTAATAGTGTAGTCGTGATCGCGTTACACTCCTGTGAGAGAAGTCATGGGATAGCGATGTGCACATATATAACTGGTGGCAATATCGCGTATACAACCTATAAAACGACACTACATTGGCGGAACTGTCATTTTCGCTCTCGAGATAATATTGTACAACTGGAGTTAACAGACTTTTAGCGCGAAATGATTGTTCGATCCAGATTCATGGGATATTCATTTCGGAAATCGGCGGTAAATTCAAAATTCCGAGATCAGTCGTGTCAAGAGTGTGCCGAGAATACTTCATTTCGGGCATTACCTCCCACTGTCGACTGTGCAGCGATCGACGGCCTTCACTTAACAACCGATAGCACGGGCGTTCATGTTGAGTCGTCTCTGCTAACAGATAAGCAACACTGCCTGACATAGCGGTAGAAATCAATGTTGGACTTACAACGAACGTATCCTTCAGAACAGTGCGAAGAAATTCGCCGTTAAGGGGATGACCGACAAGAGTGCCTTTTCCAACAACACAAATTAGTCTGCATCGCATTTCCTGGGACAGTGACCATGTCGACTGGGCCTTAGACGCCTGGAAAATCGTGGTCTTGTCAGATGACTATCGAGTTCAGTTGATGAGAGCCGTTGGTAGGGTTCGAGTGTGACGCACAGCCCTGAAAAAAATTGAAATGGCTCTGAGCACTATGGGACGTAGTATCTGAGGTCATCAGCCCCTAGAACTTAGGAGTACTTAAACCTAACCAACGTAAGGGCACCACACACATCCATGTCCGAGGCAGGACTTGAACCTACGACCGTAGCGGTCTCGCGGTGCCAGACTGAAGTGCCTAGAACGCCTCGGCTACAACAGCAGGCCGTACACCCCTCGAAGCCAACGACGTAAGTCGTCAACAAGGCACTGTGCAACTTGGTGGTATCTCCATAATCGCATGGGCTATGTTTACATGGAATGTTCTTCGTCCTCTGGTCCATCTGAACCGATCAATCACTAGGAGTGGGTATACACTCCTGGAAATGGAAAAAAGAACACATTGACACCGGTGTGTCAGACCCACCATACTTGCTCCGGACACTGCGAGAGGGCTGTACAAGCAATGATCACACGCACGGCACAGCGGACACACCAGGAACCGCGGTGTTGGCCGTCGAATGGCGCTAGCTGCGCAGCATTTGTGCACCGCCGCCGTCAGTGTCAGCCAGTTTGCCGTGGCATACGGAGCTCCATCGCAGTCTTTAACACTGGTAGCATGCCGCGACAGCGTGGACGTGAACCGTATGTGCAGTTGACGGACTTTGAGCGAGGGCGTATAGTGGGCATGCGGGAGGCCGGGTGGACGTACCGCCGAATTGCTCAACACGTGGGGCGTGAGGTCTCCATAGTACATCGATGTCGTCGCCAGTGGTCGGCGGAAGGTGCACGTGCCCATCGACCTGGGACCGGACCGCAGCGACGCACGGATGTACGCCAAGACCGTAGGATCCTACGCAGTGCCGTAGGGGACCGCACCACAACTTCCCAGCAAATTAGGGACACTGTTGCTCCTGGGGTATCGGCGAGGACCATTCGCAACCGTCTCCATGAAGCTGGGCTACGGTCCCGCACACCGTTAGGCCGTCTTCCGCTCACGCCCCAACAACGTACAGCCCGCCTCCAGTGGTGTCGCGACAGGCGTGAATGGAGGGACGAATGGAGACGTTTCGTCTTCAGCGATGAGAGTCGCTTCTGCCTTGGTGCCAATGATGGTCGTATGCGTGTTTGGTGCCGTGCAGGTGAGCGCCACAATCAGGACTGCATACGACCGAGGCACACAGGGCCAACACCCGGCATCATGGTGTGGGGAGCGATCTCCTACACTGGCCGTACACCTCTGATGATCGTCGAGGGGACACTGAATAGTGCACGGTACATCCAAACCGTCATCGAACCCATCGTTCTAACATTCCTAGACCGGCAAGGGAACTTGCTGTTCCAACAGGACAATGCACGTCCGCATGTATCCCGTGCCACCCAACGTGCTCTAGAAGGTGTAAGTCAACTACCCTGGCCAGCAAGATGTCCGGATCTGTCCCCCATTGAGCATGTTTGGGACTGGATGAAGCGTCGTCTCACGCGGTCTGCACGTCCAGCACGAACGCTGGTCCAACTGAGGCGCCAGGTGAAAATGGCATGGCAAGCCGTTCCACAGGACTACATCCAGCATCTCTACGATCGTCTCCATGGGAGAATAGCAGCCTGCATTGCTGCGAAAGGTGGATATACACTGTACTAGTGCCGACATTGTGCATGCTCTGTTGCCTGTGTCTGTGCCTGTGGTTCTGTCAGTGTGATCATGTGATGTATCTGACCCCAGGAATGTGTCAATAAAGTTTCCCCTTCCTGGGACAATGAATTCACGGTGTTCTTATTTCAATTTCCAGGAGTGTATTTGAAAACTTGTTTCCAAACACCAATGAAATTTTTATGTCACTGGGACATAATTTTTCGCATCTTGTGTAAAGAACATGCTGGACAATTCAACCGAATCATTTAGCCTCCTAGACCGCGCGGCGTGAATCCCTCGTCCATTTATGGGGCATAATCGAGAGGTCAGTTTGGACACAAAACCGGTGGTCGCAGCACTTTCGCGATTATGGACAGATGTAGAGACAGCATGGCTCAATGTTTTGCAGAGCACTTACAATGATTTGTTAAGTCAGTGGCACGGAGAATTGCCATGCTACGCCGGGCAATAAGTCAGACACGGCATTAGGAGGTATCCAAAGACTTTTGTCACATCAGATATTGTCGTTGCTAAGTGAATTCGAACGTGTCAAACGTTGGCAAACGCTTGATATCCGTGAGGTGGATGTTACCGTAACCAAGGTAGTCGAAAGTCATGTGTTTCAAGAAACAACATAGTAAGGCACGGTTCATCATACAAGGACTTCGGAGAAACATCTAAGTGACAACGCGGACGAAGGCGGATGTAGACTGATCGTAACAAACGGTCATTGTAGAAGGCTGTGTAGAAAAATAAGAGGACGACAGTTGCAAAAGTCTCTGAGGTGAACATCGCACTCGTGAACCCTTTCATCACCAAAACAACGTTAAGGGAGACCTGACAGCTGCGAATTGCATGACAAACAAGAATTCTAAAACTACTCATGCCCGAAACAGTAATACGTGGTACCGAACGGATGAAACCTGAACTACGAGCAATGGAAGAAATCACTTGGTCGGCTGAGTCTTGGTTCACGTTTCCTCCAACTTCCGGTCACCTTTGTACCTCAAGAGTGAATCATGGTGAATCATGGTGAAAGTTCGGTGAAGATTAGGGCAACCATATGGTGGTATTCCACGGGTCCAAAGAGTTCTTCGTAAGGCCAAAGATTATGTAGCCATTTTGATTGATCGGTTCCATACCATTGTACGATGTTTGTTCCACAATAGCGATGTTGCGTTTCAAGAAGATAGAATCACCTAGGACTGGTTTTCTTTTAAAGACCGTGAATATCGCATTCTCCTGGACACTACAGTATTTTTTACCCCTTGTCATCTACTTCACAGGGAAGGATGCTTCATCGCTATTCATCTCCAGTGTCGTTACCTGAACTTGCCACTGTTTTGCACGAATAAAGGCATAATATTCACTTTAAAACCATAATGAACCTGTATTTATACATTCCAAGGTGGTTGGGATTTTCTCTGAATGCCGACTGTATTCCTACATAATATTAGGCGTGGAAATGTCTTGTGATATTTTTCTTGTTTCCATGTTTTTGTTTTCCATGTTTTTGTCCATCCCTTAATCCTAGTCACAAACAGCAAATAAATATGACCTCCAGTCGGACAGAATTATGCTGATTTATATCATTTAGTGTGTCAGCACCTCGCACCTAATGACGTAACAAGTATTTTTCTGTTTCACTCTCACAACGAATTCACTCATCTGTATACCCAACAGAATATCGCAACGGAAGCTGTAGCAGATGCCTTGGAGAACTATCGCCCGATATCACTCTCATGCCATGTATATCAATAACTGTTACAGAATTACTTACTGGCCCTCAACAAATGGATTTCAGGCTAGGAAAATCCAACCCAGTGGTGCGTTGCTGGACACATAATGATGCATAAATAAACGAATAACATGCTTGTTCGGCAAATTAAAACTGCCTTTTCCTTGTTAAACGAATAGCACAACTATCCTAGTTTGAACTAAACTGTGCTAATGGCACAGGGAACCAAAGGTCGCTCAGGAAAAAACTGTATGACACACCAAAAATCTCTGAATCACTGGTGCAAAACAGAATGCTGTATGTCAACGCCGAAAGGCAGGAAAAGTTAATACCAACAATAGAACTAAGGCTCCCTCGGGGTATTGGCCTGGCCACCTTCTATAACCCAACAGCAAATTACGTGACCCACTACCAGTAACGCGGTGATATGTTCATCACAGATCAAGGAAAGAGTTTTGTAGAGGTACAACAAAACCTGTAACGCGGTCTGAGCAGAAACTAGCAAAATGGCGTTAACCCAGTCTAGAGCTTAGAGCAGATTTCCGCGGTCCTGTACGGCCACGGGTCTGGCGCCGCTCTCTTAAGGCCTGTACAGACGATGACATTTCTTGTGCCACGACTGGAATAGCGAGTGAATTGCTTCGTGTGATCAGTTAACTTGCGTGACATCTAGTGTCGTGCCGTCACAAAGCTAGTAAATGGTATGAAATCGAGCGAAACTATATTCTACGCCATATGGCCGCCATTTGAGAGCGTAGATCTGTTTGGTTTCGCTATCGGTAGTGTACTGCATGAGAATAGAGAGGTCTAAGGAAGCTATATGCTTAATGAGCCCAGACACGAAAATTGTCTTTATGATATAAAATCACCCATACATCATAACAAACGCTCCGCGAAAGGAGATTAGGTTTTCGCCTGCTACCGAAATTGTAGCGAAGATGAAAAACTTTCGAGTGACGTTTGTGTCGGAACTTAATAAAATAAAAGTCTCGACGGAGAGTGGTATGGTATCTATGGGCGTATATGAATACACAGTTAGGTATTTTGAGAGCACGTTCAAGCATGGAAACGACTAGCTGCGCAGTCGTCCCACAAGAAAGCATGGACTACGCTAAAAACAATAACGTCAAAATAAGTAATTTTGTACACGTCAGTTTCCCTGTTGTTAGCACAGTAGGTGAAAGAATTCAAGTTGATGACTGATTTGTCTTGGCGGAACGCAGAAGACACATTGTACACAGCTGTTAACATCGTGTCACAACGCTTCATTTGTTTGGCGCTTTTAGTTTTGTGTGTTCGAACCCAAGAAGTAGCGTGCTTTTGTTTCCTTCGTAACTGAAGACAAAACACGGTGTGGAGCTGAGTTTGTGCTCCATGAGGGTGCAAATTGTCTCGCATTCGCAATAATTATCGAATCACAGAAGTATAAAGCACACATTACAAGCTGTGTACAATTCGTATTATTATCTTTTAGGATGACTTTCTGGTCAGTGAGATTCCAAAATCTCCCCTTGACGTTAATGGGGACTTCATAATTATACACGAATGTGATCTTGCACAAGATGTCCAGCCGTTTCAAGCAACATCTTCGCCATCATACGAGTAATACAGCAATCCCTGTGGGAGTGGCATGATCAAGGGGACAAAACAGAAGAGTGTATACAATGAAGAAGAAAATGCTATTTTTAAAAGAACTAACAGTACACTGATCACCATAAATAAACCAAAAACTACTGCATCTGACGTTGAAGTAATTGGCTGATACGATACTGCTTCTGTATAGCAAATAAAAAGTAGAGCTCCGGTGATGATAGCTAAAAAAAGAAATATTTTGCTTTGTAATGTACAAGAGGAACATTTGGAAGACAATGCTTAACAAAACTGTTCATTTGCTTATTTTGAGTAAGAAGTCTGCTTATTTCTTGATTTTCATTAAAATTTAATTCTTTAATAGCTATAGAATACAATTTGAGTTCAGTGCATTATCTTGAAACTGAAACGTAATTCCAGCAATTTCAAATTACAAAATTTTTTTTCTAATACCAGCTCAGTTAACTTGTGAGTCTCATACGTTCTCCTGGACACACTAGTAACTTTTACAATCATAATTTACATTAACTATTTTCAAGAATTGGCACTGCATTACTACTGAAATTCTTTTGCAGATTCCCACTGAAACTGTACGTAACTGTAATGTTGAAATATTCCTGAAGAGTGTCCTTCACTTTCCTAGCTTCTTTAAATGACTTGTGTTGTCCTAATCTTCCTACGCCCCTTTGATTATTTTCTTGCCATTTACCTGGAATAATAACAGATTGATTTGTTTGCTCTTTCTTTTCCAGTTGTCCAACGTAACTCTTCCCACATATGTCAACTAAAAAATTATGTAGCATACAAGTAGACAGTGTGATATTCTTCACAGTTCAACAGAGAGCTTTATTTTTAAGAAGAATTGTTAACCTTGTGCTCAATTTTCCAGAAGTATCTTCAAAAGTTCATCTTGTCCTGCTCAAACGCTAATTAAATATTTTCTGTTGTTGTGTGTTACTCCCTTTATATGGCTTCCTAATATGCTCTGATTATGTAAAACCAGTAAGAATTTCACAGAGTGCACTGTTCTGGAACTCTCCTCCAACACTAGCCCTCCCATTACAACCTACATCCACACATTTATACTGTAGTTAAACGAGTGCCAGCAACACAAAGCTGTTGCCTCTTTTGTAATGGTAGTAGTATGATCCCAAAACCCTTGGTGGTCAGAACTCCACATGCTTTCCATCTAAAGCACCAATACAATTAAGAAAGTTACTTATGCCTTACAACTGTTTTCATATATGTTTCCATTCACTCTCTGTTGATGGCATCTGAAAGACATTAAATCTCTTGCGGAATTTTTATAAACACTTGAACTGAAAAGTAAGTATGATCTTAAACTCTGAAATCACTGTGTATCAGACACATTTTCTGCTAACAACTGAATATGATGAATGGTGAAGTGCACTGACTTTGTCTGACAGTCTGTCAGGTAGGGGAGACACAGTTTTGGCCTGTAAATTATAAGATTCAGTTCTTAATATAAAATTTTACAATCTATAGCTACATTTTGATTATGATTGCCTAACCATAGAAATAAGTTTATGATGTTTGCACACAGGCAAAGCTGAAGGTTGGATCAGAGGTACATCCTAACTTAGAAATATGTTTTTGGAAATTGTTAAGAATGTCACTTTAAAGAATAGTTGCTGATTCGAATGAATTTAGCAGAATACAGCGAATGCGAAGTTTCACAATTCACTAAACATAGCAAATATAACTGCATCAAAAATTGTTGCAAAGCTACCAAGAATACACCACCACCTGAAATATGTTTCTTGCTGAGAGTAACGTTTCTGAACGAAAATGATTGCTCTACTGTGCTTATCAGTTTATTTAAATGTGTTATTACATTAACTTATCTTGGCCATGTTCTGAAGCAATTAAAATCAATGTACCTTCCTGTATGAATACTTCAGGCACTGGTAAATTGCGTCACAGGTTCCGGGAATAATTGAGGATTGCAGGTTTTCGGAATGAACAAATTAGGCTTCTGTAGGTTTCTCCAGCAGCTAGAAAACTCAGTGCTTGAACTAAGTTCAAGAAAATTATGGAATTAGTTACAAGCTTACAAATACGTCCTGTAGGTACAGCAGCTTAGTAACACTAGGGTTATGTAAAGGTACCTACTCACCTCTTTGAAGCTGAGATACATTCTCACATAACTGTGTTTTGCTTCGTTATTCTTGGACCTACTAAATGACGCAATCTCAAGAATTCTATCTCTCCAACCCTCAGAAAATTTTCGCGTGATTTTCTGTCCTGCAACCTCAGTTCATCGTGTGACAGACTGTGCACATCTCCTACAGCTGCCGTCACGTCTTAAAATCCACCATTTTCAGTTACACCAACATAAATTTCTTTGTCAGCGTAATCAAGATATTACTGCAGTAATAACTGCACAGAGAGCAGCTGCCCTCTCAGTTCGGCATCAGCCATTTTATAAATTAAACTTGCACCATCTGCAATCATTGTGTGTACAAACGCAGCAACCGGAGGGCATGCCAGTCTTCAAGCAGGAGGTTGTATCATCCAATGGCACCATTAATGACGCCGATCCATCTCATGTCGACCTGCTGACGATTCGAGGACGGAGCTATAAGACAATATAAACTTCAACGTAAGTATGTTACTTTCTTAAACATATTTGACTTTATTCCGATGGATATTAACATTTCAGTTCGGATCTTATTTCACACTAACCTACTGATATTTAATCACTTGTTGAAGGCCGCGGCGCGTTTTGATCTGAGGTATCTTACAGCCTGGACTGCTATCAGTTGATGACTTAGTGAGCACGGTTGCGCAGGTATTTTTTTATTACAATTGTTAATTGGAAGGTTATTAACAAAGTTTGGCAAGCGACAGGCGGTTTTCTTTCTAGAATTGCCAATATTATTAAGTCTGCTTTTAAACTGTTATTGAGAGGTAGCTTAGTATACGCTAGGCGCACATTTTCTTAAACCTAAAATTTATTGAAATTCTTACTTTAGTGACTGTTGTATTTTTCTGAACTGCAGATTTCATTAGGGGTTTTCTCACAGGAAGAAATTTGCTTAACTGTGTCGATGCACGCACCGGTTAAATATGTTCATATAAATTATCATGAAAACTGTGAATGTTGTTGCTGGGATAACCTACCCAATCCACAGCTTTGTAAGCTAACCCTGTTACTTTTCCCTATGACCGTCATTACAATGATAGTTTCAGAGCGTGGTTGTATTGTTCTGAGTGGTGGCAATGCAACTTCATTCATAGTTTTACTAGTGTGTTTTGTTAAATAAAAATATTTACGTTCCTGGCCAACTGCCAATGTTACAGAAATTTTGAATTCGGTTCCACGGAGGTATGAGGATGTTTGGTAGTAAATTATTCAAATAAGGAACTACTTGCTTATTAATTGAAAATGAGGCGGCAACCAGCTGAGGGTATGGTGGCAGAACTGGCCGCGCGGTTACGCAGTGTGTTGCGACAGTACGTTACAGGTGACTCCGGAGTGCATTAGGAAGGTAAATCCAGTCTTATTCTATTGTGCTCCATCTGTTTCTGATGTTCGTGATAGTATAAAAAATTTGCAAGATAGTAGGCCTTAGCGTAGCCAGGACCAAAATAACCACTTGCTGAATATGTTAGATGATCTAAAATTACTTTATTAGTGAGGATCAGCCTTGAAAAGCTCCATGGCTTCAACGTCTCACAGACTGAAGAGTTAAAACAGGCTGTGCAAGTACTGTGGCTTTTAGCTCGATTAGAGTGGCAGGCAAAAGACCTGGGCCTCTGGCCAAAGGCAGGTTAAGTTCTAATCTTGCGGAGATGTTACAGGATCAAGGGACACTTCAGTTTTTCAGGTAGCATTGTTATAAGGATAAAATATCTGCCCATATCAAAAATTAACTATATCCGCAGTCAGGCACAGAGGGACACCATGCAGGAATATAATGCTATTCCATTCTTTTGTAAAGATTACTTGTTGGTTTATAAAACTTACGATTAGTTCGATAATATTCACACTTGTCAGTACCTACTTTTTTTAGACTTGGAATTATTATGATTTTCTTAAAGTCCGAGGGTATTTCGCCTGTCTCATACATCTTGCTTCTCCCGAGGTTATCAGTAGCTCTAACAGAGTGTTTGCTCCTGGGGCCCTTTAGTGCTCTGTCTAATTCTCCTTGCAGTATCATATCTCCCATTTCTTCTTCATGTATTTCCCCTTCCATTTCCATATGCATGTACAAATATGTAAGTAATCTTACTGCATGTAATGTGTTAACAAATGATATATGTGTTATCTGTTATGATAGGAGATGTTGTAAAGCACTAGGAAACTAGCTGCATGGCACCACATGGATCTCTATAGAGCAAAAAGGGAAGACAGACAGTGTAATATATCAAGCAAATAACTGAGGACGTGGGGTGAACATACTTCTCTAAAATGATGTGGTTGGCCCAGAAGAGGATTTTATACTCGTCTGCATTAGAAAATATTTAAGCAGTAGATGACTTTAAACAACTATATGAGAAATTAGAAGTGGAGATGTGTGTCTGATCTTGTGCTCTCTATGGAAGATAAAAATATATTCCAATATGAGAGAATGCATGAATGGTGCATTCTAACATTGCTTAATATTTCTTAACAGACTAACAACGTTTAGTAACAGTTTTATCACACATCACACATCACCTGAAAATATAATTAATAGTTACTGTAGAAGTAACAGACACTTGATGATGGAAGCAAGCTGCTAAAACACACTGTACAAAGAAATATTCAGAAATGAACTTGAATGAAATTCAGAAAATGTCAATTTATGAAAAATGTATTAATTAACTGAAAGCATATTACTAATGTTCCATAATATAAAAAATTATCTATCATAAGGAACATAGAGATGTAACTGCATAACGTGACAGTGTATATACTAATATTTGATCGATGCTGTAGTATTACACGTTAATAAAATTCACTAGATTGCTTTCCTGAAATGCTGAAACTTGGAAATTCAATACTCACAATTTTATTTACGTTTTGTCTTGCGTACTTAAAACTGTTTTTCATACATATCATGTTGAATACATAATATACTTTGTGACACATTTGCGAATTTTTCAGTACTTATGGAAAAAATTGAAGATGATTGTTGGTAGACAAGTTCAAAAAACGGTTCAAATGGTTCTGAGCACTATGGGACTTAACAACTGTTTTCATGAGTCCCCTAGAACTTAAAACTAGTTAAATCCTACTAACCTAAGGACATCACACACATACATGTCCGAGGCAGGATTCGAACCAGCGACCGGAGCGGCAACGCGGTTCCAGACTGAAGCGCCTAGAGCCGCACGGCCACACCGGCCGGCGTAGACAAGTTCCAAGAATGTGTTATGTTAAATTGTTCACATCTCATTGTGGAATGAGACGCATAAAAGGGAAAGAAATATTAACTGCGTGTAATTACTGACTGAATGCGATGGGCATGTGGTATTCTTCACAATGCGGGTTGTCGTCCCACATGTGAGACGATTTGCCTTTTCTTCATCTTATGATGATATACTTTACGGCGGTCTGTCTAGCATACCTTCCATTCTATAGAGCACTCTGAATAGTATTCTGACTTTGGCTTCAGCAAATAATAATAGCATACGTAGCATTTAAATATTATTTGACATGACAGGAGTCAACCACATCAACGTACTGTTACCTTGTGCTGATACGTAATAGTCTGTGTAGGTCATGATATAGCAATCCAAATCAATAGACAGAAAATGGCCACTCACCTGTCGTTAATTTCACATGCGAACGGTAATAAAATCTATCAAAAATATGTGATACCAGACTAGTTATTTCCACAAAATATCTTAATCACTGTGTATTCTCTCTGCCATCAACTACAAAGGGGCAATCTTTATTTTTTTGTGGGAGCATGTCTGTACGTGACATATCGACAGCCGTCTGTGCTGTCCCGTTTTTGTTTTTTGTTCGTATAGTCGGATGGGAAATCAGAGAATGTAGATTTTATTTCACCGTGTTGTGGTCAGTTATGTGGTAGCGACAACGATGTGATATTTGTAGAGGTTTTTTAAAATTAATTTCACCGGCCAGAGTGGCCGAGCGGTTCTAGGCGCTTCAGTTTGGAAACGTGCCACGGCTATGGTCACAGGTTCGTATCCTGCCTCGGGCATGGATGTGTGTGATGTCCTTAGGTTAGTTAGGTTTAAGTAGTTCTAAGTTGTAGGGCACTGACGACCTCAGATGTGAAGACCCATAACGCTCAGAGCCACTTCAACCATTTTTGAAAATTCATTTCCACGTCTTTCGTTCGTGCGTTCTACTGTAGACGTAACAGAAACTTTTCAGTTTCCCCAACTAAAGAGAAGGATTATAGTAGCCACTATAAAGTGCGTGCTTTGGTTTGAATATATTGAATTGATGAGATCTGTGAGTTGAAAAGTATATACAGCAAAAATTGTTTTGTTTTCATGGGTAACAAGCAATGCATAGCTTAATGGTAATGAAGTCAAACTTGCAGAGCTTCACAATTTTAAAAATCACTCATTTAAAAGGTCCCGTTTATAACAGACTTGGTAGGGTATAGGTTTGCATCCTGGACGATGTTGCTCAAAATTGGGATGCTATAGCATTCCTCTTATTTATTCCCATACGAAATGGTAAATGATCCTCATCAGTGCGCAGTCTGTTCATCAAAAGCGTGGTCGGCAGGCATACAGTAAAATACATCACCTTAGTTCTTTCAGACCCCAATGGAAGTCACTTCATGCGCTGTCCCAAAAGTATTTACTTTGAATTGTTGGCTGATATAAACAAAAAGAGACATAACTGCAGCGTATTGTTAAAGTTATTCACGTTTTCAATCAATGTATAGCGTTTTAACTTTTTTGTACGAATGACTTTGATTTCCCCATGTATTTGAACGGCCCTGCATGACTCGTTTCTGGATCTCTGGGATCTCTGCAGAGAAACACAAGTGACGTCTGTTCTTGTGCGTCTCAACGAAGAATTCAAAGTAAACTACTGTTCTATGGACATTGCATGAACAAGAAGGGTATCCTCCATTGAACTGAGACGATATCGTTTACCATCTGTGTGGAACGCCGACCACACTGTTGCTTAACAGACTGTATATAATTTCTGAAAGAATTAAAGAGTACAATGTTGAACTGAACCATTCAGTTTTTGCCGCAAGACACAACATGTTCCAACATCAGTTTAAACGATATGTAAAATAACTGACCCTGAAAGGTTGTGACCATTAAGCATATTGACTTGGCCAGTATATCAAAAGAGGTTACACCATTTTCACTGGATACAAAAGTGCGTTCATCGCAATTAAACAGGGGCAGAGAAGCAAAGGTATCAGCTTACAGTGTCTGTCCGTAACACTACCTCTGTAGGCATATGGTAAACACATTTACTTAGAGTAATAGCGATAAGGTAAGGTGTCCAATGTGTTAGGAATCTCAGCCGTAGCTGTCTACACACCAGTAGCCACACATTCCGAAGGACCAAGAGAAGCCTGGGCTCTTTCACTGTTGACAAATGTTACTGCTACAACTCCGCAGGCAACAACACTGCACTCGGAACACACCGAAGTCTCCTGTCAGCAGTCCATAGCCGTGAATTATCGCTTTTCCCGCCAGAGCGAGCAAGCACCCTCTCTGCCCAGCGAATCAATGAATCACAATTGCACCAAACGTGTTAGAAAAAATAAAATCGCACTACACTTCGCACTAACATATTATCGGAGTTTTACCATATTTTATTTCGTTGCTGTTACTATTTGCATTAACTGGAGTTTGGAGTTATACTGTTTACCTGCTGTTCAGAATATTTACCACTAACATAAATACTGGAGTTCACGTTTTGATGTTCGGCATCTATGGCCTAATCTTTACCTGGCGTTCATCCGAGTGGCTGGGAAGGCTGCAGTTAAATGCGCCATTATAGTGATGAATGAGCTGCGAGGCTACAGCACAAACGTACCGTAACGGTGTGACCCGAGCTTGAAACCGGTTTCCGCAGTCATCCAAATGATAAGAAAGCCAGCCCTCCGATGTATTTCTGTAAATGGGTGCTGAAATAATGCTGGTGTGGTTCCTTGGAAACTGGTACTGCGCGATCAGTCGTTGACTCTACTGTTAGAAGATGTAGCACAACGCAGTGTTACCACAGCCTAATAACCGGCAGGAGCCTACGACATGTCATAATGCTGCAGACCGGGTGAGTATAAATGCTCCCACGTCAGGTAGGGTCTTCATTACCTTGACGTTGTGCACTGGACCACTGCAGACACCGCGCCAGTCATCGGTGGAACGTATGCTCTGGCACTACGGCATCATAAAGTAGTATCACCACTTAGGTGGAGTTGCAGATCTATGAACAGTCACCTAGTCTTGCTGGTTCCAGACTCGAAATGCAATCCACCTAGGTGAGGCTTCCAATTGAGTGCCTTTGCGTTACACATCAGCCAATCATTCTGCGGCCCAGGTTCGACATGCGGCCTGCGTCCTTCACATCAGGGGCACAGAGCGCCAGAGGTTTTAGAATGCCGTCTGGCTTAGCCTTACGTTACTAAGCTGACGTCTTGCAACGGAATAGTCGTTGCTCTCTGCCAGCCACTGAGATCTCACCACACCGCTAGCCACGAGCGGCACGTATCGGAGTACTGTATGGAAGGCATGAAGTAAGAACGAATTACCCTCTAGAGCGAGCATCCTTGACAAGCAGTCGTCGCGACACTCGAGGACTCACACCTCAGCTTCCCGGCCACGTAGCGCTGCAGAGAGGACGAGCCAGCAGTGTATGCGCACAACTGAACTCGAAAGGGGGGCAATGAAGTTGCAATGAGGTACCGTGCAGGAATACTAGTGTTTAATCCCAGTGTCAGACTTATGATGAACACAGTATAGACCACGTACGTGTGTGGCATCCAATGGCTGTGTTCCTACACGCATCCTGTACTCTGTACCCTGTGAAGTATAATGAACAGAGGTGCTAGTGAAGGGTGTCAGTGTCTACACCATCCCTGCTCAACGGTTGCAGTAGTTTAGTACTGTATTACGAAGCGACTGTTTGCACAGCTCTTTAAACTTTGCACACATCTTTAAACCCTATTACAGTCTGTGATGGTCGTTTTGGCCGACGGCAGCTTACTCTCATCTGTGCGATGTAATCGCGGTACAACCATCACAAGATGGCACATGACAAAACCTAGCAACTGCATTTCCACGGAGCCAGTGTCGAAAATGTCGTGTACACAGGATCTGACAGCAATCAAATGTTCTGATACCATTTATTTCTCACATACGCCAGTCGTCTCCAAAGTTCAGCTGATTATAGTGTTTAAGGGCATTGAGATCCTAGCTAGAATCCAGAAAATTTGTACTACTGCCGCATTTACATCATTCTGGTACAGGTCTCCATACGTAAGCTGCTACGGCTCCAAGATGTGCGACGATAGTGCGTGCGTTCGTTGCACTTACGTACTCACATATGTAAGCGTTTCAGTGATAGAAACGACGTAATTTCGGAGCTACTTTGTTAAAACCGCATGTTCACAAAGATAGCAAAAGCAAAGGATTTCGAACGTATGAGGGCGCCTTCAGTTATGTGGGACTTGAAGTCACAACGAAATTCATGGAAAATGTGCGATCGCTCAGAAGACTGCATCATCAAGTAAATTATCAAGCAAAACTGTCACAGGACTTTTAAGCATCTTAGTATATCGATATTACAACAAAAAGGTTGCATTGCACATAGATATTGCAACACTACAATCACCTGATTTTATACAAGCTTGAAGATAGCTACAAGCATGAAGATAGCTACTTGCAAAAAGAATCTTTTTTGTGATCTCAATGTGATCTTGCGATCGTATAGTTCTCAGAAAATTTCTATCAACCAGTGGTAGCGTATAATTTCAATATGTTCTATTAAGTCCAATTTTCAGCCTTTTTCCCTCGGTGTATGGCCTGAAATAAGTAAATTTTCAGGAAATTAAGAATTACGCTTATTTCCGCCTTTCTTACCAAACAACTGCTCCTTATATCTGGCTTTAATAGTGCCATAGGTTTATCCTATATAATTGCTAGGGCAATCTTTACAGACGATTTTATAGTCGGCTGAATTTGTGAAAGGACCTTGTTCAGTTTATAATGTATATACTAAACTTTTCTTCAAACTATGTTCGTAGAGAAGCTAACTTCACAACCGTATTCCCCTGTCAGAAGACGGCCAGTACTGTACGATACATTACCTAAAACTGCTATCGAAATACACTTACTAATTCCCTATTCCTTACGCTTCAGTTTGTTGTCACCTAGAGTTGAAAAAAATTTTTGCATGACGTTTTGTGGCTACGTATCTGGTCAATTACGTCTTTTTCTGTCATTGTTGCTAGCAATAGTCTCAATCAAATAAATTTCATTCTGAAAATCGTGTGGGGAAAATGGCTTTGTTAAAGCACGATTTATTGTTCAGTGCAAAAACACAACTTCACGAGCATGTGATTGTGAAGAATCTGATGAAATAGTATTGTCAGAGTAGATTGTCTTACGACGAATATAGAAAGTGATACTGCCATTCTATATGCGTAATTTCAGATCAAGGAAATGTAGGTCACTTTCCTCACTTTGATTTTCTTTTGTAAATTTAATTTTGTCGTGGAATCCGTTAAAGGTGTTGAATACTCAATCTAATTCTTGATCGGTTCCATCAAATGCAAAAATTAAGCCTCTACATAAGGTACATAAACAGTTTTATTACTAAGTAATTTTGACTAGGTTCTGAAGAAGCCATCTTCAAGAGAGTTAATGAATACCTCTTGCTAAGATAGAAGGCAACATTTTGGACGATCAGTTGGAACTCGCGAGTAAGCGCTTCCTTGATGCATTTAAACCACTGCTCACTGTCACATAATACGTGTTTACCGATCTTCGTTGATATCGGTGGGTGTGTCGCTTTCCACAAATTATTGACATATCATATCACATAATTTCATTTTTCGTGGCCATACCAACACATGTTTCTACGGTCGACATTCTATAAATGATATTAGTACACTTCAGCAGAAGGTTATCATTTGTATGATGTGATGTAACTTTATTCATTTTATTCTGTCCCCCATAATTTTTGTTAACAGAAGTAATTTTTTGTAATAGTTACCTTCTGTACACTAAACTTACTGCAGTACCACTTCGCTACATAAATGTTTTACATATCATTTTATATTTAATGTAAACCTCTAAAGTTTTTACACTTACTTGTGTCTTTGCACAAGAGATTTTCGTATTGGTTTAATGTATAATTATGGTACTTAACAACAGCAAGACACAGTGCTTACCCGCATGTTTATAGCGCCCACTTCTTTCCCATTTTCCTTATCGATTAAACTTCCGTTGTGTTAAGCCTAAGTGTTTCATTTCTTCTTTTTAGTGACGTTGTTTACCGTATTTTCACTATGTTTTCTCCATGAATTTTTAACAGTTACCAGAACTCTACGTTTTGCAGCTGAATTTATGTACAGTATTACTGTCAGCAAATGTATTAATAATTTTATTTGTAATGTAAACCAGTAAATATATTACATTTTTAGTAGCCTTATAGAGGTAATTTCGTGCTTACTTTAATAGAAAATGCTAACTTTTAACACAAGCAAGGCGCAGTTCTTACGCTCATGTATTTTGCACCGTCTGCAGGGCAATTTTTCTTGGTCGATTGAGCCTGTATATTCGTAACAGTTAGCCTCTGTCTCTGGCATGATGTACGCTTAGTGTATGCAAATATTTTATCCTGTAACTCCTGTTATAATTTTTTGTTGGCAAGATGCTCTACCTGTGGACATTCACCAGTGACCATTCATTCTGGGTACGCTAAATGTAACCTGGCTGCTACCGAAAGCCATGCCTTGGGATAATTCTTGTTTTTGTAAATTTTAGATATGACAATAGACATTTTATTGCACCATTATGTAATGTAAAAATGAATAAGCTTACCTCACAAATATATCTCTATTAATGTTTTGTTTTGTTTGTAAAAGTAATTGTTGTAGTTGGTTATATATATTTTTGGGGCCTACTTCGTTTGAAGAAGATATTTTCAGAAACATCGAAACCCTGGCCAAGAGCTCCTAAACCTTTGTTTGGTGACTGGTTCGCTGATTTTTCAATCTCCTCAGACTTACATAGTTTTTGATTCCCATCCATGTTTACCATTTTTACTCGATAATATATTTCTTTTGGTATCTAAAATTGTTGAATGTATATCGTGACGACACACGACCTGGCTTCTGCAAAGTATACGGAGACAGGTAGTTACTACGTACTACTTTGACAGTGACAGAAGCACACGATTGCAGTTTAAGGAGAAAGTAAGTACAAGCGGTGGTGACAGGAGAGAGGTGTAATAGAAAGCAGAATACCTGAGAATACACTGTACTTCTCATTAGGTATTTCAGTGTAAAGATAAATTTGAGAATCACGTGCAAGAATGCGCACTACACCCCGCCATAAGCAGTTACCTCCATTCTTTACTGTTTTTTTTTTGTTAGACACTGGACTGTGTTTTATGCATCATTTGTAATTATTTTGCTTCCATCACTTTTAAGTGCTGTATGAAATATTAATGCTATTTGGTATAACTATATTGCTGTTTAAGCTGCATAATTTTATGGTTGGTAGAATGCTGTTATTCTTAGATCAACTTATGTGGACAGTTAACCCAAGGAATGTCAGCCGTGCACCTTCTTGTACCGTGAAACACTTAAAAGTACCAAAAAAATAACAGTTTGCACACACACACACACACACACACACACACACACACACACACACACACACACACACACACAGAGAGAGAGAGAGAGAGAGAGAGAGAGAGAGAGAGAGAGAGAGAGAGAGCAATAGCACAAAAAACCACCTTGAAATAACATTCCACAGTTGCCAACAGAATGAAGAACGTAGCATGGAAACGATTGTTCAGTTGCTAATTTTGTGGAAACAGCGAATATCAGAGAAAGACCAGCTACAAAAAATGCCAGGAAACAGACAAACCATCATTCACGAAATCTATACTCATACATCAAAGAATGCAAAATCCCGAAGACCGACAAAGTTTTACAGAACTTAGAAATATATCGCTTTTAGTAAATTCCACAATGGAAGTCTGTCTTGGAACCTGGCAGAAAACCCAAAAGATTCTGGTCTTACAAAAAGCGCACTAGTGGCTAGTGTCAATGAATACCTTCACTGCGCGGTAACAATGTTGAAGTCACTGATGGCAGAGCCACTAAACTAGAGTTATTAAACTCCTTTACGAAAGGAGACGAAGTAAATATTCCTGAACTCCAATCAAGATCAACTGCCTAGATGAGAAACATACAAGTAAACATCCTGGGAATAACAAAGCAGCTTAAATCACTCAAGAAAGGAAAGGCCTCCGGTCTACATTGTATACCAGTCATGTTCCTTTCAGGGTATGCTGATGCAATAGATTCATATTTAGCAGTTATATACAACAGCTAGCTCACAGAAAGATCCGTACCTAAAAACTGGAAAATTGCCCAAGTCACACGAATACCCAACAAGCGAAGTTGGACTACAGGCCAACATATGTTTATTAAAAGACTTACGAGAATTCAGATAGTTAAAGTTCACAACGATCGCAGATATTTCGGTGGGAGTACACCCCGTCATTTTCAAGGCACAAACTACTACGGGCAGGCTATGTACAGGCAAATTTAAAACCTCGGTTCTTGGAGTAATGCAAGAAAGATAATACACACACACTGAATACTACTGTCACCAGAGATGACCAAAGTCAGAGGTATCGATAGTGAAAGACTACGAACTATCAAGTGAGGTAACATTGACCCTATCCCTCTGTTTTTAACAACGGAGAGAGCAGACAGAGAACAAACATTCAAGCAAAAACCTCCATCCCTGTTTACAAGGTTGCTCCCTAATTTAATCTCAACACACTCCTTAATAGCACATCCCAACAGCTGGAGGAACGTACATTGGAGTCAGCGCCTTTGAAACCCGCCTGTTTCTACAGATATGTTAAAGATACTTTTATAGTTTGGCCACGCGGTAGAGAGAATTTTAATGTCTTTTAAGAACATCTGAACTCGATCCACCCGAATATTCGTTTTACGATGGAGGAGCAAGCTGATGGTTGCCTTCCTTTTCTTGATGTTTTGGTTAGGAGGAAGGTTGATGGATCATTGGGACATGCAGTTTACCGCAAATGCACTCACACTGACCTGTACCTTGGTACAAAGGGCACATTTAATTTCCGACACTGAGACTTGGTCAGCTGAGCTGGCCCATCTTCAAGATACATTTCATCAAAATGTTACAGTGAAAGACAGACTGAACATGCGTTGCGCTGTCGACCAACTGTGCACAGTGTGATTGATGATAATACTATATCGATACCTAAGCCTACTGCTTTTTTGCCTTACGTAGGAAGCACTTGCCAAAAGATCGGTCGTATTTTACGGAAGTGTACGATGTGAAATGTGTTTTCCGACCTCCATCTAAAATGAGAGTGCTTTTGGGTTCTGTTAAGGATTATCTTAGTTTGCATAATGCGGGTGTAAATTCCTTTTAGCTGTGGCATGGCATATTCGGTCAGACTATCAGGACCGTGGAGGACAATGTTCTGAGCATAAGGGCTACACACCGTTACAGCAGCCTAGTAGATCTGCTATTGCCGAATATTGCTTGGATACTGGTCACCCGACGTTCTTTAACAACGCGGAGATGTTGTCATGCGCGTTCCGCTGCTGGGACAGTGTTATTAAGAAGGCTGTTGAGATTAAATTAGGACGCAACCTTGTAAACAGGGCTGGAGGTTTTTGCTTAAGCTCTGCTTGGAATCCTGCTGTCTCCCTTATCAAAATACAGAGGGACACAGTCAATGTTACCTCACTTGCTTGTTCGTAATCTTCCACTATCGATACCTCCGACTTTCTTCATCTCTGGTGGCACTAGTATTCAGTGTGTGTGTATTATGCTTCTTGAATTACTTCAATAACCGAGGTTTTAAATTTGCCTGTACATCGCCTGCCCGTAGTAGTTTGTGTCTAGAAAATGGCGCGTTATGCTCCCGCCGAAATATCGGCGGTCGCCGTAAACATTACGTGGCTGAAGTCTCGTAAGTTGTTTGAAAATTGTATACGCCAGTAGAAACTAAGGCCCCCATCACTAATGTCGACTTGCAGTAGGGTTTTAAAACATGTATTGTGTTCGAACAGTATGAATTACCTCGAAGAAAACGAGTTGTTGACAAAAAATCAGCACGGATACAGAAAATATCATTATTGTAAATCACAAATAGCTCTTTATACTCATGAAGTAATGAGTGCTATCGATAGGGGATGTCAAACTGATACCATGTTTTTAGATTTCCAGAAGGCTTTCGACACCGTTCCTCACAAGCATCTTCTAATCAAACTGCGTTCCTATGGAATATCGCCTCAGCTGTGCGACTGGATTCCTGATTTCCTATCAGAAAGGTCACAGTTCGCAATAATAGAAAGGAAGTCATCGAGTGAAGCGGAGGTAATATAAGGCGTTCCCCAAGAAAGTGTAATTGTCCCTGATCTATGTCAAAGGCATTGGAGTCAATCTGAGTAGCCGTCTAAGATTGCTTGCAGATAATGGTGTCATTTTCCGTCTTGCGGAGTCATCGGAGGACAAAACGAATTGCAAACTGATTTAGATAACATACTGTTATGGTGCGAAAAGCCGCAATTTACCCAAAATAAAGAAACTGTGAAGTTATTCACATGAAGGAATCCGCTAAATTTTGGTTAAGCGATACGTCACACAAATCTCAAAGGTGTAAATTCAACTAAATGCCTAAGGACTACAAATAGAAATCACCTAAATAGGAACGATCACATAGATAATTTTTTGGGTAGAGCAAACCAAAGATTGCGATTCATTGGCAGAACACTTAGAAGGTGTAACAGGTCTGCTAATGACAACGCTTACATCACAATTGCCCGCCGAAGCCTGAAGTATTGCTGTGCGGTGTGGGATCCGCATTAGATGGGACTGACGGATGACATCGAGAAAGTACAAAGAAGGGCACCTCGTTTTGTCTTACTGCGATATAGGGAAGATAGTGCCACAGACGTGATATGTGAATTGGAGTGGCAATCATCAAAACAAAGACGTTTTTAATTGCAACAGGATCTTCTCAAGAAGTTTCAATCAGCAGTTGTCTCCTCCGATTGTGAAAACGCTCTGTTTGAACCCACCTACATAAGGAGAAATGATCACGATAAAATAGGAGAAATCATGGTTCACACCGAAAACTTTAAGTGAACGTTTTTCCCGCTCGCCCTTCGAGAGTGGAACGGCGGAAACACAGCTTGAAGGTGGTTCATTGAACCGACTGCCAGGCCCTTTATTTTGAATAGCAGAGTAATCACGAGATTTATATGTAGATACAAAGACAAGAAGTGCCAGAACTGTTATATTATCCTAAGTATACATTGTCTTAAATAGTAACTAAATAGTATACACAAAAATTTGTACACCGACGAACCCGCTAAATATGCCTTGCGAGTAATAAAAGTCAAACACGCATGGCAAAAGAACTCGGTTTCACTTATTGTAATTAGACGGTCGAAGAGTAGTAGTTATGAAGATTTCGTCATCTTGTACGCATCTGAGGATGACAGGGCTGCAAAACGGAGCGCCTAATCCAGAGGTCAAGGGAATGCCTCGGTTCAGCAGAACATACAGACGTCTGGCTTTCTTACTTTGTGAAGAAGTAATCCGAAGAGTCTGGAAGCATAGAGGGAGCTGCATCAGCAAGTTCTTTCCTTTGAAAAACAGCAAATTTTTTCCTTCGGCTCTCTTTGCAAAAGAGGTAAAGGATCTGGGTTACCCTATATGACACTATCCGCTGGGTACGTCTGTCTTGTCGCACGAATCCACTTTGAGAATCGGAGCAGAAGGGAAATATTTGGTCTCGAAGTCGTTTCATCTGCTCCAGCAGCCATATGATAGGAAGTAATTGCACGTAGTACACTGAAACCCACTCTGCGAGCCTTATCGTAAATGCATAGGCAACCTCTGTGCTAAGAAGATGACGCACAGTGCAACCGTGGCCGAAACATTTGCTCCACCGAGAGACGACTATTTTGCAACATGCCACTGCACCAGCGCCAGAAAATATCTATTTGACAGCTGTACAAAGTTGACAAGCCGAGATATCTCTTAACAGACTGACAGTAACTACAAGATCTCTTTTGTAACATATTTACCTATTTTTGTCGTTCATCGACCGTAGCGGTCGCGCGGTTCCAGAATATAGCGCGTACAACCGCTCGGCCACTACAGCCGGCGGGGAGAGTGTTATACTTTTCAGACTGTCTCCTCTAGCCAATAACTATTTTTAAATGATGTCTCACAAGTTTCCCATATATTGAAGATCTTTACTAAAAATACAGGAATTACTCCGGAAAACTAAAATACTTCCAACTGTGAAAACGTGTTCCAAAATGATCATGAACTTAGGCACAAATATGTGAACGAAATTGAAACGCATTGCAATAGACAAATTTCTCATTAATAGTCTTCAGTCTTCAAGGGCTTCGATGAGATGTGGAGTATTTTTAATACTGTGGTAAGCGAACGGCGACTTGTAATTAGCCACAGAACTGTTCTAGTTCCGAACTTGTTAATCATTTACTTGAACGAAAAGCACCTTCACCTGGCGGGTGGAAGCGGGGGGCAAACACTGAACAACATGCTATGTACAGCTGCTTCGGCAGCACAATGCATAGATGTGTGCTCATGCCTTTGCATCTCCCCACACATTGCTTGGCAGCGATATCGCGCATGCCGATACGTCGCTCCTGCACTGGAACATGAAGAGAAGTGGAGTGGGTGGGCGTCATTGGCTGTGATTGTCCAAACAGACAGACACCTGTGAGGGTAGCTGACTTTATTGACCATATAATAGCTCACCAAGTCACCATCTCTCCTCTCAATGAAGCTCCTGATATGTGAGCGGAGCTGCGGATATAAACTATTATTAAAATATCATGCAGCAAGTAAAATTATGTGACATGACTGTAATAGTTAATAAATATTAAATGTAGCTGGGAAGGGTTCATTAAGCGAAATGAAATAGGTGTTAGTTCGCAAAGGTATTACATAAGTTACGCTATTTTGATATTTGAATGGAATAAAAATTATAAGTGTTTTATTATGATGGGTTTAAGAAATAGTTAAATAGGCAACTCAGCTGAAATAATTTTTGATGCAAGTCCAAAGAACTTCCTAAGGATTAATTGCGAGCTGCACTTCACAAAGATTATTACTCAACGTATCTATGTAGATGCATCGTTGAAGTGGATATTGTGACTTCATTGGTGGAGTGATATCTTCCTGTCTCTCTCAGTATCTCTGTGATGATTTTATGATTAGTTATCAGTCAGGATGAAGCTTTTGCTCTGTCATTTCAGTACATCGCCACAACATAAACATTAAGGCACGTTTCTTCCTATGTATACCACTAGTGCATAAAGCTATATTCATTGCACACTGAGGCTCAATTCTAGCAACTTGCTGCAACTGCTCAACTCTCTCTACAAGGAGTTACGACTTTCTTTCTTCCATATCAGTTCTTTTTTTTAAAATTTTAACGAATGGGTCTATGTACATATTTTATTTTGAAGTAATGGTTCTATCGTTGGCATATTATTTAAGGGTTTAAGAAAACGTGTCACAGAAACATTAATAACTTAGTCTGCAACTTTGCACAGAAAAATTGGACACAAGTAGTTCGATCCAGCGTCACCAGGTGGCACTACTTGTTATGTTCATAGCACATTAGTGTATACAAGGTGTATCATAATTAGTGGCATAAGTGCAAACAGGTGGGTGTTCACAAATAAATTTTGTTTGAGTCATCTGAGTCATCAGTCTTTTGACTGGCCTGATGCAACCCATAACGAATTTCGCTCCTGTGCCATGCTTTTCATTTCAGAATACTACGTGCAGCATGCACCCCCATGTATCTGCTGGATGCGTTTTAATGTCATCTACAGTTTTTACTCACTGTAGTTCCCTCTAGTATTGTGGTAGTTATTCGCTGCTGTCTGTACATATATGATATCATTCTCCTCCTTTTTCATTCTATTGCTTTCCATGTATTCATTTCCTCGTCGATTCTGTGGTGAACCTTCTCCTTCATTACGCTGTCAGTTTGCCTCATTTTCAACATTCTTCTGTAGCGCAACATTATCAAATGATTTGATTCTCTTGTGTTCCGGTTATTCCACACTCCTTGTTTTACTGTCATGAGACATGTGATCCAAACGTAAATTCTCAGACATGTCACACATTTCTTCCTGAAATTAAGACCTAACTTTGATGCCAACATACTTATCTTCACCATGAATATATTTTTTGCCAACGCTATATCCTCCTTCACCCTTTCATCATAGGTTGTTTTGGTGCCAATGTAAGAGAGTTCCTTAACTTCATCTACTTGGTGATCACGAATTCTTAAGATTCTCGCCGTTCTCGTTTCTGGTACTTACTTCCTCACACGTTAATAGAACTAAAAGTCTCAACGTTAATGTAGCTCCGAAAATAAACCATCTGCAAGATGATTAAGACCTTGTGGTTATCAGCCACCACTGGCTTGATTCTGCGTAAATGTAATCTTAGTTACGGTAACAATACTATTCAAAATTAAGAAACGTTATTGCAGATATTTTGGTAGAGGTGAAAGTGACAGGACGTACTCGCAGTTAAAGGAGGTGTTTAAAAGTGTCTTTCTTTTACCCATACGTAGGCAATTACCTGTCGCCGCAATGAGTTTCGAACCCTTTTAAACGTATCTGTGTTCATTTAAAAGTTCTTAATAAGCACAGACAAGTCTCTAATCCAATTCGTGTACCATGTTAACAGGAATGGCCTATAGTACATCTTTAAGATGACTTCAAACCCAGACGTGCGTGGGGATCATATCAAATGATCTTAGAGGCCATGATAAAGGTCCTCCTTGCCCAACGCACTTTTGGGAATATTGGCACATTAGATGTCTTCTCACCGCAGCAGCAACATGTGCTGGCGCTCCGTCATACATGTACCACATCCTCTGGCGTTAACCTAAGGGAACATCCTCTAGCAACACTCCGCACAAGCACAATATAATTTCGTCCACCCACTGCTTTGTAACATGTACGGCTCGATAAGACGATATCCTAGTGCCTAAACAACACATTCAATGAGAAATTTCACTTATGTGCAGACACACGCACAGCATGCGAGTTGGGGTCCATATGAATCCAAACCTGAGAATTGTATTATTATACAGGACATCGCTTATGAACCATGATTCATCTATAAATGAAACGATATTGTCAAGGCTCGGGTTACCTACAGTTTGTTGTTGCATCCTCTGACAGAACGTTAATTAAGGACTTAAGTCCGCCTCACGGAGACACTGAATTCGTTATAAATAGTACCGGGATATTGCATTGTGATCATTATTCTCCACATATTTACTACAGGCGTTTCTGTGGCAAGTCTCCTCATTGATATTTCAGGAGATTGTTCGACTAATTTTAGTACCTCTTCTACAAGCACAAACGTAATGCATGCTCGCTTCTCGGAGGCATGTGATGTACCCTTGCAAACGTTCGACTCTCCGGGTGCTCTCGGGCAAGGTATTCTTCTTGGTACAAGCTTACAGTTCCCCGTGCGTTTTCGTTACCATTACCGAACATGATTTCAATTTCCGCAGACTCATAACTGTAATGTTCCATGTTACCACTTACCCCTGTACAAATGAAGCTCAGCAAATAACTTATGTGAGTAGCACTCTGTGTACTGTACTGTCGTATTCATTCTGTTTGCAACTCCACGTCAAGAAAATGTAAACAAAGACCTCGCCACGCACCGCCATGCCGTATTTACACAGAATGTAGCCAGTAGTGGCTGGTAATTATAAAGTTGCAGTTATCTCTCAAACAGTTCGTTTATGAATCTGCGTTTACTGGGACTTTATCGTTCTACGAGGCGTATTTCAAGAATAAGGTCCGTTTGGTCATATAAAAATAAGCTTACGAGGAAAGGCATTTATTGACAGTAATATTTTACTCTCCAGCTACTTTTATTTTCTACACAATCGCCGTTCACATATACACTATGTGAAGAAAGGTATGGTGGCACACTCCATCGGTAATGCTGCAATTCAGTATGGTGTTGGCCCACCCTTAATCTTGATGACAGCTTGCACTTCAACTACATTCAGTCATATGTTGGAAGCCCATTCTTGACGGAGTGCTGCACTGAACAGAGGTATCGATGTCGGTCGGTTAGACCTGGCACAAAGTTGACGTTGCAAAACCTCCCAAAGGTCTTCTATAGGACTCATGTCAGGACTCTGTGCAGGAAAGTCCATTACAGAGATGCGTCAAAAATGGTTCAAATGGCTCTGGGCAGTTTGAGACTTAACCGCCCCGGTGATCAGTCCCCTAGAACTTAGAACTACTTAAACTTAACTAACCTAAGGTCATCACACACATCCATGCCCGCGGCAGGATTCGAACCTGCGACCGTACCGGTCGCGCGGGTCCAGACTGTAGCGCCTGGAACCGCTCGGCCACTCCCGCCGGCCAGAGATTTGTCGTGTAACCACTCCGCCACAGGTGGTGTATTATGTATAGGTGCTCGATCGTGTTGAAAGATGCAATCGCCAACCCCAAATTGCTCTTCAGCAGTGGAAAGCAAGAGGGTGCTTAAAACATCAATGTAGGCCTGTACTGTGATGGTGCTACGCAAAACAACAAAGGGTGCAAGCCGCCTCCATGAAAAACACGACCACACCATAACACTATCGCCTCCGAATTTTACTTTTGGCACTACACACGCTGGCAGATGACGTTCACCGGGCATTCGCCATAGCCACACCCTGCCATCGAATCGCCAACTGTGTAGCGTGATTCGTCACTCCACTCAACGTTTTTCCACTGTTCAATCGTCCAATGTTGGCGCTCCTTACATCAAGCGAGACATCGTCTGGCATTTACCGGCCTGATGTGTGGCTTATGAGCAGCCACTCGACCGTGAAATCCAAGTTCTCTCACTCTCCGCCCATCTGTTATTATACTAGCAGTGGACCCTGATGTAGTTTGGGATGCCTCTGTCGTCGTCTGGATAGATGTCTGCCTATTACACACTACGACCCTCTTCACCTGTCGGCAGTCTCTGTCAGTCATCAGACGACGTTTTACTGTAAGCTTTTGTGATGTACGTGTCCCTTCACGCTTCCACTTCTTTAACACATCGGAAACAGTGGAGGGGAGAGGGGAAACCTCGCGTGCAGAAGTATGAGACAAGTGAGACCGAGTCACCTGACCACTTTCGAAGTCCTTGAGTTCCGCAGAGCGCCCCATTCTACACTCTCACTATGTCTAATGACTACTGAGGTCGCTGATGTGGAGTACCTGTCAGTACGTGGCAGCACAATTCACCTAATACGAAAAAAGTATTTTTTGGGAGTGTCTGGACACTTTTGATCACATAGTGAATGTAATTCCTGTAACGCTGCGGCAGCTTCTTCACCCGCTCTGCACAGAAGTCTGTCGCCTTCGAAGTGAACCAGCAGGTAACGACAGTCTTGAATTCATTATCGTTTTGAAATCCCTGTCCATTCAGCCACTTTCTCAAATGCATGAAGGGCAAATAGTCAATTGGTGCTAGGTCAGGACTGAACGGAGGGTGTTGCAAAAACACCTAAAAAAAGTTTTGAATCTTCTCTTTACTTTTGACAGCGGTGTAAGGGCGTGCGTCTTTATGAAGGATAATTACAATAAACGACAGTTTCCCGGGGCTTCGATATTGGGTCAAACGACTCAGTTTGGTTAGCGGTTCACTGTATACGTCAGCTGTGATTGGTGACCCACAATCAATGAAATCGATGACAAGGACACACTTTTCAACCCAAATGACGAGGGCCATCATTTATCGATTTGAGAACGTTGATTATTTGAGCTTTTTTGGTTTGGGTGAAGATGAATGGCACAACTGCAAATACTGTTGTGACGATATCCAAGTCTTGTCGCCCGTAACAATGTGAGAAAACAACTCATCTCCATCTTCTCTATAGTCCTCGGAAAACTGTCATGCACTAAGCATTGTTTGCTCTTTTTAGTGATCAGTGAAACTTTTTGGAGCCCGTCCTACACACAGCTTGTGAGACCCAACATGCTCAGTTATACTCTTATGAAGAGAGATTTGGATAACATTTGGAAGTTCATTAGCCAGACCCAGTGGTCTGTTACCTATGATTTCGAAGTTTTTGGTTCACTTGACCTAAGATGTCGGTCCGAATACTGTGACTGCTACTCAGCAGTTCATCGTGAACACTTGTGCGGCCACTTTGAAATTCTTGGACTCTCATGGAACTTTTCTGTCACTCATTCCTTCAGATCCATACGCTGGTCATAACTGACGATGGATTTCAGCAACTGAAGGTCCTTTTAGAAGCAAAAATGTAATCACACTGTGAACTTCACAACTGGTGGGATCTACGATTATCCCAGCCATTCTGATCTGCTCTCAACGACTGGCAAAGGACTTCTGAATAAAATCAACACTGGTGCTTTCCTAAGGAGTCGATAGATACCGCTGCATGGGCGAAACTTCAATCACGCCTATCATTTGATAAATATTGGTCACGAGGCCTTGGTTTTGTAATACGTCTCGTAAAGCTGTGTACTTTTAACTGTTTCCGTTTATGCCATTTATTATGATATTCTATTAATGATGATACACCATGTTCATAGAGATACTTCATACTGAATTATTTAAGAAATTAAGAAACAAAAGAATGAAAACTAACGTTTGTAATTCCCTGGACAGTTTACTGTGTCATTAAACTTCTATTAAATAATACTATAAAAGGAAAATGGCCCTCTGCTGAAACTTCTACAAAGAGAGTTAACGTCAACTGAAGTGTGGGTATTGTGTTTGCGGCAGTAGATGGCAACGGCGCGGTTTAATTCCAAATTTGTACTCGCCTCAGCGTCGCTGGAGCATTTCGTACCGGCTGCAGTCCCGAACTGCAGGCACGTATTCGCGTCAGGTCCGCGGCCGTGAGTTTAACGCATGGAGCCGTGCATTATTTAATGTATCGGAAAGTCGACCCGGCCGCTCCACCGTATCAGGCGTCCGCCCCGTGCATACGCTATGCATGCGGCCGACGGCGCCTCCCCGCCTCCCTGGCGCCTGCAACGGCCACGGGCGGAACTTTGTGACAGCTCGTAGCGCCATTCTGCATAATTACCAGAGGCTGCGTTGACTTCACACACGCTGATACCGCCTCGGTAGTAGCTCCAAATGTTTCCTTTCAGAGACTTAATTTTCCCAACTTAGACGTTTGACGATGGGGGGTAACGAAGGATTTCGAATTCGAGACAGTTATAGTGCCGTAATAAAAACTTATAGCCCATTTTAGACTGTATGGCATGAGGTGAGCAGAAATGTCGTGGTTTAACGCTAATCAGGAAGTCACTGAACTCCGAATGGAAATTCTTACTTCGTTACTCTAAAAATTGCGGCGCGATAAATGTTTTTTCATCCAACCAAAATTCTGGACCCTTCAGAGGAACAAGAGAGTTTTGTCTCCAAGCGGATTATACGTACACACAGCCCCATGTTCTCAACTACATCTACATAGTCTGCAAGCCACTATACAGCGCACAGTGGAAGATAGAGTCTGTAAGTAATATCACGGTCCGGGTAATCAGTAGAAAAATATATTTGACTACAAACAAAAACATACATGTACAACACATGTGAACAAAAGAAAAATGCAGTTACAATTAATAACACTTCCAGTCACCCGCAATGTCAACAATTGCTTGATTTCGCCGATGCAAACTTGAAAACAAGTTTTCAGCGTATTGACATGGAAGAGACATCCATATTCGTCGAATTTGCCTCGACAGCTGTTTCAAACACTTGAGGCAACATTGTGAATGAGTTTCCCGGATAAGGGTTGGTAACCATTTTTCCACTTTGGGAGTCTGTTTACCAATTGAGCCACGATCTTCAAAGTCATACACGTTTTAACCATTTTGCAGCCTGTTACCCACTGAGATGAAGAGGTTAGGACAGGAGAGGAATTTGTGGCGGGCCACATCAAACCAGTCAGAAGACTGATCGTAAAAAAAAGAAAACCGACTGTTGTACAAATTACTTTGATTTTACCATGTGTTTAGAATCCATGGAATGACACATTTTAGGACCTTTGCGGTGGGTACAGCGAAAAGAGGGACGCGGAAGCTGCACTCATGTCTCTTCTTCTGTACCTCAGTCAAGAATTCAATATAAGCTGATACTGTTTCGTCATTGCGTGAAGGACAAAGATTCCCAGCAAACGATCTGAGGCTAAATATTTTGCTATCTGCCTGTAATGCTCTACTTGCAAATACTATATACTTCCGTACAAGCAATCATTTGTCCCATCTGGTTCTTGTACTCCTTTGGTGGGCTGTGTTTTGATGACGAGTAGGATAATTCTACAGTCTGGGCAAAAATCCTATGACTAAACTTTCTCAGCAATATTTCACGAAAGGAAACTCTCCCACCTTCCACCGATTCTCATTTGAGTACATGCAGCATTTACGTAAAACAAGCTTGTTAATCAAATCTACCAATAAAGAATCTAGTAGCGTGGCTCTGAGTTGCTACAGTGTCTTCCTTTAATAAAACCAAATGCGATTGCAAACACGTGATCAGTAATGGGACAAAGAGAATTGTGGTGCTTTTTTATTTCGAATTAATATAAAACTACTTAATGGATCAATTAACTAGCCCATATCCATGATGTAATCAAGGATTTTCGCCAGCTAGCATGTGGGTCTTACTCAGGGAATTCCCTAACCCTCCCCCTTCGGGAAATGACAGGCAGTCAAGCAATTAATATTTTCGTGGAACATTCAGATTTACTGGTAGGAATATCAAATTTTATGTATGTTCACATTGAGGTTATGAGACCAGCTGACCTAGTTCACAGCACCACCACCAGAGAGCGATGTTGGCCCATTCCACTCCTCCCTCCACAAAGAGAAACTGTGGCTCACTGTAGGCCAACTAATCAGCAATTTTCAGACGCCTGGACACTCTGGTACACTGCGAGTCAAGCACTAGCTGCTGGGATATACAGGGTGTCCCAGCTGTCTTGTCTACCCAAAATATCTCTGGTACAACAACAGCTATTGGAGAACGACTTTCACCGGTATCAATGTAGGGCTGGGGCCCACGAATGTACATACTTGGAAACATTCTAAGACGAAGGCATATGTGTTTTTAACACAAAGTTATGTTTGTTTTAATCGACCTCCTATATTTGTTCTTCAGCAATCCATAGCATGAAAAAGCACATACACAATGGCGTTGATTGCATCGCAATATTCCCATTACATCCCGAGATATTAAGACGCGAAATTGACGCTTGAAACGCACGAAACGCGCTGCTAGCGCACGTCCTGAGGCTCAGGCGTGAACCCCATGCAGCCCGTAATCGTGATGTGACAGACATGTGTAATCACACCTCCATACTTATCAAGAGGTCCGAAACGAATAATACGGTCTGCTGCCATCAACTCTCTTAAGCACATAATGGTCTCCCTCTTGCACGTTTTACGTATCTACGTACACAATGTGAACCAGTGCCGATCAGTGTACACCCATCAGGTTGTCTTATTTATCCTGCACACCCAAAATAAGGTCTATCTAATGCATTATATGACCCATTGTGCCTGTCGCGCAGTGCCTGGCTCTACCTAGTCAAGTGTCCAACGTAGTTCCCACTACTGCCACAGTTACCACTTCGCCTTGCTTTTGATCTGCGACCCATGCAAACTCCTTTACTCTGCCACCCTCCGAGTATCCCATTTGTTGTTGCTTTGGCATGCAGTACACCGCTTGCCAGTGTAGTCGTGCATCAGAGTAATCTAGTGACGGCACGGAGGTAGTATACATTGTTAATAAACGTTGTGTTGTGGAACTTATACTGTACAGTATAATGTACACACATGAAGATATGCTAGAAATGCTGCTGATCTACAGAGAATGTAAGTTGACGTGAACTACGTTATGACATTTCTTGTTTGTTGATAGTACTGTTAGCGAACATTACGATTATTAATATGTCTTTTTTCTACCCTACTCTACATACCTGTACTGTACCCTATTGAAGGTGGACAAAATGCTGTTCAGGCAGAACGACTGTACAGAATACGATTCCCTGACAAGCCATCGCCTTCGCGCCGGATGTTTGGTCGTCTCACATCTCGTCTACGTGAAACGGGAAGCTTAAATCCAAGACCTCGACATCATCCTAGAGCAGATGAACGTGCTGAAGTTGCTGTGCTCGCTACCTTAGCTGTGAACCCTCAAATCAGCACACGTCAAATTGAACGTGAAGTTGATCTGTCGAAATCAAGTGCACAGCGTATTCTTAAACGTCATAGATTTCGTCCTTACCATGTTCATTAACACCAGGATCTTCATGGAAATGACTTCCGCAATAGGGTGGGCTCAGCAAAAACTTCTGACTAATCCAAATTTTTTTGCAGATGCTCTCTTTACCGACGAGGCATCATTCTCCAACAAAGGAATTGTCAATATGAGGAATAATTCATTATTGGTCCGCAGACAATCCAAGATGGCTCCGTCAGGTAGAGCATCAACGTCCGTCGAAAGTTAATGTTTGGTGTGGGATTATTGGAGATACCATTATCGGACCTTTCTTTATAAATGACATCTGAAACGGCAGGTAATACTCCCGATTTTTACGACACAATCTTCCCGTTCTCTTGGACACCGTACTCTGAACCGGAGAATGATCATGTAGTATCAGCATGACGGATGCCGTGCACATAACGCCTTACGAGCACGACGACTTCTGAACCTTAAGTTCCCTGGTAGGCGGATTGGACGAGGTGCCCCAGTTAGGTGGCCTGCCCGATCTCCGGACCTTACACCGCTGTATTATTTTCTTTGGGGAGCAGTGAAGGATGCTGTTTACCAACATAAACCAACAACACCAGAGGACATGAAGCAACGCATTATTGATGCTTGTACAGCAATAAAAGAGGAAACAGTAGCACGAAGTAGGGCATCCCTCATCCGCAGAGTGACCCAATGTATGCAAGCCAATGGGCATCACTTTTAACATGAGATGTGAACGCTATGTTTAGTATGTGGTGCTGTTATCACAGTGGAAGTTTCTACAAAGGGCCATTTCACGCAGTGATGTTAAGAAACATTTCATTGCAACAATTTGTCATTTAACGCATTAGATAAACATAACATTGATAATTATGTGATAATAAAACTAATTAGTTAAACATGTTTTCAGTCATCTTCTATGTCCTAACTGAAATTCCCAAATCAAAACATTTTTACCTAAACAACGGTAAAACTTTTAGTCCACTTGCTCGCGTCACTAAAACCATCAACATGAATTTTACTATTACGAGTGAATGATTAACTGTCACTTACGCTAGATTTACAGTAAAGTAAAGTTTTAACGTTGAACGGCATTACCTTTTTTAGTAACGGATTAACGATATGCGAAATTAACTTTGTGACTAACGTTGCGGTACGCAGATATGTTACAGAACCGCATCACCCCTAGCCTATGGGATAAATACCTGCTGGAATATACGACGTTAATGCAGGATGGCAGCAGACCGTATTATTCGTTTCGGTCCTCTTGATAAGGATGGAAGTGTGATTACGCATGTCAATCACATCGCGATTACGGGCAGCATGGGGTTCACGCCTGAGCCTCAGGACGTGCGCTAGCAGCGCATGTCGAGTGTTTCAAGCGTCAACGTCGCGTCTTAATATCTCGGGATGTAATGGGAATATTGCGATTCAATGAACGTCATTGTGTATGTGCTTTGTCATGCTTTGGATTGCTGAAGAACAAATATAGGAGTTCGATTAAAAAAAACATAAGTTTGTGTTGAAAAACACATATGCTTTCATTTAGAATGTTTCCAAATATGTACATTCATGGGCCCAAGCCCTACATTGATAACGGTGAAAGTCGTTTTCCAATAACTGTTATTGTTCCAGAGATATTTTGGGCGGACAAGATAGCTGGGACACCTTGTATACAGCAGAACCTCGAAATCTTCATACAAAATGTAGATTCTTCCCTTTCATATGAGTTATTTTTTAACGCAGAAGAAATTGGTTGATGTACACGCTTACACATTGCTAAGGTACCGTTACTTGCGGAAATTCTGCACAACACTATAACATAGGTTATATGTCTTCTAACTTTTTCTCCCCGTATAGATAAATCTGTTCTCTGCTATGTCCTGCATCGTAGATTACTTATTTAATTTTTGGCACACGATGGAGCGCTATGAGCACTGGATGCCTCCTCACTTTGGAACTCCATCTTGCAGTAAACAAATGTGTCACCACATATGAAGTCTCTGAAAGTCACAACATGGGGAAGTGGGAAATACCAGTTTAATATTATGTATCACTTTGTAAATTCGATTATATGGTTGATTTTATCACGATTTTAATCTTGCCCAATGTAAGGTACGTTAAAACATCTCAACGCAAAGAAAAGAATTTTTTAATGCTCCAACTCCCTAATATCTGTGGTACTCCCACCCTTGCGTCCACTCGTCCAGCAGGAAGTCATTGATTCCAACCTGATAAGCTAATTAATTCATTTGATCATGAGAACCCCTTTGCATTGTAAGTAATTCTTTTTCATTTTGTCGCATTAAACTCTCTCGCAAACGGTTACAGACGCTTCCGTGACGTCTCTGAAGGTTTTCCAAATGAGAAGTAATCATTTGCTCTGATATCAAAATGGTTGGTAACTACTGTCAAATAACTGAAGAGATCAAATGTTATTAGTGTTCCGATCTGGGTTGCGGTACATTGCTCCGAACTAATCCTGCTGAGACATGTCAGTCTGTGAGGCAGTATCGTATTTCACTCTCTTACCCACACCCACATTGCAAGTGTACAGCTGTCACCAGGGCACGAACGCCTGTTTCTCAACTCTGCATCTCACCTGACTGACATGCCACCGCTCACCATACTGTATAGCTGTCAATGATGCCAGACTCACAAAAGTTGTCCTTTCCTTCTCAGACGGATTGGGCACTTAAATTTCGCTCGGATAAATAAAATGTTATTGAATAATATACTTCCCTTTATCCCTTCTGCAGACTGAAACCTTCTAAGTTGTGTTTTCGAAATATGTAGGAATGGCTGACAGCAGTGAGCAGTAACAAAATATCTACATAGCGACAAATGCATGTCAAACGTGTACAGGGCTGCAGACTAAGGTTTCTCTCAGAATACAGTGCTATTGAAGCATTCCTATTGTCTCCTGTGAGATTACTTGGCAGAGCATTCGCGAACAAAACGGATATCTCTGGGGAGAAAATGAGTCTGTTTTGGAGGAATTAGGAACTGGCATTTAAAGCTGACAGCAGAAGGATTCCACTCCAAAAAACTTACATTTCGCATAAGGAACCATGAAGATAAAACACGAGAAATCAGCGCTCACAGGGAGACATATAGATAGTTTTATTCCTTCGCTGTATTTGCGAGTGGATTAGGAAAGAGAATGACTGGTAGTGTTACCCTCCACCACACACTGTATGATTGATTGTAAAGTGAGCATATAGACGTGCACGTAAATTTGGTCTACCTATTAAGATGCCATTCCACCCATTTATCTAGCAAACGAAAGATGCAACTTCTGCTGGTGATTGTCTTTCTGCAGAAACCTTCGTATTAGCCCCTAATTCTCTCATCGCATTCAGGTTACGAGACATATGAGTCATATGTGAGAGGTTGTAGTACGTTTGGCAACAGTATATAGATGAAATGGTATAGGTCACCTCTGACCATTTCATCACAGGATCGCTTGCCTGCTGTATTCACACGAATGTTTCATTCTTCAATGTAGAGCATTGGAATTCTCGTGATTTTGATGAGTAAGAGATGTACCACACCAAGTTACAGACCTTGCTGATTCTCTTGTACTAGCATAACGTTGCGAAAGCACTGTTCCATTTGTTCCAGAGTTATCACAATGAGGGAAAGAGCACACTAATGCCCAGGAGGATATTCATAACCTCGGGAAGTATACGTGAGCTGCACAAGGAATTTTAGGAAAATAACACCTGCAACTCATCGATATTGAATGACTGACTATAAATATCCCTCCTGTCTATTACCTTATCTCCTTTACCGTATTAATACGATTACGAGGCTCGAAATACGATAGTATAATGGTGACAGAGTCTTTATTGGTGGAATAGTGTCTCTGTCCCCTTCCATGATATTTTATGTAAACCACAGATGAATCGAACTATGATCTATAAGAACTCTACTAATGACACTGAGCAAAGAACTTGATAAGATATTACTGCATCCCTGTCTCCCACATAAGACAAATAATGTCAGGGTGCTGACATTGATTATATGTGGAGATCCTTTTAAGTATAGAGTTATTTGTACATTGGGGCAGGTGGCCAAAGATCGAAATCACTTGCACAGATCGGTGTCGTCACCAATTATGGGAGTAGCATATCCCAAAGACAATCAGTTTGAAGAGAGGCTCCCTGTGTTGTTCTTTCATAAGCAGTTTGATACATTGTTTTTCTGTCTTAACACATCCAACTGGTGAATGACTACCGCTGTGCACACTACCATACATTTTGTTTTTCCATCACGACTTCGACATCTGTGTTATGTGCTCAGCCGACCGTAACATGTTTCAGTCCATTAGCTCTCACAGAAAGCGTGGTGTTAACTAAGCTGCCCCACAACATACAGAATGGGTGAAATAAAAGACAGAGGTGGTGTTTCTTATTGTCAAAAATATGTACGACATGACAACTAAGGAATACAGTAAGAGATTGTGAAATTGTGGAGCGTTTCCAAACATCTGCAGTGACAGGGTACCAGATGACTAGGTGTTTCATTTCAAAGAGACCAAGAGTATTGATTTCTTATATGACGGCCATGTATAAGGTTGTTGCTTTGCTGATAGCCACCCTTGGAAGGTACTGCTTCCACCAAAACTCTCCATTTCGAACAAATGGCATTAGTCAATCATCATGTGATAATCAACAGCGTACCAGTGGGTGGATGGAGCTGTTAAAGACACTATCTATATGAGACAATGTTCTTAATAAGCACCATAGCTGATAGTGCGATCAATTTTAGCGTTTTTAACAGTTTTCTTTATTTTCAACACCTACAACACCAAGCAGTGACATGGCAGCATGTTTCCCAGTATCTGTTTAATCGTTAAACTACTTCACATATACCATACACTAGATTACGAGTGTAGATACATGACTACGTACTACGTCCATTCATGGTTAATGCTCGAACATATATACCAAAGTATGCCAGATAATGTCCTATACCAATGCAGTTAGGTTGTCTTCATACTTCTAGCACTTCGATAACAGAATATTATTTACGATTATGGCTGCCCATCTTTCCCTATAAGGATGGGAGTCACCGAGCATTTGCGCATTCTCAGGATCGAGTTGAAGTTTGAGAAACTTCCACGCATTGCCTTTGACCAACTCTCTCTAAAACGCTGTCACCGATTTAATTTGCAACTGACTAGAAGTATGAGGGTACTATACTTGCTTCGTACCATGTCTTGTGTAGTAATAGGGTCAGCCAAGCCCGTAACTGCTGTTGAGTGAAGCCGGTTCCACACCAGTCTTACTCACAGCACCCAACTAACTGCAGGAGATTTCTCCAGATGATCGCAAGTCGAGGAGATCACCACCCCTTATCGGTGTATAATAGACATGAGAGTGTTGTGATGGTATAACTGGCATTTAAGAACAAACATGTGGTTTATGCATGATGGAGCTCCAGAAGGATGGAGTTGGAATCATTTTACATAAATCAACTGTGCTATCGATTCCAAAGCATGTTATAGAGTATGGTCAGTACCAAGTAAGTATTGACAAGAGATAAATGATTGTAGCACTTAAAAACAATACAATGTTAAAACCTTGAGCTTTCTGAAATATTAGTCATGTAGAGTGGAACCCTCTTAATACTCTAATGCAGCACATAAATGTCCAACATCTCATATGCATCCACCATGCAAGGATTCTATCCCACTCAATAGGGTGACAGACTCTCAGGTAGTAAAACTGGTTTATTCTCCAAAAAAGTAAAATGTAAGGTCTTTGTGATAAATGAATAACATATCTTTTTGGAGGTAGCGCCCACCGTTCATATTCAGTCATGGGTCAGAAGCTTTACTATGCTTGCATGAGTCCTACAAAATGATCATAAGCAACGGAGAATGCCTCTTACAAGGAAACAGACAAATGCAAATAATGGTTCAAATGGCTCTGAGCTCTATGTGACTTAACATCTGAGGTTATTAGTCCCATAGAACTTAGAACTACTTACATCTAACTAAGCTAAGGACATCACACACATCCATGCCTGAGGCAGGATTCGAACCTGCGACTGTAGCAGTCAGACATCAAACACATCCATGCCCGAGGCAGGATTCGAACCCGCGACCGTAGCAGTAGCGCGATTCCAGACTGAAGTGCCTAAAAGCGCTCTGCACTAAATTGAAGTACACCTACAACTACTTGGATGATGTTATTGTGTAAAGTGAGAGTTTTGCTGAACATTTGGTTCATCTTTAGAAAGTGTTATTTTAATTTATAGAGGCAGGGCTTACTGCGAAAGCATAAGAGATCAACTTAGCTATAGTCAAGGTTTCCTTTTTTGGCACACTTAGTTTCGCCTGAGAAAATCAGAATAGAACAAGGACGTACGCGTGACCTGCGTAACTTTCCACCACCTAAGAATTAGAATATGGGCTTAGCCACGTTTATTGGCATGGCTATTTTTTTTCTGGAATTGGTCCCAAATTTTGCCCAACTAACCGCTTCATTCAACTTACGCAAAAAAGAAATCCTTGTCGACAAGTCTCTTTGAAGCCATTAAGGATGCTTTGGCTAACTCTCCAATTTCAGGATTTCCTAATTTTGAACTTCCGTTTACCGTTCAAACCTCCCTTCGAACTCTGGGGTGGCCGCTGTACTTTTGCAGGACTCTGAGGGTTAAACACGTCCTATAGCTTACGCCTTGAGAGGATTAACACCTTCTGCATTAAAATCTTTGGTATATGAATGGCAAGCATTCGCTGTTCTCTTCGCCCTAGAGAAGTTCAAATTTTCTTTAAAGCATACTGAGTTTCAACTTGAAACAGGTAAATAGGTACTAAGCTGGGTTCTGCGGCGACCAAGAAAAATGCGAAGAATCGCCCGACGGTGTGTCAGTATATAAGCATTTTTGTTTACGGTTAGGCTCCTCAAATCGGCTGAAAATCAAGTCGCCGATGTCATTAACAGAATGTTCGAAGAACGTGACCATACTAAGCCTGGGAATGAGGTTCATAATGTCAGGCGTACGGGAGTTGTACTCAGAAGGTCCGGAGTTATTTGCTGATCGTAAACTTAAGCAAGACCAAGACCCCGTTATTCTACCTATTAAATGTTACTTACAAGAAGGACAGCAGGTTAACATTCCAAACATTACAGAAGCTCTTCTGCGAAACATGCTAGTTCTGCATGTTTCGTAGAAGAGCTTCTGTAAAGTTTGGAAGGTAGGAGACGGATACTGGCAGAAGTAAAGCTGTGAGTACCGGGCGTGAGTCTTGCTTCGGTAGCTCAGTTGGTAGAGCACTTGCCCGCGAAAGGCAAGGGTCACGAGTTCGAGTCTCGGTCGGGCACACAGTTTTAATCTGCCAGGAAGTTTCATATAAGCGCACACTCCGCTGCAGAGTGAAAATCTCATTCTGGAAACATCCCCCAGGCTGTGGCTAAGCAATGTCTCCACAGTATCCTTTCTTTCAGGAGTGCTAGTTCTGCATCTTTCGCAGAAGAGCTTCTGTAAAGTTTGGAAGGTAGGAGACGGATACTGGCAGAAGTAAAGCCGTGAGTACCGGGCGTGAGTCGTGCTTCGGTAGCTCAGTTGGTAGAGGACTTGGCCGCGAAAGGCAAGGGTCCCGAGTTCGAGTCTCGGTCGGGCACACAGTTTTAATCTACCAGGAAGTTTCATATCAGCGCACACTCCGCTGCAGAGTGATTAATCTCATTCTGGAAACATCCCCCAGGCTGTGGCTAAGCCATGTCTCTACAGTATCATTTCTTTCAGGAGTGCTAGTTCTGTATGTTTCGCAGAAGAGCTTCTGTAAAGTTTGGAAGGTAGGAGACGGATACTGGCAGAAGTAAATCTGTGAGTACCTGGCGTGAGTCGTGCTTCGGTAGCTCAGCTGGTAGAGCACTTGCCCACGAAAGGCAAGGGTCCCGAGTTCGAGTCTTGGTCGGGCACACAGTTTTAATCTGCCAGGAAGTTTCATATAAGCGCACACTCCGCTGCAGAGTGAAAATGTCATTCTGGAAACATCTCCAAGGCTGTGGCTAAGCCATGTCTCCACAGTATCCTTTCTATCAGGAGTGCTAGTTCTGCATGTTTCGCAGAAGAGCTTTTGTAATGTTTGAAAGGTAGGAGACGGATACTGGCAGAAGTAAGGATGTGAGTACCGGGCGTGAGTCGTGCTTCGTTAGCTCCGTTGGTAGAGCACTTGCCCGCGAAAGGCAAGGGTCCCGAGTTCGTTTCTCGGTCGGGCACACAGTTTTAATCTGTCAGGAAGTTTCATATCAGCGCACACTCCGCTGCAGAGTGAAAATCTCATTCTGGAAACATCACCCAGGCTGTGGCTAAGCCATGTCTCCACAGTATTCTTTGTTTCATAAATGGTATTCAGCTTGATAGAACTACTCCTGATTATTCCCAGGGATCTTTGGCCGATAGTGTTAATAGAACCTTAAATCTCATTTATCATCTTCAGACCTAGGGCCTAGAAGAAGTGTGACAGTTCTATCCCGTGGCTTAATTTTACATTTAATACCGTTCGGCGTGTTGCTCTGAAACCCATCCCAGCTTCCTTGACGTTGACTGATCCTATTAAGTTACCTTGGCCAATTTGCGGATTCTTGATCAACTTTGGCTTAACAAGATCGAACTGGGCGTTTTAGAAAGTAATTAGTGTAAGGCTAGGAAGAACATCGACTTGGGCAATTGAAGGCAGAATCTTATATATAACCGCGGCAAGCAACGCCTGTAAGATTAAAATGGGTTATAATGTGTTGACACGTAATTTCGCCATGGGCCAGCGACGACAGCTAGAACCTTCTGATAAATTGTCTCCCAGCTTCGTGGGCCCTTGTTATGTTATTCAGTTTTGTGTCCAGTTTATTTATTAGTTCGTAACCTTAAGATAGGCAAGTAATCTAGGGCACATGTTAGCCAAGTTAAGGAAAGTCCTGAGTTTTGACCCTAAACCTCACCAGAATCCGGTATCGGAGCTTCGGTGCGAGAAGTCATTACATTTTAGCTCCAAACTGCTTTGGTGTTCGAGGTCTCCATATGAGCGGTTATTTGTCGTATGTTATCTTAGTGGCATTTATGCGAAAAGTTCGTTGACGGCAGTATAATATGAGCCGTGGTGGATTTATCGCTATGTATTGATATCACTGTTCATATGATCGTTGACTAACATGCTGCTGTTGGACCGGAGCACCCTCTGGTGTAGCGGCTCCGTGAGTGGTGGCCGGTTTTGGAGGGGGAGCCGAGGAATGAAGCTGTTGATGGGCGACAAATATTAGGGTGATATTACCTCAAGTACGTCTTCGACTACCGACGTAACTTATGCAGTGATTAATCACAAGGTCGCCGAGCTCATAGGGCAGTGTTCACTGTCATTTTGGTCTGTCTCCCTTCCGTTTTTGCGTATGGTTGCTCGTTTCTCGGTGGTATTCCATCCGCAGTCTTATTACAACGTTTGGTAGATATTTTAGAGTAATTCATTGGCTGTCATCCCGTTTAATGTGTTAACATGATGTATTCGTGGTGCTTGTGAACTCTTAGCTATTGTTAATTGCTGTGTTCAAGAAGAAAGCTTATTTCGAATGTTGAAGGTATGCATTAGGATATGCGTGACCTTTTCCTTGGAAGACTTGACTTTATTCTTCTTATTTTTAAAATAAATAATTGGTAATGCAATTTCCAATTTGAGGGGAAATGAAATGTTTAGTATAGCAGGTACCATGGATAATAAATTGTTAGTGTGAGAATGAGTGTCAATATTGCTGTTTGTTGGTCTGTTTATAATTCGCTTTTGAGTTCTGGTTTCTTTGAAGCTAATACCAGAGACTCAACTTGCCTGAAAAATTACATATTATGTGACACATGAATTTTAGGTCTGTTCGAGAATGGATTAGTTTGTTCAAACTGCTGTCCACTAATGTGTTTACTGATGAGTTTTGAATGTCATGCAACTGCCCTTGTGGTTGCTTTAATGGTTTGGTAGAAACGAAATTTTTTTGGTGATATTATTACCTCACAGCTGAAATATTTTGTTCAGAATTTGTAGCTCGTTTCTTAAATCCTCTGGTTAAGCTGTTAAGACAGTTAAGTTGCCATGGTCCTGGTAAGAGCTCAGATTAATTAATTCGTACCTAACAGTCTTTACTTGATTTACAACGGTGTGTTGGAATTATCTCTCTAGATCTAATACTCCATTGCTGACATGTGTTACCTAGCACAGGTAACAACTTTCTCATATTCATGGCTCGCTGGCTTCCTTATCCGGCTGTCTACGTCATTTGGAGTGCATACATTTGGCAGCCATCGCCACTGTCAGTCTTTCGCGCTGTCTCCTTGTTTCCTCCAAACGCAACCGCTCTACTTAATGTTCCTTTTTCAAGTTATGGTTATATTTGGAATTACTCTCGATTCGTATCCATTAGCCAGTGGTTTTCATTTCAAGGAACTTTTGATGTGCTATGGAAGTGCGTTGGCATCCCAATGAATACCTTAAGCTGCTGGAATGTAATTGCTCTCGTGTTGTTATAAAAAAGTGCTAGATCTTCAGTTGATGTGTTTTTCCTCTTTTGATTTATCTTGCCTAGCTATTGGTGTTAAATATTTTAAATTTTTTTGAGTATGTTTCTGGGTTTTCTTTTTAACCAGTTAAGTTTAAATCATGTTTTATTCTCAACATTTTATAATGGGTACTGTAGTTTAGATTTAAGTCTGCCTTTTTTCCGCCTATAGCTCTATTTTATTTTGTGCCTTATGTAGCATATGTTTTGCCCTAAGGAAGATGAAGTTTCTTTTTAGGTTGAAATTAACTTCAAATATTTCTGTAAATTATTTAAACTGTCATTGAATATAAATGAGATTCTCATTGCTTGTCCTTTTAATTATTTAAGAAGGGCTTAATTGGCTACTATATAATTGAAACTATGTAAAATAAATTTGTGTTCAAAGAGTGTTTGAAGTGTGTAAAATCCCTACTACTGCGGCCCTTCCTGGTCTTCCCTCGTGGCTCAATTAAGAGGCCAAAATCACCATTTCTGAATCCTTTTGCAGTCAGCGTCAAAGATCAGTTCTCAATAGCGTTCCTCGAAAAGAATGTCGTCTTCCCTTTACGGATTCCCATTTGAGCTGTTGAGATATACATCCACTAATTTGGCGGTATGCAATAGGAACGCTTCAATAGGGTTGGATTCTGAAGGAAACCCATATCTGCAGATGCATACACATTTGAGATTTCGCAGTCTGTAGTCAGGTATTTGGTTCTTGCACTGTACGTCAACTTTTCCAGGGTGCTAGAAAACCCATCTCAAAACGTTTCAGTTTGCAGAGGGGATGAAGGAAAGCATATTGTTCAACACCCTGGTATTCACCCCAGCGACAAATAAGCACCGAGCCCTTCTGAGAAGGATGGGATAACTTTCTGGAGTCTGGAATTATTAATAGCTGTCCTGCACCGGGAGCCGTGGGTTGTCATCTGGAAACAGTGCAGCCCTGATGCGTGGTTGGACATTTCCGTCCTGGTGACAGTTGTTCAAATGGTATCCAGGGGTGGAGCAGAGAGTCAAGCATCCTACTGCGACCCATTGGGGCACTGGGGCACAGGTCTCAGCAGTGTCCGTTTGGGAGTGGTATACAACAATTTTCAGTGACTTACTTCATCCAAATGACAAGACAACCGAGACACACGGCACATACAGCGTTGGTTGTCTTCACCGGTTTGAAGATGGTTACCTCTCGGTTTAGTAACAGAGAAAGTGATTATGCAGCCTGTGGGGAGCCACCAGAGATGTCAGGGAGTCGTCTGTAATTGTTACCTGTTGAGTATAATACGACTGCAAGAAAAGAGAAATAGACTCACCGTGCAAAGGGGTATTCATGACGAAGTTAATCAGTTAATCTATCGATTTGATAACAGTTACGTACCACTGAGCTGGTGGATGTGAGGGTGAGTGTATCACAGATATGATCCGAGAGTTGGAGTATTAATAGGACGTTTTTCGTTGCAGTGAGTTCTTTTAACAGAAGCTACACATGGTGAAATAACCATCATAATAACATCAGCTACATAATTTATAAAGTGACACATATCATAAACCTGAAATTTAATACTTCTATTTGCTGTGGCCTTCAGAGACTTCGCAAGTTAAAAGACATTTGTTTACTTTAAGAGAGAGTTCGAAGATGAGGTGAATCCTGTTACAGAGATAGAGCATGCTCATAGTACTCCATTATGAGCCAAAAATGAGTTCAATATTCTATTCCTGTGAATAACAGATAAGGACAAATTTTTATATGTGATGAGAGAATACATAGAAGACATATAGCCTAGGCCATAGTGTTGTACAGGATTTCCACAACACATGTCGATAAATTAGTGATGCGAAAACGCGTATATGGTCTGATTTCCTCTGTCTTCGAAAATAACTCGTATAAATCAGAGGAATCTACAGTTCACATGAGAAATTCGAGGTGTATTAACAAAACAACATACATGTTTTGGACTGTTTGCACTGAGGAGTCTATTTCAGGGACGCACCTTCTACATACATCCCAGCTGCTGGCGATTGACTCGAAGTGTACTGCAACCAGCAGTGGGAGTGTTCACGCTAATGGAAGCTGCGGGTTAGCTTGGCCCTTGGTGAGCCACAGTTCCTCGACGGCTCAGCTCTTCAGGTACACAATACTCATGGCAGATGGCGCTGGACTAGACAGGAGGTGGTTGGTCTATTTTCTTCTTCGTCTTGAGACGCTGTATTCAGAGGTAATGAGCACAACATCAAAAAAAAAAAACGGTACAATATATTTCATACATTTCTGTTGGACAGGCTGCGGCTTGAGTCGAGGGAAGGAGTTAGGAAGGGCCAGGAGGGGACAGGTGGGGAGGGGAGAGGGGAAGAGGGAGTGGGGGAGGGCCAATAACGTTCTGTGATGGTGGTATTGTGAACTAGGCCAGTTGGTTTCTTAACCACACGGTGAACACACACGAAATTTCATATTCCAGCCAATAAATTTGAATTTCCAGCGAAAAATTTTCCACCGTTTCCTGGAGGGTGGAACACTCTGACAGTTACCTAAGCGGGGAAAACATGACATCATCAGTGGGTGGGGGTAATTAATTGAGCAGTCATCACACAAAAGGTTGCGTTAGTGTTCCACACAGGGCCTCCTTTACAGATAAACCACACATGCGTAAAATTCTCTCAAAAAACCGAAGTACCATTCGGTTTCCGTAAACCAACCTTACATTCTAGGTTACTTCATGTCACTTTGGAGCTCTAATCATAGAACTTTAATCTGCGTGATTGTGTACGTATTCAAACATTACAAGATTATTTTCCTATTCATCTGCATTAACTTACATTTAATCATTTTGAGCAAAGTGCTCTACACCACACAACACAGAAATTTTGTCCAAGGAACCTTGTAACCTCCCATCGTCTCTCAATGGCGACACCATCCAGTACTCCACTGCTTCATCAGCAATGAATCGCAGGTTGCTGCTGACCCTACCTATCAGAAAGAGAACAAAAGCAGTCCTTCTGCACTTCCTTGGAGCATCCCTGATGTATCTTTGTCTCCAATGAACGTTCGCCATCCAGAGAAGCACGTTGTTACTTACAAAGCTTTTGAGTCATATATCTGAGAAAATATTCCGTATGGTCAGGGCTTCGTTAACAGTCTGCAGTATCGTACCATCTGAAAATCAGTGAGTTGCCCGCCATATATGATTCGCAGAGTATCGCGTGAGAAGAGAGCGAGCTGATTTCCACACTGGCTTTCTCAATCAGTGCGTATGTGTGGATATAAGGGAATCTCCATCAACGAAATTAGTTATATTCTGAATCGTGATACGATCAAGAATTCAACATCAAACCGACTCAGTAATTTTGTGGATCCGCTCTTTTACACTTTATATACTCTTTACACCTATGCTTGAGACTTTCCGCTTTGCAGTGATCCACGACAGACCTGAGCTAAGTAATATTCCCTGTAAAGCTAAATGCAGATTTCTTTTTATTTGTTTTAAAATCTTTCCAATGCTTTCGGATGCTAGGGGTGCCTATCTTTATCTGCTCCAAGCGGAAGTTTGTGCAGTAATCTAGTGATGATACGGGCTTTTGACCGTAAGAGTTTAGAAGGACAAAATGATGCAACCACAAAAAGTGTAAGTAAAGTAAAACCGCAATTGCCTTGCGAAATATGGCCTAGAATACACAACATTGGCTGAAATGTATAGTATTTTCAGCGCGTTTGCTGTTTTAATGACTAGTATTTTCCTTTTTAACTTTCCACAACCTCTGAATAACAATAATATTTCGCGTATCATCCTGCTTTTGTGTCGTAGCCTAAAACCTTGGTTACAGTCATCACGAGTAAGCTATAATTTAGTACAAAATTTCATTTTTATTTGGTTTTTGCTAATAGCTCATTTAAACTGACACCTCATCGCCTGTCTTATTTCTGGACACTAAGACTCATCCTAGAATCTCTTATTATCTCACTTATAACTAGTACTTCTAATATTTATGCGGGTACCAGATTTTTCTAGAAACACGAAAGTAATTATGGAATTCCATGAGGAGTCCTACATACAACGTATCTCAGGTTTCAGTTAGGTAAACATGAGGATACGTTTCCGTATGTCGGAGACTATAACCGATAAAGAACAGGACACAACAGAAAAGCCGTCTGCACCATGGTGACGTGTACTGTAGAATACGAAATGCTGATAATGCGAGGACTAATGTTGCTGTATATGGTGGAGGGGATGCAGCGTGTCTTGATGTGATTGTTATGTGAGTGGCGTGAGTGGTGGGTGATGTGGATGGTGGTGATGGTATCGAATTAGAAGGTGTGAAAGTGAAGGAATGTGATGGTGTGAAAGTTATGTGTGGGTGTAGGTATCTGTTGCAATTGTTACGGAACACTCACTTTATTTAGTTTCGATTAGCAACACAACTAAAATGTGCAGAGTCTTAACCAACCTCCATCTTATTCGTATTTGCATCAGAAGCGTTTATCGAAACCTTTACAAAATTCACCAATTCGCCAGGTATATCAAGGTAGTCATCGAAGAGGGAGAACCCCAATTCTTAAAAATATGAGTATGATATCTCTCGAACACCGATTATTTAAACTTATGCAACAAGTTTCTGCAAGAACAAGGTCGAAAAAGTTGACACTAAACCGATCGTTATGTTGCTACACTTGCATAACGGCTGAACAGTTCTTTTGCTACAATATCATACCTCTGAAATTCTGTTGCATTCCCTGACAAGCATACTACGTAAAAATGTCATTGACTGGAGCGGTGATCTAGAACATCATAGCCGGCCGCGGTGGTCTAGCGGTTCAGGAGCTCAGTCCGGAACAGCGCGACTGCTACGGTCGCAGGTTCGACTCCTGCCTCGGGCATGGATGTGTGTGATGTCCTTAGGTTAGTTAGGTTTAATTATTTCTAAGTTTTAGGGGACTGATGCCCACAGATATTAAGTCCCATAGTGCTCAGAGCTATTTGAACCATTTAGAACATCATATATAGAATGGTACTGTTAAGCTTGTAACTTTAGGTTAACGGAAACATTGCGCTTTCTTATCCCTAGTGGGTGTATAGTATTCCACTAGCTTTGTCCACTATTAATTTGGCGTTCACGGCATTTAATACTACTACTTTTTACTACAGCTAGTGGCTGGTGAAAGGGGGTTTACCACTGATCTTGTAGCCCGGGGCTATTTGTTTCCATCGTTTTGTTATTCTCCGTTTGTTTACACGTAAAGAGAGCAGTCTGTCAGGGTTCTAAGAGGAAACATTATCTATATACAGTAGTTACCAAACGATCTGTGAATGCTGTTGATGCCATTTAACAACTCAGGTATGAGCGTTGCGATTGAGCGTTTTAGATCTGTCGTTTGATCTAATACAGTATCTGTGTTAGGTTGAAATATTCGAATTCTCTTGCATAGATGGTTATTGTAAGTTACTCAGTCAATGAGTACGTACAACGCCAGAATTTTGATCTACTAAATGTCGCAGAATATTTTTTCTAAAAAGTTAAAATTTCGTTTCCTTCTAATTTCGGGTGTTACTGTTGAACATGTGCTCTTAAGAATACTCTAATGATGTCAGAAGAATTCAGTGTCACCTGACAACAACGTGTGTTACAGCAGTACCAATTTTTGTGCGAAAGTGGTGAAAACGTGTACAGACTACAGTGTCTTGTATGCAGGGAGAGCACTGTTTCGGTAACAGTGATTCTGCGAATATACAATTTAATTGTTATCACACGCTTATTCAATAATCGCTACATATTATAAAAATGAATGTGTGTGTGTTTATGTGTGTATATGCGCATGCGTGTGAAAGTGCGTGTGTGTGTGTGTGTGTGTGTGTGTGTGTGTGTGTGTGTGTGTGTGTGTGTGTGTATGTGTGCTTCTTGTGTGTGAGTTTGTTGAGTGTTCCACATCTACTCCTAAATCACAATAGCGATTTCAGACAACCTTGGTACAAATATTCTTTCCTATCAGGAAACAAACGCTATGAGAATGCGAACCACTTGTCTAACATAGTTCAGGAGATACGAAGTCATAAAAGCTATGCAAAAGTAACGCCTTATGTATAAAGTTTTACTACATTTATTCTTCACTCCAAGGACACTGCTGCCGTCGAGTCAAATTAAGGAAGTTCGTTGCACTTGGCGGTGTTTTTGACAACTTTGAACTGCGATGCGCAAACGGCAGTAGGCGAAAACAGCAGCTGGCTATTGATTTATAAAGTGATGTTTTCACAGCGACGTTTACAAAATTACGTTGCCGACATGCGAAGCAGATGAGCCCGGGGTACACAGACTGTCCAGCATTATTTTTCTTAATTTTGATATATATGTACATTATGCATATTTCATCGTAAGACAGTTTCGTAATTTCAAAGATGATTTCACGTATACATGGAAAGGAACTGCTTGCGACACTTTGTTACAAACATATTTTACTTTTTTGGCCTTCATATTTAGCAGAAAATACTTGGAAAATCCCGGGTTTATCAGTTACCATCTAGGTAAAACCATCATTTTTTTGAAACACATAGAACTAATATATACGTTATATTACATTACACGTACAGCATTGTAAGCTGACCCGATGCTATCTCCTTTTAACTTGCGTGACCAGGGAGAGACTTGTGCGCAAGCATCTGTTGGTCACGAGCCGTGTGCGTTGGTCTGTGTCACAATCGATGCTACCTTCGGCCACTGAATAACTGGTGAACCGATGATAGCTTCGGATGAGCATATAATACAGAGACAGGGTAACAAAGTGTATCAATAAGAGTAGTGTATGGTTTTCCTCGGATTACAGGTTTATCGAATGTGTGTGTGTGTGTGTGTGTGTGTGTGTGTGTGTGTGCCAGATAGTATCCAGGAATACATGGTTGTGGTAATTAAATTTTAGCTTCCTGAGACAAAGCAAAAGAAAACTTTTACCGTGAAGGCGCACAACTTTATAGGAATGATGTTCATACCGGGCACTGCAGGATTTTCGTTGTTAGGAGTGTTAGTGTCATGAGTTGACTTTAGTAGTTTTGAAACACAAACATCGACGTGCATTACAATTACAGACATTGAGCATAGGTCGGGGCAAGTTGAGCAGGGCTCTATTTTTAAAGCCGTTTCATCGAAACAACAACAGCAGTTTGCCGCTCTCTGCAAGTATCGATGCAGGACGGAATTCGTATTACATATTGCTCGTGAGCTCACTCGGTTAATCCCTAAGAGATTTGGAGAAAATTGAATCACTGGCCGATTGTTCTAAACAGCGTGGCCACCAAGATCACCACATTTGAACACGTAAGATTCCTAGGATGGGGTTAGCTGAAGGACGAGGATTACCAACAGGTCACTTATATACGATGCACGTTGAAGCTGAACGTAGCGAGGGAGGCAGCCAACATCCCACACGAGAAATTTCGGACAACAGTATAGCCACCTGAGCGCGATTGCATGTTGTCGTTCGTAACCTGGAATGTAAACATCATATAGCATTAACTGATGTTACCCTCTCATGTAGAAATTAAATGTGTTTCATTCAATGGTTTTTCGTCATTTACCTTACGCAGGTCATTACAAATATTTCAACAAGTTTCACTGGGCTTCAACCTCGCGTTTCTTATGGGGACCGTCCATGTAGCGCATGTTCAGCTGTAACAGCCCTATGTAATGCTTACCTGTTGTTGTGGTCTTCTGTCGGAAGACTGCATGGAAGCAACTGTCCTTGCAACGCTGTACTATACAAGCCTCTTCATCTCCGAAAAACTACTGCAGCCAACATCCTTGTGAATCTGGTGACTATATTAACCTTTTGGTCTCCTTCTATAGTTTTTACCTGTCCCTCCTACCTAACACACACACTTCCATAAGGTACTAAACTGATGAGTCCTTTATGTCTTACGATGTGTCCTATCAACTGATCTCTTCTTCTAGTCATGTGTCGCCACAGATTTCTTTTCTCCCCAACCTAGTCCGTAGCGGTCTAGTAGCTAGAGTTTTTGCCTCTGGATCACGAGGTTCCGGGTTCAGTTTCCGGCCGTGTTGAAGGTTTACTCTTCCCGGGGACTGGGCGTCTGTGTTGTCCTACTCATTCTATCATCGTGAAATTGGCTGGACTGAAAAGTGTGAAGATTGGGAATTTGTACGGGCGGTGAAGACTGCGCAGTTGAGCACCCCACAAATCAAACATCGCTTGATCCACCTGTCTAATCTTCAGCATTCGTCTGTAGCACTCACCTCAAACGTTTCTGTTCACTACTAGCCTAAACTGGTTATCGGCCCTTTCACTTTCGTACATGGCTACACTCCATACAGATACTTTCAGAAGACTTCCTGACACTTAAATCTATATTCGATGTTAACATATTTATCTTCTTCAGGAATGCTCTTCTGTCCATTGCCAGCTTACTTTTATATCATCTCTACTTTGGCCATAATCAGTTATTTTGCTGCCAGAATATCAAAACACTCGTTTCCTAATCTAATTCCCTCTGCGTCACTTGATTCTATCCGACTACATTCCATTACTTCCTTTTCCTTTTGTTGATATTCATATCACATCCTTTTTCCAGGACACTGTCCTTTCAGTTATAATGCCCTTCCAAGTCCTTTGCTGTCTCTGACAGAACTGAAATGTCATCTTCAAACCTCGGAGTTTTTATTTCTGCTCCCTGGACTTTAATTCCAGTTCCAAATCTTTCATGTGTTTCCCTTACTGCTTGCTCAATGTACAGACCGAATAACACCGGGGATAGGGTACTACGCTGTTTCACTCAGTTCTCAACCACTGTACCCTTTCATGCTCCACACCTCTTACAATTCCCATCCGGTTTCCGTACAAGCTGTAAGTAGTACGACTTGTGAGTTACCTTTCGCTCCCTGCTACCTTCAGTATTTCAAACAGAGTATTCCAGTCAACAATGTCAAAAGCTTTATCTAACTTTACAAATGCTATCACGTAGGTTTGCCTTTCCCTAACCTACCTTCTAAGAGAAGTGGTAGGTCAATATGGCTTAGCGTGTTCCTACCTTTCACCGCAATTCAAACTGATCTGCCTCGTTGTCGGCTACACCCAGTTTTTCCATTCTTCTGTAAAAGAATTCATGTTAATATTTTACAACTATGACTTATTAAACTGGTGGTTAGGTCATACTCTAACCAGTTAGCATCTGCTTTCTTTGGGAACTGTTACATTATTCTTGAAGTCTGAGGGTATTTCACCTGTCTTATGCGTCTTGCACCCCATATGGAAGAGGTGTATAATGGCTCCGTCTCCCAAGAAGTTCTGACGGACTGTCGTCCGGGGCTTGTTTCAAATTAGATCTTTCAGTGCTGTTTCAAATTCTGCTCGCAGTATCATATCTCACATCTCACTTTTATCTACGACCTCTTCCATATCAATAATGCTGCCGTCAAACAGATCTCCCTTGTATAGACCCTCTATATACTTTTTCCACATTTAAAGTTTTACTTCGCATCTTAGGAGTGGTTTTCCATTTCAGGTCTTGATATTCGTACAGCCCCATTTCTTTTCTCCAAAGATTTCAATTTTCCTGTAGGCGGTATCTACCTGTGAAACGTCCACTTAGCAAAAATAAGAATGACCGTACTAGTAAAGTTCTACGTTATTTGATTTCCAAACACCTGAGCAAAACTCAACGTACTCAAACAGATTTCTCTTTACTTATTCTGATCATCACTAAACTGACACACAATATTTTTAGCGCAACGCAATCTGACTTTCAATTATTCCTACAAAAAAATGGCTCTGACTGAAAATAACCTATACATTTCATGAATAAATTACGTCACAAAAATCTTCGTTACTCGAACTACTGCAGTACAGCGAGCGCCAATACTGCCAGCTAAATGAAAGATTCAAACTACTGAAGGCAATAACTACTGATAGGCATAGTTAGCAAATGAAAGATCCTGATAGAGAACAAACAATTTATTTAACTTAATAATGTTCAAAAGGCATCATATAAATATGCATCAATTCATGACATCCATCTTTACAAATTTCCTTTTTCTGGTGGACAAACGTCCAGATCGTCCGCTTACATTGACCTCCCAAAACTGTGGCATCTCTCTCGCCACATCCACAACTGCTGGCGGCTCACCTCCAACTGCCCAAAGCCACGCGCTGTTCACATCCAACTGCCCAAAACAACACAAGCGAATGTTCCAACAATGAGTCTAACCAGCCACAGACTGCACAGCGCCTTCAGCGATTTTCATACAAAGCACTACGTGGCGTTACCAACATAAAAACCTGCACAGGCTACTTACATCTGTCCCTAGTGACATATGCCTTTAAAACCTTAAAATTTGTCCACTAGCCTGTGTGTGCATATATTATTACAAAAACTTTGCCCAAGCTATGTTCTTCGCATTTTTTCTTATAGAAGGAGATAACTGAAAACAGTCAGCGAACACTGGAATTACCGAGTTTCGTTAAAAAATCGAGTAATGTCATTAGGATTTTTAGTGTAATAGTGTGTTTTGCTGGTTAGCCGGCAGTATGACCTAACTGCGCGGTTTTGTAGGTCGTGCCTGCTGTTTGGATAGAATATATATTTGGACCAAAAATCGGTAAACGCATTTGGGAAATGTAGTGAAGTTGATAACGGAGCATGGACTGTCTACGAAAGTCTGTACCTACAGATGGTTTTTAGGAAAATGAAATGTCTATGGAATCAAAATGTAAGATAGGGCATGGACATCACTAAACAGCTTATTAACGCATTGAGTTTCCTCGGAAAACAGGATTTGGTCTTTCATGGACACGATGAAACAATTAATTCAATTAATCAACAAAATTATTTGCAGTTGCTGAAGTACATTACAGACTGTGATCGTCTTTTAGCCGTGCACATATTGACCTATAATGTGCTTAAAGGAATTTATGATCAAATGCTAAATGATCCAATACGGCCCGCTGATTTGACTGTTTTAACAGCTATAGAGCGGGAAATTGTGGATGTTCCTTTTGTAGCCTTCGTAAATGACGAAACTTCAGATGAGGCAAATACAGCACCCTTTTTTGTTGTGCTGCGTAGTGTAAATGAAGAAGAGATCAAGAAAAGACTCTTGGCATTCTGGAATACAAGTAGCGACAAACAAGAGAAGAGTATCTCAAAATCCATCCGGCACTTGTTTTCAGAAATCGTCCTGTCGGAGAAACATACGCAGCTGAGCACTGTACCAGAGGCTTAAAATACTGCTACAGTTGTAAGGTTCTTTTATTTAGAACACGACCGGTTTCGGGCTCTCACACGCCCATTCTCAGGTGTTGCTAGTTCTTGCTGTGACCCGGAGCGCCGCGGTGGACTAGTACAGGACGCGGTGTATTACCAGCACGGAGTCCACCGCGGCACTCGGGGTTACAGCACGAACTAATAACACCTGAAGATGGGTGTATAAGAGCCCGAAACCGGTCGTGTACCAAAGTAAAGAAAATTATAACTGTAGCAGTATTTTCCAACTCTGGCATCAGAAATAGGCTTTAATGAAACACTGAGTGCACAAACCTCTCATGGTGTGGCGACTCTGATGGGAAAAGTGAATGGGGTACAAGCATTTATCAAAGTCTCACATAACGAAGCTATATTGTTTTCACTGCTACACCCATGACGCAAAGCAGCAATGAAATACCGGAATGTAAAATATTTTTTTTAGTTGCCATAACTGCTAACAGTGTTCTTTCAAAAACCTCTCAAACACATCTGCCCAATACGATGGAATTTCTCATAGCGATTGGAAAACACTGTGTGCGAAACAAAACTAAAATCTGTGATGCTTCTAGCGCTATGATATAACATTCTTCAGAAACTGACAGACGTATTTTGGCTCCAGTTCATGGCTATCTGTACTTTTAGAAGAGTTACAATTTGTTTTTATATTGAACACATTCTACAAAATATTTAATTTCTCCGATCTATATCTACATCTACATTACACTCCGCAAGCAACCTAATGGTGGGTGGCGGAGGGTAGAGTGTGGCGGACGTTGCTTTCAGTTCCACTATCTGTTCCCTCCAACCCTGTTTCACTTGTGAATAGTGCGTGGAAAGGATGACTGTCAGTAAGCCTCTGTATTGGTTCTAATTTATCTAATTTTCTCCTCGTGGTCAATACGCGAGATGTATGTGGGGGAAGTAATATGTCGTCCGGCTCTTCCTGAAAACTGCTGTCCCGAAATTTCAATAGCAAATCTCTCAGTGATACACAACACCTGTCTTGTAACGTGTGTTAGTGGAATTTGTTTATCATCTCTATAACGCTTTCTCGCCAGCTAAACGATCCACTGACGTAACGCGCCGCTCTTCTTTGGATCTTCTCTATTTACTCTGTAAAACCTATCCGATAGGGATCCCAGATGGCTGAACAATACTTAAGAATTATTATTATTATCGTATGCATCAATTACAGTAATACGCAATTTGCAAAACAAAGGAATATATATAAAATTAACATATACAATTATACACAGTACGCCGGCCGGAGTGGCCGAGCGGTTCTAGGCGCTTCAGTCTGGAGCCGCGTGACCGCTACGGTCGCGGGTACGGATCCTGCCTCGGGCATGGATGTGTGTGATGTCCTTAGGTTAGTTAGGTTTAAGTAGTTGTAAGTTCTAGGGAACTGATGACCTCAGAAGTTCAGTCCCTTAGTGCTCAGAGCCATTTGAATCATTTTTTATATACAGTACACAATTTTAAAATGGCTCAGACTACACTCGATGTTGATGGACTCGATCCAATGGAGTGCCTGGTGGGATGCTTGATGGAGCTTCTCAATGACACCAGGGAAGCGCCTTTTGGGCATTCATTCACAATGTGGCTCATTGTTTGGGTGTCACCACAGTCACAAACACTTGAAATGCCTCACTTGTGCCTGTTGGTTTTGCACCTACCCTCTTCAATCCGATATCTACTTAACTGCACCCACACCTCCCTTGGTTGGCGGAAGCCTGGAACTGTTGGATTATCTACAAGGTCGTGGTTTCGGGTTCTTGTTGCTTGCTACTTACGTTTCCACTCTGCGTCCTGGTTGAATCCGGTTGATAGCATTTGGACTCCAATTTCATATGCTGATCTTCTAGATTTGAGGCGTTTCCTGGTCAGTGATAGCAAATCGTCATGAAAAGGGATCGAATTGTTTTCAGAAACTTGCTGACAGAGGTTGTAAACAGCAGCCTTTCGACGGAGGTCTGGTGGACAGATGTTTGAAAGCACCGGTAGCCAGCAATTTGGTGTTGACCTGACTGTTACTCTCATAACTGAGTTCAGTTGGAGGTCTACTTTCACTACGTGGGAGCTTCAGAGCCAAACTAGTGCACAGTATTCTGCTGCAGACTATACAAGTGCAAGGGATGCTCCTCGGAGGACTGATATGGTTGCTCCACATGTACTACTTGCCAGCTTTCTCACAAGGTTCACTCGCGTTTTTATCTTCTTGGCCAAGTTGGAAAGGTGTTTTTCTATGTTAAAGTTCTGTCCAGAGTGACTCCGAGGTATTCTGGGCTTTCGTTGTATCTCACTGTGTCAAGAGGGCCGAACTGTGTACTGACCTTTGCTGCTGGAAGGTGATTAGAGAGGTGCAACAGGCTTACCTCGCTCTTAGAAACGTTTGGTCTCAGTCGCCATGTCTCAAAATACTCATAAGGTTTAGTAAAGCTGTTCGTTAGGTGTTCTTCACATTCAGAAAGGTCTTCTTTCTCATATGAGCTTGCCAGGTCATCTGCAAATTGAAATTTTCGGCAGGTGAAATAGGGCAGGTCAGCAGTGTAGAGGCTGGATAACACTGGAGCAAGAACAGACCCCTGAGGTAATCTGTCACTGAGTACATGCCATCAGTTTTTCTCTTCTCCTTGATGCACTTCAAACCGCTTATGGCTTAACATGTTACTGAAGAGACTGCCTAGAGTTTTCCAACGTATTGCTCTTAAAAATTTCAATAAAAGTCCGTCACACCACACCATGTTCTAAACATTCATGGTGGTGTCTGTTTGTTCCATATCGTGTCTCCCTACCACTTTCGCGCAACGACGCTCTGACCGTGTTTTTTAGGGAATTAACTAGTTTGAAGCTGGGACATGTTGCTGGTAAGGAGACGCCAGACCACATGTGACATGTAGAATTCAGAACAGTTCAGTGAGACTAGCGATGATATAACGAAATACTAAATGGTCTCAGCGTCAGCTCCACTGCACTCCCTGTAAAAGAATCTTAATACTATCTAAATCTAGTGGAAGGGGTTCAAGGCTTTCCTATTTTTAGTTAGCTGGTAAAATAACGTCGAAAAATCAGTTAAGTTTACCACTGCAAATTTTATTCTACCCACAAAACATTGTTTATAAATTGCACTATTGATAAAAGGAAGTGATTTAATACAGGATGGTGAAAACCAACTGCGTTCAACAAAATGTGAACGAATATTCCCTGAATGGGTTTCCAAGTTCTACAATGGATCGAAGGGTGACCTATGCCACATCACATTTATAATCTTGGTTTAAATTAAGTTTCACAAAAGAGAAAACTATCAAAATGGTCTACAGTGACCCTCAATTATCTTTAATTACTTATCTAACTTCTCGTAAATTACAGTGGCTTCTCAATAACTATATAATAGAAAAATTATCGCGTTTCAGATTTTCGGTTCAAGTGGCAAATGTGAACACCATGAGTTTTAATTAACGATCGACACTAGTATTACGCAAAAAAGAGGTGTAACAGATGAGTCTTCTGCAGTTCTGAGTGAAGCCTTATGCGCGCTCAAAAATGCGGCATCGCGTGCGTTCATTACCATGTCGGTGTTTGGGCAGCGTCAGGGCGACGGCGGGCAGCACAGCTCCGCTCACCTCGCCATCTCGGAAGCAACTCTTTCCTATCTTCTCCTTACTACAATTTACCGAAGTTGGTTTAAAAAAAAAAAATATCTGGCTGTGTTTTCATCTGACCAATCATGGTCTCACTGTTAACCTTAAGCTCCGCCTACAAAAATTCTGTCTGTCCAATGAGAAACGTTATACTTTTCGTGGTGCGACAATGTTTTTAAAGTTTGCAACGTAACAGAGACGCGAAAAAGTCTCACGCTAAAACCTGCAGCTGGTGTGGTCCTTTTAGCGTTATCGTAAGATCTATACTGTTCTTCTGGAGGGCTCTATCTTTTAACATGGGCTGGGCGGTGGTCCTAATGTAACAGAGACGCGAAAAAGTCTCACGCTAAAACTTGCGGGTGGTAGTGGCCATTTTTGTGTTATTGTAAGATCTATACTGTTTTTCTGGAGGGCTCTAGCTTTTAACTTGGTCTTGGGGAGGCGGGGGGTGGTCCTTGATGTAACAGAGACGCGAAAAGTCTCACGCTAAAACCTGCGGGTGCTGTGCCCTAGTGGTTAGCTGGCGACGTGGGTGTCCAGTCCGTCCCTTATCGTAGGGCCTTCTAGCTTAACACGGTTCTGCTCTCAGCTTCTGTTCTCGTTTCTCCCCTCAGAACTGCGTGGGTCTCATGGTGGGAAAGTACGATATGCATTTAGGCATTCTTGTGTTAGTCTGTGGTATTCCATTTGCTCACTCGTTACTCATATTACTTTGGTTAATTTAATGTCACGAGTTATTCGGAGCTATGTGACATACTACTGGATTTGCTTATCATGTCAGGGTTTTCATGGAAGGTGTTGGATTTGCCGGACACCTTACAATGTCATAAGCTGCTGACAGGCCGACGAACACAACTCCAGTTTTAAGTTTCTTTTGATATCCAGATTCCACGTGACTAGTCAAGGAGAGCACTTGTTAACAGCAGCTTCTATAAGGTCTGACTCCAGCTTGTTCAGGTGGTATCATTGCAATAGTTTGATCATGGATTCTGTTTAGAATCATTCTTTCCAATAGCTTGTAAGCACAGCTATGTAGGGATATTGGGTGGAAGTGTTCTGCAGTTGTTCCCTCTTTCCCTGGCTTCTTGATACCGATAATGTTCGCTCTTTTAAATTTTCTGGGTAATGCCACTGTACGAAGAATTTCGTTAAAAAGGCAAAATAGCTAATTTCGCCTTACCGGGTCAACTGTGCACCAAAACTTCAGGGTAAAGCCCTTCTTCACCTTCAGCTTTCCTATATTTCGTATGCTTAAGGGCTGTCTCTAGTTCATTGATTGTAAATGAAGAAGAGAACCCCGGGTTATCTTACACAGATTTCTTGACTTCCGTAAGCTCTCTCTTTACTTGCAAAAGATTTGCATTATCTGTTGGGACCTTGGAAGCTCTCACTAAGTGACTGGCGATTGAGTCGCTTGAGACCGTTGACCTTTCTTTGTTGTGGGAAGGGTCTTCAAAAGTTTGTGAATCAGCGTCCATGTTTTTCTTCTGGAGTGTTGAAATCGAGGTCCTCTGTTTCTTTATGCCATTTTCTCTCCTTTGTTCATTCAAGGACTTCATAAACTTTTTAGCTGTTTCTTGGTCTCTACGTTCCTTGAATTAGTTAAACATCTGATTGATCTCTTCATTCCAGCCAGGAATGCATTCTTTCCGGAACCCTCTGGGTGTGCTCCTTTTGGCAGTAGATATTACGGTCTTTAAAAACTATGAGTATGATTTTGGAAGTGCAGTGACCTGTGTTATTGACTCGTCCAGCTATTTAGAAAATTTATCCCAGTCTCCTTTTTGAAAGTTCAGGGGGAGACATGAGCAGATCGCACTGGGGGAATGTGTAGCCCGTAGGAAATGAGAATGGGGCGATGTTGGCTTCCGGGAAAGTCATGCAGGACCTTTCTGATGATAGTTCCGCTGCTACTCTCGGAAGGGTCCTTAATTTACAGTCAGATGTCAGGTGTGTTCTCTGTACCGATTGTTCAAGGCCTGAGTGTGTAGTTTCACTTTGCACCACAATGGAGCTTTAAGTTATTTGCATCTATCCATTCTTCCAGACTTCTACCATTTTCGCCCTCTTTGGCATAGCACCACTCATTACTGTGGCTGTTAAAATCTCCTACATATATTGCAGGGTGTTCTAGCACTGGGAGTTATTTGCTATTCGGTGGCTTGTAGATATTTGCTATTTTTCTATTTCCGATCTGAATCGTCGCTACCATCATGTTTTCTTTCTATGCTTTCTCCTCGACAGTAACAGACATCCTTTAAATTGCGGACAAAGCTGGCAACTTCGTATTGAGGGTGGTTAATTCGGGAAACAAATTTTTAGTCTGGGATCCGCCCACGCTTCCACAGAGCGTTGTCATCTTCAGTATGAGTCCCTTGCAGCGCTAAGACGTCCGCACTATTCCCTCTCCAAATTTTAGGTAGTATCTCGCCCTTATTTCTGGACAGTCCCTCAGCATTCAGTTGTCATATTCTGAATACGTTTCTAAGTTGGCTCTGAACAGTGCCGTTTGTATAGGGTTTCATACTGCTGTTAATTTCTTAATCGCTGTTGTAATTACCTTTAAATCGCCTTCTGAGAGAGTTAGCCTAATTTGAAAGGACCAATGAGTTGCCAAGGGAGCACCGGCAGTGATCAAGGCACATAAAGATGCATTCGAAGACGAAAAAAGTAACTGCTCCCTTGGAGGTCTCTCGCTTGCTCCCCCTACTCAAGAATAGGGCGAACAAGCACCTTATAAGCCACTTATTTCGTGGATGAGTTACATTTCCTTAAGATTCTTCGGATGAATCTGAGTGTGTCTTGTTTTTCCACTATTTGCTTTATGTGGTCATTCCATGTAAGGTCGCTCTGGATAGTTACGCCTAGATATTCTACGGCAGATGCTGTCCCCAGCAGTTTCTCACCAATACTGTAGCTGTGCTGTAGTGGATTCCCTTTGCTTTGTATGCGCAACAAGCTACATTTATTTCCGTGCGAGGTCAACAGCCACAGCCTGCACCACCTGTTTTACACCATCCTTCACAGACAAGAATGTAATATTTTGTATCGTGAACAGAAAGTTCAGCCGGCCGCTGTGACCGAGCAGTTTAGGCGCTGCAGACCGGAACCGCGCGACTGCTACGGTCGCAGGTTCGAATCCTGCCTCGAGCATGGATGTGTGTGATGTCCTTAGGTTAGTTAGGTTTAAGTAATTCTAAGTTATAGGTGGCTGATGACCTTAGATGTTAAGTCCCGTAGTGCTCAAAGCCATTTGAACCATTTTGAACCAGAAAGTTCAAATGACTCGCCGCCAAACAGACGCACTACTTGACGATTGTGAACATGTTGTTGAAGAAATCATCTCTCAGGTAGGAGAACGTTCGAAGAAGAATCATAACAACTATAAAGGCATCTGTTGTAAAGTGGCTGATAACATTTGCAGGCACCTGGATTTATGATTTTAAGATTACGCTAAATTAAAATTTTCGAATATATTGTCACGTGTTAATTATGGACAGTATTTTAATCAGTTCCGCGAAAGCAGCTTGCAGAGTCTCTTAGATGAGTATGTAAAGTTCCTCGCCAGCATGATTGAGAAATGAGCTCTCTGGCGTAGTGTATAATATTGGAGCATTCAGAAATAAAACAATGAGTGAACCTGTAAGACTGCTTAGCACGAATTCAGTGTTAAATTAAGATTTGAGCAGATTGGTATACTAACGATATTGTGTAAAATTCCTGTGAGTATAGATACAGTAGAAAGGCTGTTTCCAGCACTGAAGAGGAGGGGAAGGGAGAGTGTCACATTATGGAACTATATCAACTGAAGCTTGCCCACTTGGTGTACAGGAAGTTATTGGGTCTGATGAGAACAGGATGTTAGGTCAAACTGAGAGTGTATACTTGATAATAGGAACACATGGGGCGCGCCCAGGATAGGAAGTTTTCAGCTGTAGGCCGGTTTAAAACATCTAACAATCTAAGGGCACGGGCACATCGACAGTTGTTAGTTCATGTTATGTACTGTTAGTGACCGGGCAAGGAACGCAGAGCCAGAGGCTCCGTTTCCAAAGAAAGACGTCGGTGCTAGTCTAGATCTGGCTCGATCTCAAGAGAGAGAAGCGACTGAGTGCTGCTCTCCAGTCTCTCTCAGCGTCGACACACGCAATCCTTATCACAGGCTCGCCACTGGCTAACCAAATGTCGTAAATTCGGTAGCAACTTCGGTAGAGTTCTGAAGGGGTCTCTTTTCAGCAGCTTTCACCGGACAGGCCTCAGTTCTGAAAGACTGACAGCTCGGGTCTCGTAGGGACAGCCGAAGCTGTTCAGGGAGAATACTTGTATAAACTTGACTAGGGCCATTGAAATAAAAAAAGTTTTAGACTACTTCCCTAAAGTATTCCGTGACTGACGGGCACCTTGTACAAAGTAATATTCAGTATTGCAGGGACTTTTTCTTTGAAGAGGTGGTTACCACACTAAATTCGCTGGTGAGGAGAGTGGAATTTTAGTTTTGATACCCGTGCGACCTCCCAAAGTGCCAAGGGTGAGTTCAAAGCAAGAAGCTAGTCATTTTCTAGAAAAGTTTCATTTACTTTTAGTACCATAAATTGTTATTATGTCTAACTATTTAATGTATTTTCTTTTTAATTAAACTATTACGAGTTGTAATTTGAATCTGTAATATTTATTCTTTTATTTAAAACATTATCAGTCTGGTGTATTATCGTGAAAAGTTTGTAGCTCGATTTATTAATTTTTACTTAGAATCATAATATCAGTATTTCAATTAATTAATAGTACGATTGTAATTAATCTCTGCTAATGTCTGTTGTTAACACTATAATAAAATAATTTTAATATTCCGGGTTTCGGTATGTGGGTAGTCAGCACATGGAACTGAATGATTACATTCACCGCATTCCGCAAAATGAAGCACCCAATATAACATTCAGATGCAAGGACGAGTAAATAAACGTTTGAAACGAGGAGATAACTGCATGAAATTAGTTCTGGAGGCTTCATCAATAAGTACCTTTAGCGAACATGTGCATACGGTAAGCCTTTATAAAAAATGAAATTGAAGGACGTAAAATTTCAATTTGTTCACTATTTTGAATTTAGGCTACTGTTTCTTCATTTACTATAAGTAACCTGCGTTTATAATACCTTTTAACGAAACGTTCAAGGGAACATTTCGACAAAGAATAAGGTTTATGTATGCGCTCATGGAACACAGACCTGTTTTCAGCAGGCGCTGCTATTTGCCATGCAACTAGCAGGTATGCTAAGCCACTGACTAAAATAATTCATAGCAAAAGTGGGGAGTAAAGTGGATTAAACGGTTCCTTCCGAGTTTGTAACAATTCCGAATTTTCTTCTTTACGTTCTATAGAATCGTGTCAGAGAGCTACACATGATAATACGCAAGCCATATTCACCCTACATAACATGGCAGAAAAAAAATGGAAACTGTTTATCGTTTTGAATCTGAGCAGCGTAAAACACTGTTTCATCGGGCATTTCTAAGATGCTCCATACCCATTCACGCCACTACACGAGAAACAACAAATTGTCTTCTAAATTAATTCTCTTGGTATCAGAATAATTATTTCCTCACGTCGGTAATTTATATTGTACTGAATATATTATGTTGTCGTTGTTGTTGTTGTCTTCAGTCCTGAGACTGGTTTGATGCAGCTCTCCATGCTAATCTATCCTGGGCAAGCTTCTTCATCTCCCAGTACTTACTGCAACCTACATCGTTCTGAATCTGCTTAGTGTGTTCATCTCTTGGTCTCCCTCTACGATTTTTAGACTCCACGCTGCCCTCCAGTGCTAAATTTGTAATCCCTTGATGCCTCAGAACATTTGCTACCAACCGGTCCCTTCTACTTGTCAAGTCGTGCCACAAACTCCTCTTCTCCTCAATTCTATCCAATACCTCCTCATTACTTATGTGATCTACCCATCTAACCTTCAGCATTCTTATGCGGCACCACATTTCGAAAGCTTCTATTCTCTTCTTGTCTAAACTATTTATCGTCCATGTTTCACTTCCATACATGGCTACACTCCTTACAAATACTTTCAGAAACGACTTCCTGACACTTAAATCTATACTCGATGTTAATAAATCTCTCCTCTTCAGAAACGCTTTCCTTGCCATTGCCAGTCTACATTTTATATCCTCTCTACTTCCACCATCAGTTATTTTGCTCCGCAAACAGCAAATCTCCATCACTACTTCAAGTGTCTCATTTCCTAATCTAATTATCGCAGCATCACCAGAATTAATTCGACTACATTCCATTATCCTCGTTTTGCTTTTGTTGATGTTCATCTTATACCCTCCTTTCAAGACACTGTCCATTCCATTCAACAGCTCTTCCAAGTCCTTTTCTGTCTCTGACAGAATTACAATGTCATCGGCGAACACCAACGTTTTTATTTCCTCTCCATGGACTTTAATACCTACTCCGAATTTTTCTTTTGTTTCCTTTACTCCTTGCTCAATATACAGATTGAATATCATCGGGGACAGGCTACAACCCTGTCTCACTCCCTTCCCAACCACTGCTTCCCTTTCATGACCCTCGACTCTTATAACTGCCATCTGGTTTCTGTACAAAATGTAAATAGCCTTTCGCTCCCTGTATTCTACCCCTGACACCTCTAGAATTTGAAAGAGAGTGTTCCAGTCAACATTGTCAAAAGGCTCCTCTAAGTCTACAAATGCTAGAAATGTTGGTTTGCCTTTCCTTAATCTGTTTTCTAAGATAATTCGTAGGGTCAGTATTGCCTCACGTGTCCCAACATTTCTGCGGAATCCAAACTGATCTTCACCGATGTGGGATTCTACCAGTTTTTCCATTCGTCTGTAAAGAATTCGCGTTAGTACTTTCTAGCTGAAACTTATTAAGCTGATAGTTCGGTAATTTTCACATCTGTCAACACCTGCTTTCTTGTGGTTGCTATTATTATATTCCCCTTTACGTCTGAGGGTATTTCGCCTGTCTCATACATCTTGCTCACCAGATGGTAGAGTTTTGTCAGGACTGGCTCTCCCAAGGCCGTCAGTAGTTCCGATGGAATGTTGTCTACTCCTGGGGACTGGTTTCGACTCAGGTCTTTCAGTGCTCTGTCAAACTATTCACGCAGTATCGTATCTCCCATTTCATCTTCATCTACATCCTCTTCCATTTCCATAATATTGTCTTCAAGTACATCGCACTTGTATAGACCCTCTATATACTCCTTCCACCTTTCTGCTTTCCCTTCTTTGCTTAGAACTGGGTTTATATCTGAGCTCTTGATATTCATGCAAGTGGCTCTCTTTTCTCCAAAGGTCTCTTTAATTTTCCTGTTGGCTGTATCTATCTTACCTCTAGTGAGATAGGCCTCTAAATCGCTACATTTTTCCTCTAGCCATCCCGGCTTAACCATTTTGCACTTCCGGTCGATCACATTTTTGAGACCTTTGTATTCCTTTTTGCCTGCTTCATTTACTGCGTTTTTATATTACCTACTTTCATCAATTCAATATTTCTTCTGTTATCCAAGGATATTTACTAGCCCATTGTCTTTTTACCTACTTGATCTTCTGCTGCCTTCACTACTTCATCCCTCAGAGCTACCCATTCTTCATCTACTGTATTTCTTTCCCCCTTTCCTGTCAATTGTTCCCTTATGCTCTCCCTGAAACTCTGTACAACCTCTTGTTTAGTCAGATTATCCAGGTCCCATATCCTTAAATTCCCACCTTTTTGCAGTTTCTTCAGTTTTAATCTGCAGTTCAAAACCAATAGATTGTCGTCAAATTTGACATCTGCCCCTGGAAATGTCTTACAGTGTAATACCTGTTTCCTAAATCTCGGTCTTACCATTATATAATCTATCTCATACCTTCTAGTACGTGCAGGATTCTTCCATATATATAACTTTCTTTTATGATTATTGAACCAAGTGTTAGCTATGATTAAGTTATGCTCGGTGCTAAATTATACTAGACGGCTTCCTCTTTCATTTCTCTCCCCAGTCCACATTCACCCACTATGTTTCCTTCCCTCACTTTCCCTACTCTCGAATTCCGGTCACCCATGACTATTAAATTTTCGTCACCCTTCACTACCTGAACAATTTCTTTTATCTCATCATACATTTCATCAATCTCTTCATCATCTGCAGAGCTAGTTGGCATATAAACTTGCACTACTCTAGTAGGCATGGGCTTCGTGTCTATCTTGGCCACAATAATGCGTTCACTATGCTGTTTGCAGTAGCTTACCCGCACTCCTATTTTTTTATTCATTCTTAAACCTACTCCTACATTACCCTTATTTGATTCTGTATTTTAGAATATATTATATTGAACATATTATAAAAACATCATAACCAGTGGGTAGGATGTGACAAGCTTTCGAATCGCGTAAAATACGGCATATTTACTGCTCCTATAAGCACCGAATTCTAAAATAATTTCTTTCTTATTACTTCATTTAGGCCTTAATATGTAAAAATAAATTCATTTATTTGCTTCTTTCGAAATGGAATTGTGGTTCGCTGGTTATGAGTGCGAGAATGAGATGACGAATTCACATATACACTGAAGAGCCAAAGAAACTGATAAACAAGCTTAATATCGTGTAGGGTCCCCACGTAGTGCCGCAGCATGACGTGGCATGGACCTCGCTAATATATGCAGAAGTGCTGGTGAGAATTTGCACTACGAATCCTGCAGGGCTGTCTTCAAATCTCCAAGAGTGCGTTGCACGAGATCCCAGATATGCTCAATAATATTAATGTCTGCGGAGTCTGGTGGCCAGAGGAAGTTTTTAAACTCAGAATAGTGTTCCCGAAGCCAGTCTGTAGCAATTCGGGACGTGTGGGGTGTAACAGTGCCCTGATGCAACTGGCTAGCCCTGTCGGATTTCACAGTGGAGGTGAATGGATGTAGGTGATCAGACGGAATGTTTACTTGTGTGTCATTTGTCAGAGTCGTATCTAAACATATCGTGGGTCCCGTATCACTCCAACGGCACACGCCCCGTTGCAGAGCCTCCACCAGCTTGAATTGTCCCCTGCTTGCATGCAGGGTCCATGGATTAATGAAGCTGTCTTGCTAACCGTACACGTCCATTTACTCGATACAATTCGAAACGACACTCGTCCCACTAGATAACATGTTTCCAGTCGTCAACAGTCCAATGACAGTGTTTAAGGGTCCAGGCGAGGCGTAAAGCTTTGTACCGTGCAGTCATCAAGGATACACGAGTGGGCCTTCGGTTCCGAACACCCACCTCGACGATGTTTCGTTGAATGGTTCGCACGCTGACACTTGTTGATGTCCCAGCGTTGAAATCTGCAGGAATTTGCAGAAGGTTTTCACTTCTGTCACGTTGAACAATTCTCTTCAGTCGTCGGTGGTCCCTTTCTTCCAAGATCTATTCCCGCCAGCACCGATGCCGGAGATGTAATGTTTTAAGGGATTCCTGATTTCAAGGTTCATTCGTGAAATGGTCATACGGGAAGGGCCCTACATCCTCGCTACCTCGGAGATGGTGTGTCCCATCGCCCGTGCGTTGACTGTAACACCACGTTCAGTCTCACTTAAATCGAGATTACCTGCCATTTTTGCAGCGGTAACCGATCTAGCAACTTGTTGCCTTATGTATTCGATGCCGGCCGCAACGCTGTATACTGGCTATTTACGTACTTCGGTATTTGAATAGGCATGCCTATACCACTTTCGTTGTCGCTTCAGTGTATGACGTTCGATCCCCACTCAATTCTTGTCTTCCTCTGTCATAACTTCTGCAACCTCTGGCAATGTTCGTTATTGTGTAAATCGGCGAGTCGTAGCTTATTTAGGAGTCCCCCTGTAATGAGCGGGTATGTTGGATCAACGATCGGAGGAAGGCAAGTGCATACCGCCTTCAATGGAATTTTGTATAGTGGTGTTCTAAATCACCTTCCGCTTCCTATTTATCTAGTATGGTAGGTACACAACTAGCACACATTGTCGAATTCGGGATGGATAATTGCCTTAATGATGAAACTTCCTGGCAGATTAAAACTGTGTGCCCGACCGAGACTCGAACTCGGGACCCTTGCCTTTCGCGGGCAAGTGCTCTACCAACTGAGCTACCGAAGCACGACTCACGTGCGGTACTCACAGCTTTACTTCCGCCAGTATCCGTCTCCTACCTTCCAAACTTTACAGAAGCTCTTCTGCGAACCTTGCAGAACTAGCACTCCTGAAAGAAAGGATACTGCGGAGACATGGCTTAGCCACAGCCTGAGGGATGTTTCCAGAATGAGATTTTCACTCTGCAGCGGAGTGTGCGCTGATATGAAACTTCCTGGCAGATTAAAACTGTGTGCCCGACCGAGACTCGAACTCGGGACCCTTGCCTTTCGCGGGCAAGTGCTCTACCAACTGAGCTACCGAAGCACGACTCACGTGCGGTACTCACAGCTTTACTTCCGCCAGTATCCGTCTCCTACCTTCCAAACTTTACAGAAGCTCTTCTGCGAACCTTGCAGAACTAGCACTCCTGAAAGAAAGGATACTGCGGAGACATGGCTTAGCCACAGCCTGAGGGATGTTTCCAGAATGAGATTTTCACTCTGCAGCGGAGTGTGCGCTGATATGAAACTTCCTGGCAGATTAAAACTGTGTGCCCGACCGAGACTCGAACTCGGGACCCTTGCCTTTCGCGGGCAAGTGCTCTACCAACTGAGCTACCGAAGCACGACTCACGTGCGGTACTCACAGCTTTACTTCCGCCAGTATCCGTCTCCTACCTTCCAAACTTTACAGAAGCTCTTCTGCGAACCTTGCAGAACTAGCACTCCTGAAAGAAAGGATACTGCGGAGACATGGCTTAGCCACAGCCTGAGGGATGTTTCCAGAATGAGATTTTCACTCTGCAGCGGAGTGTGCGCTGATATGAAACTTCCTGGCAGATTAAAGCTGTGTGCCCGACCGAGACTCGAACTCGGGACCCTTGCCTTTCGCGGGCAAGTGCTCTACCAACTGAGCTACCGAAGCACGACTCACGTGCGGTACTCACAGCTTTACTTCCGCCAGTATCCGTCTCCTACCTTCCAAACTTTACAGAAGCTCTTCTGCGAACCTTGCAGAACTAGCACTCCTGAAAGAAAGGATACTGCGGAGACATGGCTTAGCCACAGCCTGAGGGATGTTTCCAGAATGAGATTTTCACTCTGCAGCGGAGTGTGCGCTGATATGAAACTTCCTGGCAGATTAAAACTGTGTGCCCGACCGAGACTCGAACTCGGGACCCTTGCCTTTCGCGGGCAAGTGCTCTACCAACTGAGCTACCGAAGCACGACCCTGGCGGAAGTAAAGCTGTGAGTACCGCACGTGAGTCGTGCTTCGGTAGCTCAGTTGGTAGAGCACTTGCCCGCGAAAGGCAAGGGTCCCGAGTTCGAGTCTCGGTCGGGCACACAGTTTTAATCTGCCAGGAAGTTTCATATCAGCGCACACTCCGCTGCAGAGTGAAAATCTCATTCTGGAAACATCCCTCAGGCTGTGGCTAAGCCATGTCTCCGCAGTATCCTTTCTTTCAGGAGTGCTAGTTCTGCAAGGTTCGCAGAAGAGCTTCTGTAAAGTTTGGAAGGTAGGAGACGGATACTGGCGGAAGTAAAGCTGTGAGTACCGCACGTGAGTCGTGCTTCGGTAGCTCAGTTGGTAGAACACTTGCCCGCGTAAGGCAAGGGTCCCGAGTTCGAGTCTCGGTCGGGCACACAGTTTTAATCTGCCAGGAAGTTTCATATCAGCGCACACTCCGCTGCAGAGTGAAAATCTCATTCTGGAAACATCCCTCAGGCTGTGGCTAAGCCATGTCTCCGCAGTATCCTTTCTTTCAGGAGTGCTAGTTCTGCAAGGTTCGCAGAAGAGCTTCTGTAAAGTTTGGAAGGTAGGAGACGGATACTGGCGGAAGTAAAGCTGTGAGTACCGCACGTGAGTCGTGCTTCGGTAGCTCAGTTGGTAGAGCACTTGCCCGCGAAAGGCAAGGGTCCCGAGTTCGAGTCTCGGTCGGGCACACAGTTTTAATCTGCCAGGAAGTTTCATATCAGCGCACACTCCGCTGCAGAGTGAAAATCTCATTCTGCCTTAATGATGTTTCCGTCTCTGACTCTGTTACTCTTCTACTACTGTTTTACATGGACCTGCCAGTACAGTTTGTCCTAGATATATTTAATGTCCTTCATATCTTTCTTTTCCTTAGGACAATGAGGAAGAGCTATATTATTCATTCACCCTAAACTTCACTGGAAAGCCAGTTTTACACGTGCAGCGAAGGTGGTCACGTATAAAAATTTTGGATTGAATCTAAATTCCGAATAACAGTACAACTGAACATTACCATTGATTGACGTTCCAAGCATCTCATGTGGGATTCCAAGCCCGCAGCTCGTGGTCGTTCGGTAGCGTTCTCGCTTCCCGCGCCCGGGTTCCCGGGTTCGATTCCCGGAGTCAGGGATTTTCTCCGCCTCGTGATGACCGGGTGTTGTGTGATGTCCCTAGGTAGTTAGGTTTAAGTAGTTCTAAGTTCTAGGGGACTGCTGACCATAGATGTTAAGTCCCATAGTAATCAGAGCCATTTGAACCATTTTTTATTTTGGGGATTCCAAAGAGAGTCCAATTTCGTTGTAGAAATGAATCAACCATTTGCTAAAATCTAAAATGTTCTCCTCGTTCATTAGCACTATTTACAATGACAGTTCACTGCTATACCACCAGTTCTCCAGAAGAAATATTTTGGGCTTCCTTTATCAAAATCAAATGCTGACTACCAGCTTCTTAAGCACGGACTGATGCACCAGTCGTTGGATGATCAAAAAATCACAATAACGAACTTTTACAAAAGGAAAATTGAGAATGGACCTTTCTAAACAAGTTCAGTCTTCTTATGTAAGGCATTATACTACCAAGAAACGTCACTGGAAATGGGAAGAAAAACTAGCTCTTTGACAAGGCTTCTGTAAGATGTGAAATTATCCACCATACACAAAAATCATATTTCCTGCTGCTACTAATTATTTTATTTACTTAGCAGCCTCTTTTTGAAAGTAAAATCTTCCCACTTTCGTGACAGCTGTTAGATGTTACTAGCGGATAATTACGTCAGTGCAGGTGGCCTGTTTCATGCATAATGAAGGGCCTCGAGGGCGGGTGGGGCGGTCCACGTGGGAAAGGCGTGCAGGCGTGGCGGAGCAGCCTAATGGAGCATCACGACGCGCTGCGACGCAGCCGATGCATATTTGATAGCTGCGTCCAGAGTGGGTTACGCGGGCAGAAACTACCCCGCGCCCCTCCTTCCCTCATCCCCCCTCCTCCCTCCATCCACCCACCTATCTCTTGCCGCGCCCACATACACCCACTCACCCATCCACCAACCTACCCACCCGCACACACACACACACACACACACACACACACACACACACACACACGTTTGTAACACTATGACCACCGTGACGTCACTGCACGCCCCCGTGACGGTTGGCAGAGGAGGACAGGTTGATTGTTGTGGGAGGGAGGCGAGAAGCAGAAATAGCAGACCTAACACAGCATCGCGTTCCCAATGCAAAGTGAACGAGATGGTGGGCGGTGATGCAGAACACGCGAACACAGCTTGGCTTTTCCGTTCTTGATGGCCGTCGTACAAAATTCACTTACTTCCTACGCCAACGGCCAACCAGTTCATTCAGAAGTCAAGTATTGCTATGCTGATGTTACAACGGTGGCTCCACTGACCTCCACGATTTTTTTTTTTTTTTGTAAAATTTACTTCATATCTCTAATCTATTAGAAGAAATTCGTATGCCACCAGAAACTGCCCTTAATGTGAAATGTTTTATTGACCACTCGTTTCGGTACGGAATATCATTTTTGGAGAAAAAGTACGTCATAACAAATGGCTCTGAGCACTGTGCGACTTAACTTCTGAGGTCATCAGTCGCATAGAACTTATAACTAAATAAACCTAACTAACCTAAGGACATCACTCACATATCACTCACATCCTTTCCCGATATCGGATTCAAACCTACGACCGTAGTGGTCGCTCGATTCCAGATTGCTGCACATAGAACCGCACGGCCACTCCGGTCGGCACTTCATAAGAAAAACATCTTGGTAGAACAGGTTAACAGGTGGAACGTCATATGGCAGTTAATATTTGTAAATATTAGATGTCGTTCAGCTGTGACATACCTATGTTTTTATGTCATGCGGAGAACGTATAACAGTAATACATGATGTTATGACGTAAGTTTTCTTTACAAGTATTAACTTTTACACAAAATTTTGTGTATCTGTCATAGTAAGACGTTTTTTTTACAGCCACTTAAAACTGAGAACTGTTTCCACGTCTACAAAAAATAGAAATTTTCGGAAAATTCATTTTTTGAATTGCTTTTCAGTGAACAATGCTGATGTTTTAAAAATTATGTTTCACAAATAAACTTTAGGTAGGTAATGAAACGGTGGAAAACTTTCTATCGATTTTCATTTGCAAATAAAAATATGCGAAACTCATGACTTTTTGCCAAAATGAAATACTACAGATTAATTACTTTATAGCTGTAATTTTCTAGTTTATTGCAACCGACTGAATAAATAATAATTTAATAACTGTTCCGTTATGGTATTGTACGTCATTATTTTCAATGTTATGTTCATCGTATACCTCTAGGTCTTTCTTATAGAAATCTCGTGATTGTTCTGACGATATATAAGAAAATCACTTAAATTTCTTTATATCGTCAGCTCACGTTATATCTAGGTTTTAGTACAGCTGATTGATCAATGTCCTTGAAATGATATATGTTAGTTTTCTTAACTTTAACAGTGATCGGAGAGAAAAAGAACGTCCTTTCTTCACTTAGATGGCCATATGACTTCATAAATAAATAAGACCTCTTTATTCTGACATTTTGAATCATAGAACATCTTCTCTTAATCTATTAGTAATCGTCTCGAAATCATACACGTGCCAGTCTTTACGCGGAACCATAAAAGCACCACAATGGCTCATAATATCATGAAAGTATTATGTTAAAGTTATGGTTTCAAGTTTTCTCAATTCCTTTGGAGGCTATAACTGCGAATTCTGATCGGAAGGCAGTGAGCTACTTCATCGAAAACTACCAGTAAATGTCTACCAGAAGCGCTAGATGTATAAATATGCCACTCGTTTCTTGTAGAAGACGAGTTCTGAAATAATTGTTGTGTTTCCTACCGAAGATAAATCTCAATAAAGTCCTATTGTTCATAAGCAACTTATGATGTAAACCTAAATTTACTCGAATACGAGTGTAGTAGACCTGTGGAACATGTTTTACGGTTTGCACTTCGCCAAGCGATGCACAAAGCGCTTTAGCAACCTACCAGTGGGCCAAGCTGAAACTCATCAAATTTGAAGAAATCTTCGGGCATAGGTGTAAGTTCTTCAGACCAAGATAACTGTCAACTAGTGCATGATGTTTTACGTATCAACCTATCCTACCAAGATGTTGTTACCATGATGCATTTTTAGGCTAGTTTGAAAACGATACAACCTACCGAAGCAAGTCCTCAATCAAGCGTTATTCATTAAACGCATCTTATGACGGTGACCTAAACTTCATCGAACAAATTAACTAGATCGCTGTAAAAATTTACAACGACATCAACCTTCCGTAAATACGCCACAGAAAAAGCATGGTATGTACTTTTCACTTAAGCTCTAAACAAACTACAGATGAAAAAGGGACAACAAGAACTTTATCACTGCTATACGCGAAGTATCTTGGAGATATACAGGATAGAACTTTAACCTTGAAACGAAGCCTGAGCGTAACAAACGTCATACGAGAACTTAGTGGAACTATTTGGGATGCGCAGCCTCACGTCTTCTGCACATAGGTCATTGCTCACTGTTTGTCAGTTGCAGGATATGCGTCACACGAATGGAAATATTCCAATTACGTCAAGCAAGAAGATGTCTTCCTTAATGGCGCTGGAAGTATTGTACCGGGGTGTTCTAAATTAAACTCTACTGAAAAAATGAATCCCACTATATGCATTATTGCTCGCCATGAAATGAGATTTCGTCGCAGCAGACGTGTAGCAGAAGAAGCAGATAGCTGATCTGTCATATTCTACATAACTATCGAATGCCACCTTCCTGCTTTAGATATAGGAAGAACATTTTAAGACCAGGTGAGCCACTTACTGGTAATACAGCACAGAAGTGCGTCAGAGAAGGTGTCAGAGAGCCCCATTACTAAGATTAGAAGAAGCTCCCTCTAATAGCTTACACTTTCAATAACTCACTTGTGAATCCTTTAATCTGGAGTATCATGGTGTGAAACCAATCTTATTAAGTGGGGAAACGTGAATTGTGATGTAAGTGGTGGCTGCGGACAGTCAAAAAATATAGAAAAAGTCCTAGGCTACCTAAATTCGAGAAGTATTACCATAAGCACAGACAAAGCTATCTTTCAGCTATATATTGACAAAATCAAATTTCAAGTATGTTACTAATATTATTGAAGATTTTTCACAGGAGCATCAGACAGTTTTCTACACAGTCCCCTACAAACTTCTCTCCTTCGCGAACTTATTCATCACGGAGCAGCGCTTCCAATCTACGACTTCCCGTTCAATTTCTCCACTGTTCCTGTGACTGCTTCCCCTATGTACCTATCTTCGTTGATCCTGAGGGGTAACGCCTCATGCCTTATATCGGTGCATCTAACTTTCTACGTCTTTCTACAGCACCACCTCCGAACGCTTCAGTTTCTTTCGTTTCCAGTTTTCCAACGGTCCATTTTTCACTTACATACAATGCTTTGCCCCAAATAAACACTCAAAAATTTCTTCTTCAAATTAAAGGCGAAATAAAGTTATTTTGACCAAGAATCCTTTCTCTATCTGTACTATGCGGCTTTATAAATCCTCGTTAATTGGTCAGTTATTTATTATCTTGTTTCCAAGGAAGCAGAAATTCATCACGTTTTCTACTCACATTTTTCATGATCAGTAGTTTTGATGTTCAGTTTATCGGTAATATCATTTTCGCTACTCCCCATTACTTTCGTCTTTCTTCTATTTACTCTAATTCTGTAGTGTGCATTCATTACCTTGCTCATTCATATCACCAGATCGTGGATTTTCCCCCCTTTCACTGAGGATACTAATGTCATAGGCAAAATTTATCATTGATAATATTTCGCTCGCAGTTTTAACACCATTCTTAAACTATAATATTCGGCATTGCTTATTCAATGCATACAGGATGGTCTATTGATAGTGACCGCGCAAATATATCTCACAAAATAAGCAACAAACAAAGAAACTACAAAGAACGAAACTCGTCTAGCTTGAAGGGGGAAACCAGATAGTGCTATGGTTGGCCCGCTAGATGGCGCTGCCATAGGTCAAACTGATATCAACTGCATTTATTTAAATAGAAACCCCAATTTATTATTACATATTCGTGTAGTACGTAAGGAAATTTGAATGTTTCAGTTGGACCACTTTTTTCGTTTCCTGACAGATGGCGCTGCAATAGTCACAAACGTATAAGTACGTGGTATCATGTAACATTCCACCACTGCGGACGGTATTTGCTTCGTGATACATTACCCGCGTTAAAATGGACCCTTTTCCAATTGCGAAAAAGGTCGATATCGTGTTGATGTATGGCTATTGCGATCAAAATGCAAAACGGGCGTATGCTATGTATGCTGCTCGGTATCCTGGATGACATCATCCAAGTGTCCGAGTCGTTTGCAGGATAGTTAAGTTATTTAAGAAAACAGGAAGTGTTCAGCAACATGTGAAACGTCAACCACGGCCTGCAACAAATGATGATGCCCAAGTAGGTGTTTTAGCTACTGTCGCGGCTAATCCGCACATCAGTAGCAGACAAATTGCGCGACAATCGGGAATCTCGAAAACGTCGGTGTTGAGAATGCTATATGAACATCGATTGCACACGTACCAAATTTCTATGCACCAGGAATTGTATGGTGACGACTTTGAAGGTCGTGTACAGTTCTGCCACTGGGCACAAGAGAAATTACGGGACGATAACAGATTATTTGCACGCGTTGTATTCAGCGACGAAGCGTCATTCACAAACAGTGGTCACGTAAACCGGCATAACATGCACTATTGGGCAACGGAAAATCTGCGGTGGTTGTGAGAAGTGGAACATCAGCGACCTTGGCGGGTTAATGTATGATGCGGCATTATGGGAGGAAGAATAATTGGTCCCCATTTTATCGATGGTAGTCTAAATGGTGCAGCGCATGCTGATTTCCTACGTAATGTTCTACCGATTTTACTAAAAGATGTTTCACTGCATGACAGAATGGCGATGTACTTCGAACATGATGGATGTCCGGCACATAGCTCGCGTGCGGTTGAAGCGGCGCTGAATAGCGTATTTCATGACAGGTGGATTGGCCGTCGAAGCACCATACCATGGCCCGCACTTTCACCGGATCTTACGTTCCCGGATTTCATTCTGTGGAGAACGTTGAAGGATATTTGCTATCAGGATTCACTGACAACATCTGACAACATGTGTCAGCACATTGTCAATGCATGTGCGAACATTACGGAAGACGAACTACTAGCTGTCGAGAGGAATGTAGTTACACGTAATGCCAAATGCAATCAGGTTGACGGACATGATAATGAGCATTTATCGCATTAATGTGATATTTACAAGTAATCAGGCTGTAACAGAGAGCGTTCTCAGAAATGATAAGTTCACAAAGGTACGTCTATCACATTGGAACAACCGAAATAAAATGTTCAGCGCACCTACGTTCTGTATTTTAAATTAAAAACCTATTTGTTACGAATTGTTCGTTTAAAATTGTGAGCCATATGTTTGTGACTATTACAGCGCCATCTGTCACAAAGCAGAAAAAGTGGTTCAACTAAAACATTCATATTTCTTTACGTACTACACGAGTATGTAATAAAAAATGGGGGTTCCTATTTTTTTTAAAAAGCAGTTGATATCCGTTTGACCTATGGCAGCGCCATCTAGCGGGCCAACCGTAGCGACATCTGGTTTCCCTCTTCCAGCACACAAGTTTCGTTCTTTGTAGATTTTTCGTTTGACGCTTATTTCGTGAGATATTTGGTTCGGTCACAATCAATGGACTACCCTGTATATTTTTCAATAATTTTCTATAGTCGTTTCTAGAACCACAGCTCCAATGCTTCGATTCTCGTCTGTTCCGGTTTCCTTAATTTCGTGTTTCACCACCACAAAATTCTGTGCTCCAAACGTAGATTCTCAGACATTTCTTCCTCAAATCTAGGTCTGTGTGTGTGGCTCTAGTAGTTTTCCGCTGGCCATGAATACCCTTACATTTTGTATTTTATTGTGTGTTTCCTCCTTCTCCTGTAGGTTACAGTTATTTTTCCGAGACTTCAGAATGTCTTGCATTATTGTAGGTTGACAAACGGTTTTGCTAGGCCTACAAAACCTATGAGCGTGTCTCGGTCATTTTACGTTTTACTCCCATCGTGAAGCGCAGCGTTAGACCAGTCTCTCAATTGCCTTTACGTTTCTTCAAGGTACACTGATCGTCATACAATATATCTTCCATATTCTTTCTATTTCTAGTGTGCCTTATTCCTTCCAACAGAATGAATGCATTAGCTGTTAAGATGATTGATCTCTCTCCTAAATTGATTCAACCTCCTAGATTGAATCGAAGATAATTTTGCGAAAGTCTGATAGTATTTCTCCAGATTCGCAGCTTCTACAAACGCACTGAATTGTAATTTTCTTGCCACTTCCACCAATGACTTTACATATTCCGAGTGAATGTTACTTATCTGTTCCGTCTTATTTGATCGCAATTCTTTCTGTTAAGCTCTGACTTCGATACTGGACTCTCTATACCTGTATTTTACATTTATGCCATATCATCTTCTGCCAGTTATCAGACATTACATCCACCAAGCAGAGGCCTTCAGTGTACTCTCTTTCCCAGCGTTTAACAAAGGAATTTACGCCTTTCCTTTTGATTTCACCGAAAAACGTTTTATTTTTTACTACTGCTGAATTCATTCCGTCTCAGTAGGTCAATGCACAAAGTAGAAGGCTGCCGTATGGAGAACTCGAATTACATTCCCGGAAATTGTAAGCACTTTCCTTGGCCAGAAGACTGGTACGTGGTGCACTCAACCTCGTGATGGAAATAGAGGAGCTACTAGACAGAATAGCAGGAGCGCCACTGTCTGGAATACCCGCAATATGACCGGAAGAGCAGTGTGCTGACCACGTGCCCCCATAACATATCTGCATGACGCCCCATCAGTGGATGATATGGCGGCCGGTAGATATCCCTTGGGGCTTCACTGCTTTTAAGAGGAACTCATTATCCGTATTGCTAAATCTGTCCACCCTATTCCGGTTTCTTCGCTTTTATCCTGCAGCCACTTCGTCATGCCTTCCGTTTAGTTTCTATTTGTAGTATCCCTGTGTAGTTGTATTCGTATCTTTTTCTACATTTTTGTACCTCCTTTTGGTAGTAAAGTGAAGTATTTACTTTGTTACCTAAGGCTTCTACGCAGTTACCTACCTTGTACCTATGTTCATCTAGCCAACATCTGAGAGTGCCGTTTTTAGAGCTGTCTCTCTTCAACCGAAACGCTTACTGCAGTATTAATTGTTGCACTGTCTCCAGCCTTAGAGAGGTTTAAACTCACCTCATCATTCCTCATTATCCAACGCCTTTATGCTTCTATTTTCCCGTGCGATTCTTATTAATTCCGGTCGCAAATCAGTTACTATGGAATCAGATTAGTATACATGTCTTGATTTTTTACCATTTCAAGTGTTTACAGACACGGATAGTAATGAATTCACGTAATAACTCATTTTGTAGCAATTATTTCAAACAAAATTGTAGAAATTGGTGTTGATATTAATTTATCGTCCTTTACGCTTTCAGAGATTCACGACAGATCATTTATGTCCACAGCTTTGGTAACAGTTATACCGTATGTCACTAAGAGCCGTCATGTGAGAAACAGTATGTCGACCTGGAACACGAACTTAGAGTTAAGTCTTTCGGCCAGACAGAAAATCCTAATCTACTACCATACCTTTGACCCCTAAACACTTTCCAAAGACGTAGAAAATTCAACAGATTGAGTGGTGTTACATTTCGGAATGCCTATCTACACCATGAGTGCTGACACTAATTCTCAGTGCTCAAAACTCACCTCTCTAGTCATCGGAAGAGGTTGAACATAAGATTTGAAGCTTTTATCGACGACTGAGTTATTAGGAACGGGGCGCATGGTCAACTTGGAGAATGAATTCAACGGTATTCTTTTCAAAAAGCGATTCTTCAATTTGCCTCAAAAGATCTAGGACAGCCTAAATCATGATCGCCGAATGAGATTTGAACAGTGGTCCCCACAAATGATAGTGTACTGTCTTGTCACTGCGTGGCTCACTTGGTGATGAATCGGTTCGTGATGCGGTCTCGAGCTATGCAATTACACTCCTGGAAATTGAAATAAGAACACCGTGAATTCATTGTCCCAGGAAGGGGAAACTTTATTGACACATTCCTGGGGTCAGATACATCACATGATCACACTGACAGAACCACAGGCACATAGACATAGGCATCAGAGCATGCACAATGTCGGCACTAGTACAGTGTATATCCACCTTTCGCAGCAAGGCAGGCTGCTATTGTTCCATGGAGACGATCGTAGAGATGCTGGATGTAATCCTGTGGAACGGCTTGCCATGCCATTTCCACCTGGCGCCTCAGTTGGACCAGCGCTCGTGCTGGACGTGCAGACCGCGTGAGACGACGCTTCATCCAGTCCCAAACATGCTCAATGGGGGACAGATCCGGAGATCTTGCTGGCCAGGGTAGTTGACTTACACCTTCTAGAGCACGTTGGGTGGCACGGGATACATGCGCACGTGCATTGTCCTCTTGGAACAGCAAGTTCCCTTGCCGGTCTAGGAATGGTAGAACGATGGGTTCGATGACGGTTTGGATGTGCCGTGCACTATTCAGTGACCCCTCGACGATCAGCTCCCCACACCATGATGCCGGGTGTTGGCCCTGTGTGCGTCAGTCGTATGCAGTCCTGATTGTGGCGCTCACCTGCACGGCGCCAAACACGTATACGACCATCATTGGCACCAAGGCAGAAGCGACTCTCATCGCTGAAGACGACACGTCTCCATTCGTCCCTCCATTCACGCCTGTCGCGGCACCACTGGAGGCGGGCTGCACGATGTTGGGGCGCGAGCGGAAGTCGGCCTAACGGTGTGCGGGACCGTAGCCCAGCTTCATGGAGACGGTTGCGAATGGTCCTCGCCGATACCCCAGGAGCAACAGTGTACCTAATTTGCTAGGAAGTGGCGGTGCGTAGGATCCTACGGTCTTGGCGTGCATCCGTGCGTCGCTGCGGTCCGGTCCCAGGTCGACGGCCACGTGCACCTTCCGCCGACCACTGGCGACAACATCGATGTACTGTGGAGACCTCACGCCCCACGTGTTGAGCTATTCGGCGGTACGTCCACCCGGCCTCCCGCATGACCACTATACGCCCTCGCTCAAAGTCCGTCAACTGCACATACGGTTCACGTCCACGCTGTCGCGGCATGCTACCAGTGTTAAAGACTGCGATGGAGCTCCGTATGCCACGGCAAACTGGCTGACACTGACGGCGGCGGTGCACAAATGCTGCGCAGCTAGCGCCATTCGACGGCCAACACCGCGGTTCCTGGTGTGTCCGCTGTGCCGTGCGTGTGATCATTGCTTGTACAGCCCTCTCGCAGTGTCCGGAGCAAGTATGGTGGGTCTGACACACCGGTGTCAATGTGTTCCTTTTTCCATTTCCAGGAGTGTATACGCCCATTACTTCTGCAAGCTGAGACCCTTGTTCAAGAATGAGAAGAGATTGTTTTGAAATATTTACATATTATCACAACACGTGTCTTTCAACGTGTAATATCGAGCATTCAAGAACATGTGAAATTTCTTTTATTTTGCATTATTTATGAAGACACTTTCTGAATATTCGCATTGAGAGCTAGGTTTCATATATTTTATGCAAGTTACTTTTAGTAGTTTGTTGAATTGCGTGTCACCTAAGGACATTCGTATAGAATGGAAACAGTTGTAGCTTCATAAAAACTTTTAAAACAGCAGATTTGATCAATTTCATGACGTTCATATACGTTAATGAATTGTAGACATCATATGGAACTCAAAACTATCGGGTGTCTAGGGAAGTTTGGCCACATAGAATACAAATATGTGTTCTGGGCACAATGCTGTGACCTACAGAGAATAACCTTCTGTCCAAGAGAACTGCATATTATGTGTTAAATAATGAAGGGGGTAGTACGTCAAACAGGCCGACTTGGAGCAGGAGAGGCAGAACAGTATATTTTAATTTCCAATGTGTATACTTTTAAAAATAAATTAGCCTAATAAAACTTCATCAGCATGATCACAATGGATTCAGGATTCACACATACAGTAGTTTCATAAAGATAAGAAAATAAATTATTTTACATGTGAAATTTCGTCATTTTATCGCTTACTGTCGGATGCATTTGTTGCTATAGGCACACTTTTCTTCATAAATACGAGAGATTATTCGATGAATTTCGCACAGCAAAGATACCACACTTACGGCTGTATGAAACTGTAGAATTTATTTAATTTTTGAGAAAATGAATGAGCTGTTGCATTTTAAACTTCATATTTGGAAAAGACTGAAATTTTACAGTTAATTATCTCAATTTTTTCCACAGTTTTTAATAGATTTGGAAAGTTCTACAGTTCCAAACACCTATAAATATGGTTTGTATGCTGTGCAAAATTTATTTGAGAATATCTCCTACTTATGAAGAAAACTGTACCTGTAGCAACAAATGCAGCAAATAGTAAGTGAAAAAAAATGATGAAACTTCATATGTAAAAAAATTGTTTAGTTATGTTTTCGAATCTCCACTGCTATGTGTGTGAAACTTGAATCCTTCCTACTTATGCTGACAAAGTTTTATGAATTTATTTGTGAGAGTATAGACAGTGGAAATTAAAATGTCCTCTGGTGCCTCTCCTGCTCCAAGTTGGCCCGTTTGATGTCCTACCTCCCTTGTTGTGGGCTGTAAATAACCCTGAGGAAGTTCCAGCGACTACTCAACTCTATACGCCAGCAATGGGTAACACGTGTGATATAAGTGAAATTCTTATCAGGCAAGGCTGCTTATGTTTGTACTTGTTGGCCACTACTGCATTTCTCTAAGTCCATAGGAGGCCGTCTGCTGTGCAACCCTTTTTCACTTTTGAATAACTGATAACAATGTGACTCTTCAGTCGGTTGCAGAGTATTTTTTGCTCGAACAGTCCATGCGTGTACTGCCGGTCCATAGTGCACAATGGGCACAATATTTCGCCGATCAGACATGTCGCCATCATTAGGTGCGCTGACGAACTGAGCTCCCGAGAGCGTGCGGCCGTTTGAAGTTCCATCCCTGTGCGAGGCGTTCTCTCCGCGGTCCGCGCCCGCGCGTCGGCGGTCGCTGAGACGCTGGGGTCGGAGTCTGTGGTGGCATCAGTGTAAGTGCCTCGTCCGCCATGGTCGCCCGTTCGTTTTCTTTGCTGTGCGTCTTATTAATTAGTCTCAGGGGTCGTCCCCATGCCTTCTTGAGGTTATAGCCGCTATCACAGTTGATGGGTCGATCCCTGGTACGAATTTCGAAAGCCTCTCTAACGACGCTGTCCCAGTATTTAGATGTCTGTACCAAGACCCAGGTGTGTTGGTAGTCTATTTCGTGATTTTCGGACAAACAGTGCTCTGCGACTGCCGACTTGTTCGGGTACCTAAGTCGAGTGTGCCTCTGAGGTAGTCGGCCACGATCTGCGATGGTGCGCACTTTCTGTCCAATATAAGTCTTCCCACAGTGACACGGAATCTGGTATATGCCAGCCTTTCGCAAACTGATATCGTCTTTCACACTTCCCAATAATGCTTGCGCTTTATTGCGTGCAGAAAACACAGTTCCTGCTCAGTGTTTCCTCAATATTTGTCCTATTTTCCCCAATAGTGCTCAAGTATACAGTTCATAGGTGGTGGCTATCTATTCCTCCGTGACGTCGTCCGTCTCCACAAGCTGTACTTTAGAGGTGGGGCGGAGAGCGCGTCTGATCTGCGTTTCTGAGTATCTGTTTTCCCGGAATACAGTTTTGAGGTGCTCCAGCTCATGGGGCAGACTCTCTACGTCAGATATGGTGCGCGCCCTTGGCACCAGTGTTTTTAGCGCCCCATTCCTCTGCGATGGGTGGTGGCAGCCATACGCATGCAAATACAGGTCGGTCTGCATTTTCTTCCTGTATACCCTGAGGCCGAGGGTGTCATCCGCTCTTCTTTTCACCATGACGTCCAGAAATGTTAAGCTTCCTTGTGCTTCGATCTCCATAGTGAATTTAATGTTCGGATGTATGGAGTTGGGGTGTGTAAGGAAGTCCAGGAGCTTGTACCTTCCATTGGGTCAGATCACGAACGTGTCCGTTATTTGAAAGGAGAAAACAAGTAGGTTTCCACTTGGATGACGCAAAAAGTTCCTACTCGGAGGACTCGATATGGAAATTCACGACCACAGGTGAGAGCGGGCCCCCCCATTGTGACTCCTCCTGTTTGTTCATAGTATTCTCCATTAAAGAGAAAATACGTGGATGTCAGGACGTGCCTGACAAGGTCGGTCGTCTTCTCATCATATTTCTGTGCATTTAACTCAACTGACTCTTGAAGAGGCCCCCCTGGTCGATAATGAAACAACGTCAAAACTCACCAGGATATTTGAGTCTTTCAGCTTGAAGTTGTTGAGATGTTTTACGAAGTCAACGGAATTACGAACGTGATGAGAGCATTTGCCCACAAAAGGACTGCCAGATATTAGGCCAGCAAATACGTAGGTGCACCAATGTTGCTGACAATTGGCTGTAACGACACCCCTTCTTTGTGGACTTTAGGGAGTCCATAAAGTCTTGGCGGTACAGGTCCTTGAGGTGCCAATTTCTTGGCGACACCCTCTGGTGAATCCGCGCCCTTGAGGAAAGCTCTAGTCTTGTTCTCCATGTTCTTGTATGCTCGTTGGACACTATGTACCGGCAGTACACCCGTGGATGGTTCGAACGCATAACAAGTTCGATGTTTTGATGAGAGAGTACTGTCCTGAAACGTGCTGTGCCACACATTTAAAAACAAAATGTTTAGTAGTGGTGGTGATTCGCAGATTATAAATGACTGTGCCATAGGCTACATTATATTGCATGTAATAGCACTGTTTAGTACGCTGTTTACTAACACGATGTCGGCTACTTTTCACGGTTCGCTTTCACGCTGCAGATTTTTCAGTCACCATATACTTGGGGAACCATTTTGAAACGAGCAATGATCGTTCTTGCTGGAATATGAACAAAACTGCAGTGAGCAATATGTATCGATTAATTCTTTCTTTTCATAATGTTTTTGTTGGCCTCTAATCATCATTACCTATTTCTGCCCAAATCGGATTTTTGGTGCGTAAAACGAGTGAATCCAGCTCTCCCGTCGATTATCACGCGGACCGGTCGACGGTGAATTATTAACAAGCAGATTATTTAATTCGCAGGAATATTTTATATCTTGCATAATATGTTGACTTTGTCACATTCGGTAGCATGTGGTTAAAATATCAGCGTATAGTAAAGCTGCGGTGATTTAATTTATTTGCTAATTGAATTTGTTATTTTCAAATATGTGACCGTTTAAATGAAATTTCCTCGAAATAAAAATGAGGACGACAAAATTCAAACCGACGGATGGACCACGTTGAATAAAAGAACATGATGGTTATTTTTATTTTGTTATATTGCTGGTATCTCGTTCGTCTAGCAACATGAGCACAAATCCAGCTATCAGCAATGACGTCAACGCAGATCCTATTGAATACGATGGAACTCTAGCCACAATAGGCAGCCACTTATTTAGTGTCACTTGATCTGTTTCACAAATATGCCCTTTGAGAGACCATTAGCATTTCCTTGTATACGAGAAAAAGGTAAAAACGTTTCATGTATTTGAATTTGTAACAATGACTTTGAAGTAGTTAATGGAGAATATAGGATGAATGAACTTATACCGGACGTCCAATGCAGTAGCAATACGAGAAACATGGATAAGACAAAAATAAACGCCTACGACTGATTTTTGCCAAACATTCGGCAAACCACGCTACTTGATTCAGTATGGGTCATCTTTTGCTCCAGTGGAAGCTATAGCATCCCAAAATTTTAAATTTAAATGATCATCGGCCACCCTTACCCATTTTATAAGCAGGTAAAATGATTATATTATGAGGCAGTAAATCATCTTAGGAAATCAACTCATTGTCTTTATAACCTCTATTCAGAATATGATTTAGTGAAATAGGATTATAAGAATGCAGACTGAGTCATTTACGTAAAAACAGAACGTTGGACGTCACCTGATGCGACACTTTAATTTCCTGTGCTGTAATGTTACATAAAATTTGAATAATTCTTTAGACAACTACACTGTAAAACAATTTTTTTTTGTATCTGGTAAAATGAAAAAATTAAACGTATGCCATACAAAGAAGTATGTTTGAAGTTAAGCGTCAAGGATGTGAAAGGTGTTGCAAGGTATTGAAATAAAAAGTGGTAATGTTTACTCAGTACCGACCCACAAAGTATAATTGGATAAAAATTTAAAGAATTTAGTTCCTTACCGTTGGTGCATAATCACAAAAATTTATTGCAATCGCTGTAGAAGCACGTGACTGAAATTTAGAGTACAGAAGTAATAAATACTGTATTTCGCTGGCGCAATAACTAACTAATTTGTGGTTGTTGATTCGGAAAACTACCGACTCTAAATGATGATATTTTATTTGTAAATTTGCAGTGAAACATATTTTGTTTAGAGTATATTATCAAGAACGTGTGTGAAATTTGGAAAATAGGATGTAAGTACTCTCAGTGATTCCCGAGTAGCTCAATTGTTAAGAACACTGCCTGCTGTTAATAACATTCCAGTTTCAACACTCTGTGCATTAAATAGTCTAATCCTCTACAGTGCCTGCATCTGTCATTAACTCAGTTTCCTTCCGGGTGCAATGCATTTGTCATGAACGCGGGCACAATAGTTCTTGTACACCTAGGAATCTGGCAGCAGATATGAATGATATTTTTAATAGCAGGATAGTGACCAATGTTCGCGGATGTACTGACGCCAAATGACCATTCTGTACAATTTTAAGGTCGTCTCTGATCTCTTCCGCACTTTTAATATCCACATACATTTCAGTCACACCAAAAATTAGGACCGCACCATATAATCACTTATTGCCTCACCGAGGAGAGGTTACAGCTGATTAGCCATATCCTTTCCTGAACAAGTTTTTAGTGCTGCATTAAACACTTGGAACTATCGAAGGCCACTCGATCTTCGACAAACGATAACAGATGAAGTCAACAAATTTTGACCAGCCATTTTGAGGACTTCGTGGGTACTGCTTACAAACATTCGACAGTTAAGACACTCCTGTCTTCCAGCAGTTGTAATTTACGAAAACTGTATCAGAAAAAGCATACGAGATGCCTCCTGAATCATATTTCGTCAAATATGGCAATTCTTGGTTAATAGTCGGTTTATCAGTTATGAATTTCAAGTCAGGACTTGTGTGCATCAGGTTTAGGTTAATTATTAACCTTTCCAAATGTAACCACCAGTAACTTTGGTCGTCGTTTTCGCAGTATTCCAAAAGTGCGCTCATGTGTGACGCAGAATATGCCACGTGTTTTACTTACCACCGTAAATGTTAGGTCACCTTACGACAGTATATTTTGGTGCAGTCGGACAATATGAAATGCATGCTTGGAAGGACAATGATGCGTATCAGAATAACCTGAGGAACAGTAAGCTCAGTATAGTTTTCTCCCACGTTATGTATTTAGTATTCAGTCTCCAGATAGAACAGTAGTAATAGCTTGGAAAGTATTTATCAACAGTTAAGATCACAATAAAAAAAGTAGATTGCCATCCTTTTATTTCATCAAAGCACCTTCACATCAATGAACCGCGATGAAATGTCACGGTTCATTCTCTGCGTTTCCTCCTTGTCTTTAGCACGTTCCTTTCTTATCTTAGCCACAGGACGCTGTGGCGCTGCTGCGGTCGGCTGCCTGCCGTGTTTGCGGGAGAGCGTCGGTCGGGAGGAGGAACTTGATTGCGGACGTCTGGGAATGTGCAGGAGGGAACGCCGAGTTGTTGATGGTTTGGCGTGATTCGTATCAAGCGTGATGCATAGTTAAAGCCGTGATAGCAGCCACTGTTACTGTCTTGGTCGCAGGTGGACCCGAGAAGATGAGGCTTGGTTTTCCATTGGAGCTCCTATCCTACGAATGTCATCGGACTTAAAGTAAGACCTATTGACCATTATTTGCGCCATTTGCAAGCAAGTGGAGATTCCGGCGCCTGCAGTAATTCGTCGAAGATTATTTGTTTCGTCACTGTGTAAATGATTGAACAAGGAGCAGATTATTTAATGCTCACCTTAGGCTCGTGTTCTGCGTGTGCTGCTTGCTAGTGTAAACTTGACTCCCACCTTCGTCTGTTGATTTTAAGCGTACCGTCAAATACTGAATCCAAGTAGTGACTTTCAATTAATTAGCTAGGTTCTTTCTGTCCTCGTCACTACGCGTGTTAAATGGCAAAGTAGACTTGTAGATCTTAACTTGCTACCTCATTTTCGTGGCATCAATAACAGAGCCTAACCTGTTAACTACTTAAAGCTTGTGGTAAGCGAAGGTAGTTAAGTATGTTGTTTCAAAATATTATCTGAAATGTGTCAATGATTTATGTAGCGCTAGTTGATTTTGGGGTGGGAACGGCAGTGTTGGCACATCTGCCGTGTATGGGAATCGTGCTAGTTTCGATTGTTTTGGAAACTAAAAACAAAAATCGGTAATCATCAATACATTTCAATGTTATCGTCAGTCTTAAATATCTTTTAAAATAAAAGCAATCACTTATTATTCGATACACAATATACATTGAAGAGACAAAATAGTAACTTAGACACCTGCCTCATATCGTGTAGGGCCCCGCGAGCACGCGTAAGTGCAGCAGCACGACATGGCATGGACACAACTAATGTCTGAAGTAGTGCTGCAGGTAACTGACACTAAAAATCCTGCACGACCGTCGATAAATGCGTAAGAGACGAGGAGGTGAAGATCTCATCTGAATGGCACGCTGCAAGGAATCCCAAATTTTCTCGATAGTGTTCTTGTCTGGCGAGTTTGGTGGACAGTAGAAGTGTTTCAACTTAGTAGTGTCTTTCTGGAGCCACTCTGTAGCAATTCTGTACGTGTAAGGTGTTGCATTGTCCTACTGGAATTGCCCCAGTCCGTCGGAATGCACAATGGACATGAACAGATACAGGTAATCAGACAGGATGCTTACTACGTGTCACCTGTCAGATTTGCATCTAGACGCATCAGGGGTCCCATGCCACTCAAAATGCACACGCCCCACATCATTACAGAGCCTCTACCAGCGTGAACTGCTCCCAGCTGACATGTAGGGTCCATGGATCCATGAGGTTACATCCATATCTGTACTCGACCCTCCACTCGATATAATTTGAAATCCGACAAGGCAACATGTTTCCAGTCACCAACAGTCAAATGCTGGTGTTGATGAACATAGGCGAGGCGTAAAGCTTTGTGTTGTGCAGGTTCAAATGGCTCTGAGCACTATGGGACTTAACTTTTGAGGTCAGCAGTCCCCTAGAACTTAGAACTACTTAAAGCTAACTAACCTAAGGACATCACGCACATCCATGCCCGAGTCAGGATTCGAACCTGCGACCGTACCGGTCACGCGGTTCCAGACGGAAGCACTTAGAACCGCACGGCCACACCGGCCAGCAGAGTTGTGCAGGGTCATCAAGATTACGTGAGTGGGCCTTCGGCTCCAAAAACCCACATCGACGATGATTCGTTGAATTGTTCGCACGCTGACCCTTGATGGCCGAGCATTGAAATCTGCAGCAATTTGCGGAAGGTTTGTACTTCGTCATGTTGAACTATTCTCTTTATTCGTCGTTCCAGTTCATGCAGGATGTTATTCCGGCTGCAGCGGTGCCGGAGATTAGATGTTTTACAGGATTCCTGAAACCCACAGCACACTAGTGAAATGCTCCTACGAGAAAATCCCCACTTCCTCACTACTTCGAAGATGATGTGTCCAATCGTGCGTGCACCGACTATAGCACCATGTTCAGACTCACATAAATCCTGATAATCTGTAAGTATAAATGGCAATTTCTGGCCTAACTGCTTCACCCACTGACCTTTCCTCGCCCAAGTCAAACCACTAAGAAGAGAACCTTGAAATTTGCAGGAGGTTTTGATAATGTACTAGTCGGCCGCTGTGGCCAAGCAGTTCTAGGCGCTTCGCTCCAGAACAGCGGTGCTGCTATGGTCGAAAGTTAGAATCCTGCCTCGGGCATGTATGTGTGTGATGTCTCTTAGGTTAGTTAGGTTTAAGTTGTTCTAAGTCTAGGGGGCTGATGACCTCGGATGTTAAGTTCCTTAGCGCTTAGAGCCATTTGATAATGTACTGTAGGAGTCGTTTCACAAGGTATTGTTCGAAATAAAATACAGGATGAAAGGATTTTTTCATAATATCTCACTCTTTAATTAATTTTGAAGCTACACCTACAGAAATTAGTTAGCAATAAAGTAATACGCCCATCAGATTTGTTGGCAATGTAACCACTGTGAATGATAAATAGTGGATAGAAGTTTTTTTTGAAAGTATATAATCGTTAAATAACCACTGCAGTATTTTAAAGCTGTATTTATGAAAATTTGTCTCTGACTTCTCGATTATATAAAAAATAATATATATATATATATATATATATATATATATATATATATATATATATATATATATATATATAAAGTGCCTCCTTCTTCCCCCCACCCCCACTCAAGGTGGTTAAATATGGCCAGGCTGATTCAATGAGTCATAATAGCCCAAATCAAAACGCTAAGAATGGAAAATTGAAATTTTCAAATGACGTTCATCTTATACTGTAGGCATCGTTTAAGAAGCGATTGTCCGACATTCAACTCATAAGGGGAGTGTGGGGGTAATAGGGAATGAGAGGCTGTTTGTACATGTCACATTTCAGGTTAGACCTAGAAATGCAACCCGTAACGGGGTAAAATAGAGGACAAATTTTAAAAATAGATTATTTAACATTTTTAAAACTACATCTATGAAAACTGGTATTTGATTGCTTGGGTTTCGTTACATTGAGAAATTTTAAAGCTAAATCTATGAAAATTGGTGTTTCACTTCTCGGTTAGATATGAAGGAATATGTGTAAGGGGATGGAAGTTTCTATGGAAATAACATCACAAGAACACAAAAGGCCTAATTAAGAAAAGCTTGTACTCCAGCTACCAAAATCGCTTTTTGATCAGAAGTACACTCGGAAAAGATCACGCCTCTGTGGCCTCAATTAGCATGAAAAGCTTGTGTAGTGGTATCTTTGACCAATATATATATATATATAGATAGATTGAAGAGAAACAAAAAAAAAGTCCAAGCGGGCGAAGCAGCTGATAATGGGATGTGTGAAAATTCGGTTTCTTACTTCAGACGCATTTTACCATAAGTTCCTCTTGGTTTACCTTTAAGTAGCTTTAAGACCAACAAAATTAGTGAGTGCCCTAGGTTAAATTGGGGGCGTATTTTAGAAAGCCCCCCACAACGCTGTCTACTAACGTCTAGTAACTCTTATTACTAACTGAGCGCGGAAAAAGATTAAATACCTAGCATCTTGATTGTGGAGGTGGTTTTGAACCACTCAGGACATAGCTCTCACGTTTAATGTTTCCTGAAATCCATTCTGATTAAGTTTTCGGACAATCTCAAACTGAATGTTTTTGGAGTGAATTTAAGAGTGGTGTTGCTGCTTGAATTGAGAACAAGTGCCTTAGTCAGATCTGTGTTTCAGAGTAAGACAGCTTCCGTTTTCAGTTCAATCTGTAATCTCAGCAGTTGACTGGTGCGCGTCTTCGTTATTGCTGGGGCCGCGCTGATGGAGATTGATTCTCGCACCTGGCGTCCACCTTCAGTCCAAGCACCTCGGGTGTTCCAACTTGACGTCTAACGTGAAACGTAAGTTGGAAGATAAAGTAAAAGATTGAGAAATAATTGCCAGCCCAACAGTGCTCGTTCGCAAACAACCCAGCGCACCACTCCCCAACCACGTTCCCAGCCGTTTCAGTAACTTCGGAAACACGTAGCAACAATCAAGATTTTCGGCTGTTCCGTTACGATTCACCATCTAGTCCCACCGCACTGCAATAAGTACAGGCGGAAGACAGCAATGAAAGTTGAGGGTTAGTTTTCCGATGCCTTTGTATATAACTATATTTGACACACATTCTTTCCGCCCATTGTCACAAGAATTAAAATAACCAAAGAAGTCCTGTTGTTAAAAATTATTTTCATGTTATTTTGAGCTTTTACTATCAATGGAGACGGTTGCTTTTATTTATGCTGCTCCAAAGGTAGGCTTATTTTAGAGATCTTAGGGTGTTACAGCTATGGAGTTGTTGCCGATTATTGGTTTGTACAACGTAAAGTAAACTGGTGGAAACTTCGTAAAGTAAACTGGTGGAAAATGTATATCATGGACTACTTGCTTCTTATGCTGAGTAAAAATTGCATTCATTGCTGTAAGATTATTTCACTGGTGATGAAAGTAACCATTTGATCGTGGATTTTCCTTTATAGTCTTCAAACATTTACATATTTAAACTGTGAAGCACTTCTACGTAATGTTCATAATTAATAATTATTTAGGGCCGGCTGGAGTGGCAAAGCGGTTCTAGGCGCTAAAGTCAGCAACTCCGCATTCGCTACGGTCGCAGGTTTGAATCCTGTCTCGGGAATGGATGTGTGTGATGTCCTTAGCTTAGTTAGGTTTAAGTAGTTCTAAGTTCTATAGGACTGATGACCTCAGAAGTTAGGTCCCAAAACGCTCAGAGCCATTTGAACGAGTTATTTAGGCTACCATTTATAGTTTCCTCTTCAGAGATCTTTAATCTCACCCCCACCATTACGTAACAAATTACTTCGTCTTGCATAAGGAGCCAAATTCATTTCTTAATTAGATTCAGTTACACCCAGTATATCGTAAGAAATTTCGGAATGAGACAAACGACAACATTCTGCCGTAAATACATGTAGGAATTTCATTTCAGTTTATAGCTCGCCAGATAAATGCAGCGTTTACAGTCAGACATATAAAGGTTAAAAGTAGACTAGCTCATTGACAATGTCTTGAGCAATTTCAGCCACCGTTATGTTCCTCTCTTTAACACACACACACACACACACACACACACACACACTCACTCACACTCACACACACACTCACACACAAAAACTCCCTTTGTCCCCATTTATTTGCAAAGGTATTCCACTCTGTCTTCCCCTTTGACTGTTTCCTCTAGTGTCAAGCAAGTTATTCCCTGCTGCCTTCACGCATACCACGTGATTATCACCCTTCTACTTGCCAGTATGTTTCATACGTTCATTTCTTCGCCGATTCTGCCGAGAACCTCCTCATTCTTTACCTTATCAATCTGCCAAATTTTAACATTCCGATGTAGCATTACTTCTCAAACATTTCGATTTTCTCCTTTTTCGCTTTTTCCACAGTCCATGTTTCACTACGTACATTCTCAGAAATTTCTTTCTCAAATGAAGGACTAAGTTTAATATCACAATACGTCTGTTGGCTATGAATGTTCTCTTTATCTGTGCTAGTCTAAGTCCTCCTTGCTTCGTTCACCAAGGGTTTTATGCTTCCCAATTAGCAGAATTACCTAGCTCGATCTACTTCCTGACCACCAGTTTTAGAGTTAAGTTTCTAGCTATTCTCATTTGTGCTGCTTCTTACTGTTTTTGCCTTTTCCAGTTTATTATCAACTCATGTTGTGTACCCATTATACTACTCATTTGGTTCAACAGATCTTTTAATTGTCCTTCGCCGTCTCTGAGAATAGCAACGTTATCAGCGAATATTATAATTGATATACATTCGATCCGAACTCTAGTCCAACTCTAGATTTTTTATCTTATTATGTCATTATTTCTTAGATCTATAGATTGACAATAATGGATGGGGGGGGGGGGGGGACTACATACCTGTCTTACCCGTTTTTGATTTGATCGTTTCATTCTTCTTTTTCCAATCTTATTCTTCTGTATTGGTACAAATAAACATTGTTTATAGCCCGCATTTCCCTACAGCTCACTCCTGTTTTTCTCAAAATTTCAAACATTGCACCGCTTTACATTGTCAAACGCATTTTCTAGGTCGATGAATCCTATGAGTGAGTCTTAATTTCGCTTCTATCTTGCTTCCATTAGCATTGGATCTCTGGTGTCTTCATCTGTCCCAAGGCAGACTGGTCCTCATACAACACATCCTCAATTACCTTCTTCATTCTCCTGTATCTTACTCCTGTCAGGGTCTTGGATAAAGAGTTGTTAGGGCAATTGTTTGACAGTTCTCGCTCCTATAGGCCTTTGCTATTTTCGGAATGTTGTGGATGATTTTGCCAGGAGTCTCATATTACTGGGGCGTTAGAGGCCGACCAAACGAATTTTTAGTAAATGACAGCGTCTGGTAAGCGTAAGTGAAACAATATTTAATTTTATAGGCCCCAACATCTACGTAATGCAGTAATGCACGAATCTTGTAACTAGTACTGAGATACAAAATGAAGCAAAGATGACACCGTTCACCGTTAGAATATTATAAAAGAACATATACGAGTGGGAAAAGTTCTTTTCTTTCGTCTCTTGTTCTCTTGCTCTCTTGTTCTCTTGCCATTAGGTATTGGATGGAATTAGGCCACCGTCGCTAAGCTACACTAATGAAACACTTTGATTTACGTGTAGGCTGATCGTTCGTTGATCGATACAAAAATTAATTTCTTATTGCGACTATGCTGTTTAAAGACCCTCCACTTTAAATAAAGAGAAAAAAATAGAATTTATTCTTTAATAGTGAGGGAATTAAATACAGAAGCCTTTCATCTTGTTCTTGATTATTTCAAAATTCATTTTGTGTGTAAGTTCCCTTTGCATATTACGTTCGTTAGAACTTGCAGTCATTTATTTTTCTTGGAGTCCGATATTTTATGGGAGTGCAATTATTACCAGACTGATCTTCATTTCTTTTGGCGGTCAGTAAAATACGAAATAAATTGTTTCCGAGATAACCGTTTCTACTCTGCAATTTAAAAAGAAAATGAAACTTAACAGAATTATCTATCTTCACTTTTACGAAAGTAGTTGGAATTAAACAAAGGAGTATGAGGCCTCAGTTAACGTTACCTCTAAAGATAAAGGTATCATAATAATTTTACACAGCGGTTCATGTTCTTGAATATTTGATAGCGAATGTAAAGCAAATTGCCGTAACTAGAAGCGGTAGTTTTATAGCACATCGCCAGTCTCATAGAATTTAAACGCGAACTTGAATAAGCGTTTGGTTGCATTTTCCCCAAGGCTTTTAAAAATTCTGATGGAATAGTATCTGCCCCTTGGGTCATTTTCGATCTCAGTTCCTCCAACGTACAATATTTAAATATCAGACTAGTGACATCCCCTGCGGTTTGCCTGATGGTTTACTGCGGTCGGCATTAATCAGGCCTGTGGCAGGGGACGTATACCAAGCTACAGCCACTCGGTGACATGCAACATCCAAACTAAACAGTTATGTACACAATGTGATCAAAAAATATCCGGACACTCCCAACTACATAAGTTTCTCATATTAGGTGCATCGTGCTGCCACCTACTGCCAGATACTCCACATCAGTGACCTCAGTATTTATTAGATATCGTGAGAGCAGAATGTGGCGCTACACGGAACTCGCGGACTTCGAACGAGATCAGGTGATTGGGTGTCACCTGTGTCACACGTCTGTACGAGAGAATTCCACACTCCTAAACATCCATAGGTCCGCCGTTTGCGTTGCGATAGTGAAGCGGAAACGTGAAGGAACAGGTACAGCACAAAATCGTACAGGCCAACCTCATCTGTTGATGGTTAGAGGCCACAGACAGTTGAAGAGGGTCGTCATGAGTAATAAGCAGACATCTATCCAGAGCATCACACAGGAATTCCCAACTGCATCAGGATCCACAGGAAGTACGACAGTTAGGCGGGAGGTAAGAAAAGTAGGATTCTACGGTCGAGCGGCAGCTCGGTAAGCCGTACATCACACCGTTAAATGCCAAACGACGCATCGCTTCGTGTAATGACCGTAAAAATTAGACGACTGAACGTTGTATGGAGTGACGAATCATGTTACACCATGTGGCGATCCAATGTCATTGATGGTATGCGTATGGCTATTGCTGGGTGAACGTCATCTGCCAGCGTGTGTAGTGCCAACAGTAGAATTCGGATGTCGTGGTGGTAATATCCGGACGTGTTTTTCGTGGAGGGGGCTTCCACCCCTTTTGGGTTTGCGTAGTCGCAATAAGAAATTAATTTTTGTTTGGATCAGCCTACACGTAAATCAAACTGTTTCATTAGTGTAGCTTAGCGACAGCATAGGCCTACATTGCCTTTTTAAGTACCTACTTGCTTCCCATTGTTGAAGAGCAATTCGGGGAAGGCATTGGCATCTTTCAACACGATCGAGAACCTGTCCATAATGCCCGGCCTGTGGTGGAGCGGTTACGCGAGACATGACCTGAATCCTATAAAACTCCGTCAGGCCTCACCGAACGACATCGATACCTCTTCTCAGTGCAGCATTCCATGAAGAATAGGCTGTCATTCCCCAAGAAACCTTCCAGAACCTGATGTAACGTATGCCTGCGAGAGTGGAAGCTGTCATCAAGGCTAAGGGTGGGCCAACACCATACTGAGTTCCAGCATTTCCGATGGAGGGCGCCACGAACTTTTAAGCATTTTCAGCCTGGTGTCGTTATAGTTTTGATCACATAGTGTACTTTCATTCGTTAATTTGCTCTCAGTACGTCAGTGGCATTACTTAACAATAATCCGAACTCATCTGTCGTCGCTGAGCTACCCTGGAACGTAAGGCACTTGAACTTTGGTACGGTTCTCTTCGGCGACAGAAGTGCTCATCAAAGTTGCTCTCCTCCGCTATTTGAATGACATGTAAAAAACATTGACTGTCGCAAGATGTAAACAGTACAGAACCCTCTAGAGAAGTGTAAGGAATATTGAGAAGACGAAATGAAGGACTTCATCGGTCAGCCTGTGACACATTGTCAGAGATGAGATGCCCTACTAGGACCTTCACTTTGAAAGACGAGTTTATTAACTGTTGCCGTGAAAGATAATTTCATTGATTATGGTACTTTCGCATCTGATTATATCTGATAAGTGCTTAGCAACAGAAACTAAGCCTTACATTGTAAGCCATCAGATATCCAGCTTAAGAGTTACGCTGTCCATAAAGTCTGTTTCCACTTTGAAAGCCTTTTACATGGTTAAATGAAAAGAGATGCATATTATTATCAACTGTGAAATATATATTCGAAATTTTTTCTAGTACAGCTTGGTATTTGCAGTTATAGCTGTCTCGCCGGAAGTAAATGGACCAGTGATGGGATTACATACGGACCCTCACCACACATTCACCTTTGGAGTATCTCGTTAAAATTCTCTTATCCAATGGGGGTTTACCGATTCTCATACTGTGTTCGTCCAGTTTCACTGAAAAATGACAAATTGTAACATTACTGGAATAAACTCGAGTGAGTAATATTCCATCCAACAAACATTGTGTTGATTTTTACTGATTTATGTAAGAAACCCGCGATTTTTTTAGTTAACCAACTGAAAAATCGCATTTTTCTTATATGTTTCAGTAAAAATCAACGAAATGAAGCAGAGTCCCACACGTGGACAACATAAATGGAAAAGGCTTAATTCACGCAAATAACGGCCTTGAAAATGTCAATCATTTCACAAACGCATCGTGCGAGAACGAAATACATAAAATCATGACAGGTAGCAAAAGATTATTTATAAACAAACCTATTCAGAACTATTTAAAACAACACCGCACGTATGTTACGGAAAAGCTGTTAGCTCTTTAATATCCACCAAGAACATGTCCTTAAATTATTTAATCTCACAGATAAGAACAAGAACAAGTTAAAGCAATGAATAATCTTGAACAGTTTAACAGAAGGTCTGTAAGAAACCCGCGATTTTTTTAGTTAACCAACTGAAAAATCGCATTTTTCTTATATGTTTCAGTAAAAATCAACGAAATGAAGCAGAGTCTCACACGTGGAAAACATCAATGGAAAAGGCTTAATTCACGCAAATAACGTCCTTGAAAATGTCAATCATTTCACAAACGCATCGTGCGAGAACGAAATACATAAAATCATGACTGGTAGCAAAAGATTATTTGTAAACAAACCCATTCAGAACTAGTTAAAACAACACCGCACGTATGTTACGGAAAAAGCTGTTAGCTCTTTAATATCCACCAAGATCATGTCCTTAAATTATTTAATCTCACAGATAAGAACAAGAACAAGTTAAAGCAATGAATAATCTTGAACAGTTTAACAGAAGGTCTGTAAGAAACCCGCGATTTTTTTAGTTAACCAACTGAAAAATCGCATTTTTCTTATATGTTTCAGTAAAAATCAACGAAATGAAGCAGAGTCTCACACGTGGAAAACATCAATGGAAAAGGCTTAATTCACGCAAATAACGTCCTTGAAAATGTCAATCATTTCACAAACGCATCGTGCGAGAACGAAATACATAAAATCATGACTGGTAGCAAAAGATTATTTATAAACAAACCCATTCAGAACTAGTTAAAACAACACCGCACGTATGTTACGGAAAAAGCTGTTAGCTCTTTAATATCCACCAAGATCATGTCCTTAAATTATTTAATCTCACAGATAAGAACAAGAACAAGTTAAAGCAATGAATAATCTTGAACAGTTTAACAGAATGTCTGGAGAGACCTGGCACAAGCGTATAACAGCTATATTGCAACTTGCAAGGGCAGTTCTAGAGATGGTGGCCTAATGAAATAAAATCAAGCAGGGTAGAAAGTTAGATAAGACAAGTTACAAGATGACATCTATAATTACTTAAACCGAGTGCACTCACTAAGCAAGTTCAGGTCAGCTGTATCACCCTAAACTATAGTCTTGATTCACTCCAGGGCACAAACTGATAAATAACCAATTTCATCCAAATGACAAAGCATTAAATTCGAACCCTAAATCATAAGAACAAATTAAGGGGCGAAAGTCGTTACAAGTAAAATCGAAAACAGTGTAGTCCTTTCAAGTCTGTCGGCAACAGCAAGAACGGCCATGTAGAAAGGTGTTGCATCTGGGTAGTAACAGATTTCACTGTATTTTAAAACCAGCTTCGTTGCACGAACTCAATTTCACAAGCAAAGTTTTGAAGCGTGACACCGAGTTTAGTTCGTTCGGTTGAACAGACGCTGTTCCAAGTGGCCACTAGTACACCAGTCTTCCATTGACCGCCTTTTCTGACTTGTCGACCTTTTCGCTCAATCTACGGTTGGCCACTTCGCCTCACACTCGCGCGCTGGTGCAGCCACGCTCTCTTCAAAGTCGCCTTCTCTGATTGCCCGGTCAGTGCAGATGGTGCTGCCGTTGCCTACCAGAACGTCTCGTCTTGATCACCAGACAAAGACTCCCCTTTTTAGAGCGGTACGTCTGTAAGAGGCTTATAACCAGACGCGCTCTCTCTGTGGCACCACTCATGAAGCCGTTGGTTAGTTCAAATGGTTCAAATGGGATTTAACATCTGAGGTCATCAGTACCCTAGACGTAGAGCTACTTAATCCTAACTAACCTAAAGGCATCACACAAACCCTGCCCGAGACAGGATTCGAATTTGCGACCGTAGCAGCAGCGCGGTTCCGGACTGAAGCGCCTAAAACCGCTCCGTTCGTTAGTAACAGTAAGAGACTCCGACCACACGCACTATCGATAGGAGCCGACATGCCACGAGGCAGTCACGTGTAGAGAGAATGTTCCAGGCAGATAATGAAGCTGATCGTGTGCAACATGATTGGAATGGAAAAAAACCGTTAACAAATGTATGAAAGGACAGCTATGGGCCGTATGAAATAAGTAACAGAGCATCGAGCAGCAGAGGAGAGCAGCAGAGCAGCGAAGTGAAGGAGTATCGAAGAAATACCCGGGAGGAACCAGCGACATAGGTTAACAGCAGCCGCTACTGATGGGGCAGCATGTCATCCACGATAAGACAAAATCACTCAGATGGTGCAGTGTACAACTGATAGATGCTTAGCCCTATCAGTTTAACAGCCAAGTGACCGTTGATTCATTAGAACGGAGAACAAGTAACAACGACTCTACTTGCCTCCACGCTAGCCACCACAGGTAGGCCATTTAACAGTGAACAGAACAAGAAGCTAGGTGACTTGTCTCTTGACAGCAAGGAGCCCATGTATAATAGGTGAATATAAAAATTTGGCACCAAATGTGACTTTTGTAGGAGTATATATGTTAATGGATTTTTTTGTTAGGTGCCTCATGCCTGTAATCGTCTAGTGGTAAATAATCCTGTTTGGAGAGTTCATACGACTTTGTTACTTTTGCAGGTATCCATCACTGTCAAAGATCCTTATTTCCCAACAGCAACCATAAACAACCAAGGAGGCTCTACTCCCTCTCCGCTTCCTTACGAGGGTTCATTATAGAAAAAACAAAAGAACAATATTGTCAGTTAAGTCCCGACAGCACACCGTATTGATAGCTTGGACTTGGCCCGAACCACCTCTATTCATTCTTCGTATTCAGGAAGTAAATCGGGTTTGTCGGGCTCGAATGTGTCATGCGCATCCTGTAATTTAAGCATTTTTTACCAAGCGATCCCTGCAGTTCAATTTACCGGACTAGGTGTTAAGTCTACTTGTCACCATATCCTTGCCCACATAGTAGTATTTGAGGATAGATACAGTTTTCAACTACTCATCGTTCTTGAACGAGTACTCACCAGTGTGGCTGCTTATTCAGAAGAGCCCTCAGCCGGGCACCGACTGTAGAAAAGGAGCAAGAGCATCTGACATAACGCGAATACCACTTCATAATTCCTATGTTTAATCCGGGAAGATTTGACTATCTCTCTCTCTCTCTCTCTCTCTCTCTCTCTCTCTCTCTCTCTCTTGTACAGCTGAAGGACACGAAACTGCAGCTCAGAACGAATATAATAAAATGAGTGGAAGCTGTGATCTAGCGAAGGGAACGAAGCCAGAGATATCTGCGAGATTGCAAAAAGTCTGAGCCATAAATCTGAAAGCGCACATGCTCCTTTGTGACATCTGCGCTTTCCCAAAATTTTCGTGAATTTACAGAAGAGAGCGGAGTGCCTGGTAATCGTAAATCCTGTCGTGCTCTGTTAGAAGAATGAGGAGAAGTAAAATTGAAGCGGAAAGAGAACAGAAAAACCGGGCTTTATACAAGTTCAGAGATGAATAACAACGGCTAATCTATGAGATTTCGGTATTTCTCGGCGTAATCCACTGATTAATTCTTCTCGGGTTATCAGCCGAGCGGTGGCATCGTCTTTTCGCAACGTTTCAATGAGAAGAATTCATCAGGTGAATGTATCAGTTTGAGGTAAGAGACACTTGTCCAGAAACGACCGAGTCGGAAATTGAAAGGGAAAGTTTTTCAGATACCTCTGACAATGGAATACCTGTTGTTGCTAGGACTGTAGTATAGACAACATTCAGATGTGGTAGTATAGAGCAAAACAATAAAAATAGTCTAGTATACATGGGCTCTAAAATGCTTACCGTAAGAGCTATGTCATCTTTGATACAGTGAAACATCTCTTCTGCTGCAAGCTCTTTGGTTTCCATATCATTGGAATAGGTTGTATGGAAAAAAGAAAAGTCCAGTATATAGGGCTCTAAAATGTTTACTTATTTGTTCTGTGTCAGTGATGTGTTTCACTTTATCGAAGATGAACAGTTGTTCATAGCTCATAAGATATGCATTTCAGAGCAAGTTTGCTAGACTATTGTTTGGTTTAGTCCGTACTACCACCTCTGAAATTAGGCTATCCTACAACCTTAACAACAATACTGGTACACTTATTTCACTGTCAGAAGTGTTAGAACGATTATTACATACCAATTTCTACCCTGTCTTTCCCAGACCAGGACCTCTAGCATCATATTGTACCATTTACCGTTCTCTATTATCCATGGGTTAACATCATGACTGGATCACCCTACAGAAGTAGATACTTTGTTCTCTAAACAGGAAACTGCTAATACATTGCGCAACACAATAAAAAGATTTCTTCTTCAAACCGAAATAATTGTCTCCCACTGAGATGCACGTGTTTGAAAATAGTTTTAAAAGGTGCTGACATCTATCCTTTCAATGGTACAAAAATGTGGCACCCAGCAATGTCACCCTCGGGATCGGAGACACCTCATACATCATAGTGTCACCCATACTTCAAAAAGGCCTCTGCTTAGAATTTTAGGTCTAAATTGGGTAAATGATGGCACATTCGCAGCAAAATTCACCCCAAATTTTGCCGTACACCACTTCGAACATTTCACATGATGGGGAATTCGTCACACCCCCCTCTTACTCACGTTTTACTACTCGTTTTGACGCCTCTGCGATGGATTCATTCAGTCTGTAGAACAGTAGTTCCTAATTGGTTTTGTTTTGTTTTGAAAGCGACCACCCGTTCGTTTAGTAAGAGTCGGTCAGGCCCAAGCTCTCAGCTTATCACATCTGCAGAGGGGAAAGTAAAGTGTATATTTTCCTTGATTTCCCGTAGCATTTTTATTAACGTTCGTGTGTGTTTCCCCATTTCAGAAGATTAATCACGCGTGTTTGTAACCGTAAAGTCATTCAGTCTGTAACGCAATAATTGTTTACTGAACAGCTAACTATGAAGCTCATTAACGAATCAGCGTCCATAGCTGACGTATCAGGAGGGTTGCTAGTTGAATATATAGGGTTGTCTGATTTTATAGTTCAGTTAGTTTTGCTAACATGGCTACGATGTGTGCTTGCTCTGTGTGGACGCAGACAACATGCAACACGACTGTTCTAATGGGATCTCCATAACCTGGATATGGAACTGAGACGGATTTTACCTCCTAGCTGGCCCCACCCAAATTCTATCGGGGACAGATCTCAGGCTCGTGCTGGACACTGAAGTACATAACATCAGCAGACAGATCGTAGAAACGCATGAGATGACTAGATGGACACTGTCCTGTTGAGAAACGGCACTATGTTACTGTCGCATGAGAACTAACGTAGGATGTTCATGACACACCGTAATTCCCCGAAGTCAAACTCGATAGTTCCTGACACCATAACGCCAGGAGTGAAACAGCTGTGCCCGTCCAAACAAAACATTGGAAAAACGGAACCTCCACCCAGGCCCCCGTCGTACTCACCGGCAGGACACAACTCATCGCTGAACGCAGTGCTACGCAGCTCATGGTTCCCGTTCACGGCACCACTACATACGCAGCCATTGGTGTTGTGATCTTAAGTTTACACATATAACTGTAATTCCCTTGTTTGTGCTAGTCTCCGATCGAAGGCGCAGGACTTTGCAGAGACTCCATTAATTGTTCTCGGAAGGAAGGCGCAGACGTAATGGGATTATGATGTACTAGGTGCACAATGTGGTGATCTTTTCTTCTGACGGTCAGTCAGACGAATTCGTAACTTCTCCTTGCCATTCACTAGAATCAGTCAATATCTGGCTGTTCGAGCTCCGTTTAAACTGATCAGCCAGAAAGTTATGATCGTCTACCTAGTAGCCGGTATGTCCACCTTTATGATGTATGACTACGGCGAGCGTCGTGGCACGGAAGCGGTGAGGCCTTGATAGTTCGCTGGAGGCAACTGGAACCACATCTGCTTATTCAAGTCACCTATTTCTCGTAAATTCCGGAGAGGAGGCCAATGAGCTTTGAAGCCTCCTCAACCACATCCAAGATGTTAGTTAGTTAGGTGGTTGGTTGCGTGTTTCATTGACCAACCGCACGGTACGGTAGCTGTCATGATGTGGAACGTGTCAAGTACACAAGAAATGTACACATGAAACACGGTAATATTTCTATTATACACCCCATTGCCTTAAATGGCACAAAATGCATATACTATACTAATAGGTTTATTTATTCCTATTCGAGAATTCGTCTATGGTATAGAAGGAGTTGTCATGGAGATATTATTTCAGTTTACTTTTTATGCTAGTACTGCTGTCTGCCAGACATTTTTTTCATCTGGTAATTTTTCTAAAATTTTTATAGCTTCATATTTTACCCCTCTCTGTGCCAAAGATAGATTGAGCAAAGGATAGCAAAGTCTTTCGTTTTTCTGGTCTTATAATCAAGACTGTCACTGTCGGTTTACTTTGGTCCATGTTGCTGAGAACAAATTTCGTTAGTGAGTAAATGTGCTGTGAGGCTGTTGTAAAAATTCCCAATCTTTTAAAAAGATGTCTACAAGATGTGCGACTATAAACTCCACACACTATTGTAAGCACGTTCTTTTGATCAGTGGACACATTGTGTCTAAATGTTGAGTTACCCCAAAGTATTATTTTGTATGACATCAGAAAGTGAAAGTATGCAATGTATGTTAGCTTACTAATTTCTATATCCTCAAAATTGGCAATTATTCTCATTGCAAAAGTTGCTGAACCTAGTCGCTTTAGGAGATCCAAAATATGAAATTTCCAATTAAGATTTTCATCTATATGTCACCTAAAAGCTTAGTATGCTCTACCCTGTCTAATGACTTCTGTTGACGTGTTATGTTTATTCTAGGAACTGTACTTTCAGCAGCAGAAAATTGGAAGTACTCTGGTTTTTCAAAGTTTAGACCAAGCACATCTGCAGAAAACCAATTAATGACCTTTCCAAAGACCTTATTTGTATCATTTCCAATTGCAGTTTCTTTTACTGGGTTAATAATAATGCTCGTATCATCGGAAAATGGTATCAGTTCAGCTTCCTGCTTCAGATAGAAAAGGAGGTCGTTCACATGTATCAAGAACAGAAAGGGACTCATGATTGAACCCTGTGGAACTCCTACTGTAACTTCACCCTAGTTAGATGAAGTGGCAAGTGTTAGATTGGGTTCAGACCTGGAAAATTGGGGGGCCACCACATGAATGGGAAGTCGCCACTATGTTCCTCGAACCACTGCATCACACTCCAGGCCTTGTAGCATAGAGCATTGTACTGCTGAAAAAAGCAACTGCTGTCAGGAAACATCAGCTACAAGAAGGGATGTAGGTGTACTGTAACCAGCGTACGACAATCCTTAGCCATCAAGGTGCCTTGAACATGCTCCACTGGATCCATGGATACCCTCATGTATGTTCCCCTTAGCATAATGGAGCCGCCACCAGCGTGTCTCCAACCTGCATTACAAGTGTCGAGGATCTGTTCCACTGAAGGACGACTAATTCGCGCCTTCTCAGACATGATGAAGAAATTACCGGGATTCATCAGAACATACAACGCTCTTTCACTGTGCAAACGTCCAGTGCCGACGGTCACATGCCGATTTCAGTAATAGTTGTTAACATTGGCACATGCACGGTCCATCGGCTATTGAGCCATATAATTAAGAGTATTCGGTGCACTGTGTGTTCAGACACACTTGCACACTTTCCAGCATTAAAGTCTGATTTTAGGCCCACCACAGTTCGTCGCCTGTCCTTCTTAACCAGTCTGCCCAACTTACGAAGTCCGGTATCCGTAATGAGAGGTGGCCACCCAACGCCACATCGTCTGGACATGATTTCACCTTGGTTTCTGTATATGTTGAAGACACCATAGAGTTCCTCGAACACCCTAAAATTCGTACAGATTCCAAAATTCTCGTTCCGGGCCTCCAGATCACCACAATCTGCCCTATATCAGACACAGATAGATTGCGCGCCTTTCCCGTTCTATACATGGACAGCATGCTCACCGATACTACATGCACCTCGCCTGTGTGTGACTACCAGTCATTCTTCGGGAGGATGCCCTTCTCTCGCCTGGACAGCTTTATATAGATATTAGATTGGTGGTTATAACGTTCTGGATGATGAGTGTGTACACTACCAGGCCTGATAACTATACTGGGCATGCACAATACTAAAGCAGTCTAGTGAACTTCATACTTGTCTCAGAGAACTGTACCTCTAATATTCTGCATACTGGCTAATGTTCTGTAGGTGTACGAAAATTTATGAATTTCCTCGCCCTGACTTCTTACTCCAGTCATTAACGGAAAATGAGAGGAAAAAATTGGTGTAGTCTCAAATTTTTGGATGATGTCGAACGAATAACGCGCTAAGAATCCGGACGTGTGGGGTATGAGCATAGTGATTGGACGGATCGTTTAAAATCCATTCTTAAATTTTTCTTGAATAGATCGAAAAACTCCGCTGCCTTCTACCTAAATGTTACCCAGCACAATACTGCACTATAGTGAAGTACCTACAAGGAAGGTCCAATTTTCGTCTTGGATTAATAGTTTTCGCGTCGCAGGGAATGGGAAAATTTCATGTTATTATAATTATTTCTTAGTGGTATACAGTTAATTAAGATTGTTACGTAACGCGTCTGAAGAGAAAGCATTAAATTTTTGTACTACGTCTAAGTGCTCGAGAACCGTATTAGCGACAAATTGTGTTCGGGGTGTGTATGATTAATGAATGGTGGTGCTGGAGGTTAGAAGCACGAGGGAAAGTACGTCGTCAGACTGTTGTTATGCGTCCCCTTATTCATACACTTATTTCCAAAATTAAAGCAACAAACGGGAATTTTGCAAGGTAGTGTTTATTTTGTCATTAAATGTTATAAACAGGTGGCAGTAAAATAGAAACAGTCTAAAAATACTGAACATAAATAATTTCAACAGGCATAATGGTACACAAAAATATTCTTCGTTTTCTCCAGCTCAGCGGATATTCCAACAACTGGTTAATGTGCTCAGTCTGGCGTGTGACCACCTCTGTTAGTCCTGACAACGACTGGGAATGCTGTGAATAATATCAGTTGTATGTTGAGGCAATAACGCCCATTCTTTTTGCAGTGCTGCTCGCTAGTCTTCGAGAACGGTAAGTTGGTGCTGAAGTGATGCAACCTGTCTCCCTAGCCCATCCCAGATATGCACACAGAAATTTAAATCGCAGAGCCAACCGGTCACTCCATGCGTGCAATATCTTCCATTTCCTAGAAAACATGAGTCGCTCGTTCTCTATGAGGTTAGGCATTATGATCCATCAGTACGAAATCTGGGCCCATAAAACCTCTCCAAACCCACAAATAACGTCCCAAGATCTCGCAACTATGCTTGACAGCAGTATAACGTTACCACTTCACCGGCACAAATTCATTAAGAGGTGTTAGAGTGGTCAATATAGTGGGTCGTCCTCGATATTGGTCTCTTTCCACAATGTCTGGGTCACAAAATAATGTTCAACGTTCCCTCCAGATGCGAATCCGTCGAGAATCATTCTCCAGACCAAATTTGGACTCGTCTGTGCAGAGAAAATTTCCTTACTGTTCGACCATTCAGGTGGCATGTTGACGACTACACTCTAGACGTTTCCTTCCGTAAAGACGCGTCAGACGCACACATACAGTATGTCTCCGACAGTAAGACCAATCTGATGGAGTCTTCCGTACACAGATTGACTCGATACAACACGTCCAGTGGATGCTGCTAGATCAGACGCCAGTTGCCGTGCAGAAGTAAGATAGTACTGTCGTGCCCGTATATCCGAGTAACGGTATCCTCTTTCTGACGTCACACGTGATCGGCCCTACCTTGATTTTAGGGAAACAGTTTCGGTCTCTCTAAACTGTCGCCACAACCGAGAAACAACAGAACGATTTACATTAAACCATCGGGCCACTTAAGTTTGCAAGTGTCCTGCTTTTGTTCTTCCTATCGTCCTTCATCGCAGAGTGTCTGGCACGCGTCTTCCCTGTACCATACTGCACCATGTGTGACTGTGTGTACAGTGACAGTTGATGGGTTATTGCACAGTAGTGCATAGATGCACTGACATCGTCGTTGGTTTGGTTTTCCGTTGACCGGAATGCCAACTTCCGTGAAGAACACGATCGTACGGACATCTGTTGACAATTCACATGATTAAATTGTGAATTTAGACACGGGACGATTGTGCAGCGATTTGTTGCTTTAATTTTGGACATCAGCGTAGATCACCAAAATTAAGAGTGAGTTAGCAGTTCCACATTATCTCTAACTTAGTATGCTTCAAAGCAAGTACGTTGACTTTCACGAAGTTATACCGACCCTTCCACAGTCTGCCTCATGAATCACAAGCGACACGATGTGCAAACACGCCCACGGGCGTTTATTTTCCTCAATGTGGGTTAATACTACATGGGATACGGACGTGAATTACTAGTAATAATAACGAAGGAAATTCGTATGTATGGAATCTATGAAAATCTCTGGACACTGTTCTACGCTGCTACGGGGGAACGTTCTTTTGGGAAAGGCAACTGCTACCACTGCTAGCATTCTCCAATTTTCAGTTTACAGACAGAGTACATTTTCCCAGCATTTCTCTTCCAGTTCTCTAGTGTGAGTAGACAAAATATCTTCTCTCAGCTCGTGTTCTTATAGTGGAGTTATTTTCGATATATTAAACTAGTATTTATTTTCCGTTATTAAAAGAGCTAATAAGTTATAAGCTCAACCACTGGAACTGTCAGTTTACCATAATCAGGATCCTGCTCCAGGTGTAAAACACTGTAATTATGTACTCTGACAATGGTGATTTTATTGTCTCCACTCTCCATGACTGAAATACTTTTAGCAGGTTGAGAATATCAAATGCATCATTTCAACTTCAGCTTTCTCAACATTTGAAGAGGCCAGGAGGCTTAAATTGGCTCCATCTGTAACCGGAGTAAGTCACCTATATGTGGTGTAGCATTAGGGATATCAACACTAGTCAAGCATTCCATTACAGCAATTTACTATTATAGATTTGAAAACGCTGTGTCCTATTCCCCCAGACGTATTGATATCCACCTTGCAAGAAGTACCGTAGATGTTTGACAAGTGGCTCCAGTCAGAGCAGCCCACTCGGCAAGTGCCAGCAGGTACTGAATGGAATCTACCAGTAACATGGTTAATGCTGAAAGAGTTGCTGTAATTTTCTGGCCATTAATTAATTCACGACTAAGTGCTTACAACACGATTACACCGGTTTACAATATGCTCTCAACGACAGACCGGATCAGGCTGCGACATTTACTAATACTGTTCCTTTCTCACCAACGCTACATACGTCACGTAACATGTTAAGCACTTCTCGGTCATTGTTTGTAGTAACATATCTTGCATAAAAGCTCACTTAACAACTACAAACGATGCTCACGTAATAAACCGAAAATAGCTCCAGCATATAAACACTAGGTCAGTGAAGTTATTTTGAGTAATCACATGAGAGAGCACGAAAGGATATGCTACGGAGATAAAGTCTGTACGGAAATAGAAAAGGTGGCGTCGCTCAGTGTGGAGGGATTTGTTAGCAACTCCTATCTGAATTCCATGCACTGGCCCCCTCCCCCCCCCCTCCCCACCGCGGACTGTCTACGCATTGTGTTGCCAGTTATTCATAAGGCGAGACGTGGAAGGACACCTGTAACTTTTCGAAATAACCTGAAATTGATGTTTGTGACGTAGTGCGGTAGAGAGAATGGGGTATGCTTGTTCTCTCTTTATGTTGCAAACCTATTAAGGAGGGAAATGCATGACCCCCAACTCGACTAACTACCTTCCACTACTCATTCATCCTGCCATTCCACCTTGTTACACCCCCAGAACACAACTTATCCCTCAGTACTGTTCTGCAGCACATAGCTGTGGTACACGCATTTAATAGTTGTCCTTAACCAACTTCATTTAACAATAAACATCTATTCTATACCACCAAAACACTTGTTTCAATTATATGCATTTCTTCAATTCTATGCATTGCGGTAACTATTACCCATGAAGACAAAATGAATTGACCTATTTTGTACAATCATTAATGTGATTTAACTTTGTACGGGCAAGTATTTTCCGTAGAAGCCGCAGTTTCCTAAACATTCAATAAATTCTGAAAAAGCCTAGCCCCTCCCACCCCCCCTCTTCCGCCTGCACCATAGCTCTCACCCTCACCGGTCTCTATATTTGGTATGTTGTTCGTGGCACTGTCCCTACCCCTAAAGAAAAATAAAAAAAGGTGACTACACGAATTTTTCCCCCAGCCGACAGTCTTTGGCGGTTTCTGACCCGGCTACCTGGCTACATCAGTTATTTATTTTCGCGCACTGTAGTTACATTAGAAAAAAAGACTTAATAGTTAAACGCATGGTTCTTCTAAACTTTAGTAGTCTTACATGAAATTCTCATGTAGTACAAGAAATTGTGATTCTGTGATAAGCAGAACCCGTAGAAGAACACCGTTTACGCAGTGGTGGAGACAAGTGAAGTTAGCAGGTACTTCACGGAGCGCTTTCGGTGTAGTGGTGGATGATACGGGGTATGTCGCGAGCGACCGCTGCTTGTGGCGGCGGCACTAAATCCTTTTCCGCTCGATTCATTAAACACGAGCTGCCGGTGCGAATTTATTGCTCGCAGCGCAGCGCGCACAGGTTTTCTGATATCTGGTGCGCTGCCAGCGGCAAATACGGTGCCAAATGCGCTGGCGAGAACAGCTCGCGGCCCGGGAGAGCCGAAACGACCGCTCAGGTGGGCCATCTCCGTTCTCACCGTGCTGATTTATAGCGCTTCCTGAGGAAATAATATTTCACCTGTCTGCTCTTAGGGCTCCACACGCAGTTGGCTGGTATATGTCGGAAAGGTCACAGAAGTTTAGATATCATTCCGACCGTGTTTTATTTTGTTCCACTTTTCTACCCAAAAAGTAGCACTATCTGAAAATTAATTACAATTTCGAACAGGAGCAGGGCTCTCAACAAGTTTATTCTTCATACTGCTTCGCACTGTTATTCTTCAGCAAACACCCGAACTCTTTTACTGAGTTTCGTATCAAGATCCTGTTGGATGTTGTATCCTGAGATGTGTTCAACGCTTTTCCTTCTACGCTGGGTAATTACGATTCCAAAAACACTGCTAAGCCATATTATTTTATTCGTTACAATAAACCTACTTTGGCAAACAGCCACCGTCAGATTTTCTGTTAGCAAATGGTATATAACTTTGGGACTTTTCTCATATAATTTTTAGGTTGAAATTTACTGAAATGAGAGAAAATATATCGAAACAACTAAATAATACAAAATATCACCAATGATACCACCAGCAAAGAGTGCCGAAATTACAACGTGATAAACAAAACTGATTGTAACCGTACAACATTGCTGGTTTTTCTGTCAAAGTAACTGTAAAATAATTACTGCTCTAAAGAAAAGGAAAACGATCTGTGCAAACGAGTGGATGGCTAATCCATCTAACGTTTATAACAAATTTTATAGTAATGTTTTATAATTAATATTTACCTGTAAAGTTAGAAATATTGTACCAAAATTATGTACCAATTACTTATAGATACCGTGACGATGGCTATTTGCCGAAATAGGCCTATTGTAACGAATAAAACGATTTTACTTAGCAGCGTTTTTGTAACTGTGATTACATAATGTCTTCCAAAGACGTACACAGTACAAAGGTCCCAAAAGACTAGAAACTGCTTTTTTACATTTATATTAATTATTTCCTTTCGTATTTTGAAGTTTTCGTACCGAGTCTAGGAATTTAGCTGACGTTCGATGCTTTACGTGGCGACATTCCTGGATAAATGTTACTCTGCTTTCTTTCCGTGTTAGATTATTGTCCTCCAGTTGTCAAAGATCTCCTCAGTCGTCATCGTGAGGAGGTAACAGCCGTACTAATATGCCGCGTACTTTAGACGTATGTAGTTGATCGAATTGTCATGGAACCATCGTGAAACTTCCTTCTGTTGCCAGAGATTATGTCGATGTCTGTGAATATGTTGTTTCAGTTAGAGGGAACATTACTCAACTTCATACCCTGTATCCTGTCAGCGCCTACCGTCATTAATGGTATAGCTGTTGGTTAAAGTTTTAACACCTTCTGCTCTCAAAGCCTTCTCTGATGACAGTGGACATCGAGCAGGAACGATCGTCTCAACCACAGTGTCGAAGAAACGTTAAACCCCAGTCTTATTCCTTTCGTACAAGAGGGAATTCTTCAAAGCCTAGTTCCGTGTTCTATGAGCTGTGGTGTATTTACTGTTTAAAAATTTCGGTGATACCTGATGAATTTCAATTATGTTCGGAAGTACAGAGTTCTTTTGGAGATAATTTGTATTCTCTTTGTCAAGATGTCTTTCGAAACGTGGTTCTCTGCCCCTTCTGCAGCTGAAGCACAGTATACGAATCTCAGAATTCTTTTGAAGCTTTATAATTGCCATGTCGTCGATTGTGATATTTGTCGTGTGCCTTCACACAAAATGGAAAATCATTTAAGGTGCGTATCTCCCGAATCGGCAGTCTTTTGAAATTTAGATTGTAGTATATCTCTTAATTCAAAAATTAAACTGTCTGGTGTAGGAGCGTGGTCTCAGGCTCCTTGTCACGTTTCGCGCGGCTCCCATGTCGGAGGTTCGAATCATCCCTCGGCTGTGGGTGTATGTTTGTTGTCCTTAGCGTAAGTTAGTTTAAGTTAAATTAAACAGTAAATAAGCTTAGGCACCGATGACCTCAGCAGTTTGGTCCCATAAAACCTTACCACTAACTTCCAATTTTTCAAAATTGAATACCTTCAATGCACTGAATCATGAGGGGTGACCATGAGACTATAAGAATATAAGGTCTCTAGCAGGAGTCGATAAGATCCCAGAAATCATAAATTATGGGCTAAAACGTTTTGTTCTGAATAAAATGAGAATTTTTTTTAGGCTGTACATGAGTTACGAGTTTTTTTAAAATAGATACTTAGCAGAAGAATGTAAGTCAAGATTTCATAATCGTTCTAGACTTTATTGGTGGTGGTGGTGGTGGTGGTTACTGTTTAACGTCCCGTCGACAACGAGGTCATTAGAGACGGAGAGCAAGCTCGGGTTATGGAAGGATTGGGAAGGAAAGCGGCCGTGCCCTTTCAAAGGAACCATCCCGGCATTTGCCTGAAACGATTTAGGGAAATCACTGAAAACCTAAATCAAGATGGCCGGAGACGGGATTGAGCCGTCGTCCTCCCGAATGAGAGTCCAGTGTGCTAACCACTAGACTTTATTCACAAACTCTTAGTGAAAACGAGCCGGCTGAAAGTTCATGGAGAACAGCCATCAATTAATGGAAAAAATTAGGAATAGTATAAGTATCACAATATCGTCGTAGGTTTCGTTCCTTTAAAAGTGATTTGTCCATGAAATATGAATTCATATAAAAAAGTTAATTCTCTCACCTCGTAGTGTTACCAACTGAATTAATAAGGTTAATTTTATATGTAACTGGCAGATGGAAAAAAATTAACTGTTTATTATTTCAAGAGCAATCGGCATAACTGTTGCATCTCACTGTCAGCGAAGATGGTCAGTGGTATCATGGAAAAATTTTTACTGTGCTTATGGAATCATGGTGGTACCTAGGTATGTTTCTTTTCGTCCAAAGCGAATCGGTGAAAAGGAACGTCTTTCTTTAAGGACGAAAAATACGGAAATCGAATGGGGGTAAATGTGAACTGTATGAAGGATATGACGGCTTTCCCAACGAAACTTTTGCAGCGTACTCGACACAAAATTGATAACTTGTGTGTAACATCAGCACCAGCTTCTCGTTTGAGAGGCTCCATACAAATACATATTTTACCCGGTAGTTTGATCATTTTGTGAGCTGCGTAAGGCCATTATCAGATGACGCTGTCAGTTCCATTATTGATGGACCTTATTCCCCCACGGAGAATCTACAATGTGTTCGATAAAACATTTTAAAACGATTTTCATATAGTACGTTTGCCAACTCACTCAGAGCATAAAATGGAACTATTTGACGTGCGGTTTACGGGTCCCTCGAAAACATATTACGCGTCCATGGCCGTGTTGATGCCTCATTATTACTCGTTATAACGAGGTAGTTTGGGGCAGCTTACAACCGAACAGTAACACTGGAAGGGCTTGTGAATGCATTCAGAATAACATGTCTCATCCCGTGCAACGCGCGCGGGGTAGCCGCCTGGTCTTAGGCGTCTTGTCACGATCCGTGCTGCTCCCCCCGTTGGAGATTCGAGTCCTTCCTTGGGCATGCGTGTGTGTGTGTTTTCTATAGTGTAAGTTAGACTAAGTATTGTGTAGGCTTTTGGACCGATGACCTCTGCAGTTTGGTCCCATAAGACGCTACCACAAATTTCCAATTTTTTTTTCCGTGCAACAGTAACGTGAGCATAATTTTTCAATTCATGGCTACGCTGTCCGTGCTTAGTATAGTGTTGCCTAGACTGAAAATTAAACTGTTTTTAGTGGTATTGGTCAGGCTGTTAGCCCTACTTTTAACACTGTTTGTATACAAAATACCTTGCGACATTAGCCAGCTTCCGAATATCGCAGAGCCATCTGGAGATTTCTCTGTCGAATTCGTTCTCTGCTTAGTTTATAATATCATCTCTGTTCCTAGAAGAGTTACCTAATTTTCTTTCCTCCTACGTATTTCTTGCGAGAAGACCATGAACCTGAAATTAGACGTGTTCTAGCCCACACAGAGGCACAGAGGCTTACCAGGAGCCGTTCTTCCCACGAACCATTCATGACTGGAACATGAAAGGGAAGATACCACACTGGTACACAAAGCAACTTCCTCCACACCCCGGAAGTTGACATGCCGAGATGAATATAGATGTAAAATATCATTCGCGTCTTGTTTCAATCACTTCGTCACTACTTTCTGTGCAACTTCAGCAGTAGTCAACATACTGCTGGAATAAAGGCTTTTTGTCGTAAGTGTACCAGTGCATGCAACAGTGAGGTACCACCGCTGGTCTGCCGGCTCATCAGGCAGCCAGTGTGTGTTGCGGGTTGCAGCTGCCCGCTGCCCCTGAGCCCGCGGCGCGGCTCCAGGCCTGACGGACGGCTGCTATCGATCAGCTGTGGCCGCGGTCAGCCTGGTGCGGTGCCGACCCAGCCGCGGCTATAAACACGGACGCCAGCCTCCGTGACCTCCTGGGCCCCTCACATCTCACCTACTCTCCTAGAAACGATAAATGCTTCCTTCGGGGCGCTGTAGGTGATGTTGTAGTACCCGGCAGACATGTGACGATCAGTATCTGACGTAACCCGTATGATGAATTGGTGTATATATATATATATATATATATATATATATATATATATATATATATATATATATATATATATATATATATATATATTCCGATAAGAACACGTAAATGCGAATATTCTCATGTTGAAAAGAGTGACTGAAGAATGTGGACCAGCTGCTTCATTCTACCTGCCTCAGTACCTTTAAAATTTTTTTCACTAACTTTCCCATGCGAACATACTCGCGCTCTTCATAACGTGCAGTTCACAATTCACTCCCACAAGTCCCTCTAAATCTATCTCGCTCACACCCACTATTCCATCGCTCGTAGCTATACATCTTTTCGATTCTTACTCAGTCAACCCAACTCATTGTCATTGTGTCTTCCAAATTGTCACTCTCTCCTGTCTCACGGCCACAGTCTCCTTCGTTCTGCCCTCCTACTCCCGTCTCTTCTCACCGTCGCTGCCTCCCTCTCGCTTCTCAGCGCTGCCCTCTCCTCATCATCCTCAGCAATCTATCTCTCATTATTACTGGCTCTAGACCACTTGCACTTACCCAGTCTTTTTGTATCTCTCCTACTGGCAATGTGTCATTTACTCTTCTCCTAGCGCTGTTATGTCACTGCCAACTACATTCCACTGCCACTACATCCCTCTTTTCCTATCAGCCAGCCATTGCTCCCTTCGCTCTTTCTGTACCACTACCAATATCTACCATCTTCCAGTATTAATTATCTGTCAGAATCTAGCCCATTGCCAGTGTCTCCTTCTCACTCAGCATAAAATGGCGTGATTACGTTGGCATTTCAAAAAGGAGAGGAAAAATTTTAAAGGTGGTGATAAAGGTAGAATTAGGCATCTGGTACCCCACTATTTACCCAGAGTGTTTTTTTCTTTTTTTTTTTTTTTAACAGATACATCGCCTTTTTTGTACTCCAGTAGGAGCGATTTTCCGCCGGTTCCCTTGTTTATCCTGACACAGTAGGATATGTCACTCATACGAGAAGAACTTAATAGGTCAGTAAAATTTTGGGGAGTACTTATGTGAAACTGTAATAATGCTAAGCTTATTTTATGCCTCAGGCCAGATTTTTAAAAGCACAGGAAATCTGCATGAGAATAATACTACAACTTGTGGTTCCGAGAACCCTTCTGATAACGGCATAATCTCCGTGATATCTTACTTCTTAAGCTAGGTTTCCCTCTCACACCGTGTTTTACGTGTACGGGTATGGTAAATTTCGAACTCTGTACCTCGGAAACGAATAAAGATTCAAAGAAAATATTCAAAGTTTTTCGAGGTCTTGATCTGAGGAACATATAGTAGAAATTACACCCATTTTTCTGTCAAGAGCCGTCTTGGTATCTGCAGCTACGTTTTAGTGCCAGAAAACAGTTTCCTGAGCTTTCCCGATAAACATACTTGAAAACGGGAAGATAGTACATCTAGATGAATGCTGAGAGAGTATACCGACAAAATTTGAGACATTTTCTGCGTTATTCTTTGTTTGGGATTCAATTCATATAGGATATTACTTTCGTATTTTACGTGTACCGGTTGGATAACTTCGAACCATTGAATCTTGGATACGGATGAAGATAACAAGAAAATTTTTAAGATTGTTCGAGATCAGGATCTAAGGAATACATTGTATACTTTATCCACTTTCTATAAATAGCTCTCTTGGATCCCGAGGTTCGGTTTTGGTAGGGATGACTTATAAAACAAACTTTTTCGTACTTTCTAGGGAATCGCCCTTGAATTAATGGCGCTCCCATAAGCCCTTTAAGGTCCACCGCAGACCACATCAGTCACATAAATAACATCTTTACTTCATTTGCCTGAGCAGGAGGAAGTGTTTGACAGGGATACTTTGATCCTGTACTGTAGGATACTGATACAAACACGAACCTTGTATTTGTTATACAAATGCTCCACAGTTCAAGGGCTTTTCAAAACACTTGACCCTACTCTTCTATCGTCCATACAACCAGACGTATGAGCCACGGAATGACCCTGTTTTCGTGAGCTGCTTCTTGGAATACATTAGCCTGCGCATGCTGTTGCGTGTTTAGCGACATGCCGTTTATATGGAATGAGTGCAGTAAGATGGGACGAATTAGAAACGTCGCAGGATAGAAACAAGAAGATATTTTGTTTCGACGTGCCCACTATACCATCTTGACCGAAGTGGCCAATTTTCTCGTTGAATCAATTTGGACTGTCCGTTGTCTACCACTCGTAGCCACGTTATATGACGTAAGAGGAGTTTTCGTAAAAGATAGTAACAGACAGAGACTGTTGGCAAGTGTCACGCTTTGTCAATCAAAATCGATTTCAAACTCCACATGAATTGCTACTATCAGAGAAAATAGGTCCATAACGACGTGTATAGTAGCGAACTTTTCGAACTGCTCGAAGTGGACGTTTGGAGTCCGCTACCTCGGCTAAGTGCGTTGTTCACAGTGCTACTCGAATTGCAAATCTTCAATGGATACAAAAATACATAAAAATGGTGGTATCTGGCTGGGGTGGTGTATGTAATTTTATGAGCCACACTTTTTTAAACGATGTAAGGTGGCTTGTGTGCCCATGACTCACAGATACGTTTTAACTGCAATGTTTGAAGATTGTAATTGGGGTCGGGGGTGGGTTTTTGTCGATTCGATGGCGTTTTTTGTTTGGGGCCACTAATATTTCCGAAACCCTGAGAAACAACTGAGGCTTTTCCGAAAAGGGTCCATAGGTTCTGTTTAATTAATCACTAAGTTACGCAGGATACTCTACCGACATTTTGTTTTCTCTCAGTAGTAGAGATCACCGCAGCGTCTTCTCGACGTACATGCACGCAGCTCTTCTCATACAGATTAAAGTAGCTGGAGCTGCGTTAGAAATTCAGAAGCATTTTCTTCTGAAGAGCAAACCAGTTAGTTCAATACTAGGCTCACTAACATACAACGGTCCATATATATCATTCCCTATTTGAAAACAGAAATACAGTAGTGTAATTTTCTAAAACCTGAAACTATCAACAGTGGCATTAAATCCATCCCACCCAAAAATAACGTCAGGTATTTATTTAGGTTCACATACGATGAAAATAATTCGTGGTTACGCAATATGCTTCAAGGTACTCACCACAAACAATAATTAATTTAGGAAATATACATGTTTGCAGGACAGGATGAAGAAGTAGAAGAAGAAAAAAGGAAGGGAAACAAAAGGCCCTTCAGTAATTAGAAAGTCCATCATTATGTATGAAGCCGAGCGGTTCTAGGTGCTACAGTCTGGAACCGCGGGACCGTGTTATTGCATAATTATTATCAATTAGAATCTTAATAATTTTATCATTTTATAATAAAACACCATTCCGAGGTATCCAATTGTATCCTATTAATCAGATTTTGTTCTGAGTTATAGTAGGGCAGGTTCTAAACCTGCCTCGGGCATGGATGTGTGTGATGCCCTTAGGTTAGTTAGGTTTAAATAGTTCTAAGTTCTAGGGGACAGATGACCGCAGAAATTAAGTTCCATCGTGCTCAGAGCAATTTGAACCATTATGTATGAACATCAGAATAAACAGTGGTATTTTGTTGGTATAGTTACATTTTGGGATCAGTTTACTTTCTGTCATTTCATTTTTTTTCCTTTATGAGGGCTTCATGATTAACAACAATGATATTGTCATGTATTAATGTCTTCTGAAGTTCAAATAACATTTGAAGAAAGATATTATGGTAGTGCCTATCGATAGTCGGCAGGACACTGTGTGCATTTCATTTGAGGTCAGTTTCTTTGGACTAAGTTTGAGAGGTGAGATTCGTTTCCCGCCTGATATAATTTGTTGTTCTCTTACGCTGTATAATAAAGATAAGTAAACATTAGCACAAATACACGTACATGTTCTCTTATGTAGTGAGAAGCCATCTAAGAAGTGTGTTTCTTGTAACATATTGAGACTGATTTACGAGTTAAAGAGCCAATAAATATTCGTCATAAGTATAATTTTTTGTATTAAAATCATAGTTTAAGGGAAAATCATCCTTCATTGAGAATTAGTTTAATATCAATAGCGCGTTTTATCCTTTTGGAAAATCATCAGATTGTCTATAAAAACTAGAAACATATCAATTAGAAACAAATACAGGTAGGGCATTGGTTCTATCTTATACGACTAAGAGGGTAAAACTTCGTAAAATTATCTGGATGTGTAATCTATCTCCGATAAAAACATATCAATTGCAAAGTGGACGCAACATAACTGGATATGTAATACATATGACATAAAAATATACAAAATGCACGTTGCAAGAAAATAAAATCGCTGATATAACATCAAAACCTACCTAGAGCACACCAACTGATTCCGCCATAGCAGTAAAAAATGAAAACTGCATAAACCGCGCACAGCAGAGTGACCATTAGGCGTGCACACAAATATTACTGTGACATAGATGTAAACACCGCGAATAATGCGGCAAAAGGCGTCCAGTTGAAGGGCGTTAGGCACGTTTCCAAAGCACAAAAACTATGTAAAACTACGTAACGTAAGAAACGTATACGAAAATCATTGTATTCACAAGAAACGAAAAGTTCTTTAAGATTGTGCTTTGTACGATAAACAAAATAGGTATATATGATGACAAACAGCAACTCAAAATATGTCGTTACAACTGTCATAGCGACCAAAATAGCTAAATTTTAAAGTGGTTGCACAGCGTATGCATAGACGATGAGCAACTCAAACATTAAGGCATCAGGATCAGGGGCAATCGTAAGCATTGCAAACAAGAGAAAGACATTTCTAGGCATTAAAATAAAAAAAAATATAAGTTACGTAACATAAAAAGGTAATGCCACCTACGATAAAGTAAGGTCATTAATAATTCCCCTTGAAATATAATTCCTCTAACTTCATTGGCATCGATATGAACATTTAAAAATTTGTCTTTCGACGCAGTAACTTATTACCACCGAGGAACATGCCAAACACATGTTGGATTTTATAGTAACATATTTGATATCTACCAATACAGTGATCATTCAGCAATTTGTATTTATCAACTAGAGATACTTAACGATTTCCAGATCCTCGAGCAGATTTAGCTTTCTCCCTTTCTGAGCAATTTGAAAATTGTTTAACATCTATTGTTGATAAACACATTCTGGTGAATGATCAACTGATTAGCAGAAATCTAATATACTACTACAAAGTGCTACCAGTGTTTAACATGTTGCCTCACTGATAGTTTTTATTGTGTTGACACCTAATTTTTAACTTGTCCGTTTCGTTGTGAATGAAGATAGGGAAGTCTTATTTCAAGGGGACTTATTAATTATTTTTTTTCGCAGATGACATTGCCTTCTTATATTCTGTAATTTATATTTGATACTTGTCTCTAGCTTGCTATGCTTACGACTGTTCTTGATTCCGATACCTCGACGTTTGGATTTTTCGTCTTTCAGGCGTACGCTGTGCAAACACTTTAAACTTTACATATCTTACTGAATATGAGAGTTTCAAAGACATATTTTGACTTGCTGTTTTTGTGTCATCTTTTTGCCTATTTTGTCTACTTCTTGTAGGGATACCGTAATATACTTTCTGTTCATGTGACTGCAGTGATTTCCTTGTATCTATCTTACAATACGCGGTTTTTCATATTTCGTAAATGTTCCTTACGCTGGTCATTCGTGCCACCTGGGCACCTACTACAGCACTACAAGCGGTGTCTGCATCTTCATATGTCACATTAATAATAGTGTGCACGCCAAACCGTCATTGTGCTCGGCTTATACCGTGTATATTTTGTAAGCGTTGTCCTAGTTATTACAGCTGGTGCATTCCAGGTAACATGCTCACTGAAATTTTCCCACCACTTTCCTATTCTTGTGGATCACGCACCAGCCGTTTTCTTATAAATGTGTCCACCTTTTATTTTATGTGTTTTTTACTCATAGATTACACATGCAGTTACTCTTTCGTTCATTTTGCATTTCATAATCTTTTGTGACAATTGGATTAAATATCTAGCTACTTTCAGTAAGTTTCTCTTACTTTAAGCTCTTTTACAAGCGTGTTCGTTCAAGATAGGGTCGTGCCACTTCTGTATTTGTTTCTTATTGATTTGTTCCTAGTTCTTATAGACAATCTGATGACCCCTCAGAAGAGGGGTATTAAACATTTCGCAACCGAGATAGTTTATGACCTTAAATGATTGGAAATTATTTGCTGTAGGACCCTGCCAGAAGGTAATGGAATAATTTTGAAAGCATAGCTTAAATTTCTAGTATTATGGAAAAATTTAGTTAATAGTGGCACACATCATATTAAAGTACACATATATTTTAGAATCAGGCAGTTAATCTTTTCTTTAAAAAGCATTTTATCTGTCATCTTTCAAATAACAATTTTGTCCTATACACCTTTCTTCCGGAAAATGTCTCAGCTGTTACCCTTTCATGATGCGTATGCTGTGGACTCTTCCGTCTTCCATGATGGCTTACGCCGTGTCCACAGTGCTGAATGCGCACGTGTCTGATTTTTCAAACACTAATACAGCTTATACTTCTCCGACTGTCCCGCTAAAGCACTATCTTAATCCAGCTGACAATATCCTGGATGTACTTCAGACGGCTCACAGCTCTCAGTATCTCAGCTCTTTGGCACCTTTATGGAATCTAACCATGAGTAAGCAGAATGAGAAATTAGTGAGGAAAATTGTCTCTCTTCCTGGCTGAATTCAACCCATTCTTGAGGTTAGAGACTATATTGTACGATATATAGCGTAATGTCCCTCGGAAGTAACTAATGTCTTGTTCATTTTGCCTACGTTTGAAATGATAGTTATAGAACACGGTAGAGAGGGACTTCTTAAATGGTACTCTCTGTAACCTGAACCAAGGCAATTGTCGACGGCGGTTCTACAGCTGAAGGAAACGTCGATAAAACTCATGTTCCTGCTTTTGCTACTTCTTATATCCTACTATCCACTTTTTTATTTTTTATATTAAAACATTTCAACTGTGTAGCTATTTTCAAGTAATGAATATGAAAGTACAGACCAACCAATGGGAGTAGTCGCAAGAACAACAACTCAATACAAGAACACTTACAAATACGTTTCCCGTTACATAGGCATACGGCGAGTTGACATTATCGGTAGAGCTTCACTTACCAAAACTACTGTGTGGTTATTTTGGTACACTACATAAACAAAGTAGTGATGGTATGGTTATCAGTAGTATTGGTAACATTGATAGGGAAAGAAACAAATGAATGAATAAGAAATAAACTGGAAGCCGACGACATCTTTATTTATTTGTCTGTTTTTCACATCTAGTCGCACGGCGTTCACTGTTAGTCGACTGTATACTTTATGTCCTTTCAGAACATAAATAGCATTTTTTAAGTAATAATAATCAGTTGATCGTGTAATTTCTGCGCTTTTAAGTAACCAAAGCAATTACTATTAATCTTAGTACAGATCGTATGCTCAAATAAAGCAATCATTATGAAGTAACGATCGATAAGTATTCAAGACGAACACATCAAAAACACATGTAACCTACAGGTAATGCATGTACGACGCTACTAGGAAACCTACAGTATCTATGATTACTGATATTAGTCTACATTACTTTACGGTACTGTTACAACTGATCACTGGTGTAGATGGTACCTGGAAGATATTCAAGATGCGAGGCCCCAAATGTATTTTGACTTATTGAGTCGTTTTGGGGATATTCACTACCTATAGTAGACTGCAAACAATTCCTTTCAGGATATTTTGTACAATTCGTCGCTGTGAGCAGTGATGCGCCATACCTCGGCAGTGAAATCGAACCCAAGGCACTTCTTGGTATCTCTGAGCTGATAGTGGTTTACGCAGTCAACTAGCAGGCCGACCCTAATATTAATTGCAAATTATTTGGTGACGCTGACAGGAATTCCCGAAGCCATGCCATATGTAGCGGTTTCATCCAGTGCGTTGCCAGTGTTGTCGCCATTGCGCATCGTAATCGCCACGTCGCCATTATATACTTTACACAGGACTGTATGACTTCGTAACGTCTTATCCATTAACGGCACACTGTTCAAGTGCATCACAACAAGCAACAGAGCAATGTAGACAGAGGGCTGCACTGACATACCGAACGGACAATGCAGAGGGGCGGAATAGGTCATGCCTCGGCTATCACCTATGGGTTCGCGTCACTGAGGACTCTCATCATGACAGTGATAAATGGCCGCAGATATCGCATATGTTGGAGGCTTGACTGGAACCAACTGACGCCAAAGTGCCCCTCAGACAGTATGCCCTCACCAAGCCAGCCGCGGTGGTCTCGCGGTTCTAGGCGCGCAGTCCGGAACCGTGCGACTGCTACGGTCGCAGGTTCGAATCCTGCCTCGGGCATGGATGTGTGTGATGTCCTTAGGTTAGTTAGGTTTAAGTAGTTCTAAGTTCTAGGGGACTAATGACCACAGCAGTTGAGTCCCATAGTGCTCAGAGCCATTTGAACCATTTGAACCCTCACCAACCCGATTCGCACAGTACGCAATGAGTACTATTTAAACGTTACTGTCACCTCGTAGCGATGTTTCATCGGGTGAGATAACATGGTGTAAGGTCTGGCGTATAAGTGCCGCTTACATTCTGGAAAATGTCTTAACGTGACAATTACGCGGGCCGGCGGTAATCTGTGTCCGTGAGCCGCCAGAATTGGTATAATAATTCTTCAACAAAGGTTGCGGGTGCGGCACGTGAAGACTATAGTTTGTGATAGGTGTTCGTTAATGGGTTGCTAATGACTCTTGAACATATCGATAAAACTCTGAGGAGTGGTGGTGGTGCGGGGCGGGGGGGGGGGGGGGGGGTGGGAAGGACATTTAGGGCCCGAACACTTGTTTGTCGCCGTCTTACTAATGCTTTCCATCACTACCTCTTCCGAATTTTCTTCCAGCAAAGTCGCTTTCACTGTAGTGTTAATGCCGCCGTACATCATTTGAGGAACATCTGACAGTGCCGTCTCGTGTGGGCGATGATCTTAGCGTTAGCGTGCTTAGTCGCCGTTGGTCATACCGGAGATGGCGCCATAGTATCACACTCCTCCATTGCCTCTTACTAGAAATCAAGTGTAAGTTTGCACCAAACAACGTAGTCTCTATCACAGTTTGTCAATGTTCTTCGCAGGGCCGGTTTGGCACAATCCAGCCACCAACGAATCATCATATGATATGCAAGGAGGCGGATTTCACACGAATACCAGATATCGTCAATGACTTAGCGTCAGTAAGCCAAGTGAACGATGTTTAACTTCCGTTGACTGCGGCTTATCCACACTCGTCCAACGAAGGGGCAAATGTAAGCGGAATCGTCCAAGAAGGCAGCAAGGCACAGGTCCGCATCCCGCGCATAGCGGTAACAGTAAGTGAAAGATAAAGCCTGTCCTTGCTCTGGAAGAGTGACTTATCGAGTATGTGAACCATGGTCGATGGCTGTGAATATGCTCTTAAGTGTCCACAATCTGTAGGGTCTGGATCTGCGTCCCAGCTGCAGGCTCCGATTACGTCGTGGAAGCTGGTCTATGTGTGCCAGGACGCAACTGAAGTCACCCCCTAACATCAAATGGTCGTGCAGGTCTTGGAACAGCAGCCCGACTTGCGTTAAATGGTCGTGGAGGCCTTAGAAGAAAGACGCGTCTTCTTCTGCTAAGAAACGTGAACATTGGCGACCTCTGTGCGTGCCAGAAGTGTGCAGATATTGCAATGCTAGTGGCATTCTTGGAGCTCTGTCGAGACAGTGACTGTCGTCCAACACTATTCCTTTCCATAGGAGTACTACAGTGATACTGCACCCTGTGGTGGAGGCGTGGATCACACATGTGTAATAGTGTTGATGTTGATAGTCCGTCCATTGCACCTTTGTTGACCGTTAATGTTGTGGACTCGTTGCGTCATGTTGTCTCATCGCGGTCACCAACAGTGGAACGGTTAAACACTGATGGGATAAAATTTCTCATGTGGTGTTTCTAGCAAGCACCCATTCGCCCTGAGATACCGTCACATGTTGTTGCTGGGTCTCAGCTGTGGAGAATCCGCCGTCTATACAGGCTGGTAATCTGCAACGGTTATCTCCACGCTATCGTTCCTGCTTTACAGAAAGGTCGGAAGAACTGAAGCCGTCATCAATGTGATCTACGGTGTGCTATGCTACTGCGACCTCTGTATCGCCGTCACTACCGACAGACTGTACAGAATTCATTTAAGACGTGGAGGTACGTTGCCGTTTCTTGTGTCTTAATGGGGAACGCTGTTTGCTAGCGTGTGTCTCAGTATCTGAATGGCGGTGCATTTCCTCGGTCGCTCTATCTTGAGGAGAAATGAAGCGGCAGGTATCACTTGAATGTCAGTATCTTTCTTTTTGTCCGTGACATCCCGCTAGGTCGGCCGTTGAATGTCTTCTGAAAGGGGTATCGCTGTAGTGGATAGGTCCAGTACTTTCAATACCACCATGTTCACCCTGCAGAAGCGTCTATCTGGCAAATGTGACAGACGTCGGATGGGGCAGCCATCTATGCAATCCTTGCGTGATCATAGGAGGCGTCACAATTTCACCTACGAGGTTTCGAGCAAATCGCCGTTGTAGACACGTCAACCTGATATCCTTTTTGCCCCTCAATTTTAGTCCGTCGTACCCCGTTGAGGACTGGATATTTTGTAGAAGTTGTCCATATTCGGTTACGTTGCTTCGCCATAATGTTGGAGAACCATTGTGTCTACGTCCTATGGTACTTCGAATGGAATACGAGAACATCTAGCGTATGCAAGCCGAGCCCCACGTGATTAATAGAGACTACCCCAAAATATCTCAATAAAAAATTGTTCGCATTTGCGAACACGATTCTGTTGCAAACGTCTCCATTGACTAACGTGATGTAGACGGCGATGCTCGTAATAGGGAAGAGGATACCAGTTATGCCCTGTGAATCAGTTTTAATGTCAGCACGTATAAGACATTCAACTAAAAAAGCATATGACTGTGCATGATGGGATTGAAAACTTGCCTTTACCATGGTTTGTCTCTATGAATGTGCCGTGTTCTGTCGACTGTGCTGGACTCTAAACTAGTGGCAACGAAGCAGTAAACTAATAGGCACACATGAGACCCATATACGAGACATTAACAGCAAGCCACTCCAGTTCACTGCCAAAGTTAGCTTCAAGCTTAGTCGGTACATCAACAGCGCTTTCGTTAAAAAGCGCTACCCTTATGGGTACATAAGTGGCAGTCGAAAACGTTTGTCGATCACCCATATATATTGACGAAAAATGCTTAGTTTTGAATTCTTCATCGGTCTCACCTGTTCTGAGTAGACTGCACGTCATAAACCTCAGGTGCATTTTTCTTAGAAAGGTGATGTGTTTGAGCCAAAATATCTTCGTCTCATTTTGGGGTCTACACAAGCGACCTGCCAAATATGAGCCGAATTGGTTGGAGATGTCTGAGTCCTTCCTCTTATAAGTAAGACAACTTCCTGGTCACAAAATTTGTGATGTATTCTCTATTTCGTAATATATATGCATGCACCACGGCTCGTACTCTAAACGCAGATACCTGCTCATAGTTCACACTGCTTCTTCAATTAATGTAGTACATTCCATCACTAGCACCCAGTGTAAGTATAGAACTTGCCCACCTCTAACAAGTTAATTAACAGTAGAAAGTACACACAGTGTCACTTTAATATGCTCAACCAATACGATCTCCTTCACAATAACATCGTGTTCTGGAGTTTCTGAAATACCGGGAGGAGGTCACAATTTTCACTCTGAAACTTTGAGAAATTTCATTTACATTGGAACTTATTAGTTTCCGAACTACATAGCTTCTCAAACAAACCAAGTTAGACTATTTTTTTCATCATTACTAGACCACCGCGTAATATGTCCTCATGCCAGCAAAGCTTTATCACGGCTACTCGAGGACGCGAATAAACTCAAAAGAACCGTCTCTTTGTGTATCTTAAGGACAAAAGTGAAACCAAAATTTCTCACCCCGCCTCTTTAAAAGAGCAGAATGAATGCATACAGTGTCAAAAGATGCAACTAAGTTACTGTTTGTACCATGTAACATATATATTTATGAACTAAACATCGTTAAATTAACTATTTAACAGCGAATTATTTAGTTTGTGTTATCCTCTGCTGTAGTGGTTCTAATGGCTCTAAGCACTATGGGACCTAACTGCTGAGATTCTGCGGTAGTGACAAAAATATTGCTGTTTCAAGAGCTTGTTTTCTAACAAACGGGTAAACTGTAGCCTCAAAACATTGTTTATATCAGGTATAGAACTGAAACTCTTGCAGCAATGTAAACTCTCATGGCTGCTACTGACACCACTTAAAACTTGCGGGCTAATAGGCCGTGGTCGAAACAATAACTTTCTCTTAACGCTTTCTCTCCGACTGCGAGAGACATATGCAGAGATAATGTGGACACTTTACCTCTGGTTATGTCGGAGAGGAAACGTTAGGAGGAAGTTCTCTACATCGATCGCGGCTTTTTAGCCCAGAGGTTTTAAGTGATGACTGTTACAGCAGGTAACAATTGTCGTAATGAAAAGCTATATTACATTTAATGCGACTGTATGTTTTGAATGACATTATTAGTGCACAGGTTACTGTGTGATTAGTAGGATCCGGAACGTTAACATTAGCGTGATTAGGCCACCGCAAGTGATAACAGAAGACAGTTGGCATCTTCCCAGCGTGTGAAAACAAACTGTAGGGCATCGGACCCACAGCGAGAACGAGCAATCTTACCGCTTCCCAATGATTAAAGCATACGTCTACGCTACAACGCTGACGGTACCAAGAGCTCTTCCTTTGGCGTTGTAATGGAATCTGCCTCTGCCGTAATGCTTTTATTTATTTATTTATTTATTGTTTTGGGGCTCAAAACCAACTAGGGTCACATGCCAGAACTGTAGAACAGGAAGACAAAGAGGAGTTAAAACCGTCAGATGGTAAACACAAACGAGATCATATATGGTTAGAAAAATGACCGTCCATCAGGAAGTGGCGGACGGTCAAAGTCTGAGCGCAATGAGCACAAAGTGACGGGATAGCACTACTTCAATGACGATGGCTAAAAAGACAGTGCCCGATACGCAGCCTACCTAAAACTACTGACGACGAGAGGGACAAGAGGAGGTCGTCCAAGGCGCTGGGAGAGGTTTAGTAACCCGGAGCTTGTTCCCATGAAGGGAGGACCTGTTGTGATGCCAAAATGACACCACCTGCTGACCCACGCCAACACCGAGATCGTCGGAGGGAATGTAAGAACTAGCGGGCTACGGTACGAGGACTGCTGTCTTGGCAGTAGTGTCAGCAGACTCGTTTCCTGTCATACCGACGTGACCAGGACTCAACAAACATCACAGTGGCTCGGTCAAGAATGAGCAATTGACAGCTCTACTGGACCCATTGTACCGGTGTACAGCACACTGAGGCTTTGAAGGGCCTAGAGAGTTTGAGCAGATGACGCAATTGGAAAGCCTGTGTAGCTGAATGTACTTCGTGGCTTGATACATTGCGAAAAGCTCTGCTGTAAATACCTAGCAGTGTTGCGGAAGCCGACAGCGAAAAACTGTGCCAATGACAAAGGCATATCCGACACCATGGTCTGTCCGAGAGCCATCATTGTACACAAAGGAACTGTCGAGAATTTTCATGCTTATGTCCTGAAACTGAAGGTGACAGAGCGAGGCTGGAATAGTACCCTTGGCAAGCGAATGAGGGCGAAGGTGAACCAGGGCCACCACATGGAGCCAAGGTGGTAAACGGTTCATACCGGTCGGGAAACTGGCAGTAATGGGGGGACTTACGCTGCTGGAGCAAGAGCCGAAAGCGAACTCCAATAGTTGCTAGGGAAGTGGGACACACACCATACTGACGATCGAAGTAGTCATCACAGAAGAAGGCATAGTTTGGTTGGCCACGGATGGCACAAAAACGGCATGCATATCTACTGAGGATGAAGTCACGGAGGTAACTCACCGGTAGTTCGGCAGCTTCTGCATACAGAGTCTCAGATAGGCTAGTGTACAAAGGCTCCAGTGGCCAAACAGATGCCACGGTAGTGGCGTTGGCGTGAGAGGGAGGGTCATCCAGCTGCATAGTATAGTTTCGTAACGGACAACGAACTGGTGGAAAAGGAGAAGGGTGGTTCGATCTGCTCCCAGGAAGAACCACTGAAGTCATGTGGTACAGTGTGGGACCGCGTACAGCGGGCCGCCAGGTAGGACGAGAGGACCAAGGAAGTTTCCTATGGAACATGATCCAAAGAAATTTTGTAGTTTCAAAGAATGGAAGAGCAACCGGCCCACGATGTGAAGACGGTGGACGGAACCAATTGCACCGCCAGATATTCATACAAGCGGTTTTGTTAGTGGAAAAATGAAAGCTACTGTCGATGCTCCATGAGCAAAGACAAGCAAGACATTGCTGAAGTTCTTTGAGAACTGCAACAGATGGCAAAATTGTCAACAAAAAGTGAGCCTGAGATGCCCAGCGAGAGATACACGATTGTAAGGTTAATGGCGAAAGCAGAGAGAACGACGTTCAGGACGGAACCCTGAGGCACACCGTTTTGATGGATAAAGGTGTCGGTCTAGGGAGAACCCAATTGTACCTTGAAAACTCGGTTTCTTAACTATTCTTGAAGGAAACCGGGCAGGCGGCCACGGGGGCATCACATTTATAGAGTATGGAGGACATCAATCCTCCAGTAGATGTCATAGGGTTTTTTCAAATCGAAAAACACGGCTATAGTCTGTGATTTCCCCAGAAAACCATTAATAATACGGGTGGACAAAGTAACATGATGGTCAACTGCAAACGGCGCGCTCGAAATCCACACTGTGCAGGGGTTAGGAAATTCCAAGAGTCGAGCCGCAATACCAGCTGGGCATGAACGACGATACCTTCCATCACCTTGAAAACACAGCAGGTGAGAGAAATGGGGCGGTAGCTGGTAGGAAGGCGTTTGTGCTTAGGTGTGAGTATGAAAGTGGCTTCACGCCAGCATCTAGGAAACGTGCCCCTCTACCCACATGCGGTTTTATGTATGAAGCAGAAATTACTTGCACACAAGAGAAAGGTGCTGCGTCATCTGATCTGAATATGAACATTGACTACACTGGGGCGGAGGATCGGGATGAAGTTAGAGCATTATCCAGTTCCCTCATAGCAAAGGCGGCATTATGGCACACACGGTTCTGAGAAGAAAATTATACTGAACGAGTCTCCTTCTCTGATTTCCTATGGAGGAAGGCAGCTCGAAATCTCCGCAAAAGGGCGTCCCAAGGTGATGGAGATAGCAATAGTCCACTATCGGATCATCTGCTACTGCCAGGTAGGGGATTGGGGAAATGGATGTTGGTCCCAGAGAGCCGTCGGAGATTGGCCCACACGATGGAAGAGGAACTACTAAAAGAACTATTGAGTGAAATACAGCTAGTTTTTCTGTTATCCTGAAGAACAGGATAAAACTTCACGCGAAACTATTTAGGATAAATGAACTTTGCTATCATAGGATGACGGTTATAAACGCTAAGAGTACGTCTCTACGCGCGAATTGTGTCGCAGCAAGGGATGTGACTCGGCATGGTAAAGAGGATGTGTGGTGAATAGAACGTTTTGCGGCGGTAAGACTAACGTTTGTGAGATATTCTATCATCGCAATTAAAGAAATGTTGTTCGTCGAAGATCACCAGGGAGGAGTAAAGCCTCCAGTCAGTCTTTGTAAGCTGCTCTTCGGGTGGGCAAGTGGGCAGGGTAGGAGTCAGTAAACTGAGAGCATATGGGAAAGAATACAATTATCGTTCAGCTTCTCCAGGTATTCCATATCACAGGCTTGCAGCGACGTCACCGTGATGTCAGCGACGCATGGTACCAGTAAAAGGGAGCACTTTATTGCCAAGTTCCACAAGCCAACACTTCGGGTGTAGATCACCAATGAATCCACTCTGTCAGCATGAAGACAATGAGAATCTATACCAAAAATACACATATGTTGTATATTGTTTTGTTAGTATTTGGAAGTATGGTTACAGAAAAGAAAGCCGTTACCCAACAACAGTTTAAATGAAACTTTTTGGTTGGGACAGTAAAAAGCAGTTTTATTCTTCCGTCTTTGTATATAACAGTATTGCAGTGGCTTATTCGAGTCATGCTGCCTGTGGATGAGAGATCCGCAGCTGCTCAGTACTGAGGAATTTTGATTTTTTGTCAGTCGCAGCTGCATGAATTCACAATGTCCGCCGACTGCGTAGCGATTTCAGACAGACACACCATGTTAGTAACCGTAGCTAGTCATACAATATGGTGCTGAAAGGCACAAACAGATTCTGTACAGTAATACAAAATGTGTGCAACAAGTAGAGTCACCTACGAGTTTGCCTTTGTGTATATTGCCACAACAGAGTAACTCAGTGGAAGGGTTCGATCGGGTTGGGCACGATACGGTTTTTCTTCAAATTGGATGTCAGTTTTACTACATCAGAGACTCAAATAAAGAGCATGGGAATATTCATAGGCAGAAATTCTCATCCAATCTCAAGCAAATCATAGCTTAAGAGCACATGTAATTTTAACCAATTAAGAGGATACACTTTCACAACTTTCTCGCAAATACAAGACCACAAGCAACTATAAATTCAGAAAATGCGCTGTAATAAAACAATATTCATAAAACTCAGTATCTATAATCCCTCATTATCCACGCATGGAAACTACTGACTTGACATGAATTACATTAAACCTTTTTAAAAGAAATTTTTACGTAGACAAATTTCTCATTAACATGTATCACTCACTTGAAGAAAAATATGTAATGTGGCTCGTGAACTGCACTCTGATGAAGTACAAAAAACCAGCAAGGCTCAATCCACCATGCTCGTAATCTCCTTTTCTGAATCAAAACCAGAGCTTTCTGGATAACTTAGCTCACTCAGAACTTCGGCGCATCCAGTGACGTATAATTGGGTCCACGACCATGAACAGGGTACCTTAACAAGTTGGATGGCTCCAGGACGTGGAAATGGCGCCCTTAGTCAGTTAGGTCCCGTCGACAGTCGTTATAGTTTGAAAGCTGGAGGCGAATGATTTTTTTTTCAGTGGTCACCCCACAGCACACGACTTCGCTTAGGAAACGTGTGCACTGGCCACAGCACCGTTCAGCACAAATGTGTCAGTTCGAACGCGTAGCAACAGTGACGTCTCGCAACGTTCAAACTTTTTTTTATACCTCCTACGTAGTAGGGATCACCTCTGTCCTTTCTTCATGAATCGAGACCACGGTAGTGTCAATATGTCCATTTCTAACCGTCTTCTTGATGACTAAAATTACCACGCGCAGCAGAATTAAAGGATCACATTTTCGAAACTCTGTAATTATCTCTCAATGCGATACATAAAGCAAAAGTATAAGACTAGAGCTCAGAAGTTCACATGACACGCCCAGTGGGCTAACGATACCCCGTTGCCACCACATTTCACCATAATTATGCCCGACGCCGCAGTGGACGCGTCACACGATGGAAAAATCGGCACACGAACACTTACCCATATTTAACATTCTTTCAAAACCACCTGCTCACCTGCCCAGCGTGGCTGATGCATCGCCGTGGAATGTTCGTCCTGCTGTCAACATACGTCTCAGAAACGTTAAATATTTTCACGACTAAAGGCATTCATGATGTCCGTGAATGCTCGCGAAAACACCGTTAATCATAAAAGCATTCTTGTTGTTTGGAATAGAAAAAAATGGTTCAAATGGCTCTGAGCACTATGGGACTTAACATCTGTGGTCATCAGTCCCCTAGAACTTAGAACTACTTAAACCTAACTAACCTAAGGACATCACACACATCCATGCCCGAGGCAGGATTCGAACCTGCGACCGTAGCAGTCGCGCGGTTCCGGACTGAGCGCCTTAACCGCGAGACCACCGCGGCCGGCGTTTGGAATAGAGAGAGCACTGTCTAAGCACAGACGGGGAGAAATCAGAACTATTACACAAACATAATTCGAAGCACTGTCTTACAGAAGAGAAAAGTAGCTGGAATTTCCGTATCCTACAGTCACAGTTCTGAAGATGTCCTAATGCCCCAGTGGTGGTAGAGTGACCGCATCCGTGCCAGAAATGGACGGTCTGCTTCAGCTTGTCTTTGAACACTTGCTTTCTCAGAATTTTTCGTAGATACCTTTTCTCCCTCTTGTTTGAATCAGATTATAGACACTCCTACATAACTACACGAAGGATGTCTTGTGAATTAATAGCGCACTATGATTGTCTCTTGTTGAATTTACCCACCGAACTACTGATACCGGCGGTGTGGGAGAACTGTCCGCCTTTTGTTTTATTTCTGCAGACGATACTTTCAGCGGCAAAAACAATTTGTACAGATCACCATATTGCACCAATAATTACAGCCTCCAAATTGACTACAAACCGTCTAATATGGAAATACTCTTACTCAATTACACTGCTCTGCCACTGAGAACAGTAGCTTCAATATTAAAGTGCGAAACCAATCTCCAACCCAGAAATATAACACAGTGTACCATGTCAACGTAGTGAACATATAATTCGTATCCTGCGCAATACAAAATTCTCCCTTTTGCATCGCTGATATAGCTATCGACCGCCAGACATTCGTACACATACCACGAAAAAAGGTAGCATAAGCACATTCACCGTACGTATACTCCCTGCTGAACTAGATATTTCCCACAAGGTCAGGCTGTCTTCCACACCCGATGCATGAACAGAGCGCCCTCAGTGAAGAGAAGTCACTCTCCGAACTGTTGTACAAAGACGGGCTCGTTTCTACACCAATACCCAGACTCTGGGATTACAAGAACACATGTATTTTCACATAGTTTGCCACAACATTAAACCATTTACGCGATACTTCTCGATATCAAGCATATAGCAATATCTTAGCGATCGCACGCGCAACATGATTCCAAAGATATAGACTGGAAAGTGTTTCTCTACACACCTTAAACTTTAGCGAGGTGGAGTGTGCTGTAAACCACTGAGTAGCTAAAAACTTATCCCACCTGCTAAGTCCTTTACTTGAGAACTCGAAAAAAGCAGAGGAAACATATTTCCACTCGCAAATACTGATGTCGACGATATCACAGATTCTAAATCATTCCTATAATTTACGAAGTCAATTAAATTGTTTATCATGTCTAGAGAACCAGTAAACATGTCTCACACCTGTATTTCCCCTGCTAGATGCACACCCCACAATCGATGTTCCCTCAACTAAATAAAGGCGCGAAATGTGCAGAAGCAGCCAATCGAACAATTTACATGGGAGGAAATAACAGTCCAGTGAAAACAGACGTCCATATTGAATCTTCTCAAATTTCTAAGAGATCACGAAATCTGTCCAACACATGCTAAGTATTAGTTGGCTATTCAGGTATCTAGAGGATTTAAGTCAGCTACATTCTTACACCCCGTCAGGCCTTTCCATTAGGACAGCTCCTTGCATTAGCCACATACGTGGATCACTCCCACGATAGGTCACCGGATATGTACGCCAAACCACACAGACAAACGTCCTAGGAAAAAACTGGTCTCATATATATTTTATTCCACTACTTACAATTGAATATTACGATTGTGGTCTCAATTTTACTACACTCAACAATTAGCAAAGTATCGGAAACACAAACTGCTGATGGCTGTGGCTCTGGAAATAGAAATATCTCTAACATTTTATTACATAACATACTCTTCCATTTGCTATCACAGTATCCACGTTAAATCCATACCTTCTTTACTTCTTTGCCCGTGTCTAACACAAACACATACTGTATAAGACTGATGCTCAAGGCAAACCTATCATATATCCCTTGCTACTATGTGTAATACTTGGTCAATAACTGATTGCTAGCGATAGGAAATAATATTGACTGAAAATCAATGATGGATGGACATGTCTCATAAGTTTTCTTGGGAGCGGTACCACTGTGTCTTAAAAAGAAAGGCGTAATCGTCTTACAGACCGCCAGCTGTTGAGATACACAACCGTGTTAACATCACAAGTGGTCTTGGTTCCACAGGTGCATATAAGTATCCATGTTAAAAGCTAAACTGGCTTTATAAATTTACATATGGCATCACCTCTGAATGAAGTGGTTTATCCAGACGAATAACCGTGACACTGGGTTTAGACAGTGATCGCCGGAGTGTATAGTATCATACCAACAGCGAGGTTACACGTCGGCAATGGTGCAACCTCGTATCAAAATTACCGAATTATGAAAAGTGATTCGGCTAAGGAGCGTGGTATGAAACCGGTATTTCCAACTCCTTACACCGTCGCCACTAGATATTTCTCCAGTATTTGTTATGCATTCTGTCTCGATGCCATGTTATAGGTTTGGTGATATATCGACTGGGATATAGGCGATGGTTGATTGAGAAGGTTCAAAAAACAGTAGTAGATGGTGTGCTGACTGAGGTCGCTGAGGTCGTAAGAAATGTACACTAGCTTTCCAGGTATCTAGTGCTACACTTTCTGGTAGAAATTATGTCTATGATTTGGAATCAAGCCACTCCATTCAACCACATACCCGCATTGGATCCTATGAAGAATTAAGCCATTAGTGAATCATATGTCTGGCACTTTCATATCTCGAGTCACCTTTTCCGTACCTATCTACTACAGTAAAATTCCAACGTGGTTTTAGGTAGTCCAAATGCGTCTTGCAACTGCCACTCAGACTCTGCACTACCATCCCTGCATCTTTGGGCATGTGATCGTTCCAATGTAATTCGGAACTGAGTAGACGTCGTAGAAAGCTGTATCTACCATCTTCTGCAATCCATGTGGAAACAGTTACTGTGACAGGACTGTGACCGGCCGAAGTGGCCGAGCTGTTGTAGCAGCTTCCGTCTGGAACCGCGTTACCGCTGCGGTTGCAGATTCGAATCCTGCCTCGGGCATGGATGTGTGTGATGTCCTTAGGTTAGTTAGGTTTAAGTAGTTCTGAGTTGTAGGGAACTTGTGACCTCAGATGTTAAGTTCCATAGTGCTCAGAGCCATTTGAACCATTTGAACATTACTGTGTTTTAAACATTCGATGGAAATAGGAAATGGGAGAACAAAGTGGATTTTTCTTCTGCTCTCTGGTGCGTCCCCATTACATACAAGTGCTACCGATCCGCATCCCTCAGGGCTCATTCGTGTCTGTCACCCCAACATGCTATCTTCGTTATTCTGTACAAGCCAACAGAGAAAAATTACAAACTATAACTTCACCAAATAGAGAACTCGCTAACGTTTTTACGTCATCTCTCCTTACCCATATATCGAAAATTTTTTTTTGCTGTAGCATGTTCTGTACACTGCCATAAATTTTGTTCTTTTCTGCCATGACTTCGACGTCTGTGTCAGGTTCTAAACTGACATTAACACGTTCTGATCCACTACTTCTCACAGAAAACTAGATAGTGTGTCATGTTGCTACTGCTACTGCTTCTGTGGTTCCCTGAGACCGTCTAACCTAAAAAAAGCCACCCAGTCCTTTCCACACAGCCCTCGTTACCCGTGTAGCTCCCTCCTGTGTGTAGTGGTCTCCTGACATTTTAAGCGGAACCCGGAAACCCACCAAGGAATCTCCAACCTACAGGGTCACAGAACCACCTGAGCCACAGATTCAGACCCTCCATTCGGCTCTGCACCAAAGGACCACAGTCGGTTCTATCGACGATGCTGCAGTTGGTGAGCTCCGCCTTAATATTGGAAGCAAGACTGGCAGTCTTTCCATTTCCGCTGGCCGCCCGAAACCAGACAGAATTTGCTCTGATCCAAAAGCGACACACGTCATTCGTACCGACATTAGCCACCACCTGCAGTTGGCTGCACCCTGTTCTCTTCATGTCATCCAGAAGCACCCTTTCCACATCCGGAATGACTCCCCCTGGAATGCACACAGAGTGCACACTGGCTTCCTTCCCCTCCTTGGCAGCCATGTTCCTAAGGGACCCCATTACATGTCTAACATCGGAGCTCCCAACTACCAGGAAACCCACCCTCTGTGAATACCCAGACCTTGCGGGCCGAGAAGCTTCCTCTGGAACAGGGTGGACGGCTGCATCCGGCTCCAAGACATTGTCCGCCACAGATAACTCCCTAAACGTTTTCATCAAACGAACTGGAGAGGCCCTACGATCAGCTGCTTGAAAAGTTTTTCGCTGCCTGCCCAACTTTGGTATGATCTCCCACTCGACCACGGGTGAGGAGTCAACTTCAGTGCAGGCAGTACCCGGGGTGGCCACAGCAGTGGACCGATCGGAGGACACGTGGGATGTGGTCGATGTCCATCGTAACCCCGCATTCGATCCATCACAGTGATGCCCCTTGGCAGCAGCCTCAAGTTGTGTGACAGAAGCCAATGCAGCCTGGAACTGTGAGTAAAGGGTTGCCAACTCAGCTCGCATTTGTACACAACAATCACAGTTTCTATCTATTACTGCAGTCGCTCCTGTTTGAAGCTCGTAAGAATATGTAACAAGCGAACAGTGTACTCGCCTTATTAGTAGCAGGAACTAGCAGTGCTACTCTCGCTGATGTTCTAACTGATTAGAGTAATTTCAACACCGACCAATGACGCGACAGCATGTTTCCCAGTTTCAGTATCATAGCTAAACTGCTACATATCTGCTTTGCGAGTATCATTGTGAATGTAGATAGATGACTGTGCAGCACATCCATACATTGTTAATTCTTGAACAAATACATTATTAATTTATACCAGACAGCACTCTACATATTTCTAGCAGCTCGGGCACAGTGGTTAATTTACGATTTATCTCTATGCTAATGGGAGTCACAGAGTATTCTCGGAGTCTTAGGATTAGATTGTGTACTGAAAGACCCCTTCGCACTGTATTTGTTTGACCAACCCGCTCTGCAAGCACTGTTACTGATTTAATCAGCATCTCACCAGAAGGAGACCGCTACATTCCACATCTAGTGAAGCCCTCGCCCATCCAGATGCACAAGTTTTCTCCAGACACGCCCTGTAAACGAGGGTAGTACCCCTTATCGGTGTATAGTAGTAGATTTGAAAGTGTTGTGATGCAATAGCAGGCGTTTAAGAACAACGAGAAATGGGTGATTTTTATGTATGATGGAGCTCCAGACAGATGGAGTTTGAAGCATTTTACATAAATCAATCACACTATCAATTTTAAAGTATTGTTCTAGCAACTGGATTATGTACCAGGAGGGTATTTGTAAGAAGGAACATAAACACACACACTCCTAAGACTACACAGTTCTGCACTTAAAACAAGGTATAGTGTTACATCACTTCAGTTTCTGACATATCAGTCATGTTGAATGTAAGAGATATATTTCCAGCACATGACATACATCCTTCCTGCAGGCTTCTCTATGATAAATTATGGTAACAAACAGTAAAATTAAAAAATTGCTTCCTTAAAATATTGATTCTGTGTGATAGGTATACAATGTAGCTTGCCAGGGATATATAGCGTGCACTGTTCACACCCGATCATGGTTCAGAAATTATACTATGCTCACATCAGTCCTATATAAACTGATCGTTAGTGACGGAAAATACATCTTACAAGGAAACATGTAAACGCATAGCAGGGGCATCAGGCATATATATTACACGTCATGCTGCCACTAACTCTGTAAACAGAACATCTTTCAAGCAGATGTATACATGGGGATTGCAGTGTCTCACAAACAGCTATCGCTAACTTAGAATCATCTTAGTTATGAAAGTGAGGTCTCGATTTTATACCCAATATGCGACAAGGGAATCGAGTACATTGTATAAATCTTTGTTCGTTTGGAGTTATGTGTCGAAACAGGATGGTCACGTTTCATCACACATGAGATTGAGGTCTCCTTATGATCCAGAGGTTTGCTTTTATCGATCGCAAGTAGACAGTGCTCTAAGTCAAAACAGAACACGTGGTTGTATATGAGTCGAACACTGGCTATGTCACATCACTGATGCATCCTGACAGAACAAGGAAAAAATTAGTCAAGTTACCTGCTCCAACATCTCTCTCCCTCTCTAGAATGCATTATCAGTGTGCCATTAAATCATACCCCATTACAGCTCCATCTCAATCCATCACCATATCAACTCTCTGCTATCCTTTAATGCAGATGCTAGTAACTTCAGAGGCAGAAGGTTCTCTGTTTTCCGTAAATGCGTCAACTACATTAGTCAACTCCCATGTATCACTGTTACCTCAATAGGAATAGAGTAGAATTTTGCCTCCACAGAAAAAAATTTAACTGTTTCCCTGGTTCCCTTCGCTTCCATGTCAATGTTTTGTCGGATTCCTCCTGCTGTTGTGTACTTATTCCCACGTACAGGAATTGTTCGGCACCAACCAGAAGACAAGCACTTACTTCCTCAATGTCCCTGTATTTCAGCGCATTTTACCTCAATTTATACGTATTTTCCATCATTTTCACAAATCTATCGATTTTTATGTCATTTCTACCCACACGATCGTGACATAACCTCGCTTTCTGTGGTCTAAAACTGCTTGTAAATGTTGTACAGCTGCCAACACCTAGCGCAAATTCACTATTTTTGTGATCGGTAGGCGCATTATAGCATTGTACTTGACTGCATCCAGTCACCTCCACCCACATATATCACATTTGCAGTGCATTTGAACTGTTTTCCGTATGTATGCGTATGCCCATGCATTGCAGACAGGACTTAGCTGTTACTTACATATGTGATGTCAGAATAGCGCTGAGAACCTTTTGCCTGCTATGCAAACATCTTTCAGTACTGGACCAGCACTGCTGCAAAGTGTCTTTAAGCCAGCAATAGTGTCTAGGTGAGCACGTATTTCGACAGGAATTTTTCAGGTGTGAAGTATTGAAGGAATGCCGCCAGCTGATGGCTCCATCGACACTTCACTGGGGCTGCTGCTATACCCAGAGTCCTGGAGGTATCTGTGTCACGTTTTGGGTGGTGGGATGTGTTCTTTATCAGTGACCTTCTGTTTAAACTCACCGACCAATAGGATGCTCCGAATTAAAAAATGCTACCCCATACATGTGAAGATTATTGATTTAATTAATTTGTATAAATTTTTGATATTAATGTGGTGTTAGTGATACAGTAGTAAATGGGAGGGTGTGTATGAGTAGGTGACATGGAGGAGAACTGCAGGTTAGGTGCAGAACAATAGGTCAATGTACATAATTTTTATGTAAAAATGCAGTACAATAGTTTAAGGGAGTGGGTGACGAGGAACAGTTCAACAGAAAGGGCATTGAAAACTATGTGAAATCAGAAACGTGTACCAGAAAATGGTGGGGGGAGATAACTAATTACTTAATTTGGTATCAAAGGCAGCACAACTTTTTAAGGAAATGCAGGCGACATGGAAAAGCACTTAACAGAACAATACGCTGCTGAGAAAAGGGTCAAACTTTAGGTTAATATACCCAGAATTCAGTGCCAAACATTAGGTTAGGCAACATGTTTGCCCATGTAATTACTTCCCGCAAGACCTACAAGTTTTCCAAACACCACAGAATGATGAGGAAGAGAAATCCAACCCCCACAAACTGGACAAATTCCTTAACCAGATAAATAAACTACATTCCATTCACTGCCATAAATAACTAAATCATATTCTACACATTGTCTAAAGCGTTTAAACAATATTCTGCACACTGCAATCGAATGCCCTACAAATGACCGATCAAATATGTCATTCTCCTATGAATTTCTGGGGTGGAGGGTGGGAGGGAAGGTGGTTTACCAGAGGTGGGGCTTTACCAGGTGGTCAATTTAATTAAGTAGTCAATCAAACTGATAAGAGTGAGAGGGGCTTTTCCAATAACTCACACCTGAAAGTGTAGTTTTAGAAGCGAGGGAACAGCTTTCCTGAGGTGTCGTTGGTGGTGGGGGTGGGGGAACAATAGGTTAATTGCCTGTCAATCAAACGCAACAATCCTTTTAATACAACAATAGGTTAAGTACATATCTGTCAAAAGGAAGGATCCTTCCAGCAGAACAATAGGTTGAGGACCAGTCAATCTAAGGAGAACAATAGGTGTAGTACCTGTCAGTCAAAGTAGAACAATAGGTTAATTACCTGTCAATCAAATGAGAACAATACGTTTGTCCCTGAGTGCACACCTGCCCTAATACAGGCAACCCACACTAACAAAATGTCCTCTGGACCAGAAAAATAGGTCAAGTACTTCGTTCTGTTAAAGATAGGTCACGATTATCATCTAACGGTCTGTATCAAATTCCGTGTACTTGTGGCAAGGTCTATATAGGTACTACGAAAAGAAGTGTGAATACGATGGTGAAGGAGCATAAAAGTCTTTGCCAACTGGGAAAAATACACTCCTGGAAATGGAAAAAAGAACACATTGACACCGGTGTGTCAGACCCACCATACTTGCTCCGGACACTGCGAGAGGGCTGTACAAGCAATGATCACACGCATGGCACAATGGACACACCAGGAACCGCGGTGTTGGCCGTCGAATGGCGCTAGCTGCGCAGCATTTGTGCACCGCCGCCGTCAGTGTCAGCCAGTTTGCCGTGGCATACGGAGCTCCATCGCAGTCTTTAACACTGGTAGCATGCCGCGACACCGTGGACGTGAACCGTATGTGCAGTTGACGGACTTTGAGCGAGGGCGTATAGTGGGCAAGCGGGAGGCCGGGTGGACGTACCGCCGAATTGCTCAACACGTGGGGCGTGAGGTCTCCACAGTACATCGATGTTGTCGCCAGTGGTCGGCGGAAGGTGCACGTGCCCGTCGACCTGGGACCGGACCGCAGCGACGCACGGATGCACGCCAAGATCGTAGGATCCTACGCAGTGCCTTAGGGGACCGCAACGCCACTTCCCAGCAAATTAGGGACACTGTTGCTCCTGGGGTATCGGCGAGGACCATTCGCAACCGTCTCCATGAAGCTGGGCTACGGTCCCGCACACCGTTAGGCCGTCTTCCGCACACGCCCCAACATCGTGCAGCCCGCCTCCAGTGGTGTCGCGACAGGCGTGAATGGAGGGACGAATTGGGACGTGTCGTCTTCAGCGATGAGAGTCGCTTCTGCCTTGGTGCCAATGATGGTCGTATGAGTGTTTGGCGCCGTGCAGGTGAGCGCCACAATCAGGACTGCATACGACCGAGGCACACAGAGCCAACACCCGGCGTCATGGTGTGGGGATCGATCTCCTACACTGGCCGTACACCTCTGGTGATCGTCGAGGGGACACTGAATAGTGCACGGTACATCCAAACCGTCATCGAACCCATCGTTCTACCATTCCTAGACCGGCAAGGGAACTTGCTGTTCCAACAGGACAATGCACGTCCGCATGTATCCCGTGCCACCCAACGTGCTCTAGAAGGTGTAAGTCAACTACTCTGGCCAGCAAGATCTCCGGATCTGTCCCCCATTGAGCATGTTTGGGACTGGATGAAGCGTCGTCTCACGCGGTCTGCACTTCCAGCACGAACGCTGGTCCAACTGAGGCGCCAGGTGGAAATGGCATGGCAAGCCGTTCCACAGGACTACATCCAGCATCTCTACGATCGTCTCCATGGGAGAATAGCAGCCTGCATTGCTGCGAAAGGTGGATATACACTGTACTAGTGCCGACATTGTGCATGCTCTGTTGCCTGTGTCTATGTGCCTGTGGTTCTGTCAGTGTGAACATGTGATGTATCTGACTCCAGGAATGTGTCAATAAGGTTTCCCCTTCCTGGGACAATGAATTCACGGTGTTCTTATTTCAATTTCCAGGAGTGTAGATAAATCGTCCGTTTAGGAACATGCCATTCAGTCAGGTGACCATGTAGTTCATTTTCCTGAAACTACAGTTTTAAGTGCTACCACGAACTATTATCCACGACTGTATAGGGAAGCCATTGAAATTTATAAACATGAAGATAATTTTAATAGCAAAAAAGAGGCCTTGAAATTAAGCGAGCTATGGTCAGTGTCGTTACAGAATCGATAAGTGATTTTTATGTATGATAGACTATTATCGATAGTTACATTTTATCTTTGACTAGTTTTCTCTATGCTACTATGTGCAAGCTAGACAACGCCCACTTTCCTCAGTAATTTGGCAGCTCTCCGTCGCCCGACTGATCAGTCGGCAGAACTCAGCAGAACCAGCCATACCTCTGAAGATGTCCAACATAGTATTGGACGAAACGTTAGAAATAGAAGAATTCCATGGGCCACTGCAATAGAACTAGGAAGAGTTATCAACAACAGGATGTTCAGACATTTCCCAGCGAAAACGCTGCAATTACCTCCTTACTTCCTCTGCCGTCTGCTGCCGAGAATTATCACCAAGAAGGAACTACAAGACGAACACGAAGAGGCGTTAAATGAAACCAGGCGAAAACTCGCTGAGGGCACTCCTTGTTGGCGGGAGACCCTATTCTTCTAGGCATGCTTACGTGCTTACTGGGTGCTCAGAACGGAGAAGAGGGACGTGACGCCATTGACACTTGTATTAGAGAAATTGAAGGAGGAAGAGGGGGTGAAAGGAGTGGCAAGGGAAGGGATAGTTGAGATCGGCTGCATCAGAACTCTGCGCAGCCTCAGCGGTGACGAGTGAAAATGTGTGCTGGACCGGGATTTGAAGGCGGGCTTTAGGCAGTTGCGTTTACAACTGCACCACAAGGTCGCAGTGTTTATGGCAATTGCGCTAACTATCTTGTCACGCCTCTCAGCCACCTCTCACTCTCACTTGAGCCACCATTCCGCAGTCCCAGTTCATGCCCGCTACTAACAGTACTGCAGTAGATCGGACATAATTCTGCTTCCTCCCTGAATGTTACTGTGGGCAGTCAGGCAGAAGCGAATGCCACTAGGTGTGTATCTTAAGGGAGTCGTCGTTACTCCTGCCGTGTGTTCCTCGAGTTTGCTGATTTGTTTCGCCTGGTGACAATGCATTGGCTACCGTAAGAGAGTTATAGTGTTGTGTACATAGCTCTGCGTAGTCAGCGCGTACACAACTTTCCCACTAGAGCGCGCCCCGCTAAGCACAACAGCGCAGGCACAGCGCTCATCCGTCTCCACACTAGATGGCGCTGCCTTAGAGACGGACCAAATTCTGCTTCTGCCCATCCACGTATTAATATGTAATGCAGCCAATGAGATTGCTGCTAACGTCGAACCTTTTCTCCTTGTTGATGACACTCTCGCAGTAATACCTGAAAGCGAAAGGTATTACAATGAGTGTACAGACCTACAATTGGTCAGTCTGTATTTGTCTGCAACAGTCTGTAACAATCTGCATTAGTCTGTACCAGTCTATAGTCAGGTTTCAGTCTGTGCGTAATAAGATTATCATATTCCTGTACATAGCCATGAAGATAAATGAATATATGCTTTGTGAAGTTCAAATGGTTTAAATGGCTCTGAGCACTATGGGACTTAACATCTATCGTCATCAGTCCGCTAGAACTTACAACTACTTAAACCTCACTAACCTAAGGACATCACACAACACCCAGTCATCACGAGGCAGAGAAAATCCCTGACCCCGCCGGGAACCCGGGCATGGGAAGCGAGAACGCTACTGCACGACCACGAGCTGCGGACCTTTGTCAAGTATCAGCGATATGTGAAAATAAGATTAACGTACCAAGACCAAAGGAACTTCAGATTGTCAATTGTAAACAGCATCCAGAACCAAGTTACATTATGTCTATGATTTTTATTATTTTAATAAATGTGAGTGAAAATTAATCAAGTTCTGTTTAAAGTTGGTCACTGTCAATCTGCTACTCTAAGCGTGCAAGTTGCATTTCTATCGTCAGACCAAACGGCAGAAGATAAACGCGCCGCGATAATTGCTAACACTCGCCTACTTCGTTAGAGCGACAAGTCAAATAATCTGATGGTGTGTGTACCGAAGGCATTACAGTACGCCCACCACACATAGTAACTCCTCCCAGTTGCTCACCTATTAGCACGAATCTGGTATGTAATGGATTCCAGTAAGCCCTATTAGGGACACAGTCCAACTCGACTGCGCAAAACTTCATCCGATTTTCATTGTCGTTTCCTTTTCGCCACCTATCGATACTTACTTTCGGAGTAGACTTCGTGTGCTGTCACATCAACAACGCCAATGAAATTGACTGCACCGCTGTCTTCCTAGTTGCATGTCAAAGCTCTTCGACTGCTGTCAACGTAAACATCGAGTCGCCAATTCTAAGCCGTTAAAACAGTGCTGCGTCATCTGTTTGACTCTGATTGAGCTAACAAAATAACGGTCGCGCCCCCTGTCAACCGCGCAGTGTGGCAGCGGGCCGCGAGACTGCTTCTCCGATCCGACCGAATCCACTTTATTTCTCCGCTGTTCCCAAAGCCCTGCCGCCTTTGCCATCGTGGCACAGCCGCCAATCCCCCCCGCATTGTGCACCCGTAGTGAAGTGCTTGTCGGGCAACACAAACATACAGGAGCCTCGCGGTGGTTCAGGGGGACGAGAGGAGGGGGAGCGCTGTCACAATATTTGCTCTATATCGGATGGCCCGAAGGGAGCCGCGCCACGCCACGCCGTCGTCAAACAAGCGCGTGCGTTCCTCGCGCTGCGCGCCCGCCGCTCAGCACACACAGTGCGGCATCGGCGGCTAGCTGGCCGCGCTGCGCTGCGCTCTGCGCCAGACACCTGCGGCCGCAGATCGCTGTTTGCGCGTCCGTCCGGTATCGCGCCCCCCGCGCCGGTTCTGCGTGTTAGTGGAGCGCGCGGCTGATGGACACCCACTCCTGGCCTCCAACAGTCAGTCACCCTCTCCCTCCCTCTCCACCCTTCCCGCTCTCTCTCTCTCTCTCTCTCTCTCTCTCTCTCTCTCTCTCTCTCTTTCCTATAAATGACAGCCGCGTGGAGCGTTACATAATTACCCGCCTCTGCGCAATGCGGCGTCCGCCGCGAGGCTATCTGTTTCGGCCGCATGTAACCGGATAGCGGCCGGAGCGCTGTAAGCGTGGGGCGGCGCACACATTCGGTCTCGGTGCACATTCCCCTCGGAGCTTGACTATGGAAATCTGATAGACGTACTGACGTGAATAATTATATCACGCCCACGACCGACTTACTCAGCACCACCGGCTGCTACACATCATTATGTGCCACAAAATCTTCCACTGCGTCACACGATTATTAATTGGCATGGAGTTAACGCAGAACCAAAATCGCCATTAGAAAACTATAGTCTCTCGTTTGTATGAGTCCAATACCACTGTGAATTTCTTGAAAGATCTTCTCCGTACGCTGCCGTTTTGGTTTAAAACTAGCTGACAATCCCGGATTTTCTCCGATATATATGTTTGAAACAGTGCCCAAGACTTCATTCGCATGGCACTGGAGTCGCATTCGGTATGACGGCGGTTCAGACCAGCGTTCAGCCGTCCCGATTAAGGTTTACCGTGATTTCTCTAAATCGCTGCAGGAAAATTCCGTGATGGTTCCTTTGAAAGGACACGACCAATATCCTTCCGCATCCTTCCTTAATCCGAACTTGTGCTCTGTCCCTCATGACCCCGCTGTCGCCAATGTTAGGCGCGTAATGGGGCCCCTTAGGGATATGGCGGCTAAGGAGGGGAAGAAATCCAGTGTGCACTCCGTGTGCATTCCGGGAGGAGTCATTCCTGATGTCGAAAGGGTCCTTCCGGATGCCATGAAGAGCACAGGGTGCAGCCAGCTGCAGGTGGTGGCACATGTCGGCAATAATGACGTGTGTCGCTTTGGATCTGAGGAAATTCTCTCTGGATTCCAGCGGCTATCTGATTTGGTGAAGGCTGCCGGTCTTGCTTACGAGATGAAGGCAGAGCTCACCATCTGCAGCATCGTTGACAGAACCGACTGCGGACCTTTGGTGCAGAGCCGGGTGGAGGGTCTGAATCAGAGGCTCAGACGGTTTTGCGACCGTATTGGCTGCAGATTCCTTGACTTGCGCCATAGGGTGGTGGGGTTTCGGGTTCCGCTGAATAGGTCAGGAGTTCACTACACTCAGCTGGCGGCTACAAGGGTAGCGGAGGCTGTGTGGCGTGGACTGGGCGGTTTTTTAGGTTAGAAGGCATCGGGAAAGTGCGGGATGGGCTGCAATGTCAAAGGGTGCTGGGCAATTACAGGACGTGCTTGGATCAAGGAACAGTCGGAATTATAGTTGTAAATTGTTGTAGTTGCGCTGGAAAAATCCCTGAGCTTCAAGCGCTAATAGAAAGCACAGAAGCTGATATCGTTATAGGTACAGAAAGGTGGCTAAAGCCTGAAATAAGTTCTGCAGAAATTTTTACGAAGTCTCAGACGGTGTTCAGGAAAGATAGATTAGGCAGAATTGGTGGTGGAGTGTTTGTGTCTGTCAGTAGTGGTTTATCTTGTAGTGAAGTCGAAGTAGATACTCTGTGCGAATTGGTGTGGGTGGAGGTTATACTTAACAGCCGAATTAAGTTAATAATTGGCTCCTTCTACCGACCCCCAGACTCCGATGATACAGCTGCGGAACAGTTCAGAGAAAGTTTGAGTCTCGTAACAAATAAATACCCCACTCATACGGTTATAGTTGGTGGGGACTTCAACCTACCCTCGGTATGTTGGCAAAAATACTTGTTCAAAACCGGTGGTAGGCAGAAAACGTCTTCCGAGATTGTCCTAAATGCATTCTCCGAAAATTATTTCGAGCAGTTAGTCCACGAACCCACGCAAATTGTAAATGGTTGCAAAAACACACTTGACCTCTTGGCCACAAACAATCCAGAGCTGATAGAGAGCATCATGACTGATACAGGTATTAGTGATCACAAGGTCATTGTAGCTAGGCTCAAAACCATTTCTTCCAAATCCATCAGAAACAAACGCAAAATAATTTTATTTAAAAAAGCGGATAAAGTGCCACTAGAAGCCTTCCTAAAAGACAATTTCCATTCCTTCCGAACTGACTATGCGAATGTAGACGAGATGTGGCTCAAATTCAAAGATATAGTAGCAACAGCAATTGAGAGATTCATACCTCATAAATTGGTAAGAGATGGAACGAATCCCCCGTGGTACACAAAAAAGGTCCGAACGCTGTTGCAGAGGCAACGGAAAAAGCATGCGAAGTTCAGAAGAACGCGAAATCCCGAAGATGGGCTAAAATTTACAGACGCGCGAAATTTGGCACGTACTTCGATGCGAGATGCCTTTAATAGGTTCCACAACGAAACATTGTCTCGAAATTTGGTAGAAAATCCGAAGAAATTCTGGTCGTATGTAAAGTACACAAGCGGCAAGACGCAGTCAATACCTTCGCTGCGCAGTGCCGATGGTACTGTTATCGACGACTGCGCCGCTAAAGCGGAGTTATTGAACGCAGTTTTCCGAAATTCCTTCACCAGGGAAGACGAATGGAATATTCCAGAATTTGAAACACGAACATCTGCTAGCATGAGTTTCTTAGAAGTAGATACCTTAGGGGTTGCGAAGCAACTCAAATCGCTTGATACGGGCAAGTCTTCAGGTCCAGATTGTATACCGATTAGGTTCCTTTCAGATTACGCTGATACTTTAGCTCCCTACTTAGCACTCATATACAACCGCTCGCTCACCGATAGATCTATACCTACAGATTGGAAAATTGCGCAGGTCGTACCAGTGTTCAAGAAGGGTAGTAGGAGTAATCCATTTAACTACAGACCTATATCATTGACGTCGGTTTGCAGTAGGGTTTTGGAGCATATACTGTATTCAAACATTATGAATCACCTCGAAGGGAACGATCTATTGACACGTAATCAGCATGGCTTCAGAAAACATCGCTCTTGTGCAACGCAGCTAGCTCTTTATTCGCACGAAGTAATGGCCGCTATCGACAGGGGATCTCAAGTTGATTCCGTATTTCTAGATTTCCGGAAAGCTTTTGACACCGTTCCTCACAAGCGACTTCTAATCAAGCTGCGGAGCTATGGGGTATCGTCTCAGTTGTGCGACTGGATTCGTGATTTCCTGTCAGGAAGGTCGCAGTTCGTAGTAATAGACGGCAAATCATCGAGTAAAACTGAAGTGATATCAGGTGTTCCCCAGGGAAGCGTCCTGGGACCTCTACTGTTCCTGATCTATATAAATGACCTGGGTGACAATCTGAGCAGTTCTCTTAGACTGTTCACAGATGATGCTGTAATTTACCGTCTAGTAAGGTCATCCGAAGACCAGTATCAGCTGCAAAGCGATTTAGAAAAGATTGCTGTATGGTGTGTCAGGTGGCAGTTGACGCTAAATAACGAAAAGTGTGAGATGATCCACATGAGTTCCAAAAGAAATCCGTTGGAATTCGATTACTCGATAAATAGTACAATTCTCAAGGCTGTCAATTCAACTAAGTACCTGGGTGTTAAAATTACAAACAACTTCAGTTGGAAGGACCACATAGATAATATTGTCGGGAAGGCGAGCCAAAGGTTGCGTTTCATTGGCAGGACACTTAGAAGATGCAACAAGTCCACTAAAGAGACAGCTTACACTACACTCGTTCGTCCTCTGTTAGAATATTGCTGCGCAGTGTGGGATCCTTACCAGGTGGGATTGACGGAGGACATCGAGAGGGTGCAAAGAAGGGCAGCTCGTTTTGTATTATCGCGTTATAGGGGAGAGAGTGTGGCAGATATGATACACGAGTTGGGATGGAAGTCATTACAGCATAGACGTTTTTCGTCGCGGCGAGAGCTTTTTACGAAATTTCAGTCACCAACTTTCTCTTCCGAATGCGAAAATATTTTGTTGAGCCCAACCTACATAGGTAGGAATGATCATCAAAATAAAATAAGAGAAATCAGAGCTCGAACAGAAAGGTTTAGGTGTTCGTTTTTCCCGGTCGCTGTTCGGGAGTGGAATAGTAGAGAGATAGTATGATTGTGGTTCGATGAACCCTCTGCCAAGCACTTAAATGTGAATTGCAGAGTAGTCATGTAGATGTAGATGTAGATGAAAAATCAACCTTCTCCTTCTCCATCTCCCCCTCTTTGAACGCGTGGAAATCATTTTTGACCTGTAAACCTTCTTTGTATACAACGTGAGGAGTAGTACGACTGGGAGTACAAACGAAGGACATGTTCGCTCCACTAATATGGGGACAGCCACCAAGAGCTGGTGATTTGAAAAGGAACTTACACTACGGTCCAGACCTGCAACACTGTGCACCTGCCCTTGTTCTATGTTTACGGCCATGCCACAACACAAGCTCACCAGAAACTGTACACGTTGAAAGTGAAATAATGAATTGCTACAAACAAGCGGGATTCGGGATATAGATATTCTCTCGTATATGCCACTTCCCATAAAAATTTCAACCTCTGCAGGGGGACCATTTTAATTCATAACAGTGAATAGCTCTGAGTAGAGGTGATATCCACCAAAATGTTTTACATAAAAGTTGTAGTCGCACAGAGCGTCACGCATTGCTACTAATGGTCTTGGCGTTAAAATGATTTTAGAGGTCATTTGAAGGTTAAAGGGATTTTTTGAAATGTGGACCTCAATATTTGATTTAATATCTGGAAAAAGCAGCAGGTTTTACGTATAAAATGACGGTTTCTGAACAAATAAGTTTTTGCAGATAATATTCAGTTATTTAGTTGAGTCACATAGCTACAACGGCTGACTACACTCCAACTGAAATAGCAATGATGAATATGTTTGTATTAGAATGGCAGGGTGTTAACTTCCTCGCAGCCGCACGTAATGCTAGACGGATCGGGCAACACCCCAGTAACGTCATTATTCGCAGACTTATTGATAGCGCTCTGGATGGTGGGTTACGTCGTCATAAATAGGGGATAAATGATAATTGCGTCGTAGCTGTTCTTGGAATGGTCCAGCTAAATCCGCATAAGTTCAAGACAAATTCAAACGGGACTAGGATTATCGAAGTCATGGGTTCTCAGAATTCTAAAGGCTCGTAGGTTTCGTTCTTACGGTATCGCATCGAACCAAGAACGAACGTTGCGGAAGTTCGAGGAACGCCTTCGATTTTCCCACGGCTGTACATCATCAATAGGTGTTGACATCAAGGTTTTCAGACGAAGCCACATTTACAAATTCTGGTAAAATGAACAGCCACAACTCATTACTGGTCTGATATCCATCCACACTGATACAGAGCTGTTGGCAATCTACATCATCTGAGCTTTATCGTTTGGTGCGGAATTGTCAGTGGTTATCCGATTCGTCCCTTTGTTGGTAATACGAGTCAGTCTAATTTTTTATGCGCTTTGAGAGACCGTGTACGTGGCTTACTCGAAGACGCTTACTTAGAGACCAGACAGAACTTGCTAGTACACCGACACATTATTCAACGGTCGTAATTATATTTGAAATTAACAAGACCCACAACAATGGATTCGTCGTGAAACTCGCTTGCTCATCGGATGTAACTTCCCCTTCGGGAATATTTGAAAAATATTTGTCATTAGCAGCCAACAACTCGGGAACATATGATTGAAGGTATCCGGAGAGCCTTTGCAGCACACCACGAGATGTTCTGCTTTGCACTGTGAGACATATCTTGTGGAGGATTAAATATTATATCGAAGGCCATTGTGGTCACTTTGAGCACAAGCTCGATAGCTAATTTCCAAGTACAGAGTAAGAGCGTTAAATCAAGCACCCTGCAGAGTGAGACGAGTTGACTTACCTAGCAACTATCAATCAATGACCTACGCTTCATTTATGCTTGTTCTGTCTTGCAAATGTCCTAATAACAATTATGCTTTGTGGTGTATTAATTTTTATCAATAAACACGGTAATACTAACTTAAAGTTCTAATCTCTATTTTCTTTTTCTGAATACGATCTCACAAATCGGCGTTTCCATGAAACAAAACTCATATTCTAATGACAGACATGGCGTCATTAACTCAGTAGAATGTTTGGCCGGGCGCCAGTAGCTCAAGGGTAGTATCGACTATCCCTCAAGCGGCTCAGTTGCCAATATCTATGACGAAGAGTTGATACCTGAGGGTTGTTTCCTCAGAAGCTCTTCTCTTGCCGATATATATACGGGTTCGCTGGTCCGAGGGTGGAGGCACAAAGTGTGGGAAGTGGCGGTAGCGTCGCGACAAGAGGCGATCACGAAGTCCGAGCGGCCGAAACCACGAGCTATGCAAGGAGGGCCTGCCCAGAGGAAAGACTCCGGGGTACTTCACCGGGGCCTGCTTCGACTGCAGGCCGACATCCCGTTGGTTGGTTGGCAACGTTTGTGTCGGACGACCCCTGGCTGCCCACTTCTACCTGGTTGTCAGAGGCACCACTCAGTAACCTCCGCGACGAACGGTGGATCCATGGGGCTGCTTACTGATAAAGGGGAGTAACAGTCTGTAATCTTCGTGGTGATTGGTGTCATAGTCTATTCGACCTCAATTATTTTCAGGTTTGTACTCGACCCTCAGAGATTTACTCGGTCGGCTCTTTGGTCGTAAATACAGGCCGTAGTATTGCACTAAGACACTACTTGTTTAAAAATTTGCCCTGTTGCTATATTGCCTTTATTATTTTCTTTTTTGAATCCGACCTTCAGTTACCTCGGCCAGCTCTTTGGTCGTAAATATAGACCAGGTATTGTACTAGACACTAGTTGTTTGAAAATTAGGTTTGGTATTATTTTGTCCTTCCTTTCTAGTTTATACCCGATCATTAATGTTTTAATGAATCAGGTCCTGGTCGGAAATACAGTCGGAAAAATTGTACCAACGCATAGGTTGCCGTTAAACAAACGGGGGTCTTGTGGTTGGATTTAGATATTAACCGGTTCACTTTCTTCATTGTAATTGTGTTTGATTTAATCTGAACTACCTGTTGTACTACGCTGTGCGTTCCTGTCTTTGAAAGACCGTGTCATAATTGGTATAAGTGGATCTTGTGGTTCTGCCGAGTACGTTATCTTGCAATAAATGCTTATACGCAATGACTTAAAACTTTCCTTCACAGTGGCCTTCATAGCTGAGAAGCAATTTAACTTTTTGAACAGCCAACTTTCACCAGGGCTTTAGTCAGAACGAGATTGTCAAAAGGGACGGATTGGGATCTAGTTGCACCTTGTTGCTGAGGATTGGGTTCGGGTGTTTGGGGGAAGAGACCAAACAAAGAGGTCATCCGTCCCAACGGATTAGGGGAGGACGGCGAAGGAAGTCGGCCATGTCCTTTTAAAGAAAGCAACACGGTTTCTTCCTGGAGTGATTTACAATCAGTCCCAGACAGTGTAAAAATTGACAGCTTCCGTCAGACTAAACAGCACATGACGTTTGTAATACTGTCAGGAAAAACCTAACCAATTCTCATAATATTGTTAATTCTGGCAAAAGCGAATTAAAATCATAAATACCAAGTTTGTAGAAAAATAAGCTTTGCTAACGAAAGCTGATATAGGTAATACCACTGTCACTGATGGTGAACAACAAAATGTTGCATTTTTACAGTTTACTTTTTATTCTTATGACATTTTCTATTTGACGAGAGTACTTTTTGCTCAGACGTTTCCCACCCATGGTGTGATTAAATGTAAGTACATTCTGTTTGTAGGAATTTATTGAAGTAATCCTAATAAGTATATTGTATTTCAAGCCGTTTCATTACATTTTCTAGGTAATCCATGTAATTTTTTATTCTGATGGAGCCTGCCCTAGTGCAGTAGAAACCATGGGCAATCTAAAGAAAATGGGCAAGTGACGTGGCTATATATACATTCCGTAATTATATTCAATTCCAGTTCGCATTCATAAAGAAAATTAGCGGCGCTTAATTCTTTCGCTGATATTAGCTTCTGAAAATACATCTGCTACAGAGTTATGAAAGTAACAGCGCCATCTTTTGATTCTTTGGAGCCTACGCCATTATTTAAACATCTGAATTACGAAGGTGAGCGAGTGGTTTTAGATACAATGATAATAACGATATTTTCTGTGTATTCCGAATTTTATGAAATAAAGCCTATACGTCGCCCCATGCCACGCTCAGATTACGTGTGGAAACTGCATGCAAATTCGTGTAGTAATTTTGAAGACTGCGTGTTCAGGCAGACTGACAGGTCAGTACGCAATGAAATTTTGAATCACGGTATCAGTTTCTTCCGTTATGCGATTTTGATGAAATAATGCCAACACGGTACCCCATGCTACGCTCTAGTTACATATGGAAATCACATCAAAATTAATAATTGTATTTGTTTTGGAGAATAGTCTGTTCAAACAGAGAGATACATCGGTTTTACAGTTTTATTGTTGGTATGCAGGATAAACACCTCAGTTCATAACTTAGCAACCAGACGATTTCCTTCCCTTCCTCCAACACCAAGCTGCGTGGTGCTAGAAACAATATCAAAACTTATAGCAGCTTCAAGAAGACGTAAGGAATAACAATAAAAGAATTTAAAAAATTATAAAATTTACACTTCAGTTCTATAACTATAAAATCTCTCACGCATGAAGCATGGTACAGTCCGCACATCCTCTGTTAATCATAACAAAATGTAACCTTTCGGGCACTGAGTTAAGTCCGAACATTGTTTGTGCAGCTATGGTTTTACAATATTCCTTCATACACACTTAGTCCGTTCTCGGTTGCCGTGATGTACATTTGTGCGCTGCGGCCTTGCTAACAGAGGAAGTTAATATGGTCCAACGATAGCAAAATACTCGAATGAGTAGGCAATCAAGAATGAAAGCTTTTAGCATGGAAACAGCTGAAAAACTAACCAAAGGATCCCCGAAGTGAACATGGCAGGTATCCTTGACCAAGAGTTGAGTGAGCTGTCAATAATAATGGACAAGGAGTAACAATTGATCAACTGGCGAGTAAACTAGAGAAAACTCAAATGCGGACGTAAATCGGTCTGCCGACTGAAGTGAAAGATATCTCTTCAGACAATTTCGCAAGAGGACAATGGCTGCATACATTATCCTCACCAGTCGCTACCAGGTAAAGTCCAAGGAGCTGACAACGAATAGAATAAACTAAAAAAGGAAAGAATGTGAGAAAGGAAACAGTCTTGAAGTGTCAGCAAAACCGAACATAAGTCTGAAGGCACAGAGCAAGTAGATTTTTCAGTCACAAATGAGTATGAGGACAGTGGAGCAAACAATAGGCATTCAGAAATACGGATTCTGGGAGTATGAATCTCCGGACGTGTTGGGAGTTTATTCTTGTTTTGAAATACATCCGCAAATATGCTAGCGTTAATGGTGCAAGTGTGAACCATTTCCGCTGAGACCAAGAGCAAGTATATGTATTATTTTAAGGAAAACACGCGACAGGGTGGCCAAACTTGATGAGTCATTTTATAACGATTCAATCACGAATCAAGTAAAAACTACAAATATTCTTGCGAAATTCATACCAATAATTACGGCATTTCCATTGTACCTAATATTAGAAATAGTACTAAGGAAAACGTGAAATCTGCAACATAATGATTGCCCAACTGCAAACATTTACAGCGATCTGTTCTTGCAACTACATCAAAATTGTGGGGTTAACCCACAACAGGATTTCTATATAAGTTCAACAAACATTAAACAAAATACCTTAAAATACATACATCGTCATTGGTTATTCGGCTTTGATGTAGCCATAGTCCGGCCAAGGTGCCCAAAGACTACCCACATGTAAAATCGAATCGACAGTAGTACTTTCATGATTGGCCACACGCCTGTGCCACGTAATTCACGTTAAGTTCTTGAATAAACTGCAGGGCCATTAGAACACAGTTATAATAATAACGACAATTAAACCCTTAATTTTTAAAAGAAATGAAGAAACTCAGTGCTCAGTTTGCCAAGAGACTTCCGTCACATGCCCACATGGACCTTACAGTAATCCCCGCCGTGGCACAATAACAAAGGAATAACAACAAATTATGATCTTGAGTCTGGAACCGGAGTGCCACAATATCGCGTGTTACTTGGCAACCATTAGGCCTCGGGCAATGGCGGGAATGCTTCCGAAGCATGAGGAAAACTCTTCCGAGCCCCAGACCGATACAAGGCTGTCAACATGTACCAAACAACAAACGGCGAAACACGTTTGATTAAAAATGGCATACACAGTAATACTTAAATTCAACTACTAAAGCTTCAGTGTCGGAGCGGTCCGCTCGTGACATGTCAAGTTAGCCTTCCCAGCAACAACAAGAAACAGTGTACTGTGCCATTACAAGGAATAATTACATAATAATTCAAACAGCATTTAAAAATCAAGGTATAAATTTACTTGGGCTCCTAGGAGCTAACGGACATTGTAATAGGGGCACGCACCAAACGGCAGATGACCGGTTAAACTGACCCCAATAAACCGAAGAGCTCCTCAACACAGAATATGAGGGTGTGCAAATACAAGAACGCACACACATGACCAACATGAACCGGCCGCTGTGGCCGAGCGGTTGTGGGCCCTTCAGTCCTGAACCGCATTGCTGCTGTGGTCGCAAATTCGTATCCTGCCTCGGACTTGGATGTATTTGACGTCCTTACGTTAGTTAGGTTTAAGTAGTTCTAAGTCTAGGGGACGGATGACCTCAGATGTTAAGTCCCATAGTTCTTAGAAGCATTTCAATTATTTTTTTTTTTACCTACATGTGCTGAAATTCAGGCTGAGCACACAGAACTTCAGTTATAAACCAGATCCAATAACTCGCCCCTAGAAGGGCACTGACAACTATAACAAACAATCTGCAATTAATAGTACCAGATACTCAAAAATAACACAATGATATCAAGTACAAAATTAACATTTCAAAATACTACTTTGGTCGACACAAAAGCATCCTGATTGAGACACAGTCTTAAAAGAGTCACCGAAGGTCATAAAGAAACTGCATTCCTTGCCACCTCACACCGGGCAGAATTAATCTTTATACAGTACTTACTAAATAGTCTCCATAGATGGTTTCAAACAAATTCCGTGGAGGCCAGTAGCTTCAGGACTCCAGACAGGCACCGGGTAATATTGCCCTGCTGCTCGTGGCTGCTAACAAATTGTTCACTACATTCCGGCGTATTTAGCACACCGAAATTGACTGATCCACGTCGTAACTAGTTTTTACGGTACGAGAGCCGCTTCTTGCACACTAAATGTGCCGTTAGCAACGGTCGACGCTGCGGAAAAACGACGGTCTCCATAGACAAACGGTCAACGTGTTAACTCGCAGCATTCGACTGGACGCCGAGCACTCACGCACACCGGTCCAGCTCCGTGTCCGACACTCCACTCGCCAACACAGAGCCGCAGAGGGAACACACAACCCACCAAAGATGATACGACGAGGGCCAGAGTTGATGGAACGCGTGCACAGTTAGCGAAGTAGGATCAGTCACGCGCCCACACGGCAGCCACCAGGACTAATCCGTAATAAATGTAAAAAAAATTAATAAGTAACTTAAAATTTTCAATACTTGCTGAATTTATATATTGCTGTGCTGTTGACGTAGCACTCCTTCAAGAAGCCTGTTCATATGAAATTCAGGTAACTAGCTAGGAATATTACGTGAATATCTCTAGGAATGGTTGTAGCGGAACGAATATATTAGTGAGAGAAGCAGTTCTGTTGTTCAGAAATACATCCATTCTGTTCAGGCCGCGAGCTATCTGGTTTTGAGACCTTACTGGGTCAATATATTGTCAGACAGGTAAGACGACACAGAGCAACTTTTTGAAGACTTAAGTAGTGTATTTCTTGCGTATGAATCCACAGAAATATATTTCAGGCGGTGATTTTAACTGCATATTAAACAGTAGTGATTAACATCCAAACTTCAACACTGTCAGAATTAAAGATGTTTATTGAAACCTATGACTTCTGTGATAAGCGGAAATTATCAATTGCGTCAATATCGACTTACACCTGTGGAATGAATATATCAGGGTCATTATAACAAATGTAGTAAATTCTGAAATAGCGCTAATCGTCTTTCTTGATCTCTCATTACTTAAGATTTGTCAACATGGAACCATATCAAATCTTAAGTGCATGAGGAATAGGGAAGCTGAATTTTAGCATCTTCTTGGGCGGAGAATTGGAGCAAGAATTCCTGGCGTATGGACGACCTGTACAAAACAACTGCACAAACATTCAATTGCATTGAACTGGCCAGTAAAACGGGCAACGCCAAGGATTAAAAAGTTTTTAATACCATGATCAAACTAAAATAGGAGGAAACAAGAAAGCTCCTTAAACATCTACTGTTCATGACCCTGTGAGTTATGTATCAGACTCAACACCAGAGACAAACAATTAATAATTCAAAAATGGGTCTGAGCACTATGGAACGTAACATTTGAGGTCATCAGTCCCCTAGAACTTAGAACTACTTAAATCTAACTAACCTAAGGACATCACACACATCCACGCCCGAGGCAGGATTCGAACCTTCGACTGTAGTGGTCGCGCGGTTCCATACTGTAGCGCCTAGAACCGCTCGTCCACTCCGGCCGGATAGTTAATAATTGCAAGGCTACAATTTTACGTATCAAATCACAACAGCTAGATGGTCTGAGAGTAAGAGACAAAGTAATCAGTGAAGTCGAGTAAGAACAAACATCCTTTTACAATTGCTAAGGCACAACGAAAGGAGAAATCAACACATAGTAAAGAAATACAAAGGAAGGAAGGCAAGGTGATCAGAGACAAGAAAGGCATACTACAAAAAGTTCATAAATATTTCCAAGCCTTTTATGACGAAGATATTACCGATGATAAAGACGCTCATGATCTGAGACGTGTAAAGGACAAGTTCCGTACATAAGATAATCACTATCAGGCATTTCAAGAAGGAAAAATTCTTAAATTAATAAAAGTCAGCAAAAGGGAAGTCACATGGAATACCTGCCAACTCTGTTAATGAATTTAGGGTGACGATAAAATAGTGCATCGCTGATGTCATGAACTATATTTGGAGATGCGACATTATTTGAAAGAGTGACTAGCTACGCTTATTCCAAAAGAGACCAATCTGAAACATTTTTTTAAGTTCATACCCACATTACTTCCGAACTCTCATCATAAGATATTAAACATAGCTAAGAAGATTAGGCTGAAATAGGTGAATAAGAAAATCATATCAGACAAGCATACAAGCACTGTTCCAGGCAAACAAGTAGTACAGGCCGTAACTGTTATAAAAAATGGGTTGGAGGAACGTCAACTGCAAAAGCGAGTGCCGACACATTGTTAGATGACTTCTTGAATGTGTTTAATAGAATAAGTTAGAAATACCTTAACAGCACAACGACGGTGAAAAGATTTAGTTAAGAAGTCTTAAGCGTTAAAGTATGTCCCTTAACCATGAAGATGTTCCAGATAGCTGTGACGTCACCTTTCTTTAGCTGAGCAACACCGAATTTCACCATTAAATGTCATCGATGTAGGCCTTGTATCTGAAGCTTGGGTTGACGAAGTTGAAATGGATCAAAAAATCTTACGAAAACTATAAAAATACTCGATAATTACAGCACATCATCAGCTGCTAAAGTTATCACCCCTACGACCAAGATTCTTATGTTAGGGAAGGGTATAAGATTAGCCGATCATCATGGATTTCAGGGGAGAGAAACCCATAAGATTGCAGTTTCAGGCATTTATGTCAACCCTAAAGAAATGACTGAAAGTATCTGGGAGTTGTTAGAGGGAAACTGAAAGAAAATACCGACAGTAAACTATGATTACTCCTAAAAGTAAAGGTTACTAATGACCATACTCTGACTAAAATACAGAATGTGGCAACGCTAATACTAATAACAAAACTGATCGCAAATGAGATTAAATGTGGAAAACGTTAATGCGTCAACTTGAGCTTTACCCAGAGTGAAAGAGAACTGGGATTGAGATTTTAAAAGAGCATGTGATGCCTTACTTTTGTAGAGATGGCAGAAGGAAACAAGAGCACTACCGAATGGTTTAAGCAGCTGTAATTTTGAGACAGTTACGACCAGAAAGGCTGAGCGCATCAGTGAATGTATCTGACATCAGTAACGCCTTACATAGAATACAGTTAGGTACTGTCGCATAATGTTACATTTTGTTACAAACTCCCACAAATGCTGCGAATGTGTATCGGTCCCTACACGACAGTGCACTGTACCAATAAGATCGAAAAGGCTGCCCGCAAAATGCGAGGTTTGACGCCGACATATTTCAAGTTCTGTTGATCATAGAGATAAGATGTCAGGTGTCTTGGGCAGCCCTTTGCCTAGTGACCGTATGTATATCTATCGAAACCAGCGTACTGTAGCTTTTCTACATTTCTTTTTAACATTACACACATTCTCCAGCAGAGGCAATTTGAGCAGACCAGATGATTCTTTGGTGTAATGGCACAACCTGTGGATTTGGACGGGCCTTAGATTATAAATGTACCTTCTGGGTGACTCTTGAGACAACCACAAATAACCATGACTTTGGGGAACAAAGATACCTATTGTGGGGACGTCCACCCCTATAACTTTTATTAACGGAAAATCGTAAAAAAAATTTACGAAATGTTCACAGGTTGCTGTTATAGGACATTTCCGATAATTTTTTTCTGTGTCATTAACCGTCACCGAGGTCTAGAGGTTCACAACTCTCAAACGTACGTAGGAAACTGCTAAAATAATTTGAACTGTTTTTGCAGCACACACCGCAGTTACCTAAGTACGCACCGGGAGAAAATGGCTCTGACTTTAAGTGCCCACTCTTTAGATGGAACAGGGAGTGGTGATGCTGGGTTTGAGAGGTGTGTGTAACAACATTCCACAACGAAATTAAATAAAATTAAGCAAGTACCGGATTTAAGAAATAACCGGGCGCCCACACTCTCTCAAAACACTAACATTGCAAAACACTCTCTTACGGTTTAACTATTAACAACTACTTGAAATCAGCCTACACATTAAATGTAACAGTACCTCAGTTTAATAAAAGGAAACGAGAAAAAAATATATACAAACATGGCTCATGGTTATTAGAATCAACTAACGCTGCTGATTTAATTTGAACTAACACAATGACTGCCATCCGTCAGGCAAAACAAGGTAACACCAGTGTTATAATGCGAACTAATCGTAAATGGCTACATTCACATTGATTTACTTAACGCCAGCGTCAGTAATTCCGTGCAGCTCCCCACTGTACAACCTCCCAGCAAGACAAAAGAAACATAGCAGCCTTATTTCCCGATATCATACCCTGGGTGGGGAATCCGTGAGTGATTCACAGCTCGCGTCAGGTCGGTACATACAGCAACACGTGCACATGCAGTGCAAGTTGTCTGTGACGTATTTACTTGTTGAAGGTCACACTTGAATTGAAGCCACACGAAAAGGCGGTAGCGCCGAAACGGCCGCGGAGCGCCCTCTTGACATGTTTGGCTGAGATAAACACTTCTCCGGCGACGCGCATCGCTCGCGAAGGCGCGGTATAGAGGGCGCTGAAATCATCTTGCATCTGTAACGGAGTTGAACCGTGACAATTTATTAAGAAACGCCAACTTCCCGTTTTCGAAAATCCTTATCCGTTATCAAGCTACACCCGAAAAACAATGATTTTTTTGGTACCAAAAGTATTAATAAGTATTAATTGTGGGCAAGCGACTTCTACTGCACTTACTACCTATGGTAAATCGTCGATATTTTGCTATATCTTCCTAAGATGACGTTCTCGGGGAACTACGAAACTTTGTGTGATGTCATTATCGATCTAGAAGTTGAAAGTTACCGTGTTTGTGCAGATTTAATACGTGCGTAACATCTGGTCTGAGGTGTAAACGTACTTTTAACCGATGTGATTGAGCCGTGACTTCCTGCGATGCTCTTGGCAGGATAGTTTCTGTGTCGAAGTAACGCACTTTGCGGCGTCATGGTTGGCTCGCGTCCTCTATTTAGAATGACCGCGACTCGTGAGGTGAAACTAGGTCGGGGGCAGTGACGGAGACTGGGTTTGGGTAGTGACGGAGATTGGGTCGGTGGTAGTGACAGAGGGAAAACAGCGCAGGGGGCACCGCGAGCAGTCAGTCGGCGCTTGGTGTGCTACGAGGACGCAAGGTGTTGACATTCCGGCACCTGGCTCTGTCGGCGAGCGGAATGGAGTGCAGAAGCAGTCACCGGTCAACATACGCTCTGTGTGAGAGTCGTGTCTATCTCGAATCCCGAGGAGAGCGCGGCAATTTACCCTGGCGTGCATGTTAACAGCAAGCTCTTGGACAAACTTGAAATGGTGAGCCATTTTGTGGTGGAACTTTTGGATGCGAATGCTCCGTGTAACCACTTTGATTCGGACGTGGGTCTGGGATACTTGGCATTGCAAGTCCATGTAACTGCGCTGTGCCCTGGTCATTTCCATTTTTCTTGAATTACAAGTGTGGCCCATATTCGGCTATTCCTGTTTCTATTATTATTGGTAATGTGTAAGTGGCCAGTTTTATGAATCGAAATTTATTCTCTCTGTAAAACTTCAGCCGCTAATTTAAATTGGAATGGCAAACTTCCCTGTTGGCATCTGTCAGACGGTGCTTTGGTATTTAAGGTTTTGTGCGGATTCTCTGGTGATTATCACCCTCAGCTAGCTGTGGCTTATAAATTCATCATGTGAAATTTCACATCATTGGAGATTGTTTAATAAATTATTGCTTTAATAGGTACTGCGGTTTCCAGATTACAACGTTTAACATCTCTTCCTCCATCTGACGCTACCCAGTGCTTGGCTGTTGGTTTTAGTATTTTAGCGAACGTGCCGATTGCTGTGTAGATCTTTCGGGCTATCATAACATAATATTTCCGAATGTTTTCTATGCTAGTTAAATCACGTATTTATGAGATCTTGCTACTTGAGTATTTAGGAAACCTAATAGTTTTTACAAATTGTTATTGTTCATATTCACAAGGCCTAGTAACTGACTTAATTTCACAACTAATGATCTCAGATCTGCAGTTATGTTAAAATTTGATTTGTGTGAAGTAATTTTTATTTAATTTAAAGCTCGGTCCAAAAGCCTGTCTTTCTTTTAAATGTTTTTGAATTATTCTAACTGCTTTTATACCATTGAATAATCGGTGTAGATCACCACAATTTGCAAATGTAAATTAATCATTGTGTTGTTAAGAGTCTTTTGTTTTGATTAACTTGGTGAAAATAAATTTTTGTATCCACAAATGGGTCAGCTTTCCACTCTATCAGTCCACGTTCCCTGCTTACCCATCCTAAACCTTACCAGTAATGAACGCACTGCAAGTGTCTGAGATAATTCCAAGGATTATGAGTTCACTAAACTATGTTCTTAGTTGTCAATTTTTCAGCAGTCGAACTTCATGCCACTCTCTCTCTCTATTACGGGCACTTCACGCCCATAAAAGCTGTCTTCAGCTGTAAATTTTTTGGCGGTGCAACTTGGCGATGCCTTACGAAAAATTATTTTCTTAGAATAAATTTGTTATACTTGCAAATACAACGTGACACGTTTGGTATAATATAAGTGTAGCCAAAATAAGTTGTGAAATTTCACGTAAAGCAGTGCAATGTGAACCTGCTTTGAATCAGGGACAATTTAGTTTCAACTTTAAATTACGTTTACTTATTTGTTTTTATACGTGTCGCAGGATATAAATAAACCCTTACTGACATACAGAATTCGCTTTACATAAACAGCATGGCCTGCTGTAACAAGGGAAAGAAGGAAACCAGTTGAAAAAAGACGAATGTGCTCCTTTTTAAAAGGCTGTCAGTTATAACTTCTCCTTCAAAAAAAAAGACAACGTAATCGCGTTTCTTATGCTGAAAGGGCGTAGCTGAGGGATAGTTACGGCAATAGACGGAGAAGACAATGTCAGGGTGAGAGAAAGAGACATAAGGCAGTGATGAAGGAAGAGAGAAAGTGGTAATCAAAGAGAAAGAGAGTTTTATGAAGACCGTAGCCGTGGGAGCCTTAAGCAGTGGAGATAGTGGTGGCCGGAGAGAAACACTAGCAATAACAAAATGAAGGAGGATGGCTAGAGGTAGTACATCCACAGCAAAACAGAGAGGTGACAGAAATACGAAAGGGCAACGAGTGAAGACCATACATATGCTCGGGAAGTAAGGACCACTCCTGCCTTTCCGAGACCGCGGACCGGTGAACTTTAACAACAAAGAAGTTGCCCACTCTCCCCCAACGCCTGTATCCACGTGTTAGTTTTTTGATCCCAGAATAAGCGATGAACAATGATATGTGGGGAGAGGAGGAAACGGTGGCTGAGGAGAAGGACAGCAGCCTGTAAGCGGGAAGAAAAGAAGCAACGGCAACGGAAGGGAAAAAGAACGGGACGAAGACAATAGCAGCGTGACAGACAGACAGAGTAACTAGCAGAGAGGGAGAATATGGTAAGGAAGAGCGACAGAAAGGGATGAAATCAGTGACAGTGGGAGAGACAGGCAGAGGAAATTTCCAGCATAGGATGTTCCCGTTCCAAAAAATTTTGCTGAAGAAAGTCAGAGTATTTTAAAGAGGAATGTACAGGGTGATTTTAATTAAAGTTAAACTTTCAGAACGCTGTAGAAATAACAAAATTGATCAGAATTACGTCAAATTGCAACGGAATATTATCAGAGAAGGGGGAAAAGTATGACAGGAGAAGAAAAAGTATTGAGAAAATTGATCAATAGATGCCGCTGTACGTGTCAAAATACGTAATTGAAAACACCAGTCATGCGCACGACCCACTGAAGTTGATATAAACATGTCGGGTACACGGCTTTTCCTTCTTTCCCGCCTGCGACGTTTGCTAGGACTGTCTCAATGCACTCTGCATCTACATGTACATCTACATCCATACTCCGCAAGCCACCTGACGCTGTGTGGCGGAGGGTACCCTGAGTACCTCTATCGGTTCTCTCTTCTATTCCAGTCTCGTATTGTACGTGAAAAGAAGGATTGTCAGTATGCTTCTGTGTGGGCTATAATCTCTCTGACTTTATCCTCATGGTCTCTTCGCGAGATATACCCAGGAGGGAGCAATATAATGCTAAGCTCTTCGGTTAAGGTATGTTCTCGAAACTTTAACAAAAGCCCGTACCGAGCTACTGAGCGTGTCTCCTGCAGAGTCTTCTAATGGAGTTTATCTATCATCTCCGTAACGCTTTCGCGATTACTGAATGATCCTGTAACGAAGCGCGCTGCTGTCATTTGGATCTTCTCTATCCCTACTATCATCCCTATCTGGTACGGATCCCACACTGCTGAGCAGTGTTCAAGCAGTGGGCGAACAAGCGTACTGTAACCTACTTCCTTTGTTTTCGGATTGCATTTCCTTAGGATTCTTCCAATGACTCTCAGTCTGGCATATGCTTTACCGACGATCAACTTTATATGATCATTCCATTTGAAACCAATCCTATTGCGTACTCCCAGATAATTTATGGAATTAACTGCTTCCAGTTGCTGACCTGCTATTTTGTAGCTAAAAGATAAGGGATCTATCTTACTATGTATTCGCAGCACATTACACTTGCCTACATTGAGATTCAATTGCCATTCCCTGCACCATGCGTCAATTCGATGCAGATCCTCCTCATTTCAGTACACTTTTCCATAGTTACAACCTCTCGATAGACCACAGCATCATCTGCAAAAAGCCTCAGTGAACTTCCGATGTCATCCACAAGGTCATTCATGTATATTGTGAGTAGCATCGGTCCTATGACACTCCCCTGCGCCACACCTGAAATCCGTCTTACTTCGGAAGATTTCTCTCCATTGAGCATGACATGACGCGTTGCGTTCTGTTAGCTAGGAACTTTTCAATCCAAACACACAATTGGTCTAATAGTCCATATGCTCTTACTCTGTTCATTAAACGACTGTGGGGAACTGTTTCGAACGCCTTGCGGAAGTCGAGAAACACGGCATCTACCTGTGAACCCGTGTCTATGGCCCTCTGAGTCTCGTGGACGAATAGCGCGAGCTGGGTTTCACACGACCGTCTTTTTCGAAACCCTTGCTGATTTATACAGAGTAGATTACTAGACTCCAGAAAAGTCATTATACTCGAACATAATACGTGTTTCAAAATTCTGCAGCTGATAGACGTTAAAGTAATAGGTCTATAGTTTTGCATATCTGTTCGACGTCCTTTCTTGAAAACGGGGATGACCTGTGCCCTTTTCCAATCCTTTGGAACGCTACGCTGTTCTAGAGACCTACGGTACACCGCTGCAAGAAGGGGGGAAGTTCCTTCGCGTACTCTGTGTAAAATCGAACTGGTATCTCATCAGGTCCAGTGCGATTTTAATTGCGATTTTAATTGTTTCTCTAACCCTCTGTCGTCTATTTCGATATCTACCATTTTCTCATCTGTGCGACAATCTAGAGAAGGAACTACAGTGCAGTCTTCCTCTACGAAACAGCATGGAAAAAGACATTTAGTATTTCGGCCTTTAGTCTGTCATCCTTTGTTTCAGTACCATTTTGGTCACAGAGTGTCTGGACATTTTGTTTTGATCCACCTACAGCATTGACATAAGACCAAAATTTCTTATGATTTTCTGCCAAGTCAGTACATAGAGTTTGCTTTCGAATTCATTGAACGCCTCTCGCATAGCCCTCCTCACACTACATTACACTTCGCCTAAATTTTGTTTGTCTGCAAGGCTTTGGTTATGTTTATATTTGCTGTGAAGTTCCCTTTGCTTCCACAGCAGTTTTCTAACTCGGTTGGTGTACCATGGTGGCTCTTTTCCATCTCTTACGATCTTGTTTGGCACATACTCATATAGCGCATATTGTACGATGGTTTTCAACTTTGTCCACTGATCCTCAACACTATCTGTACTTGAGACAAAACTTTTGTGTTGAGCCGACAGGTACTCTGTAATCTGCTTTTTGTCACTTTTGCTAATCAGAAAAATCTTCCTACCATTTTTAATATTTCTATTTACGGCTAAAATCATCGTCGCCGGAACCGCTTTATGGTCGCTGATTCCCCGTTCTGCGTTAACTGTTTCAAGTAGTTTGGGTCTGTTAGTCACCAGATTACTATGTTATCGCCACTATTCGGTTCTCCTTTTAACTGCTCAAGGTAGTTTTCAGATAAAGCACTTAAAAAATTACACTGGATTGTTTGTCCCTGCCACCCGTTATGAACGTCTGAGTCTCCCAGTCTATATCCGGCAAATGAAAACCTCCACCTAGAACTATAACATGGTGGGGAAATGTACTCGAAATATTGTCCAAATTATCCTTCAGGTGCTCAGCCACAACAGATGCTGAGCCAGGGGGCCTATTGAGACATCCAATTACCATGTCTGAGTCTGTTTTAACCGTGACCTTCACGCAAATCATTTCACATTTCGGATCTCCGTCAATTTCCTTGGACACTATTGCACTTCTTATCGCTATAAACACGCCTCCCCCTTCACTGTCCAGCCAGTCTCTGCGGTATACATTCCAATCTGAGTTTAGGACTTCATTACTGCTTACGTCTGGTTTCAGCCAACTTTCTGCCCCTAGTACTATACGGGAGTTGTGACCGTTTATTAATGAGAGCAGTTCTGGGCCTTTCTATAGACGCTCCTGCAGTTTACTACTAGCACATTAATTTTGTAGTTCCCTGTTGCATTTTTCCTACTCCTACCTTGCCGCGTCTCAGGAGGCGTCCTGTCGGGCCTAGGGAGGGAATTCTCCAACCTAAAAAAAAAAAAAAAAAAAAAACATGTGCACTCCACACGTACTCTGCTACCCTTGTAGCCGCTTCCGGCGTGTAGTGCACGCCTGACCAATTCTACACCCGATAGCGGAAGTCGAGAAGTTGGCACCCCAGATCTCCGCAGAATCGTCTGAGCCTCTGGTTTAAGTCTTCCACACGGCTCCAAACCAGAGGACCTGCGATCGGTTCTGGGAACAATACTACAAATAGTTAGCTCTGATTCCACCTTGCGATCGAAGCTTTCCGCCTTCACCAATTCCGCCAACCGCCTGTACGAACAGAGGATGACCTCTGAACCCAGACGGCAGGAGTCATTGGTGCCGACATGAGCAAAAATTTGCAGTCGGGTGCAGCCATTGCTCTCAATGCAGGTTCGCGCTCTGCTTGTAAACTTGCATTACAAGAATGATGACTTTGCACACATCGCTCTACAGAAGTTCCGGATAGTGAAGGGTTTGTAAAAGGGCGTTGGTCCGATGACTACAGAGCGTCTGGAGAAAATGACTTCCTTTCGTGTGCAACCTGGTAGAGGCAGGAAACAAACTGATTAGAAGTCAGTGGCAACGGTGGCCACAGCAATGCACGAGGAAACGAGTGGTGGTGCGCAAAACTGCATCGGACGGAGAACTGTCCGGACATTGGACATACCCGTCAGCCCAGTGCGCAAAATCCTACAAAACATTCTTCTTGGCCATCCATTCCAAATTACCCATTTGCACGAGTTGCTTCCAGTTGATCTGCCGGCAGGCGAGGCCTATGCTTTAGAATTTCTTCCTCGAATGGAAATGGACAATGATTCACTGTGGACGATTTTGTGGACAGACGAGTTCCATTTCGATCTGACAGGGTATATCAATAGACAGGATTGGTGAATTTGGGCAACGGAAAATCCAGACGCAAATCAGTCAGTACCACTTCATTCCGATAACGTCACTCTGTGGTACGGGTTTACGACTTCGTTAATCATAGAGCCATATTTTTTCGGCGATATACACTCCTGGAAATTGAAATAAGAACACCGTGAATTCATTGTCCCAGGAAGGGGGAAACTTTATTGACACATTCCTGGGGTCAGATACATCACATGATCACACTGAAAGAACCACAGGTACATAGACACAGGCAACAGAGCATGCACAATGTCGGCACTAGTACAGTGTATATCCACCTTTCGCAGCAATGCAGGCTGCTATTCTCCCATGGAGACGATCGTAGAGATGCTGGATGTAGTCCTGTGGAACGGATTGCCATGCCATTTCCACCTGGCGCCTCAGTTGGACCAGCGTTCGTGCTGGACTTGCAGACCGCGTGAGACGACGCTTCATCCAGTCCCAAACATGCTCAATGGGGGACAGATCCGGAGATCTTGCTGGCCAGGGTAGTTGACTTACACCTTCTAGAGCACGTTGGGTGGCACGGGATACATGCGGACGTGCATTGTCCTGTTGGAACAGCAAGATCCCTTGCCGGTCTAGGAATGGTAGAACGATGGGTTCGATGACGGTTTGGATGTACCGTGCACTATTCAGTGTCCCCTCGACGATCACCAGAGGTGTACGGCCAGTGTAGGAGATCGCTCCCCACACCATGATGCCAGGTGTTGGCCCTGTGTGCCTCGGTCGTATGCAGTCCTGATTGTGGCGCTCACCTCCAAGGCGCCAAACACGCATACGACCATCATTGGCACCAAGGCAGAAGCGACTCTCATCGCTGAAGACGACACGTCTCCATTCGTCCCTCCATTCACACCTGTCGCGACACCACTGGAGGCGCGCTGCACGATGTTAGGGCGTGAGCGGAAGACGGCCTAATGGTGTGTGGGTCCGTAGCCCAGCTTCATGGAGACGATTGCGAATGGTTCTCGCCGATATCCCAGGAGCAACAGTGTCCCTAATTTGCTGGGAAGTGGCGGTGCGGTCCACTACGGCACTGCGTAGGATCCTACGGTCTTGGCGTGCATCCGTTCGTCGCTACGGTCCGGTCCCAGGTCGACGGGCACGTGCACCTTCCGCCGACCACTGGCGACAACATCGATGTACTGTGGAGACCTCACGCCCCACGTGTTGAGCAATTTGGCGGTACGTCCACCCGGCCTCCCGCATGCCCACTATACGCCCTCGCTCAAAATCCGTCAAATGCACATACGGTTCACGTCCACGCTGTCGCGGCATGCTACCAGTGTTAAAGACTGCGATGGAGCTCCGTATGCCACGGCAAACTGGCTGACACTGACGGCGGCGGTGCACAAATGCTGCGCAGCTAGCGCCATTTGACGGCCAACACCGTGGTTCCTGGTGTGTCCGCTGTGCCGTGCGTGTGATCATTGCTTGTACAGCCCTCTCGCAGTGTCCGGAGCAAGTATGGTGGGTCTGAGACATCGGTGTCAATGTGTTATTTTTTCCATTTCCAGGAGTGTAGGTGCCTACGATCCTGTTGCCGTCACTGGTAAGCGCTAAGATTTCTTTGTGCAACCACGTCAATCCAGCTCTCCAACAGCTTGGATGCGTGGATGGGATTATTTTTATGCAAGGTGGCGCACCTCCAGACATTGAAATCCAGATAAGCAGCTACTGAAGAACCATTTCGAAATGCCAGAATTATCAGCCGCCATCTCCTTACAGCCTGGCCTTCCCGATCACCTTATCTTAACCCGTGTGACTTCTGCCTGTGGCGGGGTTGTCTGAAACATGTGTCCAGTGTTCTGATTGCAAACTTAGCTGAACTGAAGGCACTCATTGTGCCACACATTCTGGACGTGACACCGGATTCTATCCACACATCCACGCTGTTTCTCGATTTCAATTTGTGGCAGAAGACGATGGGCAGCATATTGAACTTGTTTTGCGCCAGTCACATGGAAACTAATAATACGATTTGATTTTGATTGATGCTATTTATGTTGTTTTGGGTAACTAATGCTTTTTTGCGGTTTTTTAGGCTCAGGACGTTAAAAACCGATTTCTCCCATCCGATGTGTTATAAGTTTGCAGTGGTGTATGGACTTACGTAATTGACAGCATCACACCTGTACAACGATACACACTGAGTATGACTGTTTGTTTAACGTAAAAGGTACGCCTTAGACATTGCTGTATGATTCATTTGTCATTTGTAGTCGACCACTAATAAATCATGATGCTTACAGCGCCATCTGTTGCTACAATTCGTAACTTTTTTTTTTCTTCTGTCATATGTTTCCCAACATCTCCGATAATATTCCGTTTCAGTTTGACGTCATTCTGACCAGTGTTGTTTTTTTTCTAGAGCGGTTTGAAAGTTAAACTTTGGTTGTAATCACCCTGTATTTGCTCTTATTGTGCTCCGACAGACACATTTTTCAACTGCTGAAGAGATGCTCCATATATCCGAAGTGAAAAGGGTGGAAATATAACATATCGACAGAAACTGAAAAGCAACATAAGCTACCATCAAACATACATACAACAATTCAATTGCAGTCAACATCGTATCGGATAGTGAATGAAACTATATAAACAAATAAAAGCGTAACTCAGTCAAACTATGTGAAACTATGAACCCTTCTTACTGTGAGGAAACAGACAATCTGAAGCACAGATTTGTGTGAATCAAATAGCAGATACAGCTGTTGACAAAAATAATACTTACATCATTGGGTCGAACAGACCAAAGGTGTATCCAGGTTTCGGAAGTCTTAAAGCAAGGGAGAGATACTATTCGCTAACAAAACAAGGTGCCATATTATGGATGATGGGAATCTTTGTCAACAGCATCATGAGTGAAAGTGACGAAAATTGTAGAGTTCTGTTAATTCTATAATAATAGCAGGGAATAATAGGGTTCAAAAACTACAAAGCCACTTGTGAAATGCATTTGGAATTTATTTTACAGTAAATACTTCATTACATAACAATTATTTCAAGACCAAAGAGAAAATTCCTTTTCTCCTCCAAGTACTCATTTTGTTGATGTGTTTATTTATTTTTTTCTCGTTCATCAGGAAGCAACAATTAAATATCCTTGTGTGTTCAGTATTTCAATTTACGTTCAATTTTAAATGATACTATTACAACCTTACGTCAAGAACATAAACCGACGAACATATGGACAGAAACGTAGCTATCGGACAGAGAAAAGACGAAGGAATAAGAAGAAGGAACTGCTCTAACAATTTTTTGCTTGAAATTTTTTGCATGTGTTCATTATCCATCCCTTTAATCTTCATATAACTGATTTTCAGGGCTACTTCCTTTAGTTAAAGTTATCCATTAAAAGCAAATAGAATATCCAAGTTATCAAATTGAAGTTTGTTCATGTTTGTTCTCTTGGCAATTACTGCGTCTCATTTTTGACTGATTAAACTTCTAGATATTTCTTTAAATATGGTTTTAATGGTACGGTATGTTACTTTAAATTTCAGGCTGTAATGTTGTTCTTTTATATTTTTATTAAATTTTTGGATCAGAAACATGCAAGTACACAAACTGACAGTCAAGACAGGGAACACTTCAACCAGTCTGAGAAAACAGAACACCTGAGGTGAACTTGTGACTTTATACCATATGTGCCCAGAATGTCACATCTTTCAACATATTATCTGTGCAAGTGATTGGGCAGAGGAAACTGAATCATTTGGTCGAATAATGCTCTTGCAGCGATGCATATGTCGTTCTCTATACCAACATCTTCAATCAATCCCTTGTTTATAATGCACTGTCGCATTGTGCTAGATATAACAAACAATAAGTGAACATTTATGCTGGGTAAAAGAACAGTAACAATTAATACTAGTTAAGCATAGAATCGTAGGGAAATAAAGGATAGTTCGACCACAAAAAGTTTCCGCCTACAATACATATAAAATAGACTTGTATTTTTGATTGACCTTTAAAATACGAACATTATTTCAGGGATTATTTACTGTGTTTAAATGTATTCTACGAGGATAGCTGTAGGCAAACCACAGCTATAAGTAAGTTTTATATTCAGCTGCCAGTGCACCGAGGCTCAAGACTTGTGTTGCTTCAACCGAGCTACACCTCCGTGAAGTACCAGAGTCTCTCTACGTTCAGAGAATGCTGATATTGGTCTGTCAGTACGTCCTGAATTCCTGAAACATATTAGTGCCATGTCACTGTTTCTGGAAATTGCACTGTCCGCTGTAAAGAAGAAGATAACGAGAGGTATTCCAGGAACGGGCGTTGCTGAAGCTCCCGAAATGAATTCCAGTGGAGCGCGGCGTTATCGGGTTCAACAGATTCAGCTCCCCAATGTAAAAAGAGAAGCAGAGTGGTACAGTTGGCGGCCTATAGTGGCAGGAGACATACTGCGTAGTTCATTATGGAAGATGTATGCACTAGTGACGATGCGGGGAAGAGTACTCGGAACATCTACCTAATAAGTTACAACGAAAGACACGGTATTAGCAGCTGTAAATGAAAACTGAAGAATAGTGCACACTCGCCCAGTTTGACTGCAAAAAGTATCGCATATCGTTCATAATTTCTAAACATCTCAAAAAGTTGTATCATTCAAACGCAAACATGTGGCGATCCCTCGAGATGATAAGAAATATAGTCCTATTCTGCACAGATTCTTCGTGAGTTTTCATTTCTTTTAGTAAAAGTGAAATGAAGGAAATCCTTTGATTATTAAATATTTAATCTTGGCTCCATGCACCACGCTAGAGATTTGGTTAGATGATAGTATTTGCAGCTGGAAGTCTGCGAAGCAATACAACTTCAGTTGTCTTCACAGATTATCAGCGGTAGAACTAACAGAATTCAGGAATCCACTTTTCTCACATCTTCACATATATTTGATGTCCTTCCCCGAATTCGAACCCAGTATTTTTAGTTCCTGAGTAGGTATCCACTTCATGTGGGGTTGCTTTTAGTATTTGTTGCAGTAATAGCTTTATCGATATAAAGACACCGACTGTTGTACTTCAACATCACTTTCCTAGTAAGGTAAAATGCCAGGCGCTCTATTAGAAATCAATAAGCTATACATACAGAACCAAAACAGACTTTTTGAATCATATGCTAATGGTTATTATCTCTGTAAGATTGCGTCTTATTCTTTTAATGCTGTTTATTGCCTAAATGAAGTCTTAACGCTAATCATGGCTGCTTGTTGTTCGCAGTCTATAATTGAATGTCACTTATTGATAAGTTAAAGAATAGGTGTTATGAAGTTTACCAGTTTGGTTTCAGCAGAGATATAGTGACACGTGAGGCAATACTGACATTACGACTTTTCTTAGAAGATAGGTTAAGGAAAGCCACACTTACGTTTAGAGCATTTTTAGACTTAGACAAAGTTTTTGACAATGTTGACTTAAAACCTCACTTTGAAATTCTGGAAGTAGCAGAGGTATTTAAAACTTCTACAGAAACCAGAAGGCATTCACTGGAGGCGATGGGCATGAAACGGAAGGTACATTGAGCAAGCAGTAAAGAACACTAAAGAAAAATTTGGAGTACAAATTAAAGTCCAGGAAGAAGAATTATAGACTTGGAGATTTTCCGATGACATTATAATTCTCCTAGGGACAACAAAGGGCTTGGGAGGACAATTGAACAGAATGGACTGTGTCTTGAAAGGAGAATATAAGATGAATGTCAGCAAAAGCTATTCAAAGATAAATGATTGTAGTCGAATTAATTCACGTGATACAGCGGGAATTAAAGTAGTGGATGACTTACGTTATTTGAGCAACAAAAAAAGCGATGGTGCTAGAAGTAGGGAGGATATGAAACGTAGATTGGGAAAAGCCTTTTATGAGGAAGATAAATATTTTAACACAGAAAACTAATTTAAATGTTACGAAGTACTTTCTGAAATTATTTGGTTTGTAGCCATGTATGGAAGTGCAACAAAGACGATAAACAGATCACCAACCAATGAGGAGGTACTGAATACAAATAGGAAGAAAAGAAATTTGTGCCATAACTTGACTAGAAGGAGGGAGCGGTTGTCGGTTGATAGGACACATTCAGAGACATCAATGGATCATCCATTTAGTAAATTGTAGAGGGAGGCCAAGACATGAATAAAGTAAGAATATTCAGAAGAATGTAAGTTGGAGTAACTGGAACTTGAGTTTAGTAACATAATAGTTACAATAAGTGTTTGAAACACATCTATGGTACAATTCATACCACGAAGGAGTAAATTTCATATTTTAGTCTTTCCAAGCTCATGTAGGTTTACCTGGGCACAGTTGACAACCTATTTTGGTAGGAACCGTATCTTTTTATTTAGTTTAGTTTACAGATGTTTACCTGTGCTTTGGGAATTGCTCCGAGATTTTCATTTTCGAGTTTTCACACTGTCACACATGTGCTGCAATGTGCTGTTCGTTGAGAGCGTAGAAACCGCCTCTATTCGGCGGACATCCTCACGAGGATAAGAACAGGGACGCATATCGGGAGAAGCGCTTATGAGAATGTACATCATCACGACGTCTTGCTAATGAATTCTGTTAAAGCTCACGTAATTAAGTGTACTGAAGCTATGAATTGGACAACTAATCTTCTTTCGATAATTTAAGGAAAGGTGAAGGAAAATATATTAAGGTAACCATGGGGCTTACGAAAATTAAAAGGTTAGTCTCTGGCACACGCAACTCAAATCACCCCACGTCTATTTTTACGTTATTGTGTTACGTGTGAACTGAAGTGGGCAAGCCTTTGATAATACAGAATTAAAATTATGACAATAAAATTTCTGTTAGAATTTAATGTTTCATCATCTTGATGCCGAGTCTGAACCCCTGTGCTGAAACATCCTAGAGTGCTGGAATTCCCGATTTAACCACTCACGATGTTGCGTAAATACAGCCACTCCAAGAACTTACTTTTCATTTTAAGACTCCTCTCTTTAAGACTTTTCGACCCTGTGTTTACTGAGACTTTTTTGCTTCTAGTATCGTGTACTTTCAACTGTATGCGTTTACGCCATTACTTATGATACACCCTGTAATTGATTGTGGATGAAATTTAGTCCAACTTACCTCTCATTATACAAAAGTCTACGTATTACCAAACTTTGCACCCACAAACTGTTATCCAAGTGAAACCTATGCTGGCCTTTAATCTGAACCGAACTGAAAGTGATCTGAATGCAACTTGTCTTTATATTAAATGCCCAACTGAAGTAAAGCAATTATCTGGCCCTAATCAAAATTCCACTTACTTCTATTCTTGACAACATTGTTGCAGATTTCTCGAAAGCACAACAGCATAATGATAAACAATGGGGTGGGGAGAGTAAGTATTCCTATGAAATGGTATTCCAAGTCAACGATTTTAAAATGCAATACCTATGCAAAAACAAGGAAAACACTTCTCTTGATCTTCACACATAACACAGGTCAGTACAATACTTTGCTTAATAAAGTTAACAATGGTTTAAGGACGGTAGAATGTTAACATACAACTTCCATAAAAAATCAAACAGCTTAATTTGTTCATATGCTAATGCATGACTCAGGGAAGTGAGGTGGTTTTTCTTGGGGTGGCTTTTCTCTCAGCTCTGAGCAAGTTAACTAGCTGACAATAATAATCATTTCTAGCTGCAAATTACTGCAGTCCTATCTCAGACTTATATTCAAAAATAACAAAGATTATTCTACATTTATATGCTTTTTGCCTTCCAACATGTACATCAATTCATCCTTGCTGTCCTTTACAATAAATCTTTCCTCGTGTAACAGATACCATCACAAATCAGCACAGCCCTACTGAGTACCACCTACCACACTTCAACTAAGAAACTATCAGGGATGCGTCCCTGCCGCATCCTCGTGCGAATCTCCGCCATGATACGACCAAGGATTCTTTAAAAGTAGCATAACCTGCTCTCTCTCTCTCTCTCTTTCTCTGTCAGAAGTGCCCATCGATAATATACAAAAATCAAAATGACACGACCATCTTAGAATATGTACAAAGCAACAAAATTGTTGTTACATTAATGTTTGCTTCATGCTATATACAACTGAGCACATAACGCCGAACCAAGTACAGTAATAAGGAAATATTTTCCAAAAACTGGAAAACGGAAACAAGAACAACTAGAGCACAAAAATCTACAGAAAATCTGATTCTGAAACATTTTCACGACATCATCAAAACAGCACTTGACAACCATTCACCAAAATTAGAGGCTTTGACTAACCATGTCAGTAATCTTACTCAGATACAGAACACTGAAATCAGACGTATCGAATCAAATTACTGAAGTAATACGCGACAACTCAGAAGGAATAACTAATGACGTTAAAACTACATGCCAGAACGGATTAAAAATCTGACATGATTTTGATACAATGCTGTTAGAGTACACAGCATTACAGTCCACACTTCAACAGGTAATCAAAGGACGAGCTGGCATAGAAAAAAAAGGTTCATGTTTCTTTTTTTTAATAATAGAAAGAGATTTTAACTGATAACAGGTTAGAGACAGGGCTACAGAAGACTATTGAGCCAGCGAATACCAGTTTGTACACAGAGCATAATACGTCATCATTAAAGATACAAACTGAGTTAAATCACATACAAAGACCACTTACACAGGATCTAAGTGGAGGCATCGTATGGAAACACAAATGGGAACACAAACGGAGAAATTAGAAGAAGAATGGAATAACATTAAGGAAAAAGCAAGGAATAGTAGTAGCTATACAAGTAAGAGTGATGATTTATGTCATGGTCCAGTTTCTCATGCAAATTTATGTGCACAAGGAACAGTAGCTACCATAAATACAATATCACAAATTCGCTGTTACTCGAAATGTGGGGGCAGACATGACAGTTTCATCAGTTGTACTATAAGACAGTCACTAAAAACCCGGCAGTTCCAGGTATTCATCCCAGAAAAACAAATCTGTTCATCGAGTTATTTTTTTTCAAAGCTCTTAGAAGCGTTATTAACTTAACACACCGCAATTTGACTGTATTGTTTTTCATTTAATTACGCCCCAGGTTTCGGCCTTATATGCTATATTCAAGTGATTGGATTGCCTCTTTAACATATATTGCAGGGCACCAAGCTAAGGAGTTATCAGCCATTTAAAATTTAGTCCTTAGCTTGATGAGTTTTTAAGGAGGACTCATTTACTCCTTTCTCTACAAATCCTCTAAATACTCATTTGCGCGACTATCTTATTATATTCACACAGTACCTATCTCCGTTGAGCGGCAGGAATGCTGTAATATACATGAGTGCAAAGTTAACAATCAGTTGGGCTCCGCACTGGTCTTCTGGGTCACCACAGCTGAATGATGCTGTGCTCTATATAACCGTACGTCTGTTACAGGCGTGGGCTGGCGAGTGCCTTCTTCCATCGCACTTTCACGTGCACTGTGATCCGCCACACCGACGGAAGAGTAGCAAGATGCTTCAAGAAGTCGAGAGTCCCTACCTTGTTACTAAAGCCCGGCAAAGTAACACAACTTAATGTTTATTTGCTTACGACAAGATGCCTTTAGTTAGTTTTACTGTTGACCGTTGCAAGTCTGGATCAAGTTTCCCTCCACAACAGGGACCAAACTATATATAGTTTTGCATCACCCCGGTGCCTAGAACTCCTGAAGTCAGAGACTGACTGTATCACAGACACAGTGTCTTTGACTGACCATGGATGTCTGTAAACCTGCAGAAAGATGTAAAGAGCCATGCATGACCTGCACCTATTAGACGTTGTGCATCCGACAGCCGATCAGTTACAGTCATTCCACCAGGAAGGAGGTACACGGCTCATGTTGTCTGTAGTTCAACCATGCCTAGATGATATATAATGCGGTTCGGTCGCGTCCGCATTGTTAGTTTGTGTCCATGCGTGTCGGAGTGAACCAAGGCGATGTTGTTCGGACATGGAGGAGATAAGAGTGACAGAACCTGTCAATGACATGTCTCCCTCAGGCCGCCCCAGGACTACCACGGCAGTGAATGACCGCTACCTACGGATTATGGCTCTTAGGAACTCTAATAGCAATACAACCATGTGGAATAAAACTTTCCGTGCAGCCATAGGACGTCGTGTTACGACTCAAACTGCGCGCAGCAGGCTGCATTATGCGCAACTTCATTCCCGATATCCAAGGCAAGGTCCATCTCTGCAACCACGAAATCATGCAGCGTTGTACAGAAGGGCCCGTCAACATGCCGAATGGACAATCAGGATTGGCGTCACGTTCTCCTCACCGATGAGTGTCGCGTATGTCTTCAACCAGACAATCGTTGGAGACGTGTCTGGAGGCAACCTGGTCAGGCTGAATGCCTTAGACACATTGTGATGCGAGTGCCTCAAGGTAGCGTTTCCCTGTTGTTTTGGGTTGCATTATGTGGGGCCGACGTACACCGCTGGTGATCATGGAATGCGCCGCAACGGCTGTACGATACGTGAATGCCATCATCCGACCTATAGTGCTACCAAAACAATATCAGCAGCATATTTGCGAGGCATTCGTCTTCATGAACGACAATTCACGCCCCCCTCCACCCCCCCCTCCCCCCCGCCCCATTGTGCAAATCTTGTGAATGAATTCCTTGAGGATACCGACATCGTTCGACTAGTGTGGCCAGCATGTTCTCCAGACATGAACCCTGTCGAACACGTCTCAGATAGACTGAAAAGGGCTGTTTATGGACGACGTGACCCACCAACCTCTCTGAGGTATCAACGCTGAATCACCGTTGAGGAGTGGGGCAATCTGGACCAACAGTGCCTTGATGAACTTGTGGATAGTATGCCACGACGACTACAGGCATGCATCGGAAAAGAAGGCGTGCTATTGGGCATTAGTGGTACCAGTGTGTACAGAAATCTGGACGACCACCTCTGAAGGTCTCGCTGTATAGCGCTACAACGTGCAATGTTTGGTTTTCATGAGCAATGAAAACGGCGGAGTTGGAAATTCCTCAAAAGCATAGGGTATCGTAGGGAGTCGCTGTGCCAGAAAATACTCTTTGAAGGCCTTCCCACCGATGGATCAAAGGGCAGTCCAATTACACAATCCATTCATTATTTGTCATACGACTTTAGCATCTAATAAGTCACCCGAAGATAACTTGTACCTATGAAGGAATCTTTATTTTTCCTTGTTTCTGTTTCAGTTACTGTTTTGTTAAAAAATACGTCTTTTATTGTGTTATGGAAATATGAATGTATGAAATATGTACAAAGAGAGATATCATCTTGCAAGAAGCTAAATCATTAGAGATAACTTATGTGATGTAGTTAGATTAGTTAGAATGACTTTTAATGGATAAAGACAATGTTGTGTGTGTTACTAGAGTTGAATGAGCGGAATGAAAGACCATTTCCTGTTACTGTAAAAACTGATAAATGAAAGGAGCGCCTACGAGATCATCGAACCTCAAAGAAACATGGACAGTAATGAGTATCAAGATTTCAAAATAAGCCAGAATACTGTGGTACAAGTGAAAGAACGTATGTAACAAACATTTTGTGAAGCGAATCATTGGGTTCAGACTTGTGTGTGAACTGCACAGACTTCGCCCGAGAGCGCATTGATCAGTGATAATAAATAACTTCGGAGGCACATGAAATATTATGATCTCTGTAGAAAAAAAAGCGGACATATTAAGGTTGTCCTTGTCTTGTGACATTCTGGCACCTTTATTTTATATCGTTGAATAGATTATTGTTAAACAATAGCCATTTAAGTGAAGAAATTTGTGTACAGAAATATTTTCCCACGACACCTTGTACTGGTGATGGCGAAGGAGTTTAGCGGTCCTTCGAGGATGTAGCAGGAGGTTAGTGAAAACGGATTAATCCCTGGCTAGCTTCGACAGTGTCAAAACAGCTTCTTTGGCAGTACGTAAAAATTAAGGGAGAGTAATTCCCACCCTTTTCAAGAGCTCGCAGTCTTCAACTTTCCGAATACACGGTCAAAACGCAGCTCATCTGACAAGCCCTCTCCCTCCTGCATAGCGATCGATAGCGAGACAGGATTTTTTTTCCTAGTGCATAAACTGAAGAAACTGCAAAAAGGTGGGAAATTAAGGAGATGGGACCTGGATAAACTGAAAGAACCAGAGATTGTACAGAGTTTCAGAGAGAGCATAAAGGAACAATTAACAGGAATGGGGGAAAGAAATACAGTAGAAGAAGAATGAAATAGTGAAGGCAGCAGAGGATAAAATAGGTAAAAAGACGAGGGCTAGTACAAACCCTTGGGTAACAGAAGAAATTTAATTGATGAAAGGAGAACATATAAAAATGTAGTAACTGGAGCAGGCAAAAAGGAATAGAAACGTCTCAAAAATGATATCGACAGGAAGTGAAATGGCTAAGCAGGGATCGCTAGAGGACAAATGTAAGGATGTAGAGGCTTATCTCACTAGGGGTAAGATAGATACTGCCTACAGGAAAATTAAAGAGACCTATAGAGAAAGGAGAACCACTTGCATGAATATCAAGACCGCAAGTGGAAACCCAGTTCTAAGCAAAGAAGGAAAAGCAGATAGGTGGAAAGAGTATATAGAGGGCCTATACAAGGGCAATGTACTTGAGGACAATATTATGGAAATGGAAGAGGATATGGGAGATGTGATACTGCGTGAAGAGTTTGACAGAGCACTGATAGACCTGAGTCGAAACAAGCCCCCCGGAGGACAACATTCCATTAGAACTACTGACAACCTTGGGAGAGCCAGATGCAAGATGTATGACACAGGCGAAATACCCTCAGACTTCAAGAAGAATGTAATAATACCAATACCAAAGAAACCAGGTGTTGACAGATGTGAAAATTACCGAACTAACAGTTTAATAAGACACAGCTGCAAAATACTAACGCGAATTCTTTACAGACAAATGGAAAAACTAGTAGAAGCCGACATCGGGGAAGATCAGTTTGGATTCCGTAGAAATGTTGGAACACGTGAGCCAATACTGATCCTATGATTTTCTTAGAAGAAAGATTAAGGAAAGGCAAACCTACGTTTCTAGCATTTGTAGACTTAGAGAAAGTTTTTGACAATGTTGATTGGAACACTCTCTTTCAAATTCTAGAGGTGGCAGGGGTAAAATACAGAGATCGAAAGGCTATATACAATTTGTACAGAAAGCAGATGGCAGTTATAAGAGTGGAGGGGTATGAAAGGGAAGCAGTGGTTGGGAAGGGAGTGAGACAGGGTTGCAGCCTATCCCCGATGTTATTCAGTTTGTATATTGAGCAAGCAATAAAGGAAACAGAAGAAATGTTCGGGGTAGGTATTAAAATCCATGGAGAAGAAATAAAAACGTTGAGGTTTGCCGATGACATTGTAATTCTGTCAGAGACAGCAAAGGACTTGGAAGAGCAGTTGAATGGAATGGACAGTGTCTTGAAAGGAGGGTATAAGATGAACATCAACAAAAGCAAAACGAGGGTAATGGAATGTAGTCGAATTAAGTCGGGTGATGCTGAGGGAATTAGATTATGAAATGACACACTTAAAGTATTAAAGGAGTTTTGCTATTTGGGGAGCAAAATAACTGATGATGGTCAAAGTAGAGAGCATATAAAATGTAGACTGGAAATGGCAAGGAAAGCGTTTCTTAAGAAGAGAAATTTGTTAACATCGAGTACTGATTTAAGTGTCAGGAAGTCGTTTTTCAAAGTATTTGTATGGAATGTAGCCATGTATGGAAGTGAAACGTGGACGATAAATAGTTTGGACAAGAAGAGAATAGAAGCTTTCGAAATGTGGTGCTACAGAAGAATGCTGAAGATTAGATGGGTAGATCACATAACTAATGAGGAGGTATTGAATGGAATTGGGGAGAAGAGGAGCTTGTGGCACAACTTGACTAGAAGAAGGGATCGGTTGGTAGGGCATGTTCTGAGACATCGATGGATCGCCTAGTATTGGAGGGCAGTGTGGAGGGTAAAAATCATAGAGGGAGTCCAAGAGACGAATACAATAAGCAGATTCAGAAGGATGTAGGTTGCAGTAGGTACTGGGAGATGAAGAATCTTGCACAGGATAGAGTAGCATGGAGAGCTGCATCAAACCAGTATCAGGACTGAAGACCACAACAACAGTGCATAAAACGAACGTTGTCATGAAATCAGGCACTAGCAAATAGCACATTCGTACCTCTTTCGGTAATGTAAATTCTTTTTGTGTGTTGAGACTAACGATTACATTGAGAATCAACCTCAAATTGCGGGCGTATCTGATTTTCAGAGTTATTAAATTATTTTTCTCTCAGTAAGCAGACAATAATTCTTCTATCCTTATACAGAAGGAGATTTTACAAAAGAGAGTGGCGCCAGAATAAAACGGTTATTTTAATGGAAATTTAAGTTCATAAAAACCGTTTACATTGGACACCACTCAGAATTTAATGATAATGAAACGTATGAAGGTGAAGTTCGCATAAAATGTAGAATGGCGATCAGCACAGGAATATCTAACTGCTATGCAACGAAGCTCACACGAACCATCCGCCAGAAGACCCTTAAATGTAGCTGACATTAAATCCATCACGAACTCAGCCAACGAATCATCACGATTAAGTCCTTAACAAAATGCAGTAACGAATGTTGAGAGATGACGATACAGAGAGAATTTAAAGGAGAACTTATATTTAAGTGTATGACTGTGTTTTACTACGTTTATAATATTGACTAATCACGTCATCATCTCGAATTAACAGTTTGAATTTTTGCTTCACGGTCACATGAACTAAGGGTGACTAGTTTCCTAACAGTAATGACTTGTGAAAGTGAAGACGAGATAGCCCCATAGATACAAACCTGAATATAATATACAATTACATACACCACCCAGCTCCATGGAAACTGTGCTAGAAGAGCAGCTCGAAATTGTGAAAAACCTTACAGAGTGGCCCAGCTGGAATCCACATTCTTCAAATGTGAGATTCCTGCCTTCCTCCTCTACTCCTTATTTCTTCGCATGGTTCCTTTCTTGAGCGTCGCCGTCACATTCTGCCCACTATCCCTGAACATCTTCCTAACAGACTTCTCAACTTCTCTACCATTCGTTGGTTTACGATTTGATAATCTTGAGTCAGCCTGCTTGATGAAGCGGCATTTGTCTTCTCATGTACGCTTCATTAGTGGTGACACCAAAAGGAAAATTAATTTCACTCGTCCTCAGCAGCTGTAATACATTAAGAAAAATCCACCTTACTTATGATGTAAACAATGTGTTCAAAAGTATCCGGACACCTAGCTGCAAATGACTTACAAGTTCGTGGGGCCCTCCATTGGTAATGCTGCAACTCAGTATGGTGTTTACCCACCCTTATCCTTGATGATAGCTTCCACTCTCACAGGCATACTTTCAGTCAGATGCTGGAAGGTTTCTTGAGGAATGGCAGCCCATTCTTAACGGAGTGCTGTACTGAGGAGAGGTATCGATGACGGTCGGTGAGGCCTTGGAGGGGATCGGAACCGTTGTTGATTCGAATGTTATTCCCTTATTCTAATCATTGCAGCATCTCGCTTAGCAATAGTAATTTAGACACGATCTATGTGGTACGAATAGTGAAAGTTGACCTAAACAGTAAATAGCATGATGATCTCCACATGTGTAGTAAAGAAAAATAACTGCGTGAGTAACAAAGTAAAATTGTTAAATTTCGGTTAAACCGTAAATAAAACACGTTTAAGGATCGCCGATTCAACTAAATACCTAGGATTACCATTACAGTCAACTTAAATTGGAAGTATCAAATAGAAAAATGCAAACCAAAGTTTGCATTTTATCTGAGAACACTTAGATAAGGCAGCTAATCTACTAAGACATTACACTTTACTCACCTTCTTCTGGAGTGCTGAAATGAGTAATGGGATGCTTACTAGATAAGACTGGCGGAGCACATAGAAAAAGTTCAAAGTGGAGCATTTCGCTTTACATTATCGCGAAACAAGGGAGAGAGTGACACGAACATAATAAGCGAGCTGGAATGGAAATCATTAAAACATAGCACTTTTTTCCGCTATCTGTGAATTACAGTATAGTCATGTGGATCTAGGCGTTGTCAGTGTCCATCAATTGATGTCAATTAACGTGAACCTCAGAACAAGTATACAAAAATTATCATAATACGCAAGTTTTTACAGTTGCGCTACTAGCAAGTAGTGCTTAAAGTGATGAATTCCATGTCGTTCCTCACAATGAATTCTAAGAACGATTAGGAACGTATTATGTCTATATCACGATTTTAATCAAGTTCCTTCAAAAGGCTGAATAAAGAACAAACAATAAGGCGTATTTCCACTAAAAATAGAAAATATGAACTTCTCTTACTGTTACCGTTGCTGGAGCGATCCTCAAAACATGTGCTTGTATTATATTAATGTCCAGGAGCGTAGCCTTTTTGTTTTACATGTTAGTATTCCTGTTGCTATGGGTTTATTTATGGATCGCCAGTTTTTATTTGAAATTATCTCTTGCTATTTCACTTTACAAACTGTCATTTTGTCGTTTCGAGATACTGAATGGAGTTTTGGACGGTAGAAGTGGAGAACCAAGTGGAGAAATCGAAACGTTTCCTATATATACTTCTATTTGAGTTCAGTAGGGGATGAAATCAGCGAATGCAGCCTGGAATATTGGCGTCCAGTAATACTTGCACCGCGTATGGAGATAATTCCATAGGACAGAGCAAGCTAAAAAACTGGTTTTCTCGTTTTCAGGAGGACCGTTTTGACATTAGTGACCCTCCACGTTCTGGAAAACCTTCGAAGTTTAATGAAGATCGTGTAACACATTACTTGTCACTGATCCACGTCAGTGTACTCTAGAACTGGCAAATTTTATGGATTGTGATTATTCTGCCATCGTGCGATATTTGTATGCATTGGAAAATGTTCAAAATTTGGGTACGTGTGAACCGCTCTAAGCGAAAATCAGAAAACTCAGGGGGTGGCCAAGTGTGCATCCCTGTTCGCTTGTCGTCAGTCGCCTTGTGAGCAACACAGACCATTCGTGTTCTGTTTCACTACTAGAGTGGAGAGATGGTGTCTTTATGATAACGTAAAGAAAAGGAAGGAATGGCGGAGCCCGAAAAAAGCAACAACTCGCCAATACATAGGCCAGCGCGCACCCACAAAAGATAATGTTATGCATCTGGTGGTAAAGTGACGGCGTGGTCTACTGCGAATTGCTTCCTCTAGGTGCAACCATCACTGCGGACATTTATTGTTAACAACTAAGACGTGTTGCAAAATTGGTTCAAATGGCTCTGAGCACTATGGGACTTAACTTCTGAGTTTATCAGTCCCCTAGAACTTAGAACTACTTAAACATAACTAACCTAAGGAAACCACACACATCGATGCCCGAGGCAGGATTCGAACCTGCGACAGTAGCGGTCGCGCGGTTCCAGCATGTCGCGCCTAGAACCGCTCGGCCACCCAGGCCGGCAGACATGTAGCAGACGCAGTCCAAGAAATGGCAAAATGGCATAAAAGGCCGTAACCTCGATTGTTCTTAAGTAAACAATAAAACAGTCAAATGGTGGTTTGTTCCATTTTGATTGTTGCTCTGCAACATCGAAAACTTAATTGCCAGGAAGACTGCGTAAAGCAATCCTACTTCACGACAACGGCCGCTCGCATTTGCTATCGCTGGAGGAAATTTTTTGGAAATTTGTGGTAAGTTCTTATGGGATCAAACTGCTGAGGTCATCAGTCCCTAATCTTACACACTATTTAATCTAACTTAAACTAACCTACACTAAGGACAACACACACATCCATGCCCGAGGGAGAACTCTAACCTCCTAGGAAGGGGGGGGGGGGGGGGGGGGAGTCCCGCAAACCGTGATGACAAGAGGCCGCAGACCGTGCCGCTACACCAAGCGGATCGCTAGACGATAATTCAAGCAAATCATATTAACGGAGTTTATTACTGTACGTTAAATTGAAGTACTTATCTTTGCATATTCACAAAGGTACGTCGCAAGCAAGTGGCGACATGCAAATAATCAATTTTCTTCGGTAAATACAATTTCAGTGCAAGCAAAAGAACACAGCTGTAACGTTTCTATGACGGCCTGTCTTACACACCGGCCGCGGATAGGTTGCGCGGTGCTCATATTCTCTTCTAAAGAGGCCACTGCTGTTTTAGATTCGTCCTAGTCGGCGTGCTATTGGCTGACGTCGTCTCACAGCTCTCTCTCTCCTTTTCTGTTCTTCACCGTCGTGCAGGTGCTTGTCGTTACACTGAAAAAGAAACACTACACAGAACTTGAAACTAGAAGTCCGCCCGCGCCCACCTTATTCACCTAATCTTCCGCCCTCAGATTCTCACCTTGTCAGCTCTCTATCGAATACCCTCCAAGGAACTTCCTTTACAGGTGAAACTGCGCTCCGAACATGGTTAGACGAGTTCTTCGCCTCAAATCCACCTGATTTCTACAGTCGCGGTACTGAAAATTCACCTCAGCGTCAGGATACTTCATTTACTTATTTACACGTCACGTTCCGTAGGACAAAATGTAGGAGCAAATATCCAAGGTCATGAAGAATGTCAGTTCGTGAAATTACAACATAAAAGTAATAACAGTTAAAAATAATATGTTTGTGAACCCGAAAAATGGCAAGCCGTAAATTCTAGTAAACGCAATCAACAATACAACAAGAATGCTAACTTAATGTTTCAAGGAACTCCTCGACAGAACAGAAGGATTGATCCATGAGGAGACTCTTCAGTTTGGATTTGAAAGCACGTGGATTACTGCTAAGGTCTTAGAATTCTAGTGGTAGCTTACTGAAGATGGATGCAACAGTATACTCCACACCTTGCTGCCCAAGTCCGATCCAAATGCAGGTTTGATTTTTGGTGATTATTAACTGAGTGAAAGCTGCTTCTTCTTGGGAATACGCTAATATTTTTGACAAGAAATGACAGTAAAGAATACATATACTGAGAGGCCAATGTCAAAATACCCACACTTGTGAACAGGGGTTGACAAGTGGTTCGTGAAATAACACCACTCACTGCCCGAACCGCCCGTTTCTCAGCCGAAAATATCCTCTCAGAATGAGAAGAGTTACTCCAAAATATAATACCATACGATAAGTGAATGAAAATATGAGAAGAAGACTAATTTTTGTGTCGAACGATCACTCACTTCCGATACCGTTCGAATAGCAAAACGTTCACTAATCAGATGCCCATCCTGTGAAGTGAAAACGTCAGGTTTAGTTGAATTGAGTGTTAGGAACTGTAAAAATAGAGTCTTACTGTTATTTAGCCGTTGTTTATTTTCTACAAGCGATGAGCTTATGTCATCAACTGCTCTATTTGAAACTGAGCCAGTGTTGCACATAATGTCCTTTACTACCAAGCTAGTGTCAGCAGCAAAGAGAAATGTTTTAGTGTTACCAGTAATACTAGAGTGCATGTCATTTATATAAATAAGGAATAGGAGTGGCCCCAACACTGATCCCTGAAGCACCTCCCACTTGACTGTACCACACTCAGACCCCACATCAATCACTCTCAACACTCTGAATAATGAAATTTTGCTGTCTGTTGCTAAAGTAAGAGGTGAACCAATTGTGAGCTACTCCCTGTATTCTGTAATGGTTCAACTTCTGGAGCGATATTTTGCGATCAACACAATCAAACGCCTTAGTTAAGTCAAAAAATATGTCTGTTGTTCGAAACCTTTTAGTTAACCTATCCAGTACCTCACCGAGAAATGATAATATAGCATTTTCAGTTGTTAAGCGACTTCTAAAGCTGAATTCGACAGCAAATCGTGTGATAAAAATGATCAATTATTTTTACATTCACAGACTTTTCAGTAACCTTAGCAAACACTCATGGCGTAGGAACAGGTCTAAAATTGTCTACATTATCCCTTTTTCCCTTTTTACTACTGAGTACTTTAATAGTTCAGGAAACTGACCATCCCTAAAGGAAAAATTACAAATATGACTAAATACAGGGCTAACATGTGCAGCACAGTACTTTAATATTCTGCTAGGCACATCATCATATCCATGAGAGTCCTTAGTCTTCAGTGATTTGATTATTGACTCCATCTCCTCCTTGTCTGTATCACAGAGGAGTGTTTCAGACACCAGTCTCGAAAAGGCATTCGCCAAGAGAGCTATATGATTCCTGTAGAAACTACGTTTTCATTTAATTCACCAGAAATGCTCAAAAATGATTGTTAAATAATGTACATATATTTGATTTATCAGTAAGAGAAATATTTTTACTACGAACTGACTTTATATCATCCACCTTGTGCATCTGACCAGGCACTTCCTTCACAACTAACCATATTGTTTTAATTTTATCCTGTGAATTACCTATTCCCTTGAGTACCATATACTCTTTGTCTTGGTAGTAAAATTTTTAAGCACCTTACAGTAATGATTGTAATGGGCTACTGTAGCTTGATTGTGACTACTTCTAACATTTTGATATAATTCGCGCTTTGTTCTACATGATATCCTTATCCCATTAGTCACCCACCTCGGCTGTATTTTACTGCTAGTGCCCCATTTAGAACGTTCTAATGGAAAACAACTCTCAAAGTGCTTGAGAAATGTGTTAAGGAATGCATAAAATTTTCATTATAATATAATAAGAAAGGGATAATAACAATGAATGTTTAGATATATGGAAATAATGAGATTAAATTTTCGGCGTGTCGGACAAGCACAATGTTTAGATATATGGAAATAATGAGATTAAATTTTCGGCGTGTCGGACAAGCACAATATACTCAACTATGCCCGTAAATGGGTAAAGGATCTTTTCATATTAGTCCCACTAAATGAAATAGTCTTTCTCTTGTTGCAGATATATGCTTACCAATTAATAATACTGCGTCCGATCGTCGTATCCACCTACAAAATCTGGACCACGTCCATGATATAATAATCGGATCTTCGTGGTAACTCCGAAGTACGCAGGTTTTTATGTATTGCAGTACTACTTAGAATAATGACTCATCCAATCTTTCAGTTAGTAAAATGGTACTTTATTCTTTTCTTCGATGCACATAAAAAATACATACTTTTTACTTATTCAATTGGCTCAAATAGCTCTGAGCACTATGGGACTTAACATCGGAGGTCATCAGTCCCCTACAACTTAGAACTACATAAACCTAACTAACCTAAGGACATCACACACATCCATGCCCGAGGCAGGATTCAAACCTGCCACCGTAAGTCACGTGCTTCCGGACTGAAGCGCCTAGAACCCCACTGCCAGCGCAGGCGACTTTACTTATTCTCACAACCAAAATGGCTACCGCAAATTAACGTGCATCTTTGTTCGTTCATTAACAGAGAGCGAGTCCTTCTTCTTACCATGAAACAGGAAAAACATCTTATGTTTTTTAACATTTGAAAATCAAAAATACATTAAGGTAGGCGCAGGTTTTACGCTGGGACCGCTTCACCTCTTCTATATGCCTATGAAGCAAACGAAAACATAAAAGTAAGAAATGCAAAAAGTATATCACATAATGTATGGTATCGGCACTAGAAACATGCTGCCACTCTTATACCCTGACAAGGTTTAAAAAACTCTCTATTGCTGTTGGATTAACTTTCCTACATTGTTTGTAATAATATGTGACATTTGCTTTAGTAGAAAGGCCTTCTATTGTTAAAATTTCTGCATTACGATCTGTAAAAGCCGTTCACCCTCTCACTAACAGAATTCCCATCTAATAATGAAGTATGAATAAAAATTTTGTCTATAGCTGTGCTACTGTTCCCCTGCACCCTAGTTGGAAAAAGCTGTTGTAAATAGTAAAGGAGAATACATTTTTATTGTTGAAGCCTTTATTACGTGTAAGTTAAGAAAATTGCTACGAACTTACGAACCAACACGATAGTTAGTAAATGCCTTTCGATGTCTTATTCTGGAAACCAAGTAAAATAAAGACTTAGCTTTGGTAAGGGTCGGTTTCAATAGTGAATTCATGTTTGGCAGGTACGTACGCAAGGTTTTGTTTCTTTCATCAACTTCAGCAGGTGTTACGAACAGCACATCGGCACCATTAATAGCTAATCAATACGTATACGGCTAGGTATTACCCTCGTGTAACAAGCCGTCGTAATTGCCCAGCGTGGTGATTCTTCGTTTGTCGCAGAACTGTTACACGTGGCGTCATATCCACCTGCCACACAGCCGCTCCGCAGAACGGACAGCCCGCGGCCGCCTGTAGGGCCGATAATCCGGGGCCGCCGCACTTTGCGCGCACGGCAGCTCCCCCGTATTTAGTGCGGCAATTTAGCCGGACCGAAAACACTTGCCATTAAACGGAACGCGGGCACGAGAGTGGACTAGATGCGGGCCCAGATACAGCGCCGGCAAAATCTCCCGGCCGCCGACCGCCGGCCTCCGGCAAGTGGTCATTGTTATTCGGGGGTGGGCACCGCACCGCGCCGCGCCGGCCGATCCGGCAGGCCGTAACGCGACTGTAATGGCCGGCAAAACCCTGCCGCGCCGCCAACGCCGCAGCGGCAGCGCCTGTGCGACCGCAGGCTCCGCTTTGAAAACTGCTGTGACCAGCCCGATGCACGGCCGTCAGTGGCTAAAATATTTCTCACTCGTGGTCTTAACTAGAGTTGTAACAGTACCGCAGGCTACCGTAGAATATCATAAGTAAGCGCAGACAACGGTAATTTCCTTGGTCAGTTAAGGTCGTACAGTCCTTACCTGTACATTGGGTATGTTGCATACCTATCAGACGTTGCTTCATAACGATCGCTTTCCTTACCAGGTGTACTGGTACGGAATGAGCGTTAAGATACAATGTGACGATAGCGAACATTTGTTGTGAACGAGCCTAATTTTGTTTGTTTGGTTGGTATGACATCTGTCAAAGATACTTAGTATACATCAAGTCATGCGACAAACAACAAAGTGATGATTTACGGAAAGCGTCAATTTTTTGTTTTTATTTGAAAAAAAGTGCTGCAGGGTCGCATCGAATGCTTGTCGAGGCATATGGTGATCATGATGTATCAGAAGCAACACGCAAAAGATGGTTTTAACTGTTCAGAAATAATGATTTTGATATAAGAAATGAAGAACGTGGAAGATCACCAAAAATGTTCGAAGACGCCGAATTGGAAGCAATATTGGGTGAAGATGATTCTTTGAGTCAGAAGCAAATGGCAGCAATGCTAAATGTTGCACAAAAAACAATTTCTGGCTGTTTGTAAGCTATGGGAAAGATCCAAAAGTGTGGAAAATGGGTGCTACATGAATTGAATGAAAGACAGACAGAAAGACGAAAAACCATTTGTCTAATTTTGCTTCAAAGACATGAAAAAAATCTATTTTGCATGGAATTGTTACTGGCGATAAAAAATTTATTTATTTTAAGAATCCTAACGGGAAAAATCATGGGTTAATCCGGGATAACCATCAACATCGACTGAAAAGGCAGATCGATTCGGCAAGAAGACAATGATCTTTGTTGGGTGGGATCAGAAAGGTGTGGTGTATCATGAGCTTCTAAAACCCGGTCACACTGTGAATACTAATCGCTACAGACAACACATTATCAATGTGAACTGTGCATTGACCGAAAAAAGACCAGAATGGGCCAGAAGATATGGTAAAGTAGTTTTTTTACACGACAATGCACCTGGACACAAAGCAAAACTGATTCCGGATACAATCAAAATACTTGGCTGGGAGCTGCTACCACACCCGCCGTATTCACCAGACTTGGCCCCTTCCAACTACAATTTGTTTTCATTTATGTGACACGCATTGTCTGAGGTACACTTCGATTCCTACGAAGAAGTCGAAAATTGGGTGTCTGACTGGTTTGCTGGAAAAAACGAACATTTCTATTGGCGTGGTGTCCACAAATTGCCAGAAAGGTGGTCAAAATGTATGGAAAGCAATGGTCAGTACTTTGAATAATTTTTTTTTACTTTTCAATTCAAAATAAGTGTTTCATTTTCACAAAAATAACGCTCATTTGACACCGGTACACCTCGTACACATGCAATCAGTGTCTTACTAGATTCCCCTAAAACCCGGAAGTGGTAAACCGCCTAAAATATGAGTAATGATATATAAACATCAAGTAGATCTACAGAATAGTTTTGTTCTACATAGTTCTCGTTCAGTGTGTTAATTATAGCAAAACTGTAAATGTCAATGTTTCATTCCGGTTGGTTTGTAGCGTGATACAAAGGGACGTCGTAGTAAAAATGGCGAAAACTACACAGATTCATCATATAGCGTTAGAAAAAGTGATTTGCTCAACAAAGAGGTACAATAAAAAAAATTAAGAATGATGCGAAACAAAAATTTACCAAATATCGCTTCAGTACTTCTTCGACCCTACATAGAATATGTTATTCACAAACATTTTTCACTTTTGTCGGTAATAACAGGGAACTCCTCCTTTGATAATGGTGAAGGACGTTCTACTGAGGAGAAAATTACAGCAACAGTTATACATATTTTATGTTTTACATCTAAAGGGTACTTAAGTCAAAAGTAACTGCTTTAGCTACATAATATCGCAGGAATTACACAATCAACTAATTTTTGTTGCTTGTAAAATGCAGTTTATATTCTGTAACAGTATAAAGCACATAGTATACGAGCACTGAATGGTGTCCAGGTTTAACTATGTGCAAAACAAGCAAATAACCAAGCCAAACAAGAAAGAGATGTAGTCGGCTTCCATTTTCTCCCTGACACACACATTTATGTTTGTTTCCCTACCGCCGGATGGTCTGGCCGTGCGGTTCTAGGCGCTTCAGTCTGGAACCACGTGACCGCTACTGTCGCAGGTTCGAATTCTGCCTCGGGCATGGATGTGTGTGATGTCCTTAGGTAAGTTAGGTTTAATTAGTTCTAAGGTCTAGGGTACTTATGACCACAGATGTTAAGTCCCATAGTGCTCAGAGCCATTTGAACCATTTTTTCCTTTCCCTACCAATTCAACCAATACTACCGGTAATCCTACCATTTACTAAATCATTTATGTAGTGTACAAAAACTACCGAACCTTAGTTTTGGTAGAACGCAACCAACCAGTAGACTGCAGTTTCAGCCGTAATATAACTACGTTTAATATTACTACGCATGGCTGGTTTGAGACCAGACGGTGCCCGTGGCAGTGATCAACTGCTTGGTCGCTATTCGGCAATACATTCTCATATTTTTCTAAATCACATGACATTGGATCACCTGGTGGTTTGCACGCACACATCTTAGTACTGTGGCTACAGGTGGCTGTACTTGGATGTCTGCGGATTTGTGCGCTTCAACGAGAGTATGATTTGGAAAGGCAAAGGTAGATCGAACGCTAGTGGTTTGTCCATGCTCTTATTCGTATCCATCCGCTAACTATCGAGCACCTACAGGCAACACACATATACTGGGTGTATCAGAGTGTTTTGGACAAAAGTCTGGGGGTGACAGATTACTTTGCGAGGAACAACTTCGCTTGAAGCCAAAACGTTCGCTCACATTTCCTGACAGGTCATGACGCGTACGTCAGAGCACGTGACACTGCAGTTCTCGCGGGGAGTGAGCAACCAGAAAATCGCAACACCGAGATGAGTTGAGCGACATAAACGGAAGTTGTTGGTGTATTTCTACATCTGAAAGATTTCGCGCTATTCGCTTAAGACTGGCGCACGTAGCCCCTCTATGAGAATGCATATCACGTTTGCCTCAAATACCAGCTGTAACAGTAGGAGCGTTAGTCACGTTTGACATTTGACGTGGTGAGTTCATGTAAGTGAAGAATGCCTTTAAGGTCTGTCAAGATTGTACCACTGCATATGATTTCTGGCAGTGGCGGTCCCGTTAATGTACGGTCGCAACAAGACCGTACTCCAGACCGCCATGTGGCACTGCCGAGAGTGAAGACCGTCGTGTTCGGCGTATGGGTCTGGTGCAAGGTATTGCATCTGCAATAGCAATTTGATTGTTGATTGGTTGTTTGGGGGAAGAGACCAAACTGCGACGTCATCGGTCTCATCGGATTAGGGAAGGAGGGGGAAGGAAGTCGACCGTGCCCTTTCAAAGGAACCATCCCGGCATTTGCCTGGAGCGATTTAGGGAAATCACGGAAAACCTAAATCAGGATGGCCGGACGCGGGATTGTGCCGTCGTCCTCCCGAATGCGAGTCCACTGTGCTAATCACAGCGCCATCTCGCTAGGTAATAGCAATTTGAGTAACAGTTGGCACAACAGTGACACGACCAACTATCACAAACCGGTTACTGCAAGGGCAACTCCGAGGCAGTCGCCCTGAAGCGTGCATTCCACTGACCGCAAACCACCGCGATTTGCGTCTTCAGTGTTGTGAAGCGAGAGCCCTTTGCAGTGCAAGGTGCTTTCTAATGACAGCTGTTTCTGTCTCGGTGCCAGTGTGTTGGTAACAAGGAAGCCAGTTCACGGCTTGTAACTAACCTGTCTCCCTGCTGGACCAGCCTTCGCAGCTCGTGGTCTAGTGACTAGGGTCACTGCCTCTGGATCACGGGGCCCCGGGCTCGATTCCCGGTCAGGTTTGGGATTTTCTCTGCCCGGTTACTGAGTGTTTGTATTGTCCTCATTTCATCATCATCATCATCTTCATCATTAATCGTCACAGAGGCTAGACTGGACCTACTAAAAATTGGGACATCGTACGGGTGCTGATGACAGCGCGGTTGAGCGCCCCACAAACCAAACATCATCATCATCAACACTGGACCTACACCTGGAGTTATGTAGAATGAAATGTTCACTCTATAGGGGAGTGTGCGTTGATATGAAACTTGCTGCCAGGTTAAAACTGTGTACCCGACCGAGACTCGAACTCGGGAACTTTGCCTTTCGCGGGCAAGTGCTCTACCGACTGAGCTACCCAAGCACCACTCACGGCCTGTCCTCAGAGCTTTAATTCCGCAGTACCTCGTCTCCTACCCTCGAAACTTCTCAGAAGCTCTCCTGCGAACCTTGCAGAACTAGCACTCCCGGAAGAAAGGTTCGCAGGAGAGATTCTGTGAAGTTTAGAAGGTAGAAGACGAGTTACTGGCGGAATTAAAGCTGTGAGGACGGGGCGTGAGTCGTGCTTGTGTAGCTCAGTCGGTAGAGCACTTGCCCACGAAAGGCAAAGGTCCCAGATTTCGAGTCTCGGTCCGGCACACAGTTTGAATCTGCCATGAAGTGTCACCTGGGGTTATGGTTGGGATTCGGTTTCGTGTGATAGCGAGCACTCTCGGGTCTATACCATGAACTGTGACTACAAATTTGTATGTCAGTCTCGTGATTCGACCAATCGTGCGGCCATTCATGAACAGTATTCCAGGATGTGCAGTAGAACAGGACATGGTCTGCCCACTGTCGACATGTTGCTTTGTTCTGCTCGATCAAGATATCTGACTCAATTGAGCACATTTGGAACATCATCGACGACAACGCAAACATCGTCCACAGACAGCATTAACTGTCTCTGTACTGGCCCACCACGTGTAACAGGCATGGAACTCTATACCACAGGCTTATGTGCAACACAATGCATGCATGCATGCTTGCATTCAACGTTCTGGCGGTTAGACCGATTGGTAATGTAACAGCTTTTCACATTAGTTATGGCTTATCCCGCGCTTACATTAACCCGCGATTTTGTAGTGTTAATTATGTTACCTAGACAAATATAATCCAGACATTTCATCACTCTACATTAATTATTTTTCGGCTTTTCGATTTTACCCGTCAGTGGATAACCACGCAAGGCTGATTTGAGATACCACGATGGACTTGGCGCTGATGGACTTCTGAGTTTCTATTAGGAAATAAATTCTCTTTCTTTTGTAAACGTACCCGTATTACATTACTTCCATAGGACATTGAATCGAATGGTGTCGCACAGACACATTCTTTGGGCTATGGCTGCAGACGAATGCATTTTGGCAACAGTGGTTTTTGCACTTGCGGTGAAAGTACACTTAACCTGGAAAGGCAGTGGTAGATTGAAAGCTAGCGATGTGTCTCTGCCGTTACTCGTTTGCGGGTATTTGGCAACACACATATACGGGTTATTTCAAAGTCTGTGACAAACGTCTAGAGGCGACAGGTCACTTTATGCGGATTACTTTTCGTTAAAGACAAACCACTCACTGTCATTTCCTAGCGACGACAGAACAGACAACACCCAGATATATGTAGGCTGTTGTAAGAACGCGCCTACTCAATGTCTTTTTATGAGCGGATGCGATAATATCGCCCGAATTTCTACTAGAATCAATAATTTGCGAGTAAGTGTTAATGGACAAGGAGCGCATGAATGCAACCTACGATAAGGGAAAATATGAGTCGTTATTTGTAAACTGAAGGTGGAGAGGGGAGAGAAAGGAAAGGAAAGGAATTACTGATGTCAGCTGCATCATGATATTAAGCGGAATCATAGGCGACGAGTGAAAATATGTGCCGGACCGGTAAGCTTCACGGCCGACCCACATGCCCACCGAGCGACAACTGCCTGCAGTCCTTCACCGTTTCCTCCATGCTCGCTGCTCTGAGATTCTCTCAGGAGGTCGGACGTACTTGGACATCCGTACTGAAGGTGGATCCATTGCCCATCTAGGCGAATCATTTACCTGAATGAGTAGTGTCTGTTCTTTCAGACATGTCCGAAAGAACAGCCACAACGCATTTATGTAAACATGAGTCGGCCAGGAACCAGATCCATATTCGAGTTCCTGTTCGGTACAAAATTTCATCTTTCACCAATGCATACCACAGTGCCTTCGGCGGCTGAAACTCACGAGTTTCCACTTCTCCCTTCCCTCACCCCACCCCTAGTTCTGTTTCGTATATATTGGAAAAAAGAACACATTGACACCGGTGTGTCAGACCTACCATACTTGCTCCGGACACTGCGAGAAGGCTATACAAGCAATGATCACACGCACGGCACAGCGGACACACCAGGAACCGCGGTGTTGGCCGTCGAATGGCGCTAGCTGCGCAGCATTTGTGCACCGCCGCCGTCAGTGTCAGCCAGTTTGCCGTGGCATACGGAGCTCCATCGCAGTCTTTAACACTGGTAGCATGCCGCGACAGCGTGGACGTGAACCGTATGTGCAGTTGACGGACTTTGAGCGAGGGCGTATAGTGGGCAAGCGGGAGGCCGGGTGGACGTACGGCCGAATTGCTCAACACGTAGGACGTGAGGTCTCCACAGTACATCGATGTTGTCGCCAGTGGTCGGCGGAAGGTGCACGTGCCCGTCGACCTGGGACCGGACCGCAGCGACGCACGGATGCACGCCAAGACCGTAGGATCCTACGCAGTGCCGTAGGGGACCGCACCGCCACTTCCAGCAAATTAGGGACACTGTTGCTCCTGGGGTATCGGCGAGGACCATTCTCAACCGTCTCCATGAAGCTGGACTACGGTCCCACACACCGTTAGGCCGTCTTCCGCTCACGCCCCAACATCGTGCAGCCCGTCTCCAGTGGTGTCGCGACAGGCGTGAATGGAGGGACGAATGGAGACGTGTCGTCTTCAGCGATGAGAGTCGCTTCTGCCTTGGTGCCAATGATGGTCGTATGCGTGTTTGGCGCCGTGCAGGTGAGCGCCACAATCAGGACTGCATACGACCGAGGCACACAGGGCCAACACCCGGCATCATGGTGTGGGGAGCGATCTCTTACACTGGCCGTACACCTCTGGTGATCGTCGAGGGGACACTGAATAGTGCACGGTACATCCAAACCGTCATCGAACCCATCGTTCTACCATTCCTAGACCGGCAAGGGAACTTGCTGTTCCAACAGGACAATGCACGTCCGCATGTATCCCGTGCCACCCAACGTGCTCTAGAAGGTGTAAGTCAACTACCCTGGCCAGCAAGATATCCGGATCTGTCCCCCATTGAGCATGTTTGGGACCTGATGAAGCGTCGTCTCACGCGGTCTGCACGTCCAGCACGAACGCTGGTCCAACTGAGGCGCCAGGTGGAAATGGCATGGCAAGCCGTTCCACATGACTACATCCAGCATCTCTACGATCGTCTCCATGGGAGAATAGCAGCCTGCATTGCTGCGAAAGGTGGATATACACTGTAATAGTGCCGACATTGTGCATGCTCTGTTGCCTATGTCTATGTGCCTGTGGTTCTGTCAGTGTGATCATGTGATGTATCTGACCCCAGGAATGGTCAATAAAGTTTCCCCTTCCTGGGACAATGAATTCACGGTGTTATTATTTTAATTTCCAGGAGTGTGTGTATATATATATATATTTGCTTCGTATTAAATGCCGTACTTCCAGCTTCCAAAACACCTATTTCCGCTTAGAGTCATTCAGCCTTACGGTTTTCTTGTTGAAAATCAATTTTTCAATTTACTGGGATAGGTATATACAGATGTAGCACACGTGCTTGGTAGACCCTGCTGGTTTGGTGATATCTCGTCGTCTCAGAGCCGACGATTTCAATAAAGAAACTACGCTTAGCATCACTGGGAACCGTTAGTGAATGTTTCGTATCCAGCCACAGTTGTTCGCCATGTTGTGATCCATCTACTCTATAAATTTGTTGCGGAGACTTTGATGAAATGTACATATTTAATGCTGCACTAATACTCCGCACAAAAAAATTACTTTTCTATTGGTCTATACCACGTAATTTCTATTTATCTGTTTGTCTCTTGTTTGTGTTCCTCGTCATGAACTGTCATAGCCTGACCAAGCAGAGTGTGATTATGGTGATGAGGATGGCCCTCCACCAATTTGGATGCCAGTTGAAGAGACAAGGAGCTATCGTGGTCTAATAACTGAAAGTTAAATAATTTTTTTTTGCACTCATTTACGGTTTTTTAATTATCTGTCCAGTAATTTCGGAAAGAGAAAAGAAATAATAAATCTGAGATCTTACTGAAACGCCTGTTTAAATCCGTAGGACAGAACAGGTAGTTGGAATTGTGGAAAGGGGCCAAAAATGAGCGGCTGTCAGTTACACTGGAACACGTACAACTTTATTCAGTTGCCCAAACATTACAGCGCAAATTTCCGAGCTTAACTTAGACTGAATATGTCTCACAATCTTATGGCTTAAGGCACAACCCCTTTAATCTTTATAACGGCTGAAGGTCCATGATTTAAAACACCACTACAATAAATTTTCAAGGAGCACAAAGTTCAAAGTCTTATGATTAAATAATATTTCAAATGATACTGAAGGCCGAAACAGTGTAAGATTTAACAAGTTAGGAATTTAAATTTGAAGACGGTTGAAAGTCCATGATTGAAAAACACATTACAATAAATTTTCAAAAGGCAGAAGGCCCAAAGCCTTACCAAAAAAAAAAAAAAAACAATTTTTATGAGACTGAAGGCTTAAACAATGCAAGAATTGTCAAGTAAGTAACTATCAATTTTAAAACGGCTGAAGGCCCTTATTTAAAACCGAGCTAAAAGCACACAAATTCAAAGCATCGGCTATGAGCCATTAATATACACAATCAAACAACAATAAGGAAAGACAGTACACCCAGCGGCGCTCAGAAGTTTCCGGGGGTCGGTCTCCACTTGAAATATTAACGACTATATCCGATCTGCCGGCAACCCAACCAAGAGACTGTCAACGGACCCACCGACAAGACGACTTGCTTTTCTACCAGTACAGAAAGAACTGCAAAGCCAAAACGGAAAAAGCGTAGCCACCCACAACCAAGCATGTATAAGCTGTCAAAACTACACAGACGTGTTGGACAGCGACAACACGATGAGGAAAGGACACAGCCTGAATTTTACGTCAGTGGCCAGGGAAGTTAACCCGAACGCTAACGGCCACAAGGCAGAAAATTCCGCTGGTGCACTTGGACTTAAAATAACCAAAGTAGAGTTAATCTGCACCGGATGGTGGCCAAACTTTTGCCAACTCGAACAATCGCTGTTGCTCCCGGGAATACACCCAGCAGCCAACCATGAAAACCAACGGCACAATGTGAACACGCTGACTTCGGTAATTAAATCACCACTCAACTTTGATCTCCTGGGTCTGCGGGCCACGAATCTCGTAGCAATCGGCAGAGCTCCCACACACTCCGACACTGCATAGAGACCGCCAGCGGGTCCGGCCCATTTTGCCGCCCGGAGATTTCCTGGCTCTTACACACCAACCGACCGACAGCCGCACACCTGCGAGCCGGAAATTATAAGCACCAGACCAAAGGTAGTACAAGATGCGAATATCGATACACACAGCTGCTGCAAGACGAAGAAAGAGGGAGAATCACAGCATAACGGCAATAACCGCGGGAAACCAAACGCAGAGTAACAGTCAAGGTTTAAACCAACGCATAAGCCGGGGCCAGCAGGGCTCACTTACTGATGTCACTGTAATTCTAACAGAGACGTCAAGGAACTTGAAAGAGAAGTAAACAGAATGAACAGTTTAACTTTATCAATATTTTACAGCTGTGAATGACACTGCCTTCAATTCATATGAAGTTTGTAAACTTAACTATAATGAATTAAAATTCCTTCAGTCGTACTTTTTTGTCGGTTATTAAATCACACAATGCGTTTCGGACCATATGTAAATTAAATTTTCTCTTGAGGTGAAATGCATTTACCTGTCATGAGAATGTTATAGGTTAGGTTTCGTATTTCGTGAGTCAAGAGAGGAAAATATGGAGGATCAGTGGAATGGAAACAGTGAAAACTTACCGAACGAACATGAAAGAAGGCTTCTCAAGTCAATATATATTAGCTTATTCAATGTGTCATCGCACATCATGTTGCTGAAGCCGAACATTTGTTTCCACATTTTAAAACCACTTCACCTATGTGGTTTAACCTAATGTGATCAACGATTAAGTATATCAGGTAGCGTCAGAGATCTGAGTATTAAGTAGTTGAAATATACAAGGAATAACTACCAAATAAGTCCTTAAAATTACTGAAATAACTATGCTTTGTGACATCTGTATGCTCAGTTAACCCAGACTCAGGGTTTTGGAATTTAGTGTAGGTATATTTACAGTTGTCGCTACTGATTAATCCAAGTGCTTTCGGGCGAGTACTCCATCGTAAAACAAATAAGATGGCGTTAGAGTGTGCTTAAATAAATCCACAACAATGTCGTCAAATAACTGGTAGAGTACATCTAGGAAATCCTGTATTTGAACGTTCGTGAGTAATGACGCCACATCAAAGAAGACCATAATATCTGTAAGAAGAAGGGACTTAATTCAACTGATGAAGTAACTCGTATCCTTGATGTGGTTCACACAGCGACCGACGTGTGGAGTACGAAGGCTGGCCAGATGTTTCGGGAGTCTGTGTGTCGGTGATACAGTGGTGCACATGATGGGACATAGAGGTGTGTTCTTCTTGTGAGCCTTTGGAAGGCCATATATTGCAGGTAGTCGAAGTGTCCGAAGGAGGAGACTTAATGCCATTTTCTTTCAGTAAGAACCTCTTGAGAAATTTTGATGTCTCCGCACTACTCTTGATGTCGGAACCCTTAACCAAACTTTGTACGTCTCCTACAGCTTCAAAAAATACTTCGCGCCATAGTCGGTTGGTTTCTTAATGACAGCTGTGTTGTCTTTTGCAGCCGGCAGGTCTACGAAGAGAGGATCGTTGCGGAGATCTCTCGTCATTTTCGGGGTTGGCAGCTTCAATTTTCAAAGAATGCGACTCGTCTCTCGACGAATTTCTTCTGCACTTTCACTAGGCGTCTTGCGAAATGCTTGTTCCACACCATTCATTACAACAGCCAAAGGGATGGCCCGCGGCGGCGCTGCAAAATTGAGTCCCTCCTAAAGAGCAGACATGGCGTCCGAGTTGTTGTTTTTTCGTCGTCATGTTGATAATGGCGCATTCTGTTGTTTTCCGTTCTACTTTCTGGTCAGCTTTTTCGGGGTGTCATTATTAATGCACATTCCCATCAAGGATTCTATATATCTGCTGTCCCAGTCATTTGATGATAAAATTCTGTTAAGCACACGCGGACGTAATCGTATTGTTTGTACGATGGGGAATATTTTAGACAGCCGGCGTTGCCGTGGGAAAGCCACTAGGTCCACTTCTAGTTAATCTGTTTCCGAAGCACTTTCAGGACTTCGCCCAGGCTACGCTGCTGCAAAGCTTAGTTGCTTTTGCAGTTACGTCGACGTCACCTTTGTTGTCTGGCCTCATGGACGTGTAAAGCTCGGAGAATTCTTGGACCACATTAACGTTATGCATAGTAACAACAATTCCCTACGGAGATAGAGACAGATGTTGTCTTGCCTTTCGTTGACATCCTCGTCCGCAGTGTAGCAAATGGGTATCTAAGCCACTGTGCTTTCCGCAAACCCACCCACACATACCTATATCTCACGGTAACAGCTGTCACCACCCGTTGAAGAAATGTTCAATTTCGAGGACCACGCTGCATCAAGCCGAAGCCTCCTCAGATGGCGAAAACTTGCCGCAGGGATTGAGGCACTCAGCGCAAGTATTCAAGGCAAGCGGCTGCAAGAGCCAGATTCGGAAGCCAGCTTTCCGAAAACATGGAAAAAGAAGGACCCAGAGGCGGATTCGAATAAGGCTGCGTTTTTGCCGTCCTATGGCTCAGTAGCAGGAAAGACCAGCTGGGTGCTGAAGAGAAGGTCTTCAGGGCTCCAACAAAAATTCGACAGCTCATGATGTCTGTGAAAGACGATGTGGACCTCAGAACACGAGGAGTACATAAAATATCTTGTGGGTGTGGAGGGTGTTATGTAGGACAGACTTTGCGTACTGTGTGTAGAACACAGTAGATGCTAGCCGTGGTGGCTATGCGGTTCTAGGCACTTCAGTCCGGAACTCGCTTCTACGCACTTCAGTCCGGAACCGTGTGACTGCTACGGTCGCAGGTTCTCATCCTGCCTAGGGCAAGGATGTGTGTGATGCCCTTAGGTTAGTCAGGTTTAAGTAGTTCTAAGTTCTAGGGGACTGATGACCTCAGATGTTGAGTCCCATAGTGCTCAGAGCCATTTGAAGCATTTTTAAAAACACAGTAGATGCTTCCGCTTTCGGTACGCTGTAAATCCGCGGTAGCGAAGCAAGCTCTAGAAAACGGACATCGCATTGAATTCAAAGACACATCAGTTATTATAGGGACTAATATTTTCTGGGATAGCGTACTTAAAGAAGCGCTCGAGATAAAAATTTCTGACAACAAAGGAAGTGATCTACAGCTTAGAACACGGCCATCGGTATGCTGAAGCGAGCGTGCATCTAAAATATTATCTTATATGGTGCTGGAGCTAGAAACAGTGGCGTCACAAAAAGTAGCGCTGCTATACAAGGACAGCAGCAGCAGTCGAAAGACAGTCACCACATGACAATGGCCCAGGAATACTCGGTCGAAAGATAGTGAATTTCAAATACTTCACGTTGCGGGAGACTGGAGAGAACTTTATCACAGCTGAAAATATACCAGGATAAAAACAAAGAGCCTGAATGCCCTGATCTATGGATTCACTGAATGCAACGGAAGAACAGCGCAACGATGATGTGCTGAGTTGTCCTCCTACCGACAACAACCAAAGTACTGTACATTTTCATATGTTCGTGCTTATCCAATTACTCTGAGCAGTCGTATTACATACATTTTCATTGTCGCGAAGAAATTTCTCTAAAGGAAAGGTAAATGGTGTGACCAACTGTATAAATCATAATTACATCGTTACTCTAGGGAGGTACACCGGAGGCCATGGGCGCCTTTCACCAGAATACTAAGAAAATATGGACGAGGTCTTTAAGAAAACTGTCTGACAACGTGTGAGGTCTCTGTGTAATTCTTTTAACCACACTCAGGCTCTGTGACATGACAACTTTGATGTCCTGGGTCTGCGAGCCACGAACCTCGTAGCAATCGGTAGAGCTCCCACACACTCCGACACTGCGTAGAAATGTTCAAATGTGTGTGAATTTAAAGGACCAAACTGCTCAGGTCATCGGTCCCTAGACTTACACGCCACTTAAACTAACTTAGGCTAAGAACACACATACACACATACACACACACACACACACACACACACACACACACACACACATGGCCGAGGCAGCCGGGAGAGGCCACGTAATCCATGACACGGTGCCTCTAACCGCGCGGTCACTCCGAGCGGCGACAATTTAAGATGTGCTGCTACAGAGGAATGCTGAAAATTGTGTGGACTGATAAGGTAAGGAATGAGGAGGTACTCCGCAGAATCTGCGAGGAAGGGAATGTATGGAAAAACTAACATGAAGAAGAGATAAGATTATAGAACATCTGTAAAGACATCAGGGATTAACGACTGCAGTACTAGAGGGGACTGCAGAGAGTAAAAACACTGCATAGGAAGAGAGAGATTAGAATACATCTAGGAAATAAGTGAGGACGACGTAGGTTGCAGTTGCTGCTCTGAGATGAAGAGGTTGGCACAGGAGAGGAAACAGTGGCGGGTAGCATCAAACCAGTCGGAAGACTGATGACTCAAGCTCAGTAGGACTACCACATTGAACAATTTTATTTCCATGGCCACTTTCACGGCTTATTTGATAATGAAGTCCCAAAATTATGTTTCTGTGGCCAAATTATTGATGTCTGCAACTCCTCTTAAGTCAAATATCGTCTCGGATGAGAAACACAACGAAAAACGAATGAATGTTTGCTCCTGTTCCGAATAAGGTAGCTAAGTAGTTTCAAAACGCTGTTTACAGAAACTGTGAATGAACGAATGGAGCGACATATTTATAAAAGTCTCCTTACGGATGTATTACCTACAAAAAATGTTAATTCATTGTTCATGCTTTCCGACATCTGTCACATAATTTCAAGAACGCATATACTGGAACTCGGTGGGCTTGCTTTCCGCTAGTCTATGTGGCAAATCCACATAAAAAAAGAATAAAAAGAAAAAATGAAAGAAAGAAGAACGGGTGTACGGAAATTAGTCAGAAATTGATATTATCCACAGAAAATGCGAAATTGTAAACTTTTGCTGCCGATGGATGAATGTGTTGTTTTGCAGAGCAGTTTAGCAACGGATCTGGCAAGGATAGTAAACAGGATACATCCCGATACCATGGCATAAAAGTTTTCGAATTTCGTCCAGAATACTCGGTTGGACAATGACTACACCTTACAAACAAGCGTGTGAACAATAGACGAAAATGACAGCATTTGAGAAAGGAGGTCTCGTTGACGTAGGTCGGTTGGAGTTATTGGCGAATCGTTTGACGTTTGAAGAGGAGACATGCCATTAATCGACTACGTTGGCAGGAATGGAAGAAATAAGGCCGAACACAGTATCAAAGAGGAAGCGGTCGACCTAGAGAGAGACAGAACATGAGGAGCGTCGATCGTCAGAGCCCCGGATTCATCGCTGTCTTCAGTCGACGTGCAACTGGTGCTTCAGTGACTACAAGCACCATTAATAGGCGGCTTACAGGCTGTGTATACCAACAAGCCTGTTTGCAGAAGCGTCGGCAAATCCAGCCTCTAACATCACTGGCTGGAGTGTACTCGTAATTGTCTGCTGTTTAGAGTCCCGCTTCGACCTGAGAGCTGTTAAAAACCGCAGACGTGTCAGGAAAGTCCCTAAACAGCAGTCGGTTACCAAACAGACTGTCACATGCCATACGCACCAGCTACCAGGACTGATGGTCTGGAGTGTCATTTCATTTCATTCGAGGACTCTATTGGTGGTCATTCGCGATACCTTTACAGAGACGATACTCTACGGTCCATCATGCTCCCCTTCAGGTTTCAGCAAGACATTGCCCAGTCACATACGGAGGGAGCTTCTACTGCTTTCGTTCTTTCCAAGCCGTACCTCAGCCTCAGGTAGCCGGATCTCTCGCCAATATTGAGAAAGTTTGGAGCATTATGGGCAGTATCGTTCAACTAGCTCGGAATTCCGATAATCGCTTTGGTTGTTGCGTGTACATCATTCGCGCTGGGAATCTGTAATTTCTTTGGGTACACATGTTACTCATCTTTTTACTCTGGTCTGCTGGCCACACCGGATACGAGCAAGACCATTTGTAAGCGCGTTAATGTATATGTCCCCAGGAATGGATCGAGGCCACATCGCCCAACATGTATCGCTGGAGACCTGAATGGATTTACTCAGTGCTGATTTCCCTTGTTCATTGACAAAGAGGTTCGTTTCAAGCAAAGTTATAGGTTGCTGTGCAGTTCTATTACAGAGTCTAATTAGTATTTCAAAATTTTATTTTGTTTCTACTTCAATACTCTCAAGCAATGCCCAACACACTGCGAAGTGTATGCTGAGTATGAATGTTGTTTTGCAAAAGGTTGTTTGTTCCTCTGATGACGAACATCTCACTATTCACCAGTGTGGATAGCGCAAACCCAGCGCGGGACACAAATAGTGTGATACACGCTGACAGCCGCCTGGAGCGGTTCCAAGCTGGTGTCGAACTCTGTCCTGGGGTTTCAGCGCTCAATGACGTCATCCCTGTCCTACTCTCCATGTCTCCAAGTTAACTTGTCATGTCCACCTAGACTGGCCGGCCTGTAGCCCAGTAAGTATCCCTTGTTCTGAACACAGTAAGTTAATTTTTGAATATGTTCTCCATAGCAACGACTCCCTTCAAATGCCCACATCCTTGGCTATCTCGGCCATGCTCCCTTCTGCGCCAGTAGGCGGCACGGATATTAAAAAGTACACGCCGTCGAACTTTACTCCTGTTCTCTCAACGAAACCCAAAGAGAGAAATACGAATACCCATTTTCCTTGCAAAATTTCAGCAGTGAAACGTGGATTCACCTTTTTTTTTACCTGTGTCTTTGTAAGTGCTGAGGAAAAATAACAGGCTGTGTTCTTCCAGCGGAATAATTTGTTTAAAAACATTCAAAAAATAAACGTGGGCGGGAAATGTACCGATTCAGATATAGGCTGAAACCTAACGAAAAACAAATCCCCAGTTCTGATTTTGTGAAGAGAAAATAATAATTGTCACGGCACAAATCATAACCTAAACTTGCTGGAACTTGGGAACTATATTTATGAAGGGTAAAGCGCGACACGTCAGTTACTAGCGATCGTGTTTAATTCGAGCTGAAAAATAGTGAATATCTGACTGGCTGATGTGTGAACATAAGACTCTCTAATAGAACAGTGCATTAAATTTTCTTAGAGCGTACCCTACACATCAAAAATTGTTTTCCCACATGAGTCTGGTTGTAAGATTTAAAGAAACATATCTCACTGCGAATAAGCGTGTTGATAAAATGTTCAGTGAGAATGGAAAGTACCCAGTTAGATTAACGATTGCATGTCACAGTTATATCTCGCATTTCGATCACCTCTAATAAATTTTCTTGTCGCGTTTCAAGTATATATCACCCGTAGAATTCTGAGGCGAATTGTTTTGCTTGTAATATGAAGCGTTACAATGTCGTTTAATGGAAGAGTATTTACTGCACATAATAGCGCCGACATGAATACAATGTGTGACCTGAGTTTCTCCCGACGGATAGAATGTTCAGATAATTTACGGGAAGGCAGCAGGGTGACTTTGGCGATAACCGCCAATATTTAGACACGAACACACCCTTGCGATTTTCAAAGCAACACAGTAGCGCGAAAGCGCAGTGCACGAGAATTTAAAACCAGTTTCCAGAGACACTCCCACACACTGAGAATCATCATAAACCAAAGATTACCGATATGAGCAGTTATCTATAGTGAAATTAATAATCAACGAGTGCGGGAGCATAAACTCTGTACCTCTGTTCTTTGACAAGGAAGAATTTAATGAACCATAATGGCTCAAAAAAAAAAATTATTGTCTTTCAGTACCTTTCAGCTATTCCATATGTATAACGTCACAGAAGAATTACAAATGAAGACAAAACTATAACAGGACCTGTGAATTCTAAACTTTCACAGTTCGTAAGAATATTTACGAAAATCTGTGATTATGATTTCGCTTTTAATACATAATAAGGTCATACGATAGAAAATTTATTATTTAATATAGCTGCAGCACACGCAATCAAGAACGATGACATAACAGGAAATCGTGTTAAGTTCCTCTGAACAGTTAAATAGATAGACGTGAGTAAGGAGATAAACTGATTCATGAAATGTTCTTTCTCAAATGTAGTTCCTTGTTTGATACTGTCAGATTTCTATTGGAGAGGAATACTATCTTTACCTATGCTAGTCTGCTGCTGGTTTTCCTTTCTCCAATCTCATGCAGTCTCTTGTTTACAATGTAGAAGAATTCCTTCAATATGTCCACTACCCATCCTCCAGTTTTGCTGTTATTCGCATCATTGACTCCTCTACTACCACCCTCAATACTTTCGTTTCCTCACTCCCAATTCTGTGCACAATACTTTCATTCCTTTCTGATAAGGTAGCAAATTCATCAGTGAGTGTGATAACTGACACGATACTATATGGAATTTTACTGTCACTCATTGTTCTTTTACAGCATTCATTGCTTCTTTGATTTACAAGTTGAAGTGTAGAGGGGAATATGTTGCTCCATCTTAGGTCTTGCACATAATGTATACTACCCATCTATAGTGCCGTATTTTTCTCAGTGTATCATTTTCCATGGTCAGAATTGGCAAATGAACTACGAAACTGATGGATCTAGCAGTTATCTAGCATTATCTTCGGAATTATGTAGTGATAATTTTCCCTAAGTCCTACGGTATGGCTCTAGTCTCATAGGTTCGACAAATTAAATTGAAAAATGTATTTTAAATATTCTACATAAACCTGATATTTTTATCAAGTGTCTAAAAATGGCTTCTCAATTCTTTTTCGATCCCGTTAACAGACAATTTCTTACATAATAGAGCCCACAATGTATTTCTTTCAATCTGTCTCTCTCGTTCTCCTTTCATTGATTAACTGACTTCTTCTCTTGCCCACACATTCTTCGTAGCAATATTTCTTACAATATACTTTTTACCTTTTTTGATATCAGTCTGAATATCATTTTATTGATGTTCGTGAAGTACCTCCCATAATTTTCAGAGAACTACACACACATAGCACCATTTTTCAGTGTTTCTGTATTCCACTCCCTTATATTTTGGTTCTTTCTAACGACTCTCTTCGTAAGTACAAAACTGTTATTTACTTCAGTATGTCCTCCTGGGTTATAAAAATGTGATCTCGGAGTCACTGTCTCACAATTATGGAAACCAGACGCATCTTCCTCTGCGTCCTAGTCTTTCTCAAGGACACCTCCACCTCCTGAGAATTTTTAATTGAATACTTGCTATTTCACACAATGTCTTCTGCCTTTACTTCTTACTCAGTCTGTGGTTGTGCTCTAACAGTCTACCAGGATCAGAATACGTTTCCGGTCCGTCCAAATACTGAATGAATCCTTCTTCCTCTATTTCATCATCTTCTGCTTCAGATATCGGTACGTATGTCTGAAGGTTGTTGTTGACATTTGCTTGGCTTATATTCAGTTTGAGAGCTAACATCTAGAAGATGTTCGGGCTCACATGTGGATCCTGTTCGTCGAAATGTCTTGGCTCAGACTCGTTTAGGGGTTGAGCCGCATGTGTCGCATCACACACCCTAAATTAGACACTTTTGACACTTTGCTTAAATTGTCTATCTGCTGGCAAGTTAGAGAAATACAAAGGTAACATAACATATATTAACAGTAATAATAATATCGGCAACTAAATTAACGACCCATAAAAAATATGGGCCACAGATTCGATTTGGTTAGAATGATGTTTACTCAGAAACCAAACTAATAGCGAAAGTGGTCGTATTTAGAGTTATTGTAACACCTGAGCGCAAGTCCATTTGACACAGTTGTATAACTCACAATCTGATCGTAAATTATAAAGTTCAATACTCCACCTCGTTAACTAAGTGAAAAGTTAGAGTTCACATCAGGCGCGCGGCTGCTCACCGATCAGAGACCAAATCCCGCGATACCATAGACCGCGGAATTTTTTAAGTATTTTCACTTCCTAGCTGCCTAAAGACTGACTGTCTGCTTTCGTGTCTCCACCCACACTGTCCTTCTACCCGTCCCCGGACGCCTATTTCCGCTCACCGAACATCTTCGCTCAACTGACTAATACAGTTCCCTTTCCTGAAACTGTCCTTCTCATTGGCTACAGCTTATTCAACTTTACTCTACTTTTTAACATATTTAACTAATAAAACCTTGACCACTTTCACGTTTAAATGAAGTAACAATGATATCCAGTACATAATAGACGTTAAATTCTTTTAAATAAAACAAATACAGTTTCCTTCTTAGACTTGAATGCCACCACCAGCAGCCTTGCTCCATTGTGCTTTCTGAGAAATAAATAAAGAATAAAACAAGTATTATGAACTAAACTTTACAACAAATATTCTGTTACCTAATGATTCAATAACGTGTCATGCTGTTATTGTTCAACGTGCTTTGTGTGGAGGAAATGATGGTCTGAAGCTTAACTGTAAATTTACTACATCTTTTAAGCAAATAAAGTTACAGAGTTGATATTTACAACGTTTGGCGTTTTACTGAGGGGCTTCTATATGAAATGCCGATCGTTAAGTTCGATCAAAGCGTTCAGATTTTAGCATTGAGGTCTTTGTTATAAAACTTCTTAATTTCACTTTAACAGTAAATACTAAACTCATATAGATATGATCAGTATTCATGTTTTATTGGGATCACCATGAAATTTAATGGAGGATGGCAGATTAAAATTAATGTGACTCCATTCCCCGCACTACTACAGAATTAAATAGTTTTCATTAATGTTTCCCTTTATGGCCGTTCTTAGATCCTCCATATTTAACATTGCTACGTCTCCTTAGCCACAAAAGCTTTTTCCTGGATTTCCGTATGACTTAGGTTATCGTTTGTCTCACTCGTACACTACAGCGCTTACCACCCCTCAATAGACGCTTGTGAGTTTCCGCATCTCGTGGTGAAACTGCATCCCGTCCTGGACGACTGGCTTCGTTTCACAATTCCTGAAGGCTGACTCTTTCAGCCATATACTTAAATGAGAGCGAAATGCTCGTTAACTTACAAGTTGACAGTAGTCGTCTCTCTTAACCGACCACGCTAGCTCACTGTTTATCCTACTTTCCTATTTACAGTGAATTCAATTCCCACCAATCTACTTTCTAACGCTGCTGTTATTAAACTGCATTGGTGAGAGCAAACTACTTTCTTCCATTTCATCTTCATGTAGACATAGATCCCACATTTCTGTCTTTCGGTTTCCTGTCTTTCTAATCACATTTGGCTACACTTTTTTTTTCTCAAGGTCATCTCTCGCTTGACAGTCCCCTGAGGATGATCGAGAGGTAGAACTAGTCAGGAATGTTTCGTCAATGGAGACGTCTTCTCGTTACTTTTCATTTTGAGGACGCCTTGACTGTTAGTTCTTCCGCTTTTTAGGTCATCATCCTATAAGAACGACGGGAATTTACTTTGAACGTTTATCAGCTCCTCCGCCCCCCATTTGACAATGCCAATAGCCGAATGAGAACGTGTACCGGATGTCCCAGTCCGGCATTTGAACGTTAATTAATTAGTTGGTTTCACCTTCATAGATCATTTGAACGATTCTTTTATGATGTGGAGCGAGTCAATTTACAGGATATGTATACAAGATTAGCGCCAAAAATAATGAACACTGCTGTAATCCTACTCATTGAACTAACCTTTTTAGTTTCTTAAATTTTTACTAGCTTCGAGTTTATAACTAGATATTCTTCAGTGGAATAGGAGTTTTCCAGGAGAAACACTTTAAATTAAATTTGAAACTTTGTCAAATTAAGTTAGATCCTATCTCAACATCGAAAAATTGCATAAGTGATCCAAAACATTTTCGTGGTCTAGGTCAAAAAAATTATTTTCGATCAAACTGGTGCTTTTTCGAAGACGGAAGACATATTAAATTAATAGGCCTATGTTTTGTATCCTTAACTCACTAAAGGTTTTCGCATTCATTTTAATTTTCAAATTTATGCATTTCGGGATCTCATTAATTACGAGAGGGATAATTATAAGAATCGTATTGCTAAGAGACACGAGAAGAAACTGGCTAAACTTAAGAGCATTTTACCTTTGAAAAACACCGTTATAGTTTTCTAAGATATGGGCATCAATTTTTTAACAGTGTTCTGAATAATACTGCAATAGATTTTACGTCAGAAGAAACTGCCTCGTTAGAAAAAGGGGTTCAACACAATGTAACGCCTGACAGACAAAAATTTTGCAGAAGATATGATTGTAGATCTTAAATTAGGCCTTGATAGCGGGAGAATGGGCGCTGCTCCACAAACGTAGGTAGCTCATGAGGTGTGTAATATTTTTGAGAAACGTGCAGTAAAAACTACCGCCTTTATGACTGTGATAAGAAATTGATTAAAAGTAATAATGTCGAGCTTAAGGATAACAATATCCTTATAATGAAAACTTACAAAGGTAATGCTGTAATCGTTGCCACTCTGAGCATGTATGAGTCTAATACATTACTATTTTTTCAAGACAGCAATATTTCGAGGCTGGAAGAGGATCTGACCTCACGAGCCAGAAGAAATTGGGCTTGGCATTAATAGCGCTACACATTCCGTTAAACCTTATCACAAGAAACAGATTATTAACATGAACTCACAGGTCCCAAAATTGCGTTCCCAGCTTGAGGTACATAAAATTCGACATTCAACACTTTCACTGTAAATAGTATGAACAGTGCATATCATGAGTTAGCAAAGTTTTCCACGATAAAACAAAAAATTCCTTCATGTTTGGGAAGAATTATTCTGTCGCAAATAGTCAAATGTAGCCAGTAATATCAAAGGTATGAAGTGTGATCAGGATACTAAATTGTTTTCACTAGGTATTACGAAACTTTATACTAATGTACCTGTTCAAACAATTATTGGCAACGTTGAAAAAAGAGCCTAGGTACTTTTAAAAATGATATTTCTGATGAGCAAATCTCTGACCTTATACGTTTCCTGAGAACATTAGTGAAATAGAACTGTTTTGTTTTCAGTGTCAAACTACGCAATCAGTGTGACAGTCTGCCGATGGGTAATCCACGGGCAGGCATCTTGATTGATATTTAAAATATTTCGCTGGAAGAGAAGTTGTTAAATAATATATCAGCTACTGATCTGAGTATTTTGTCATATTCTCGGTACGTAGATGACATTTTGATCGTGTACCAGTTTTCCCTAGATGGTACTGAGCATTTGTTTGGAATTTTTAATAGTCTTCATGAAAAAAATCACCTTCATTTCTAATTATAAAATAATGATCGTCAGTTACATAACTTGGACCTTAGTACCGCCATAGAAAACAACAGACTTTCCTTCAGTGTTTTTTCGAGAACCCACTAATACAGGTCAGATTGGGTGTGCTAGTTCAACGTAACCTCATTTCCATAAAAAATTACTTCAATTCAGTCATTCATAGTGCAGTATCGTTAACTTGGTCACCAGACAAGCCTGAAGCTGAGATGAGTTGAACAGAAACTATTGCAGTTAATAATGATTATGATCCGTTGTTAGCTGAAAACAAAAATCAACTTCAGAGTTAAAAGTGACGCTAAAGTGCCTGCTTTAGACGTCACAGCTGGTCCTGACCGTAACGAGTATAAAAATGTTTCTCTTCTATTCCTCTTTTAGGCCCTGTACCTTAGTGAATCGGTCGTCTTTTACTTAAAAAAAAAAGGCAACCCTTCCTGTTGGACGAACATCAGCAACTGAGCATTGCAGCAGGAGTAGAAAATAACGCTTCAGTTGTAACACTTTTTATTTAAGCGCCGAAAATCGGTCATGTTCTAAATAAAAATATCACTTACGATTGACGTGTTAATTTCAACCTCTGCGGTTCTCAAATATGGATGCAAAGTTGCCCTTTCTGCTAAAAATATCTTGCAGAAAATCTTGCTCACAATCTCAAGACCACCGTTGGTCCTACACAAAATCCAGGTATTTACAGTTTCACGTGGGATACTTTTCGTATTTATTATACAGGACCACCTGGAAGATCTTTCAATCTCAGGTATAAGAAACATTCATTGGAAAAAGGGGCACTAATTCCACTTTTGCAAATCATCTGTTAATTTCCGGTGACAAAACGAAAAGTGTTAAATAAATTTCCATTTTACACAGGGAAAAGTAAGGCTCAAAAATGGCTCTGAGCACTATGTGACTTAACATCTGAGGTCATCAGTCCCCTAGAACTTAGAACTACTTAAACCTAACTAACCTAAGAAGATCACATACATCCTTGCCCGAGGCAGGATTCGAACCTGTGACCCTTAGCGGTCTCGCGGTTCCAGACTGAAGTGCCTACAACCGCTCGGCCACAACTGCTGGCGAAAAGGAAGGTCCCGCACTCGACGTACTCTGAGAGCTGAAGATTTTCACACATATTTCTAAGCACGATGACCGCATACTCTATGTTGCTTACTCTATGCTACATACTCTATGCTCCATACTCCATGCTCCATACTCCATGCTCCATACTCCATACTCCATACTCCATGCTCCATACTCCATGCTCCATACTCCCCATACTCCATACTCTATCATACTCTTTGCTCCATACTCTATGCTCCATACTCTATGCTCCATACTCTATGCTCCATACTCTATGCTCCATACTCTATGATCCATACTCTATACTCCATACTCTACACACCATACTCTATACTCCATACTCTACACACCATACTCTATACTCCATACTCTATACTCCATACTCTATACTCCATACTCTATACTCCATACTCTATACTCCATACTCTATACTCCATACTCTATACTCCATACTCATTACTCCATACTCTATGCTCCATACTCTATGCTCCATACTGTATGCTGCATACTGTATGCTGCATATTCTATGCTGCATACTCTATGCTGCATACTGTATGCTGCATACTCTGTTAGTTACAGTTACGTAACAACAAAAAAATCCATGGCGTTACTCCCTTACTCACGGATTTTTCATTCATATAGTTGGTTATCCTATGGTTTAGTGCCTGTAGTGCCGAAACATCTTTCAAATTTCAATAGATGTGTACTACTAAAGTTTCCTTTATGCATATGTTTTAGACTTTACAGCTGTTTGTGTGAATATTCTACGATACTCTGTACTTTACGTACCGTTTCAGTAAAGACTAACAGATTGCTCATAGTTGTACTTTATTTACACGACTGTCTTGTCTTAAAAAAAAAAAAAAAAAAAAAAAAAAAAACTTTAAGGTCTTGTCCCTTGTATTTTGTTTTCTATAATTAATTATTGTATAATTCGATTATTTCTGTTATAATGTCTGAAACCGGCGTATGTTACTGCCCGCAACCGATAGGTGGCGACACATGCACCTTGTTTTCGTAGCAGCGGTTAAGCCACTGGGTCACTCAGTCTAATGTTCGTTGTAAGGCTTACTTGCCAAAGGCTGGAACGTTTTTAATGTTTATTTTCTTACTTGAGCTTGTCTGTTAAAATCTCTCATTATTGCCTTCTCGCAATATAACTTTACGTGAGTAACATTTCTATGCTATGGCATGATTCATCCTTTTTAATGTTTCTGTCAATCTTATTTTGCTATGTATTGCTTCACAGAGCTTTTAAATTTTCATTCTGAAGAAATCATCCTTAGAGGTGTTTAAACATACGTAAATGTATTAAACAATAATTTACAACCGGGTGGCTGTGTTATCTCTCCATTAAAACTTATATGTGGTTGCTGAAAGACAACTAGAGGATGATATATTACAGGAAAAGTTGACCATCTAGGTACTCTTGGCAAGAGGAAGATGCGACTGAATTCTTCACTCTAAAAAAACCATTCGAGTTTTGAAATTTGGCGTTCTACGTAGTAAACCTCCTGTCCCATACTCAACAAAGAGAAATCAGTCAATGATACTCCTGTCATCAGTGCATGATATGGATGTTTTCGACCCCAAAACGGGAAAGTAAAGCACCATTACTGACAGCAATTGCACGGAAAGAGGAGTGGATACTTTTGGCAAAATAGAAGCAGTATATTCTGTTTTCAGGAATTACGAGATAAAGTATGATGTTATTTTATACTAATCTAAACATAAATGCAACAAACAGCGAAATATTACATTCACTATCTAAACTAGAAATAACCGTCATAAATCGACATATTCTTTTGGAGAATTTAGGGGGGAGCATCTTTGATTAGAAATCAAAACGGTTCGAAACTCGCCACCGCTTAACTTCGGGGATAATAATCAGCATTGGCGACCGCAGAATTCCGGCATAATAAGTCACCCTCATTCTGCCAACGGAAATGCCATAGAGAGCGAAGGAGCGGACTGAGGTTCAGGGCACTTTCTTGTCCTTGGGATGGGAAACTGCCCCTAAAGCCGGCCGCTGTGGCCGAGCGGATCTAGGCGCTTCAGTTCGGAACCGCGCTGCTGCTACGATCACAGGTTCGAATCCTGCCAGGGGCTTGGATGTGTGTGATGTCCTTAGGTTAGTTAGGTATAAGTAGTTCTAAGTCTAGGAGACTAATGACATCAGATGTTAAGTCCCATACTGCTTAGAGCCATTTGAACCACTTTTTTGTCGCTAAAGGAGGAAGAATCAGGACTCATCAACGGCAAGAGGATGCAGGAGGCAATGGAAACCACTCAATTACATACACATAATGAGTATCCACAGGACATGTGGCTTCTAACTGAACAAGTGTCATAATGATCTCTCCATTGGCGCAAGATTTAGTGAAAGCTCTCATTCGGATCTCCGCGAGGAGACTGCAAACGGGGTGGTGATCATGAGAAAAAAGACTGAATAACCAACGAAGCGATAACGTTTTAATAGTAGGGGGGTGGAATTTCTGAAGTTTTAAAGGAAAGCTAGAAATCAGAAAAGGGGGGGGGGGAGGAATCAAGAGGTGAAGTGGCCAGAAGACAACGATTTCTGGTCAGATGAGTATAGGGTAAAACCAACAGCAGCAGATAAAGGTGTAACGGGAGTAGGATTCCTTATGAATGGGAAGGCAGGGCACAGAGTGTGTTATTGTGAACAGTTCAGTGCTAGATTTCTTCTCATCGGAATCGACAGCTAACCAACATCGATAACGATAGTTCAGGTAAACATGCTGACGTCGCAAACTGAAGATAAAGAGAAAGAGGCAGTACGAAGATAAAGAAAGGGTAATACAGTACATAAAGGATGATGAAAACTCATGGTGGGTAGGAATGTGATTGTACGGAAAGGAGTATAATAAAATGCTACAGGAGAATTTGGACTTGGGACAAGAAATAAGAGAGGAGAAAGACTGATTGAGTTCGGTGGTAAATTTCAGCTAGAAATAGCGAATACTGTTAAAGAATTACAAGAGGAGGAGGTATACTTGGAAAAGGCCGCAGAACGAAACAAATAGGTAGTGCAGGAAAGCAAAGACGAAATGGCTGCATGAGAGATGAGAAGAAATCGAAAAAGAAATTTTTGTCGGAAGGAGAGACACATTATATAGGAGAGACTCATTATATAGTAAAGTCAAAGCAACCTTCGGTTTGTACTACCATAGCTCTAATACTCCAATGATTTATTTTGGTTTTTGTTTCATTTATTGTTACATCACTGAGCTTGTGTAAATTTGGTTGAATTGATAACACAAAATTGTATACTCCTTTCTTTACTTAAAACTTTGATGTTGTGGCTTGATTCTGTGCAAAGTAGTGTATCTGTTAATTAAAGTCTTTGTCCCATTTGGAGGGAACAAAACCTTACTGTATATAATTGTAATTTTGTGTGAACAATTTTTGGTAGAAATGTCAATATGTGCAAATTTTCTGTTTTATTTATTGTATTTGTTTGCTGTTATGTAAATTGCTGATCCTCACTTAGGGTTCCTGGTTAGTTCGTATGTAAAAGGTGTTGTGCGTCAGCTCGGGAACGGGACTGTGTAGCGCCAGAAAATTTTGGTTGGCCTAGGTAGAAAAGGTGGAACAAGAGTCAGTCGGGGACGAGCTACCAGTCGGGCGCGAGCCACCAGTCGTGGACGGGCTACCAGTCGGGGGCGAGCCACCAGTCGTGGACGAGCTACCAGTCGGGGGCGAGCTACCAGTCGTGGACGAGCTACCTGTCGGGGGCGAGCCACCAGTCGTGGACGAGCTACCAGTCGGGGGTGAGCCACCAGTCGTGGACGAGCTACCAGTCGGGGGCGAGCTACCAGTCGTGGACGAGCTACCAGTCGGGGGTGAGCCACCAGTCGTGACGAGCTACCAGTCGGGGGCGAGCCACCAGACGGGGATGAGCTACCAGTCGGGGGCGAGCCAACAGTCGTGGACGAGCTACCAGTCGGGGGCGAGCTACCAGTCGTGGACGAGCTACCAGTCGGGGACGAGCTACCAGTCGGGGACGAGCTACCAGTCGGGGGCGAGCTACCAGTCGTGGACGAGCTACCAGTCGGGGGCGAGCTAACAGTCGTGGACGAGCTAACAGTCGGGGGCGAGCCACCAGTCATGGACGAGCTACCAGTCGGGGACGAGCTACCAGTCGGGGGCAAGGCACAAGTCGTGGACGAGCTACCAGTCGGGGGCGAGCTACCAGTCGTGGACGAGCTACCAGTCGGGGGCGAGCCACCAGTCGTGGACGAGCTACCAGTCGGGGGCGAGCTACCAGTAGTGGACGAGCTACCAGTCGGGGACGAGCTACCAGTCGGGGGACGAGCTACCAGTCAGGAGCGAGCCACAAGTCGTGGACGAGCTACCAGTCGGGGGCGAGCTACCAGTCGTGGACGAGCTAACAGTCGGGGACGAGCTACAAGCCGGGGACGAGCTACCAGTCGGGGGCGAGCCACAAGTCGTGGACGAGCTACCAGTCAGGTGCGAGCTACCAGTCGTGGACGAGCTACCAGTCGGGGGCGAGCCACCAGTCGTGGACGAGCTACCAGTCGGGGGCGAGCTACCAGTCGTGGACGAGCTACCAGTCGGGGACGAGCTACCAGTCGGGGACGAGCTACCAGTCGGGGGTGAGCCACAAGTCGTGGACGAGCTACCAGTCGGGGACGAGCTACCAGTCGGGGACGAGCTACCAGTCGGGGGCAAGCCACAAGTCGTGGACGAGCTACCAGTCGTGGGCGAGCTACCAGTCGTGGACGAGCTACCAGTCGGGGGCGAGCCAGCCGTTGGGGACGAGCTACCAGTCGGGGGCGAGCCACAAGTCGTTGTCGAGCTACCAGTCTGGGGTGAGCCACCAGTTGGGGACGAGCTACCAATCGGTGGCGAGCCAACAGTGGTGGACGAGCTACCATTCGGGGGCGAGCTACCAGTCGTGGACGAGCTACCAGTCGGGGGCGAGCTACCAGTCGTGGACGAGCTAACAGTCGGGGGCGAGCCACCAGTCATGGACGAGCTACCAGTCGGGGACGAGCTACCAGTCGGGGGCGAGGCACAAGTCGTGGACGAGCTACCAGTCGGGGGCGAGCTACCAGTCGTGGACGAGCTACCAGCCGGGGGCGAGCCTCCAGTCGTGGACGAGCTACCAGTCGGGGGCGAGCTACCAGTCGTGGGCGAGCTACCCGTCGGGGGCGAGCCACAAGTCGTGGACGAGCTACCAGTCAGGTGCGAGCTACCAGTCGTGGACGAGCTACCAGTCGGGGGCGAGCCACCAGTCGTGGACGAGCTACCAGTCGGGGGCGAGCTACCAGTCGTGGACGAGCTACCAGTCGGGGACGAGCTACCAGTCGAGGACGAGCTACCAGTCGGGGGCGAGCCACAAGTCGTGAACGAGCTACCAGTTGGGGACGAGCTACCAGTCGGGGACTTGCTACCAGTCGGGGGCAAGCCACAAGTCGTGGACGAGCTACCAGTCGGGGGCGAGCTACCAGTCGTGGACGAGCTACCAGTCGGGGGCGAGCCAGCAGTTTGGGACGAGCTACCAGTCGGGGGCGAGCCACAAGTCGTGGACGAGCTACCAGTCTGGGGCGAGCCACCAGTCGGGGACGAGCTACCAATCGGTGGCAAGCCAACAGTCGTGGACGAGCTACCATTCGGCGGCGAGCTACAAGTCGTGGAGGAGCTACCAGTCGGGGGCGAGGCACCAGTCCTGGACGAGCTACCAGTCAGGGGCGAGCCACAAGTCGTGGACGAGCTACCAGTCGGGGGCTAGCTACCAGTCGTGGACGAGCTACCAGTCGGGGGCGAGCCACCAGTCGTGGAAGAGCTACCAGTCGGGGGCGAGCCACAAGTCGTGGACGAGCTACCAGTCGGGGGCGAGCTACCAGTCGTGGACGAGCTACCTGTCGGGGGCGAGCCACCAGTTGGGGACGAGCTACCAGTCGGGGGCGAGCCACAAGTCGTGGACGAGCTACCAGTCGGGGGCGAGCCACCAGTCGTGGACGAGCTACCAGTCGGGGGCGAGCCACCAGTCGGGGACGAGCTACCAGTCGGGGGCGAGCCACAAGTCGTGGACGAGCTACCAGTCGGGGGTGAGCCACAAGTCGTGGACGAGCTACCAGTCGGGGGCGAGCCACCAGTCAGGGACGAGCTACCAGTCGGGGGCGAGCCACAAGTCGTGGACGAGCTACCAGTCGGGGGTGAGCCACAAGTCGTGGACGAGCTACCAGTCGGGGGCGAGCTACCAGTCGTGGACGTGCTACCAGTCGGGGGCGAGCCACCAGTCGTGGATGAGCTACCAGTCGGGGGCGAGCTACCAGTCGTGGACGAGCTACCAGTCGGGGGCGAGCTACCAGTCGTGGACGAGCTACCAGTCGGGGACGAGCTACCAGTCGTGGACGAGCTACCAAACTGTGCACTGCCATGTAAATGTTGCATATTGTGCTGGTTCCGAGAGAGGTTTTTTTCTGCCACTTTCCAATGCCTCGGATGGATGGATAAATAGCTTGAATTGTTCTGAAATTTGTATCTATCATCGCCAAGAAGAAACGACAGAGTCCAGCAATTCTACCTGCAATTCCACCTACCGACATGCAATCGCCACCACATTGCGCAATCACTGTAATGGAGCACTATAGCAATGTACAGTGAAGGATCAGCTAAATGGATGTGTTAGTGTGCTCAAATATAAGGTAATTTATAACTGAGTTTATGTACGTACCTTGATTTTTCTCCTTATCATAACACCTCTCAGGTTCCTCTCCGTTTGAACTAAAGTGATTTCCGAGTGTCCCTACTGAAAGAACATTAAAGACCAGTGTTTTCGCTAATTAATGCCTCTTGAACATGAAAAAGAAAGTTAATGAAAGTAATTTTCCTAATAAAACTGCTTATTAATGTATTGTTGCCAACTTCTAATTAAGAGTTCGTAAGACTGAGGCTTATAAAGTTTTGCTTCGTAAATGATCTCATTACTGCCTGTTGTAAATCACAGAAGGTGAGTCAGTATCTTACATATATGTTAATTTTATCTCTCAACGTAGTAAGAGTGGAAAACTGCAGTATGAAACGTTATATACTCATGTTTGCTAAGTGTTTGTCTCTCTTGTGTATTAGAAGTGCATATGAATAGTATACCAGGATCCACAGTCTTTTTACTGTGTTAATGCTCGGTAACAAGTAACGGAAAGACCATTAATTATGAAATCCATAATTTCATTATTGAAATGATAGTGAGAAGCAACCTGTTATTGGATTCCAATTAACTTTCATTTTAAATAGTACAGTATTTAACTGAGAGAGACATAACCTATATCCAATTAATGATTCTGCAGTGAATAGTAATAATTACGTTATAAAGACCATCCAGTTTGTGTAAGCCCTTAAAGTAATAGTGTGTTTCGGTATCTGTTATAAATTTGCAAATAGTTTGTGCTGCACCAGTTGTTAGCTTCAATCTTAAAACATATGTATGTGTCAAGAATTCACTGCACTCGCGTGTGACAAAGTATAGGTTGTGTTTATCCAATAAAGCTACTAATAAAAATATTTTTGAACGAGAATGTTAATCATTCTCTTGCCTAGTTAGGCTGGCGACCGTTTTCTTTACCTGTTAAACAGTACAGATAGGCAAAATTTTGTTTGTTACTGTTCAGATATTTCCGTAATTCTGACTTTCACTTCCGATAAGCCACCTCCGTTAGGTACACCACGGTCAGCACAACAAAATTCCTATCAGAGGGTAACACTGCTCTGTTGCGTTATACCATAATTGCTTTAATAAGACTGTTTTATTTCATAACCTGCTTTAAGTTTATGGTACAACAGCAGTAGCAAATTACAGCAGACGCTAGTGTTATAGGTTGACATTAATTGCAAGGGTGGTAACACTAACAGTGCAACGGGAATTCCTCTGTTAAATGCAGAGGAGAGGGCGGATAAATGGAAAGAGTACATTGAAGGCCCCTATGAGTGTGACAGTAGTAGAAACAGGTTCCATTTAGAGAAGACCGGGAATCCAGTATTAGAATCAGAAGTAACCCTGGGAGGACTCAAAATCAAAGTGATAGATAACATTCCATCAGAATTTCTAAAATCATTGGGGGAAATGGCAACAAAACGGCTATTCATATTTGTGCTAAGAAAGTATGCGTCTGGTTACATAACATCTGATTTTCGGGGAAAAACGCCATTCACACATTTCCGAAGACGGCAAGAGCTGATAAGTGCAAGAATTATTACTCAATAAGCTTAACAGCTCATTCATTCAAGTTGCTGACAAGAAGAGTTTACAGAAGAATGGTAAAGAAAATTGGGGATGTTTGTCATTGGCCTTATTGAAGGTAAATGCCTAGAGAGGCAATTCTGTTGTTGCAGTTGCTAATGGAAGCAAGATTACTGAAAGGTCAAGCCACATTGATAGGATTTGACGACCTAGGAAAAACCGTTCGACAATGTGAAATGGTGCAAGATATTAGAGATTGTGTGGAAAAGAGGAGTAAGCTATAGGGAGAGACGGGTAAGGTACAATTGGTACAAAAGCCAAGAAGGAATAATAAGAGTCGACGACCAAGAAGGAAGCCCTCGAATTAAAAAGGATGTCGGGTAAGGATGAGGTCTTTCACGCTGTACAACGAAGACGCAGTGACGGAGATGAAAGAGTTCAGGAGTTGACTTAGAATTCTATATAGTGTCAATGATACGGTTCACTGATGACAATGTTATCTTGAGTCAAAGTGAAGAATAATTACATGATATGCAGAATGGAATGAACACTCTAATGCGTACAGAATATATACTGAGAGTAAATCGAAGAATGACGAAACTAATGAGAATTAGCAGAAATGTGAACAGCGACAAACATAACATCAAGACTCATGGTCACGAAGTAGATGAGGTTAATGAATTCTACTACCTAGGCAGCAAAATAACCAGTGATGGACGGAGCAAGGGGTACATTCCTGGCCAAGAGAATTCTACTAGTATCCACAATCATTGGCATTAATTTGTGGAGGGATTTTCTGAGAATGTACTTTTGAAATACAGCATTGTTTGATAGTGGACCTTGGACTGTGAGAAAAGTGGAATAGAAGAGAATCGAAGCACTTGAGATGCAGTGCTACAGAAGAACGTTGAAAATTACCTTGATTTATAAAGTGAGCAATGAGGAGATTCTGGGCAGAATCTGAGAGGAAAGGAATGTGTGGAAAACGCTGACAAAGAGAAAAGACAGGATTATAGGACATCTGTTAAGGCATCAGGGAATGACTTCCGTTATACTAGAGGGTTTTGTGGAAGGCATAGGATTGTAGAGGAAGGGAGAGACTGAAATACCGCCAGCAAACAATTGTGGACGTAGGTTGCATGTGCTACTCTAAGATGAAGAGCTTAGCACAGGAGAGGAATTGGTGGCGGGCCACATCAAACTAGTCAGAAGATTGTTGACTCAAAACAAAAAACAAAAAAAAACAAAAAAAAAGAGGCGTTTGCATTTATGAATGGACACTTAAAAAATACATCGAAAATTGGTTCACTGCCAATCCATGTTCTGGAGTTTCCAAATCAAGAAATTCCTTTCAAAAGAAGGCATTGACATCGCAGGGCTCTAAGAGAAGAAGAAGAAAGGGCGTTGTCACGTGCGTGGAAAGGAAAATGATGATGATGATTGGATTTCGGGGCGCTGAACTGCGTAGTTATCAGCGCCCATACAAATTCCCACCCTTTGCTCAGTCCTGTCTCGCCATTTTCAGGAATGATGATGAAATGATGAGGACAGCACAAACACCCAGTCATCTCGAGGAAGGTGAAAATCCCTCACCCCGCCCGGAATCTAACCCAGGTCACCGTGCTCGGGAAACGAGAACGGGACCGCGAGACGAACGAAATGCGGACGAAGGGAAAAATGTAGTTCCTCTATGAAAGTTCGTGTGAAGAATTCTCTTCAAATCAGTCGCTAATAACAGTGGCCTGGTGACATGAGATCATTGTTTGGGAACACTAAGTCCATGAATGGGTGCAAATGGTTTGCCGGCCGCGGTGGTCTCGCGGTTCTAGGCGCGCAGTCAGGAACCGTGGGACTGCTACGGTCGCAGGTTCGAATCCTGCCTCGGGCATGGATGTGTGTGATGTCCTTAGGTTAGTTAGGTTTAAGTAGGTCTAAGTTCTAGGGGACTGATGACCACAGCAGTTGAGTCCCATAGTGCTCAGAGCCATTTGAACCATTTTTTTTTTTTTTTTTTTTTTTTGCAAATGGTCTTCAGGTAGCCGAACGTAAGCATTTTCAGTCAATGAGCGCTTGATTTGTACTTGAGAACGCAGTACATTCTAAATAAATACAACACACACTAATTATGGGACCACCACCAGCTTGGTCTGTGCCTTGTTGACAACTTGGATCCACGGCTTCTTGGGGTCTGCATCACTTTAGAACGCTACTATCAACTCGTACCAACTGAAATCCCCATTCATCTGACGAGGCTACAGTTTTCCAGTCATCTAGGGTCCGACAACAAACCGATGTGATCAGTGTCTCAGGAGACGCGCTGCAGACATGTCGTGCAGTTAGCAAAGGTAATCGCGCCTTTCATCTGCTGACATAGACCAATAACACCATATTTCGCCACTCTTTCATAAAGGTTACGTTTGTCGTACGTCCCAGGTTGATTTATGTGGTTATTTCACGCTACAGTGCTTCTATGTTAGCACTGACAACTCGACGCTAAAGATGCTGCGAACCTGAGGCTTGCAGAACGCATAGGAAATGCAACATGTTTACTAAAGCAACTGCCTACAATACGCTTGTCCGTCCGCTTGTGGAATATTGCTACGTGGCATGGGATCCGTACCAGGCATGATTGACATAGGACATAATAAAAGTTCAAAGACCGGCAGCTCGTTTTGAATTATCGCAAAATAAGGGAATGTCACGGATATGATACAGGATTTGAGATGACTATAATTAAAACAAAGGTTTTTTTCTCTATGACTGGGCCTTCGCTTGAAAGCCCAGTGTACAGTTTTTTTCCCAGAGTGTGAAAACAGTTAGTTGGCGCCCACCTGCATAGAGAGGAAAGGTCATCACATTAAAACAAGAAAAATCAGAGCTCCCACGGAAAAAATTAAGTCTTTGTTTCCCCGAGTGTTGCCCGAGGATGGAAGTGTCGGGAGGTAGCTTGAAGGTAGTTCACTAAACCCTCTGTTAGGCACTTACTTATGAATTGCAGACAGTCATGTAGCTGTAGAAACAAGAAAAAGGTACGAGGAAGCTTAAAAAAAAAAAAAATGGTTCAAATGGCTCTGAGCACTATGGGACTTAACATCTTAGGTCATCAGTCCCCTAGAACTTAGAACTACTTAAACCTAACTAACCTAAGGACATCACACACATCCATGCCCGAGGCAGGATTCGAACCTGCGACCGTAGCAGCCGCTCGGTTCTTGACTGAACGCCTAGAACCGCTAGACCACCGCGGCCGGCGAGGAAGCTTCATCACGTATTTTGATGTGCACCACTTAGGCACTCTCTCCCAGCTTATTTTATCAGTTTCAGAATTACAGGTTACGAAACGTACGGGTGTCTTTGTTGGGGTGGCTTGTATCTATGTGCACCACGTTCGTTGAACTTCATGCTGTTTGCTGCCCTTTCATACCGCTATATCGTCCACCTGAGTAAGGTCTTTTGTAACACCGAAAATGCGGATAAAATATCTTGTGCAGCATCCTAGATTTCTCTTGATGACTGTTTGTCAGAAACTATTTAATACGTAATGGATGTAATAGTGCAACTGATTGCTATTACAATGTAAATATTGCACATTACTGGGTACTCGCCAAGGGGACTTAGCTTAAATGCAGCGGTAGCAACGACGAAACGGTAGTAGATGTGACGTCGTTTATCTTTGCATATGGGGAGCCTCTGTCGCGCTGCGAGCAGAGAGAACGCAGGAGCTTGAGTCTCGAATGAGTGCGGAGGTGTTCTTGGGCCCTCCCAAAGAGTCGGTGTCAAGATCCGCTCGCAGGAATGCAGGCACACCTACTTCATTAACAAGCGAATATTGACTGCACGGTCGGAGTGGACAGATGGAGGAAGCTACAACTGTAACTATTGCCTGTCCCATATTTATACGTGGCTCTGGAGACCACTCGTGATTCTCAACCAGCAACAGAAACAGCATTTTCGTCAGTAACTTTTTTCGTCGTGCACACGGCTACAGCACCGTAAAACTATTAACTGGCATTAACAGGCATTACCCAGTGGCATTTCTTTAACAAGCTTTAATGACTAACATTCTTGACTAACAACCTGCAACAGTTCAAACGTGCAGGACACCTGTGTTGGTATTGTCTTCGGACATTATTACCAAGCTGGGTCCCTTTGCTTTCCATGCAGTCAACGAAATTGGTTTACTATTTACTGTCAGTTTTGTATGTTTGTTAATAACCATTTTCCGTCTAAATTTTGGTGCCTCAGTAACTGCTCATCCCTGTATTGCATAAGAGAGGCTTATGTAGTTTGCAGTTATGAGTATTGACTTCTTTCACTAACGTAAAATTTCCCACTCGCAAAATTAGTAGCTAAAGATACAGCACAAATTAAGAGTGCACAATTTCATTTATTATATATTTAGCTTAGTGAGTGATTTCTGTTTACTTCGTGCGCATTTTATTGTGATTATGTTACAAGTACATCAGTTGCTCATTACCTTAAAGTAAATTCAGTTCAATCTTTTAATAATTAAAAGTAAATTGCTTATCTTTTTCCAAATGTTTCACGCTGAGTTTACTAAATCCGTTTTTTACTTAAAATTTCACCTACAGTCAGTCATCTATTTAACCAGCAACTTCAATTAACTTTAATTTCAAGATGCAATATTTCAAAATAAGTAACCGCAAAATAAATGCTCTCTCATTCATTTATCTTCTCATGGACTGATGTGTTATGAAAAAGCGTGACAACCTTCTATTGCCAAGCCAGCGATTACTTGTTTAATTTTCTTTCCGTTACCTTTCTTAGGATTTTGGTTATTCACTGCCATAATGCGCTGGCGACCATTGAATTATCCTGTTTTGTATTAAATATTACGTGGTACCCATTTCCCCCCGTGTGTTTCGTGAGCGATTGCACTAAATTCCACCCATTTCAAAATTATTATCAGTATTTACAATTACGTTTATAATAAATTATTCCTTCAGAAGGGGCTCTTCTACGCTTTCCTCCTACTAAAGGATATTACTTTCCCGGTAACGGTGGTCTCAGTCATCGTACAATTTCATTACGCATGCGCGATGACGCACATTTATATCGCAATCTAATAGGCCGATTGGAAATGAGAAGGTTACATTATGGTTGGTTCAGAAGTGAATTATTTCCCGCTTGGGACCAGCATGTCAATTCTTACAATTCCTATAACACCCTTAAGCAAATCAATCACCCTTTTGACATTGTCGACGTTTGATGGCCTAAATTAAGGGGGTGAAAAGAGATGTGCGGTTTCTTATGCCACATCTCTATATTCGTGTTCTGCAGTTTTCATGATAAATCACCTATTGTTTTATGGTAAAATTTTGTGAAGCGTGATCATCCACTTCAAACTCCGTCTTAAGGAAACTAAAATATGTTTTTCTGCCAAATTCCTCATTCACCTCTGCCTCGAAATTTTTTAGCTTTATTGGCGATCTTTGTTAATACATTATGTGCAATTGTTCATTGTAACTTCCCCTAACTTCATCTAAACTTTAGTGCATGTTGCCTGTCAGAAACTCTTTCCGACTATCCTCATCTCTGTCATTATTTATGTTTTCTATTGTTTCTTCTCTCTTAAAAAGTTGATTTCTCCTCTCGGATATTTCTTTCACTCGTATTAAAAATTCATAATTCAGTTTTGTGTAGCAAATAAGCATCTTAGGTACAGTGTATTGAATATTCTCCGTTTAAATTACTGATTTTAATTTTGGATTTTTAGTTATAAACAAAATGAAAGAGCTAGTCAGTATACTCTTCAAGAGCATCATTATCATACTCACAGTACATTCATAACGAAGACAAAAGTTGAATAATCAGTAACAATTTTAGTGTGACTGTAATCGTAGCCTACGAAAGACGTTGTTTAAGAATGCAAGCTTCTATTTTCATGTGGGGTACGTTACTGCAAAACATGTTTCATAAAGGTACTCCATTGCTTCATAAGTCAAAGTAACATTAAAAAGGCGAAATTAGGTCATCAGTATAAACAAGATCAAAATTTTGTGCCGATTATAAAATTCCCATTGGATGTAGTACCTCCAATATAAGAAAAAGGTAATCTAAGACACATACTCTATACTTTCCTGGTACGTCTATTTATTGATGCTTAATACGCTAGTTTTCAATCACCGTCCTTCTAAATAACCATATTGTCATATATACGTTTGAGTGAATGTATCTTAGTTTAGTTATTATTTCACAACGTATCTGAGACAGTATTGTCTAATGCTTCCTCTGGCTCTATGAAAATTTAATACGTTCATATTGTTTCGCCTTAAGAGATAAAATGACATTTTTAGGAAATTCACTTGTTGTTGTATGCTTCTAATTTAACAGTATTGTTAAAAAGTCTAGGGTACAGTTCAAGCAAAATTCTTCTTCGAAATTCAACGGATGAAGTTTCACCGCCACGCACTTAAATCGATATGACCGCGATCTTTCCCTTATATTTTGGTATAATTCCTCAGCTGGCTGAGTGCTAAAAATGCAGACGTAATCAGGTAGCACGAATCGCTAGCTTCCTCATGCCAGACGTCCCTTTACCGAGATGATGGAAGGCCGTGCACCGGAGACACATGGAAAATGTGTTTGCGGGGATGCGGTCGGCCGCGACATATCATGAACCCGGGGCCGGCGGTTAGGGTCCGTAATCTGGAGTTAGCAGTTAACTAACATCGTTACCAGCAACCGGCCGCCGCCGTAACTCAGTTAACGGCTGTTTACGAACGGCCGCCGCCGCCAGCTCATCACGGCGGCCACGTCGCGACGCCGGCGCGACGGTGGCGCCGTTCCTCTGGTGGCGGTCCGACGAACCACGCCGCTGCAGCAGCTTCGCCGAAACTTCACGTTGTCGTATTCAGTTTCTTGCAGACAAAACAGTCTTTATTCCAGGACGGGAAACTTGCCGGTTAGCGCATCTATAATTCGAGGCCTGGTGCCATCTGGAGGCTATGTTCTGTTTCCAGACTGGATTCTCATAATTAATAACGAAAACTGACAAGTTTGAAAGAATAAAGTAATATATTCAAAAACGTTACTCAAAGGAGCCGTTTGAGAAGAATTTTGCAAGTATACAGTTACTGTAACTGACTGCAATAAGAAATATCGTCCCAGTTGTAACAAATATATAGTAAGTGTACACCTTTCGATTAAATTTGCGTCTAATTGAGTTTCCAATGAATTTTACCCATGTCCTACAGTAACATGAAATATTGTACTGGTTCAGGACGTTATATTTTACAATTTACTGAATGCTCAAAGCTGTTACGGGGGGCTCCTGCCCAAATTTTAATTTTTCTGATATTTATTTATTTATGCATTTATTTTACCTGGCAAGATTAGGGCCTTCAGGCCCTCTCTTACACCTAACCAGGCATACTCAGATTGAACGAGTTACAGTTTCTAAATAACATTAAGAACATTTAACGTATTATGCAGTATTGATGTCAAACGAAAAAAATTTGAGATTATAACAGTAGTACAATGATAGTTATAACAATAAAAATAATTATAACAATCAACAATAATAATGATAATAATAATGATAATAGTAATAATAATAATAATAATAATAGTGACTAAGTATATGAAAGTAAACATACATTTCTTTTGTGAATGTCAGTTAGTTGGGAATTTTCTCGTTATATTCTTGCAGCTTGTGAGTTATTCTCATCGAGCAGAGACATAAGACGATAGAATGGGGTGAAAGAGATATATAAGAGGTAGATAGGTTAGAGGAAGAGAAAAAGAATGGTAAAATTCGAAGCTGTGATGGAGAGAAGAAAGAAGGAGATGTTAGGGGCACAACAATGGTGGCTATACCGTCCCTAATATGTAAGTTTTGAGTTCCCTCTTGAATGTTGAGTAGTTCTGGATAAGACGCAGATCACAGGGGAGTGCGTTCCATAGTCGTATGGCTGAGATGGAGAATGACACGGAGAAAGATTTTGTGTTATGTAAAGGTACAGCCAAGATGATAGACGTATCCGATCTGGTATTGCGATTGTGGAATGATGATAGATGTTTAATGTGAGAAGATAAGTATTGGGGGCACCAGTGGCTAAGAAATCGATGAAGTAAGCACATCGTGTGGAGATCGCGTGCCTTATGTGGGCGTATCCAACCTAGCTGGGAGTATGAAGGACTGATATGATCATACAACACGTATCTGACGCAAGCATTCATCACTAGCTCGAGGCATCTAGAATTTTCACTATTTGTGCCGTGTTGAACTACATCGCAGTAGTAAAGATTAGGCAAGACTAGTGTTTGGACTAATTTTTGTTTAACATGGGTTGGAAATATTTTTCTAAATTTTTTAATTGCATGTAGGGAGGAGAGCGATTTCCGGCAAGCTGTGACTGTTTGTTCTTCCCAGTTTAGGTGTTCATCCAAGATTATTCCAAGGTCTTTTACTGTTTTTTGGTATGGTAGTTGGGTACCATTGAGGAGTATTTTAGGGACCGTTTCGCGAAAGTACCGGCTGATTAACTTTGGATGAGATATAAGTGTGACCTGGGATTTCTTGGGGTTTAGTTTCAGACCTAGGTTCTGTGCCCATCGAGAAACAGAGCAAAGATCTGCGTTCATACTCGCTACTGCGCCAGCAATGTTTTTGGAGCTTGCACTTATGTACAGTTGGATGTCGTCAGCATATAGATGGTATCTGCAGGAGTGAATCACTGAAGAAATATCATTAATATACAGTGAGAAGAGTAGTGGACCAAGGACGGAGCCTTGGGGAACTCCAGAGTGCACGCTTTTCCATGATGACTTTTCCGACCCACAAACGACTTGTTGACTTCTGTTTTTGAGGTAGCTGTCGAACCAGTGTATTGCGCTGATTGAGAAATTCAGCTGTTTCATTTTAATTAGTAATATATCGAAGTCAACTGTGTCAAAAGCCTTGCTAAAGTCAAGCAGTGTTAGGATAGTAGCTTCACGTCTGTCCATAGCATGTTTAATGTCATCAGTTACTTTGATTAATGCAGTTGCTGTACTATGGTGCTTTCGAAAGCCTGACTGATATTCGTCATGGATGTTATGAGTTTTGAGGTAATCCGTCAGCTGTTCATGGACGATGTATTCTAGGGCTTTAGATATTGCAGGTAGTATGCTGATCGGCCTGTAGTCACCTGGCGACTTAGGGTTGTCAGTCTTGGGTATTGGAGGTTTCAGCCAAGTTTTTAAAATCATGTCTACCACGTAAAAGTATAAGTGTATCTAAATTGTAAGTCCAGAACTTCACTGGTTTTTTAGTTCCGAATTTTTATTGTGAAGCTAATGGTATTTTAGGAAACCAGCTCTTCTTACGCAGACCCCAATATTCACATTACAGGTTTTTTTTTCAGGTATATTCACAAGAACATATCCCATCGAATATAGGCCGGTGTGAGGTGGAGCGTACACTATTAAGTTGTGTAGTGGTTTTGACATTGTACATATGTACTGTTTATGTTTCTTTTTCGTTTATAAATGTATAGCTATGGTGTCCTTTTAATCATTGACAAAGGTCTTCTTAGGCACTTGTGGGTTTTATTTTTGTTCTGAAGAAGGTGTACTTATCTACGCCGAAACCTGGGTTAACACTAGATGCTTTTTTTCGCAATCGAGGAGGGTTTTTAGGTTTTTCATATATTCACGTTATCCAATAGTTCTAAGCAGTCATTTTACGAAAAATGTTATTAATTTACCTTCAGTATTTTCTTCAAGTTTAAATTTTCTTGAAATTTGGTAACAATGTAGAGAAACTGCATTTTTGATAAAATGAATGCATATAATTATGCAGATACCTGAAGACTACTTCCTACAAAAATGTCATAAAAGTTGGTTGACGTTTACGACAGAAAAACTTTGCACTGAACTTAGAAAAACAAATTTATGGAAAAATTGACTATAAAAAATGTTTTCAACACTGGATGCCACTACAAGACACATACCCATTACAGTTCATCAGCAACATATGTTTTCTCTTCCTGCTCTTCTCTTCCTCTCTCCTTCTTCTTCTTCTTATTCTTGTAATTTCAAGATCAGAGTAGCATTTTTCTCTAATTATCCATCACCAGGCAGCAAATTGTTGACTGCTTGATCCGTCTTTCATCTCTAGATAAACTGATCTTATTTTGGGAGGATGATAAAGGTGTTCTGGGTCCAGCTATCTTCAGTCTTACAACATTCCATATGGAACTGGGAAAAAGCTGCTACAAGACTCAAGATTACTTTTCTTCTTTATTTTTTTCTTTGGACATGGACTAAATCACACTTCGGAAACGTTCATTTACACTTTCTGTCATTCCGTACTGCATCTTGGCATCAGTGCATCAGATACTAGTCTCTGATCAGCACTATAGTGACAACTATGTTAGCGGTCAGTGCGCCATAGCCAGTCGCGCAGTCCATATTTCAGATACTTCTTAGAACTACTTGCAATACACATACAGCAAAATTGTTTTCGGAATGTAAGCACTACAAAGTTGGGGAATAGCTACAAATATTTTAAAATTACTTGAGGTTTTAGGGTTAAAGAGGTGTTGCAAGCGTCGGCCTCTCAATTGGCTGTATTACCTGCGAATTCGTTCAGACACCAGCCCGTCACCTGCTAACTCGCGATAAGAGTATAATTCGTGCTCCAGTGTTTGAACTGTGTTTACAAGAGTGCTGTACCCTACGCATCTGAAATGTCCAAACAGTAAAAAATAAAAACTGAGGTCACTTGACATTAGAGGCTAAGGTACAGACCTTGGTGTACCTATTTATCTGACCTGCCTTATTTGAGCAAGAAAATGTGCCACAGCCCTTGAGTAAGTTTACCATGGTTGAACCGTGAGCCCTATTACTTCTGTACATAATGGAGGAATTTATGTTTCAACCATATTTTTGCTAACTAGGACAAAAATTCATATTGAAATCAGAACTGCTCGTAGCCAAATACACGCAAATATTTCGCTGTTAGCTCAATTGTGGACCCGCGTTTAATGGAACGTTTTTGTTTCTTTTTTGCATATACATGGTCCAGCCACTTCAATATGACCTTTGCCTGTATTCTACGACGACGTGCTATATGCACTTACAAACAGTATGCAGTAGTAACAGTGCAGAGTATGTAAGGCGTGTGTGTGTGTGTGTGTGGGGGGGGGGGGGGGGGGGGGGGAGAAGATACTGTGCCGTCGTTGCCATAATGCGTGATCATTGGCTGACGGGCAAGATTGTAAAATGTTCGCGTGCCAGGGTAATGAAAGTTTACAGTACGTTTTTTTTTAAAGATTCTTTATTCAAAACACAAATTGGTACGTGATCAACCCACTACCTAATTACATTAGCGGGTCCTAACTCTACATTTACATTACAATTACCGCAGCTACATTACTTACTAAAGGTTGTGATTATATTGCTAGTACTATTCCACAATGGACATCTCTAGGTTGTGCTATTGTTATTGATTCTGCATGTTACTTGGATTTACTGAATTATCCACAAAGTTATTTGATTGAAGGCTCTTTCTATTTGTATATTACGTTGTGCAATACTTAAATTAATCTACACTACCTGCTGCATTCCAGGTATGCCTGTATGATATACAAACCTACATTATCGGCCGAGTTAATTCCAGTGGAAATGCCCCTGGCACCGGGCTGGCCAAAGATCTTGAATTCCCTACAGTTCTATATGGAATCTAACCTAGTTCTTATTACTGCTTACTTGTTTGGCGCCTTGTCCAGATCGGTGGGTTATGAACCCACTCCCTAATCCTACGCATGGCCTATTCCAGCAGTGAGGCGGCTGGCAAAGTCGACGGCCCGGCGGAACAGGATGGGCGCATGGAGTCTTCGTTCGTCTGCTACAATAATTAACGTTGTTCCCCTGGAAGGCACCACTTCTGCTGTAATGATGTCCGGGCCAGGATCTTTGCCACTATTTAGGGTTTTAATTCGGACAGCTACTTCCTCTTCTGATAAAGGATAGATATAGGAGTTATTCTCGTATTCTTGCAGATCCTCCATCCTAATTTGGCAGTGTTCATTTGAGTCATCCTCTCCGTTGTCATCAGTAAGCAGGTTTCAGAGGAGGACCTCCGCCGTCATCAGGTCGCCATCCCTGACGGTAGACCACACATTTTGGTATCTTATTTATGCCCATACCAGCTTGTACGGGACGTCCCATGGATCGGTTTGTACGGGACACCCAATGGATCGGTGGCCAACTGGCTTTGTATATACCTCTCCGAACTCCTTAACTTGACTGCTAATAGCTCCTTTTTAAACTGTTCTTTCGCTTCTCTACATACATGCAACCAGCGTTGCTTTTTCTCCCAATGATCATCCGCCGGTAGTACCTCCTCACAGTCCTTACAGACTAGCTCATCTGTCCTAGTTTAGCTGATCACAGTGATGAAGAAGGTGCAACAGCTCTCCTCCTGATTGGTACTGCTGCCTTCTCCGCCCTGGTAACTGCTCTCACCAGTTCCTTGGCGTACTTTCTCTACGTTTTTGTCTCCCTCCGGCAATATCGGTATGTCGTACTCCCTCAACAGGCGGTCCCAGTTAGTCCTGTTGTAGTTAAGCTGTATCTTCCACCCCCTGTCCCAGTGTCACTCCGAAGAAGACGTTATTATATTATGCTGCTAGTGGTAACTATCCCAGACAATCCAATCCTGTTGAACTGTGCTATGGGTCGCGTTATTGCTGTTGGTAGGTTTCCGCCCTCTGTTTGAAGCCAGACCATATCGTTTAGATGGCTTGGTTTCAGTTGTTTGTCTTTTTCTCGTGCCATCTGGCGCCATTCGTTGCGCAAGCATTACCTGTCCGCTAGTGGCAGCAGCGGCGGTTATCGATATGTAGTACCTGTAGCCCTATATCTGGGGCGCCGTGGTGGTTGGTCCGTGGCGTGCGAGTGTGGCAGGTCGGTTGGGGACTCAGGAGGAGCCACGTCTTTGAACTGCAAGAACAGGCCGGGACCACTGGTCGTTAAATACGGAGCAAGGGTAAGTTTTTCAATGGAATCTTGTGACAGAGATATACCGTCGGTGCAACATTACTCATCACATAACGACTGACTACCATCCGCAAACTAACGGGCTTACTGAACCCCTTAATGAGACCATGGCCGACATGCTATCAATGTTCGTCCATGTTGAGCAGAAAGACGGGGATGAGGTGCTACCTTTCGTGACGTTTGCCTATAACACCGCCAAGCAAGACACCACAAGTTTTACGCCATTTTTCCTGGTACATGGGCGTGAGGGGGGACGACGATGGACTCTGTGTTTCCGTTACATCCTGATGACGTTGGCGACGACTACATCGTCCAGGTGTTGACCAGACCTGAAGAAACTCGGCAGTTAGCTCGACACCGCACGCTGCAGGCTGAAGAAAACGATCGCCGAAGGTATGACGCGGGCCACCACCATGTTGTCTTTTAGCTTGGTGACCTCGACTGGATCTTTACTCCTGTCCGGAACGTTAATCTCTCTGAGAAGCTCCTCAGGTGCCACTTTTGACCGTATAAGGTTCTAAGACAGTTGTCGGATGATACTTACGAAGCTGAAGTTTTCGAACCCGTCCCAAGACGACGAAAGATTAGAGATACGCTCCACGTCCTTCGAATGAAGCCCTATAAGGATCCTGTAACCCCGGGGTAAATTGGAAACTGCAGCGACGGGCAACAAGCGGAAAGGTAACGAAGAACTTAGCGGCAAGGGAAGTTCTAAATAGATCTCCGGCTGGACGAACATCAGTCATCGGGAGTCGGAGTATGCAGGACCGATGACTCCTTCCCGGACTAGGACGACGTAACGCCGAGACGCTGTTCTCTTAACGAACAATATCACAGAAGAGGCTGAGTAGCACCGTGGTGTAGTGGACATGATACTGAACTGTTGCATCGAGGGTTGTCAGTTTAAAACTCGCCTGGACAGTACCATTTTAATTTCTGTATTCAGATGGAGTACATTCTAGAAGTATCCACAAATGGCAAGAATCATTGTACTGGACTGTTCTGTACCTGTATATTTATTGTGTGTATTCTGGCCGGAGGCAGTTCGCTCAGCGCTCTTGTATGTGCAAGTGCTGAATAAATCTTCTTTAAGTGAAGTTAGTGTTCGTAATTCATCTACTTATACCGTAATCTACGTGATATTAGATTGAATTTCGTGTCAGTCGCATACGACTAGCTCTAGTACAATGGCTATGAAGAAACAGATAAGGTTTTTCTTTAAATACACGCTGTAACAGTTGTGAGCGTTAGTTACCATTGATATGAGTGGTGGTGAGTTGATGGTAGTCAAGGATACGTTTAAGATGGCAAAAACGCCATTATCGACCCCTCAATGAGTGTGGAAGAAGTCGTATAACACGACTACGTGAAACTGGATGTTTCTTCTGCGATATTGTAGAAAGACTAGGGAGGAATGAAACCTCCATACATGATTGTTGGCAGTGGTAGTCACGAGAACGTACGGTCCCAAGAAGCCGGTACTGCGGATTGTCATGTGGCACTACCGAGAGGGAAGACCATCGTGTTCGCCTTATGACTCTGGCACATTGTACTGGATTTGCAACACCAGTTCGAGCTGCATTTGGCACTATAGTAAACAAGCTGTTACAAATCGCGTACTTCGCTTCGCTTCGGGCCAGACGCTCTATAGCGTAGACTCCAGTGAAACGAAAACACCCTTCTTCTCAAGGTTGGTTGGTTGGTTATTTTGGGGAAGGAGACCAGAGAGTGAGGTCATCGGTCTCATAGGATTAGGGAAGGATGGGGAAGGAAGTCGTCCGGGCCCTTTGAAAGGAACCATCCCGGCATTTGGCTAGAGCGATTTAGGGAAATCACGGAAAACCTAAATGAGGATGGCCGGACCCGGGACTGAACCGTCGTCCTCCCAAATGCGAGTCCATTGTTCTTCTCAAGGCTCACTATTCCTATCTGATTATAAGACACAGTTTCGCACTGACTAACAGCAGCTATAAACCATTATAATCATCCAATCATCTGGCCGTACAGCCGTCACTACGCTGTGATGGGAGAATCAGTGTGTTCCGCCATGGAATTGTTTCATATCATTCCTCAGGCTCTCTGTAAACGACGCCGTGGTTTGTTCAGCGACGAACAGATTGTACAGTCCGTTCTGTCCTTTCCCCAAGACTGCTATGACTTGTAACGACCTTATTAGGAAACTTCCGCTGAATACTTCCTTCCGCAGCCGATAATCTGTATCAAAATGTTTATAAAAAAAGGCCTTTATTTACACAGAATTTCCTGTAATTTGACACGAAATCTGGCTTGATTCTGGTACGCCTTTATAAAATTGTGAGGAGTGGTATCCAAAGCCGCACCTAAAAATGCGGGCAGTTTGCAGCCGGCTGATCGTATCTCTAGGCAGGTTTCAGCCGCAGAATAAGAAGGGCCCCTGGAGCGCGCGTTGGCAGCGACCCCCCAATTAATGGTCTGCCGGGGCCGACATTCGCGTCACGATTGGTGACGCAGTCCCACCGGCGCCCCCACCCCCGAAAGCAGCCTCGTCCCGCCAGACATTAAGCCTTTGGCTGCAGCTCGCAGGATGCAGCAGCTCGCCGTCTGCTCGGCTCTCATAATCGCGCGCCCCATTGAGCGCCAGAGACGCTCATTAAAAGCGGCCGTAGCGTCGCAACGCGGCGGCGGTGGCCCGTAAACTGCGCGCGAGCGCTCATTATCCGCCGGCGCCCCGCGCCACGGAGGCCGCAGCCGGCTCATCCGCTGCCGGCCGCCTTTCTGCGCGCTTCCTGGCGCGGAAACCATCTGCGCCCACTGCCTCACAGTGGCGTCTATCGCGGCAAATTGCAGTCGTCTTGCGAGACCTACTGCTGTCCTCCGTGGAATTGCCCACTGTCCGATACGTCCCATTAGTTCTTACACTGTGTGTGTGTGTTTGCGGTCTGTGACAATGTTAGCTAGAGATGGCCTGTGACGTTACGATCTCAGAGTTGTCATTGTTGTTGTCAGCGAGGCAGTAAAACGGATAACCATCAGATAGCGTAGGTTCATTATGTTCCAGCGCTGATATTGATTCTTGTTGGGTTTCCGGCAGATGATCCTGTGAGACTGTCAATATTTCATTGATGTACGCCACTCGCATCTACAGAAGCTGACCTTTCCTCTTTACTTGCCCTCTGTACCAGACATCAGGCCAGGTGGTCTAGCTGGCCATGCATCACGTGGTATTCGTGAAAGTCTGTCTCATCTGTTCCTGATCTGAATCTGTGAAACGTTGGCACAATAGACGACAGTGCTCCATCACCAGTACTCCAGGGTTAAAAGGTGGTGACACGATCCCCACGACAATCTGTCTCCATTGTTCTCAGTTTCCTGCATCGCAGAGCAGTTGGCCCAACAACAGACGGTGCTCCGTCATCATGATCACTACTCCATCTTTCATGGCCGAAAGTTGATGACATATCACACAATAATCTTGACAATCTATCTCTATTGTTACCGGTGTTTGGCTTCTTGGAGCATCTGGAGGAAGAGGCGGCAAGTCTCTATCATTAGTGGCCGAGCGGTTCTAGGCGCTTCAGTCTGGAACCGCGAGACCGCTACGGTCGCAGGTTCGAATCCTGCCTCGGGCATGGATATGTGTGATGTCCTTACGTTAGTTAGGTTTAAGCAGTTCTAAGTTCTAGGGGACTGATGACCTCAGATGTTAAGTCCCAAACTACTCAGAGCCATTTGAACCATATTTTCCATCATCAGCAGCATCATCGTCATCAGCAATCTGGCTTTCACAGTTAAACGTTGGTGACGCAGCACAGTCTTCTCTTCGTTGCTCCTTGTCTTCTGCGTCTCAGAGTACCGTCATTACAGTCATCCTAATCAATACTCCGTCTTTCATAGAAATGCCGCCTTCACTGGAAACAAATACTGGACAACCTCTTCTACAGGGTGAGGCAGTGAAACAGCACGCTGTTGAAAAATCACCAATAATATATTTACAAAAAAAGTGTAATTATTTCGACATGAATCTTATTAAACCATCTTCCTGGAAGAGTGTTTCTTCATCTGGATCTTGCTGATAGCTTTCAGGCGGACCAAAAGTTGCCAACACGTCTGCGTAACGTTCAGAGTTCACCGTTCCTGCGTTGCAATGTTCATCTTAAAAAAAATTATATATATATATATATATGTGTGTGTGTGTGTGTGTGTGTGTGTGTGTGTGTGTGTGTGTGTGTGTGTGTGTGCGTGCTTTTGTTCCCACGATTCCAAGAGAAGGTATTGCACACCAAACTGTCTCTTTTTCAGAATGGAGTCTTTCTTCATGAAGATCACGTGGGTTATTTGCAGACAAATACCGGAAGTTCTCATTGTTGACGTACCTCCTTAGGAGAAAGTGGGCTTCACCATTCGTCCATAAGTTATGCATTCATTCTCGATTCCTTCCGATAACATTAAGCATCGTTTGTCAAACGCGTATGCAATGATCGTAATCGTTAGATTTTAGGGCTTGCACTATCTGTGTTTGGTGTGGATGATAGTGTTGGTCATTCTTCAAAATCCGTCTCACTGATAGATAACTGAGATCAAGCTCAGCGCGGTGCCGCCTTGCTGATTTTCGCGGACTTCGCTCACACGATCAGTGTTCTCCGGGGTCCGGATTGGTTTTTCACTACCACCTATTTTCTTTGTCGTGGCTGTAGTGGCTTGAAAGCTTTTCACTCACTTGAGGACAGCTTTCCTTGATAGCACGGGAGCCTGTGGCTGTAGACGGAAAGCGCCTTGGGAACCAACAGCACTATATGTGTTTTTATAATACACTCCTGGAAATAGAAATAAGAACACCGTGATTTCATTGTCCCACGAAGGGGAAACTTTATTGACACATTCCTGGGGTCAGATACATCACATGATCACACTGACAGAACCACAGGCACATAGACACAGGCAACAGAGCATGCACAATGTCGGCACTAGTACAGTGTATATACACATTTCGCAGCAATGCAGGCTGCTATTCTCCCATGGAGACGATCGTAGAGATGCTGGATGTAGTCTTGTGGAACGGCTTGCCATGCCATTTCCACCTGGCGCCTCAGTTGGACCAGCGTTCGTGCTGGACGTGCAGACCACGTGAGACGACGCATCATCCAGTCCTAAACATGCTCAATGGGTGACAGATCCAGAGATCCTGCTGGCCAGGGTAGTTGACTTACACCTTCTAGAGCACGTTGGGTGGCACGGGATACATGCGGACGTGCATTGTCCTGTTGGAACAGCAAGTTTCCTTGCCGGTGTAGGAATGGTAGAACGATGGGTTCGATGACGGTTTGGATGTACCATGCACTATTCAGTGTCCCCTCGACGATCACCAGAGGTGTACGGCCAGTGTAGGAGATCGCTACCCACATCATGATGCCGGGTGTTGGCCCTGTGTGCCTCGGTCGTATGCAGTCCTGATTGTGGCGCTCACCTGCACGGCGCCAAACACGCATACGACCATCATTGGCACCAAGGCCGAAGCGACTCTCATCGCTGAAGACGACACGTCTCCATTCGTCCCTTCATTCACGCCTGTCGCGACACCACTGGAGGCGGGCTGCACGATGTTGGGGCGTGAGCGGAAGACGGCCTAACGGTGTGCGGGACCGTAGCCCAGCTTCATGGAGACGGTTGCGAATGGTCCTCGCCGATACCCCAGGAGCAACAGTGTCCCTAATTTGCTGGGAAGTGGCGGTGCGGTCCCCTATGGTACTGCGTAGGATCCTACGGTCTTGGCGTGCATCCGTGCGTCGCTGCGGTCTGGTCCCAGGTCGACGGGCACGTGCCCCTTCCGCCGACCACTGGCGACAAAATCGATGTACTGTCTCCACGCCCCACGTGTTGAGCAATTCGGCGGTACGTCCACCCGGCCTTCCGCATGCCCACTATACGCCCTCGCTCAAAGTCCGTCAACTGCACATACGGTTCACGTCCACGCTGTCGCGGAATGCTACCAGTTTTAAAGACTGCGATGGAGCTCCGTATGCCACGGCAAACTGGCTGACACTGACGGCGGCGGTGCACAAATGCTGCGCAGCTAGCGCCAGTCGACAGACAACACCGCGGTTCCTGGTGTGTCCGCTGTGCCGTGCGTGTGATCATTACTTGTTCAGCCCTGTCGCAGTGTCCGGAGCAAGTATGGTGGGTCTGACACACCGGTGTCAATGTGTTCTTTTTTCCATTTCCAGGAGTGTATTCTGTTACAGCAAACGCACGTTGCGCGCTTGACCATCGCCCCGCGGCTACGGATGTTTCGACGTGTCTATACGCTCAAGCTCATTTACCCCACTCCCATAACTTCCCACCGCGCCTGTCAGAATGAATCGAAATCGTGCCGGAGTCGAATCGTGTCGTTTCGCTGACCCACCCTGTATATCCTAATATCCTGAAGGACTTATTTGTTGTTTACATCGAGAAAACAGTCTGGCTGCAAATGGCTCTAATTGTCCAGAATGAGATTTTTACTTTGCAGCGGAGTGTGCGCTGATCTGAAACTTCCTGGCAGATTAAAACTGTCGTCCACGAGACTCAGAGGGCCTTAGACACGGGTTCACAGGTAGATGCCGTGTTTCTTGACTTCCGCAAGGCGTTTGACACGGTTCCCCACAGTCGTTTAACGAACAAAGTAAGAGCATACGGACTATCAGATCAATTGTGTGATTGGATTGAGGAGTTCCTAGATAACAGAACGCATCATGTCATGCTCAATGGAGAGAAATCTTCCGAAGTAAGAGTGATTTCAGGTGTGCCGCAGGGGAGTGTCAAAAGACCGTTGCTATTCACAATATACATAAATGACCTGGTGGATGACATCGGAAGTTCACTGAGGTTTTTTGCAGATGATGCTGTGGTGTATCGAGAGGTTGCAACAATGGAAAATTGTACTGAAATGCAGGAGGATCTGCAGCGAATTGACGCATGGTGCACGGAATGGCAATTGAATCTCAATGTAGACAAGTGTAATGTGATGCGAATACATAGAAAGATAGGTCCCTTATCATGTAGCTACAAAATAGCAGCTCAGAAACTGGAAGCAGTTAATTCCATAAATTATCTGGGAGTACGCAATAGGAGTGATTTAAAATGGAATGATCATATAAAGTTGATCGTCGGTAAAGCAGATGCCAGACTGAGATTCATTGGAAGAATCCTAAGGAAATGCAATCCGACAACAAAAGAGGTAGGTTACAGTCCGCTTGTTCGCCCACTGCTTGAATACTGCTCAGCAGTGTGGGATCCGCACCAGGTAGGGTTGATGGAGGAGATGGGGAAGATCCATCGGAAAGCGGCGCGCTTCGTTACGGGATCATTTGGTAATCGCGAAAGCGTTACGGAGATGATAGATAAACTGCAGTGGAAGACCCTACAGGAGAGACGCTCAGTAGCTCGGTATTTGCTTCTGTTAAAGTTTCGAGAACATACCTTCACCGAAGAGTCAAGCAGTATATTGCTCCCTCCTACGTATATCTCGCGAAGAGACCATGAGGATAAAATCAGAGAGATTAGAGCCCACACAGAAGCATAAAGACAATCCTTCTTTCCACGAACAATACGAGACTGGAATGGAAGGGAGAACCGATAGAGGTACTAAGGGTATCCTCCGCCACACACCGTCAGGTGGCTTGCGGAGAATGGATGTAGATGTAGATGTAGATGCCGGACTAAAACATCTAACTCGGGACCTTTGCCTTTGCTTTAATTTTAATTCCGTATTTCATTCTTTCATCATGAGATTCTGCAGAAATAACTGGATATGAAACCCACTCGTCTTAGAGTCACAAAGAATGAGAGTTGGACCTTAACCACGCTATCAGACTGCGCCACACCAGGACAACATAGGTCCATGACTATGAAAGTGCAAACGTAGTGCCAGTATCAGCTGGCGCTGCATAAATTTATAGTCATATTTCTGTGAGACTTATTGTGCAATGCAGAGCTGATACCGCGAGAGTATCACAATACTTTCAGCAATTTACTGTGTGTCCTAAACTACAGTAAACTCTAAACTCCGTCCGAACAGACCAGGGAGGCCCAATGGTACTGACCGGCTGTCGTGTCATCCTTGGCGTACAGGTGTCACTGGATGCGGAAATGGAGGGGCATGCGGTCAGCACACCGCTCTCCCGACCATATGTCAGTTTCGGTAACCGGTGCCGCTACTTCTCAATCAAGTAGCTCCTTAGTTGTCCTCACTAGAACTGAGTGCATTCCGCTTGCCAACAGCGCTCGAGAGACCGGATGGTCATCCATTCCAGTGCCAGCCCAGCCCGACAGCACCTAACTTCGTTGATTTGATGGGAACCGCGGTTAACACAGTGGCAAAGCACTTGGTGTATGTCCACATCTCCAAACTGTCAATTCTGATGCGGTCCCCTGCAGTTTGAGAGCACTAAAGGAAGACTGAAACGCCAGAGATTTCAGCACTCTCAGTTCACGGCTCACATGTTGCCAAATTTTGATGAGCAACTCTTATGCTTCCTCCATGTCGGCATTGGCACACCGTGCAAAAGAAACTGTACTAAATTATGCAGAGACTTAATATGCGTTCCTCAACACCGTGTACAAGTCGAAGGTATCTGTTTCTAAAATAATACGGTGTCACACAGAATGTTACCCGACTTGTGAAATAAATGTGCAGCTGGCCCGTATCTGTATTTGAACTTAGCTCAGGTCGTGACAATTTCTCAGGTTTCTCGAAACCAGCGTACAGCATTCAGTAGCAACATTGAAAACTACGACTGAAATTTCTGTGCCACAATGTGCAATGTGGATAATACACTGAATGAAGGTTGCGAATTTTAACTGCTAACAAATTACTTCTGAAGAATTTAAAATAAAACTCTATATATAAAAGTAATGCTTTGAAAATCAGCTGAATGTTCACAATAGAATTCACACGAGAGGACTATAGGAAATAATCTTAAGCAAGGGCAATCACATCTTCCCATCAGAGCAATCGATACACGAGGGAGTGTCAAAACGTAACTAGAACTAATTTCTGGCGTTTTAATACATCCTCGCTTTGGATTGGTGTAGGCAGTGTCGGAGAGGTCGGTCCCGTAGAGACATAATACCATACGAGTGAATCGCTTGGCTAGCACAGTTGGAGGAAGTAGGGCAACTGTACAGTCGTGTTTACTGTACTCAATATGGATCTCAATTTTCTGCACTTCGCATCAATTAGATGTGAGCTCTTGACAAAACTCAATCACAAACACTGAAAATGCAGCAAGCCTACAAAGAGCGTCCCATGGGGAAAATACAAGTTTCTGAATGGTATAAACTACTCCTGGAAGGTGAAAATTCTCCACGCACCGGGATCTCTCAACCTCTAAGACTGAAACCTATGTCTACAAAATTGCTGTCATGTTGCGGGAAGTGAGTCGTTTATCGATAACAGAGACTGCTGAGCTTATGAATGCATCCTACGGATCAGTTCAAGGCATTGTACGAAATGTACGATGGTATAGAAAAGTGGCAGCAAAGTTGATTCATAGTGACGAACAGAAGACACCGCGCCAACAGTGAAAATCAGATAGTTTTCAACAAAGTCATCACATGCGAGAAATCATGGTTTAATTTTTACAACCCAGAGGCAAAACAGAACAGTACCCAATCGAAACATCTTTCAAGTCCAAGACTCAAAAGGGCGCAATAGCAGAAAAAAGTCGTGCATTTTGCTTCTGTGATAAGTAAGGCGCAGTGTATGAGAAACGTACTGTTCCTGCAGATTTATATGTGGCGTATTGAAGAAGACATTAAGGAGCAAAACTGCAACAAAAAGACCACATCATGCTCAAACGGGATGGGTTCTAAATCAAGATAATGCACCAGCTAATCGCGCCATCAAGACTCAAGAAACGATGACTGAATTAGGTATTGAGGTGATGCCACATCCACCTTTATCAGCGGATACAACGCACTGTGACTTCCACCTATTTCCTGCAGTGGAGAAAAAGTTTTTCGGGTTCGTTGTTTTCAGAGTGATGGAGAGCTGTGTACTCGCCGACTACCGAAAAGGGCCTTTAGGGAGTGTTTTTAACATTGGAGTGACAAGAATCGTTGTATTGTGTCTGAAGGAGATTCCTTTGAAGGTCCGTATTGAACTTTGTACAAAGGTGAGCAATATTTTACGCTTAATAAATAATTATGGTTGTTTTTTGATACCTGCTCGTAACAGTTCTTCTATCTGAGCTGCTTCACTACAATGTCAATAACACAAAACAACGCTACCCGCCTCTGTAGTTACCTCAATCTTTCAACATCCCAGAAAAACTATCATCGTCGTAGCAGCTCTCTCCATAATTGCATCAAAAATATTCTTACTCCAATTCCATCAGTCTCATATCACAGTTACGCACTAAATGTCCTGAACTTTATTCATAATACCTCTGCTACTCAACACTACTAATTCAGAATGCATGTAGCTTTGCTAGCACTCTCAGGCAGAGGTAGTGTAGCAACATTAAGATGTAGCAACAGTCAAAGCCTGCTACATGATTTTGCTCTGTGTGACCCACAGTTTGGTATTTACGTAACAAATAGAATTTACATTCTGAACAATAGTATGTATACGTCACAACTTTAGTAGGTAAAGCAAACGCCAGGCTGTGATTTGTAGAAACAATCTTAATGAAACGTGTTTCATCCGCGAAAGAAGTAGCTCAGAATATACTTGTTGAACCAATTCTAGAAAAATACTTATCATTCCGGAACCCTTTACTAAGTTGGACTCATAGAAGAGATGGGACAGATCCAACGGAGAGCTGCATGTTTTCATTATGAGGTAGGTTATTCTGCACCGGAGCGTTATGGATATTCTCGATATATTCCAGCGGCAGGTGGTACTAGTAAGGCGCTGTGCAAAACGCGGACGCTTAGTACTGCAATTCAGAGGGGGAAAGGTCCGAGAAAGGTCGGATAACATATTAACTCCTCCCAAATTTGTCTCGTGAAATGCCGCAACGAAAAATTCCAGTATTTAAATCTACGAGTAATACGGAGATTTACCGACAATTATTCTTGCCACGTGACATTGGCAAATGGAACAGGGAACAGGGGGATCAGATAGCCACACCAGAAGTATCTTTGCCAAACACCGTCAGGTGGTTTGCAAGATACAGATGTGGATGGAAACGTATATATCATCGGCTGACAACTGGCTGTCACAACTGTAGATAAAGCAACTAGATAACATCAAGGAATATATATGTTTTGATTTGATGGTTCTTACTTCAACTTTCGTGTGAAGTAACTGGAAATTATACCAACCAAATTATGATCTTTGATACGTTTCGAATCGTTTAATATGTAACATATAGAAGTATTTCCTGATAAAGATGCATACCGGATCAAACTGCATTGAATGAATTAGGATACTGCTGCACAATGGAGTTGACGTAAATCATGTTGCATATTAAATAGTTGAATAGCAATTCGTATTTAAGTTTTTTGACATTATTCTCAGTAAATGACAGTTGTTATTTCATTCACACCACTGTTGTACGTTATTCCTTTTTATTTTTCACAAGTACACAATTTTGGCTGCGTAGCCATTTCAGGCATCTGGTATAAACAATCATATTCAGTATTTTAAACGGATTTACACCTTTTGTTTTCTCCACAGTTAAGCGTTGTGTATAATATTAGGCTGTACACCATAAAGCTTTCAAACCAGGTGAAATAATTTAACTGCTATACATGTTTATTATAAAAGTCTATTTTATCTTCACAGGAGTTATTTCTTTACGCACCTGATTATTAGGCCCTATTGTTTTACATGGTTTCAACGGGAAGTGTGTCGTCGATGATCATTCCCACTGGGAACTCCGACACAAACTCAAGTTTTTATGTTGTCTCTCGTTTAACTCTATCTTGTGCTAACTTGTTCATCTTTACCATCATTAAATAGCCCTACAACTTAGTAATGAAGATTAATATTTTTAAGGTGTTATACCGCGTCATTGTATAAAATACTTTCATTACAAACTCTAAATCCAACGTTTCGGCCATACTCGAAACGGCTTCGTCAGAGCAAAACTGGGTTTCCTGGAGGTAAGGTGGCTCTGTTTATTGCAGACGGTAAGTGTCTGTACGTCATTGGCCCTTCAATAGTGATGATGAACTGCTCTTCCTGTCTCCCCTATGTAGGCAGGTCCGCACTCACAACGCGGTTCATATCCTCCTGCAATGTTTAGTTTGTTGACTACATCCTCGGGGAAACCTATCATATTGTGGATCGTGTCACTACTATGGAAAATTGTTAAGAATCCTCGTCGGCAGAGGACGTTTTCCAGCATTTCACTGATGCCCTTCACATTCATTGAGTGCGCTAGACGAAGCTTTTCGTCCTTGAACTCTCCCTTTGTTTTATTTGGGGTGGCCTTGGTGGCCTTCTTTTAATGTAGGTTTCCTAAAAGTGGGCGCGGAACATGTGGCGTAGAACCGTAAGTCCATCTTTTATGTTGTTAAGAGTCACTTTTTCGGTAGACACGGTCAGTCAGCGTGTGAAAAAATGAATACTTCTGAGCTGTACGATGGAGATTTTCTGCGTGCAGGTAGTGATTTGTGTCGATTGGCTTCCTATACACTTTGAGTCCCAGTTTACCGTATTCATTTCTAGATACTTCCAAGTCCAAAAATGGTAAATCACCGAAATAAAACAAGAGTATTCCGCTTTTACGCTTACCGTATTGAACGGCGTCAGTAAACGGCTAGACAATGTCTTTCAAAGATAAAATTTGAAACAGATTTTCCGCTGCAGCCACAGGATCCAAAACATTCCACCAAGCATGTAGTCAACAAAGTGAACACCGTAGGACTGTAAGAAATAAGCTGTCAGTGCTGAGTTGTCTACATCGGGGAGACCAGGGAACGAGTTCGCGCACGAATAGCAGAACATGAAAGGCATGTTCGATTAACACAGCATAACAAATCAGCCCTGAAGAAGGCCGTTTGCATACGACCGTACGTTGATTTTAGTGTTTATAATTAAAATATTGTATACAATGACGCGGTACAGTACCCATTAGGATTTTAATCACCACGACACCGGCCGCGGAAATCTATGTAGTTACACCTAGTATTGTGTTTTATGTATTTTAATCGTCATATATATCTGTTGTTTTTCCGTCTTCATCAGCGCCTCTCTTTTCAGCTAACAGGTCTTCACATGGGTAACAATAACAACTTCATGTACACGGGTACTTGAAAATTTTCCAAATTTGGTGTCAATACAGACATCGTTGCGTGGAGGAGGAGTCATTTCTATTGAAGCTGAACGTCTTCAAACAACAGTAGATTCGATACCGAGTGGAAAACGAGCAATTAACATAAGATAGTTGGAAAACACTATAACGTTTGGGAGTTGTGATTATAAAGGGTTTGACAACCGTTGTTACAAACCTGTACCTAACGTGATAAGGAGGTTCCACGGGCAGCTAATGAATTTTGTTGTTATTATAATCTGTAGTCGGAGTTAATGCAGCTCTTTACGCTAATGTATCCTGTTCCATCCTATTCATCTCTGCATAACTGCTGCGGCCTACATTCATAGGAATCTGCTTTCAGCCCTGGTCACCTCTACCGCACATAATCTTCAGCCACCCCCCCCCCCCCCCCCTCAGTGACAGCCCCATCCCATATTACAAATTTGATGAATTGTTGATGCCTAGTTGGATTCAGCAGGTCATCATTATTCGATCCAGCTATCCAATCTTCATCTTATTTCTGTAGCATAGCATCATATTTCCAAAATTTCTATTCACTTGTCCGCGCTGTTATTTCAGGTTTGTACAAGGCCACAGTCTAGACGAATACCTTCACAAAAAGCCTTTCCAAAATTGAAATTTAAAGAAATGGATATGAGCACTACGGGACTTAACATCTGAGGTCATCAGTTCCCTAGAACTTAGAACTACTCAGACCTAACTAACGTAAGGACATCACACACATCCATGCCCGAGGCCACCATTTAATTTTAAATTTATGTATATTCTACATTAATTTCAATTTTCGTCAATTCTTCACCAAATGTTGCTGGTCAGCGTTTTAGATCCTCTCTACTTCGGTCATTGTCACTTACAATACTGACCGAATACCGAACCTCAATTGCTAATATTATTATCTTTTCCTACAGATTGTGTGACAACGAATCAAGGTGAAATTTATCCGAATTTAGAAAATTATTAGTATTGTAAAAGGACGTTTGGTGAGCGACTTGGTATACTAACAACCTAGTCAAGCAATGAGTGACAAATCCGTACACTTAACAAGCTTTTCCCTACATTCTACCCACGTCAAGCACGTGTATGTAAACGATCTTATGAACGAGAACTCCTCCGCCATAATCTCATGTGGACTGTCACGTGGTTGCTGCTGCCGTCCTTTTATAGTAGCAAGCGTCTGTGACGTCAGTAATGGCCGTACCGCGCCATATATGGTAATGACTTCGTTGGCCGATCGCTGAGCCTTGTTCAGCCTTCCGATAACTGGGTTCTTCTTTGATGAGGATGTTATCAGATTTTTTTCTTCATCGCGTCCTTTAATACGCTATCTCAAGCATAATTTCTCCGTTTAATGTGAGAAGTCTGGTCGAGTGAAATTCGGTGGCATATTTCGAGAGTATGTTCTGCTATCGCAGAGTTCTCAGCATCTACAGGGGGATACACTTATTGTCTTTCATATGCCGTGGTTCAGTAGTATACCGAGTCTATCCTACAAGGATCTGGTCACATCTATAAGGCATTTTTTATATCCCGGGCGTACTGAAGCTACTGAGCTGTTAGCTGGAGGCCTGAATCCTTTTTTTCCATCTTTATGATCCCGTGGTCTAAGTGAAGCCTCTTTGACTAGCAATCAAGACGTGTTAGGTTCCGTAATCGAATCCAGCCAGTGTGTAAATTTTGGATAGCAGCCATCAGCAATGGCGGCCTAAACCTCCCGACGTAAGAAATAACCTTCGTTATGCCAGCAGCCTTGTCAAGAGGAAGGAGAATCAGACAGTAGTTCAGGGTACTTTTTTTCTACTTTGTGTGGAAACTGACTAACAGAAGGAAGAATCAGCAACGACCAGCATGAAGATGGAGAAGGCAGCCGAAATCAGTGGATTAAATACATAGAATGTCTATCCAAGGGCGTGTAGCAAGTAACTGAAAAAGCGTCAAGATTTTTACTTTGGCAAAGATTCCAGATTAGAGAACGTTGTAGAGAAGCTAAAAATATGAAAAAGGAGAGAGTGAGTAGGATTATTTACGAAGAGGAAGGTAGGGCAGAGAGTAAGTTACTGCCAATAGTTCCGAGACAGTGTTGTCCTCATCAGATTCGACAGCAAACAAATGCTGACAATGATAGTTCAGGTACAAATGCGAACATTACAGGCAACAACTGAAGAGATAGAGAAATTATATGAGGATACTGAATGGGCATTTCAATACGTAAAGGGACATGAACGTCGAATAATAACAGTGGACTTGAACGCTGTTGAAGGAGACGGGACAGGAGAAAGTATTGTGGAGACTATGGGCTTGGTAGTAGGATTGAGAGAAGATGGACTAATTGAGTACTCAGTAAATGCCAGCTAATAACAGTGAGTACTGTGTTCAAGAACCGTAAAAGGAGGAGATATACTTGAAAAAGATTGGAAGACATAGGAACGTTCCAAATAGATTACATGTTAAGACAGCGATTCCGAAATTAGATATTGCATAGCAAGACTTACGCAGTTCTAGATACACAGATAAAACTCAATTTAGCAGTGATGAATAGACTGATTCAAGAACGTCCTCCTGAATTATCAATGTGGAAGTATTGAGGAATGATGAGAAGCATTTGTAGTTCTCTAGGGACCTGGATACAGTGATAAGGAATACAAGACTGACAGCTCAGCTGAAGAGAAGTGGATATCTCTAAAAAGTCAGTCACAGATGTTGGACAATCAGACATAAGTACAAGGAAAATCAGAAAAGAAGAGAATCGAAGCGTTGAGATGAGATGCTACAGAAGGATGCTGAATATTATTTGGACTGATAAGGAATGGGGAGGCTCTTTTCCTCACACGGGAAATACTGACAAGTTAAGGGACAGGATGACAGGATATATGTTAAGCCATCAGCGAATAACATCCCTGGTGGTATAGACAACTGCAGAGAGCAAAATTGTAGGGGATCACGGAAATTAGAATACATCCAACAAATAGACCAGTACGTAGTCTGAGAAGAAGAGATTAGTGCAGGAAAGGAATTCTCTCTGAAGACTGAGGACCTCAAGCATCGACCAGAAGAGTCTGAGGCACTGAAAATTAGGCGAAAGGATCAAGCCACTTACCGAAAGAAGTATCTAAGGAAAACAAACATTTCGCAAACTGTTCCACATAACACCCTTGAGCATAACGCCACTGAAGGTGTCACGAAGAAGCATCACAGTTATTAAGGGCGGCAGCAGCAACCATACCACTGTCACAACTGGACAATAGCCGAGCAGCACTTGTCCGAAAGTTTGCGGATGTTTAACTACTTGATACGGCTGGAAGCTCGAAGAAAATTTAGTACACTGTGAAACGTCCCCTTAGAAAAATTATACATGACTGTGCTTAAAGTGACACACAATATTTTTATCGCAACGCAATATGACTTTCACAAATCCCTACGTAAGGATGGCCCTGACCAACATAAACCTGTACGTTTCACAAATCACTTACCTTAGAAAATCTCCGTTACTCGAACTACTGCAATACAGGGAGCGCCACTACTGCCAGCTAAATAAAAGGTTCAAACTACTGAAGGCACTAACCACTGATAGGCACAGTTAGCAAAAGAAAGATTTTGATAGAGATCAAACAATGTATTTATCTTAATATTGTTCAAAATTCATATTATATATATATATATATATATATATATATATATATATATATCAGTTCATGACATCCAGTCTTACAAATTTCGAAACTCCGTCATCTCTCCCCCCACATCCACCACTGCTGGCGGCTCACCTCCAACAGCGCAACGCTACGCGCCACTAACAGCCAACTGCCCAACTTAACTGCAATAACTTATATCTAAACATGACAAAGCTAAAGCAAAAAAAAAAACTAGTAAAAATGGCAATGTTTAAGACGTATGTCAGATCTTAACACTAGGGCGATGCATCACAAAAACTTATTCTGCAAGAAAGTTACCAAGTCGTTAAAAAAATTATTTATACAATTCCTGTGAAGGGAAATGTCTATTTGTGCTCTCTTTTCTAAGAAAGTACATCATAAAATTATTCTTTACTGGGTTTGTAGACAGAAAACGTTTGTATGTATGTATTAAATTTTAATTTAAACAATGCTGCAGTGAAACAAGAAACTACATATTAAACAAAATGAGCAATCTCTCAACTGCAAAGACCATGTATGTAACATGTTTCTCACCAATACAATAGGCGTTTTAGTAAATATCATAAATTAAGAGCTCCACAGTGTAATCATATGTTTTCAAGTTTCAGCGTGTCGTATTTGCGATGCTTTAGACAAAGAAATGTCAATAGCGAGGATAATGGCCTCCTTTTTTTTTCTCCACCTAATTGCTTTCTTTTGTCAGACGACTATCTCTCAGCTGGGCGCCCAAAACGCATTACGTGCAGGTGGTCACCTATTTTCCTTACCAAAATATTTATGACAGCAGTTTGCGCTACAGTGGCAGTCTCATATAAAAATTTCACAGGTCAAGAATCTGCGTTACAAAGCTGTAGAAACAAAATCCTGTAAATATAACAGTGTCCAAAAGTTTTTTCGCCAGCATAGTGATACATTCACACATATACTCACATTTCATAACTCTTAAAGTACGATTCTCGGTTTCCAACATCCTTTTTCACAAACCAGAGTCCCTAACCACTACTCATTATTCCTTGCTTTATTACACATATACATATTCGTAGCCACTTCTTCAATATTTCATCATAATAAATACGTAGCATAATAAAATTCCTCGTATAGCATCGGCTTATTGATCATAACATACCGCAAGAGGGTAATACACATCATCATCATAACATCATAAAACCTCAGCCAAATCTCAAAATCGTCGTAGCTTCCTCCAATAATTTCAAAACCTAAAAAATTATCTGCTCGTTTCAATAGTGTCATCTACCTCAAATGTACATTAAAAATCATGATCTCATACCAAATACATCATTCAGAGCTCTCACAGCGTCACAATGGTTCCGAAAATATATGAACATTTCACAAATCACAGACAAAATACAACATCATTAGTGTGAAGTTATCCAACTCCATAACTGTGTAAACATCTGTCACTGACGTAAAAAAAATATGTTTGTCTCTCTCAGTTAAATGATCAGATACCTGTGTAGTTATGTGTTAGAGAAATATGGTACCGATGTGTAAAGTTGTATAAGCAAATACCATATTAGCTAGGGCTCTTTGAGCTTGCCAAACACATGGTACACAAAGTAAGCGTGTATCCTCCTGAGGATCAATGTAATTATACCCTCAGGTGTTACAGATTACAGCAATGGAATGAAATGTATCACGGAAAACCTTTGTATCATTGTACCTCAAATATCCTTAAAAATAAGTGGTTTAAGTACAAAATTAATCACTCAAATACGTGTACTGCAGTGCCAAACTGTGCGTCTTGTTGTAAGATAATCTCTGTGGAAGTGTCATAGTTATCGTCCTCCGAGAGCTAAGTTCTGCAGAAGTCAATGTACTTACCTCATGATAAACTAAAGTGAAATGCTTTGCGTATAGATATCATAGTTATTACGCTTATTGTCATGTTAAAGAAAGTACTGGGCACGTATTGTTGTGCTACGGATAAGGCTGTCTCCTTATAGCTATACCACAAACGCTACTACTAAAACATGTTTTACTTTCCAGAAGAATTCAGAAAAACTGTGTAGATATAAAATACATACAGTGCAAAAGCAATAGTATAAATGGTGTCACTTATTAGTAGCGTCGTGATATAATCGTGTAGCTGTCAAATAAAATAACCACTTTGTCATCTGTTATCTTGCAGAAATTACTTTAAATCCAGAATGCATTTTCAAGTAAACCAAAATGTTGCATTAAAATCTCATTAGCAGTACCAGTATATGATCTAAGTATGTAAGCCTGATAGTCGTTACATAATTGTGCAAGTAGTAAGCAAGAATGTACAAATAACAACTCTGTGTCGTCTGTTCACTATAACAATGCATTCTTAATTTCTGTTTAAATATGTTCCCTCGGTTCTAGACTGGATAGAGAACTTCAAAACATCTGACAAAGCATACTATTAACGTGAAGTGAAAAATTTTATGGGAGAGACTAAGTTATAAAGCAGATTATCTTTCAATAAACGGTTTCACATGTGAAATGTGGAGCAATCCTTTACTCTTCCTAGTACGCAGTGTTTCAACTTCAATGCAATTATCACGTGGTATACGTCGGATTCTGTAAGGTCCATTGTAAACTAGAAAGAATTTGTGACTCAAGTGTTTCTTCTTATGTGACAATGAATGAGCTTTAATGAGAACTTTCTGACCAATAAATAATATCTTTGCATTTGATTTATAGTGTAGTGTTCTCCTTTTGTCTGCTGCAGATTTTATATTTTTAATAGCTGCATCAATTATGTCTTTGTATCGAAGTTTACATGTATTCGGAAAAGGTACAAGCTCTCGGATTCTGTTCGGTGGTTCTTCATTCTTTAGTTCAAAAATAGGTGGTAAAGCAGTGGATTCATGAGGCATTTAATTCAGCACTTTTTGAAATAAGTGTAAATATCTGTCACAATGCTGATGCTTTCTGTGACAATAAAGTCTGCAATACTTATTGATTTCTTTCATAATCCTCTCAAATGGGTTACAATGTGGTGAGTACAAGGAAATAAGAACAGGTTTGATTTTATTGCGGTCATGTAAGAAATTTTTAACAAACGCGTTGGATACAGACCGTCCAGTGGCTTTACATAACGGAGTAAAAGAAACAAATTTTGAAGTAAGATCAACAGCGACTAGAACGTACGAAAATCCATTCGATGTTCAGACAAGGGGTCCCAAGAGATCATCTCATTGTGAAGTGAGATAGTAGATGGTTTAGCTTTTTGACAAAGTTTACAAATAGACAAGACTCTTCGAATATTCTTTCCCATATTGTTAAAATAACAAGTCGTTCGAAGAACATGATAACATTTTCGTTGACCAAAATGTGCGTAGCTGAAATGAATGTACCAAATGAGCTTAATAACGAAATCGTCTGGAATGCAAAGTACCCATAGCTTGTCATCAACAGTGCAGCGTTTGAAGAGTATGTTGTTTCTAACCAGATAATAATGCCGAATCTGAGTGTGTGTCTTTTCATGCCATTTACTTTTGATGTCTTTCCAAATCAGATATTTGTCTTGTTCATGAGCAATGTCCTTTAAAGATGTGGTGATGAAGTTTTTAAAGGCGACTTTCTGAATGTAAAGAATACTGAAATTATTCTCGAGGTTGCCTTCTGTGTTACTTTTCTCAAGGCCAGCCGGTGCGCGTGACAGTGCGTCCGCAACAATGTTCTGCTTGCCGTGAATGTATACCATTGTGAAGTGGAATTCTTGCAGAAACAATGCCCAACGTTTTAACCTAATATGATTTAATTTGGAAGACATAAGAAATTGTAATGCACGATGATCACTGTATACTTTTAAGTGCTTACCAGAAAGAAATAAACGGAATTTGTTAAATGCCCAAACGATAGCTAAAGCTTCTAATTCAGTAACGGAATAATTTCTTTCAGATTTTGTTAGCACTCGGCTAGCAAAGGCAATGGTTTTCTGAACAGTAGTGTCATTTTCTTGTTCATCCCAGTTCCAAATAGTATTTTTTCCAGTGAGAGAAAAAAGTTTTTGTGTAACTAGAATTTGCATCTTCAGAAAACGACGGTGAACCTTTACAAGACCTAGAAAACTGCGGACTTGTTTTTTTGTGGATGGAACTGGAAAAGCCTCATTGCTTCTAACTTTTCAGGATCCGGCTGAATGCCTTCAGAAAAAATTATATGTCCCAAAAACTTCGCCTTTGTCCTACCAAATTCAGACTTTTCCAAGATTCTGCAAAAATACGTAACAAACTGTTGAGGATGCGATTATGTTGTTCCCATGAGGCTTCTGCTATTAGAATATCATCCACATATAAGGTGATGTGACGTTTTAAGAAATCAGGTAGTATGGAATTTAGCCCGAGAATGAACGCTGCCGAAGAAATGTTCAAACCAAAAGGAAGTTTCCTAAAATTGATAACAAACGCCGAAACAAAGGAAAGCTGTGTATTTTCTACATTCTGGATGAAGTTCGATGCGATATAAGCTGGATCTGAGATCAATAGAAGACAACACTTCTACACCATTAAAATTTTGAACAAGTTCTTCCAAAGTTTGCGGCCTGTCTGTTTCATGAATGATGATAGTATTGATTTGTCTCGAATCTAAGACAAGCCTGATCGATCCATTTTTCTTCTCAACAACATGTAATGGATTGTTATATGAGCTTACTGCAGGCTCAATAATGTCTTCGTCAAGCGTAGATTGTATTTCTGTTCTAACACGGTCCCTATAATGTGCCGGAATTACGTATGGTCTTACACAAAATTTAGTATGCTCACGAACACGAAATTGGTATTTAAACCCCCTGATTGTTCCTGTTTTGTGAGTAAAAACTATGGAATGTGCTTGTAAAATCTCAAAAAGATCCTATCAGTGTCATTACAATTCTCAATTATTTGAATTTTATTCTGAATTAACTCATTAGTTTCACATATGCCGTCGCTATCATCCCTGTCAGTACTTGCAGAGTGATTGTAAGTGTCTAGTTCCGCAGAAAATTCCGAACTGTTGTCTAACAGGAGGTAAGGCCGATTAATTTCTTCGTCATGGTTTGAGTGCCAATCTTCAAATTTGAAAGCCATTGACTTACCTTCCTTCTCTAAACTTATTTCAGAATCGTGAAAGTTTAAGATTGCTTTGTATTCATTCAAAAAGTCTACTCCCAATACAATTTCCGTCGACAATAATGGAAGAATAAGAAAGTTCATAGAGAATCTGTGGCTTTGGCAAAAGAATTCTAAGTTGGTTTGTTGGCGTACATCTACCCTTTTTCCCAAGGTTGCACCTTGTAATTTAATTTTACGTAACGGAAGTGTGTGGCAATCGTCCGATTTGTTGCATTTGTTAAAGGCTGTTTCGCTAATTACTGAAATGGGACTGCCAAAGTCAACTACTGCCATAAATTTTACGTCATTTACTGTAATGTGAGTCACAGGATATGCAATGTTGTTATGTTTTACGTCGTGTTCCTGGAGTAAGATGTCCCTAATGCCTTCCATTTTTACGTAATTTCTAGCTATGGCAGCTGCGTCGTCAGTTTCATAAGTATGTTTTGTGGCTGCCAGCGGTGTGAGTCATTGCCTATTGTCTCTTTGTTGGCGCGCGTCGTTAATGGGATTTGGAGACCTAACTTCTACAAATTCACCTTGTCAAGAGGGTCCCGCTCTGTTTGAATCCCGCCAGTTATGATGCAATGCAGGTCGGTCGTTACGATCATATCGTCTGTCGTCATGTCGGTAGATTCCATAGCATCTTTCTTGTCGGCCACGTGGTGGAGAATTTCTCCCTGAATCGTAACTGCGCGCCGGACCGTTGCGTCTCAAGTTATTCTTTCTCCCTTGATAATAATTATTTTGGTTCACATATTGTCTGTTTCTCTGATTGTCTCTGTGATAGTCACTACCTCGGAGAGGTGATCTTTCCCTGTAATTGTTACTACTCTGCCAACGGTTGTCATACGGGTGGTGTCTGTTTTGGTCACGATTTGTGTTATGAGAATAGCCTTGTCGTGTCTAGTTATTATTTCTTTCATCGCGGAATTGCGGCGGATGTGACCTGTAATTGCTGTGTTCCTGTTTCCGCGTTCCGCGATTGTCAGTGTCAATTTCCAGTTCTTGTAACAATCCCTGAAAAGCTTCAATGTCATCTTTCCAACGTCCTGCCAAAATAATATGTCGTAAATGTTCAGGTAGTTTGATTAGGCAAATGCGTATGAGTTCTGAGGGGCTGTATGGGTTTGGCAGGTACTGATTCTTGTGCAACATGTCTTCAAAATATTTCACAAGACTGGAGAATTCAGATTGTTCGAAATGTTTCATAATTATGATGCTATGTTTTACTCGGTCTTATGTAGCTTGAGACCTATACGCTGAGAGCAAGGCATGGTAAAATTCTCCTTCACTGTGGCAATCGTGAATGACCGATCGCATTCTTACAGCTGGCTTATTCTCTAAGTAGCCATACATAAATTCTAACCTGTGAACCAATGACCAGTTGGGAGGAAAACAGTGAGAGAATTTATGAAGCCATGCTTGAGGATGAATGTCGTTGTCAGAATTCTTACATATTTTGAATTTACGTGTAGTAATGAACAGCTTATAGTCAAAATCATCGTGTCGGCGAGTAGCATATAGGTCATTGTTACGTCGTGTCGTCGGTTCCATGTCAAAATTCGGTGCACCTTGCCAATTTCTTTCATAATATCCGAAATGCCCTGTGTTATTATTTTGTGGCTTTTCCGTATTTGTAAGTCCCTCTTCCTGTGTTGGAGCGCGAGTGTCCTCTGAAATACGTAATTCTTGTATTACCTGTGTCAGCTGATCTTGTACTTCCCGGATTTCTCTTTGGCGTTGCGTATTGATTTGATTCTGATTATGTTGGAATTTCCTAATTTGTTCGCACTCTTCTGTGTCATTCAGATCATCATCTACCTTTGCAGATAAGTTAAAGAACTGATCCGAAAGTTCGGCTACTTTCTCCTATAGTGTACTTATTTCCTCAGTGTGTTTTTCTGAACCAAATTTTAGAATGTCCATTTGTGTTGAAATCGTATCTACTGTGTCCTTTAAGTTTTCCTGAGTTTTGGCAAGTTGCGTGACCGAATCGGTAGATGCAACAGAGTCAATTTTAGTTTGCACGGTCTCATGATTTTCATGAACAATAGTATGCAGTTCTTTTATGGCTGATTCGTGATTCTGTAATGTATTTTCATGCCGCGAAAAAATTGGTTGGAAATGTTCACAAATTTGTATTTTTACGTCATTACAGACTTCTGGACATTTCGATACGATTTTATGCAACTCAGAAGTTAAATCTTCACGTGTTTGCTCAAGCATATGTTCCACTGAGTCTAACTTTTGAAGCTTTTGTTCCATTGTGTCTAACTTTTGAAGATTTTGTACCATTGTGTCTAACTTTTTAAGATTTTGTTCCACTGTCTCTAACTTTTGAAGATTTTGTTTCATTATGTCTAACTTTTGAAGATTTTGTCCCATTTGTTTCTGATTTTGTTCAAGCGTTGTGTCTAACTTTTGTAGCCTTTGTCCAGTTTGTTGCATTAACTGTAATAACAGTGCACTGGTGTATGAAACATGTTCCTCAGTGCTATGCGGCAGTGCATTTTAACCGGCAATATTCGCATTTTGAAAAGCAGAAAATGTGTCTTGATTTATTCGAGAAAGTGGTGAGGACGCAAAACCTCAATCTACAGTATTTGCAAGATTGTGTCCTGACATTTCGGAATCCTGCGTCGAGCTGTTGCCGACCGATCGATCGATAACGCTATCCTGTTCACTAATTGTTTCACTGCCTACACCATTATTTGCAGCCCGCTCCATTTCCCTATGCACAATTACCAAATTACTGCTTTGAACATTAGTTAATTCGTTACATGGTGGCGCTAACACACTGCTTTCGTCTTCACTGTCATTTCTCAGTTTACTTTGGAACCTAGTATTACGTTTATCGTATGCCATTTTTGTCACAATATTTCACACAATAACACAGAAAAGCATAACTTGAAGAGCATAAATAAGAGAACACCTTAAAATAGCACTGAAAATAATATCTAGTTAATTGCTAGTGCAGCTTCGAAATACTTGATGCAAATCCACATGCATGCCACAACTGTTTTACTGTACAACAATGAAAGACTGCAACTACAAAGGAGATTCTCTCTACAAATACACACTGGCAATAAACAATAGCTACACTAATTACACAAACTACAAGAAAAAATCAAAAGATTCCAGTGAGGTATTCTGGGCTAAGGGTCGCCATATGAAACGTCCCCTTAGAAAACGTGTACATGACTGTGAGAAAACTGACACACAATATTTTTAGCGCAACGCAATCTGACTTTCAAAAATCCCTACAAAAGAATGGCCATGAGTAACATTAACGTATACGCTTCACAAATCACTTACCTCACAAAAATCTTCGTTACTCGAACTACTGCAATATAGTGAGCGCCACTACTGCCAGCTAAATAAAAGATTCAAATTACTGAAGGCACTAACTACTGATAGGCACAGTTAGCAAACGAAAGAGTTTGATAGAGAACAAACAATGTATTTACCTTAATATTGTTCAAAATTCATATTATATATATATATATATATATATATATATATATATATATCAGGTTATAACATCCAGTCTTACAAATTTCGAAACTCCGCCATCTCTCTCCCCACATCCACCACTGCTGGCGACTCACCTCCAAGTGCGCAACGCTACGCGCCACTAACAGCCTACTGCCCATCACTACAATGGCAGACAACAATGCAAACTAGCCATAGACTGCACACAGCACAGCCAGTGATCTTCATACAGATCGCTACGTGGCGTTACCAATAAAAAAAACCACACAGCCTACTTACAACTGTATCGCCGCGAAACATGGCGGACGGAGCAAGGAGGAAATAAAAAGTGAACTGGCACATCAAAGACGGAATTCCTGGCCTGAAGAAGTCTGTTCGTGTCAAACATCGACATTAATTTGAGGAAGTAATTTATGAAAAATAGGGTTCAAATGGCTCTAAACACGCAGGGACTTAACATCTGAGGTCATCAGTCCACTAGAACTTAGAACTACGTTCCTATTCACAATATACATACATGACCTTGTGGATGACACACTGAGGCTTTCTGCAGATGATGCTGTCGTGTATCGAGAGGTTGTAACAATGGAAAATTGTACTGAAATGCAGAAGAATCAGCAGCGAATTGACGCATGGTGAAGGGAATGGCAATTAAATCTCAATGTAGACAAATGTAGTGTGCTGCGAATACACAGAAAGATAGATTCCTTATCATTTAGCTACAAAATAGGAGGTTAGCAGCAACTGGAAGCAGTTAATTTCATAAATTATCTGTGAGTACGCATTAGGAGTGATTTAAAATGGAATGATCATATAAAGTTGATCGTCGGTAATGCAGATGCCAGACTGAGATTTATTGGAAGACTCCTAAGGAAATTCAATCGGAAAACAAAGGAAGTAGGCTACAGTACGCTTATTCGCCCACTGCTTGAATACTGTTCAGCAGTGTGCGATCTGTACCGGATAGGGTTGATAGAGGAGATAGGGAAGATCCAACGGAGAGCAGCGCGCTTCGTTACAGGATCATTTAGTAAGCGGGAAAGCGTTACGGATATGATAGATAAACTCCAGTGGAAGACTCTGCAAGAGAGACGCTCAGTAGCTCGATACGGGCTTTTGTTAAAGTTTCGGGATCATACCTTCACCGAAGAGTCAAGCAGTATATTGCTCCCTCCCACGTATATCTCGCGAAGAAACCATGAGGATAAAATCCGAGAGATTGGAGCCCACACAGAAGCATACCGACAATACTTCTTTCCACCAACAATACGAGACTGGAATAAAAGGGAGAACCGATAGAGTTACTCAGGGTACCCTCCGCCACACACCGTCAGGTGGCTTGCGGACTATGGATGTAGATGTAGATGTAAACCTAACTACCCTAAGGACATCACACACATACATGACCGAGGCAGTGTTCGAACCTGCGACCGTAGCAGTCGCGAGGTTCCGGACCGAAGAACCCAGAACCGCTCGGTCACAGCGGCCGGCACATTGCGAAACATGTACAGTCGGAAAATCAGATAAGTGTTTGAGGTACGGTGCTCCAGAGGTATGGTGAAAATTAAGTGCACTAATGAGATAGGAAACGCCTCCTCTGTGGAGAATATACGAGTCGAAGATCAAGGAGGAAATACTAACATGACCAAGAGCGATGATAACTTTTAAGACGTGAGGGAATAGATACTATGGTATTTCATATGTTTTACGAATCCGGTTATCTGCCTGCAGGTGAATTGCCTACAGACAGTAGCCATAGTCAGAAGACACATTTCTACAACTACATCTTGTTTATAACACTAGTCACCCGTTTTACGCAGCGGACCGTTTAAAGTGTCAAAACACAAGTCGACAATAAAAGGCGTAAGTAAACCTTTCGTCCCGTGATGATACGGGAGCAGCAAGACGATGAAGCTGTGCATTAGGAAGTCCGAATGAGAATGAGTGCCCGTTGGTGCAGATTAATTCGGAGCAAGTTACGAGGAGTGGGCTGGCCCCGCACAATTCAATTTGTTTGTGCGGCCCTATTCCATTTGACGCAATCGCGGAGATTTCCCATTATGCAAATGGAGAGGGGTGCGTCGGGCAGCGCTACAAAAGGGGGAGGCTTAAGTGGTATTAATATTACACTTGTATACTGGCGAACACTAACTTAGCCCGGCTTACAAACCGCCCGGATATAATTACAAGAGTCGCATTAAAATGTTAATCTGCGGCGGCCCTAAACAAGGACGCTAATAGTTATCGGGCTCCGGGATGCGGCTGCAAGCAGCGCCTGTGGCTCCCCAGTGGAGGGTTCTGCAAACACAGTACTCGCCTCCTCTAGCGGTCGCTGCTGAGGAAACAGGTGTAATGACGCGAGAAGTAATTATGTTGAATGAGGAGAGCTCATGACCCGAGGAAAATACTGCAGAGTACAGGACAGCGTAAAGAAAGAAAGAATAATATGTGTTCACTATGTGGATATCAAAGAGAAAAAACTGGGACACTTGTATTGTAACAAATAAGTCCTCGGTCACAAATTGACCTGGTTTTGACGCTACTATGAACGTCGTCTTCAGAATTAGACTAACTGTACTAAAACATTAGGTATATAGTACATTAATAAAATGAAAGTTAGTACTGACTCGAAAAGATGCAGTACTTACAAGTCACATAATAAAAAAGATCTAAGCCGGAAAGGCGACGTCATAAACACTTGTGAGATGGCGAGCCGCTAAGGGCTGCTCGTACTGTGAACAAGGATTGCAACAAGACTGAGATGCCCACTTTAGAAAGTGTGGGCATGTATACATGGTGTTGCCTCGAGCGCCATCTAGTAGCCGCAGAAACAACTAGGATTACTGTACATTCAAAATTAGACACATGAAATTGTGATGCAGCTGATTAAGGCATAACGTAAGCATTAGTAATAGCAGGATGAAATTACATATTAGTCTGCTTCAAATAGAGATACATTTTGGAACGTAATAACGTTAGTTATGACATACAAGAAAATATCTCACTCGTCTTGATGGCCTCGTTGTCAACGAACAGCTGCAGCTGCGAAATAAAAACTATTTTGACTGTATAAAGTCATTGTCTGATATTTGATTCAGATTTCCTCATGCAGTTTACGGAAAGGTTGTTTTCCTGTCACATCTTAGCTGTTTTCTTGTATGTTATAACTAACGTTTTTACGTTACAAAATGTGTCTCTATTTAAAACACATAAATATGTAACTTCATCCTGCTATTATTAATGCTTATGTTATGTCTGAATCAGCTGCAACACAATTTCATGTGTCTAATTTTGAATGTACAGTAGCCTAGTTGTTTCTGCGGCTACTAGATGCCGCTCGTAGCAATACCATGTGTACTTGCCCACACTTTCTAAAGTGGGCACCTCACTCTTGTTGCAACCCTTGTTCACAGTACGAGCAGCCCTTAGAGACTCGCCATCTCACAAATGTTCATTACGTCGCCTTCCCGGCTTAGATCTTTTTTAATGTGTGACTTGTAAGTACAGCATCGTTTCGAGTCATTACGAACTTTAATTTTATTAATGTATCATATACCTAATGTTTTAGAACAGTTAGTCTAATTCTGAAGACGACGCTCATAGTAGCGTCGAAACCAGGTCAATTTTGACAATATTTGTGACCGAGGGCTTATTTGTTACAATATAGTTCTGACACGGTCACTGAACCTTAGCAGCTATGTTGAAAGTTTTATGGGACACTTGTGTTATGATTTACGCCTAACTTCATTATGACACTTGCATTTACTACCTTTCTTGTTAGTTATCGTGATGCATTGAAATCGATAAAAGACCTATGACGGTGCAGCTACTGAAAAACCTGTAGCAAGAATGTGTCTTCATTGTGTTACTTGGAAAGCAACATGTAGGTTCAGTAAGCGTGAATAAACTTATCTTCTTCAGAAATAAAAAAAATATTGAAACACACTCCCTTATTGTAATAGCTTGGATACATTTTTTGCAACGTTCCTTAATTTACTAGGAACTTAGTTAAAATTCGTTAACGTTTCATAATTTACTAGGAACTTAGTTATAATTCGTTAACGCTACAAATTGTGCAATATTAATAATCAGTAATCGGATACAAAAAGTACATTTCATATCAAAATGTAAGATTTCGTTAAGCACCCGACAGTTAGGGCTGGACAGTATTCAATACATATTGATAATACACACCGCGTAGCTCACATCCTTAGCAACTTTCATATGGCTGCAGTCCAGTCAGGAGATACTCCTTTACATCGTCTTAGGATTTGATTTTACATGTCACGAAGGCCATAAAGTGGACAGTATCTGCTTTTCTTTTCACATATATCTTATTCCTTCTTTAGGCATGAGACGAGTTAAGCCACACGCGATAGACCCGTAGGAGGTATTGTGAGAATACTATATAGGGTGTTTCGGAAGTGATGGTGGTTGTTGGAGTTTAACGTCCCGTCGACAACGAGAGACGGAGCGCAAGCTCGGGTTAGGGAAGGATTGGGATGGAAATCGGCCGTGCCCTTTCAAAGGAACCATCCCAGCATTTGCCTGAAACGATTTAGGGAAATCACGGAAAACCTAAATCTGGATGGCCGGAGACGGGATTGAACCGTCGTCCTCCCGAATGCGAGTCCAGTGTGCTAACCACTGCGCCACCTCGCTCGGTCTCGGAAGTGATGGTCAGTATTCAGGAATATAACAAGAATGATAATTCTAAACAAGAAAGGTCGAGTGAACATGGGCTCTAAAACTCATACCTTAAGAGTAGTGAACAAATCTTGCTCTTCGATACTATGAAACAGTTCTCTTCTTCTGAAAGCTCTTTACTTTCCATATTTTTCGAAGTAGTAGAGTGGACCAAAACAAGAAAGTAAGTCCACTAAATTTGTGGTCTGAAACTATCTTAAACGTTATGAACACTTATTCATTAGAAGAGATGTGTTTCAAAGAAACGAGTAATAGATCATCTCTGTCATGTCCCTGAATACTGACCATCACTTTTGAAACACACCGTAATCGTATAAAGTTCTACTTCTATGGAACTTATGTTTCACTAGTTTTTATTGAGAGTAAATACATTAATGCGCGCGTTTTGTTTCTCGATTAATAGCATGCCCAGAATGATTTTCTCGGGACACGAAGACATTTGTGTAAAAATCGGGAATGTACGGCAAAGCAAGGACTTCAGGCAGCTTGGTGTTTACCGATGGTCTTCTTATAGGTTCTTCTTCAAGGAGTTAACCATTTTAACAAGCACCGTCACAATACATTCACTCAATAGCCAAAGTACATGGTACACCTACCTAATGTCTTATAGGGTCCCCGCGAGCACGCAGAAGTGCTGCAACACGACGTGAAGTAGCGTTGGAGGGAATTGACACCATGAATTCAGCAGGGCTGTACTAAATCCATAAAGTACGAGGGGGGCAGATCCCTCCTGATCAGCGCGTTGAAAGGCATTCCAGATATGTTCAATAATGTTCATGTATGGAGAGCTTGGTAGCTAGCGGATGTGGTTAAACTTCGAAGAGCGTTCCTGGAGCCACTCTGCAGCAAATCTGGACGTGTGGGATGTCACATTCAAAAATGTTTCAAATGGCTCTGAGCACTATGGGACTTAACATCATAGGACATCAGTCCCCTAGAACTTAGAACTACTTAAACCCAACTAACCTAAGGACATAACATCCAGCCTTCACGAGGCAGAGAAAATCCCTGACCCAGCCGGGAATCGAAACCAGGAACCCGGGCGTGGGAAGCGAGAACACTACCGCACGACCACGAGATGCGGGCGGTTCACATTGTCCTGCTGGAATTGCCCATCACCGTCATAATGTACAAGGGACATGCATGGATGTATGTCATCAGACAGGGTTCTTACGTAGGTGCAACTTGTATGAGTCGTATTTAGACGCGTCTGCGATCCTGTATCACTTTAACTGCACACGCCCTACACCATTACAGACCCTCCGCCAGCTTGAACAGTCCAGTGCTGTTGCACGGTCCATGTTTTCATGATGTTGTCTGCAAACCCCTACATGTCCATCTGTTCATTTGCTCGATACAATTTGAAACGAGACTCGTCCGACTGGGCAACATGTTTCCAGACGTAAACAGTCCAATGTTTGTGTTAATGGGCCAAGGCGAGCCGTAAAGCTTTATTTTGGGCAGTCATCAAGGGCACAAGAATGGGCCTTCGGCTCCGAAAGCCCATATCGATGAGGTTTCGCTTAAGGGTTCGCACACTGACACTTGGTGATGGCCCAGCTCCGAAATCTGCAGGTATTTGTGGAAGGCCTTCACTTCTACCACGTTGAACGATTCTCTTGAGTCATCGTTTGTCGCATTCTTGCAGGATCTTTCCTCGGCCGCAGCAATGACAGAGATCTGATCTTTTACTGGATCTGTGGTCTAGGAGTAGCGTTTTCGATTAATAATGAAACGTCGTTGGTCCCGGTCTCGGGTCCCACCACTGCTTAAATTTTGATTAATAAGCAGCATTGGCAGCCGAAGACTTCCGACATAACAAGTCACCCTCGTTCTGCCAACGGTCTTGTCAGAAAGGGTGGAGGAGCGGATAGGGGTTCAGGGCACTCCCTCGTCGTAGGGGTGGGAAACTACCTCAAAGGTGGAAGAGTCAGTGAACAACGGCATGAGGGGGCAGAAGGCAATGGAAACTACTGCATTAAAGAGACGTGACGTACTCACAAGACATTTGGCCTGTAAATGTAAAGCGTCATGATGACCTCTCCATTGGTAAAAGACGTAGGAATAGTCCCCCATTCGGATCCCCGTGAGGGGACGGCCAAGGGGGAGGTGACCATGAAAAAAAGATTGAATAATTAACGAAAGGATAACGTTCTGCCAATGGGAGTGTGGAATGTCGCAAGCTTGAACGTAGTAGGAAAACTAGAAAATCGGAAAGGGAAGTTGCAAAGGCTCAAGCTATATATAGTAGAGGTCAGTGAAGTGAAGTGGAAACAAGATAAGGATTTCTGGTCAGATGAGTACAGGGTAATAACAACAGCAGCAGGAAACGGCATAACGGGAGTAGGATTCGTTGTGAATAGGAAGGTAGGGCAGAGAGTGTGTTACTGCGAATTGTTCAGTGATAGGGTTATTCTTATCAGAATCGGCAGAAAACCAACACCGACAACTATATTTCAGGTACATATGCTGACGTCGCAAGCTGAAGATAAAGAGACAGAAAGCATACGAGGGTACTGAAAGGGTAATACAGTACGTAAGCGGTGATGAAAATCTGATAGTGATGGTTGTTGTAGGAGGAGTAGAATGAAAGATTACAGGAGAATATGGGCTTGGGACAAGAAATGAGAGAGGAAATGCCTAATTGAGTTGTGTAACAAGTGATATAAAGAAGTAGCATGGAATGACAAGATACGCTTGAAGATCTCTAAGGCTATAGACACAGCAATTAGGAATAGCTCAGTAGGCGATACAACTGAAGAGGAATGGACTTCTCTAAAAAGGGGCATCACAGATATCAGGTTTGCTTTTATAATGGAATAGAGTGGACAACCTTTAAGCAGAAATACAAGATTGGAACATGTATCAGGAAGTACGCGGCTCTCTACCAATGAAACACATGGGAAATATAGGGCTTAACTTGATCATCCACATATCAAAAATCATCTACACAACTCTGACTGCATTTTATCATCGCCACATATTACATGAGGAACAATATGGCCAAGTGTCGATTCACTTGTTGAATGGAATAGGATTCCTAGTGCCGTTGGAAGAAGTTTAGTTATATCTACCTTAGGAACGGAACCAATGTTACAGGACAAGAACAACATACCCACCTGCTCCCTAGTTTGTTTCACTGTATGCACTCAATTTACAACAATGCTGTCCCCAAACCCCCTACCCAATCAACTTGTTTATCTCATTTACACTCTCACTATATCTGAATGAACTAAAGCATCAATGAAAGAACGAATCGTTTTCCTCTCTATGGCTTGAATATTTCCGTAGGAAAGTCTGCAATGAAATTCTTATTTTGGTCGTTCTGCACAAATTTTAAGAAACACAAGCTAAAAGATTTTATAGTGCTGAAGATAGTTTCGGCAAATGTCATCATCTGGCTGATTTTAGAATTTAAAATCCACACTTCCATACCACTACCATAAATACGAAAGTAAGTGTTAATCTATCACGAATAAACCGTTAACCAGTATTAGTGAAAGATGACTTGAAGATAGATTGAGCATATAGGCTGATGGAAAAAGTATGTTGTATAAGAGATTTATCAATATGATGAATGCTACTCTTTCGAAAAGCTACTTACTTTTTGATTTCTTAACATCAAATCTTGGAAAATGACTTTATTGATTGATATTCTCTAGATAGTACTCTCACCGTAATGGTAAAATGCTTACGCAGTAATCAATTTGTTTGCTCCAAACTTCCATACTAATACTATTAACTGCGAAACTAACTCTGTTACGTTTTAGCGACTAAATCGCAGAAGCGACCTTTATGAAACTTAATACTGACAATGTGAGATGCCTTGAATCGTGAGGAAAAACGTAGTAGTTACTGGTTACTCGAACTAAATTTTTTCCACTGCTGTACAAACCGGCCCTTAATGCAGTACCTACACATTTGAAGAGACAGTCAAGATAGTTTCCACCACATCCGTGGTATTTGATAAATCAGACGCTCAGCTGCCGGTAATCAACAAGGATTTGCTATTTCACTATTAATAAAATATTTCTCAATGTATAACTGCCTCATGGTGTGAAAAAATGTTGACGTTTCTGCTACTGCTGCAAGAAACCTTTGTCAGGATAATACACTCAGAAGATCCTCATGATGTTCTCCGAACACGATTGCCGACGCTCATGTAACACTATGACAAATTTTCACTCTCTGATAATGTCGAAGTACTGAAAAACACTAGGATCTGGAAAACTTTTTAATTACTTTCATTCCACGAGCACTTTTCTTAACACCGTATTTCATTTCTTGAACAATACAAAACCTCTAAACACTGAGCGTTTATCCCTGAGAAAGTCAGATTGTAACTGCATGCTCTTTGTGCATTAGTGATCGATCATAAAGAATCTACAGATTATAATACTTGTCCGAGAGACTCGTTTATTCCTTTTTCTATTATTGGTCAGCAATGTTCAATTTTTAGACTTTTACATTGTTATTCACGTTTGGACCCCAGTGGATCAAGCGATATACAACAAAAGATTCTTTCAGTGTTTACCTTCACACTAGATTTGTGTCCATATCCTTCGTTCTCCCTAAATAAGTTCTTTTGCTACAGTTAGACTAAATTGTTAAGGACTTTTTGGGGATTACTGCCAGTCTTTTGTCTACTTGGAAATTTTCTGCCTAAAATCTTCTCTGTCTGGCATATCAAGCTACGTTATTCTTGATTGCTGTTACCTCGATCGATCTATTTTACTGTTTCAATTTGAGCTTAGGTAGTGAGCTTCGTAGTGTTGCTTAAACAGTGTCATTAATCTGCTTGGTTCCTTTCCTCAGGGCATATAGTTCTAGCCTGTGTCTTCTCATAAGAAAAATAAATCATTACTTGATCTCTCTTTGAAACGTACTATACACTTGAGTTCTTTTAACATATGTATGAGAAATACTTTATTAGCTCTTTAAACTCACTAGTCCAAGGAGAATATATGCGTTCGTAGATATCCTAGATGCTGCGCATATGAGACCTCAGCAACATCAACAATAAATAAAGTTCCGGTACTTCTCAACATTCCATACTTGATATAAGGATGAAACTACTAATCTACGATTTTTTTATGTTGGTGTACTTTTCAAAGCGCGTAGCTACTGTGGGAAATATTAAGTAAAGAGTCCCATCTTATCAGTTTAAGAATGGCATGAGAAAAACAGTGTTTTTCAACAGACAGTTTTTTTGAACAATGGACTGAAAAACGGTTTCATCTGCAGGACACAATAAGAGATAAACAACGGCGTGACCTAGCGAAGCGAACATACTGTTAAATTTGACCCGATCAATGTCCTGAATGAATCAACTGACGTCAAGTTACGGAGCTGCGAAACTAATTATCCGCGCCAGCTTGGTTCTTTAGCCTGTGTCCCTTGTTTCATCGGTCTTCCGTTCCATCCGTGCTTCGTTAGGCCCCGTTTCCTGCCGACAGGCACTTTTTAACGCCAGGATGGCGGGAGGCCGGGAGGAGGGGCTTTGAGGAGGGGAAACGGGCGGTCGCGAGCCGAGACCCCGTGACGCTCTCGTTACAAGAAGACAAATGAGCAACGGCGAACGGGCGGGAGGCGTGTAACACTGCCGCGACAGACAAAAGCGCAGCGCGGCGCTGCTGCTCTGTTAATTAACACACGCCCGCTGCCGCCATGGAGCGCCTCGCTGCCGGAGCGACGAATAATTTAATACGGAAATTGATTCTCCGTGTGGGCAGAGGCGTTCGGGAGAGCGCGCGAATGGGACCGGTGGTGGTCTAGCAGTGACCGGCACTCCACCAACCTGTCCGCTGCGCCTGATGGACAGTTTATTAATTAATAGGATGAACTGGCCACCATCGTCCGCCATCCGTTTCTCCTACCCACAAGAGGAAATTTGTTTTCAGATTCTTCTCTTCCACTCACGTTCTTCTTTTCTATCTCTGGTACCGAGCTGACGTCAACGACCTTCATCGGCGTGCTGAATTTTTTTCAGTCTCCTGGGAACAGCTCTGATCATCTAGCTATGGACATTGTCCTCAACCACTTTTCCCTGCAATCCTTCCTTTCACTCAGTTTCTCCGCAGTTTTGTCCAAGACAAGAAGTTTTATTTTAAAATTCCGACTAATTCCTCTCCTTTCTCGTTCTTAGAGGGGCTGCAAAAATAGTTTAACGAGCCTTCGATACCCGCCAGTTAGTTGGATTGACAACGTCATCGTAATGGCTGATGTAAGCGACTCATTTAAATCAAATACGCATAGCATAACTTACCCGCCACAGGAAGAGTCACATTCTCCTATCACACTCGTTGACGAACAAAACCGCAGCAGCTGTTGAATAATACGTTGTTAGTACAAATGGTTTACTTAGGAACACCTGAGTAGAAAAAAACCAGAAGTAAGAACAAAAACTAAAATTTTTGGCATGAAGTCCACTGCATTCTATGAAATCCATAGGCAACTTCAGTTTCGTTCACGTAATAAATACACGAAATGGGCAATAACCCTCGAGAGAACAGGGTATAGAATAAGTAGAATATTCACATTCACCTCATTAACACCAAAGTGTAAGTATTATTGGATACCATCATAACTCTCAGTCATGTTAAAACGTCGTTAAAAGGAACAATAGTCAAAATATGAATGGCGAAGTAGAGGAGACTGCTATAGTAAGTATCTCAAGTTCTAGAAAGAAAACGGAGAGCAGTACGGTAAAAGTGTATCAACCACACCAAAAAATTGATAAAGCTCGTAAACGTTTGTTGAATCCTACTTACCCGGAGGAAACTGAACATAGTGTAGGGCAATGAAATGGATAGCACTGTAAAATTCTAAAATCGTGTAAACTTTGGTGAAATACATGTACCCATAATGATAGTAAGATGGGTGGAAGGCAAGAAACTGGCAAGGAAAACAAAATTTATAGACGGATGGAAAATCCTGGGTCTTACCATAGGCTGTGTGTCACACTAGTTGGATTTCTCAGCTCATAAACACTAAGTTTCAACTGAAGCCTGAACGATATGCTTGCACAAATTAAAGTTAATGGAACAGCATAGAAAGAAAGAACAGGAATTAATGGAACAGCAGAGGAAAAGAGGGCGCGAGGAGCATATCCAACGCCATAATGAGTTTTTCGAAAAAGTTGAGACTAGCCTAATCGCCACGGTGGACGAGCGGTTAGTCAAATGCGAACAAGCATTGATACAAAAACTGAATCGTGCTCTTGACGACAGGAATCGACGCATATTAGAACATAGTAACAGCGAGATAGAAAAGGTGGAATCTGTGCTATCGGAAGTGAAGACAAATTTACAGGAATTACAGGATAAAGTAAATACCTTGGCCAGAGAGGTATCAAGGGTCAAGGAGGTTAAGGAATCCCTGGACGCCAAAGTTAAGCAATTAACCAAAGGCATCGAGGAAATCTCATTAAATATTGAGTGAAAGGTAGAAGCTAAAGTAAAGCTTATAATGCTTGACCATGTTCAACACAATAGTCAGCAAGGTACCTCCATGAACCACGAACCCGTAAGACCAGAGATTACAGAAAAGACAGTGAATGACTATGATAATAGCATCATGAACTGTGCCACACCTAATCCCTGTTGCAGTCGTTCATCTAATGCACAGCACGGCGCAAATTATGCCTCAAATCGAGGCGTGTGTGGAAACCCTCTAGGAAACAGTGTAACTGTCAGTCCATATGGAGCGAATATAGGTAAAAATAAACCGACAATTGTTCCCAATGAAGCACACACTCTGACGACACTGAAACAGGAAGAGACATTACTGAAATATAGACAATTTCAGGTATTTTCCGAAGAGAAAAATATCCTGTAATCCAGTAATATTTATAAAGAGTTGTAAGAATGTGTTACCAACTTCATGGCAGGAAAGGCAAAATATACAGTTTGTTGTCTCCTATATAACCGGAGATGCCGTATTTCGGCATGTGGAGTTGCACAGAATTGTCAGACATTTTGTTAGTTCGAACAACAATTTTTGGCCAAATTTTGGTCGGCTAGTATATAAGAGAGATTGTGGAAACTGGAATACTATCAGGAGATGTATAATTTCAAGCAAGGAATACTTAGAAAATATTTTGAAAAGTATATGAACAACACAAGGTACTGGTCTGATCCGATCGCTACAAGCGACGTGCTCAGGATATTGAATCTAAGCTGCCGATCCCAATAAGGAGAGAATTGGTACACGCACCTCATAACGATTTCGAAACATTCATGTTGGTTGTGGATTCTCTAGATTTGATACAATGCACGACAACAAAGCAATAGCGTGAGGGGAAAAATAATAACCATAAAACTGGAAATAACGGTTATGGAAACCAAAACCGAAATAGTAATTGGGGACATGAAGGCGGCGGAAATAGTTATGAGAGAGCGAATGGGCAAAAAGGAGGTAATGGGCATAGAGGAAGTGGTATGTCGAGCAGTAACTGCTCGCCCAAGATGGATAGAAATGACACAATGAATCGAAAAAGGAGAAACTGTGAGAATTACGGAAGTAATTTTCAACCTCAAAATATGAAACAACGTGACCAGTGGCGTCAGAATGTGACTGCTAACTGGTCGCCGCAGTCAAATATACGGGAGCAGGGAGTCCCGATTAATAGTGTCGAGGCTATACCCATGCCGGGGAATACTGCGACTCTAACATGGGTTAATAAACCAAGAACCTCACAAAATAGTGCGGCAGCACAATGTGCAAATAGTAGACGTTACCGAGGAGAACCAGTCAACAAACTGCAGTGGGACGATGTAAGCCTTCGACACTCGACCACCAGGTATAGAAGCGAAGGCAGACTCGAAAATAACAATCGGATATCTATGCTGCGCTATAATGATGGCCAGGATTTGGGGGAGAAATTAATCACCGAACTGCGTACATGTTCTGATCAGCAAACAGAGACTGCGCAGGCCACAGTACACGTGAAAGTAAACGGTGTACTTGCTAAGGTTTTGATTGAAACAGGAGCGGCTGTGTCAGTAATGTCTGAAGATTTCTTTAACGTTATTAACGACAATAAAAGACTGACAACGTTGCCGGTTCAAAATTTTAAAATTAAGGGGGCGCTAAAGGGAAAGGCACAAAGTGTCAACGCCCAGGTGGAGGAAGGAATTGAAATAGGAAATGATGCGATGTCATGCGCGTTCCTCATTGTTAACAATATAACTGCAACTTGCATCCTGGGATGTGACATCCAGCGGAAGAGGAGTGCTATAATCGACATCCCTCAGGGCTTGTGCTTCCTGCGAACGCCTACCAAGGATTTGCAATTGCAGTGATTAAAACAATGGCAAGGCGCAATAGGTATTGTCGGTGGCTCGAAAAGATAGAAGTAGAACCCTTTATACTCAATGTTCAGGATAATGTACCACTAAAGGCGTATCCTGAAAGAAATGAGCAGTACGACGAAGATGTCGTTCAGATACGAAAGGAGATTCAATTCAAGGTTAAGGAGTCAGGATATTTAACCGATGAGCAGCAGCATGAGCTCTCTAAATTATTGATTACGCTGGCCCATTTTCGGAGTAACCCGGAATAGTTCAAGGCTACGTATATGATATGCAGATATATCCGAATCAGACGTTTTGTCATGCTTCTTATTCCGTGCCGTGGAGTAAATGTGAAGCTGTGTCGAAGAAAATGAAGAAAATGCTGGATTGCGGAATATTTGAACCGTGCCTTTCCCCAAACAGTAGTACCTTAATAGCTGTGGGAAAATTGGATGGGAGTATCAGATTGGTACTTGATGCTAGAGACATCACCAAAATTATAATAAGAGTAAGAACAAGGCCAGAAAACCGGGATGAATAAATACAGAAGTTTCATGGAGCGAAGTTTCTATCAAGCAGTGATTTGGTAATGTCATATTGGCACGTCCCTTTAACAGAACGATGCAGGAAATGGTGGGAGGAGGTACCAATTTCGCATGCTTCCATTCAGCTTGAATGTCAGCGTGGGTGTATTTATCTCTGCATTAGACTCTGTGCTAGGACCAGGATCTAGTAACACTCTATGTGGACGATTTATTGATCGCCTCAAATACGTAGGAGGAGCACATGGAACTCACAAAGCGAGTGTTAGCTAAATTCTCAGAAGCTGGTGTTACAGTTAATTTAAAGAAATCGAAATTTGAGTGGCACCATTTAAAGTTCCTGGGCACATAATACCACCCAAGGGTATTCTCCAGTACCAGGAAAACTAGAAACAATAAAGAATATCTTCTGGTAAACCTTCCGGGATGTGAGGTCGTGGTCCATGAAACTCTTCAGCTCCTAACGTTTCGTCCAGAGCTGCGTTGGACATCTTCAGAGGGGTGTTTCTCCTCCGGTGAGTCTTGCCGGCAAGATAATAAAGAATATGCCGTGCCCTATTAATCGTAAACAACTAAAGGCATATCTGGGGTTAGCTTCCTTTTTCACACGGTTCATACCAGCGCAATTGATAAACAGTACTGCATTATTGTCACTATTAGAAAAGAATTATCAGTGGATGTTTACTGATCAATGCAAGCACGACTCTAAACAAATTAGAAAGGCCTTGTTAAATTCTATAGTACTTAACCATCCTGCTATGTCGAGGGATTTTTGCATTGCTACGGATGCTTCCACTACACGCCTGGGGGCCTGCTTATTCCAAGTGGACGACACCTCACGGACTACCGAGATAAAGATTACTGGTTCCGCTAGTCGTGTTTTGTCACCCTGTGAACGAGCCTACTCCGCCACAGAGCTAGAAGCTCTATCTGTGGCCTGAGCTTTTTGTATGTATCACTACTATGTATACGGAAGGAAGATAATAGTGTTTTGTGATCACCAAGCACTTAGTTTCTTACCAACATATAAGTTGCTACGTGCTCTATCAGCTCGGTGGGTTTTGGCCTTACAGGAATATTTATTTGAAATAAGATATGTAAAAGGAAGTCAAAATGTGGTGGCGGATGTATTATCGAGTTTACCATAGGGCTTAGGCTAATTCGCTGAATTAGTAGAGTAATCATCCGAGTATAAGGTACTGCTGTTGTGGAATGGACCTCGACGACAGAAATATTTGTCTATGTTTAATAACATAGAGAATTTGCAAGAGATATTTCCGCTGTGGCGAACTGTACGAGAAATAATTAACAGTGGGGAGGATAATGAATTACAGAGACACTATAAAATCAAGGACAATGTTTTGTTCTACAGGAAGAAATCTAATTGTGAACAATGGCTTGTTTTTATTCCAGAAGAAGGTTTCGAAAATCTAATCTGGTACACACACTATTGTTGGGGACATTTCGGTATAAAAAGATGTACAAGATAGATCGAAAGCTATTACTATTGTCCAAACCTACAGAAACATGTACAGAGGTTAATAAGCAGCTGTACCACCTGTCAAATGGTTAAAGCCACTAATATATGTACAAGAGGGGAACTGAACCCTATTATACCGAATAGACTACTAAGCCTGACATCAGTCGATATCGCAGGACCTCCACCCACTGCTCGCGGAGGTGTAAAGTATATATTGTCGATATAAAACGTGCCACACCTATTCCTATTATTAAGCGGATAGCAATGGAATTTGTTCCGCAAGTGGGCAAGCCAGATAATGCTCCATATTTTAAGAACAAGAAGTGGAAAGAATTCCTAAGGGATCAGGGGATCAAGCACATACTGATATCCTGCTTTAACCCACAAGCAAGCCCTGTGGAAAGAATTTTTCGGGAGTACAATAGATTCATGAGGACATATGCTGCAACTAAGCATACGAAGTGGAGTGAGCACCTCAACATCTTTGAGCATATGTATAACACCTTGCCTCATGATGCCACAGGTTTTACACCATCGGAATTAATGTTTGACCATCCAGAGAGAAATGAATGGCTTGAACCCATACCTCAGCTACCCCGAACATAAAGTAACTAGGAAAAAAATAAAAGAGGCGCTGCGGGCTTTGAGTCAGCAGACGGTTCTCAGGAAACGACGATATGACCGACAATTAAAAAAAGTGCAACAATCCCTCGAAGGAGACCTCGTATTGTTAAAGGCGCACCCAAAAACATCAGCAATAAAGAATGTAAAGCGAAAATGGAAAATAATATATACAGGACCGTACAAAATATTAAGAATTCCAAATAAAGGATGCTATATTCTGGGGTATTCCGACTCAGAAAAGATACGCGGGCTATACCCACCCTATGACTTAAAAATTGTACATACAGACAAAGATAGACACTTGACAAAGAGCAAATCTGTTCCTGGCTTATAATGCACATAGTAAAATACTTTAGTAAGTAAGAAATTTTATGTTCATGTGTTAATATCATTGATATTTTTGTATGTTATGGTGATAATAAGACCTTCAGTCTGAAGGATGAACTTGAGTTCAAAACAAAAAGAAGTAGCAACGAATAACTTGCATTGAAGGTAGAATTAAAAGACAGTTGTCAGTTTTGTGTTTATGTACTAATATAAGAATTTCTTGTGCATTTTTTGTGAGTACCCAATTTTAGTAAATAAGATGTGATTTAATGTTATGTGGTGAAGAACTTGCCAGAGTACATGGTAAATAATAATGTGAAATAGTGACTAATAATTGACTTCTCGTTGTATGAATATAACCTAGCATAATATGATTACTTAAGAACACTAATGAGACCACATGATAGTTTGTTTCTTCCAGTAGTGGCCTTCAGCCATGTAATTGCATGGGTCCTAGGGCCACTATTAAGAACTAAAGAGAGCATCTAATGTAGAGAAACTAACTTCATGACACCAAGTTTAAGGTTGAGGCCTATTAGGAAGCGAAGCGTGCGAAAACATGGATTGCCTCCATGATGTTGAGACCTGGTCTTAGGGCAAACGGTTCCTCACTTAAAATTTAGAATAGTTAAGGGTGTGCATCTGTGATGCATGGCTCATAACACACATGTAACTGCCTGAGGATCGGTAGTCCAGATCGCCTGCGGTCTACTTTCGGCACGAAAGGTTGACGACAGTTGATGACAAAATCTTCTAAATAATATCTAATCATAACGTGGACAAATTGTTAATGTCATGACGTGTCAAAGTGAAAATGTAAAGCGAATCTTAACAGGATACATAATGTTTCAAGAGACAGTATATATGAAACAATGTCAGTTATAGAAGCATCAGCGTGTGCTATGTAAGAAAGGAAAAAAAAACTAGAAAACGCATTAAGACTGAGTCAATGTGCATTTTGTTTACCAGTTAACAATTTAAGGAGAAAAAGACTCTACAATTGAAGTTTGACGACTGCCATAATTATTTATTTTGTTATGATATAAAAAAGTAGTTTTAAATAGTTAATGTGTGAAGACTATAGCTATGAAGCAAAGATGACTTCAGGAAATAATATCAATGGTAATATAGTGTGAAGCTACATGTTTTACTAGGGGAACTCGGTAGTAAGTGTGAACCAAAGTGAATCTACCTATGGACATCAACCACAGTGACAAGGTAGAAAACTTAGTGTGTGTAATACAACTGTGTACGTGCGTTTTGCGGACGACGGTACAGAGTAGGAGTTTATGTACAGTGACTACAAAAGTTCACAGAACATTGTAAAAGTGCCAAACTTAGCTAGTCAAGGAGTAATAAATTGTATAATTTTCTGAGGAATTTGACAGAAAACACATCGTATTCCGAAAAATTTACTAAAGGTAACTCCGAAACTTGAATATGTAACAGATCATTGAAACAAACACTCGTGAATGAACCAGAATGAGATTTTCACTCTGCAGCGGAGTGTGCGCTGATATGAAACTTCTTGGCAGATTAAAACTGTGTGCCCAACCGAGACTCGAACTCGGGACCTTTGCCTTTCGCGGGCAAGTGCTCTACCAACTGAGCTACCGAAGCACGGCTCACGCCCGGTACTCACAGCTTTAATTCTGCCAGTATTGAATAAATGAACTTCTAATAACTCTCTTTTCCCCCTAGCCGGTAACATCTGTTACGGAATTAGTTAACACTAATGCTAGTATGGGTTATTTCATGGTCATGCGCATTCAACGGACTCGATGCTGAGACGGCTCGCAAGCAGAAGTGAAACAGCTGACCAGGGGGCCAACGGCCGCCGCTCAACAATCGCCTGTCGGAGGATGCTGGGGGGGGGGGGGGGGGGGGGGCTAGCACCTTCGTCACGTGCAGCATCGCAACACCACAATCTTAGTTACACCGGCGCCGCAACTGCGTAGAATGAACTATCGACGACATGTATTGCGTGTGATTAGTGCGTGTGTTGTGATGCTGTTGTTGTTGTCTTCAGTCCTGAGACTGGTTTGATGCAGCTCTCCATGCTACTCTATCCTGTGCAAGCTGCTTCATCTCCCAGTACCTACTGCAACCTACATCCTTCTGAATCTGCTTAGTGTACTCATCTCTCGGTCTCCCTCTACGATTTTTACCCTCCACGCTGCCTTCCAATGCTAAATTTGTGATCCCTTGATGCCTCAAAACATGTCCTACCAACCGATCCCTTCTTCTAGTCAAGTTGTGCTACAAACGTCTCTTCTCCCCAATCCTATTCAATACCTCCTCATTAGTTACGTGATCTATCCACCTTATCTTCAGTATTCTTCTGTAGCACCACATTTCGAAAGCTTCTATTCTCTTCTTGTCCAAACTAGTTATCGTCCATGTTTCACTTCCATACATGGCTACACTCCAAACAAATACTTTCAGAAATGACTTCCTGATACATAAATCTATATTCGATGTTAACAAATTTCTCTTCTTCAGAAACGCTTTCCTTGCCATTTCCAGCCTACATTTTATATCCTCTCTACTTCGACCATCATCAGTTATTTTACTTCCTAAATAGCAAAACTGCTTTACTACTTTAAGTGTCTCATTTCCTAATCTAATTCCCTCAGCATCACCCGATTTAATTTGACAACATTCCATTATCCTCGTTTTGCTTTTGTTAATGTTCATCTTATATCCTCCTTTCAAGACACTGTCCATTCCGTTCAACTGCTCTTCCAAGTCCTTTGCCGTCTCTGACAGAATTACAATGTCATCGGCGAACCTCAAAGTTTTTACTTCGTCTCCATGAATTTTAATACCTACTCCAAATTTTTCTTTTGTTTCCTTTACTGCTAGCTCAATATACAGATTGAATAACATCGGGGAGAGGTTACAACCCTGTCTCACTCCTTTCCCAACCACTGCTTCCCTTTCATGCCCCTCGACTCTTATTACTGCCATCTGGTTTCTGTACGAATTATAAATAGCCTTTCGCTCCCTGTATTTTACCCCTGCCACCTTTAGAATTTGAAAAAGAGTATTCCAGTCAACATTGTCAAAAGCTTTCTCTAAGTCTACAAATGCTAGAAACGTAGGTTTGCCTTTTGTTAATCTTTCTTCTAAGATAAGTCGTAAGGTCAGTATTGCCTCACGTGTTCCAACATTTCGACGGAATCCAAACTGATCCTCCCCGAGGTCTGCATCTACCAGTTTTTCCATTCGTCTGTAAAGAATTCGCGTTAGTATTTTGCAGCCGTTGTTTATTAAACTGATAGTTCGGTAATTTTCACATCTGTCAGCACCTGCTTTCTTTGGGATTGGAATTATTATATTCTTCTTAAAGTCTGAGGGTATTTCGCCTGTCTCATACATCTTGCTCACCAGCTGGTAGAGTTTTGTCATGACTGGCTCTCCCAAGGCCGTCAGTAGTTCTAATGGAATGTTGTCTACTCCGGGGGCCTTGTTTCGACTCAGGTCTTTCAGTGCTCTGTCAAACTCTTCACGCAGTATCGTATCTCCCATTTCGTCTTCATCTACATCCTCTTCTATTTCCATAATATTGTCCTCAAGTACATCGCCCTTGTATAAACCTTCTATATTCTCCTTCCACCTTTCTGCCTTCCCTTCTTTGCTTAGAACTGGGCTGCCATCTCAGCTCTTGATATTCATACACGTGGTTCTCTTCTCTCCAAAGGTCTCTTTAATTTTCCTGTAGGCAGTATCTATCTTACCCCTAGTGAGATAAGCTTCTACATCCTTACATTTGTCCTCTAGCCATCCCTGTTTAGCCATTTTGCACTTCCTGTCGATCTCATTTTTGAGACGTTTGTATTCCTTTTTGCCTGCTTCATTTACTGCATTTTTATATTCTCTCCTTTCATCAATTAAATTCAATATTTCTTCTGTTACCCAAGGATTTCTAGCAGCCCTCGTCTTTGTACCTACTTTATCCTCTGCTGCCTTCACTACTACATCCCTCAGAGCTACCCATTCTTCTTCTACTGTATTTCTTTCCCCTATTCCTGTCAATTGTTCCCTTATGCTCTCTCTGAAACTCTGTACAACCTCTGGTTCTTTCAGTTTATCCACGTCCCATCTCCTTAATTTCTCACATTTTTGCAGTTTCTTCAGTCTTAATCTACAGGTCATAACCAATAGATTGTGGTCAGAGTCCACATCTGCCCCTGGAAATATCTTACAACTTAAAACCTGGTTCCTAAATCTCTGTCTTACCATTATATAATCTATCTGATACCTTTTATTATCTCCAGGGTTCTTCCACGTATACAACCTTCTTTCATGATTCTTAAACCAAGTGTTAGCTATGATTAAGTTGTGCTCTGTGCAAAATTCTACTAGGCGGCTTCCTCTTTCATTTCTTAGCCCCAATCCATATTCACCTACTATGTTTCCTTCTCTCCCTTTTCCTACACTCGAATTCCAGTCACCCATTACTATTAAATTTTCGTCTCCCTTCACTATCAGAATAATTTCTTTTATTTCATCATACATTTCTTCAATTTCTTCATCATCTGCAGAGCTAGTTGGCATATAAACTTGTACTACTGTAGTAGGTGTGGGCTTCGTATCTATCTTGGCCACAATAATGCGTTCACTATGCTGTTTGTAGTAGCTTACCCGCATTCCTATTTTCCTATTCATTATTAAACCTACTCCTGCATTACCCCTATTTGATTTTTTGTTTATAACCCTGTAGTCACCTGACCAGAAGTCTTGTTCCTCCTGCCACCGAACCTCACTAATTCCCACTATATCTAACTTTAACCTATCAATTTCCCTTTTTAAATTTTCTAACCTACCTGCCCGATTAAGGGATCTGACATTCCACGCTCCGATCCGTAGAATGCCAGTTTTCTTTCTCCTGATAACGACATCCTCCTGAGTAGTCCCCGCCCGGAGATCCGAATGGGGGACTATTTTACCTCCGGAATATTTTACCCAAGAGGATGCCATCATCATTTAATCATACAGTAAAGCTGCATGTCCTCGGGAAAAATTACGGCTGTAATTTCCTCTTGCTTTCAGCCGTTCGCAGTACCAGCGCAGCAAGGCTTTTTGGTTAATGTTGCAAGGCCAGATCAGTCAATCATCCAGACTGTTGCCCCTGCAACTACTGAAAAGGCTGCTGCCCCTCTTCAGGAACCACACGTTTGTCTGGCCTCTCAACAGATACCCCTCCGTTGTGGTTGCACCTACGGTACGGCCATCTGTATCGCTGAGGCACGCAAGCCCCCCCACCAACGGCAAGGTCCATGGTTCATGGGGGGAGGTGTGTTGTGATAGCAAACTCCAATTATGGGAGTCAAAGTGCGTCTGCACGAAAAGTAAAAAGTGTGTCCCGATTATCACATATGAGAAATTTATGTAATATACATACATCAATATATAACTACCGTCACTGTATTTTCTTTGATTGTACCTCCTGTCTGACCTAATTCACTTGGGGAACATTCAATTAATATGTCCTTAAGCAATAACAATATTCAGATTGCGTTCTTTTTTGGAGACACTGGATAAATGTTGTAATAGTCCGAAGCCCCCGGGCGGGTTTTTGATTCCCGGTTTTCCCATGCCCGTCAACCCGAATGGTGGGGTTGGGGGGGGGGGTTAACATGAGATAAGTCAACATTTTTCCGGACTGAAGCTTCTGTCACACAAATAAGGAGATTATACTTGCTCTCCCTTACCCTTTGAGAAAACATTCATATTTTAAATGATAACATGTGCAAACTGATTTTAGAAACTAACAGAATAAACATACATGAATAATCATGGGGAAGAACTGAACAGTACTGTGGTATGTCCGGTTCAAATACATCCTTTTGACCCAGCCATACCAGGCGGCCATTCTATTGTTTCTCCCGGGTGGGCTTGGGTTTAAAAAAATGTAAATAAATATTGCGATAAATTTTATAAATAATCGACAAGTAAGCCAAAGAAGAAGAGATAGAACTACAAGGGACGACATGTTATTCCATGGACTCTTGCACTTCAATGCATGAACTATCTTTCCTTTGTCTTTGAATTATCTAATCTGCTTGGATTCGGACCTAAGAGGACGTTCTTGTGTAAAGCTCATCTTGCTGTAGCAGCTGATAGTGTAAGTTATACTTAAAACTCGGAAAATATAATGGCTAGTTTGACCAAGGAAGTTGTGTATGTGGTTCATCTATTATTAGTCTGATACCAGTATTGTTGTCAGTAGATACGGGCCTTAACAAAGAATTTTCATTGTTAGGCGCAATCTTAGAAAAATCTTTAACATTTTTCTTTTAGCTTATCTACGCGACGTGCTGTCGGTTAGGACAATTAACTTTATTTGATATCCAACGAGACCGGAAGCAGCTACTAATTATTTAACAATTTTATTTACAGATTTTCTTTATACAACGAAGTAACATCCCAGGCAGAAAAGGTCTGGTCTCAAGATTCAATTTCCTTTATAGGATTTCATTTGTAGAGCCTACTCTTGTTATCTTATGTTGGGGAATCGAGACGAAACCACGATGTTACGTATTACAGTAGTGTACATCGAACAGACTTGGCAAATATTCTCTGGTGCAATAGGCACACGACCTCTCACGAGCCTCGAATAATAGCAGTAGTGTTGGATAAATAAGCAACTACCCCGAGAACTGAGCTGGTTTACAGAGCTCTTGTACACGTCGGGCTACACTGTTATTTCTCTTTTATGCTGAGACATTGCATTAATGTGTGTTTCTTTTTTGTATAAGTCACGGCACATATTAATTCTATTACATTACACGGATAACAAAGAAAAGGAGTCACAAATATTTTTTTTGCGTTACAACATGCATACAAAGAAATGACCTCACCAGGCCAATGTGAATGAAAACCTTGTGACATGAGCGATTAAAGGAAACAAATGACCAGTCACGAAATAGTGGAATTAATAGTGCCCCACAAGGGCAGACTCAATTACAATTTGCATGACGAACAACTAAAACGCACAGATAAGTGCCCAATAATGACTTTACTCAGATTAACGTGCAATTATAGAGTACTCTTGTGTAACTACAACTAGGGCGCAATGACAGTATACTGACGGCTGTATAAACCTCCAGCCGTTGCTTTAACCGCCTATCTCATTCCCGGAACACCTGCATTGTGCGACCAAAGCTGTCTTGCATGCAAAAGAGGAGCTCCTTTCCAAATTACAGCTTTCCAAACCACGACTTTCTACTAGCCCTAGGTCGCGCTATGACTCCAGGTGTGACCCAGTCGTTTTGCGGCACATGTAAGGGTTGCTCCCAGCACAGGGTAACCCTCGCCACCTTCCTCGTGGCGCCGCCTACTCAAGATTCCCGTCGATGTACATCACACGCTGTCTCGCGCACCATATTCGCGCGACAAACTTCTTTGGCAAAGTATTCGTTTCCATCTATTTGCAGATGCCTCATGCTGCAGGAATTCGCTCAATGGTTTATATTTGTATATTTGTTAATTTGAAAATAACATAGGATTGGTAACGGTATTTCAGTAAGTGATGCCGAGCGGATTAAGATGTACTGTGACTGTTATAAGTAAGATACGGAGTTCGGCAGGCAAACTAGGTGATTTCATTAATCTCTGAAAATGAAATCATGTTATTGGTAACACTGACTGTTTCAGGTAGGTATGATGTTTGTCTAGATGGAGCAATGGAGCAAACCCGAACGTGTTGTGGCTGTGAGGCATTCAACAGAAACAATGGCTCTCGTATCGCTGTTAGACGGGAAATAGTGTCGTCATTTCAGCATAAGACGGTACTATTCCGTGTCGTCGGCTCCTACAACAAGGTTATCGGTGGAAAACTTTGAGGTAACAGAAAGCACACTTCGGTTTTAAATAGCAAAGAGGGCCCAGAGAGTATTGCTCACAGAAACTGAGAGGGCAGGTTGCAGTCAACGTTTCAAATGGTCTTGTGAGACAAATTGCGCCAGTTGTGGATATGTCAAGCCGTAGTGTGGGCAGATGTTTACGGAATGATTTCAAACTGCAACCGTAGGCTGTAAGAGACACGTTGTGAAAAACGTAAATTAAAGAGGTTATGAAGAGCGAATGACTATCTGTTGACAGAAATGAGGGTCATGAAGGCTTCTTAAATGTGCTGTTGGTGAATATTGAGGTATATTTTCACCTCAGTGGTTACGTCAACATATAAAGCTGCCGTTACTGATACGTGGATGAAACTTACAAGATCCACAAACAATCCTTGCACAGAAAGGCACAGTGTATTGCATTGTTCACAGTGTATTGCATTGTCCCTTCAATGGGCGTAATCGACCCTTTCTTTCTCGAGGACGAACATGGGCGGGCAACCACGATTATATCTCAGTTGTACACTGCCACGACTGACGTTTTCCTGTCACCTGAAATAAAACAGTTTCCTGCAAATGAGTGTTTGATTAATCAAAATTTGTGTTTCGTCTCATTGTGTTAAAATTTCAATGGCAGCAGTGCGCAGAATATTTGGTAACCACGTTATTGGAAGGAGTGGTGACGTTTTGTGGCCTCCCAGATCTCCCGACTTATCGGTCGGTGATTAATTACTTGCGGGTTACTGAAATACAGGCAGGTGTATTAGGCGTTTGTACACAGTTGTAGAACTGAAAGGCAACATTGATACACAGCTGCCGACGTGTGATCAACGATTTAAATTGCAGATTGTCCGATTGTCAGCGAAACAATGCTATAGCCAACTATGAGACATCGTTTAGAGATTATGAGCAGTGCGCGAGAGGGCAGTACGCCAGGTTTTCATTGCTATGGTAAAAAAAGTTATACGATATAATTCTCTGCCCTTTTCGTTCTGTCAACATTGAACCGTTTGTCTGCCATATCTTGAATTTGCTTATTGCTGATGCCAGTCATTTCCTTACTTAACAAGTTGCTGCGTTTTAGGGCATGAATTGTTCATCATTAAACGTTTTGCGTTGATGAATATGAGAACAAAATTTACCGAAGTAACCGAAAGTAAACTATTTGATAATTTACAAACCATGTCTGATGCAATATTGACGCAGTTCATGCCTGGTAAAAGTAGTTATTGATGGAAAGCGTGATTAATCGTCGTCCGTTGGTATTATGTTCGACTGCATTTTCATGATGGTAGAATTGTCTGTATTGGCCGAATGACGCTATTTTAGCCTGACTTCTTATGTTGAGGTAATTATATCACATTTTCTTCGCATATTAGAGGTTTTGCTGACGATTTCTGAGTTCGAACGCAGAAGTCACAAGTGAAGGCTTTGATATGCCAAAAGAAAGTGAAACATACTGATGCCAAAATACCATCGTGTGTCCAACACGGGCAGTTCAGTAAAAAATAAGAAGCAATGCAAAATCAGGACAATAAACGTCACTTTCCCGGAAGAAATAACTACGTTAAATTATAATAAAAATGTGATAATTAGTTAAAGACTGTTCCACGTAAAAACGACAGATACATGAGGTTTCCTGTACGTCGCCTGACAAGAAAATAAAGCATCCATAAGGAAAGAACGAAACGAAAAGAAGTTATGTTTCTCCAGTCAAAACCGAGTCAAATTTATAATTAACTTGGCAATATGAGTCCACCTATTAATATCAAATTGACCTCAACGAACGTAGTGATTCGGTTTGGAAGGGCGAACATAAACCAGTAGTTTACTATCCTGAGGCAAGCTGGCCCACAGAAGTTGCGACTATATACAGACGCGGGGACGGAATTCAGGTCCGAGCTGGTCCCACACAGGTTCTATTGGGGACATATGCAGGGATTCTGTTCGGGGTATGAGTGTCTGTGCTATGAACTCGGGGCGTAAGACTAGTAAAGGTATCGTGGTGGGAAGGATGCATGTGTTCTACGGCAGCACACACGCAATGAAAGTAACGCAGGATAGTGAACATAAAGTATATTACTCACCTTTGATAACGCTGGTTACAGCAATTGTAGGATACAGGTTTAGCCTATGTGTCTTGCGTCGACTACAGTTCCTAGAACGCAAACTTAATAATGTTCTCTGAACTAAAGTCGGAAGAAAACCAATCTTCTGAGTTGATGTGCTACTCGAGGAACACTATTTACTACTACTAACACAACTTAGTTAAATCCTTTGGCAGGCGGTCTCTGTCCATACAAGACAATTCTACTCACTATTCTGTTTTTCCTGAAGACTAAACATAGTCTGTATATTGGCCACTGTTTCTATCTCACTCGACGACTGCAAGACACTACAAACGTTCTGGAGGAACTCCCTAGCAAGACTCGGACCTTCTTATGACTTGTAACTGACAAATTCTGCTTGTGCACTGTTACTTAAGGGCGCGTCTCTCTCCCTGGTGGGTTTGCCGCTCTGGGAAGCGTGATTCTTGCGGGCAGCTTGACTGATTTACGCGCAGCCATGTTCCTGCCGCGGACGCACGTCCACGGTGCTTCTGGTTCCAACTGTCGCCAACTATTCTTGTGTGGTATCTCAGTGCACCACGGTCTGAACATCACGTGTGCAGTTCATAGAGACATCTGCCACTGTGGACGAGTATTGTCCTGTTGACAAATGGCACCACAAAACTGGAACTCGAGAGAGAACCCATGAGGACGCATGATATCCCTGGTGTACCGTTGTGCTATCACGTCATGACACCAGGAGTAACATCGATGCGCCTCTCCAATACATTGGAAGCATGGGACCACTCTCTCCAGGTCGTCGTCGTACTCGTTGGCGATGGTCATCCGGAGTATTGCACAACCATGATTTACTGTTCACTACAATGAGACGCCGTTCGTCGGCAGCCCATGCTTCACGATCACTAGACCACTCCACTTCTAACGAAGTCGTCTGTACTTGCTTCGCAAGTCCGCCCCCAGTAGCTGAATGGTCAGCGTAACGGATTGTCAATCCTCTGGTCCCGGGTTCTGTTCCCGGCTGGGTCCGGAAATTTTCTCAGCCGAGGGACTAGGTGTTGTTCTGTCCTCATCAGCATCCTATCATCCTCATCGACTGCAGGTCACCGAAGGGTGAAATTGAAAGCCTGCACCCAGCGAAGGGCGTGCCCGACGGGGGACCCTAGCCGCACGATTAAATTAAATAAACTTGCTTCGCATGAGGTTGTAAGTTCGTGGTTCGAATGCTACTGGCGTCCATTCAAAGGCGTGGAATGACAGAGGTGGTTGCAGGAAGTCTGTTGTTTGTTGTCAGCTGGCAGGTACAGATGTGAAGCGGTTATAGTGTGCTCGGAGTCCAATATAGCGATTCTCCGTTGCGGTCGACCGGAACGGTGATATCAAGAATACCTGCCCCTTCGTTCCCATGCTGTCCAGAATCAGGCCTCTATCACATCTGAATCCCACATAAATTATTTAAGTATTGTATAAAATGTATTTTTGACCATCATATGCTTATTTATTTAAAACCAAATATCGACCGGTTTCAATCACAGGCCACTTTCACGCATTAGATTTAAAACAGTTTGAGACACAACATCTGTCATTATGTAAATAATGGTCACGTATGTAATGACAGATGAGATGTTTCTACTTTCAACTGTTTTAACACTAATCTGTGAAGGTGCTCTGTTACTGAAGCCTGTCGATATTTGGGTATTAAGTACAGTATGGGCTTATGATCAAACATGCATTTTATATATTACTTGATGGCTGTTAATCGTCACGTTCAAAAAATGCTCAAAAGGTCCAACATTCATGGTGGTGTCTGTTCGTTCTATATCGTGATTCCCTATCACTTTCGCGCAAAAACGCTCTGGGCGTGTTTTTTAGGGAATTGACTAGTTTTAACCTGGGACCTGTTGCTGGTAAGGAGACGCCAGACCACACATATCATGTAGAATTCAGAAGAGTTCAGTGAGACTAGCGATGATAGAACTAAGTACTTAACCATTTTAGCGTCAGCTCCACTGCATCTCTGTAAAAGAATCTTAATACTAACTAAATTTAGTGGAAGGGGTTCAAGACATTCCTATTTTAGTTAGCTGGTAAAATAATGTCGAAAAAGCAGTAACGTTTACCATTGGAAATTTAATTCTACTCACAAAACATTTTTTATAAATTGCACTATTGATAAAAGGAGGTGTTTTAATACAGGATGGTAAAAACCAACTGCGTTCAACACAAATGTGAACGAATATTCCCTGAATGGGTTTCCAAGTTCTACAATGGATCGAAGGATGACCTATGCCATATCACATCTACAATCTAGGTTTAAATTAAGTTTCACAAAAGAGAAAACTATCAAAATTGTCTACAGTTACCCTCCATTATCTTTAATTACTTATCTAACTTGTCGTAAATGACAGTGTCTGGTGTGGCTTCTCAATAACTACACTCCTGGAAATGGAAAAAAGAACACATTGACACCGGTGTGTCAGACCCACCATACTTGCTCCGGACACTGCGAGAGGGCTGTACAAGCAATGATCACACGCACGGCACAGCGGACACACCAGGAACCGCGGTGTTGGCCGCCGAATGGCGCTAACTGCGCAGCATTTGTGCACCGCCGCCGTCAGTGTCAGCCAGTTCGCCGTGGCATACGGAGCTTCATCGCAGTCTTTAACACTGATAGCAAGCCGCGACAGCGTGGACGTGTACCGTATGTGCAGTTGACGGACTTTGAGCGAGGGCGTATTGTAGGCATGCGGGAGGCCGGGTGAACGTGCAGCCGAATTGCTCAACACGTGGGGCGTGAGGTCTCCACAGTACATCGATGTTGTCGCCAGTGGTCGGCGGAAGGTGCACGTGCCCGTCGACCTGGGACTGGACCGCAGCGACGCACGGATGCACGCCAAGACCGTAGGGGACCGCACCGCCACTTCCCAGCAAATTAGGGACACTATTGCTCCTGGGGTATCGGCGAGGACCATTCGCAACCGTCTCCATGAAGCTGGGCTACGGTCCCGCACACCGTTGGGCCGTCTTCCGCTCACGCCCCAACATCGTGCAGCCCGCCTCCAGTGGTGTCGCGACAGGCGTGAATGGAGGGACGAATGGAGACGTGTCGTCTTCAGCGATGAGAGTCGCTTCTGCCTTGGTGCCAATGATGGTCGTATGCGTGTTTGGCGCCGTGCAGGTGAGCGCCACAATCAGGACTGCATACGACCGAGGCACACAGGGCCAACACCGGGCATCATGGTGTGGGGAGCGATGTCCTACACTGGCCGTACACCTCTGGTGATCGTCGAGAGGACACTGAATAGTGTACAGTACATCCAAACCGTCATCGAACCCATCGTTCTACCATTCCTAGACCGGCAAGGGAACTTGCTGTTCCAACAGGACAATGCACGTCCGCATGTATCCCGTGCAACCCAACGAGCTCTAGAAGGTGTAAGTCAACTACCCTGGCCAGCAAGATCTCCGGATCTGTCCCCCATTTGAGCATGTTTGGGACTGGATGAAGCGTCGTCTCACGCCGTCGGCACGTTCAGCACAAACGCTGGTCCAACTGAAGCGCCAGGTGGAAATGGCATGGCAAGCCGTTCCACAGGACTACATCCAGCATCTCTATGATCGTCTCCATGGGAGAATAGCAGCCTGCATTGCTGCGAAAGCTGGATATACACTGTACTAGTGCCGACATTATGCATGCGCTGTTGCCTGTGTCTATGTGCCTGTGGTTCTGTCAGTGTGATCATGTGATGTATCTGAGTATAGTAAAAGAGAGTAAGTATATTCATGTTGCAGTTCGATGTAACAGTCAGATGGAGATCCAGTAACAGTAAGAAAGTTAAGGAACAGTTTTTGGTTATTGCAGATAACGTTTGAGGGCCACGACGACGACACATTCTATGTTTCGTCGAAATAATCAGAAAATCACATTTAATAAGCAGCAATTAAATTTGTATGCGAAGACAGAGAAAGAGAATAAATTTCAAAGGGAAGATTTCATTTGTTATTATTAAGCAAGAGATAGAAATCCTAAGAAAAGGTTACATAGTTTGTTGTAAAAGGGAAGGTAGTCAATAACACAATAGGTATAGAGGTTTCAGTAACAATTCTGAAATTTGTTTCTCATGTGTTAGGAAGGAGTTTCATTGCTTTTGTTCATTTATTAGCACTTCTGTGTGATTTCAAATTAAACTACAGTTGTACTTCAAATAATGTACACGTTGTATTCCATATAGGTTTCCTACGTTTCACATTCCCTGATTTGCATGAAAGTGTAGCGAACAAATCTCTGCTTTCGTGGATAGATACACGACGTCTTTCTGCTAAATGGTCAGGTCTTCTGCTGTTTAGTATAAATTTTTTGTTATTGTAGAAGAACGACATTATTCGGTACATGTCAGTACGTTATAAGAGAAACGTAAATAAACTGTCATATAACTCGACGTTTCCTATCTCCCGCGGTCTTTAGAAAACTATATAATCAGAATAGAAGTGTAATATTTTAGTTCTTGTCGATTGTTATGGCTCTACGTACACTCCCAGTTGTAAAAACGTAAGTTACAAATCAAAAAAACGTCAGTATTTGCAGTCATCCGATACCAAATTCAAAACAGTCTCTTGCTGCCAGGCCACGTGGGGCGCTACTATCGCTAGGGGTAATAAAAACGAGGCGTAGTGTCGCGACTGTTACGTTAGACTGTGGTTACATAAGTATATTTACGTATAAATACAGACGAAAATATAGAACCAATGTCCGTTAGAATGTATATTCGAGGATCGTATAAATAATTCAGGTAAGTCGATCAAGAACATTTCGAGATTCTAGGAAACAACGTTAAACAACGGTTTGTCTTTACAATATAGTAGTATAGATGTTTCACGTACATAGAACAACACTGTGATAGAGCACTCCAACCTGCAAGAATCGACATTATTCGTAGAGCTCGGGCGCGGTGTGACTCTGCTATCACAAAGGAATCGAATGCGGGCGACTGCATCATCGGAATGCTTTATTAATGTACTGTTACGAAAATGAAATGATTCCTTTGTCCTCATAATCAGTTTCTGTAGAGCTGCATTTCTGTTTCTTTGCCACAGTGTCATACAGCATTGTATTTGAGATCATACAATGTCGTTAAAAGCGTATTTATGACAAGTGATACACATTGTCAAAATGAATAAAAACGACAGACTTCAAAGACGATTCCTCACTGGAAATAGAGAAATAAAAATTATTAACGATGTCCGGAAATGCATCGTTGCTACGGTATACGGCGCTGACTTATGAAAGTTCCTCTGACCACGCGCCGTGTGTTCCTTGGGGCTTTGTGATGGAAGCAGCGTACTGAAGGCAGCAGATTAGTCCGGTATTCATTTCGTGAGCGAGCTGAGATGGTGTTTCTGTACAGCTAAGCAGATGGAAGCGGAAGACAGGCAGATCCAAGTCCTCCAAATCTGGTGTACGCTCAGTTCGCCGCCTCCCTGCGCGTTCGTTTCTCTGACTCACGATGACACAAACACCAAAGAACGACTTAAAATGTTTTGTGATGTAACTGATTCCTGTGAAGCTATTTGTTTTGGTATAGCAGTGCTACCTCTTAACCGTTTCCATCTTCTTTGCCACTCACAAATACCACCTTGGGTTGTTCCCGACATGAATACCGGACCATTCTGCGACGTACAATGCGATGCGTCAATCACACAGCCAGCAACACACAAGGAACGTTAAGCAAGTGGTCACACGAACTTTCCTTCGTCAGCCCAATCTGCTGTGGCAATGATGCATTTCCCGACAGCGCGGCTTGCCCCGTCGGAGATTCGAGTCTCCCCCCCCCCCCCCCCCCCCCTTGGGCATGGTTGTGTGTTGTCCTTAGCTAAGTTAGTTTAAGTTATATTAAGTATTGTGTAAGCGTAGGAACCGATGACCTCAGCACTTTTGTCCCATACGAACTTACCACAAATTTCCAAAAAATATCCGGACACGTTCAAAGGACCTTTCTACATCCATTTTGAATTAGGAATCCACCCCTCACGCTAAAACTTGCAATCTGTCCCATATCATAGGGCCTTCTAGCTGAACACAGTTCTGCTCTCAACTTCTGTTCTCGTTTCTCCCCTCAGCACTGCGTCTGTCTCATGCTGTACCTTCTTGTTCTTGACAGTGATCCCGCAACATCTGACACCATTCATTCCCCTTACGTACGGTACCAGCCCCGTGTGATGCCGCAACATCTGACACCATTCACTTCCCTTACATTCCGTAACAGCCCCGTTACCAACACTAAAGATGAACAACTGTAATACCCTCTGGGGAGCATTCTACCAATCACAGAGAGTTGCAGCTCTAATAATTTCCATACTAGCAATGATGTGTACATATACGAAGTTACACTGACATCTTCACTCTATTTTTGCTAGACAGTGTACTGTCATTTTTCATTCAGTATCTTGTGAGTAAAGCTGCCTGTGGAACTGCATCCTAGTAGCCTTAGGCAGAGGGCACCCCAACTGGGAGCCTATATGCGTGAGTGTGACTGTATGTGCGTGGAATGGGGGGGTGTCCTTTTTTTCTGTCCTGTTTTGGTTCCACTGTTTCACAGCTACCCGAATGTATACAGCTTTCAGTTTGAAATAATCCGTCTTATTATATAATTGGCATTCGTTTCAGCCAGTTGCCACATGAGCTAGTAGGGAAGTTTCTGAGTTGAGAATAAGTGATATGTTATTATGTAGCGATATCCTTTCAAACCCAGGGGATACCTTCCGTAAACCTTCGTCGGAACCTGAGGATCGGAATTATATTTACCTTAAATGTAACCGTAGGTTTCCACGGCCGTTGTCAATGTCAATAAAATTCTTCTGGGTTAGAGACCGCATTGTCATTTACCTTATTTCAGGAACAACGCAGTCCAATAATCGAAGTTCTTTTTAATCCTTCATGTAGATTTGCTTTCCTTATAAATTCATACGTAGTTAACAAAGGACAATTTTCATGTTTGTTATTTACTGACAATACATGACGATTTGAGTGAAAAGAACACATATTAGCCAGTACAAAGGCGAACAGGGTGATAGAGCACTACATATATCGTAGTGCCCAATAAACAGTAAAATGGGCTATACCCGTGATGGTGTGTGTGACACCAGATTTGGCTGGTATTTATGTTCTATTGCAGTGAGTGTCATACATGAACTAACAAAAAAAAGCAGAACGACCAGCCTTTTCTTTAAAAAAATCGAACAGCAAAAGACACTCGGAACAGGACGTGAGGCGAGTTGAACTCTTATTGAGCCACTGGTTCTTGAATATTCACTGACTTCTAATGTAGTCTGTCAGTATGTGAAATTTCTTAGAAGAAAGCACTACATTTAAATCATACTTATTGTTACTGCCAGCCGACATTCTGCAGCAGCTTTTTTAATTACATCGATTCGATAGTGGAATACAATACACGAAACAGTCCTTCACAATCAGATTTCACAAATTCTTTAATCTTCTCTGGAAATATTACACCCGAACATTAAATTCCAATGGGGTTCATTAGTTCCATCACACACCATCTTTTTTTCCCACACAGAAACCGTGGCATTAATTTAAATAATGTATCCGTTCCGCTCTGTCTCGTAGTCACATACAGACCAAAAAGAACTACAAATCATTTCTTTCAAAGGTAACTAATTTTATGTGTTACTGTAGTTATAAAGTGTCTTGCAAGTTTTCAAGTAGGATATTGGTTGAAGGTGTGTTACTAAAATCTGTCGATATGGATCTGTTTCCACTATGTATCAGTCTTAGTTAACTAAAGTGTCGTACAGGATTTTTTTTAAGTTGATGCAACAAGATTTCTATTAGTCACTAAACCATATAAATTATCGTTACCACCTGCTGGGGCCTTCCCCCTTCCAGAAACATTGTATATTCGCCTTACATACTGCCTACACTGTGAAAGTTGTGCTTACGTAGGGCAATGTGGTGTTTCATGCTGTCAGCAATCTGTCGCAGTACTAGATCTGCCTCAGCGTACTGATTCTTGTAAACCAAAACTATGTGAATGTGAAATACATTTTTATGTCTTTATTCCGCGATAGTAACACTGATAAATATCGCGAAACTGGTTTAGGCGTGGAATCTGCAATGAATCCTCGCCAAATTAATTGAACATGGTATTAAAATATTACAGTTAACAATGCTAGAGGTAAAAGAGTACCTGGCGACTATTCTCTTAATACCTGTTCCATCTCACCAAATCAAAAATTTCAGTTTAATTTGGTTGATTACCCAGATTTAAGATGGTGCTCCATTATTTTAACAGAAACAGTCCTTAAGGCTTATTGCCGGCTAGATGACGGTACACGTTTTGTAACACCTCTATTGTCGTCTCTCTGCATGATAAATAGAACCGTAATTTTAGGGAGTGCTATAAATCCATGTCCATAAACAGATACACTTATTATTGATGTTGCACACACCCATTTTCATGAAATATTTTAGTAAATATTCTCATTTCCAATAGACAATACAGGTTGAGCAATGATGACTCCGACAAACTATAGGGGTGGATTCCTAATTCAAAATGGATGTAAAAAGGTCCTTTGAACGTGTCCGGATATTTTTTGCAAATTTGTGGTAAGTTCGTATGGGACAAAAGTGCTGAGGTCGTCGGTTCCTACGCTTACACAATACTTAATATAACGCAGGGTGGTATTTGTGTGTGGCAAAGAAGATGGAAACGGTTAAGAGGTAGCACTGCTATACCAAAACAAATAGCTTCACAGGAATCAGTTACATCATAAAACATTTTAAGTCGTTCTTTGGTGTTTGTGTCATCGTGAGTCAGAGAAACGAACGCGCAGGGAGGCGGCGGACTGAGCGTACACCAGATTTGGAGGACTTGGATCTGCCTGTCTTCCACTTCCATCTGCTTAGCTGTACAGAAACACCATCTCAGCTCGCTCACGAAATGAATACCGGACTAATCTGCTGCCTTCAGTACGCTGCTTCCATCACAAAGCCCCAAGGAACACACGGCGCGTGGTCAGAGGAACTTTCATAAGTCAGCGCCGTATACCGTAGCAACGATGCATTTCCGGACATCGTTAATAATTTTTATTTCTCTATTTCCAGTGAGGAATCGTCTTTGAAGTCTGTCGTTTTTATTCATTTTGACAATGTGTATCACTTGTCATAAATACGCTTTTAACGACATTGTATGATCTCAAATACAATGCTGTATGACACTGTGGCAAAGAAACAGAAATGCAGCTCTACAGAAACTGATTATGAGGACAAAGGAATCATTTCATTTTCGTAACAGTACATTAATAAAGCATTCCGATGATGCAGTCGCCCGCATTCGATTCCTTTGTGATAGCAGAGTCACACCGCGCCCGAGCTCTACGAATAATGTCGATTCTTGCAGGTTGGAGTGCTCTATCACAGTGTTGTTCTATGTACGTGAAACATCTATACTACTATATTGTAAAGACAAACCGTTGTTTAACGTTGTTTCCTAGAATCTCGAAATGTTCTTGATCGACTTACCTGAACTATTTATACGATCCTCGAAAATACATTCTAACGGACATTGGTTCTATATTTTCGTCTGTATTTAATACGTAAATATACTTATGTAACCACAGTCTAACGTAACAGTCGCGACACTACGCCTCGTTTTTATTACTCCTAGCGATAGCAGCGCCCCGCGTGGCCTGGCAGCAAGAGACTGTTTTGAATTTGGTATCGGACGACTGCAAATACTGACGTTTTTTTGGTTTGTAACTTCCGTTTTTACAACTGGGAGTGTACGTAGATCCATAACAATCGAGAAGAACTAAAATATTACACTTCAATTCTGATTATATAGTTTTCTAAAGACCGCGGGAGATAGGAAACGTCGAGTTATATGACAGTTTATTTACGTTTCTCTTATAACGTACTGACATGTACCGAATAATGTCGTTCTTCTACAATAACAATAAATTTATACTAAACAGCAGAAGACCTGACCATTTAGCAGAAAGACGTCGTGTATCTATCCACGAAAGCAGAGATTTGTTCGCTACACTTTCATCCAAATCAGGGAATGTGAAACGTAGGAAACCTATATGGAATACAACGTGTACATTATTTGAAGTATCAAATTAGCCACCACAACTGTACTTCAATTTGAAACCACACAGAAGTGCTAATAAATGAACAAAAGCAATAAAACTCCTTCCTAACACATGAGAAACAAATTACATAATTGATACTGAAACCTCTATACTTATTGTGTTATTGATAACCTTCCCTTTTACAACAAACTATGTAACCTTTTCTTAGGATTTCTATCTCTTGCTTAATAATAACAAATGAAATCTTCCCTTTGAAATTTATTCTCTTTCTCTGTCTTCGCATACAAATTTAATTGCTGCTTATTAAATGTGATTTTCTGATTATTTCGACAAAACATAGAATGTGTCGTCGTCGTGGCCCTCAAACGTTATCTGCAATAACCAAAAACTGTTCCTTAACTTTCTTACTGTTACTGGATCTCCATCTGACTGTTACATCGAACTGCAACATGAATATACTTACTCTCTTTTACTATACTCAGATACATCACATGATCACACTGACAGAACCACAGGCACATAGACACAGGCAACAGAGCATGCATAATGTCGGCACTAGTACAGTATATATCCACCTTTCGCAGCAATGCAGGCTGCTATTCTCCCATGGAGACGATCGTAGAGATGCTGGATGTAGTCCTGTGGAACGGCTTGCCATGCCATTTCCACCTGGCGCCTCAGTTGGACCAGCGTTTGTGCTGGACGTGCAGACCGCGTGAGACGACGCTTCATCCAGTCTCAAACATGCTCAAATGGGGGACAGATCCGGAGATCTTGCTGGCCAGGGTAGTTGACTTACACCTTCTAGAGCACGTTGGGTGGCTCGGGATACATGCGAACGTGCATTGTCCTGTTGGAACAGCAAGTTTCCTTGCCGGTCTAGGAATGGTAGAACGATGGGTTCGATGACGGTTTGCATGTACCGTGCACTATTCAGCGTCCCCTCGACGATCACCAGAGGTGTGCGGCCAGTGCAGGACATCGCTTCCCAAACCGTGATGCCGGGTGTTGGCCCTGTGTGCCTCGGTCGTATGCAGTCCTGATTGTGGCGCTCACCTGCAAGGCGCCAAACACGCATACGACCATCATTGGCACCAAGGCAGAAGCGACTCTCATCGCTGAAGACGACACGTCTCCATTCGTCCCTTCATTCACGCCTGTCGCGACACCACTGGAGGTGGGCTGCACGATGTTGGGGCGTGAGCGGAAGACGGCCCAACGGTGTGCGGGACCGTAGCCCAGCTTCATGGAGACGGTTGCGAATGGTCCTCGCTGATACCCCAGGAGCAATAGTGTCCCTAATTTGCTGGGAAGTGGCGGTGCGGTCCCCTATGGTCTTGGCGTGCATCCGTGCGTCGCTGCGGTCCGGTCCCAGGTCGACGGGCACGTGCACCTTCCGCCGACCACTGGCGACAAAATCGATGTACTGTCTCCACGCCCCACGTGTTGAGCAATTCGGCGGTACGTCCACCCGGCCTTCCGCATGCCCACTATACGCCCTCGCTCAAAGTCCGTCAACTGCACATACGGTTCACGTCCACGCTGTCGCGGCATGCTATCAGTGTTAAAGACTGCGATGAAGCTCCGTATGCCACGGCGAACTGGCTGACACTGACGGCGGCGGTGCACAAATGCTGCGCAGCTAGCGACATTCGGCGGCCAACACCGCGGTTCCTGGTGTGTCCGCTGTGCCGTGCGTGTGATCATTGCTTGTACAGCCCTCTCGCAGTGTCCGGAGCAAGTATGGTGGGTCTGACACACCGGTGTCAATGTGTTCTTTTTTTCCATTTCCAGGAGTGTAGTTATTGAGAAGCCACATCAGACACTGTCATTTACGACAAGTTAGATAAGTAATTAAATATAATGGAGGGTAACTGTAGACAATTTTGATAGTTTTCTCTTTTGTGAAACTTAATTTAAACCTAGATTGTAGATGTGATATGGCATAGGTCATCCTTTGATCCATTGTAGAACTTGGAAACCCATTCAGGGAATATTCGTTCACATTTGTGTTGAACGCAGTTGGTTTTTACCATCCTGTATTAAAATACCTCCTTTTATCAATAGTGCAATTTATAAAAAATGTTTTGTGAGTATAATTAAATTTCCAATGGTAAACGTAACTGCTTTTTCGACGTTATTTTACCAGCTAACTAAAATAGGAAAGCCTTGAACCCCTTCCACTAAATTTAGTTAGTATTAAGATTCTTTTACAGAGATGCAGTGGAGCTTACTGTTGCTGGATCTCCATCTGACTGTTACATCCAACTGCATCATGAATATACTTACTCTCTTTTACTATACTCTATTAGCTGCTAGTGGGCTTTCATAATAAATGGCTGTTTTTATTACCAAAGCGGACGTTATTCTTTAATAGAAAAGTTGACGTTATTCTATAATTAATTTGACTGAAATTACGTAATTCATTGTTACACTTTTTCTTGACAACAATAAAATTTTACAAAGTTTTACGTTGATTCTTTTTGGGATGGATTATAATTAGAAATTCAATATTCCTGGCAAAAGTTAATTTTATTCTGAATGAAATGATTTTACAAACGTTCAAATGAGACTTGCTTTTTACAATAATCTTACAACTAGCAATGCGTTAACGTACCTTCTATAGTCTTGAGTTTCTCAAAAAATTAATTCTATAATATTAGTTCCTATTATTATAATAGTTAGCTGATGTCTCTGTACACCCGTTTATAGTGTCTTGTAAATCATAGCTAGTGGCTGGGAGGCACACCGCTCCTCTCAAGCTCTCGCTTCAGACCTGCTACCAACTCGCTTCTCTTCTCGCTTACTACTGTCATCCTACGAACGCTAAATTGCGGCCTCTCCTGCGAACTGCGCAACGCTATGCGCTGTTAAAATCCAGCTGCCCAACTCTACAACGGCGAATATTACTACAATGCCATCCAGCCACAGACTGCACACAGCACAGCCAGTGATTTTCATACAGAGTGCTACGTGGCGTTACCAGTATAAAAACCTAAGTAGCCTACTTACATATCCCCCATGCTCCCCACAAAAAATTTTACAAATTGTTTTGGGCACTGGCCAATACATATTTATTAAAATTTTTCCACAATTACAATAACAAAGAAATCAAATGCACATACTTATTGATACAATGTTGGTCAAAAGCTAAAATTTTCTCTCAGTTCATAAAGACAGTCCTGATCATCCATCAAAATAAAATTGCAGCGTTTTTCGCAAAGTCTGTGCAGTAAAAGAAAATGCACACGAAAGTAGTGGATTTCCAAGCAGTCTTGAAGAATTAGTGTTGTCCTTCCAACAAAAGACAGTGCTGACTCTTGACCTGCAGACAGGTGATGGGGCCACAACGGAGCAAACTCATAGCACAGTCAGTCGAAGTTTTGAAGAATATTGGTAGGTTGGTCATCCCAGAGCAGACCAACTGTAGTCCTGGTGGAGATTATGGTATTGGTGGGCCACCAGAGGTGCCGAGCCACTGCAGTCCTTGTAGAAATAATGGTATTGGTGGATCATCAAAGGTGCAGACCCACTTAAGTTCTTGTAGAGACGGCCAGCAGCCATCTGTTCCGATTGTGCAGGTGCACAACTACCACTGAAGAGTCTTGTACTATACAGCAAGTCCACCACTTGCGCACTGACAAAGTTTGTGGAATTATCCTTCGAACCAGCAATGCTGTTAACCAGTCCCTAGCTGAATTATTAACACATGTGCAAACACTAACAGTTAATTTTTTTTAATTTTTTAATTTTTTACATGTTGTGCATATACTATGACCAACAGAAATGTGTTCAGTGAAATGGTACTTAATATGAAGAACTGGTGTCTATACAATTACAAGTTTATGACATATGAATACAATTACAAGGGTACAAAATACATCATTAAAGAACATAACAGTGCAGATATCATTTGTAGTAACACAGGCTTTACAAAAGAATAGAAATAAACATGTACATTAGTGTTACGGGAATTATGACACAAGTAAATATATATAAGATAATGAGAATAGTTTTCAAAAGATTAATTTCACACATGAGAAGTCAAACAGAACATAATTAATTATGTCTAAACATCTTTACAAAGTAAATAACATATCATTAATGCAAATTATATTTGGGGATAACAGTATTCCTCGTCATAGTGAATGAAGCTTAGTATTAGAAAAATTCTACTAAATAAATCTTATTAGCTAAACACATAAAGACATCAAAAAACACAAATACAGAAGAGTACACAAACACATAGCAGAATAACACAGGAAGAAATGACAGGGTTTGTTTTCAGTGTAACATTTGATACTGCAGTCCAACCCAAAACTTCATTCCATAGATCTTTCGCCTTATTTCAACATTCGTTTCCACCAAACAAAAAATTCTATCCAAGGATGCTTTCTGTATTTATATGTTCACATATTTCTTACCTCATTATTTATTTTCCATTATGTGACCTCATCATTTATTTCCAAGAAAATCCTACCTAAACTTGTTGTCCCTAAACCCTACTTTTTTGTTCATTTCCTCTGTCAAAATACAGTCCTGGAAATGGAAAAAAGAACACATTGACACCGGTGTGTCAGACCCACCATACTTGCTCCGGACATTGCGAGAGGGCTGTACAAGCAATGATCACACGCACAGCACAGCGGACACAACAGGAACCGCGGTGTTGGCCGTCGAATGGCACTAGCTGCGCAGCATTTGTGCACCGCCGCCGTCAGTGTCAGCCAGTTTGCCGTGGCATACGGAGCTCCATCGCAGTCTTTAACACCGGTAGCATGCCGCGATAGCGTGGACGTGAACCGTATGTTCAGTTGATGGACTTTGAGCGAGGGCGTATAGTGGGCATGCGGGAGGCCGGGTGGACGTACCGCCGAATTGCTCAACACATGGGGCGTGAGGTCTCCACAGTACATCGATGTTGTCGCCAGTGGTCGGCGGAAGGTGCACGTGCCCGTTGACCTGGGACCGGACCGCAGCGACGCACGGATGCACGCCAAGACTGTAGGATCCTACGCAGTGCCGTAGGGGACCGCACCGCCACTTCCCAGCAAATTAGGCACAGAGTTTGTCCTGGGGTATCGGCGAGGACCATTCGCAACCGTCTCCATGAAGCTGGTCTACGGTCCCTCACACCGTTAGGCCGTCTTCCGCTCACGCCCTAACATCGTGCAGCCCGCCTCCAGTGGTGTCGCGACAGGCGTGAATGAAGGGACGAATGGAGACGTGTCGTCTTCAGCGATGAGAGTCGCTTCTGCCTTGGTGCCAATGATGGTCGTAGGCGTGTTTTGCGCCGTGCAGGTGAGCGCCACAATCAGGACTGCATACGACCGAGGCACACAGGGCCAACACCCGGCATCATGGTGTGGGGAGCGATCTCCTACACTGGCCGTACACCTCTGGTGATCGTCGAGGGGACACTGAATAGTGCATGGTACATCCAAACCGTCATCGAACCCATCGTTCTACCATTCCTAGACCGGCAAGGGAACTTGCTGTTCCAACAGGACAATGCACGTCCGCATGTATCCCGTGCCACCCAACGTGCTCTAGAATGTGTAAGTCAACTACCCTGGCCAGCAAGATCTCCGGATCTGTCCCCCATTGAGCATGTTTGGGACTGGATGAAGCGTCGTCTCACGCGGTCTGCACGTCCAGCACGAACGCTGGTCCATCTGAGGCGCCAGGTGGAAATGGCATGGCAAGCCGTTCCACAGGACTACATCCAGCATCTCTACGATCGTCTCCATGGGAGAATAGCAGCCTGCATTGCTGCGAAAGGTGGATATACACTGTACTAGTGCCAACATTGTGCATGCTCTGTTGCCTGTGTCTATGTGTCTGTGGTTCTGTCAGTGTGATCATGTGATGTATCTGACCCCAGGAATGTGTCAATAAAGTTTCCCCTTCCTGGGACAATGAATTCACGGTGTTCTTATTTCAATTTCCAGGAGTGTACTTTTTTGGCCAAACCTTTTTCTTATAATTTCTCAATGCATTTCTTCCAATTCATCACAACTCGTTCTCTTATATAGCATACTCCATCTTTAGCTAATTTAAATCTACTGAACTCATGTACTAAACTACGGGACGAGACAATGCAGCAGCACAAAACAATTAACACAAACAGTACTGACAAGAAAAAATTGAAATTGGCAAAGCAAGCAGCAGTATATCTAAATCAGCATAGCAAATGCAACATTACAACTAATATGAGCCAATGTGCAGCAACAAGAAAAATAAATCAGTAGTAAAACTGGCTTAACAGAGTAATACAAAGTGAAATTTAGTAGCACTATGCCTGGCAGACAGCAGGAACAACTGCAATAACTTATACCTTAATATGACAAACCCACAAGCAGAAAAAATAGTACAGTAAAGATGGCCATGTCTAATACCTATGTCACATCTTAACACTAGAGTGATGCATCACAAAAATTTACTCTGCAAAAAGTTTTCAAATCGTTGACAAAAATTATGTATGCAATTCCTGTGAAGTGGAAATGTCTTTTTGTGCTCCCTCGTTTTTTTTCTAAGTACATCATAAAATTATTATTTACTGGATCTGTAGATAAGAGAACTATATTAGTACACCTATTAACATTTATTTTAACCAGTGCTAAAGTGCAACTACAAACTAGATATTAAACAAAATTAGCAATCTCTCAACTAGAAAGACAATAGACATGAAATGTTTCTCATCATTTCATTAGGCATTATAGTAAATATCATACATTAAGAGCTCCACAGTGTAATCATACGTTTTCAAGACATGCCGTGCGCTGATGATTATTAACAATGAATATTTTATTATAGGCTATGCACAGAGATGACACGAGGTACAAAGGAGAGTGGAGAATGAATATGATACTATGTGTTGTAGTTGTGGTCTTCAGTCCTGAGACTGGTTTGATGCAGCTCTCCATGCTACTCTATCCTGTACAAGCTTCTTCATCTCCCAGTACCTACTGCAACCTACATCCTTCTGAATCTGCTTAGTGTAGTTATCTCTTGGTCTCCCTCTACGATTTTTTTCCCTCCACACTGCCCTCCAATACTATATTGTTGATCCCTTGATGCCTCAGAACATGTCCTACCAACCGATCCCTTCTTCTGGTCATGTTGTGCCACAAACTTCTCTTCTCCCCAATCCTATTCAATACTTCCTCATTAGTTATGTGATCTACCCATCTAATCTTCAGCATTCTTCTGTAGCACCACATTTCGAAAGCTTCTATTCTCTTCTTGTCCAAATTATTTATCGTCCATGTTTCACTTCCATACATGCCTACACTCCATACAAATACTTTCAGAAATGACTTCCTGACACTTAAATCTATACTCGATGTTAACAAATTTATCTTCTTCAGAAACACTTTCCTTGCCATTCCCACTCTACATTTTATATCCTCTCTACTTCGACCATCATCAGTAATTTTGCTCCCCAAATAGCAAAACTCCTTTACTAAATTAAGTGTCTCATTTCCTAATTTAATTCCCTCAGCAGCACCCGACTTAATTCGACTACATACCATTATCCTCGTTTTGCTTTTGTTGATGTTCATCTTATATCCTCCTTTCAAGACACTATCCATTCCATTCAACTGCTCTTCCAAGTCCTCTGATGTTTCTGACAGAATTACGATGTCATCGGCGAACCTCAAAGTTCTTATAACCTTTCCATGGATTTTAATACCTACCCCGAATTTTTCTTTTGTTTCCTTTACTGCTTGCTCAATATACAGATTGAATTACATGGGGGAGAGGCTACAACACTGTCTTGCTCCCTTCCCAACAACTGCTTCCCTTTCATCCCCCTCGACTCTTATGACTGCCATCTGGTTTCTGTACAAATTGTAAATAGCCTTTCGCTCCCTGTATTTTACTCCTGCCACCTTTAGAATTTGAAAAAGAGTATTCCAGTCAACATTGTCAAAAGCTTTCTCTAAGTCTACAAATGCTAGAAACGTAGGTTTGCCTTTCCTTAATCTAGCTTCTAAGATAAGTCGTAAGGTCAGTATTGCCTCACGTGTTCCAACATTTCTACGGAATCCAAACTGATCATCCCCGAGGTCGGCTTCTACTAGTTTTTCCATTCGTCTGTAAATAATTCGTGTTAGTATTTTGCAGCTGTAGCTTATTAAACTGTTAGTTCGGGAATTTTCACATCTGTCAACCCCTGCTTTCTTTGGGATTGGAATTATTATATTCTTCTTGAAGTCTGCGGGTGTTTCGCCTGTTTCATACATCTTGTTCACCAGAGTTTTGTTAAGACTGGCTCTCCAAGGCCGTCAGTAGTTCTAAAGGAATGTTGTCTACTCAGGGGGCCTTGTTTCGACTCAGGTCTTTCAGTGATATGTAAAACTCTTCACGCAGTATCTTTTCTCCCATTTCGTCTTCAGCTACATCCTCTTCTATTTCCATAATATTGTCCTCAAGTACATCGCCCTTCTATAAACATTCTATATACTTCTTCCACCTTTCTGCCTTCCCTTCTTTGCTTAGAACTGGGTTGCCATCTGAGCTCTTGATATTCATACACGTGGTTCTCTTCTCTCCAAAGGTCTCTTAAATTTTCCTGTAGGCAGTATCTATCTTACCCCTAGTGAGATAATCCTCTACATCCTTACATTTATCCTCTAGCCATCCCTGCTTAGCCATTTTGTACTTCCTGTCGATCTCATTTTTGAGACGTTTGTATTCCTTTCTGCCTGCTTCATTTACTGCAATTTTATGTTTAATCCTTTCATCAATTAAATTCAATATTTCTTCTGTTACCCAAGGATTTCTACTAGCTCTTGTCTCTTTACCTACTTGATTATCTGCTGCCTTCACTACTTCATCCCTCAAAGCTACCCATTCTTCTTCTACTGTATTTATTTCCCCCATTCCTGTCAATTCTTCCCTTACGCTCTCCCTGGAACTCTGTACAACCTCTGGTTCCTTCTGTTGATCCAGGTCATATCTCCGTAAGTTCCCTCGTATTTGCAGTTTCTTTGGTTTTAATCTACAGGTCATAACCAATAGATTGTGGTCAGAGTCCACATCTGCCCCTGGAAATGTCTTACAATTTAAGACCTGGTTTTTAAATCTCTGTCTTACCATTATATAATCTATCTGATACCTTTTAGTATCTGCAGGGTTCTTCCATGTATACAACCTTCTTTCATGATTCTTACACAAAGTATTAGCTATGATTATGTTGTGCTCTGTGCACAATTCTACCAGGCGGGTTCCTCTTTCATTTCTTAGCCCTAATCCATATTCATTTACTACGTTTCCTTCTCTCCCTTTTCCTACTGCCGAATTCCAGTCACCCATGACTATTAAATTTTCATCAACCTTTACTATCTGAATAATTTCTTTCATTTCATAATACATTTCTTCAATTTCTTCGTCATCTGCAGAGCTAGTTGGCATATAAACCTGTACTACTGTAGTAGGTGTGGGCTTCGTATCTATCTTGGCCACAATAATACGTTCACTATGCTGTTTGTAGTAGCTTACCCGCATTCCTATTTTCCTATTCATTATTAAACCTAGTCCTGCATTACCCCTATTTGATTTTGTGTTTATAAACCTGTAATCACCTGCCCAGAAGTCTTGTTCCTCCTGCCACCGAACTTCACTAATTCCCACTATATCTAACTTTAACCTATCCATTTCCCTTTTTAAATTTTCTAACCTACCTGCCCGACTAAGGGATCTGACATTCCACGCTCCGATCCGTAGAACGCCAGTTTTCTTTCTGCTGATAACGACATCCTTTTAAGTATTCCCCGCCCGGAGATCCGAATGGGGGACTATTTTACCTCCGGAATATTTTACCCAAGAGGACGCCATCGTCATTTAATCATACAGTAAAGCTGGATGCCCTCGGGAAAAATTACGGCCGTAGTTTCCCCTTGCTTTCAGCCGTTCGCAGTTCCAGCACAGCAAGGCCGTTTTGGTTATTGTTACAAGGCCATATCAGTCAATCATCCAGACTGTTGCCCTTGCAACTACTGAAAAGGCTGCTGTCCCTCTTCAGGAACCACACGTTTGTCTGGCCTCTCAACAGATACCCCTCCATTGTGGTTGCACCTACGGTACGGCTATCTGTATCGTTGAGGCACGGAAGCCTCCCCACCAACGGCAAGGTCCATGGTTCATGTAAGGAATATAATTTAGTAATGGTTTATTTTGATAACAGGTGACACTGCGCAGCGCAGCGCTACAGATAGAGAAACGACACTAAATTGCTTACTATATGTACATTGGTATGCGAAAATTTTTTTCTGCATTGAACATGATATCTTTTACATTAGATACATACATAGAAAAAACAGATCACACCAAATGATAGCATACCGATTCGCAATCTACGTAAAATACAAATGTTTTCTCTTAAAGAACAAAGACGATTTGTGTTACACAACTATATATAGTCGACTGATAATATGACTTGTAACTAACGAACACATTACCGAACATACTGAAGTCACAGAAAGTGACATATTTTGTCAAAATGTACTTTCATATTTCAAAAATTGTGATTTCGCAACCTGTGAGGTAATGAAACAGTGTCTTTATGTAATGTTTTGTATGCACACCAGATTATGATTTATTTAGAGTCACAGAAAGTGACATAGTTTGTATAAAAGTACTTGTCTATTTTATTTAAAATATTGATGCCTAAATGTACTACTAAATTCCACTTACAGATATATTTGTTTATGTTACTGACTGTCACATAATGTAATATGTATTGTAGGCTAAATTCACTACAGATGAAAAATGTGTTTTTTATGTAATTGTTTAAAACTATAAACTTTATCTACAGTCACACAAGGTGAAATATTTTGTCCTTTTAAACGTAAAATAAATAATTTTTTGAGCACAGAGGAAAGAGATGATTCAAAATTTGGTAATAACAGTATCAAAAATATCCTTGAACCTTTTGACTAAATGATTATACCTTTACCATAATGCCTGTACATCCACATGGTTATGGAGCTTAAACAAAGTGAACATTTAACCACGTTACTTCAATCTACGATGATTTCTATGACCTGTCGACATACAAAGATGCACACCACAGTCATAATGTACGTCAATAGGTGCTTGCATACCAAGATGCACACCATCATTACTAATAGACAATTGGAGTTGGAACTTGTACCTGTTGTAAATGCGGCAACTCAGGCACTTCGATGTTTAACTTAGCGTTTGGTTACACTAAAACTATGGATCAAAGAGACGGCGGAATCTCATGGAGAATCCTGGTGTTGTGCTATGTCAGGGAAAGAAACGGACTTTTGAGTACATTCACAGACAGTTGCCAGTGCTTTGACAATGCTATCCAATTCCTTTACTTCCCTTCCTTGAATATGGTACCAATATATGTCAATTTATAATGAAACATAAACTATGTTCTAGTTTTAGCCATCCACTACTATTAGAAATATAAATAACTTTTACTACCTGATGTACACTTCCAACTTACTGACTCATATTATTTGTATATTATGATGTATACTCTTTTGAATATTCTCTTTGTTAGACTTAGGAAAACAAATTCTTCTTACAGTATATGTATGTGCTTTGTTGAAAGAAATATTCTATCATTATCTTACTCATTACTACACATATTTCTATAATCAAATTTTCTCCTTACGTCAAGTCCAAATGACTTAACGACGTAGGAAAATTTTAAGGAAACCCAGTGGAGGGTTATGTAAGACGTGTATAAATATATATATATATATATATATATATATATATATATATATATATATATATATATATATATATATAATTCAGTAATATTAAGTTAATTATATTCTGTTAAGTTATTATTATATTATATTATATTATATTATATTATATTATATTATATTATATTATATTATATTATATTATATTATATTATTATATTTTTACATTATATTATTATATTATACTATTATAATTATATTATTATATTCTGTTAAGTTAATTATATTCTGAATGAAATGATTTTACAAACGTTCAAATGAGACTTGCTTTTTACAATAATCTTACAACTAGCAATGCGTTAACGTACCTTCAGTAATCTTGAGTTTCTCAAAAAATTAATTCAGTAATATTAGTTCCTATTATTATAATAGTTAGCTGATATCTCTGTAAATCCGATTTTAATCTCATGTAAATCATAGCTAGTGGCTGGAAGGCACACCGCTCCTCTCAATCTCTCGCTTCAGACCTGCTACCGACTCGCTTCACTTCTCGCTTATTACTGACATCCTACGAACGCTAAAGTGCGGTCTCTCATGCCAACTGCGCAACGTTGCGCGCTGTTAACATCCAGCTGCCGAACACTACAATGGCGAATATTACAACAATGCCACCCAGCCACAGACTGCACCCAGCACAGCCAGTGATTTTCATACAGAACGCTACGTGACGTTACCAGTAAAAAACCCTAAACAGCCTACTTACACTACTAAACCTGAGCCACAAATGGCAAGAATTTTCAACACATACGCTTTTGAAGTGAAAGTAATTACATTGATAAAAGCGTTCGTGTATTAGAAGGTCGAGTGAGGGGTAACAAAGGTGAATCATTGGCCTCCATAAAAAAATTCCTACTTTCAAAGGAATAAACTATACGCCGCGTGGAATTAGCCGAGCGGTCTCAGGTACTGCAGTCATGGACTGTGCAGTTCGTCCCAGCGGAGGTTCGAGTGCTCCCTCGAGCATGGGTGTGTGAGTTGTCCTTAGGATACTTTAGGTTAAGTAGTGTGTAAGCTTATGGACAGAGACCTTACCAGTTAAGTCCCATAAGATTTCGCACACATTTGCAAATATACTTATATTCGAAAGTACTTCTTCATGAATGAGTTATACCTTATGTCACTGAATCAGTGCGATTCGGCTGTTTTTACATGTATTTCACGATATTTCGTATCTCTTGGTAACTTACTAGCACATGTACCGCAAAATATTACAATAATTCCCTTAATTAAGTAGAAAATTATAGAAAACAAACATTATACTCACGACGCACGTGATTGATTGCTTTCTCACAACTTGGGCCGCTAGTGTCGCACCAGGTGTCAAAAACGATAACAACTTTCGTATCAGAGATCATTGTGATTGAGAGGAACAGAGAGGGGCGGAGAAAATTGACATAGAGACGGGGAACGAGGAAATGGACAGAGAGAGAGGATGAGGAGATGGACATAGAGAGGAGGAGATAGAGAGGAACCAGATGATGGACAGAGAGATGGGTAAACAGCAGGAAACAAGCAGATGTGGGCAAGGGGGAGAGAGAGATCTGAACGTATTGCCAATTCACACACGTATTTAGCAACTGCGAAGCTTCGCTATATTCGCTAGTAGGAGATAAGAGCGAGAAATGTTCTTATAAAATGCTACTGATAACATTGGTACCAATAAGGAAATGTCCGACAACTATTCTTTTATAGACGTTCATTTTAGTTGGCAAAGTTGCTGGGTCATCATGGGAAAATGTAGGGGTCATCTGCTGTAGAGCTCCTTATTCAATAATCTGTAATGGACAATCTGCTCCAAAACACATGCACCTGCACAAGTATTGTTCATTGGCTTGCTGAAGTGGAGGTAATGTGAATGTCATGGTCGAATTTTTGTGACAAAGCAATAGGAATCACTTCCAGGGAATCTTTCCCACTCTAGTGAGGTACACTATACACATAAGCTCACCGGAGAAAAAATTATTCACCCCATTGCGCACACACAGACGCATCATTAAGTCTTTACGGATGGCGCAGCGTTCGAGCCACGTGCTCAATAGCACGCGCAGTAGCGGTTGGTGGATCATTAACGTTTCAAGCGGATATTGTACGTACAATGGATACATAACAGCGTAGCGCAAGGGGACAATGGTGTTTGACGTGCCTGTGGCCAGGGGGTGTGTCATGCTGCTGGCTATTTTGGTGTTTCGCGGCGGACTGTTCAAACTGCCTGCAAGCAGTGGTATAGTACGCGTTTCCTCCACGAAACAGTACGTCAGTATGAGGTCAGACGAAGATCCTGACTGAGAGGGACTGGAAACTCGTTTGATGGGTTATCAAGTAAAATCACTTCCAAACCGAGAGGTGCTCCTGTAAGCAGTGAATTAAAGTCACTCACAACCTGTAAGCGAGAGAACATTGCGACGGGGGCAGCATGCAATGAACATATGGAGTTGATCACCACGCAAGAGACCATAAAAATCACCTGACTTGAACTCCATAAAAATCTGTGGGATACATCGGAACTGCGGATCAGTCCCCGACATCAACGTCCCCGCAGTTCGGTGGAACTGCACGGTCAGGTACTCATCGAGTGCCGTAAAATGGATACGACGTACCTGCACAGCCTTGTCGACTTGTTTTGAAGTCAAACGGTTATCTAAGAAGCGGAATTACACAGCATTTAATTATACTGTTTATGATTCTCTACCGACGCCCTCACCAGATTCGACGGGAAAAAACGGTTCAAATGGTTCTAAGCACTATGGGACTTAACACACATTCGAGGGTTGGATTCCCTCATCTCTGCATCGAGGACTAGCACTGTCTGCGCTACTCTCAGGGTGCATCTTCGACGTGGAAGAGCCCCACCATTTCCTTGCTGTGTCGTCTGCTCGCCGTCCAGTCCTCCTCGTCGCCGCCGCCGCCGCCACCGCCACCGGTGCTCGACGCCGCCGTTCTGTCGCTGTCTGCTGTCGCCGTCGTCGTCACCGCCTGCCTCCGCACCGCCACCGCCGCCGCTCGGTCGCCGCCTGCCAGTGCTCGCCACCACCTCCGCCGCCGCCGCCTGGTCGCCGCCGCCCTCGACGTCGTCGTCGCCGCCGTCTGCCGCCGCACCGCCGCCGCCGTTCGGTCGCCGCCTGCTGGTGCTCGCCGCCGCCGCCTGGTCGCCGCGGCCGTCGAAGTCGTCGTCGCCGCCGTCTGCCGCCGCACCGCCGCCGCCACTCGGTCGCTGCCTGCTGGTGCTCGCCGCCACCTCCGCCGCCGCCGCCTGGTCGCCGCCGCCCTCGACGTCGTCGTCGCCGCCGTCTGCCGCCGCACCGCCGCCGCCGCTCGGTCGCCGCCTGCTGATGCTCGCCGCCGCCGCCTGGTCGCCGCGGCCGTCGAAGTCGTCGTCGCCGCCGTCTGCCGCCGCACCGCCGCCGCCGCTCGGTCGCTGCCTGCTGGTGCTCGCCGCCACCTCCGCCGCCGCCGCCTGGTCTCCGCCGCCCTCGACGTCGTCGTCGCCTCCGTCTGCCACCGCACCGCCGCCACCGCTCGGTCGCCGCCTGCTGGTGCTCGCCGCCACCTCCGCCGCCACCGCCTGGTCGCCGCCGCCCTCGACGTCGTCGTCGCCGCCGTCTGCCGCCGCACCGCCGCCGCCGCTCGATCGCCGCCTGCTGGTGCTCGCCGCCACCTCCGCCGCCGCCGCCTGGTCTCCGCCGCCCTCGACGTCGTCGTCGCCGCCGTCTGCCGCCGCACCGCCGCCACCGCTCGGACGCCGCCTGCTGGTGCTCGCTGCCACCTCCGCCGCCGCCGTTCGGTCGCTGTCTGCTGTCGCCATCGTCGTCACCGCCTGCCTCCGCACCGCCACTTCCGCCGCTCGGTCGCCGCCTGCCAGTGCTCGCCGCCACCTCCGCCGCCGCCGCCTGGTCGCCGCCGCCCTCGACGTTGTCGTCGCCGCCGCCGCCACACCGCCGCCGCCGCTCGGTCGCTGCCTGCTGGTGCTCGCCGCCACCTCCGCCGCCGCCGCCTGGTCGCCGCCGACGTCGACGTCGTCGTCGCCGCCGTCTGCCGCCGCACCGCCGCCGCCGCTCGGTCGCCACCTGCTGGTGCTCGCCGCCGCCGCCTGGTCGCCGCCGCCGTCGATGTCATCGTCGCCGCCGTCTGCCGCCACACCGCCGCCGCCGCTCGGTCGCCGCCTGCTGGTGCTCGCCGCCACCTCCGCCGCCGCCGCCACGTCTCCGCCGCCCTCGACGTCGTCGTCGCCGCCGTCTGCCACCGCACCGCCGCCGCCGCTCGGTCGCCGCCTCCTGGTGGTCGCCGCCACCTCCGCCGCCGCCGCCTGGTCGCCGCCGCCGTCGACGTTGTCGTCGCCGCCGTCTGCCGCCGCACCGCCGCCGCCGCTCGGTCGCCGCCTGCTGGTGTTCGCCGTCACCTCCGCCGCCGCCGCCTGGTCGCCGCCGCCCTCGACGTTGTCGTCGCCGCCGTCTGCGGCCGCACCACCGCCGCCGCTCGGTCGCCACCTGCTGGTGCTCGCCGCCACCTCCGCCGCCGCCGCCTGGTCGTCGCCGCCGTCTACGTCGTCGTCGCCGCCATCTGCCGTCGCACCGCCGCCGCCGCTCGGTCGCCGCCTGCTGGTGCTCGCCGTCACCTCCGCCGCCGCCGCCTGGTGGCCGCCTCCGTCGACGTCATCGTCGCCACCATCTGCCGCCGCACCACCGCCGCCGCTCGGTCGCCGCCTGCTGGTGCTCGCCGCCACCTCCAACGCCGCCGCCTGGTCGCCGCCGCCGTCGACGTCGTCGTGGCCGCCGTCTGCCGCCGCACCGCTGCCGCCGCTCGGTCGCCGCCTGCTGGTGCTCGCCGCCACCTCTGCCGCCGCCGCCTGGTCTCCGCCGCCCTCGACGTCCTCGTCGCCGCCGTCTGCCGCCGCACCGCCGCCACCGCTCGGTCGCCGCCTGCTGGTGCTCGCCGCCACCTCCAACGCCGCCGCCTGGTCGCCGCCGCCGTCGACGTCGTCGTCGCCGCCTTCTGCCGCCGCACCGCCGCCGCCGCTAGGTCGCCGCCTGCTGGTGCCTGCCGCCAACTCCGCCGCCGCCGCCTGGTCTCCGCCGCCCTCGACGTCGTCGTCGCCTCCGTCTGCCACCGCACCGCCGCCACCGCTCGGTCGCCGCCTGCTGGTGCTCGCCGCCACCTCCGCCGCCACCGCCTGGTCGCCGCCGCCCTCGACGTCGTCGTCGCCGCCGTCTGCCGCCGCACCGCCGCCGCCGCTCGATCGCCGCCTGCTGGTGCTCGCCGCCACCTCCGCCGCCGCCGCCTGGTCTCCGCCGCCCTCGACGTCGTCGTCGCCGCCGTCTGCCGCCGCACCGCCGCCGCCGCTCGATCGCCGCCTGCTGGTGCTCGCCGCCACCTCCGCCGCCGCCGCCTGGTCTCCGCCGCCCTCGACGTCGTCGTCGCCGCCGTCTGCCGCCGCACCGCCGCCACCGCTCGGTCGCCGCCTGCTGGTGCTCGCCGCCACCTCCGCCGCCGCCGTTCGGTCGCTGTCTGCTGTCGCCGTCGTCGTCACCGCCTGCCTCCGCACCGCCACCGCCGCCGCTCGGTCGCCGCCTGCCAGTGCTCGCCGCCACCTCCGCCGCCGCCGCCTGGTCGCCGCCGCCCTCGACGTCGTCGTCGCCGCCGCCGCCACACCGCCGCCGCCGCTCGGTCGCTGCCTGCTGGTGCTCGCCGCCACCTCCGCCGCCGCCGCCTGGTCGGCGCCGCCGTCGACGTCGTCGTCGTCGCCGTCTGCCGCCGCACCGCCGCCGCCGCTCGGTCGCCGCCTGCTGGTGGTCGCCGCCACCTCCGCCGCCGCCGCCTGGTCGCCGCCGCCGTCGATGTCATCGTCGCCGCCGTCTGCCGCCACACCGCCGCCGCCGCTCGGTCGCCGCCTGCTGGTGCTCGCCGCCACCTCCGCCGCCGCCGCCTCGTCTCCGCCGCCCTCGACGTCGTCGTCGCCGCCGTCTGCCACCGCACCGCCGCCGCCGCTCGGTCGCCCCCTGCTGGTGGTCGACGCCACCTCCGCCGCCGCCGCCTGGTCGCCGCCGCCGTCGACGTTGTCGTCGCCGCCTTCTGCCGCCGCACCGCCGCCGCCGCTCGGTCGCCGCCTGCTGGTGCTCGCCGTCACCTCCGCCGCCGCCGCCTGGTCGCCGCCGCCCTCGACGTTGTCGTCGCCGCCGTCTGCGGCCGCACCACCGCCGCCGCTCGGTCGGCACCTGCTGGTGCTCGCCGCCACCTCCGCCGCCGCCGCCTGGTCGTCGTCGCCGTCGACGTCGTCGTCGCCGCCGTCTGCCGCCGCACCACCGCCGCCGCTCGGTCGCCGCCTGCTGGTGCTCGCCGCCACCTCCGCCGCCGCCGCCTGGTCGCCGCCGCCGTCGACGTCGTCGCCGTCGCCGTCTGCCACCGCACCGCCGCCGCCGCTCGGTCGCCGCCTGCTGGTGCTCGCCGCCGCCTCTGCCGTCGTCTGCCGCCGCCCCAGCCTTTCTCGCGCGCCGTCACCATGTCCCAACCCACTACCACTATCATTTTTCAACTCTCCCTCCGCTGCTCCAACCACCATCACATGGAGGTCATCCTCCACCCCCCTTCCCGTCCTTCCTTCTCTCCCTATCCACCTCACCCCTGCGCCACTTTCGGCTGTAACTACCCTCAACTCCCCCTTCCCCCTCCCCCTCCCCCTCCCCTATCACTGTTGCCCCATCATCAGCTACTGACTTTCCGCCGCTCCTTGCAGCACCTCCGACGGGCTCCAAGCCAGCACGGATTTCACCTCGACGTTCCACTGTCTCTGTAAAACCCGCGCCCACACTCTCTGCATCATCCGCGGCTCAGGGTCGTCCTGCCCCCCGCCATCTCCCCCTGCAAACCGTCCCCAGCCTCGTCTCCACCCAGTCGTTACCACGAAACCTTCAAAGCACCCGAGTGTAGACCCTTCCCCCGAAATCCCCTCCAAAAAAACCCCCAATCCCTGTGACCCACCCACCCCAATGGATGCGACCCCGGCCCCTGAACCTGCCATGCCTGCCACCCACACCTTTATACTCTCCAATCCTGACCCTCAATTCCTTGATGCCCGCTCCCTCACCCTCGCCATCCGGAAATACTACCCCGATGCCCCCATCTCGTTTCTGATTCCTCGCAAGGACTCGGGCCTCATTAAATCCCCCAATTCTTCCTTCCACACCGATCTCCTCTCCCGCATTCCCCATATCCAATTTGGCCAACGTGTAACCCTCACCCTCTACCACAACCCATCCTCTCTCCATCAGCTTCAACCTCCCCGACGCCCGACGACCTTCACCGCTGTGATCACAGAGGTTAGCCCCGTGATCAGGGAGGCTGAGGTGTTGGCGGAACCCAACTCCCGGCCCGTCATTGAAATCCACTCGGCCCGTCGCATCTTCAATGATGATGGGCCGACTTTTCTCAAGAGGATATTCACCAAATTATCCTCCTCCATTGACCGCCTCCTCACTGAGGGAGTCCTCGTCTACAATTGCTATCATAAGGTGGACCCCTCCCGTTCCCCAGTCCAATCCTAAAGCTGGCAACACTGTCTCACATACAACGACCACATTACCTCTGCTTGCAAGAACCCCACAACCTGCCCCACTGCAAAGCTTCACACTTCCTCAAGAATTGCACCAACCTCACCACTCCCCCCTCCTGCAACAATTGCAACGAACCACATCCTACCTACTCCTCGAAGTGTAAAGCGAAACCTCCTCCAGTCACCCCTGAGCTCACCCTCACTGTCCATCCTGTTGATGACCCCATCCATCCCAACAACTCGCTCTGCCCTCCACTTACTGCAGAGGACATCATCTGTTTCATCACCATAGTGCTCCAAAACATCCACCCCTTCCAGCGCTCCCACACACTTTCCCAAATCGCCCTCGCTGCCTGTTCCTTCTTCCATCTCTTCACCTATGCCACATACTCCCACAACCAGGCCCACTTCACCTCAACCCCCTAACCTCCCTCATCTAACTCTCCTCTCCCATGGTACAACAACCCTATCGTATCCTGTACCACAACATTCGCTCCCAGCCCACCCACAACCTCCATTTCCTCCACACCCTCTGTCAACACCATGTGGATGCCTTCATCCTAAATGAAACCTTCCTTTAACCCCCTATCTCCATCTACACAGCTCCTTACACCATTCACCGCACCGATAACCTGTAACCTCTGGCTCATGGCGGAGTTGCTATAGGCCACTTCAAGCACCTCTCTGTCTGGCCTCAACCTCTCCTTAACAATCCTGCCGAGCATCTCACCCTCAGCCTCTTCTTCCCCACCCTTACCATCACCGGTGCCACCATTTATGTCCGCCCTCGCACCCCCATCCCATACGATTTCCTGGCCCACATTGACCACACCTTTCCACCGATGTGATTGCTGCCGACCTCAATATCCACGGCCGTGATCCTGCCAACCTCCAGCGGTGGCATCAGTTTCTCACCAGAATCCCCTGCCTCAGCACACCCGACGCCAATCCAACACCACTCCCGTTGTGGTCGTTGCCTCTCCCAACCTTCTTGGGCGCATCACCACAGTTGTCCTTGACCTTATTGGCAGTGACCATGCTCCTATTCTCCTCACTATCTCGAATGGTCGCCATCCCCGCAACGCTCCTCGCCCTGACGTCCCTCCTAAAATTGTCCATGATTACTCCAGTGCCAAATGGGATGCCTAGCGGGACTCCATTCACACCCAGGTTTCAGGTCACGACCTTACTTTCTAATCTCCTGATGACGTCTCTTGCACTGCTGCCTTCCTGCACCAGACCTTGTCTGATGCCGTCACCACCCATATCACCACCAAAGCCATGCACCCCCAGCGCCCCGCCCTGCCTCCACAGGCCGTTCTCCTCCTTCAAGAGTCTCGCCGCCTCTACCGCTCTTTTCTCTTCACTCGTGACCGGGATACACTTACCCGCCACCAGCAATTACAGCGACACATCCACAACCTGCTTATAGCGAAGAAACGACGTGCCTGGCGCCAGTCATGTACCCAACTCAACACCAAGCTCCGCATAAACTCTTCCAAGTATTAGTCTGCATTCCACCGCCATACTGGGAACTATACATGTCGTCTAGGGGTAGCGTCTTTGATTCATAATCAAAACGTCTTCAGTCCCGGGTTCGAACCCTGCCTCTGCCTAAATTTTGATAAATAATCAGCATTGGCGGCCGAAGACTTCCGGCATAAGAAGTCAGCCTCATTCTGCAAACGGCCTTGTCAAAGAGGGCGGAGGAGCGGATAGAGGTTCAGGGCACTCTCTTGTCCTAGGGGTGGGAAATTGCCCCAAAAGGCGGAAGAACGACATGAGGATGCAGAAGGCAATGGAAACCACTGCATTAAAGACATGTAATGTGTATCCACAGGACATGTGGCCTATAGTTGAAGAAGCGTCATGATGATCTCTCCATTGGCAAAAGATTCCGAATTAGTCCCCCATTCGGATCTCCGGGAGGGGACTGCCAAGGGGGAGGTTACCATGAGAAAGAGATTGAATAATCAGCAAAAGGATAATGTTCTACTAGTCGGGGCGTGGAATGTCAGAAGCTTGAATGTGGTAGGGAAACTAGAAAATCTGAAAAGCGAAATTTAAAGGCTCAATCTAGATATAGTAGGGGTCAGTGAAGTGAAGTGGAAGGAAGACAAGGATTTATGGTCAGATGAGTATTGGGTAATATAACCAGCAGCAGAAAATGGTATAACAGGTGTAGGATTCGTTTTGAATAGGAAGGTAGGGCAGAGGGTGTGTTACTGTGAACAGTTCAGTGACCAAGTTGTTCTAATCAGAATCGACAGCAGACCAACACCGACAACGATAGTTCAGGTATACATGCCGACGTCGCAAACTGAAGATAAACAGATAGAGAAAGTGTATGAGGATATTGAAAGGGTAATGCAGTATGTAAAGGGGGACGAAAATCTAATAGTCATGGGCGACTGGAATGCAGTTGTAGGGGAAGGAGTAGAAGAAAAGGTTACAGGAGAATATGGGCTTGGGACTAGGAATGAAAGAGGAGAAAGACTAATTGAGTTCTGTAACAAGTTTCAGCTAATAATAGCGAATACCCTGTTCAAGAATCAAAAGAGGAGGAGGTATACTTGGAAAAGGCCGGAGATACGGGAAGATTTCAATTAGATTTCATCATGGTCAGACAGAGATTCGGAAATCAGATACTGGATTGTAAGGCGTACCCAGGAGCAGTTATAGACTCAGATCACAATATAGTAGTGATGAAGAGTAGGCTGAAGTTCAAGACATTAGTCAGGAAGAATCAATATGCAAAGAAGTGGGATACGGATGTTCTAAGGAATGATGAGATATGTTTGAAGTTCTCTAACGCTGTAGATACAGCAATAAGGAATAGCGCACAAGGCAGTACAGTTGAAGAGTAATGGACATCTTTAAAAAGGGCCATCACAGAAGTTGGGAAGGAAAACATAGGTACAAGGATGGTAGCTGCGAAGAAACCATGGGTAACAGAAGAAATACTTCAGTTGATTGATGAAAGGAGGAAATACAAACATGTTCCGGGAAAATCAGGAATACAGAAATACAAGTCGCTGAGAAATAAAATAAATAGGAAGTGCAAGGAAGCTAAGACGAAATGGCTGCAGGAAAAATGTGAAGACATTGAAAAAGATATGATTGTCCGAAGGACAGGCACAGCATACAGGAAAGTCAAAACAACCTTTGGTGACATTAAAAGCATCGGTGGCAACTTTAAGAGTGCAATGGGAATTCCACTGTTAAATGCAGAGGAGAGAGCAGATAGGTGGAAAGAATACATTGAAAGCCTCTATGAGGGTGAAGATTTGTCTGATGTGATAGAAGAAGAAACAGGAGTCGATTTACAAGAGGTAGGGGATCCAGTATTAGAATCGGAATTTAAAAGAGCTTTGGAGGACTTACAGTCAAATAAGGCAGAAGGGATAGATAACATTCCATCAGAATTGCTAAAATCATTAGGGGAAGTGGCAACAAAACGACTATTCACGTTGGTGTGTAGAATATATGAGTTTGACGACACACCATCTGACTTTCGGAAAAGCATCATCCACACAATAAAATGGTACAAGATGTTCGAGATTCTGAAAAAAGTAGGGGTAAGCTATAGGGAGAGACGGGTCATATACAATATGTACAACAACCAAGAGGGAATAATAAGAGTGGACGATCAAGAACGAAGTGCTCGTATTAAGAAGGGTGTAAGACAATGCTGTAGGCTTTCGCCCCTACTCTTCAATTTGTACATCGAGGAAGCAATGATGGAAATAAAAGAAAGGTTCAGGAGTGGAATTAAAATACAAGGTGAAAGAATATCAATGATACGATTCGCTGATGACATTGCTATCCTGAGTGAAAGTGAAGAAGAATTAAATGATCTGCTGAACGGAATGTACAGTCTAATGAGTACACAGTTTGGTTTGAGAGTAAATCGGAAAAAGACGAATGTAATGAGAAGTAGTAGCAATGAGAATAGCGAGAAAATTAACGTCAGGATTGATGGTCACGAAGTCAATGAAGTTAAGGAATTCTACTACGTAGGTAGATGGACGGAGCAAGGAGGACATCAAAAGCAGACTCGCTATGGCAAAAAAGGCATTTCTGGCCATGAGAAGTCTACTAATATGAATACCGGCCTTAATTTGAGAAAGAAATTTCTGAGGATGTACGTCTGGAGTACAGCATTGTATGGACTGTGGAAGACCGGAACAGAAGAGAATCGAAGCATTTGAAAGGTGGTGCTATAGACGAATGTTGAAAATTAGGTGGACTGATAAGGTAAGGAATGAGGAGGTTCTATGCAGAATCGGAGAGGAAAGTAATATGTGGAAAACTGAACGTAGGTTGCAAGTGCTTCTCTGAGATGAAGAGGTTAGCACAGGAACGGAATTCGTCGTGGGCCACATCAAACCAGTCAGTAGACTGATGACCAAAAAAAAAGAAAAAAACTGTGAATCGCCCCGCCCCCCCAGTACCCTCTCCTCCTTAATGGCTGTCCCTTTCCTGACAACCTCATTAAGGCCAACCAGTTTGCCTCTCACCTCTCCGATGTTTTTCCCATTCCAGATGATCCCCACTTTGACTATTCCCTCTTCCCTGACGTCATGGACCATACGAATAACTCTGTTCCTTCCCTTGCTCCTAGCTTCCAGTACTTGGGCCACACACCACCATCTGGACTTAACACTCCCATCACTACACAGGACATCGGCCTCACACTCCGCACTACACGCAACACTTCTCCCGGCCACGACTGCATTACCTACCGCCAGCTCAGACACTGCCCTCCCTCCTTCCTTTAAATCCTTATCGCGCTCTACAATGTCATCCTTGCCACTGGCTTCTATCCCGACCTGTGGAAAACCTCCCATATCCAGATGTTCTCCAAATCCAACAAGCTTCCATCTGATGACTCTTCCTATCGTCCTATCTGTCTCACATCGGTGTTCAGCAAGATCTTGGAATCCATCCTTTCTCGGAGCATCCCTAACCACCTCAGCCAAAACCACCTCCTCCCCACCACCCAATGTGGCTTCCGACCTTCCTTCTCTGCTGATGATCAACTCCTCCGCCTCACGCATCTCCTCTCCCTCCAGCTTAACTCCTGTATCTCCGCCATTTTTGTCTCCTTTTATCTCGAAAAGGCCTACGACCATATCTGGCATCCCAGTCTCCTGTTTAAACTCCAAACCTACGCCCTTCCTATTAATTGAATCCGTCTGATAGCCTCCTTCTTCTCCCACCGCCGCTCCTATGTTACCATCCATAATGCCTCTTCCCACACCTTCTACCCCTATGCTGGTGTGCCACATGGCTCTGTCCTCTCCCCTCTCCTCTACCTCCTGTACACAGCAGATATGCCCCAACCCACCCCTCCAGTACACCTCTGGCAATATGCTGATGACACCACGTTCCTTGCCCTCACTCCTACCCTGCAACGGTCCCAAAGCCTTCTCCAGAATCACCTTCACCTTTTTGCTGCATGGTGTAACCAGTGGCTCCTGACAATCAATCCTTCCAAGACCCAGGCAATCATCGTAGGTCGCACCACTCGCTCCTTCCGGCTCCTGGATTTCTCCCTTACTGTCTGCGCCCGTCATGTGCACCTCACCCCCACCCTCACCTACCGTAGCCTCACCATTGACTGTCACCTCACCTGGATCCCTCATCTCTGCTCCATCCAATCCAAAGCCCACCACCGCCTCCGACTCCTCAAACTCCTCTCTGGCCGGACATGGGGGTTGCACCCCTCTACCATCCTCCATACCTATAAATCCTTAATCTGTCCCATCCTCTGCTATGCCAGTCCTGCATAGATATCAGCCCCCCCCCCCCCAAATTCTATAAGTCCCTCCAAATCCTTGAGCGTCATGCACTCCGCCTCGCCTTCCGTATACGCCTCCCGTCCCCCACGCAGATCCTTTATGATCTCATCCCTTTCCCCCATCTGCTCTTATTCCTCGAACATATCCTCATCCTCTACACCTTCCGCCACCTTGAACCCCCTCACCCCCAGGCTGCTCCTCTCCTCTCCCATCCCCGCCCCCTATCACATCTTCACTGTTGTATCCCCCCACATCTCCTTTCCCACAGTGGATTGCATCAACTCCCCTCGCGGATGATGCCCTCTCTTCCTCCATGTATCCCTCCTATCAACTCTGATCCTCACTCCCCCTCCTGTCCTCTGTCCTTTTCCTGTGCTCCCTCTCCCCCCTTCATTCCTCTTTTTTCCCCACCTCCCCTCTCGCTGCTCCCTTCTCTCCCCCCAGTCCTTTTGCATTTCCCTCCTCTGCCTCTTCTTATTCCCTCTCGTGTCTGCCCTGCGCCTCTCCCCCCTTAGGAGTCCTCTCCCTTCTTTGTTCCCCCCCTTTCGTTTTCTCCTATCCTCCCTCCTTGTTTGTCCCCTCCTCCAGGTCCCACACCCCATCTGCCTTTGTCGTATTTGTGCCACCGTTTCTCGTGCAGTGTTTTACAGAGTGTGTCTTCCAGTTAGTGTACCGTGGTGTGTCTCTAGGGACGTGTAGCGAACAGTCATCATACTGTCGCTGGGTATGATTTTTTTTTATCTCTTGCTAACAGAAACCAGACTGTCGCCAAGTTTTTTTTTAATTGTGTGTCTAGTATGTTACTTGTCCGATTACAGTGTATTTTATCGACATTGCCAACCCCTTTTGCTTTCTGTTTTAATTTTCCGCATTTTTCGCCGTTTTACACTTTAAGTCCTCATTTTATCGCCTGTTTTTCATTGTTTCTTCCTTCTTCATTTTCTCACCAAAAAGTCCGTAGGCTGTAGAGCACCGTACTAAGCTGCTGCCAGCTTGAAAATCAATAAAGAAAAAAAAAACATGGGACTTAACATCTGAGGTCATCAGTCCCCTAGAGTTAGAACTACTTAAACCTAACTAACCTAAGGTCATCACACACATCCATGCCCGAGGCAGGATTCGAACATGCGACCGTTGCAGCAGTGTTGCGGTTCCACACTAAAGCGCCTAGAACCGCTCGGCCACAGCGGCCGGTTCGACGGGAACCAACATCGGAAACGATCATTCAGGCACATATGCCGAATGCTGACGTCAAAAGTGGAAGAAGAAGACCAATAGAAAGTATAGGAGGATACGGAACGGTTTACGTAAAGGGATAGGAAAATCTAATAGTTATGGGGGACTGGAAAGCGCTGGAGGGAGTAGAAGACAGTATCATGGGACATTATGGGCTTTGTGCTAGGAGTGAGAGAGGAAAGAGGCTCACTTAGTAGTGCTGTAAATTTCAGCTAGTTATACCACTCTGTTCAAGAACCTCGAAAGGGGGAGGAGGCATTCTTGGTATAGGGCTGAAAGATAGAGCAAGATATCAGTCAGATCATTGTCAAACAGACTTTCCGAAATCTGATAATGGATTATAAGGCGCAGCCAGGAGCAATTACTGACTCAGATCACAACTTACTAATCATGAAGAACAGGATGAAGTTTAGTAGACTGGTCAGGAAGAATCAATGCGTAAGGGAGAGGGACACAGAAGTGCTTCAAGAAACAAGCTTGAAATTGTCTGAGGTTATTTACACTGCCGTAATTAATAGTTCCAGAGGCAGTTCAATTGAAGAGGACTGACATATCTGAAAACGGAAATCATGGAAGCTGGAAAGAAAAAATTAGAAGGAAACTGCAAAGAAACCGTGGGAAGCAGAATAAATACTTCAGTTGATCGACGGAAGAAGGAAGTACAAAAAAAAATTCAGCGAAATTCATGAATAAAGGAATACAAGCTATTTAGGTATGAAATAAGTAGAAAATACAGATAAGCTAAGACGAAATGGCTGCATGAAAATGTGATACATCGAAAAAGAAATGATTGCCGGAAGGATTGACTTACATATAGCAAAAGCAAAACAGTTTTCGATTATATTAAAAGTCACTGCGGATAAATTAAGAGTGCAATAAGAATTTCACTATTAAATGCGGGGTAGGTTGCGGAAGGGTGGAAAGAGTGCACTGGAAGCGTCTGCGAGTGGGAACTTTTGTCTGGCAACGTAGAGGAAGAATAAACGGAAGTCGATATGGATGAGGTAGGGTATCCAGTACTAGAAGCAGAATTTCAAATAACTTCGGAAGGGGAACAACGCCGAAGGGGAAGATAACATTCCATTGGAATTTCTAAAATCGTTAGGGGAAGTGGGAAGAAAACGAATACTCCCGTTTGTATGTAGAATTTATGGGACTGGCGATATACCATCTGACTTTCGGAAAAATATCGTCTGTAAGTTTCTGAAGATTGCTAGAACCGACAGGTGAGAGAATTATCGCTCAACCATCTTCACAGCTCATGTATCCGAGTTACTGACATTAATAATGTACAGAAGAATGAGGCAAAAATTTAAGATCAGTTTGGCTTTAGGAAAGGTAGAGGAATTAGAGAGGCAGTTACGACGTTGCGTTTGATAATGGAAGACTGAGGAAAAATCAAGACACGATCACAAGATTTGTCGATCTGGAGAAATCGTTCGACACTGTAAAATAATGCAAGTTGTTCAAATTTTGAGTTTTTTTTTGTGCGGTGATCTTAGCAGGTTCGGGCAAGGTTCTGATACATTGAACATCTGCCTGCATTACAGTTAAGAATCGACAGTTGCTTTTTCCGATCAGCATACAAAAATATCAAGATTTACAGTTGTGGGCACTTTCATTTTACACCTCCGTTAAAATACATACGTGCATATGTTTTTAATGAATAGGTTACAGTTTCTATAGCAACCGTGTGAAATCTCAGGTATGTAAACCACTCATTAAAAAAGAGAGATGAGTGGAAGAAGATTACTTCCTAGCTCTTAAGGAATCTTCCTTTCGTTAAAGCACTGAGGCAGGACCGGATGAGGCCACCAGACGTATAGCTGGGGTTTTATTAAAAGAAGCCGTTGTCGCCGACAGACGGACCACCCTTGGAAATGCGGGACAGCCAAAACCTCATCGAGATCCCTGTAGTGGGTAAGACGAGGTGGGCGACGCGCCGTGCTGGATGTTCATTAGACGCCAGCACCGCAACCCATCGGCCTAGGGGAGCAGCCCGTGGTCGGCGACCTCTATGCTCTTCCGCAGCAGGCGTAATGAAGAGCAGCTAGTAAATTGCACGTCCGCGTCGCCGCACAGCGCTGAGTAAACTTCCAGCGGAGAGAAGAACAGTCATTTCTGGGAGAGCAGCAGGTTCCTTTTTTAGTCAGACTTTCTTTATTTCCTCCTTTTTCTCTTCCCGGCGTACAGTGAAATACAGAAACCGGTCCCCGAAGAGGGAATATTTAATATTCCGCAGTTTCGTGCATGTACCAGTTCCCCCTCCCCCCGCCCACCACCCAGACATCTGGCGCAGAGCGGTTCCGGTATCTGGTGAAAACGAAATTATGGAGGAACAAAAGGAATATGCAAGGTGCGTGTGGCGTGTGGAAAAGGTGGAGGGGGGTGAAGGGCGGAGGTGGGGAGTGGAAGACAGACGGAGCGATGGAGCGGCGGATTTGCACTGACGGATGTGCTAAAGGCAGCCGTGTCTTCCGACGCGACAGCCTTCCATGAGAGTGACGTGTCAATTTTCAGTTTCCTCGAGCTTCAGAAAATGTCCCACCTCAGTCCGCAGCAGTGTGAAGTGAAGCGCTCGAGTTCCATTGTCATAAACGGAATACGTGGATATAGTCAGTTCCTCTTGCAAGGACATTTTCTGTCACTATTTGGCCGGCAGCTGGTGGAGACGTAGTGATTTAGTTTCGAATCACGAATTATAATGATGAGACAGAACATTATGAGCGTCTGCTTAATAGATCGTTGCTCCACGTCTGAAAAAGAAAATACGGCAGTGATTCTTGGTCTCAAGGATTCCGGAAGTATCTGTGGATCAATAGTACGCCAAACAGCGTCCCTACGTGCTCCTTCGGGTTCAGCTCAATTGAATTTGTTGGCCAATACATCTGCATTTGAGTTTCGCGCTCCTCCTGACATGAGCAGATATCCTGCTGGCAGATGGCATTATCGTAGGGAAAGTCATGAAGGGACGTTATCAAGCATGAAATGATACCTTCGATTACGTACACAGGTCCTACAAAAGGCCACTTCGTCGTCCTCAATAACATAAAACTATCACCACCTGCACCACAACAGCCTCCCGCCAATTTTACTAGCTTTGCTTCATATTACCGTTTCTAATGACACAAAACTACAAGAATAACAGCTTAACATTTTGATGGCAACGAACACTAAATCAAGCTCATATTATAACTTTTACACACTGCTTGTAACTCACAAATAGAAAAACACTGACGCCAATTTCATAGAAATTAGGTAACAACTATACAAGTTAAAATACAGAGTCAGAAAATTAACTCTCTTTCGCAAATTTTGACATAATCCAATTACAGAAAAATGAACTTGCAATTACCAAATAAATTATTAAACCTTGTTATAGCGAAGTTCGCTGCAGGGCCCATGTTTTAGGTAGATTAACACTAATTACAAAACTTCATGTACTGAACGCTTTCAGATTGAAAGATCCAATACACAGATTCGTAAATCTTAGGCATACAGCCAATTCAAGAAGTACCTGCCTAGAGGAGCTCATGTATCTCGTTAGAAACAGTACTAGCTGCAAGAAAACAGTAGTGTCAGCTTAGAATTAAATACCGACTTTCTGTAACTAGCCCGAAGTAATAATTACCATGACAATGGCCTTGCCGCAGTGGGTACTACCGTTCTCGTCGGATCACCTAAGTTAATCGCTGTCGAGCGTGGCCGGCACATGGATGGCTGACCATCCGGGCCGCCATGCGTTGTTGCCATATTTCAGTGTGAACGCAGCCTCATGATGCCGATTGAGGAGCTACACGACCGAATAGTAGCGGCTCCGCTCAAAGAAAACCGACATAACGACCAGGAGATCGGTGTACTGACACACTCCCCTCCTATCCGCATCCTGCACTGTGGATGACGCGGCGGTCGGAGGTCCCTATGGGCCACTTGTGGCTTGAAGACGGAGTGCTATTTAATAATTAGAAGTGACTAGCTTACAGCATGACACATTAAAACAATGACTAGCTTACAACACAACAAATTAAAACCCACACTTCAAGAGAGCCTGACTCCAAAAAACAGCACACAGGTACAAGAACCGTTGTCAAATGGTGCTTCCCTGGGTTTATAACGTAACATCAGTCATCAAGGTGGCTTTTATAATCCGTCAAGAAAAAAGAACATTTGGGTAGAAACACCCGAAAAACCGATTTGTTAACACGAGTAAGCAACATATCTAAAACATGAGTAAGGGACTTACAGACCTATTACTTGCAATAGCCGTTAATTTGAATGTTAACTGAACACGACCAACTTTAGGTCACAGCAATGTTCAGACATTGACATGAGAATAAACATAATTCACCTTTCACATATAACCAAAGCGCGGGAACAGGATAAGTGGTTTAAAAACTCTCGCTGCTTTCTGGAGAACTCGTTAGAAGAAATCCACTGGAGCTTGGCTTAGCTCTCTAGACCAGTATAATTAGGATACCAGACAGTACTCCCACAGTAGTCTGCCAGTATGCCATCAATTCATTGCAGATTTCCTAAGAGTTCGCGGCACAGAATTCCAAAATAGTACACAGTCTCTGGATCTGCTCTTCATAATGCTAATAGAGCGATCCGGGATATACACATGCCACTTGCAATGGCCAACTAGACCACACTATAACACAAGTAAGAACACCTGAGACACGCAACACCAACTGTCCCTGCGTCTGTCATCAAAGTCTGCGTCATTCACGACACCTTACTGGCAGCCACCACACAACCCATGGCGCAAGATCCCAAAAATCCTACCGTTTGCTGCACAAGAAACCCGCTGGCATAAAACGTCGAGGAAACAATCGAATTACCCAAGAAGTTAAAGATGCAGCGAAACCAACGCAAAAGAATTTCATAAAACCAACCCGGACAATGGAATTCGCTAATTCCGTAAGTGGCGAATGAAGAAACTTTTCCACAGCGATTTGGATGTGGCCGAACCGTCGGGTGCGAGCGCGGAGTCAATTAGAGGAAAATTAAACATTTTAAGAAAAACATAACTGTTTTAGCAACGGTGAAAAGTGGATAGACTTCAGAACGCCACGCAGGAAGAGTATAGAGATATAAAACGCATTATTGATAATGAGACGAGAATAACTAAGTACTTTGTAGAACGTGATTGCTTCGCTATTGCAGCAATAACTCAACAAATTTTCGTGAACTAATCATAAATTTCGCCACAGAAGATGATTTCGCAAGAGATTAATTTTGAAGAAAAGAAGATATTCAAGAACAAGGAATTTCAAAAAAGAAATTTTTCGTAAGATCTAATCCGAAGACGTGTATGGATGCTGGAGATGTTTGTATGGGCACACGACAACATGGTGTATATTGTCCGTGCAAAAACGGAATGAGACAAGTGCCAGTAAAATACCCAGAACAGGAGGATAAAACAGCACGTAAAACACACGTAACAAAAGTTGAAAAACTATGTGCGTGCCAGTGTTACTAGTGGACACTGACGTCCATTTTTCGAATTGGAAGCTATTTGAGAAGCCGACAATATTTTGAGAGGAAATTAATAAACAGACGACCTGTCAGGCGAAGGACGTAGCTGGGCGATCGTTCATTGTTAAATTTAAAATCATTCCTACGTTAAGAACCTGACATTATCCAGTGCCAAATACAGTTCAGAAATAACTTAAAATTTTCATTGCAATTTGATAATTTTCCGTCTAGCAAGATAACAGTCGCCGTCTTGCTCTGGTGTAGACTCGTTTGAAACAGAAGCAACGAGATGGTGTCAAGCAGAATTCATCTCTGTGAACATGACTGAAGATATGTCATCAGACTCGTCCAGTGATTCCTACACCTCCACGAGCTTTGTTTCTCAATGTGTGAAAAAATTATTTTAAAAAATGTTGAATAGGTTAAAAAACAGTGTTTCACAAAATTTTAAATCATAGAGTGTAACTCGAAGGGAGTAAGTACCGGTGGGATGTGTCACACATCAATAATTAGGCTAATGGGTTTCCGGATAATGTTTGAATTTGTGAAACAATTATTCGAAATAAGTTCAAATGTAAGGGGTTTTCTGATAACGTTTGAATTTGTAAGCTAAGTATACAAAACAAGTTTGATATCGGGAGAAGTATGAAGCGCCCCAAATTCGGATAAACGAGATTAAAGCTCGTTTATAATATTTTGGCACGTAACAAAAATACAGTGTTAACATTACAGTCACCTTAAACCTCACGCCGTATTCAGAAGTGCTTTGTCATTCATTGCCTTGGGAATCTTTTTAGACTACGGTAATCTACCTCTTGTGTAACTTTGCAGTTTCAAATGCAAACGATATTTCAGTACTGAGAATTTTATCATCATTTGCGATCCGAATATCTTATCTAAAACCGAACAGCAAGTTCACGTACTAGTGCATATCTGTTCTTCACTTGCACTTTGCATGACACTAATCAATCGTAATTGATAAACTTGAACAACGTGACTTTCAAGCTCTGCTGCTCTGTTCACTCTTACTATACAAATGTACCGTTCAAGTCAAATGACCCAACATATTAAAATGCTGGAAAAAACATCTACTCACGAATTTTTCGTACGGTAATAAGGCATCGACATTGTTGTTATATTACAGTATGTTAATGATCATAGCGATAATAATAATAGTAATAATTTTAATAATAATAACAATAATAATAATTCGAAATATACAAACTAGATTCTAAATTGATACAGATCCTAAAAATAGTAATGACAAATTGGAAAGCCACACATAATATCCAAACAAATTCAAATAATACCGCATCACAGCCAATATAGATTAACCGTGGAATATACCAAGGAAACTCATATTCCTTTCTGGTTCTGCCTAGCTCTGAACCCACTATCCAACATGCTAAACAATACAAATTATGGATACAACATTATTGGAACATACCAACACAAAATCACACATTTGCTATACATGGGTGATCTAAAACTACTGGCAGCAACAAATCAACAACTCAACCAATTACTAAAGATAACAGAAGTACTCAGCAATGACGTAAATATTATGGCTTTTAGAACAGACAAATGTAAGTTAAATAGAGTAGTCAAGGGAAAACACACTAAACAGGAGGATTACATATTGGATAACAACAGCGAGTGCATAGAAGCGATGGAAGAAACAGATTCCTATAAATATCTAGGATACACACAAAAAATAGGAATAGATAATAGAAATATTAAAGAAGAACTAAAAGAAAAATATAGACAAAGACTAACAAAAATACTGAAAACAGGATTGACAGCAAGAAGCAAGACAAAAGCTATAAATACTTATGCTATACCAATATTGACCTACTCATTTGGAATAGTGAAATGGAGTAACATAGACCTAGAAGCACTCAGTACACTTACACGATCGCAATGCCACAAATATAGAATACATCACATACATTCAGCAACAGAAAGATTCACATTAAGCAGAAAGGAAGGAGGAAGGGGATTTATCGACATAAGAAACCTACATTATGGACAGGGAGAGAATTTAAGAAAATTCTTTACAGTACGGACAGGAACTAGCAAAATGCACAAAGCAATCACTCATATAAATACATCGGCAACACCACTGCAATTTCAGAACCACTTCTACAACCCTTTAGATCACATAACATCAACAGATACGAAGAAAAAGAAAACACTACATGGCAAGCAGCCTTATCATCTAACACAGCCACACATCGATCAAGACGCATCCAAAACATGGCTAAGAAAAGGCAATAAATACAGTGAGACGGAAGGATTCATGATTGGAATACAGGATCAAACAATAAACACCAGATATTACAGAAATCATATTACTAAATATCCCAATACCACAACAGATAAATGCAGACTTTGCAAACAACAGATAGAAACAGTAGTTCACATCACAAGTGGATGTACAATACTAGCAAATACAGAATACAACAGATGACATGACAATGTAGCAAATAATACATCAACAACTTGACACACAACATAAACTAATAAAACAACACGTTCCTACGTACAAGTATGAAACACAAAATGTACTGGAAAATGATGGATACAAATTATACTAGAATAGAACCGTTGTAACAGATAAAACAACACGACATGACAAACTTACATCATACTCAGCAATAAAAAGTGGAAATCAACACAACTTATCGAAATATGCATCCCCATTACAACAAATGTACAGAAAAAAAACATGAGAAAAAATTTAAAAGTCCATCCAACTGGCTGAGGTTGTCATCTGGATAAATTTGACATTATACCAATTATACTATCAACTATAGGACTCATACCACACAATTTCCACCATTACATCAACGCAATACAGCTACATCCAAATATATATATATATATATATATATATATATATATATATATATATATATATATATATATAGCTACAGAAATCTGTAATTATTGATACATGTTCAATTACCCGAATGTTCTTAAATGCAATGTAACATATACCGTACAGTTAAAAGGAATTCACGTTTGATCAAGTTCGGCGTCACTTTCCATTTTTAACCAGACCTAAGGTCCGAGAAAGGTAAGAAGATTATAATAATAATACACAGAATTTCACTAAAGAAAATTTGTTATTTTAATATTTATCCAGGGTATATTAGAAACAACAGACGTTTCCACCAAAACACATTCTAAACAAACATCTGTCCCGCTGCCCACATAACTTCCTTTCCTTCTTATTCACTGCACAGTAAACGTAAGTAGGTGACGTGTGTTTTGCATGCACTTTCCACATAATATGTTTGTTTTACTGTCATTGCCTCAAGGACAGAAACAGCGTTCACCTTCAGTAGTGCTTCTCCTTGTTACTAATTGTGCACACCTGCCACTCCTTCAGTGTCTTGGATCCTCCTAACCATTCTCAAATAATCTTCTGTTCTTCTAAAATGCTTCCTTGATGGAATGTGTTCTGCAACTATTGACTTTCTAAGATCCACCAAAAATATTCTCCTTCTAGTCAATTTTCTTGCATTCCACTTAGGATCAATCGATAATGTCAGACGTTCACAAGATGTAGGCCTTATAAGCAGCAACAAGAAGAATATTGTAGAAAACTGTCATGAATCATCCATTTGTTTTTCGTTTGCAGCAACTACTCTCATTCCCCGATTTTTTATGGTGTCGATCTAGTCCCGTGTCCTCTATAAATTTGAGCTTTCAGTACATACGAAGGTCTGCTGTCAAACAGAATTCAGAACTTGATGCCTTATTTTGCCGGTTTGCTTAGGACGTACTGTTTGAATGGACAAGAGCCTCTAAATGCTACCAGCTATTGGCTGAAGGCCACAATTTCCCCTGAATTATACAGTTTATGAAGGACTTATAACCACTTCCCCAGATACTGCGAATTGCGGCGAGTTTATCAATACGTCATCTTCCCTCTCTTGTGAATTATTTACCAAATCGCAAGATACGCGATGTTTTACAGAATGCTTCTAGGGACGTGGTTGCTTTAAATAAGTTCTTCCCAGTTTCAAAAATGTGTGTGATATCTTATGGGACTCAACTGCTATGGTCATCAGTCCGTAATCTTACACACTACTTAACCTACATTATCCTAAGAAGAAACACACAGACCTGTGCCCGAGGGAGGACTCGAACCTCCGCAGGGACCAGCTGCCCAGTCCAAGACTGCAGCGCCATAGACCGCTCGGCTAATACCCAGTATCCTTACCCCATAAACTTTTTGTTGATTTCCCATGTGAATGATCAACACCCGTAAGAAATAGGGTCCTAAGCATGCGTGAAAAGGAGAATCATCAATTTTTGTTCATTTTTTACCATAAACTCGTTACTGCTCAACATTTGACATATGTCATTTCATTCTGAATTGCTGTAGAAAGTGATACTTTAAGTGAACTTTTTACCTCACTTATACTGTTGCTTGCATACTTGGTATTCCTCCAGCTACTCCTGATGACATTCGAAGCACCCAGTTGGGCTGGTGGTTGCAACTGCTACTCTATGTTCTCCTTTTTAGAAATAGAAGTCGGACCCTACTTTGAACAGGATGTGGACCGTCGTCAGTGTCATCAGAACACTCGCTTTCAGATGCATTACTGACATGATCTCCGAACTCGGAATGTGACGTTTCGTGTGTTGAGCTATTTAATAATTCTCTTGACTCAGTGTCAGCCAGTTTTGTAATCGCCATGATGCCACAACTCAGACTGATCAGAAACCACAGAGAACACAAACGGACCAGAAACAATGGATAATACGAACAGTTGTCCGCCGCTGGTAGCTGAGTGGCGCAGACGTCGCCGTCGCAGGCCTCCGCGCTCAGCTGAGCCGCTGCTCAATGCTCCTTCGACGTATAAATTACAGTCTGCCGACGGCAGTGCTGCGAGGCGGTCACGCGCCAGAGCGCTGCGGGCGAGGCGCGCACGGTGTGTTTGTGTTTACTTCGGCCGCTGTAAGTGCCGTTTTCCCTTCTAGACCACCATGGCGCACAACTATCGGAAGAGGACATTACGTTTCAACTTTTGTTCCGACTTTGCCCGACCCAAGGCCCTGAGGTAGAACGATTTATTCGCGATGAAGTTAAGATACCACCAACGGATCTAATTGGTATCCACTTGTCGAGAGTTAGCAGTACCGTCTGCGTCAAAATGATCAACGATGCGGCGTGCGACAGGCCTCGGCACACGGACGATAAGGATCTTCAAACTGCCGTTCGAGCTACCTGCAGACGTCGTCATCGAGGCGCTCCGTCCCTATGGCAACGTTCTGGAACATGTTGCCGAACGATGGGTACAATTTCAGACCTATCCCGTTTTAAACGGTATTAGACAGGTCCGCATCGAGTTGCAGAAACACGTGCCTTCTTATCTACGTATCGGAGGCTGCCGTGCCATTATAATGTACGACGGCCAACCTCGAACCTGTTCCGGTTGCGGGAAAGAAGGTCACCTACGGTCTGAATGCATTCAACGACGTGTCGCGCAGCTCCCGTTGTCGGAAGCGTCCGTCACACCCACGATGACCGCCCTACCGGTCACTTACGCAGCGGCTCTTGCCACGTCTACAGTTTCGTCCAGTCCGTCGCCCGGTCCTTCCGATCGGCACGTCCCACCGTCCCAGTCACCTATGGACGGTGCGGACGTCCCACCTGACAACCTTGCCGCCGAACAGGCTCCCGCACCGGACGCTGAGGAGAACAGTACTTCTTCACAACACCTGTTTGACAATTTCATTGTACCCACCGACGCACTCGAACCAGGTCAACGCTCTTCCTTGCCGTCGTCCGACACTGAAGAACACGTGCTCAAACAACGCTCGCCACGTCGGCGCAAACGCCGTCGCCGTTCACCCACGGGCTCTCAAAGCGTCGCCACCCGCGACTACGAAGACGACACCCAACCAACCGACATTTCCATGCAGAGGTCGGTGGACAACTTTTACGATGATCAAGACATTTCGCAGGACGGGACCACTATGGAGGTCGCCACGCACAATGTAACGATCGGTACGCCGGTTGAGACGCCTGTCTCCCCGCCGACAACTCCAGATCTCTCTCACAACGACGCAATTCCCATGGACATTGGACGGACCCATGGCACAGGACCATGGGCCGACGAGATTGAGGAAGATACGCCCCCCTCCTCCGGATGAGTTGCCTCCGCCGGACAAGGCTGCCTGTTAACATCAAAAGCGAGGCCCTGCAGCTGATGGGACGGGACTTCCTGTCGGTGCCCTCCTCTTACTTCCCTTGGTGATGGTAGATGCGCGTCCACCACCACTGAAACAAACGTATCGGTTTGCCACGCTGAACATCAACATGATCGGCACTGTACCCAAGATGAAACTCCTATGTGACATGCTTCGGGCCTCTGACGTCGACGTCGCCCTTCTTCAGGAAGTACGCGTTGCCAAACTACCACCAGTCTACGGCTACGACTCATACACGTCCACATGTGATCAATCAGGGCGTGGAGTGGCTTTCTACATACGCGAAGGAATTCCACACAAGGACACGACAATCCTTTCCTTTGGAACAGGCATGGCTGTTACCATCTTCGACACGCGCGTCATCAATATCTACGCTCCGTCTGGCTCCACGAACCGTCGGCAGCGGTCCACTTTCTTCGGACATGACGTGGCGCCCCCGTTTTCTGGACGCTATGATCGCCTTATCAGGGAGGCGATTTCAACTGTGTCCTCCATCCGCAGGACCAAATGCCTGGTTATTCGCCATGCCCGGCGCTTCTCACCTTAATCGAAGATTTTTACCTAGTGGACGTTTGGAAGAAAATTCATGGCAATACCCCCGGCTTCACCCATTATACAACACATTCTGCAAGCAGACTGGACCGGTTATATGTCTCTGCCCACCTCGGCAATGACGTCGCCCAAGCTGAACGGTGGCCCCTTGCATTTTCGGACCACTGCGCCGTCATTTGCTCCCTGGCTCTGCCACCTCAGTCAGTGTGGCGCAGCAGAGGTTACTGGAAGCTTAATACCTCCCTCCTTAATGATCCACACTGCCGACAATGTATTGCCACTAGGTGGGCGTCTTGCGAAAGACGCCTCCCGCAGTACACATCCACGTTCCATTGGTGGCTCAAATGTGCCAAACCTGCGATCAGAAAGGCCTTCATACAATGTGGCAAGGAAGCAGCAGCATGGCATCGAGACACCACAAATTTTTACTACGCCGTCCTCCGTGAGCTCGATGCGCTCCCTCCATCACCTGACACCCATAGGGAACGACAACGTACCAAAGCTCGTCTCCTCTCTCTTCAACGTGCACGGCTGCATGGTGTCGTGGTGCGTTCCCGACGACAAGACCTCCTCCACGACGAAACCCCATCCACAATCCATGCCGCATCCGACTATAGTCGTCAACGTCGACTCTTCGTCTCCCACATCAAGACCTCCGATGGTGTTCACCACACAACACAGGCGGCGATGGTGTCTGCCTTTGCTGAACATTATGGCCAATTTTATGATGATGAACAGATGGCGACGCCCATTCCTGATGATCTCCGTCCTTCCCCTGACCGGACCCTCACCGTAGCGGAGTCAACGTCCATGATGTCTGCAATCACCGCAGAAGAGGTACTAGATGCGATCAATAGAGGGGCCAAGAACCAATCACCAGGACCAGATGGTCTCCCAGTGGAGTTTTACCGGGCGTTCACCACGTTGATGCTTCCTCGCTGGACGGAAATGATTCAGGAACTCTTTACTCCATCGTTCCCAATTCCACCTGAATTCGTCACTGGCATTCTTCTACCTGTGCCTAAACCGAAGGGAGGGTCTCATGTCTCTGCATATCGCCCCCTTACACTCCTGAATGCAGACTATAAAATCTATGCACGCCTCTTAGCAGCGCGCATGCGCACCGTCTTACCTACGGTCCTTTCACCTGAGCAGACTGCACGTGGTTGTGGGGCCACCTTACAAACAGCCCTAGGAGAATGCCGTGACCTCATTGCACTGGCGTCGGTTTGTCGCCTTCGTGCAGCACTGGTATCCGTCGATTTCACGAGTGCCTTTGATCGCGTTCGACACCCATTCCTCCTCATGGTGGCGATACGTATGGGGTTCCCATTACTTTTTGTCGATACCATTCCCCGGTTACTACTTCCCGCCGTCTCGATGGTACAAGTCAATGGGAGGCTTGTAGGAGCGATTCCTATAAGCCGCTCTGTACGTCAAGGATGCCGTATGTCTGCTTTACTATATGCCATTGCACTTGAGCCCCTCATCACTAGACTTATCTCTAGACTGCAGGGCCTCACTTTGCGTGACTACACCTTTCACTGTAGGGCTTATGCGGACGATCTCCTCTTTCTCACCTGCTCCTCCATGGAACCCAATGACGCCATCCAATGGATCCACCAGTATGGACGTCTTTCAGGTAGCATTCTTAATGTCCGTAAATCGACTATGATGCACATTGGGCGCGGCCTCCCGGCTATGGTGCCGAACCCACTCCCAGTCAGTACCACCCTTCGTTACTTGGGTATCGAATTGACGAGCTCCACTCACCGCACAGTGGCCATGGCACACCGGCGGCTTTTGCAGTCGATTCGGCACCATGTCCGCGGTCAAGTGCACCGTAACTTAAACCAACTCCAACGTGTGTCCTATGTCAACATGTATGTAGCCCCTAAACTGGTACACGTCGCACAGATCCTCCCAATGTCGTTACTCCTCGGCCGCCGCATCCAATCAGCCTTTGGATATTTCGTGTCAGCAGGGGCACTTTTCAAAGTCCGCTACAGCACTTTAACACTGCCTCCTGCAAAAGGTGGCCTCGGACTCGTCAGCGTGCGGGCACGATCTTCTGCACTCTTTGTCCACACTCTGTTGCGGCACTGGCAGGGGACGGTTCCGTCCTTAACACGTAGTCTCTTAGATATCCTCCGACCAGCTTCTCTCGATCCACCGATCAATGTGGCACCTATTTCTCCATTATTGTACCACGTCGCCAATTGTTTCATAGAACTCAGCTACATTCGGGCCGATCTTCCAGTCGCCCGTCCTCCCCGTACAAAAGATTATTATCGTTTGTTTATGCTGCCCAACCCTTGCGACCCCATGGTGCTACGGCATCCTGACATTAACTGGCGCACAGTTTGGGGGTGTGTGCATGCACCCTTTTTACCGTCGTCTGTGTCTGCACTCTGGTATGTTTTATTTTATGGAAAATTCCCGACTAACAGTCGACTTTATCGCATAGGACTGGCCACCTCCCCACTCTGCCCTGACTGTCAGCTCGAAGACACCGACGAGCACCGTCTTACGTGCCCCCTGAAACAAAACGTATGGCTCCTCATCCAACGAATCGTGGGCTTTTACCTCCGTGCCCCGCCAACGACGGTAACCCCGGATTTCCTGTTGTTGCCCCAGACGTTTCACTACCCTCTTGCTAAGCACCATACTCTCATCTGGTTTCGAGGACTGGCTTTAGAATACCTCTTTCAAAATGGTCCGCATACAGTCCTTGACTTCTGGTACAAAGTTGTGACCTCGCATAGCACCCTCACCCGAAAACCATCTTACCGACAAACTTTTGCCGGTTATCTCCGCAGCGTCTTCCTCAAAGCTGGGGTGTACCATGCATACCTGTCACATGATGCAACACCCTTATCCACGTTCCCATGCATCGACAAAAAAAAAATAAAAAATAAAAAAGCAAGAAGACAGAATATGTTATACTTTGTTGTATTTAATGTTTTTTTTCTTTTTAATGTATTTATTTATTTTTTTGCTTAACTAACAGTCATTTGTATATGTTTAAATGGAATGGTACCTTGAAGAACTCTTGCATAGTGAATATATATGTACTTTTAGTTTCTTCAATACAAATGATTACAAAAAAAAAAGTGGTCAGCGTGACGCAATATCATACCTAAGGACCCGGGTTCGATTCCCGCGTGGATCACAGATTTTGTCCCATCAGGGACTGGGTGTTCTGTTGTACTTATCATCATCGTTTCATTTACATCGACACGCAAGTCGCCGAAGTGGCGTCAACTCGAAAAACTTGCACCATGCGAACGGTGTACCAGACGGGACGCATTTATTTATTTCGGAGAGTTGACCAATCGTAATGACAAGTCCATTGTTGTAAACGCCGCGCATTTGTTGAGTGTTGAGAGTAAGTACGAACAATGAAAATCATTAGTACTATAAAAAATGAAATTATCAGAAAGTATTTGACTTTAGAGTAATCATAATAATGTCGGGTCACTTTGACCCGAACATTACGTATGTAACTCTTAAGGTTTATGACCAGATGGCTTAAAATATTTGAAAACTTCTTTGACCACATACTGCCTTTACATTTCCAGACAAATTCGCAAAATTTCATTAAACAATAAGAACCGAAATTTATAACTATGTCGGGGCATGACAGAACAGAAGGGTTAATATCAAATAGTTAACCTTTCAATAATAAAAATTATAATAGTACTTTTGGTATAGCGTTTGTTTAGGAAGGTTTATTGATGACCAGCTTGTACTGTAAAGTGTGATGTGATAGGTGTTAGCGACATTACACTGAAATCTGGCAATTAGTGCAATATACACTGGGAGGTAGGAGTGTTGTATCTGGGCGTCATAGTCATAGCAGGACGTGCTCTTGCTTAAGTCAACAGTTTTCAGACTTCATCAGATCTTTTAAAATCATCTTAGGTCAGCCAGTTTTGCAGTGTAATAGTAGTAAGACACAGTTGGGACCGTCTTACACCGACCTGCGTTCGTAGCACAGTACACGTCAAGAGAAGCCGTTTGCGTGTATTAAGGTGTATGCAGACAGTTGTAATTGACGATGTCGTTGATCAAGAAGAGACACGTAGTGGTCGGCTGCTGCAGAGCCCCATATTCAGTAACATGTGCCGAATAGGCGCTGCAAATGTGACTGCATAATCATTGTATTCTGTTGACGGACCTACGGGATAGGGAAGCTTCCGAGGTCCACATTCTGAGAACAATGTAGACCTTCAACATCTAATAGCCTGCACGTGGTTCCAGCGTACTTCAACATGTTTTACGGATGCTCAGGACATTAATAGTCGACTAGCTTCGCCGAGACGGCAGTTCCCAGGTTCTAAAACCTGAGAGCTCGCCACTGTGTTCTTCGAACTACTCCATCACACTCCTGGCCTTGTGCATGCCGCGTCATCTTTTTGAAAAAAGCCACTACCGTCGGTAAACGCGATCACCAAGAAGAGGTTTACGTTGTCAGAAACCGGTACGCGACACTCCTTGGCCGTCGTGATGTCTTGGCCGACCTACACTGGAGCCATGGATGCCCACGTGAATATTCCCCAGAGCATAATGGAGCCACCCCCATCCTGTTTAAGTTGTCAGAAACCGGTACGCGACACTCCTTGGCCGTCATGATGTCTTGGCCGACCTACACTGGAGCCATGGATGCCCACGTGAATATTCCCCAGAGCATAATGGAGCCACCCCCATCCTGTGTCCGTCCCGCCCTACAGGTGTAAATGAACTGTCTCCCCAGAGGACGACCGATTCGCGGCCTCCCATCTGCATGACGAAGAAGGTATCGGGATTTATCGGACCATTCAAAGCTCCGCGACAGCACCAACGTCTGTTGCCGATGGTCACTTGACCATTTATGTCGCAGTAGCCGATGTCGTCATGTTAACATTGGCACACTCTTTTACTCAGCCCTGATGTTAGATCCACCACAGTTCGGCGTCTGAGCGGTTCTAATAGTCTGCCAGCCCACGACGTCCGATATCTGTAAGGAGGGGTTGCTGCCCAACTGCATGACACGTGTGTGTGTGTGTGTGTGTGTGTGTGTGTGTGTGTGTGTGTGTGTGTGTGTTGGTGTGTGTTTCGGCGAGTGTTTGGATCTGACGGGCGCTCTACGGTGAGGTTGTCAGCGCCCTTATACTCATTAAAATAAGCGAATCTGGAGGTACTCTCTAAAATTGCTGCACAATAATGCATTCGAAATGACTTCCCAGTCACTCTGTATCACATGCGCTGAAAAAACTTAGAAAGAGGGAAAATAAAAAGGCAAGAAAATTAAAACACAGGTAAAGTGACGAAAGGGCTAAAAGAAAAGCACAAGGAAATGTAACTGGCTATTCACTTAAAAAAAAAAAAGAAGAAGAAGAAGAAGAAAAAACTTAGGTCAGACAGTCACCCTGTTAACACATTACAACCATCTCCCTGAAATCTTGGGAAAAATTTGTAACTACTGAGAAAACTTTGAGCCTCGAAGCACGGGTGTACTTAAAACAGGGGGCAGTCCCGGCAACTGATCCTCCACGGCCGGATGTTAGGAAGATGAAAACACAGTCCAGTAACATGTGGCGCACAGTGATCTGTATGTCACAAGTACCACGCATTCGAGGGTCCTCTCACCACAGCAAGTGGCCCGTCGACGTGACTGGAATGACGAACGCCACGGACGTGTAGTGGTGTTTACTAGACGGAGCTTATTGTCTGTCACTTACAGTAACTCGTCTTCCCATCGACACATGTCTTTGCGTATCAGCAGCGAAGCGATGTCATGCAGGTGGAGAGCACACTGCAATGACTGAGGATCACTGTATGCCTCCTTGGATGCCACATCCGTCCTCTCGTTCCCTGTTTTACCCATGTGCCCTTGTATCCACCAGGAAGAAACGTCCTTTCCCAGTCGATGTAGATGGAGGAAGACGTCCTGGATATTCTACAGTATGTGCTGGGTACAAGTGTTGAAGAGATGAAGGGCACTCAGAGAAGGGGAACAAACAAGGGATTTAGCACTATAAGAACATCACTAGAAGAACGTCTCATCTGCAAGCTAGTAGGATCGCATTTAATTCTGCGTCGAAGGCAGTAAATTCGTGAGGCAGTCGGATATAGAAGGTGCGATCCGGGAAGAAGGCTGAGCAAACAAACGGAGTCCCCCCCCCCCCCCCCTATTTAGACATTTACGTAGGGCAGCCACATGCTTGTGGTGCATATATAAAACGACGGAAAATATCACATTATACACAGAAGAAACAGTGGAATCTATGCGGTACTGAACTATAAAATGACGCTGGGCCTCTGCAGTAATCAGGGTGGCAGACAGTTAAATGCCTGGTTTAGCGACTGTACGTGGTCCACTCCAAGTAACTCCAACACATGCCGCACGCAGATCACAAATGCCCTCGTTGCTCGTTGACAATGGGAAGGAAGGCGTTCCAGAGGGCCACGAGCATCAATACGATATTCAGGTGTATTCGGAGTCGCGAGGAACTTACATGCCTGAGGCACGATGAGAAGCTGCGGTAGAATTGTAAGTGGTAGTTCACCACCCTCCTCTAAGAGACTGGGTATGGGGCTACACCTATAACCACCCATAACAAGTCTAATCCCCTCATAGTGGACAGCGTCAATGATCTTCAAATAAGAAGGCTCCGCCGATCTACGAAATGTGCACCCGTACCCTACCCACGCACGAACGAAAACCCTGACGAAGCCCTAACCACTTCCCGAGACCTATGGCTAAGGCACTTCATGATGTTCAGTGTCATCAGGGTTCTGGCTTTCAAGTTTCTCAGGTTTAGCAACCAGGACAATTTCAAGTAATAACTAGGCTCAGGGATCTCACCGAGTCTCTAAAATGTGGAGTTGTGTCACTCATATGCATGTCAGGTAAATTAAAAATACGACAGAGAGTATTAAAATGAACATACACACACACACAGAAGCGCGCGCGCGCGCTTATGCAGGAAAATTAAAATCCATCTTAGCAGCCCACTCCTATAATCTCCGCACTTCAAGGAGCAACTGACGGGTCGCTGATGCAACACTGGAGGATGATCAGAAAACAAAAAAATCGTCCACAAGTAAGGAGCACTATACGGGACTTATTACCGTAGATGTGATACTGTTTATTTTGATGGCAAAGAGGGGAACATTTAAAACACTGCCCTGAGGGACAGCGACAGCAGTCTGCCGCGCGGGATTAGCCGAGCGGTCACAGGCGCTGCAGTCATGGACTGTGTGGCTGGACCTGAGCGGAGGTTAGAGTCCTCCCTCGGGCATGGGTGTATATGTGTGTTTTTGTCCTTAGGATAATTTAGGTTACGTAGTGTGTAAGATTAGGGACTGATGACCTTAGCAGTTAAGTCCCATAAGATTTCACACACATTTGAACTTTTGACAGCAGTCTCTTGCTCCAAACAATCTGACAGCGTATCACCAACTCGGTTCCTACAAACCCACTGGGACAGGAAGTACCGTATGAAGATATGAAGGTGACCACGAAAGCCTTACTGATGCAGTTCGAGAATACTATGTCTTCAAGAAAACCGTATGGCTTACTGATATCGAAGAATATGTTGATACAGTGATGTTTACGGACTCAATTCCACACTGTCGCTTCTCCAAAAAGTGTGCGCTTACAGTCTATCCGATGACATATGTGACTGGATAGAAAGTTTTCTAACAGACAGAATGGGGAGACTTCAAAAGAAACAATCGTAACATGACTTGTGCCTCAGGGGAGCGTAATAGGTCCACTGCTTTTTACTGTTTACATAAACAAACTGGTTTGTGGTATTGACAGAGACATTACACTGTTAGCGGATGATGCTGCAGTCTACAGGAGTAGACCGGATTCTACCAATAAACCTCAGTCTAGAGTTCGCATTACCCGTTACATGTGTAATCTTATGGTTCAAAATGGTACAGTTGTCTCTAATCAAAATGGGACTTAACATCTGACGTCATCAGTCCCCTTTACTTAGAACTAATTAAACCTAACTAACCTAGCACATCACACACATTCATGTCCGAGGCAGGATTCGAACCTGCGACCTAGCAGCAGCGCGGTTCCGGACAGAAGGGCCTAGAACCGCTCGGCCAGAGCGGCCGGCTGATCGTTCCATTTGAGATCATTTCAAATAGTCACACCCAGATACCAGAACGAAAGTTGTGAACAAATAAGTGAGGATTTGCAGGAAATAAATGCATGTTGTAATGACTGGCAGTTATCTCTCAATATTAGTGTGATCTCCTGCGCATAACAATCCACACTAATATACGAGTAAAAAGTAATGCCCAGTCCTTGGAAGCGGTAACTTCCGTCACGTATCTGGGTGTGACAATTCGAAATGATCTTAAATGGAACAATCAGATCACACAAGTAACGGTTATGGCGAACTCTAGATTGCGCTTAGCGTTAGAATCCTGAAGCGATGCAGTCCTTCAGCAAAGGGAATTTCTTACAATACTTTAGTTCGTCCAGTCTTATAGTAATGTTTGTCTGTATGGGACCCTTACGACTTGGTACTCATTCAACAGAATGAGAAGGTCCAAAGAAGAGCGGCAAGATTCGTGAGTGGTAAATTTAACCATCACGAGAGCGTTACAAACCTCATAGAAAGTTTGAAGTGGGACACACTTGCAGATAGACGACGCGCTTAACAGAAGAGACTGCTCACTAAAGTCCCAAATCTGATCTTCGCCGAGGATTAGAGCATACATTATTACCACAAACATTCATATCGTGCAATGATCACCATTCAAAGAAAAGGGAAATTAGATCTCGTACTGAGGCGTTCAGACAGTCGTTTTTCCCTCGTTCGATCCGTGACTGGAACAGAGAGTGGGAGGAGGGGGAAAATGACTTTTGCGCGAATAGTGCCCTCCGCCACACACCCCTTGGTGGCTAGAGCAGTGTATATGTAAATGCAGATGTTTCGCATATGTTTAACATACTCACCGCAGCACTTGTCGAACTCCCGGATAGTCGTGCAGTTTAAAAAATTCTCTTGCCGAGCTTCTGGGTCATCACGGTCAAACACTGACAGCGCGCCTTTCCCGCTGTACACGCGGATAGCACGTTCACAGAAACTATGAGGATTGCCCTGAAAGTAATGCACCGCATTTTCTTCAACAATTCATTATTGAACAAAATGAGAATTGCACATACGAAAGAATAGTGTATTATCTACACACTCTATTTTATCACATAATCTCCGTCCCGTTCTATGGCCTTCCTCCAGCGCGAAACCAGAACGTGTATGCGCTGTCGGTACCAATCCTTGCCCAGGTGGCGGAGCCAGTACTTCACTGTGTGAATCACCACCTTATCGTCGTCAAAATGCCTTCCACGAATGGCATCTTTTAATAGCCCAAACAAGTGGAAGTCCGAGAGATAGCTCAGGTATGAGAGCTGTGGATGGTTTCCTCGACGGCTGCAAATCGTGGAGCTCCGCCGAACCGCCTTCTAATGATCTACCCTCAGTACCCAGCTAATAACTGTATTTCTGCCAACCGCAGATGCTCAACAAGCTTTTGTGAATATTCTCCACTGTTCCCTTATCTGCAATGAGAAATTCAATGCCGACACGTTGCTTGTAACGAACATCTCCTATAGACGCCATTTTGAAACTGACCTGCAGCTGTGCTATCATTCGGAAGTGACGGAAATTTGGTGCTCTCTCTCTCGAGACTTGAAACAATACATACGTAACGTTTCGCATTCGCAGCATTGTTTTAGGCTGAGAAAAGCATGCGATACATTACTTTCAGGGCAACCCTCGTATATGTTTCGTGCGTGTGTCATTCTTTGCCAGCTATCGATGCTATCACCGGAGCTGGGTTATATTGATAGTAGGTCGGTGACTATAACGATGCCGATGATAAGTGTACACTTTCCTTACCGTGTCAAACTCCCGCAACATAACCAGTTGGAATTTTAAAGTGGGCTATGAAGGTAATTTGGGACTTATGAGTTTGTTTACTAAAGTCCAAGATTAAACCACAAGCCTCTCTTGTATTTCTTCATTAATCTGAGAATATGTGATACTCTTAACGGTATACTAGCGAAACCGGCAATGCTTCGTAATTGCTAAATATGTATGGGAATTGCGTATACATCCTAAATTCTCTGCCCATCTTCTCATCTGCTCTCTCCCTCGACACATATTCTCTTCTTCCTCCTATTTCTCGGTGCTTAACTACCTCCTGCCCCCGACCCTCATCTGTCCATCTCCTTCTCCTCCCTTTCAATGTCCATTTCCGTCTGAATGTTCAGCAGAGTATGATTTTTGGTAACGACGTTATCCCATTTACGTATTACATGTATAATTCTTTTATATTACGTAAATACATAGCTTATGTCCGTCCGAATGTTCATTACAGTATCGTGTAAAATTTGGAAGTACAAAGGTCAATAACTTTTAGAGATTTTTTATAGTAAAACTTCCCAGTTTATATATTACATGTATATGTTTATGTTACATATATTACAAAGACTTATATTCCATCTTCCTATGTCCTTAGAAATGCTGGGTTGTCATGTGAAAATGTTAATTAATCGATCAAGAACTTTACGACATTGTCGTAAATACGCTTCAATATATAGTCTGTGTTCGCCCAAACGTCCTTTAGAGTGTTGTGTAAAAATATGCAGCAAATCGGTCAGAAACTTCGCGAGATTTTTTGTAACAACGTTTCCCATCTATGTATTAAATATGTATTTATATATTACATGTATAAACTGTGAAACTGATTTTTTGTAATTAAAATATGTCAAGAAATGTCAAATGAAAGCAATTTTTTGTATTTTATTTTGCGTTTTTAAAATAGCATTGCCATCAACAATTACGAAAATAAAAAACGTCAACAAAATCGAGCCTTTCTTACAATGTGACTTTTCACAACCGATTTTAATTTCCGACAATTATAGTGTATTTTCAAAAATTTTTGACGAACAATGATTTTCGCTGACAATTACGAACATAACAAAAAACCGTTTTTATTGTAAACTGATGATTTTTCAGACACCCGGCTAACGAAGTAAAAGAAAAACTTAGTCAAACCAGTCATACCGTTATCATGGATGATTTTTTTTATAAGTGCGCGACATATTTCTTACATAGGTAAATAAATATGTGTCGTGTGACCAGGGCCTCCCGTCGAGTAGACCGCTGGGTGCAAGTCTTTCGATTAGACGCCATTTCGGCTACTTGCGCGTCGATGGGGCTAAAATGATGATGATTAAGACTATACAACACACAGTCGCTAAGCGGAGAAAATCTCGGACCCTGCCGGGAATCAAACGCGGGCCTTTAGGATTGATATTCTGTCCCGCTGCCCACTCAGCTACCGGGGGCAGACTACATAGATAATTTATAATAATATATATTTCAAAATGTTCAGTACAGCTTTAATGTATTTTAGCATCCGAACTATTTAATCTATACACTCCATGTTCTAATTTTGCGTCACATTACCTCACAGTTTTCATGCCGCTGAGTCAAATTCAACACGTGAGCCTTTGGTGGCACTACATCCGGTCTGTTTCAGCTCTATCCACTGTCGACGCAACATAGCTGTGTGGCAATGGCAGCAAAGATTCTGCTCTTTAAGTGATTGATGTGATTAACAGGCGTTAGAAGACTCTGTCCTTGGCATAACCACGTAGAAAAAAGTCCTTCCTCGTAATGATAAGCGACCTTGCTGGTCACGGAATTGGTTCACCCCTGACAATACAGTGATCTGGAAACACCTCGTCTAGAACGTCTCGCACACGCTGAACCCAATGTAGCGGTACACTAGCTTGTTGGAAAACGATTGTGTCTTGACGGTCAACCAGTTGTGGTAACGTAAACACCTCCAGATAATTTTTAGTATTTACTGTAATTTCTGTGGAAAAATGTGGCCCCGCAGTGTGAGGAAGCACTAAACACTTCCACACATTCTACTTCTCCCTGTCACGTGCCTCTTCCGTCGAAGTATGCGTATTTATTGTGTTCCAGATACGAACATTGTGTATGTTTCCCTTATGACACATGTTTAATGTTGCTTTGTCAGATAATCCTATGTTGCTCAGAAAATTTCCATCCTCCTATAGATATTGAAGAGCGCCTACAGCGAAATGAATACAATATGGCCTGTCGCCTGATTTCATTGCGGACAACAAAGCGATGAAATCCCAATTTTGTCTATTCTGTGTCAGCTTCACTTGTTTCAAATCGCCCAATACGATGCTTCACATCAACGCATCCGGTGTGCATCAGATTTCTGCACCAGCATATTGCCATCCGTCAAATTGTGTGCTTCATGTACTGTGTTTGCAAGTTGAATCGAAACTGCATGTCCAATTTGGTATGAATAAATTGTTCCGAAAACTGAGGCTTTTCTTGAGCCGTTGCCATTATGCGCCAGTTACGATAAAGTAGAACACACACATTCAAAACTTTGCCAATTTCACACACAAACAATAAATGGCGTGAATACCTTGATGAGTTTGTATATATAATATATAAACACATATTCTGATCAGTGTCTTCTTCTACACTCTGTCGCTCGCTGAAGCAACATGGAATTATTCCCTGATGCCTTAACGGGTGTTGTGTTATCTGTTATATGATCACCATATATACGAATATCTCCTTCCTTACCCATTTTGCGGGGAACCCTCCTCATACCTTACTTTGTAACTCCACCTAGTTTCCAATATTCGTCTGTAGCAACACATCTCAAATACTTAGATTCTCTTCTGTTCCTGTTACCCCACAGTCTATGTTTTATTGCCATACAATTCTGTGCACCAAATGCATGTTCTCAGAAAATTTCTCCTCAAATTAAGGTCAAACCTGTGCTGGTCTCCTTTTATGTCCTCGTTTCTGAGTCCATCAGGGTTATTTTGCAACCTAGGTAGCAGAATTCCTTAACTTTACGTACACCGTGATCACCAATATTCGGTTTTCTCATTTGTGATACATCCCATTACTTCCGTCGTTCTGCGTTTTACTCTCAGTCCATTTTCTGTTCTCATTAGATTGTTCATCCCATTCAACCGATCCTGTTATATATCAGTATCACTGCAAGCAGCAATGTCATCAGTGAATACGATCATTGATCTCGTGTCGCCTTGAATTTTAAACGCTCTTCATTTATTTCTTTAACTGTATATTCCATGCGCAGACTGAACAGTAGGGGTTAAAGACGAAATACCTGTCTTACACCCTTTTTAGTCCGAGTATTTCGATCATGTTTATCCTGGCTTCTTGTTCCCTCTTAGATCCTGTACGTATTCTCTATCGACTGTCTTGATTTACAGCTCATCCCTATTTTTCTAAGAATTTCGATCATCTTGCACCATTTTACATTATCTACCGCTTTTTGCAGGTCGACGAATCCTATGAGCGCGTCTTAATTTTTCTTCAGTCTTCCTTACATTATCAGCAGCAGAGTCAGAATTGCTTATTTCCAGAAATACAAACTGATCGTCGTATAATCAGCCTCAACCTTCTTTACCATTCATCTGTGCATTATTCTCGCCAGAAATTCGGATGCAGTCAGCAACTTAGATGCTTTAGCTGTTCAGTCGAAAGTGTAAACATATTCGCAGTCTTCAGAATTGTGTGGATGATGGTTTTCGCAAAGTCTAATGACCTATCGCCAATTGCAAACATTCTACACACCACTGAATACTCGTTTTGTTGCCATTTCCCCCCGTTGCTTAGAGATTACGATAGAATGTTATCTGTCCCTCTTACTTTGTGTCATATCAAGTATTCGAAAGCTCTTCTAAATTGCGACCCTACTACTTGTTCCCCTATCTCAGTATTGATTCCTGTTTTTCCTTTTGTTACGTCATCAGACAGATTTCCCCTCATAGAAGCCTTTAGTTTACTCGTTACAACAACCCGCTCTCACCTCGGCTTTTAAAATTGGAGTTCCAATTGAAATCGTAATGGTTTTATGACTTGTCTATATGCTGAGTCAGTGCTACCGAAAATCAATTCATTGTCGATTTATTCACAATATTCATGCAACCTTTCCGCTTTAGCTTCTATGGGCTTCCAATTTTTTACATTCTTAAACGACTAGTATTTCTGTATCCCTGAATTTTCCTCAGTCTTTTTGTGCTTTCTTCTTTCGTCCACCAACTGACGTATTTATCCTGTTATCGATGGTTTCCTCACAATTACACTCCTGGAAATTGAAATAAGAACACAGTGAATTCATTGTCCCAGGAAGGGGAAACTTTATTGACACATTCCTGAGGTCAGATACATCACATGATCACACTGACAGAACCACAGGTACATAGACACAGGTAACAGAGCATGCACAATGTCGGCACTAGTACAGTGTATATCCACCTTTCGCAGCAATGCAGGCTGCTATTCTCCCATGGAGACGATCGTAGAGCTGCTGGAAGTAGTCCTGTGGAACGGCTTGCCATACCATTTCCACCTGTCGCCTCAGTTGGACCAGCGTTCGTGCTGGACGTGCAGACCGCGTGAGACAACGCTTCATCCAGTCCCAAACATGATCAATGGGGGACAGATCTGGAGATCTTGTTGGCCAGGGTAGTTGACGTACACCTTCTAGAGCACGTTGGGTGGCAAGGGATACATGCGGACGTGTATTGTCCTGTTGGAACAGCAAGTTCCCTTGCCGGTCTAGGAATGGTAGAACGATGGGTGCGATGACGGTTTGGATGTACCGTGCACTATTCAGTGTCCCCTCGACGATCACCAGAGGTGTACGGCCAGTGTAGGCGATCGCTCCCCACACCATGATGTCGAGTGTTGGCCCTGTGTGCCTCGGTCGTATGCAGTCCTGGTTGTGGCGCTCACCTGCACGGCGCCAAACACGCATACGACCATCATTGGCACCAAGGCAGAAGCGACTCTCATCGCTGAAGACGACACGTCTCCATTCGTCCCTCCATTCACGCCTGTCGCGACACCACTGGAGGCGGGCTGCACGATGTTGGGGCGTGAGCGGAAGACGGCCTAACGGTGTGCGGTACCGTAGCCCAGCTTCATGGAGACGGTTGCGAATGGTCCTCGCCGATACTGTTGGGGCGTGAGCGGAAGACGTCCTAACGGTGTGCGGTACCGTAGCCCAGCTTCATGGAGACGGTTGCGAATGGTCCTCGCCGATACCCCAGGAGCAACAGTGTCCCTAATTTGCTGGGAAGTGGCGGTGCGGTCCCCTACGGCACTGCGTAGGATCCTACGGTCTAGGCGTGCATCCGTACGTCGCTGCGGGCCGGTCCTAGGTCGACGGGCACGTGCACCTTCCGCCGACCACTGGCGACAACATCGATGTACTGTGGAGATCTCACGCCCCACGTGTTGCGCAATTCGGCGGTACGTCCACCCGGCCTCCCGCATGCCCACTATACGCCCTCGCTCGAAGTCCGTCAACTGCACATACGGTTCACGTCCACTCTGTCGCGGCATGCTACCAGTGTTAAAGACTGCAATGGAGCTCCGTATGCCACGGCAAACTGGCTGACACTGACGGCGGCGGTGCACAAATGCTGCGCAGCTAGCGCCATTCGACGGCCAACACCGCGGTTCCTGGTGTGTCCGCTGTGCCGTGCGTGTGATCATTGCTTGTACAGCCTTCTCGCAGTGTCCGGAACAAGTATGGTGGGTCTGACACACCGGTGTCAATGTGTTCTTTTTTCCATTTCCAGGAGTGTATTTTAATTGTGATTATGCTTCTCCTTTCCACATCGGTGATTTTCCTTTTGAGACATGTTCACTCATAATCAACTGAACAGCCTACTATGCTAACTATTATTGCAGTGTTTATAGCCTCAGAGAACTTCTAGCGTTTGCCTTCATTCCATAGCATTTCCTTCTCCCTCTTATTTGGGCACTTATTCTCGTGACTAGTCCCTTAAACTTCATCCTGCACTTTATCATTACTAAATAATGAATTGCGTCTATGCCCGCAGCTGGGTACGCCTTACATCCAATCATCAAATATCTGATTTCGGATTGTCTGTCTGCCCGTTATGTTTTCTAACTGAAATCTTACTGCGTCTCCCATGACGTTTCCAAGTATACCTCCTCCTCTTGTGAACTACTACTAGCTGGAATTTATTGCTGAACTCAGTCTTTCTCCTCTCTCATTCCTACTATCAAGCCCATATTCTTCCGTTACCATTTCTTCTATTCCTTCCCCTACAACCACCATGAGTGTTAGATTTTCATGCCCATCCACGCAGTGATTTACCAGTTTAATACCCTCATATATCGTCCGTGTCTCCTCTTCGTTAGCAAGCGAAGTCGTCACGTATAACCAAAATATCGTTGCCGGTATTAGTTTTGTTCGATCCTGAAGAGAACTGCGCTGTCACTGAATTGTTCACAGTAACCCAATCTCTGCCCTATATTTCCATTCATAATGAATGGTGATCCCGGTATACATTTTCTGCTACTGTTGATGTTACGCTGGACCCATATGATCAGAAATCCATGTTTATTTCCATTTTAATTCACTGACCCCACTACATTTAGACTGTTTGTTCTTTAGTATTTACCTTTTCATATATTCTACCTTCCCTATCATGTTGAGATGTCAGGTGTTCCACACACCAATTCGTAGAACGTTATCCTTCCGTTGGGTATTCAGTCTTTTTCTCGTGGTCACCTTCCCCTTCGCATACATTCCCTGAGATCCGAAATGGAGACTAGTCCGGAATCTGTTGCTAATGGGGAGATCTTCAAGATGGTTTTCCATTTATAGGTCTCATACCATTGATCAATGCTGATGCTTCACTTTTTATTGGTATTTTCCTACCGCATGGACAAGAGAGAGCACTGAATTCTTGGTAAAATTATCCGCCCTCTTCAACACGGTCGTTGGCAGAATGGGGGTAACTTGTTATACCAGAAGTCTTCGGTCGCCATTGTTGATGATTTTTATCCAAAACCTAAACAAAGGCTGTATTCCAACACAGGACGAGAACGTTTTGATTACTACTCTAAAATGCCACTCATAGATCACAGTAACAATACTAATTTGTTGCGAATGCCAAAATTATGCTAACTTATTGGGTAAGATGTTGTAGCGGAAGTCCATTAAAATATATATGTAGGGTGTCAATAAAATGTAAGGTTTCACTTCCATTACCTTAAAAACGTCCACAAAATGGTGGGCGTCATTGAGTAACACCTCACCAACGTACAGTTAGTACACTAGGGTCGTGTACTTTACCTATAGGGCTAAGGGAAAACCTTTCGGCGAGTGAGGACGGCAGAGAGGAAGTAATGCCATAGCGAACGAACATTATTCTGGTCAATTTGCTTAAAACCAGATCATATTTAGCTATAAAGGTGTATGAAATTAACGAAGTGGCAACGGATAGTAAGTTATCATCAAGGGGGTAGTATATGGTTTGATATTAAGTATTGTTTGCTGAACCTCGAAAATGAAATTAAAAATAGACACGAAGGTAAATTTCTGAAACTCAGATATCCAATGTTTAAGTTGATTGCTTCTACAACCCCACTGGCTAAAAATTGTGCGTTCTTTTTTCATTCTTCGAGGATAGGATCAGATAACGATATGGCGCGGAGAATTTTTGTGAAGCTGACGGTGAAAAATCGACAATTTAATTTGCTGTTTTCTTTAGATCGGTTGGATGGAGGTGAATAGACTCAAGGTATTGTGGGGCGTACTGTATTAGTTTTAGCCCTGAATTATGTCAGTGACTGCAGGTACCATTGATCATAACCACTGTGATCCCCATCGGACCTGAAATAAATGCTTCCCATCGAATAGCGTCAATATCATGTTTTTCTTCCTTTCGAAACATCGAAAAAAAGTACTTATGGGCATTGGGTACTGTCTTCCGTTACCACGTTAGATTATTACATGAGAAAAGCCTCGTGAAACTTATCGCTTATGATCGTCTAAATTAAATCATCTTACATTAAAGTTGATGCTAAAGTTTCATCACTGAATTCAACATCTACAAAATTCATGCACATATGAATGAAATTACAAATATGTTAATGATTGAATGGGGTGTGGATTTGTTGGTGAAAAATATTAAAAAGAATGAAAGTATACAAGATAGCCTATTATTTTGACTTAATTAATCCTTATCAATAAATATTTAAGGACAGTTCTCAAAATATGAAAATGCCTTCATGTAATGACGGAAACAGAAAATCTGAACAATGAAATATTTTGTTCTTATGATCATATAATAAGTTGTAGATGATCTTTATAATGATTTTGGCTATTCAGTATCTCAAAATGCTAAAATTAATTTGAAAATATCGCATTGCACCGAATTAACGTCCTTACGATGCTTTTTAACTGCCATAAAATACATTATCCATAAAGATTATTAATTTAACGAATAGTCATATGTGTCGAACAATCAATTCTTTATTACGTGACGCTTAAACGAGTATGAAAATTTTAGAAGTGTTTATAAATATTGAGGTTATTAATGTCTGTACGTTGAACGAAAAGTGCAATCAACCACGACGCGAAACTAATACATTAAAAGCGTAATTTATGGCTCGTGCAATCGTACGCTGAATGACCATTTATCCATGGTTATAACTACATTAAACAACAGTTCGTATGATTAAACATGTAGAGAGTCCACATTATTACGTTGCTCCCTGAGCATAGTACTAACCCTCATACGCTCAGTACTGGCGTATGATTAAAATAGTTTTCCTGTTCTGCGTTAAATTACAGTATTACCAAATCAGTCGTAATATCTAATTCTACATCCACTGTTGTATGTACGATCAAAAAGCAATGACCGTATTCCAAAAGGATAGTTATTTATTTATCAGTCCACAGACCACACAGTACAACAGTATCGTACATCTCAGATTCGTTGAGAAGTGATATACACATACATTAAATAATATGAGAGGAGGCTACAATTAGGCAAAGATAGAATAGGATGTCAGCCATGGCCTAATTAAAGGAATTATCCCAGCATCTGCCTTGGCACCTTAGGGAAACCGTGTTATACCCAAGTGAGTATGATACCATAAAAAGATGTACGGAGAGAAAAAGCTTTATTCTGATTTTCTAACCAACAGTAAGCTAATAGTTACGCTTTAAACGCAGTGTTAGTTTATACGGTTAATAAGAAATTAATTTTCTGTGGGATTTTATTTACTGTTCCATTTGCCAAGACACATTTTGATACATCTATTTTATCTGCTCTGCTGAATCTGGTGCTAATGAGATAAAAAAAAGGCAGTAGCTTGGAGCCTTTTTATGTTTCGAAAGAAATACTCTGCTTGATTCTGTCATCGCTAGCTGAACAGACAATATGAGCACATATACAAGTAACAAAAGTACAATCAACGAAATTGTGATTCGTTCGTGTAAAAACATGAATAGCTACTACAGAATATTTCCACTAATCTTTATTAATGGTGTTAGCACATTTATTAATTACAAAACAGGTGCAACAATTGCCAATGAGATCCTTAAACTTAGAAGAAAGCCAGTAATGGAAAGACTTCACTATATAGTCGCGACTGCAGTGGTGAACTATTTGTTCATTCAACTTCGCCATTCTGCTTATGCGGGCTTGAAGTTCTGTAGACGTTGTCCGTTAAGTGGTGACTGCTGCACATCCATTCTGTCTCATTCAGCCTATGTTCTGTACTGGCAACAAGCGCCGCTATTATACTGTCCAGGTGTCACTTACGTGACCGGATTTTGCAGTGCGGACTGCTACGAGACATGCAGGAAGAAAATCGGCGTCGTTCTGAAACGTACCAACACGGGTTTGGGGTAATGCCGACTACAGTGCAGTAGCCAGATGTATTGGATTTCTCGGTTGAGGATCCATGGCGTGCCGGCAGGATTGGCCCTGCGGTTCTAGGCGCTACAGTCTGGAGCCAAGCGACCGCTGCGGTCGCAGGTTCGAATCCTGCCTCGGGCATGGATGTGTGTGATGTCCTTAGGTTAGTTAGGTTTAATTAGTTCTACGTTCTAGGCGACTGATGACATCAGAAGTTAAGTCGCATAGTGCTCAGAGCCATTTGAACTATTTTTGATCCATGGCGCGACAGCCGGATCTAGATGGTCCTATAGACGCTCGATTGCGTTTAAATTGGGGGAGTTTGGTGGCCAGGGGAGTACCATACACCCAACCTGAAACACTTACATTGCGATCTGTGCGACACGTCGCTGGTACCGCAGGAAGTTGCAACTGCGCCGAGGAGAAACAAACTGCTTGGTCCCCACGAACAGATGCATACTTGGCCGATCGACTGTGCCTTCCACAACGAAAACATCACCTTTGGAATAACTCAATGATGCTCCCTTCTCCGGCGTAGACGCTTTCGATGATTGTCGCAGGGTTTTTGCTTTCAGTCCGATAGAGCATAGAGCGTTATTAATCCACAAAGGTCACCTGTCGCCAATTAGTGGACGACCTGTTGCTGAACTGACATCCCAGTTCCAGCCTTCGTCGATAAGCAGCACTCAGCATTGACGCATGAACCAGACACTGCAGAAGCCTTTACGCAGGGAAGTTCGCTAATGTTAATGTTAAAAAATATATCGGCTCAACCACTTGTTTATAGTGTAAAACACTAAGATTGACGCGTTTCAGAAGTCAAGCTTTCATCATCAGAATAATAAAAAGTAAAATAACCTCTTAAAACTCGCTAAAATGGGACAGGTCTTCAGGTCCCTATGAATGAAGAACACAGAATGACTGAACTGAACATCGTGAAATAACTAGCCAGAGCTATATGATATCACCAAAACGATGTCCATAAATTAATACGACAGAAACAGTGCGCGAATGCAAGGAAGAATAGCAAATAATATTAGGAGAGTCACAATACCATACACTTCGGTGATATTTCGCAAAAAGTGGCTAACATTTTCAAACCTTTTGAAGTTGATACCGCTTTTCAGACCAATAATACGCTGCAGTTTAAACTAATAAATAATTTACAGCAGGGAAGGGACAAACATGAGAGAGCTGCGGTCTATGAAATTCATTGTAACCCGAGCAAGGCAAGCTATGTAGGCCAAACTGGTAGGTCCTTTAAAGTACGTTACAAAGAACTTAGCGATGCTTTCCGGCGTAATAATTTCGAAAAAGTTAGCTGTCGCCAAGCATATTTGGGAAACGCGACACCACATTTTGGGAAAAGATCAGGATCTTGTTATTTTACATAGACAGGACAAAGGCAAAAACAACAGCTGGAAATTACGATACATAGTGTGGATAATCAGAACACACTGAATGAACAGCTAACTGGTGATACAAATAACTTTTTAAACATTTCACTGATCTCTTTTTGTAACTACAATTTTAGCAATTGGCAGGATACCATCCTTTCATGAGGTTGTTGGAACATGTATACGTTATCTGTTTGTATAGACATCTCTGTGACTTCCTCGTTTACTTGCGCGTGAGCTCACTCGCGTTTCAGTGTCGTGTTTGGCTACGTGATGTGTGGTATCAACGAAGAAGCACGGGCGATTTACGACGATAGAGGAAAGAGCCATGTGGTTGGATGTTGAACACCGTAGGCGACACCATTTTAAAGTTCTTTATATTTTGAGGACTATGTGGAGACTTGGTTTAAGTATCATGAGAGAAGGTTGTACACATGGAAGAACCCTGGAGATACTAAAAGGTGTCAGATTATATAATGGTAAGACAGAGATTTAGGAAACAGGTTTCAAATTGTAAGACATTTCCAGGGGCAGATGTGGACTCTGCCCACAATCTACTGGTTATGACCTATAGATTAAAACTGATGAAACTGCAAAAAGTTGGGTATTTAAGGAGATGGGACCTGGATAAACTGAAAGAACCAGAGGTTGTACAGAGTTTCAGGGAGAGCATAAGGGAACAATTGACAGGAATGGGGGAAAGAAGTACACTAGAAGAAGAATGGGTAGCTTTGAGGGGTGAAGTAGTGAAGGCAGCAGAGGATCAAGTAGGTAAAAAGACGAGGGCTAGTAGAAATCCTTAGGTAACAGAAGAAATGTTGAATTTAATTGATGAAAGGAGTGAATATAAAAATGCAGTAAATGAAGCAAGCAAAAAGGAATACAAACGTCACAAAAGTGAGATCAACAGGAAGTGCAAAATGGGTAAGCAGGGATGGCTAGAGAACAAATGTAAGGATGTAGAGGATTATCTCACTAGGGGTAAGATAGATACTGCCTACAGGAAAATTAAAGAGACCCTTGAAAAAAAAGAACCACTTGTATGAACATCAAGAGCTCAGATGGAAACCCAGTTCTAAGGAAATAAGGGAAAGCAGAAAGGTGGAATGAGTATATAGAGGGTCTATACATGGGCGATGTACTTGAGGACAATATTATGGAAATGGAAGAGGATGTAGATGAAGATGAAATGGAGATACGATACTGCGTGAAGAGTTTGACAGAGCACTGAAAGACCTGAGTCGAAACAAGGCCCCTGGAGTAGACAACATTTCAAGAAGAATATAATAATTCCAATCCCAAAGAAAGCAGGGGTTGACAGATGTGAAAATAACCGAACTATCAGTTTAATAAGCCACAGCTGCAAAATACTAACACGAATTCTTTACAGACGAATGGAAAAACTAGTGGAAGCCGACCTCGGGGAATATCAGTTTGGATTCCGTAGAAATACTGGAACACGTCAGGCAATACTGACCTTACGTCTTAACTTAGAAGAAAGATTAAGGAAAGGGAGACCTACATTTCTAGCATTTGCAGACTTAGAGGAAGCTTTTGACAATGTTGACTTTAATATTCTCTTTCAAATTCTAAACGTGACAGGGGTAAAATACAGGGAACGATAGGCTATTTACAATTTGTACAGAAACCAGATGGCAGATATAAGAGTCGAAGGACACGAAAGGGAAGCAGTTGTTGGGAAGGGAGTAAAACAGGGTTGTAGCCTCTCCCCGATGTTATTCAATCTGTATATTGAGCAACCAGTAAAGGAAACAAAAGATAAATTCAGAGTAGGTATTAAAATCCATCAAGCGAAATAAAAATGTTGAGGTACGCCGATGACATTGTAATTTTGTTAGAGACAGCAGAGGATTTGGAAGAGCAGTTGAATGGAATGGATAGCGTAATGAAAGGAGGATATAAGATGATCATCAAGAAGAGAAGAAGAGAAATTTGATAACATCGAGTATAGATTTAAGTATCAGGATGTCATTTCTGAAAGTATTTGTCTGGAGTGTAGCCATGTATGGAAGTGAAACCTGGACGATAAATAGTTTGGACAAGAAGAGAACAGAAGCTTTCGAAATGTGGCGCTATAGAAGAATGCTGAAGTTTAGATGGGTAGATCACATAACTAAAGAGGAGGTATTGAATAGGATTGGGGAGAAGAGAACTTTGTGGCACAACTTGACTAGAAGAAGGGATCGGTTGGTAGGACATGTTCTGAGGCATCAAGGGATCACCAATTTAGTACTGGAGGGCAGTGTGGACGGTAAAAATCGTAGAGGGAGACCAAGAAATGAATGCACTAAGCAGATTCAGAAGGATGTAGGTTGCTGTAGGTACTGGGAGATGAAGAAGCTTGCACAGGATAGAGTAGCATGGAGGGCTGAATCAAACCAGTCTCAGGACTGAAGACCACAACAACAACATGTGGAGATGCACCTTGGAAGACACGGCTGCAACAAAAGAAGTAGCCACGATGTTTTAATTTTATTATCAATTTTATTGTGTTTGGTGCTTGTTCCACTTTAGCGAGTTTTATAGGTTCTTTTACTTTTTATTATTCTGATGACGGAAGCTTGACTTCCGAAACGCGTCAATCTTAGTGTTTTACATTATAAACAAGAGGTTGAGCCGATATATTTTTTAACACTGACATTCACAACCACGACCTCTCATCCTGTGTGAATAAAATCAGAGAAGTTCGCTAATCATTTCTTCGGGGAAACACTGTTGATGTCTCCTTCGTTCGTCTTGGCAATTTGTTGCTCATCTGTTACACGTCTATTTATCCAAACACGTCTCTTCAGTCGTCGTTTACACGTCATCTATGGCCCGTGCTGCGCCACAGTTGCCTCAGCACCCTTTTTGGAAAGTGCCGTTTTGCAGTGCTTTAACCACGGCGGCGCGCTAAGAGTTTAAATTCTTGGATGGTTCAGAAATGCTCCCACACTTGGTCCAAAACCAGTGATCATGCTCTTGTCGACATCAGATAAACTGCTCCATTTCCGAAATACAACGATTGCACTGTATTCCGCGTCTCCCTCTCCTAGTGCTACCACTAGCCCTCGATTATTGTACGTTTACATCGAAAATAGGAGGTGGTCACATAAATGTGACTAGACCGTGTACACAGTTTTTTATTAGTATTGTTACTGGTAGAATGATTGCAGGCATAGCCTCGTTAGTATTCAGTTGCAGCTATGAAACAGCGATTAGCTTGTATGTATTTTAGTTCGCCTCTCAGTGTCACTTGTTGAAAGTATGTTTCTTTTAAAATTGTTTGTCATGTAATACTCTAAGAGTTTGTTTTCCATACGCAGCTGGTTTTGTCATAGTGTTGTATGATGTTTATTGGAAGCTACTGAGATACTACTGGCAAAATAGTGTAAAGTATTGACCTCGACGAAAACGGTTCGTAATAGCATGTAACTGGTCTGTGTTAAGAAGCTACGGTGATATTGTTGCATGATTGTTAGTGACTCTTGGCACTGCTGTCGAATGTAAAACATAAGCAAAATTAATGAGAGTTCTCCATAATAAAAGAAATAACAATAATAGTAATAATAATATTAAGAATAATAATATTTGAAGCCCACTAATTAAACTATGGAGTCAGTTCACCTGTTTGCTATATTATAATTTCTGGCTAGATCATAAATATCAAGTTCTGTTTATCAAATCTTTTCAAAATTGCTTAAAGTCTCATCTTACGCAGTTTATAACGTATATTATCGCATGTGTCACTAAAACAGCCTTAGATTATAAGACTCCACGTTTAATAGTTTTATGTACAGTATTTTTAATTTCATGCATGGTTGTGCATTATCTTGTCCAGCGAGCTATAACTATAAGCTATTCTGCTCAAATAACAGTTAACCGAAACCCAGGGAGTTTTTAACCTTTTGCTGGAATAACAATTTAGGCCGTTGCTGTTTTCGGTCGGATCAAAACCGTTGCTTTCTCTCAATGAAAATTTGTAATTGTGTAGAAATATCATTTACTAGCATAAGATTTGTTTTCCTGTTATTGCCTATTGTGTTCTCTTGTCTTAAGTTCGTTCTGGTTGGGTGTTCACACGTTTACTGTCTTGGTGAAAGGCTTCAGTACCGTTTATTTTACTCCAAAGAGACTTCCTGCATATTAAAAAATTTTGGGGTGCCTGCCTTTAGTAAACATCTATAGCATATCGACCACAGACTGTTTTGAAGATTACCAATAACTCAAACTTCAAGGTATTCAGGCACCAGACACAGGCGTATCGTATGGCAATTAGAGTCATTCACAGTAATTTTGAAGCAAAAATATTTTATTGTAACCGTCATTCGAGTTCGTTGGAAATGTAACGATCTAACGTTTTTAACTGAGAGAGGATTGCTGCTATTAAAGGTTATGTATCTTTTGTTTTTCGGTTCTATATTTTTTCTGATTGTGGCCGTGTTGGAGATAGGACCTGAAAATTTTTAAATGAACGTTACTAGACGGTATTTCTTGTAATTTTTACTGCGTTCAGCTCAAAATCATTTCCCCATCCATACCTGCCGTAATAGATAAGACCATGGAATATTTCATTGTTTTATCACGTACTCCTCCAATAACATGGATGCACATGTGAAACAAGTTTTGGTCGATTTGAAAAGTTTGGTCAGTTTCCCAGAAATTAATTTGCACTTGTATCAGCATTTTGTGAGTCTCGACGCATCCTGTGGTGACTAACAGACACTGAATGTAGATTCGGCCGTAGTTGCCTCATTTACGTCAATTCACAATTCGAAGAAAAGAGCAACTGCAAACACTCCAGTCATATTAAAATATGTGTGTACTTTTGTGATTTTTCGTAATGTTTTATTAAGTTTTGTAAATGGCATAACATGGCAAAGCCTCAGAAATATTTTTACGTGATGCTCAAGATCTGGCGTGGCAGACAGTTTATCAACAGTGCGATTAACATGAAAGCCGGGAGTCAGTCATTTACGAAGCTGTCTCTCCGCGTTAGCTGACCCTTAGAATGTCTTACAAGCCGAGGGAAGAAGCCGAACATGAAGATGTGCCGCAACACGACGTGGTATGGACTAATATCGGAAGTAGTGCTGGAGTTTGACGACGCCCTGAATCCTTCAGAGTACGAGGGGGTGGAGATCTCTTCTGAAGAGCACGTCGCAAGGCATCTCAGATATGCTCAATATTGTTCATGTCTGGGAAATTTGGTTGGCAGCTGAAGTGTTTAAACTCAGGAGAGTGTTCCTGGAACCACTCTGTAGCAATTCTGGCGTGTGGGGTGCCACATTGTCCTTGACAAGTCTGACAGAATCCACAATGGTCGTGGGGGCATGCAGGTTATCAGACAGGATTACGTATGTGTCACCCGTCGGAGTTGTATCTGCAAGTATCAAGCGTCCGATATCAGTCCACCTGCTCACGCCCCACACCATTACAGAGACTCCACTAGGTTGAACAGTCCCAGGCTGACATTCGGGGTCCATGGACTTGTGGGGTTCTCTCCACACCTGTATACGTCCATCCACTCGATACAACTGAAACGAGATTAGTCCGATCAGGCAACATGTTTCCAGTCATCAACAGTCCAATGTCAGTCTTGACTGGCCCAGACGAGGCGTAAAGCTTGTGTCGTGCAGTCATCAAGGGTATACGAGTGGACCTTCGGCTTCGGAAGTCCATATCGATGATGTTTCGATGAATGGTTCCCCAGCTGTCACTTGTTCATGGCCCATCACTGAAATCTACAGCAATTTACGGAAGGCTGCGCTTCTACCACGTTCATCCATTCTCTTCAGTAGTAGTAGGTTCCGTCCCTGCAGGATCATTTTCCGGCCGGTGCGATGTCGGAGATTTGATATTTTACCAGATTCCTGATATTCACGGTACACGTGTGAAATGGTCGTAAGGGAAAATCCGTACTTCATCGCTACCTCGTAGATGCTGTATCCCATCGCTCTTGCGCCCACTATAAAACTACGTTCAAGCGTACTTGAATCTTGATAACCTGCCATTGTAGTAGCAGTAACCGATTTAACAACTGCACCAGACACTTGCTGTTTTATATGGGGGTTGCCGACCGCAGCGGCGTATTCTGCCTGTTTACATACACACATCAAAAAACGTTATGCATCACATGGGTTCCGGGAGTTCCGGAAACTGTACAGAAAATTGTAATAGAGATGAACATAAACATCATTTACGACCTTTTTATTACTCATAAAAACCAAACGTTACAGCGAGACCTTCAGAGGCCTCTACTCGTCGTGGCATACTATCCACAAGTTCACGAAGGTACTGTTGGTACAGATTGTCCACTCCTCAACGGCGATTCGGCCCATATCCCTCAGAGTGTTTGGTGGGTCACGTCGTCCATAAACAACCCTTTTAAATCTATGCCAGGCATGCACGATAGTTCATGACGGTTGTCTGGTTGGACGCATATGCTACACTCATCGGCGAAGAGAACATGATGTCAGTCGTAAGCGGTCCATTCGGCATGTTGTTGGGCCCATACGTACCACGGTGCATGGAATCGTGGTTGCAAAGATGGACATCGCCATGGACGTCGGGAGTGAAGTTGAGCGTCATGCAACCAGTTGCGCACAGTTTGAGTCGTAACGTGACGTCCTGTGGCTGCACGAAAAGAATTATTGAAGACGGTGGCATTGCTGTTAGGATTCCTCCGAGCCATAAGCTGTAGGTAGCGGTCATCCATTGCAGTAGCAGCCCTTGGGTGGCCTGAGCTAAGCATGTCATCAACAGTTCCTGTCTGTCTGTATCTCGTCCATGTCCGAAAAAGATCGCCTCGGTTCACTCGGAGACGCCTGTACACTTCCCTTGCTGAGAGCGTTTTCTGGCACAAAGTAACAATGCGGACGCAATCTAACAGCGGTATTGACTGTCTAGACACGGTACAACAACAAACATGAGCCTTTTACCTTCTTCCTGGTGGAATTATGGGAACTGATCGGCTGTCGGACCCCCTTCATCTAATGGGCGCAGCTCACACAAGGTTGCTTACGTCTACAGGTTTAGTGACTTCTCTGAACAGTCAAAGACACTGTGTCTGTGATACAATATCCACACTCAACGTCTGTCTTCAGGAGTTCTGGGTACCGAGGTGATGCAAAACCTTTTGATGTGTGTATCCCCGCATTTAAATACGCATGCCTACACCAGTTTCTTTGGGGCTTCAGAGTAGAACTGCGTTATGTTGTGCTTTGTTTATATAATTCTACTCAAGGTATTTACTTACTCCAATTCATCATTCTAACAAAAAAATTACTTAACGCAAACAACAAACGCATTATTATAAACGTAGAATTAACCGTAAGAAGACCACGGAAACAAACTCTCAGGCTCGGTAGAAGGTGAAAACACAGATCACCTAGAGAAAACGAACGTTGAATCCCTAAATATATTAAATGAAACACATACTAAATTAATCAGAAATGGAAACTCATGAAATTAAATCATTACACTGCGCTCAACAAATGATTGCCCGTGGGATAGCCATTCGGTCTGAGACGCTTAATCGCGGTTCGTGCGGCTTCCCCCGTCGGAGGTTCGAGTCCTCCTTCGGGCATGGGTGTCTGTGTTGTGCTTGGCGTAGGTTAAGTGCGATTAAGTAGAGTGTAAGCCTAGGGACCGATTACCTCAGCACTTTGGTCCCATAGTCCTTAGCACAAATTTTCAAAAACAAATCATTGTAATTGCGCGAGCTGCAGGCTACAGGCTTTCACTGAACACCACTGGCTGCCTGAGATAAGCTTTATACAAGAGTTGACAACAGTATTGACAGGAATTTCTGAAACACCCTCAAAATAAAACCATTATTACATATGAAATATTTCAACTAATCACTGAATTAAATTAAAGGAAAATCCACTAGAGCTAAGTACGGCAATAAAATTAACGGCACTTACATAAAATTGTAAACAGCTACGCAAATTGAAACGTCCTGGCAGATTAAAACGGTGTACTGGACCGAGACTCGAATTCGGGACCTTTTCCTTTACACAAACTGTTAGCGAACTCTGTTTTCAAACATATTACGACTAGTTACAATTATGAAATAAATGTGTCAGAATATGCTCTAAACTAATAACAGACAAATAAAGCCGCACTTGGCTTTCGACTGTTATTTTGTAGTATCATAAGAACAACATTTTTGTTTTCAAAACCAGTAAGTCTGTAACGTTTTTCAAAATGCGGCGGGGTAGAGCATCCATGAATAGATCATATAAGCCTGCTATTCTTTCATTGTGAGTGTTTGACAACAGTGACGACAGGATTTAGCAGACGCCTTCTTTATCCAAAGTCAGTTCACCAAACATTACTTTGGGCCGTGAACGCCACCGCACACCCCGGCTACACAGTACGGCCGCATCTGAAAGTCAGTGCAGCAATGGACACAGAGCATACGGTGCCCCTGTGCAGAGCCCACGTTGCAATAAGTCTCGTGCTGCTTCATCCTCTCAAAACCAGAGCTTCCAAAACTGGCTAACACTTCAGTCAAGGCACAAAGCAGCGCACCTCGACAGACAATCTGCAAGCCTGCTGCGACCACCATACACTATCGAGGGAATGCCTCACACTCCTCCTTGCGGGCAGCAATATCATGTACCGACAAGGTGGAAGAAAATCTTTGAGGACGACCACGGACCTACTCGCATCTGACTACGACATATCATTCCTTGCAATTGGGAAGTATGAAAATAACACAGGTGGTGAAAGTTGTTGGGTTACGGCAACAATATACACTCCTGGAAATGGAAAAAAGAACACATTGACACCGGTGTGTCAGACTCACCATACTTGCTCCGGACACTGCGAGAGGGCTGTACAAGCAATGATCACACGCACGGCACAGCGGACACACCAGGAACCGCGGTGTTGGCCGTCGAATGGCACTAGCTGCGCAGCATTTGTGCACCGCCGCCGTCAGTGTCAGCCAGTTTGCCGTGGCATACGGAGCTCCATCGCAGTCTTTAACACTGGTAGCATGCCGCGACAGCGTGGACGTGAACGGTATGTGCAGTTGACGGACTTTGAGCGAGGGCGTATAGTGGGCATGCGGGAGGCCGGGTGGACGTACCGCCGAATTGCTCAACATGTGGGGCGTGAGGTCTCCACAGTACATCGATGTTGTCGCCAGTGGTCGGCGGAAGGTGCACGTGCCCGTCGACCTGGGACCGGACCGCAGCGACGCACGGATGCACGCCAAGACCGTAGGATCCTACGCAGTGCCGTAGGGGACCGCACCGCCACTTCCCAGCAAATTAGAGACACTGTTGCTCCTGGGGTATCGGCGAGGACCATTCGCAACCGTCTCCATGAAGCTGGGCTACGGTCCCGCACACCGTTAGGCCGTCTTCCGCTCACGCCCCAACATCGTGCAGCCCGCCTCCAGTGGTGTCGCGACAGGCGTGAATGGAGGGACGAATGGTGACGTGTCGTCTTCAGTGATGAGAGTCGCTTCTGCCTTGGTGCCTATGATGGTCGTATGCGTGTTTGGCGCCGTGCAGGTGAGCGCCACAATCAGGACTGCATACGACCGAGGCACACAGGGCCAACACCCGGCATAATGGTGTAGGGAGCGATCTCCTACACTGGCCGTACACCTCTTGTGATCGTCGAGGGGACACTGAATAGTGCACGGTACATCCAAACCGTCATCGAACCCATCGTTCTACCATTCCTAGACCGGCAAGGGAACTTGCTGTTCCAACAGGACAATGCACGTCCGCATGTATCCCGTGCCACCCAACGTGCTCTAGAAGGTGTAAGTCAACTACCCTGGCCTGCAAGATCTCCGGATCTGTCCCCCATTGAGCATGTTTGGGACTGGATGAAGCGTCGTCTCACGCGGTCTGCACGTCCAGCACGAACGCTGGTCCAACTGAGGCGCCAGGTGGAAATGGCATGGCAAGCCGTTCCACAGGACTACATCCAGCATCTCTACGATCGTCTCCATGGGAGAATAGCAGCCTGCATTGCTGCGAAAGGTGGATATACACTGTACTAGTGCCGACATTGTGCATGCTCTGTTGCCTGTGTCTATGTGCCTGTAGTTCTGTCAGTGTGATCATGTGATGTATCTGACCCCAGGAATGTGTCAATAAAGTTTCCCCTTCCTGGGACAATGAATTCACGGTGTTCTTATTTCAATTTCCAGGAGTGTAAATTTATGTTTTCTTAATAGCGGAGAGAGAGAGAGAGAGATACTATTAATTCTTATAATGATATTCTAGTTGTTGTATTTCTTCTTCAATCAAATTTGCCATACTTGATGGAATAATGAAATGTCAACTCTGCTTGGCGGTGCTTGTAGAGATATGCATGGTGATTCAAGCAATTACTGTTCTAGATATGCTGACCGAGACTAAAATTTGCACTGATGTTGTGAACATCGGGTGTACTTTCAACTGCTAAAATTATTCCCTTCGCCTTCTAAAATTCTGGCACTTGTTTAAACATGTAATTTAATTTATGATCCAGTTCACTGAATATCAGATTTTGCCACCACCAGATTGTATAAAAAACAGAAAGAGGATGTTATTGCTCAGTTCCTGATCGAATGCACTCGCCACTTGTAAGGCAACTCGATAACTTAACGAACAGAAAAAAATCCTTAATGAGAAAGAAGGACAAAAATTTAGAAGGAGTATGAAAGGTTGCTGGCAAAACTCTGTCGAATTTCACAGTGCCTAGTTACTGTTAATATTTCTATTTACATTTACCTAAACTAGTGTCGGGATATGAAGCACGATTTGGTCGTGAGCGCTCTTCTGACTTATTGTTTTTGCTATGAACACTACATTCCCTGTAGTTGCAACAGTCTTTTCCCGGAAGTAAAGGCAATTCCCGTCAGCCAGCTCCTTAGCCCAGCCAAATGACTTTTCCTTTGACACAGTATGCTTGCAAGCGCTGTCATTCGATGGTTAGAAAGTTCATTTCAAACAAACTGCCGCTTGTTGCTATACACAACTCGTTTCCTCTTTGTCATAGTGACCAAAGCTGGAATCCTATTTTGAGTCACAAAAGCGTTTGTTCACAGTCAGGAACAAGGTTTAGTGCCGAATCGTTCCATGAGCTCATCACACTAAACTAGTAGAATGAAGCAACTGTAGTACTTGTGTTTAGTTTACATTATGCAAGGTTGTTTATAACACTGCACGAAAACTACATGACGTAAGCAATTTAGATACATATCAGTCAATAGGGAATCTCTCCGGCTTTTTAAATTACATTACAGGAGCTCTCTACGAGCTCCGTTTGTGACGCAGCTATATCAGTGCGTGCATGCAATGCATTAAACTAGCTGTTGGAAACGTCAGGACCGAGCAATGGTTGGCAGTCCGCTTTGGAAATCTGTTCACTGGGTTGCCTGTGTGCGGGCGCCAACTTACTCGATGCGACAGTATCGGACAAATGGTTTTTATACATGTGCGGACAGGGCTGCCATTTCGTTGTACGCTGCGCAACAACGTAACGGCTGGTATTACTAATCGAAATTTTGAGACGCGCTCTATTAAGTATTTTTCCTGTACCTGAACTTGTCGCTAAATCGCCTTAGAAAACTCCAGAGCTCATTTACCAAAATCTTTAGTTGGATTGATTGAGATACAGCATGAGAAACGTGTCATTTCAGAAATTCAATTTTCCATACCACACCATCTTTGAATTAATGATACTTTACATAAAAATGTCTTCAAAGTAACCAATTACTTTTCGTAGAAACAGACGAGGTCAGAACATGACTTCAGATTGTAATTTATGTGGCCAAAAGCGTAATATGAGTCAAAGAACACACACCACCCCACATCCGCATTTGTAGTACATATTGTGCAAACATTAGGTAGCGGGGGGAAAAGGAAAGGAGCTAATAATATCAGCTCCAGGCGGATTTTATGCATATGCAGGGCGACAAGTCAAAAGGTATGCAGGACTGGAATTCCAACCCGGGATTTCCTGCTTACTAGACAGTTGTATTAAGCACTGGACCACTGGGCGCAAATGCGTGGACCAACTAGGCACGCTGCCCGGCTGAGGTACATTCTCGCGAAGCGCCACCCATATGCAAGTCCTCTCCGAGCACAAGATTATACAGAGTGACAGTTACTGTATTATATAAAAGAAACGTAAATAAGTAACAAACTACGGTGGGAACACACCTTATTCAATATGTAAACGTCACTACAGATATTCGGATTTAGGTTATTATACACTACTGGACACTAAAATTGCTACACCACGAATTGCTACAGACTCGAAATTGAACCGACAGGAAGAAGATGCTGCGATATGCAAACGATTAGCTTTTCTGAGCATTCACACAAGGTTGGCGCCCGTGGCGTCACCTACAACGTGCTCACATGAGGAAAGTTTCCAACCGATTTCTCATACACAAACAGCAGTTGAGCAGCTTTGCCTGGTGAAACGTTGTTGCCATGCCCCGTGTATGGAGGAGAAATGCGTACCATTACGATTGGACCTTAATAAAGGTTGGATTGTAGCGTATCGAGATTGCGGTTTATCGTATCGCGACATTGCTGCTCGCTTTGTTCTAGATCCAATGACTGCTAGCAGAATATGGAGGGTTCAGGAGGGTAATAAGGAACGCCGAGCTGGATTCCATTGACCTCGTATCACTATCAGTAGAGATGACAGGCATCTTATCCGCATGGCTGTAACGGATCGTGCAGCCACGTCTCGATAACTGAGTCAACAGATGGGGACGTTTACAACCATTTGCACGAACAGTTCGACGACGCTTGCAGCAGCATGGACTATCAGCTCGGAGACCTATGGCTGCGGTTACCCTTGACGCTGCATGACAGGGTGCATGAATGGCAAAACGTAATTTTTCCGGATGAATCCAGGTTCTGTTTACAGCATCATCATGGTCACATCCGTGTTTGGCGACATCGCGGTGAGCGCACATTGGAAGCGTGTATTCGTCATCGCCATACTGGCGTATCACCGGGCGTGATGGTATGGGGTGCTATTGGTTACACGTCTCGGTCACCTCTTGTTCGCATTGACGGCATTTTCGACAGTGGACGTTACATCTCAGACGGGTTACGACCCGTGGCTCTACCATTTATTCGATCCCTACGGAAACCTACATTTCAGCAGGATAGTGCACGACCGCATGTTGCAGGTCCTGTACGGGCCGTTCTGGATAAAGAAAACGTTCGACTGCTACCCTGGCCAGCACATTCTCTAGAACCCTCCCCAACTGAAAACGTCTGGTCAATGGTGGCCGAGCGACTAGCTCGTCTCAATACGCCAGTCAGCACTCTTGATGAACTGTGGTATCGTGTTGAAGCTCCATGGGCAGCTCTACCTGTATACGCCATACCAGCTCTATTTGACTCAATGCCGTTATCACGGCCATAGGAGGTTGTTCTGGGTACTGATTTCTCAGGATCTTTGCACCCAAATTGCGTGAAAATGTAATCAAATGTCATTTCTAGTATAATATATTTGTCCAATGAATACTCGCTTATCATTTGCATTTCTTCTTGGTGTAGCAATTTTAATGGCCAGTAGTGTATGATCGATATACCTGCCATCATTGGCGGTGGTCTGGCGCAGGAGAATAGCAAAATTCTGCATGACTCTCTGAAGCGTCGGATCATCGATTGTGTCAATAACGTCCTGAATGGCTGTCTTCGGCTCAGAAATGGTTTCGGAGTTATTGCTATACACCTTGATTTAATACAGCTCCACAAAAAGGTGTAGCATGTGTTCAGATCCGGAAAATAAGGCGGCCACTTAAGGCCGATGTCAGGTGTGTGGGTACGCCGGAGCCAAAATATGGTCCCAAAAGTGCTTCTCCAGGAAATCAAACATTCTCTTGCTTCGGTGCGGTCGAGTGCCGACTTGTATGAACCACATCCTGACAAAATATAGTCCATTTTGGGTAATGTGGATGCAATCATCCTCCAAAATCTTTAAATGCCATTCGGTAGTCACCGTGCCTTCAAGGAATATAGCTCCCATTATTCCGTGACTGGACATTGCACACCCATTTAGGATGAAGAGACTTCTCGACGGCGAAATGCAGATTCTTAGTCTCCCGAATGCGTCTCTTTTGCTTATTGAGGAATCTAAGCAAAGGAAAGTGCGCTTCGTCGCTAAACCAAACCACATACCGCATACTAATTCCGACTATGCCCCGCGGCGAACGGTGCAGTTTGAACGTCCTAACGCAAACCTTCCAGAAGCTAAGACGCTTCCTTAATCTCAAGGACATCTCTTCTGTATACAGTGTAGTCAGAAAAGTCTGAATAGCTTGTAAGGATGTTGCAGGGCGCGTTGTACTGACATATGAATGTTACGAAGAAATTCGATACATTGCGCCGTTTCCGAGTTATTTAGCATTGAAGTTAGCCAATCAGTTCGTCGCGTGCGTAAATTCAAGTTTCAGCTAACGAGACAAAGCACTCGTTGGGCAACACCGCCCCTGGCAGGCCGCTTGAGTGTGAGTGCGTGACGCCCCGATTGGCTAAATTCTACGCTAAATAACTCGGAAACGGAGCGACGTACCGAATTTCTTTCTTAACATATGTCTCAGTACAACCTGCCCTGTAACATCCGAAGTTGTAACCAAAAATCTTTGTGCTATCTCTAACCTGCGCTAATGGAGCTACACTGAGAAATTAGTTAAGCTGGAGGACTGATTAATCTAGCAGCACTAAGCAATATTTCTGTTTTGGTTCCCCATCCCTTATTATCTGATTGTCCTGTATTACAGGTAGAATTTTTTTCTATTTTAGGGTATGGTTAACCTTACTATTAGTTACGCTAAAATATGAGTGGATGTACAATAATGAGTTGCTGATTGCAGGTGCCTACTATTTTTCTTTACTGCTACTAATTAACAGGTTTTCTCCTCCACTCCGGTGAACTTGCCACCCTGAGTTAAATTTAACTTTCACTTAAAATCTCAGTGGTAAACTAATGTTTTTCTTTTAACTGACGGTGGTTTTTTTAAAAATGGTTCTTTAATTGTAAGTGCTTTTTAACTTTGTACTCATTTGATCACAGTGTTAAATTTTACCAAACAGCTGCTTTTCTTAACTTGTAATAGAAAATCTTGTTGGCAGTTGCTGTTTGACTTTGTGCTTCGTTGATCATTCTATTGAAATCTGCTAGCAGCTGCTTCTCATAAGTGACTGTAGTATATTAACAGGGTTGCTTAATTCTGACGTCAGTAAATTGCTGTGTTGGGGTTTTTATAATTTGTGCCACCAGTAGCCATTTAAAGATTTATTAATTTATTCTGGCGTATGTGTTGTTTTTATAGGGTGTGTTTTAAGGTTGTCTCACGTAACCGTACTCAAGACCTCAGCATCCTTAACTGTGGTCCTAAACATAAATGAATAGTTTATGTGTTACATGTTATAGTAATTAAACTGCAGCTCTAGGGAAGTTTGTTTAACTGGCCAAGTAATGGTGTTAGGGAGGTGAGTTCTCATCCCAGGAAAAGTGGTGATTCGAAAGTAGTTGGTGTAGAGATGGTTTGCATATTTGGAACATTTTTAATGAACTGCAGAAATTTCTACTACCAGCAATTCAAGGGATTCCCATTTGGCCTATGGACGCTAATGAGCACATTCTCGATTTGTTATAGTTAAAGATCCAATTGCAGCATGAGTCTATCGTGTCGCAACTTAAGGATATTGTGATATTTCAGTTCATGTATCCTTTGTGTTAAGGCAGACTAAATAGAATAATTGCTTATGCCATCATAGAAGTAATTTCTCGGAGTAGATTTCATCAAAATGAGAGAGTAACTTATCCAGCCTTTTTGGAATGAACTTGTTAAACATTATGTTTACCGTGTCTATGGAACTGGGGACAGCTTCGCCCAATAGAATGATGGGGTTAGAATGCTTTGTGTCTCACTATGCCTGAGGCACAGATTATGAACAATTCTGTAGTATCAGTCACATGTGGTCGTTGCAAATAAACCACATAGTTTTTCTGATTAGTACAAATTAGTGGCAGATATCGAGCACTTTTGTTTTAGTTATAGGAAAAATGATAACATTAGTGGCAACCGTGGCGTAGAGGGTGGGAAATCTTCAGTTAGGCAAAACCACCAGTGTGTAGACCGGCAAGGAGTGGGGTGGTCTTGTTTTAGATGTAGCAAAGGAGGACAGTTAGTGTGCGACTGTCCAATTTCAGTAGAAATAGGAAATCAAGGCTAAAAGAAGATGTGCAAATACATCTGTTTGGGGCTTCACTGACTGAACGAAAGTTATAGAAAAATAGTAGTGCGTTTGCAATCTGAGCTGCCCTTTCTGTGTTACCTTTCTGAGTTTCTACAGAAGCCTCATTCACCTTTTGAGGATGGTGGGACTTTAAAAGTTCGGTAGTTGACATGGCGGATGGAGTTCACAGTGGTACACGGTTTCAGTACCGAAGTACTTTCAGGGTGTATTTTTTTTAAACATATTGGGTGTTTTCTAAATTGTTTTAAAGAGAAGATTTTGTCTAAGTTTAGTCTTGGGCAGAAACACTATTTGTGTGACCATAAGCACCTCCGAGGGATGTGCTGAGTTTAATAGAAAGTTTATTCTTTATCATTGTCTCACTTGAAACGGGAGCAGGCATTGGCCTATTTTACAAATTTCAGTAAAATGTAATGTTGTTGCTATAATTTGTTATGTGAAAGCGGTGCTGATAGACAATAAAAGCGAGTTAAAAGCTTTGATCTATCTGAGGAAGTTGGCGTTGCATTACTGAGCAACTGTTTCACCAGGTATCCAGTCTAGCTTACCAAATTTCCAACCAGACTAACATTAATTATAATCTTTTAATAGTCATACGAAAACCGGTGATGCATAAAAAAGGAGAATTTAAATAAAAAGAAATAAATCAGTTTATATTTGGAAATTTATTTTAACATTGCTCATTGAAATTTCAGCATATAAAACTTGAGTCATAATTAAGCTGGTGCTTATTTAGGATTGTGAAAATGTGAGTTTTTAATCTTACGGAACACATCAAATAGGAAACCAAGATTGGGAGACTGTATACAACACTACATTCATAAAATAACACACGAAGAACATTGAAACATATGCAAGAGGAAGTTAACCACAACCAACCGATTCAATTTTAACCTAAAGAAGTTACATTCGTAGCGCAATCCTGTCCGTCATGTAATTACCACACACTGGTATACTAAATTCATACTAACTCTCTGTGAAATCTTCCCGAAAAGAATAGCTGAGGGCTACTTTGATGATTATACCACATGCTTCACGTGGTCAACTTGGTTTACACAAAGAGTGTACTCCACAATAATCTTGATAATTAAAATGAATTAGATCGAAAAGCAATTTACAAAACAAAAATCTCGAACTGGTTACTATCGTCTTACTATTAACCTAATGGGTCAAACAATTGTATAAGCACGTGGTACTGGTCTTACAAAGTACACCCCACATGGGTTGAGCATAAAGAAAAGTTGCTATATTGAAAAATATTGTTAAGACGAGACGTTATAATCTCACGCACATTCGCATTTAAGATTGATGATCTTAGAGTTACTGGTAAACACGTGGTTCAACTTTACTCACAAAGTAGTGACAAAGCAACTACGCGATATTCTGAACCGTACACTCGAATCATACTGCGTTGCAATTTAAGATAACATTATATATTTTAGAGCTAAACCTGAAATAAAGGTGATTAAATTTTCAGTTAGGCTGAACTTAAGAAATCCATTGTCCTCCGGCCTTAGCACACACGCGCTTAGCCGGAGATCTTACCACTTCAGACGCTCGCCGCGGACAGACTGACCTGCGCTCCTACCAAGGGTGTTTCCGTATACAAAACGGAAGTGACCAGAGGGGCAGCTTCCTATGCCAACATGACAAGGGACGGACAGGACAGTACTAAGGATAGAAACCTCTTTGCTTCTAGAAAGCGTAGCTACCTGTTCCGACGTTGGTCCTACTGCCCTCTAGCAGACAGGCTTGTCTGCTACCATCAAGCATGCAACTAGAAATACATTTGGTCATTCATTCTTTCACACAGAAGGAAAGGGGATGATTGTATCTTATCATATACAGTATATAAAAGAAAGCGGATGTAGGTTCCGTATGAGACTGTGTGACATGAATTGCATATAAACTGTGTTTTAAAGTGTAGTAGTGTGACAGATCGTTCTTGTTTATGTGTAAAAGTAACACGTTCCACTAGTAGTCTCCTCGCAGATAGTGAGAAACGCCCCAGTAAATTTAGAAGAGGAATTTACGCCGTAAATGACATCAGATTTAAGAAATTAACATGAAAGGAATCTAACAGAGACCTTTCATAACGCCAACGATCCGGGAAAAGACTGTGCAGGGAATTTTCTGGCCATGCTAGGACATTCCCAAGCAGGCTTCTCACACCCAACTTAAACCAAAAATGTAAAGAAAAGGCAAAAGGTCACCAGCTACTTGCTAAAACACAACAATTTCAACACATCTTTAGAATCTACTAATTTCAAAGAGAAAAATAAACAATCTGTGACACATTTATTTAAAAGGTAGTGTGGACTTAATTCGGTCAGCAAGTAAAATCAATGGTTCCTGTGTCATTAATATGAAAACAATTTCTGGTTGTAGCCCTTATGGAGTTCACCAGTATTTGCTCATTGCAAAAGCCAACTGATCACAGGATAATTTATGACTGTTTATTAACAAGTAAAATTTATGAAAATAGCAAAGGTGCCACAGCAATTTAAAAGATATGAAAGTAATATCAGTATTGTAAAGCATAACATTGCAATGCACAATCCGCAAAAGCAAGAAAAAAAGGTAAGTGGAAAAACATGTTTTACAAAGTGGTTATCGCAAAAAAATTCTGTATCACATCAAACTAATAATTTGAAGAATTAAAATAACTTTGTGGCACTAATTTAATCACTCTACTATATTTCAGTTAGTTATCAAACAGTGATCACTATGTCATTATACTGAAAGTATAATTAATTATGTGATTGTTACCCTTAAGGGGTTCCTCACTATAAATATGCCCCATGCAAAGGCTAATCGATCACTGTCCAATGAGCATGAATAGCTGTCTGACTGATAAACGAACCAATGCCACAAGAATGAATTTACGAAACAAAATATCACAAATCTAATACAACACACAGAAACAAACATTGAGAAATAAAACAGCTCTGAAAGAACAGTAATCAACGTCTAAAAAAACCAATAAATAAAACACCTGCAAAATACAAGAGTCAAAGTCTAAAAAAAAGCAATAAATAGAGCACCTGAAAAATACAAGAGTCAGTCTAATAAGCACTAATAAATCGAACCCCTGCAAAACATACGAGTCAAAGTTTCTCTGACAGAAACACACGTATACGCATTGAACTAAGAACAGTATAATCACTGTTCACTGACACACTCAGTAGTTCCACCGTTCCGAGGCACAATATAATAGGAGGGGGGGGGGGGGTTAGTCACCGCAGCTGTCAGTAGGGATTTTTGTCCATCTGTTGCGTGCAATCCCGCCATCTCTGCCCTCTCATGAAGTTTCTCTTGGTGGCCCGTGTCACGTGCATCTCCATTTGGTTCCATGTCTGCGTTGTCAATTTCGTGCGGTATCCTCGTTTGACAAACAAGGTTGAGATTCTTGGTCAAGGATGACACTTAATGGCTCTTCTTTGTGCCACCCTTAGCGACAAGAGAACATCGAACCATGATTTACTGTCGCTTGACAGTGGGCATCCGTCAGGAAATGTTGATAGGCGTCGTTGAAGTCTGCCAGTTTCTCTGCACAGTATGTGTCAAAAGGCTCCACGCCCCTTGTGTTTTACATTCTTGAGTCATCCTCAATTGGCTCGCCGGATTGATATTCCTGGGCAAGGATGACACTTAATGGCTCTTCTTTGTGCCACCCTTAGCGACCAGAGAACATCGAAGCATGATTTACTGTCGCTTGACAATGGGCATCCGTCAGGAAATGTTGATAGGCGTCGTTGAAGTCTGCCATTTTCTCTGGACACTACCTGTCAAAAGGCTCCACGCCCCTTTATCCCCTGTATTCTGTCGTTTCTCCGCGCCCGTCTCGCCACGGTCACGTGCGTGTGGTGCGTTGCCAGCAGATGGATTTCCGCGCGGTGGACCGTTCGCCCATCTAAGGTCATCGCCTCCACGAAGGGTCACACTGATGCGGCCGCCCATTAGCTCCAGGTGCAAGGGAAAGTGTTTGCCGCGTACCCTTCTTTTGTTGTCGACCGCGCTCCCGAAGTGGCCCGGCTGACAGTGTGTCCTGCTGGGAAACCCGCCGGTTTACAACTAGTCCTCCTCCTCTCTGCTCCCGCTCTCCCGTAAGAGTTTAGCCGGTTCGCTTTCAGGTTCTCAACTGCATTCACAGAAATTGTTCATCATAGTTATGTGACTACAAAATGTCATACATAATACCACTTAGTATTGTCCTTCAGAATTTTTTTTAGAACAAAAGTGAGACTTAATTTTTTTAAATAAAAAAGTTAGATGACTCGACAATATAAAAATAAAAGTTAAATGACTTGACAATATAAAAAATAAAATTGAAAAGACTTTACAGTATAAAAATAAAAATTAAATGAACTGACAATATAAAATCTAAATCCACATCACTAATGTGGTTCACTTACGTTTTAATAAATCACTAAAATGAATAGGATTATGCCTTGTGCAAGTATAGGTCAGGACAGCATAGGGTTCAAATGTTATTTACACACACACATGCACACCTGTTGTCTATACTACAAACTAACTACCCATAAACATGTATTACTCAAAATTCTACTTCAATCCACTACTAGTTAATCCAACAAGCTACTTCAATGCTACTTCAACACAGTGTTTATACCAATACAACATTTTTCTAATTCGTCCTCTTCTTGACGCTTGCGGCATATGTCTTGTCACATGATAAATATGGAGAAACTTTCCTTAAACATTCACAGTTAAAAAAAACAATGGTTATTTACACGCCAATACATTTATACCAGCTGACACATCTGATAAGAGACTCGCAATTATACATTTATCATACTCATATATTCAAAAATAAACAGTAAGAAAATTTCATCTAAAATTACGTAATCACAAGAATTAATCACACAGATGACTCTGAAAAGGGTAAAGATATTTTAATTATACAGGTTATACTACATTTTATTACCCATATTGCTCCCATTTCGTTCATTCTTTAAGTTACCTTTCGCTTTCAAATCAGTTATTTCGCCTGTGGTGGTTATTCTAGATTCATTTCTCATGAATGGCAAAATTGTGGTCACCTCTATTCTGTAAAACAGTTTCATCTTAACATATTGAACTTACAACAGACACAAAAGATCCGAATCCTCCCATAGTTTAAATGACAAATGTTTTGCTTTCTCCTTATTACATTAAACCAAGCTTTCCTTCGGTCCCAGAATCAAAATTATTTAATCTATCCCTACCTTCAAGAGCGAAATTTCCTCAGAACAAATCATGTAGGCTGCAGTGCATCCCGCACCAGCGAAAACAGTAAGCTGTAATGCTTACAGCATCAGCAAAAAACATAAACGTCGCTTTTCTAGGACAAGTATTAACGCAAAATAATTTTTCAGGCTCTGGCTCAACATCAATCAACACAACAAAAAGGATCCACAATTTTGTTCCATTCTACATTTGCTGAAAAACTGCTCGTATTTGACTACCACAATAATGTTTCAGGGCTTCGTAAATTACACAAACTAAAATTCTTCTTTCACCTTGAAGGGAATCAATATACTGACGAAATCCACAGACAGAACTTTACATACTCAGCTATAAAGAACAAAAAAAAAGACATATGTCATCATACTATAGTAAGAGATCCTCATTTATACTGACAGATATAGAATAGTAATAGATAGATAGCAGCACTGAAAGCAGAAAATCGGAAACAAGGCTACTAACAGCTGGGGACCTGGGTTTGCCAGACCCATAATACCCACAGATCGGATATTCCCCTGAGTTTTGCATTAATTCAACACAGATCTTGCTTCTCTCAGGAGCGACTCTTTTCAATTTACACCAAAAAACCATAAACAGCATTTCACCCGTTCACAAAGAAACCTTTTATCTTCACCTTTGGACCAACCTAAATCCTAATTGCACAAGGAAAAAAAAACTAAAAACATCACTTCAATCAATCACATAGAAACATCTTTATCATTATTTTTACCAACATATTATTCAAAATGCATTTATCACAAATGTAAACTAATCAATTCTTTCTCCTCACCGTCCTCTCTACTCCTCACTGTCCTCTCTATATACCCTATGTACTCATTTGCTATGTCGCTCATTTGTTCCGATTGGGCGCCTTCTGCGCTGATCGTTTGTCATTGCCGGTTTTGTTCATTTCCATTTTCTGGATTATGTCTAGGGTTAGGCGGCCGAATTACAACATCATGAGGTGCTCCGCCTACAGTCTTATTCCCACCGTATTCATCGTAAAATCGATTCTGGTTGGCGTACCTGTAGCGTTCACGATCTTGTCCACGTCCTCGATCATTTCCGTTGTTCCACCTGTGTTTGCGACTGTCACCCCAGTTTCTATACGGACGGTCCCGATTATTGTTCCGTTCGCGTCGCGACGACCAGCCACGCCGTTGATTAGTACTACGTCCACGACTGCGATCGCGCTGCTGTGCCCCGTAATAACTTTGTGCCCGATTAGGCGGGAATTCTCCTGTATTATATTCCAACTCTTGGAGGAGGGTCTTAAACGTTTCCATCGTCCCTCAAGAATGACGTGGCGCAAGTGCATCGGCAATTTGGTGATGCATATCCTAATTAGTTCCGCAGGTCCGTATGGGTCGTATAGAAATTGATTTGCCTGCAGCATGTGGTCGAACAGGCGCGCTGGGCTGCCGAAACCAGACTGGTTCAAATTTGGCAGCATAATTATGCCATGCTTGACCCTATCTTGTGCCGCTTCCGACCAATAGGCGGATAGAAAGGCTTGTCGAAACTCCCGAGTAGAGTTGCAGTGACGCGCTGCCGACCGCATGCGAATCGCCGGTTCGCCTTCCAAATGGCCACACATATATTCTATCTTATGTGAACTTGCCCAGTCGGGGGGAAGACAGAATTCAAATTGCTCGAGCCATGCTCGTGGATGTATTCCTTTTTGAGAATTTTTTAAATATCTCAAACTTCCTCACCGTAAGGAAATGTTTGAAATCAAATCCGCGCATTTCCTCCCGGCGAGGCCCTTGAATGTTTCTATTTTGCTCATGTCTGCCCCTCAAAGTACATTCTTCTCTGTCGTTAAAATCTCCCTCGTGGCCGGAGTCCCTCTCTGCACTGTGCGTACGGCTATTCTTAGTGCTATTGGCGAGTTCGGAATCACACCCCATGCGGCTTTCCGGATGGGCCACGCGTTCTTGTAATTCGCCTGTTACAGCTTTGTGCCGCCTGTTCACTTCGAACTGTCCCTTCTGAAATCTAAGAAGCGAACGCACTTCTTCGGTCTCTGCGACCGCTACCGGTGTAGTACTGTTATCGCTCTCCGTCACCTTCATCATGTCTACGCTGTCCGCTAATGCCGCAATCTTATCATGTATTTGTCTGTTGTCCTCCGCCCCAGTCTGCTTCAATTGTTCTACTTGCTGTTCGAGTGCGTGAATCGCAAGACTGTTGTCCGCTACTATGTTGCCAACGGTCGTGGGACAATGCGTTTCCGCCTCCTGGACCCTCGAGAGTACCTGCTGGTGTTCTCTTTGGCATTGTTCTCTCAGGGCTTGGAAATTCCTAAGTAGCTGTTCTTCGCTCTCTTTCGATTCCGCATCGCGACTCCGCTTGCACTGTTCTAAGGCTTGCAGACGGTCATTGATTTGTTCAAATGTACGGCCTAATTCTTTCATGATATCACTTTTTATTTCACTTGCCAGATTGTTTATTCTTTGTGAGATATCCTCGGACACTCTCTGCATCGACTTGTCGACTTTATTTGTCTGCTGGATTAGTTTTTCGTCTATTTCTTCCCCTAGCTCCCGGATCGATTTTTCAGACTTTTGAGTCATTTGTTCGCCTAGCTCACGGATCGATTTTTCAGATGATTCTTTCTGTACTCGAAACGATTTTTCAGATTTCTCTGCGTTTTCTTTATTTTGTTGCAATAAGGCTTTCATGAATTCTGCCAAATCAATTTGGTTAGTTGGAGGCAAATTAATTTCTGGCTCTGATGTGAGCCCGTTCTTCCTGTTTTGCATTTCCTCTGAAGTATTTCTGCCGCCGTTGGATAAGCAGCTGCAGCAGCAAGTCGTATAACCCTAGCTAACTTATTTGTTAGATAGTTTAATTAATTTCTTTGCGTGTTTTTGGGTACTTGCATTGTTTCATTCATATATTTCGGGCGCATTATAGTATTTGACAGTTGTAGCATCGCGCTTTAGTGTTTACTTCGTAGATTCTTATTTAAATTGCGTGTGAGTTTCGTATAGGAGGTGCAATTTCGAGTTTTAGTTACTGTAATCGTAAATTCAGCAGATTGTAGCGCAGTCGTTAGGCATTTGTACAGGTTAGTTGATATATTCTTTGCGTGTTCCGCTTGCGTTATCTAGGCACGGACTCGTGTTTCGGTAACTGTTGTTAAACATCGATTAGAATGGACAGGGACTGCGATTGCTGTGTTCGGATGAGGGCTGACTTGGCATCCCTTCGCTCACAGCTGCAATCGGCGCTGAATTCGGTCGCGCAGCTTGAGGCTGTTGCCAATGGGCACCACTGTGGGGAGCCGGACTCGGGTATCACGGGGATGTCAACCTCGTCCCGTCTGTCCCCAGATCGGTCTGCCGCTGTGGTTGCCCCGGTTGCTGCCCGCAGTGGGGCTGAGCCCTCGCCTGTGGTTGATTGGGAGGTCGTTCCAAGGCGTGGCAGGCAGCGAAAGGCGTCCCCGGAGGCTAATCAGAAAGCCTCTCCGGTGCGTCTGACAAACCGGTTTCAGGCACTGTCTCTGGCTGAGCCAGATGCAGCTGCATGCCCTGTTTCAGAGGTTCATTCTCAGCCTTCAAGGTCCGGGCAATCGCTGAGGGTGGGCTTACTGGTAGTTGGGAGCTCCAATGTTAGGCGCGTAATGGGGCCCCTTAGGGATACGGCGGCTAAGGAGGGGAAGAAATCCAGTGTGCACTCCGTGTGCATTCCGGGAGGAGTCATTCCTGATGTGGAAAGGGTCCTTCCGGATGCCATGAAGAGCACAGGGTGCAGCCAGCTGCAGGTGGTGGCACATGTCGGCACTAATGACGTGTGTCGCTTTGGATCTGAGGAAATTCTCTCTGGATTCCAGCGGGTATCTGATTTGGTGAAGGCTGCCGGTCTTGCTTACGAGATGAAGGCAGAGCTCACCATCTGCAGCATCGTTGACAGAACCGACTGCGGACCTTTGGTGCAGAGCCGGGTGGAGGGTCTGAATCAGAGGCTCAGCGACCGTATTGGCTGCAGATTCCTTGACTTGCGCCATATGGTGGTGGGGTTTCGGGTTCCGCTGAATAGGTCAGGAGTTCACTACACTCAGCTGGCGGCTACACGGGTAGCGGAGGCTGTGTGGCGTGGACTGGGAGGTTTTTTAGGTTAGAAAGCCTCGGGAAAGTGCGGGATGGGCTGCAATGTCAAAGGGTGCTTGGCAATTACAGGACGTGCTTGGATCAAGGAACAGTCGGAATTATAGTTGTAAATTGTTCTAGTTGCGCTGGAAAAGTCCCTGAGCTTCAAGCGCTAATAGAAAGCACAGAAGCTGATATCGTTATAGGTACAGAAAGCTGGCTAAAGCCTGAAATAAGTTCTGCAGAAATTTTTACGAAGTCTCAGACGGTGTTCAGGAAAGATAGATTAGGCAGAATTGGTGGTGGAGTGTTTGTGTCTGTCAGTAGTGGTTTATCTTGTAGTGAAGTCGAAGTAGATACTCCGTGCGAATTGGTGTGGGTGGAGGTTATACTTAACAGCCGAATTCAGTTAATAATTGGCTCCTTCTACCGACCCCCAGACTCCGATGATACAGTTGCGGAATAGTTCAGAGAAAGTTTGAGTCTCGTAACAAATAAATACCCCACTCATACGGTTATAGTTGGTGGGGACTTCAACCTACCCTCGGTATGTTGGCAAAAATACTTGTTCAAAACCGGTGGTAGGCAGAAAACGTCTTCCGAGATTGTCCTAAATGCATTCTCCGAAATTTATTTCGAGCAGTTAGTCCACGAACCCACCCGAATTGTAAATGGTTGCGAAAACACACTTGACCTCTTAGCTACAAACAATCCAGAGCTGATAGAGAGCATCATGACTGATACAGGGATTAGTGATCACAAGGTCATTGTAGCTAGGCTCAATACCATTTCTTCCAAATCCATCAGAAACAAACGCAAAATATTTTTATTTAAAAAAGCGGATAAAGTGCCACTAGAAGCCTTCCTAAAAGATAATTTCCATTCCTTCCGAACTGACTATGCGAATGTAGACGAGATGTGGCTCAAATTCAAAGATATAGTAGCAACAGCAATTGAGATATTCATACCTCATAAACTGGTAAGAGATGGAACGGATCCCCCGTGGTACACAAAAAAGGTCCGAACGCTGTTGCAGGGGCAACGGAAAAAGCATGCGAAGTTCAGAAGAACGCGAAATCCCGAAGATGGGCTAAAATTTACAGACGCGCGAAATTTGTTACGTACTTCGATGCGAGATGCCTTTAATAGGTTCGACAACGAAACATTGTCTCGAAATTTGGTAGAAAATCCGAAGAAATTCTGGTCGTATGTAAAGTACACAAGCGGCCAGACGCAGTCAATACCTTCGCTGCGCAGTGCCGATGGTAGTGTTATCGACGACTGTCCCGCTAAAGCGGAGTTATTGAACGCAGTTTTCCGAAATTCCTTCACCAGGGAAGACGAATGGAATATTCCAGAATTTGAAACACGAACATCTGCTAGCATGAGTTTATTAGAAGTAGATACCTTAGGGGTTGCGAAGCAACTCAAATCTCTTGATACCGGCAAGTCTTCAGGTCCAGATTGTATACCGATTACGTTCCTTTCAGATTACGCTAATACTATAGCTCCCTACTTAACACTCATATACAACCGCTCGCTCACCGATAGATCTGTACCTACAGATTGGAAAATTGCGCAGGTCGCACCAGTGTTCAAGAAGGGTAGTAGGAGTAATCCATTTAACTACAGACCTATATCATTGACGTCGGTTTGCAGTAGGGTTTTGGAGCATATACTGTATTCAAACATTATGAATCATCTCGAAGGGAACGATCTATTGACACGTAATCAGCATGGCTTCAGAAAACATCGCTCTTGTGCAACGCAGCTAGCTCTTTATTCGCACGAAGTAATGGCCGCTATCGACAGGGGATCTCAAGTTGATTCCGTATTTCTAGATTTCCGGAAAGCTTTTGACACCGTTCCTCACAAGCGACTTCTAATCAAGTTGCGAAGCTATGGGGTATCGTCTCAGTTGTGCGACTGGATTCGTGATTTCCTGTCAGGAAGGTCGCAGTTCGTAGTAATAGACGGCAAATCATCGAGTAAAACTGAAGTGATATCAGGTGTTCCCCAGGGAAGCGTCCTGGGACCTCTACTGTTCCTGATCTATATAAATGACCTGGGTGACAATCTGAGCAGTTCTCTTAGGTTGTTCGCAGATGATGCTGTAATTTACCGTCTAGTAAGGTCATCCGAAGACCAGTATCAGCTGCAAAGCGATTTAGAAAAGATTGCTGTATGGTGTGTCAGGTGGCAGTTGACGCTAAATAACGAAAAGTGTGAGATGATCCACATGAGTTCCAAAAGAAATCCGTTGGAATTCATTTACTCGATAAATAGTACAATTCTTAAGGCTGTCAATTCAACTAAGTACCTGGGTGTTAAAATTACGAACAACTTCAGTTGGAAGGACCACATAGATAATATTGTCGGGAAGGCGAGCCAAAGGTTGCGTTTCATTGGCAGAACACTTAGAAGATGCAACAAGTCCACTAAAGAGACAGCTTACACTACACTCGTTCGTCCTCTGTTAGAATATTGCTGCGCGGTGTGGGATCCTTACCAGGTGGGATTGACGGAGGACATCGAAAGGGTGCAAAAAAGGGCAGCTCGTTTTGTATTATCGCGTTATAGGGGAGAAAGTGTGGCAGATATGATACACGAGTTGGGATGGAAGTCATTACAGCATAGACGTTTTTCGTCGCGGCGAGACCTTTTTACGAAATTTCATTCACCAACTTTCTCTTCCGAATGCGAAAATATTTTGTTGAGCCCAACCTACATAGGTAGGAATGATCATCAAAATAAAATAAGAGAAATCAGAGCTCGAACAGAAAGGTTTAGGTGTTCGTTTTTCCCGCTCGCTGTTCGGGAGTGGAATAGTAGAGAGACAGTATGATTGTGGTTCGATGAACCCTCTGCCAAGCAATTAAATGTGAATTGCAGAGTAGTCATGTAGATGTAGATGTAGATGTAGATGCATTGTCGGAAACGTCCGATGCGTTAATATTCGAAATCAGATTATCCCCTTGGTCCATGTTGCTTAAGTTGTTGGACGGCCTACTTTTAGCTTGGCTACGTGTCAGCAATAGTTCAATTTATTATACCCGATACGCAACACACTAATCAGAATAAATGCATCCCACCAAAATCACGACAGTCACACGAAAGGTACCCAACCTAGTACGCACTTTTTCACACGCAAAACAAATTTAAATCTTTGATCGAAACAGGACAGAAAAAAACACATACACATATAAAACACACAAATATAGAAAACAAAACAAGACAAACAACAGAACGCCGTGAATCTATTGAAAGTATGCTCAAAAACAACGCAGAAGTTGTTTGAGCGCTGCAGGGGAAAAAAATTAAGATTATACAACGCTCGCAATCTAACGTTTCAGAGTTTCCAGAGTCTAGCGGAATCAGAGGACAGGGTCGCCATGTGTAATGTTGTTGCTTTAATTTGTTATGTGAAAGCGGTGCTGATAGGCAATTAAAGCGAGTTAAAAGCTGTGAGCTATCTGAGGAAGTTGACGTTGCATTACTGAGCAGCTGTTTCACCAGGTATCCTGTCTAGCTTACCAAATTTCCAACCAGACTAACATTAATTATAATCTTTTAATAGTCATACGAAAACCGGTGATGCATAAAAAAGGAGAATTTAAATAAAAAGAAATAAATCAGTTTATATTTGGAAATTTATTTTAACATTGCTCATTGAAATTTCAGCACATAAAACTTGAGTTATAATTAAGCTGGTGCCTTATTTAAGATTGTGAAAATGTGAGTTTTTAATCTTACGGAACACATCAAATAGGAAACCAAGATTGGGAGACTGTATACAACACTACATTCATAAAATAACACACGAAGAACATTGAAACATATGCAAGAGGAAGTTAACCACAACCAACCGATTCAATTTTCACCTAAAGAAGTTACATTCGTAGCGCAATCCTGTCCGTCATGTAATTACCAAACACTGGTATACTAAATTCATACTGACTCACTGTGAAATCTTCCCGAAAGGAATAGCTGAGGGCTACTTTGATGATTATACCACATGCTTCACGTGGTCAACTTGGTTTACACAAAGAGTGTACTCCACAATAATCTTGATAATTAAAATAAATTAGATCGAAAAGCAATTTACAAAACAAAAACCTCGAACTGGTTACTATCGTCTTATTATTAACCTGATGGGTCAAACAATTGTATAAGCACGTGGTACTGGTCTTACAAAGTACACCCCACGTGGGTTGAGCATAGAGAAAAGTTGCTATATTGAAAAATATTGTTAAGACGAGACGTTATAATCTCACGCACATTCGCATTTAAGATTGATGATCTTAGAGTTACTGGTAAACACGTGGTTCCACTTTACTCACAAAGTAGTGACAAAGCAACTACGCGATATTCTGAACCGTACATTCGAATCACACTGCGTTGCAATTTAAGATAACATTATATATTTTAGAGCTAAACCTGAAATAAAGGTGATTAAATTTTCAGTTAGGCTGAACTTAAGAAATCCATTGTCCTCCGGCCTTAGCACACACGCGCTTAGCCGGAGATCTTACCACTTCAGACGCTCGCCGCGGACAGACTGACCTGCGCTCCTACCAAGGGTGTTTCCGTATACAAAACGGAAGTGACCAGAGGAGCAGCTTCCTATACCAACCTGACAAGGGACGGACAGGACAGTACTAAGGATAGAAACCTCTTTGCTTCTAGAAAGCGTAGCTACCTGTTCCGACGTTGGTCCTACTGCCCTCTAGCAGACAGGCTTGTCTGCTACCATCAAGCATGCAACTATAAATACATTTGGTCATTCATTCTTTCACACAGAAGGAAAGGGGATGACAGTATCTTATCATATACAGTATATAAAAGAAAGCGGATGTAGGTTCCGTATGAGACTGTGTGACATGAATTGCATATAAACTGTGTTTTAAAGTGTAGTAGTGTGACAGATCGTTCTTGTTTATGTGTAAAAGTAACACGTTCCACTACTAGTCTCCTCGCAGATAGTGAGAAACGCCCCAGTAAATTTAGAAGAGGAATTTATGCCGTAAATGACAACAGATTTAAGAAATTAACATGAAAGGAATCTAACAGAGGCCTTTCAACAATATCCTGAGATTTTGAACGATAGGTTTTGTGTCTCAAAAGGAAGTGAATACAATATTCACGTGATATGAGCTGGCCAGTGCGTCAGTCACCGTACCTAATACCAATCCCAAAAATTAAAAAAATAAACTTATACAGATAATATATCAGAAACTGGCTCCTTAACCATCCACATTGATCTCGACACCCAAGATGAGTGCTTAGAGACACCATCTGGTGGCCGAGTATCGTCAGACGAATCAGTAAATGGTCTTACTCAGTCCCACTTCCAATTTTGCGTTAGTTTTCTCGTGGTTCTTGGGTCCAAAGTATTTTTAGTTCTTGAGCTGAACCAAGCATATCATTAGGTATCACTTGCATAAGTATCAAAGCCTGGGATTTATTTGTGTAAAATCGAGTCCCTTTTGAATTGGCCATAGTGATCCCAAGCTTGTCCTGACTTTAAAATTCTATTTTGGGTAATTTAAAGTTCTATAATGTATGTAATTGTACATATGATATTGTTATTTATAGCAAAACGTTTGAAGACCACCTAAACTAAGTATGACAGTTATAGTGTCACCTGTGTGAGGCATAATTAACTATTACACCATCAAAGGTTAATACGTCAAAGAAGAAGATTTCGTTCCTAGTCATGTAGTCTGCGCCAGCGGTTTAAAACTAGACCAAGAGCACAACGGCTCTATATATCAGTTTACGGTGCCCAAGAAATAAATTGCAAGATTTATGGGAACGATCAACTTTCTTCGAAAATAGGCCAGATCGTCAATAGTCATTTTTGCATGGATGTGTCTGATGTCGTTAGGCTAGTTAGATTTAAGTAGTTCTAAGATCCAGGTGACTGATGGCCTCAGAACCATTTGAAACATTTTTTTCGCATCCGGGCCTGCTGCATGCCAGGCAAACACTGTACCACTGTTTTTTTATAAGACGGTGTCCTTTATAAAATAAAATATTTCTGGAAAACCTAAATAAGTGGACTTTTGTTACATAATGATATCACAATAACAAGCATAAACAGCTTCGATGAGATTTTTAATATAAGACCACGTCTTTTACAAAATAAAATATTCCTGGAAAACGTAAATAAGTGGAACTTTTTGCATACTTGTGTAACAATAAATAAAACATAAACTGCTTCTGTCAGTACAAAACAATTAAGTAGCATGCCCCTCTTCGTGGGCGCGTTCCTATGTAATCACGTTGTACCTCGCTTAAGTGCCGGGCTGTCCTGTTGCTGGTCAGTTCTTGTTCTGAATACTTATAGCCAATAACTACACTCTCCTACCCGGGCCCACCCCAACTGGATGGGGGATCAAGCAAGGCACTCCCTAAAAAATTAGCCGAATATGGTTCAAATTGTTCAGATGGCTCTGAGCACAATGGGACTTAACATCTATGGTCATATGTCCCCTAGAACTTAGAACTACTTAAACCTAATTAACCTAAGGACATCACAGAACACCTGGTCATCACGAGGCAGAGAAAATCCCTGACCCCTCCGGGAATAGAACCCTGGCGCGGGAAGCGAGAACGCTACTGCACGACCACGAGCTGCGGACATAGCCTAATATGTTCGATATCTCGGATGTCTCATAAGCTGTGAGTGATGTTCCTGTAGTAAGCCCCAAAATTCGAGTACGTTCTTACTGCCGTCTTGGAAAATGTAAAGTACAGTCAAACCTCCAATCCAAGTCACTGCGTTTGTCTTCGTTCGGGGATAATAGGCCATTTCTGGTTCGCATATGGGCAAGCGATGGTGAGATGTGAGCCACCGCTACCAGTGCCAAACGAGAAGATGGAGCTATTTCGTCTATTAGAGTGCCCGTCAGACTTTTCCGGTGTCGTGCCCACATATTTATTATCGTCCTTACGATAATAGCCACTGCTCGGTCACGTACGTGGACTAGTCTAAGACCTCCATGACTACTAGGAAGGGTGATGGCTTCGTATCCGACCTTAATAAGCAGACCTGTTCTCACAAAATATCCTAATACCGCCAGGATTTAGAGCGCCAACACAGCCGGCATAGGAATAACCTGTGCTAGGTGGGGGATGCGAGAAACTAGATAAGTGTTGGCAAAGGTGACACGCTGCATCATGTCCAGAGCCCATAACCTGTGACATCAGGCACTAAAACTAATTGTTTGCAGAATATCTCAGTACCGCCGTGCTTCGAATGTCTGTGGTGGAGATAATTCCTAGGCCTTTCATCTTGTTGGTCGGCTGTTAATGGTGGCCGGCCGGTGTGGCCGTGCGGTTCTAGGCGCTTCAGTCTGGAACCGCGTGACAACTACGGTCACAGGTTCGAATCCTGCCTCGGGCATGGATGTGTGTGATGTCCTTAGGTTAGTTAGGTTTAAGCAGTTCTAAGTTCTAGGGGACTGATGACCACAGATGTTAAGTTCCATAGTGCTCAGAGCCATTTGAATCATTTTGTAATGGTGCTACACTTCTCGTCGGGAGCCCTCTCCCGATGATCATCGCTCCCGACTTTGCCATGTACATACGACTTCCCGTACCCTTACCATAGAAATTAATCCAAAGGAAGGCCGCTCTTCCCTCGTCGCCCGGCTGTGCTATATACATTAGGTCCTCCGCATATGTTCTGCTTATAAACATTTTGTGCCTTATCTCATTCCTTGGAGTCGATTCCGGAGCCCGGAGAGCAGCGGCGCGACAGAGATGGCATACAATATCATGGACAGCGGGCACACTTGTGTGATCGATCGTGAGATGGTGATGAGACCCACCATTCGTCCATTGATGAGCACTCTGGATGGGGTGCCATGGAGTAGTCTCATAACGATGGTGACAAATGTTTCAAGAAACTTCATTTGCGTCATCACTTCCGTGAGATAGGCATTACTAATCCTGTCAAAGGCACGATCAAAGTCTATTGATACCAGGGCACCCCCCAGACGACATGTTGTTGCCAGTGTAGATCTTGTAGTCCCAGCTAAGAAGAATCAATGGCCGGTAGGCCTGTACCCATGTGCCGCAGGAAGGTTTGTGGATAGGGATGATCAATCCTTCCACGAAGGAAGATGGAGGAGGCCCTTTGGGAGGCATCAATTCACGGTTCATGGCTGTCCATCACGGATCAATGATATCTTTAATGTACGATAAAACTTAACGGAAACCCGTCGGACCCTGGCGATTATTGAGAGGCGCACTTATCAAGCGCTTCCATTACGTCGTCAACTGTGACGTCCCATGCTGCGTCACAGCATGTGGATTTGGACGGGTTACTCCTGTAACTGAAAGATCAGATCTGAAGATGGTTCTGAATGACCCGAAACTGGTCATATGAATAAAAAAAAATTGCGATCAAGACGGTTTTTAAGTAACATTATAAAATCACTGATTGCTGTTATCTCATAAGACATTATGTCTGTTTTTGCAAAATAACATTGACACATCCGATTAACCATGCCGACACTGCGTATCCGTGAGAGAAACAGCGCAAGTAAAAGAAAAGAAAGAAAGAAATGGGCTGTTCTATACGCCTGCCTTGTGTTCCTCAGTGTGTAAAGCGCGCATGAACGCTTACGTTAACTTGTGTGCTGTTGCTCGGCGGCATATTGTCTGTGCAGCAGTCTACGTCTTCTGCGTGGTTAACATCCGGTGGACGCTGCACTCGCCATTGTGTCTGCGTCGTTGTCTGTGGATCAGTATGGGATTCATCAGCCCAGTTCCTACGCTGGAGGTCCCTCTCGCAGCCGGGCTGACCGAAGGCGGAGGTGTTGCTGCCGTGGGTGGCGCTTCGGCGATCGCTGTTTGAGCGTATGCGCCTCCATGTCCGAGTGTGGAAGTTACTCCCGGTGGTCAGGGACGAAAGCAGCTGTCGGCACAACCGTAGAATCAATTTCCATACCTCCTACCGATCCTTTCCGGTAGGTTAATTACGTCGTCGGCGCTGGTATGGTAGAAGTGTGCGTCGTTTCGTCACAGTTGGCGATCTCTGCTGCAGTCGGTAGCCGTAAATTGTCAAGATGTTGGAGCTGGTCATTCTTTGGGATGGAATCTGTTCGAAAAGCGTTCGTATACGTTAGTGTCATCGGCGTCAACGTGGACGTAGGCAGGGGTTCGCCATTTGGAACTTGCACAATCCTTCGCTGCATACACTCGGAACGGAAGTGGCCCTATTTCCCGCATCCAGAGCACGTTTTTGGTTACCCATCGTAGATGACTCGTATTCTGCATCAGCCGATGAACAAGTATGAGGGTACATGCTGTGTCAGTTCTATCCTGATTTGACGCATCCCATTGAGAACGGGATAGTTCGTGTAGTGGGACCAGTTTTCCTGTACGTAGCTAAGCACTCTTCCATAGGAGGGTAAGGCGTCAATCACCAAGTAAGACGGAACATCGAAGGGTATGCTTCGTAAGCCAAGTCCTGCTTGATCAATAGTTATTTCTCCAATATGTCCTACAGAGTATTGAAATTTGAGTCCATTTGTTGTATCTCGAATGATTCTGACACACACTGCATCGTTATTCAGTTAGACTTAAACGACACTGCTCCCTATGGAGAGATGTATTCCAATAAGTTAGTTGTAGTCAAGTTTAACTTTTTCTCGTAGTAACCTTTCAATTTCATAGGTTTTCGGTCTCGCATATCCATTGCAGAAACTAATCTCGAGAGTCGAGTTGAAAATGGCTCAAATGGCTCTAAGGAGTGTGGGACTTAACATTTGACGTCATCAGTTCCGTAGACTTAGAACTACTTAAACCTAACTAACCTAAGGACATCACACACATCCGTGCCCGAGGCAGGATTCGAACCTGCAACCGTAGAAGCAGCTCGGCCCCGGACAGAAGCGCCTAGAACTGCTCGGCCACAGCGGATGGCCCGTATTGAGTCTTCGAAACGTGTGAGTACGCCGAATAGGTAAACAACTGCGCGAGCCAGAACTTCCACGGCAGGGACGTAAACAGACGTCCGTGCCGCAGCACCTCCGAAGGCAGACTACCAAGTAAGCTACCCAAGCACTACTCACGACCCGCCATCACAGCTTCATTTCTTCCATTACCTCGTTTCCCACCTTCCAAATCTCTCAGAAGCTCTTCTGCGAACCTTGCAGGAGTAGCACTCCTGGAAGAAAGGATATCGCGGAGACATGGCTTTGCCAAAGCCTGGGCGATGTTTACAGAATGAAATTTTCTTTCTGCAGTTAGCAGTTATCGTTTAACTTCGTGCTCATTTGACCGTACTTCTAAATTTTGAAAGTAGTTGGTCTTCGTGGGTCACTTTAGAAAATTAAGTTGGCGATGGTTTCTCAAACCGACTGTGCCAACAGTTGCTTTTCTTCAGTTGCGTGGTAATTCTTGTTGGTAGTAATGCTTAATACTTTGTATTAGCAACCATTTTTATTTAAACTGGTGAGTGTTCTTTCTATGAAACTGCAAGAGTAAATCTGATTGTGCTTCGATTTTGGAATTTGTATCTAAATTATGTTGTCAATGGCTACTCAAACTTGTGGTTCCAACAGCTGCTTCTCTTAAGTTGTAATAGTAAACCTCGATGGTAGCGTTGCATAATAATTATGTCAATAATTAGCTGTGTTAGGAGCTTTAGTAAGTTCTTCCATCAGTAGGATTTGTAAAGTCATATTAACAAATTATTATATGTGTTGTTCTTATGTGTCGTGTTTTAAGGGTGTCTCAGAGTTTGTTTTGGCGTGAAACCTTTTGATTTGTTGCAAATTAAGCAAACGTTTTCTAACCTACTATGTTAAGACTGAACATCGGCTTCCATCCACTTTCATTGTGTATTAAATATGGTTGAAATCGATCCAGGTTCTTAGGAGGAGCACTTTCCCAGTGAATTTGCGTGCGTACGCCCGTGTCATATATATTTTACATATATTTGGCTTATTTGACATGTATTTGTACACATATTTCACAAGTATGACTAGACAGTTCCACCCTGCAGTTTCACTTTCACCCAGCTGAATGTTTATGATGTTATATCTCATAAATATTGAAATAATTTTGCACTTACATGCAGTGGTATATGTGAGTGTGTGGGAGTACTGACAGCGAAATGTGTCTGAATAGGTTTAGTAGAAGAGAAAATAAAAACAAAAGAAACAATCAAAGTACGAACAACCGTTGAAGGCCCAACGGGACCGACTGGCCGTCGTGTCATCCTCAGTCTACACACATGAGGATACTGGTGGGCTTCTACTCAGCACCCCCAGCTGGCGGCTACAAGGGTAGCGGAAGCTGTGTGGTGTGGACTGGGCGATTTTTTTTGGGTTAGAAGGCCTCGGGAAAGTACGGGGTGGGCTGCAATCTCAAAGGGTCCATGGCAAATACAGGACGTGCTTGAATCAAGTACCAGTCGGAATTGTAGTTGTAAATTGTTGTAGTTGCGCTGGGAAAGTCCCTGAGCTTCAAGCGCTAATAGAAAGCACAGAAGCTGATATCGTTATAGGGTACAGAAAGCTGGCTAAAGCCTGAAATAAGTTCTGCAGAAATTTTTACGAAGTCTCAGACGGTGTTCAGGAAAGATAGATTAGCCAGAATTGGTGGTGGAATGTTTGTGTCTGTCAGTAGTGGTTTATCTTGTAGTGAAGTCGAAGTAGATACTCCGTGCGAATTGGTGTGGGTGGTGGTTATACTTAACAGCCGAACTAAGTTAATAATTGGCTTCTTCTACAAACCCCCAGACTCCGACGATATAATTGCTGAACAGTTCAGAGAAAGTTTGAGTCTCGTAACAAATAAATACCCCACTCATATGGTTATAGTTGGTGGGGACTTCTACCTTCCCTCGACATTTTGGCAAAACTACTTGTTCAAAACCGGTGGTAGGCAGAAAACTTCTTCCGAGATTGTCCTAAAAGCTTTCTCCGAAAATTATTTCGAGCAGTTAGTCCACGAACCCACGCGAATTGTAAATGGTTGCGAAAACACACTTGACCTCTTAGCCACAAACAATCCAGAGCTGATAGAGAGCATCATGACTGATACAGGGATTCGTGATCACAAGGTTGTTGTAGCTAGGCTCAATACCGTTTCTTCCAAATCCACCACAAAAAAATGCAAAATAATTATATTTAAAAAGCGGATAAACTGTCACTAGAAGTCATCCTAAGAGATAATCTCCATTCTTTCCGAACTGACTATGCAAATGTTGACGAGATGTGGCTCAAATTCAAAGATATAGTAGCAACAGCAATTGAAAGATTCATACCTCATAAATTGGTAAGAGATGGAGCTGATCCCCCGTGGTACACAAAACAGTTCCGAACGCTGTTGCAGAGCAGACGGAAAAAGCATGCGAAGTTCAGAAGAACGCGAAGTCACGAAGATTGCCTAAAATATGCAGACGTGCGAAATTTGCCACGGACCTCAATGAGAGATGCCTTTAATAGGTTCCACAACGAAACATTGTCTTGAAATTTGGTAGAAAATCGTAAGAAATTCTGGTCGTATGTAAAGTACACAAGCGGCAAGACGCAGTCAATACCTTCGCCGCGCAGTGCCGATGGTACTGTTACCGACGACTGTCCCGCTAAAGCGGAGTTATTGAACGCAGTCTTCCGAAATTCCTTCACCAGGGAAGACGAATGGAATATTCCAGAGTTTGAAACACGAACAGCTGCTAACATGACCTTCTTAGAAGTAGATACCTTAGGGTTTGCGAAACAACTCAAATCGCTTGTTACGGGCTAGTCTTCAGGTCCAGATTGTATACCGATTAGGTTCCTTTCAGATTACGCTGATACATTAGCTCCCTGCTTAGCAATCATATACAGCCGCTCGCTCACTGATAGATCTGTACCTACAGATTGGAAAATTGCGCACGTCGCACCAGTGTTTAAGAATGGTATTAGGAGTAATCCATCGAACTACAGACCTATATCATTGATGTCAGTTTGCAGTAGGCTTTTGGAGCATATACTGTATTCAAACATTATGAATCACTTCTAAGTGAACGATCTATTGATACGTAATCAGCATGGTTTCAGAAAATATCGTTCTTGTGCAACGCACGAAGTAATGGCCGTTATCGACAGGGGATCTCAAGTTGATTCCGTATTTCTAGATTTTCGGAAAGCTTTTGACACCGTTCCTCACAAGCGACTTCTAATCAAGCTACCGGCCTATGGGGTATCGTCTCAGTTGTGCGACTGGATTCGTGATTTCCTGTCAGGAAGGTCGCAGCTCGTAGTAATAGACAGCAAATCATCGAGTAAAACTGAAGTGATATCTGGTGTTCCGCAGTAAAGCGTCCTGGGACCTCTGCTGTTCCTGATCTATATAAATGACCTGGGTAACAATCTGAACAGTTCTCTTAGGTTGTTCGCAGATGATGCTGTAATTTCGTGTTAGTAAGGTCATCCGAAGACCAGTGTCAGTTGCAAAGCGATTTAGAAAAGATTGCTGTATGGTGTGGCAGGTGGCAGTTGACGCTAAATGACGAAAAGTGTGAGGTGATCCAGATGAGCTAAAAAAAAAAAAAAAAAAAAAAAAAAAAAATAAAGTGGGAATTCGATTACTCGATAAATAGTACAATTCTCAAGGCTGTCAATTCAACTAAGCACCTGGGTGTTAAAATTACGAACAGCTTCACTTGGAAAGACCACATAGATAATATTGTGGGGAAGGCGAGCCAAAGGTTGCTTTTCATTGGCAGGACACATAAGATGCAACAAGTCCACTAAAGAGACAGCTTACACTACACTCGTTCGTCCTGTTAGAATATTGCTCCGCAGTGTGGGGTCCTTACGAGGTGGGACTGACGGAGGATATCGAAAGGGTGCTAAAAAGGGCAGCTCGTTTTGTATTATCACGTAACAGGAGTGTGTCAGATATGATACGCATGTTGGGTGGGAGTCATTAAAGCAAAGACGTTTTTCTTCACGGCGAGATCTATTTACGAAATTTCAGTCACCAACTTTCTCTTCCGAAATGCGAAAATATTTTATTGAGCCCATCAAAATAAAATAAGAGAAATCAGAGCTCGAACAGAAAGGTTTAGGTGTTCGTTTTCCCCAGGAGTGGAATGGTAGAGAGATAGTATGATTGTGGTTCGATGAAACCTCTGCCAAGCACTTAAATGTGAATTGCAGAGTAGTCATGTAGATGTAGATGCAGATGTTGTCAGTTTTCATGACCGGTGCCGTTACTTCTCAATCAAGTAGCTCCTTAATTGGCCTCACAAGGGCTGAGTGCAATCCGTTTGCCAATAGCACTCGGCAAGTCTTTGGAGTTATTAGGAAAGAAGGCTGCATTAAGCCATGCAGGATGCGGCGGTTTTCACGGATCTCAGCGTTTATGACGTCTAATGGCTCTCAGCACTATAGGACTAAACATCTGAGGTCATCAATCCCCTAGATCTCAGAACTACTTAAACCTAACTAACCTAAGGACATTACAAACATCCATGCCAGAGGAAGGATTCGAACTTGTTACCGTAACGATCACGCGGCTCCAGACTGAAGCACCCACAACCGCTCGGCCACACCGGCCGGCGTACCTCCTCGCTTATGTCGCGTAAAATGATATAAATTTGTTGCCACAATCAGTGGTATATTGAATATTGTCTTCAAATTGTTGCACTAATGCAGTTAGTAGTAAAGAAGTAACTAGTTATTTTAAACTTTTTGTGTCATGCTGCAGTTTTACTACAGGAACAGCAGAAATGTAGTGAGTGATAAACGTTTTTTCCTCTCATCAATTTTTAGCGGCTTGCACCGAGAATAAGTTTCGAAATAATGTTACTTATGAACCGTCTTGATTGCGAAATGTTTATTCATATGACCGGTTTCGGTTCCTCTAGAACAATCTTCAGATCTGTAACGATGGAGAAGATGGAGAAGCTGGAAGATGCGTGCAGCGCCTGGCGTAGTTGACGGGACACTCCTGCGTGGCTCTCTTGCCCACGGCGATGGACGTCAGACTACTGAGCGGTTCGCGGCACAACACCGAAATGGCGGGAACCACGGAAACAGACCACGGAGCAGGGGCGGGCAAACGTTGCACACGCCTCATGAGCGCACAGAGCTGCACGTGGGCTGCTCGCGTGCAATCGTCGACAGGGGCAGTGGCGACAGCCGGCAGGTTGCGGATAACCTGCGGACGTTGACATGATGCGACCACTACAAGCCGGCCGCGGTGGTCTCGCGGTTCTAGGCACTCAGTCCGGAATCGCGCGACTGCTACGGTCGCAGGTTCGAATCCGGCTTCGGGCATGGATGTGTGTGATGTCCTTAGGTTAGTTAGGTTTAAGTAGTTCTAAGTTATAGGGGACTGATGACCACACATGTTAAGTCCCATAGTGCTCAGAGCCATTTTTTGACCACTACGAAGTGAACGTTGTATTTCAAGAACCGGAAATGCAGAGTGAATCAAGGAAACGGAGAAGAGGAAGTTTATAATCTTTTAAAAAAGGAATTAGAGAATCATTTTTTCTTTGGGTAAAAACATGAAAATTCGAAATGTGTAATATGTGGCAGTATTTTCTCTGGTCAGCGAAAGTTAAGTATTGAACGCCATTATAATATATTTCACAAGGACGAGTACAATTTACTGTCGGATTCTGAGCGGATAGGGAAATTGACTGACCTTAAGAAGTGTGATTTGACGATACTAGATAAATCTAACGTAAGTTGATGTTGTGGCGAGAGATCTGTGACTTTCTTTCGTCATGTCTCTCAACTAATTGATTTAACATTTTATGAACCACTGTTTTCAATTTTTCAGGTCAACAACAGTGATAGCCCCGCGGTGCGTGCAGTTAAAAGATTGCGCTTAATATAGCGAGAGCTGGAAATCCATTTGCTAAAGGTGAGTTTATAAAGGAGTGCAACAATGATGCTGCTTATTTACTTTGCCCACTGAATACAAATCAGTTTCGAGTTATCATTCTTTCTCGGCGGACTGTAAGTCGTCTTTTAAGTGCCATGGCTGGTGACGTTTACTTTCAGTTAAGGTGTGCAGTGCAGGAGTTTATAGCAGTTTCCATCGCACTTGATGAGTCAACATATATTTCAGACACCGCGCAATTAGTGATTTATGTCCACGGCGAGCACGTAACAGAGGACTTTTTTGGATATGCTATCTTTAAAAAGCAGGACTACCGGCTCGCACATCCTAAAAACCGTTGAAGAAGCTGTCGATTCAGATGGCTTAAACTGCTACCGTTTTGTGTCAGTGACAACAGTCGGAGCACCTGCAATGGAAGGGGAACAAAAGGCATTTGTTAGATTACTAAGAAAAAAGCCTCAGCGAACAGAAAAATCATTGTACAGCATCCTCTGCATTTTGCACCAAGAAGTACTCTGTGCAAAAGCACCAAAACTGGGGTCATTATGCAAGTGGTTATTCGGATAGTTAATTATTTTAGATCCCACGGGATTACACATAGACAGTTTCAGTCACATTTAGCTGAAATTGGGAAAGAGTACGGTGACATACAGTACCACAGTGAAGACCGTTTGCTTAGCCTCGGTAATGTTCTCAAAAGATTTTTTGAGTTGAGAATACCAATAAATCAGTTTTTAAATGACAAAGAAAGATACAATCCCAAGTTAGAAGATCCAGACTGGATTGCCGACCTTGCATTTTTAGTGGAGGTTACCGGACACATGAATGCATTGAACACAAGTTTGCAAGTAGAAAATGAGCTAATTTGTGAAATGGCTGTAAAGGTGCAAGCTTTCACCAGCAAGATAGAGCTATGAGAACGACAGCTCTCGTCAGAAAACGCAGTGCATTTCCCTACTCGGTCTGCTGTGCGGGAACAGAATTGGAAAGAATATGTTTCCGTACTTACCGCATTAAGAGAGAAATTCCTCAAGCGATCCTGGGATATATTTATCCCGAGCTTCTGAATGGTTCTCGAGACCATTTGCTGTTTCTGTAGATGATATTCATCCCAATTTGCAAATGGAATTAATAGAACTACAGTGTAATTCTCGTCTGAGAGACAAGTTACTTTTGGCAAGACGTGTAATAGACTCTTATCAAGACTTTCCATCGCAGAAGATAATGTCACTGTTTGGATAGATATACGTTTGTGAGAGATTTTGTTTCTGTTATGAAAATTAGTAAGTCTCGTCAGTGATGAAAATTTAAATAACTGTTTGCGTTTGTCTGTATGTAGATATTTTGTTCTAGACATTAAACGTATTGTAAACTCAACCTGTGATAATTAAATAAAACCTGTCGTAGGTAATTCAAAGCATGATTTCTCTCAAGCACTCCTACTGACCTTATGCCTTCATTCAATAAAGCAAGCTAGGAAAAAATACGCATTACAGAGGAAGGAGCAGAGAGGCGGTATGGAGAGGAGGGGAGAGAAGCGAGTGGCCAGCTTGCCCCTGTGTGCACGCAAAACACCTATTAACTGCACACGAGCAAGTACACCGCACACGTGCAGGATTCCTGCCCGCCACTGCCATCGAGAAAAACAAGTCTACACTAGCGCCACATGTTTTTAGATGGTAGAAATATTATAATGTTACTGTATTTTTTTATTTTGACAAGTACCGATTTTAACCTTGACATCTACAGATTTAAATTAAGTATTTCTGGAGATAAAAGTTAATAACAAAAATCTACTAATTACAGTATGTGCATGTGTAATATGACAAATGTACCACATGCCACCTGTCAGTAATAGTTTTACAATTAATATAAATGACGTGCATTCTGCCAACCAATTTTATGTGCGCAGCTTGTTAAAGTTGCTACTGTATTTGGACGAGTTACACCTGTAATAGAAATATGAGGTGCGTTCTGGTACATTTGATGTTGATTAGACAGAAAGAAAAAGGTTTGCATTCGTGAAATAGTAAATTAGTACCATTATCGTTACAGAATTGGAGATGGTTCTAGAGAAATCGAAACCGGTCATATGAATAAACATTTTGCAATCAAGACGGTTTACAAGTAACATTGTAAAGTCACTGATTGCGGCTATCCAATCAGACATCATGTCTGTTTTTGCAAAGTTTCATAATGGTTTGAAATAATGTGTAAAGTTTATTGCAACTCAGTAAGTGCTCAGTTGCCCATGTTTATCGTCCCATCCCCAACCCTTTGATACATGGTTGTTACACCAAAGCGATTCTCTATACACAGTAAGTGATGTGTTTATTTTGGCTCAAATCGGTCCAATGGTTGAGGAAGAGATATGAAACACACATACATGCATTCATAAGTATGTGTAAAAAACATCTGGTCTAGACTCTCCCTGGGGATGGTTTGATTCCATATACTCGATAGTGACTTATCGTTGATAGCAATTTTCAGTAATATCTACGTCTATATCTACATGGATACTCTGCAAATCACACTTAAGTGCCTGGCAGAGTGTTCTTGGAATCACCTTAATAATAATTTTTTGTTATTTCACTCTCGAATAGCGCTCATAAATAACGAACGCCTGTATCTTTCCCTGGGACCTCTGGTTTCTCTGATTTTAAGTTGAAGTTCGTTTCTCTCTACGTCGGCATCGAAAAAATGCTTTCGCATTCGGAGAAAAAATTTGGTGAATAAAATTTCGTGAGACGATTTCGCCGCAACGAAAAGCCCCTTTATTTTAATGGTGCCGACCCCAAATCTTGTATCACGTCCGCTGCACCTTCACTTTGCATTAAAGGATAGCAGCGTCGATTTCGAAACACGCACCGTTATTATTTCGTCGAGGTGTGACAAATACAATTTTCAGCTCTAGATGGCAGCAAGATGGCTCGCCGAGATATCATTGTTCGATCCTTTTGCAGAACCTACAAGAATACTATCAGATAGTAAGCTAGTGATGTTTACAAAAATGGTTCATATGGCACTGAGCACTGTGGGACTTCTGAGGTCATCAGTCCCCTAGAACTTAGAATCAGTTAAACCTAATTAACCTAAGGACATCACACACATCCATGCCCGAGACAGGTTTCGAATCTGCTACCGTAGCGGTCGCGCTCTTCCAGATTGTAGCGTCGATAGTCGCTGGGCCACTCCGGCCGGCGGTGATGTTTACCAAGTTGCATTACAGATGGTACTAGATCTGACCATAGTGGATACAAACTGAAGCGGAAGTGAATCTCTTTCACCAAATATTTAAAGATATTTGATGTTAATGCTACTTTCAGAAAAAGTTGTTGGTGCTGGAATGGATTCCGTGACGGGTGGCATAAGATCAATTGGAAGAGTGACGTCCCAGCGAATAAAACATGGCTCAGTGCTGTACCCCAGAAGACAGCGAGCTGTGAGGAATTTGTGGAGTACAACTAGATATCAGAATCACAGTATGCACTTCAGTAGAGAGATGATTAGCCGCGCGGGATTAGCCGAGCGGTCTGGGCGCTGTGCGGCTTGGCGCGGTCTGGGCGCTGTGCGGCTGATCCCGGCGGAGGTTCGACTCCTCCCTCGTGCGTGGGTGTGTGTGTTTGTCCTTAGGATATTTTAGGTTAGGGTGGGTGTAAGGTTACGGACTGATGGCCTTGGCAGTTATGTTCCATAAGATTTCAAACACATCTGAATATTTGAGAGAAATGATTAGAAGAATGTTCATTATCGGAGAACGAATCCACTTAGAATAGAAGTATGAGTGTAAAATAAACTTTGGCAAGTAGAAACGTTGTACGGTATTACAATGAGAAGATCATCTCGGATAACGCTAGGTACACATTCATCTCAGTCGTACCGTCTTAACTCCACAGCGCTAAGCGACTTGATTAGAGGCAGATGAGCACCTTGCTGCGCGCTGTTCCCAAATGCGGAGTCGCTGCAGCAGCTCGGAGCCAGCCCAAACTACTTGCAGCAAGTGGATGTGGGGGGAGGATTACTAATATCGATATTCAGTTACGAGGCGAGAGCAAACAGGGGGCTTTTATGCGTCGGTCGGGATTATGCACTGCAATATATTGCGGGCTTTGTCTTGGCTCGCCTTGCTCCACCGGCTGTGGCGGGAGTTGGTGCGGCACTAAGTTGGCGCTGAGCCGCCCCTACCTGTGTTATCAGCCGCCGTGACGCGGATAACCAGCACTCTGCCAACTTCTCTGCATAATTCCCGGCACTTCGCTCAGACTCCTTCCTCAGACTAACAAGTCAATAAATCAAATGGGCCGCACTCAACATTAAGTGCGGTATTCTCTGTCTCAGTTGAAGCAAATAGATAGCATTTTTAGACACATCAAGTTTTGTTTATTTACTTAGCTTGTGGCGTATCTACAGAATCGTATGGAGTATGTAAATTAACGATTTAAAATGTATAAACATTGCTTGTAACTATAATTAAGTTTTGCTACTAGCTGATATTATGGTATCACATATCAATACCCCAACCCCATACAGGTGTGAATGTTGGCAACGGAATTGCAAGTTTCCGTATGACGACTATGGCGGTCGTGCAAAATGTACTACTACTACTACTACTGCTACTAATACGTGGCCCAGTGGACCGCACGCATCTACAAGTTTCCTCCTCCACTGTATTATGTCCATTGCTGCTATCCGCCATTCGTACACATCTATTGACATTTGTTTTAAATCTTCATGGAGTCCATCCCTCCAACGCTTCATGGGTCACCCTGGCGGTCTCTTTCCTGTAGGTGCGACATCCAAGAGCTTCCGAGGCCATCTGCGATCCTCCATCCGGGCCACATGGCCGGCCCTCTGCATTCGTTTGGCTTTGACAGTTCCTGCTATGTCAGGTTGCTGGTATAGTTCCTCAAGATCTTGGTTGTATCTGATTCTCCATTCCCCTGTATCTGCATCCAGAACGGGACCGAAGATCTTCCGAAGCACTTTTCTCTCAAAAACAAGGAGCTTATCGAAGTCCTGTTTCCGGATACTCCATTTCTCACAGCCATATAGAACAACAGGCTGGGTCAGGGTTTTGTACAGTCGAATCTTGAACTGTTTGGACAGAGATTTGGACCGAAGCAGTTGTGCTAGGCTGTGATAAGATCGGTTTCCTGCTTGTATTCTGGCATTGATCTCTGCTTCACATGACGAGTTCTCAGTGAAAAGTGCCTCTGGTATTTGAATTCTTGCACTCTCTTGTAGGAATGGTCCCTAGCTTGCAGTGATTGTAGATGATCAGCAGCTTCGTTTATGTTTAGCCCAAATTTGCTGGCTGCCTCCTTTAGTGCTCTGGTCATTTGCTCCAACTCCTCTTCCGACCTAGAGAGTAAACAGAAGTCGTCTGCATAGACTAAGTATGCCAGTCTCTTTCCTTCGATTTCAATCCCTTCGTTCTCTTAGAAGGTCTCGCGTACGATCTTCTCGAGGGCAATGTTGAACAGGATAGGGGACAACCTATCTCCTTGCCTGAGTCCTGTCACAATTTCAAATTCCTCAGTTACGCGATTTCCCATCTTCACCCTCAGAAACATTTCCCTCGTCTTTTGTCCTCTGAACTCTGTTTCTGCTTCAGTGACGATATTCCTTATGTATTTCCTCTTTGCTCTTCTCAAAATTGCTTGTGTGGTCTTTCGGACCTCCTCAAATTGTGCTTTGGCCTGTACCAGATTTGTCCCCTTCAGCCATTTGTTCCTGGCTTCCTTTCTCCTTTCCAGGGCATCTGCACATTCCTTTCCAAACCAGATCTTCTTGGCCACTGGGTTTCTCATGAGTGTTTCCTATGCAGTATCCCTAACTGAGCTCTGGATGTTTCCCCACATCAGTTCGAGGTCCTGATTCGCGTCTAGGATCTAGCAGACTCAACGTTGTGTGCCCACTGAGCCATCCCTCCAACAGCTCCTTAACGCCCACCGCCGCTCTGATATAGGACAGCCATCGGCAGCGACACAGCCATATATAAGAGATCAGAGCCTCTCTGTTAGTTGTTGCTTCGCAGACACTGCCTAGCCGCAGTTCCGTCTATCGTGAGTAGTACAGAGACCCCCATCTGTATTGACACCAATAGCTGGTCTCTGATTTTTGCTGCATTATTTGTAGCCTAACGAGTCCCCATACGCTTGGAGAAATACAAGTTAACTATGAGGGTAGTCCCAAAAGTAAGGGCCCCTATTTTTTTATAAGTACAGAATTTTGTTTGTGTGGCAGTTGGTCACACTGTTATGAAGAGTGCGTCACGCGTTGTGTGTAAAAATGTGCACTCCGCGCTGAGACGCTCAGTCTTCGCTTGACAGCCTTGGAGACTGGAGCTCCCGTTGGATGTTAGCGTCAAGTGCGAAGTGCGCCCAGTTATTCGGTTTCTGAACGCAAAGGGCAGTGCGCCGATTGAAATCCTTCGCCAATTGACGGAAGTGTATGGTGAGTCGCGCATGGATGTCAAAAATGTTCGTAAGTGGTGTAGAGAGTTTGCAGCTGGTCGGATCGAAATTCACGTCGAACAAAGGCTCGGGAGACCGTCAATTTCTGAGGAGTCAGTGCTGAAGTTTCAGCAAAGCATGCGTGAAGACCGGCGGATCACCCTGGATGATCTCTGCACGTTGGTTCCTGCGGTTTCCCGAAACACTGCTCACAGAATTTTAATGGAGACATTGAACTACAGGAAGGTGTGCGCAAGATGAGTGCCACGCATATTGGCTGAGGACCACATGTAGCAACGAGTTGATGCTCCCCGCGCATTTCTTCACCGCCTTGCAGCCGAACGGGACAACTTCTGGACTCAACTGTCACTGGTGACGAAACCTGGGCATACCACTTTACACCTGAGACCGAGCAACAATGACGCCAGTGGCGGCATCCTTCTTCGCAGCATGGCGGAGAGCTGGTATGACGTGGGTATACAAAAACTGCCACAACGTCTACAAAAATGCATCGACAGAAACGGTGATTATGTAGAAAAATAGCTAAATGTTCCAGTTGTAAACTGATGTAAAACATTGTAGAAATAAATAGGTCTATGTACTTATAAAAAATAGGATACCATACCTTTGCTGTTTTAAACTTGTTCGCTCATGACCAGCTTTCCAGCGACGACAGTTACTGCAACAATCTGTAGCCCATCTCTATTTACCGTTGAGTATGAGATCGCACACAACAGATATTAATACAGTTAGTTACAATTTAGTAAATGTCACACTGTAAAGTACACATCACATAGATGTAAAATCACAGAATACGGATCACGGATATTTTCAAATATCAAAAAAGTTGAGTATATGCTGAGCTTAACCAGCTGATTGCCAGCTGGTGGGCTGTGATGTGTGGACAACCTCCGAGATGGTACCCCCCAGGCAATGCTTCATACAGCAAAAATCTAAACCCATGGCAACCGCACTAAATATGACATTCCTTGCGGCCTAGGATGCACACAGACTTTACATATGAAGTCAATACGGATTCCCAGTTCGCTATTCGTAAGTCGTCCTCGCACTGGACTAGAAAAAGCACGTGGACGAGATACTGGCTACGTCACAGCCAGGAATTCCACGTTCTGCTACACTGTGGAGCGTGAAACAAACAATGTGGCATGTAAAATGTTTGGTTCGCGTCTACCTCTTCCTAATTCTTTTTACCTTTCCTTTTCGGTCACAAGAACATACGTGCCACCATTCTCTACTACGTAAAACATCGTATATGGCACAAAAATTGAGGATCTCTCAGCAAAATATCAAATAATGACGTTCGTACCTACAGTCTGTAGACGGTGTGTGCCGTGTATGAAGAGCTGGTTGTTGCAGCGAAGCTATAGCGTAGGTCGGAGCGTAGTGAGATATCGAGCAGTGCACGATGGGGTGCTAGCAGTGCTTGTTGTAGAGGTGGTAAAAAGAAAGTCTCAGTATTTATTTTACCTTACCAGTCCTAATCCGCCGACAGTGAGTGGAACGCCGTGGCCCGGCTTCGAATTACAACCCCTGACCACTCTGAATTTCCCTCCCGCTTCTCCCGCCTCCGCCCCAAGCAACCCACCTCGTCCCCCTTCCTATAGATCGAAACCGTCAAAATCAAAAAGAAAAGCAACCTCAGGAACGAAAGTGAAGAGAAAGGTAACCGGTTCGAGTCCACCTCTTCCCAGTACTTTTCACCTTCCGTTTTCTAAAAAGTTCGTGGTATTTCATATTCATTTAATAGATTATCACAAAAGGCGAAGTTATTTATAGTAGGTACCGTATTTGGTGCAATTCTTGGCGCAGAGACTGACCACTGCGTGTTTCGCAAACAGCCAGAAAACTTAACGTGAGCCCGTCTATGTCTGAAAGTAAACGCAAGCTACATACTGGAATTCCTATTATGAAACGTTCTACCTGACTCTAGGTTTGTGGACTGGCACATGTTTGCATCTGCCTGTAAATACCTTTTTCAGTGATGGTGAGCAAATATTTTTTAAAAAATATCATCTTCTACTCAAATGTATTAACAAACGAAACTCGATCTAACCTACATGATGGAGTAATTTATTTCAGAGAGTTGGTAGACAATGCATCGTGGGGGATGTGGGAGCTATGCGTTCGCCGATTAACATCAGACACCATACGTTAACAATATTCAATGTAAAATCGGCAATGCGATAAAAATTCAATTGAGTTAAGGAATAAACCCTACTAGTATGTACGTTAGATAGTTGTACAGCACTATTTAGTGCTCCTCTACCAGCAACTGGTAGCTCAAACCATCAACGAGTCTAGAATCTTCTTGCCAGTTTCCTCTGCTCTTCTTCGACAATTGCAGTTAATGCTGTTATTTTGTTGAGAACGTCCTTTTTCATAAGGGAACTGTGTGGTTTACGAGCCAAATAAAGCCGAAAACGGCCGCTTGTGAGGTGTGAGGGGACAAATCACATTGTTCAGAACATCCCGTGTGCTGATGTCGTCGTCACTTACGAGGTCGGCGTCCACGTCAACGTTAGCGGCCTCGTCCCGCTATAATTCCACAACTCTGTGGATTATCATACTTTTTCTACATGTTTTGCGAAGTTTGTTTTATTAGCTGTGCTGAATATTGTTATTGTAAATATGTTGTCACCTTACAAATGCCATTTCTTATTTAAGAAAGAGAATACGCATGGAATGTTAACATTTTGTAAGTAGACACGCCGGTCTAGTCAGGGGAAATATGTTGTCAAAGGGTGTAATAAACTGTAAATGCATTATCACTGGAGTGCAAGGGAGCCAAAGAAGTACCAGTTCCGAGTCGCGAAGAGACGATTAGCGTCGTCGATGGTTGTGTGTATTCGCCGGAGTTGCTATGCAAAATTACGGAAACAAAAATTCTGTTTCCGAAGTTCAGAGCAGTGAAAACTGAAATGGTTCGTTTGGCGCATATTTAATATGGGAAAGCTATGGCGTTTATTGCGCCCTGTACAAATGTAGCAAGAGTAATACATATAACATCAAGAGTACTGTGGGCCCTTATTATTGGTTATTGTATTGCAAGAATATCAACGTGTGTCGTATTTTACCGAAGCCACTCGACAAACCAACGGCATCATGAAGTGAAGTAAGATCTAGACTCTTTATAACATGAAGTGTAATGGGCTGACCAGCGTGGTTGGTATTTTTTTGTTTAAATAACTCTGTTTTCGTGTATATTGTAACATAAATAATTTTCCTAAATCGTTATCCAAATAGTACCCATCCTATTCCTTTGTATGAACCGAGAAAATCATAAAATGAACTGAAACTTAAGTGAACATTAATATATTTGGTCCTCCAAACATAATTAATCCAACTTTTGGTCAATTACGTAATAATGAAATTGTTGGCTGTGGTGTGGATAATGTCACAAGTAGAATGACGCGAAAATCAGTACTAATTCAGTTTCTCCAAATAGAGTAACTGTCATAATTAAAAAATGTTTGTAAAACTTCACGTAACTTGGATACTGAATTTCTTGTCATAGGACAGTTCTATTTCATAGTTTGTGGCATAATTTACAACTTTTATTACAAGCAATATCAGCAATGCTTGGTACATGACAGTCCTTACCAAAGAATAAATTCAAACAATATCTCTGCTTGCTTCAGTTACGGCACTCAGTATTACGGTGAGTAACGTAACAAAAGGTTTCTCTCCACAGCCAGTAAGCAACCTTACTTCAACTGATCTTTGAAAATTAATGTAATATATTGTAAGTGTTTGTGATATTATTATTTGACCTCTCTGACGTGTTTGGTGTGAAGTACTTGAAAGTGTGCGTTAGGTAGTGTTCCTACGTCATTACGCCAGCAACTATTCTTATGTAAAATTGCTTACGACTATATGGCTCAGCTTCAATTCAATTATTGTTGTTCATTTGAGGAACGGGCGACAGTTAGCTATTTTGGCTAAAATGGCTCTTTGCACTATGGGACTTAACATCTATGGTCATCAGTCCCCTAGAACTTAGAACTACTTAAAGCTAACTAACCTAAGGAAATCACACACATCCATGCCCGAGGCAGGATTCGAACCTGCGACCATAGTGGTCTCGTGGTTCCGGACTGAGCGCCTAGAACCGCTAGACCACCGCGGCCGGCGTTAGCTATTTTCATCAATGACATTCTTTGAAAACTTTTTCCCAATTTTCCACTAACTATTGTTAGTTAAAAACTAGTTTACGTAATAAAAATATATAAAGTTAACAATTTGTTTCTAATCGTCACTGTTGAGGTGCTGAGCAGTGTCGATTCGTTTATATCTTCATCTGAATTTCTCGATTTAGGACTATCCTTCGGAATAGGTGACTTTTCCCCATAGATTATGGACTTTAGGTACACGGTCATATAGAAAAGCCTAATTAGCCGGAGAGGTAGGAGGGTTATACAGCGTTAGGACGACTTCACAGGCTGCAGGATCAGTGACGATTTACGGCGTGAGTATGCAGTAAGCAATGGAAACCATTACATTAAAGACATACGTTGTGTGTCTACAGGGCAAGTGGCAAAGCATCATGATGGTCTCACAATAAGCGAAAGACTTCGTACTAGCTCGCCAACCGCATATCCAGGATAGTACAACAAAGAGAGTTACCATGGCAACAATATTGAAGAACCCGAGAAAGAGTAATATTCCCAGAGTCGGGGAGTGGAGTTTGTGAGGTCTGAATGTGCTATGGAAGTACAAAGACTCAATCCCAATATAGCTTGCGTAAGTGAGGACGAAGAGAAAGAAGAAAGATTTTCTGGTTCGTAGGAGTACTACATAATTACAAAAGCAACGGGAAATTGTGTTATGGAAGTAGGAATGGCTAAGAAAGAAGTTTGTACGAAGAATCGGCGAAGTAAGAAAAACGCTGACAAGAGGATGCGACAGGATGGTAGGAATGTGTTAAGGCAGCAGTGAATAATTTCCATAGTACCACAGGGAATAGCAGCGGGTAACAACTGTAGAAAAAGCCATGAGATTACACAACTGGCAGATAACTGAGGGCGTTGGGCTAACTGCTACCGTGAGACGACAAGGTAGGAAGAAGACAGGAAGCCAATGATGGCGTGTGAAGCCTTTTGTAAGACTGATGACCGAAAAAAAAAATAAAGAAAAAACTTACAAGCTCTAAGTAATCTTGAGGGCACTCTACTGTTATTATTGAACTCTTGAGAGCATTTTACTCTCATTATTTCCATAACAAGAGTTAATGTAATACCCGAAGAGTCCGTTCAACCTGTATTTAATTAAATAAAATAAAAAATAATACCTATAATTTGTATAATTGAGCCACTTGAGTGCAAAGACATTTAACTTGACCTAGTTTCGAAGCCGACTGTGGGTGTCTTCAGCAGACAATTTAAAACACTATCATGTAGTCACAGATGGACTGATTTACTAGCAAAATGCACTCCTCATCTTCTTAAAGTCATATTTAAAACCGAATAAAAGTTATAGGTATTGGAACCGAGAAACAATGGCACTTGTCAGTAACGATAATAGCTGTATGACACAACACTCTGTCGCCAGTAAGTGCTGTAAGAGGGAGGGACAATTGGGGGTGGCTTGAGACATGTCAGGTTAAATCTTATAGCGACCAGTTAGCTATATTACACAAATTGTATTCTTGTATGGCTGCTGGCTCATAGCCATGTTAAAAACTGTAAAAAACAGTTAAAATAACGGTTTTAGAGGCCTCTCCTTCCGTTAATACGGTTGTTTTTGATCAGGTGACTCAGCTGCAATGGATATGAACCCTTTATCACATTAACTTGTAATTACACCACAGGCAACAGAATTTCTATGAAATGAAGCTGACAGATTAAAATTACGCCACTCTTTACCATTTGCTTCGTAAATACTCTTCCACGTTAATATGAACAGTACTGAATGTTATTCTGTCGTAAAGATGAAGTATGGCACCGGTGACAAAAAAGATTCCTTTTGTTGTATCTGGAAATGGGTTTGCAAAGTACTTTTATGTGTATGCTTCTTAAAACACTATTGTCGTGTTGTAAAATTTTTTAAAATCAATTATTAGGGGAATATAGTACTCTCATGAAACCGTTTGCTCCCAATAAGAAAAGAAATAAATTTCTCCAAACTTACTAAACGCTTATTAGACATTTTTCTTTTCCATGTTTAACAATTAGGTTGTGGGTTGCTGAACTGGAGCGTGCTACGGGTATTTTGGGAAAATTAGCCCTAGACGCACGTCAGAAGACAGAGTGTAGTAAGCAGTATTTGAGGAGCAAAGGATGAGAATACATTTTGCAAGATTGGTGCAGCATTTCGTATGACCAGAAGAACAAATTAACAACCGAGCTCTTCAACGGAGTTGTAATCATTGTAAAATGAATGCAACTGATTTCACCTCGATATGGCATCGGTAATTAAATATTGGTCCAAGAAGTTAGACTATGAAATGAAGTGTAGTCGGAGTGAAAGGGAAGTCTTTTATTTGCCACATAGTTTTGCCAATAAATATGAATGAAATTGTGAGTTTGATAAATGTACTTAACTTCGATAGTATCGATATAACCATATTCTTTGTAAGTCCGAGTAGTAATCAGTTTGTGTTACGCAGTATGGCTGTGTACTTGCTTTGAGAGGTAGGGAAGCAGGCCTGTCTTGTAGCGTTGGTAACATTATTTTTTAGGATTTTATATTATTTTGAGGAAAAATTTTGTGGAAATGAGATGATATGAATGCAATAATGTTAGATTGAAAGTTTTCTAAGGTAGTCTAGTTAATTTTCTAAATAATCGTAGTTGTGTGGTTTCTTATTGTTAGAACACTGTGTATCGTTAAAGTTTGCTGCAAGAAGTTTTATAGTGAATCGCATGAATTTGTCGTATAATTGAAGTAAGTGTCAAGGTAAGTAATTGCACACAGGAAAAATATTATGAAAGATTTTTCCTAACTTGTATGGTTGTGGGAACTTTATAAAAGGGCGTATTGTTGTTAATGAAGCATAGTTATATTTGGAGTGTTTGTTCACATTTATCAGACGTTTAGATCCTCATTTTTCATACTCTGCTTTTACGAATGCGTGCGGCATTATCATTTTCCGAAAATTGATAAGACACCATCTTGCATTGCACACACCAGCACAACAAATAAATTTTGGTTTTGGACAGTCAGCTCAATATGACTATTTGAAACAGGTTGCAAGACAGACGAGCGTTCCGTGTGCACAGGTAGGCCAACGAATTTAATTATCATCAAAACTCAGGTCCTCTATAGTGTACAGTGATTGTCGGAATGTACAGTCATGGAAACACCATATCGGTTTGTTTCATATCAGATGTTTCATATCAGCAAAAGATGGCAGAAAAGTGCTCACTCGTAAATTTTCAAGCTCTTTATCAAAGCTGAGATGCGTCACATTTTATGTTCATTTGCTATTTAATTATATTAACTGTCTGGTAGTCATTGTTTACAAATCTAAAGATAAAGATTAATAATGTTCAGGGCAATCACTTCACTCTGAGTCAGTGTCTCAGTCAAATAACATGTATAAATTTCATTGGAAACAGACTTCTATATCGCAGGCGAAATGTTTAATGTACTTTACTGAGATTCACTTATTACAATATCAAAATAAGCTTTACCAATTTCTCAGTTACCAACCAGACACATGCAAACACAAGTTTAGAAGTTTTAACGTTAAATTTTCAAGAGGATTAAGTAAAGTCTGCACTATAAAACATGAAGGCCACTTCACAAGGTTAGCAAGGCAGAGTAATTCGTCTGTCAGTGGGTTACTTCACCTTATCATAAAAACGTTTTGTGAAGAATAAGAGTGAATGATTTGTAATACTAATTCAAGTAATAACCGTCCACTTCATCAGATGTTGCACCATTGCCTTCCCCAAGTTTTAATAGCCCTAGGTGAGTGCTTTGTAGAACTTAATGAACCTTGATGCCCACCTCTGAACTGCTTGAATGTCTTCCCGTATAGTTCGCACAACACAAGTATTGTATACACAGTATTGTTTCCAGTTTGCTTACACTTTCATAGATCTTTCCTGATAAATCGAAGGTGACTGTTCACTTCCCCTATCTTACACTCTCGATCCATCTCATGAGGCTCAGCAACAACACGAATTTATATTTAATAGACCGACTGTGGCAAGCAGCATACTACTAATAGGCTATTAGAACGTTATAGGACGGTTTTTGGTACTTATATTCATCAAGCAACATTTTTTCGTTATTACAGCAGGCTACTATCGAGCAAGATACTTTGTCGACGCCATTTTGTTGTAACCTCCCACAGTCATCCTGTTATGATACTGGCCCCTGTGTTACATCATGATCTGCAGTCACAGACTGATGCTCATCCTATCCGTAAGATCATTTATGTATTTAGACAACAAGATCACATAGAACTTACTTGGAGCACTCCTGACGAAAACTTTGTCTGTGACGAACATATGCTGCCCAGGATAGCGTACTAGTTTCTATAATTGAATAACTCTTTGAGTCACTAATGTATATGAATACCCATTACGTATGTTCGGGACTTCTTTAACAGTCTCCAATACGGCTTTTTGTTAAACGCACTGGAATCCTCTTCGGAAAATATTTGACACCTGGGACTGATTTATGAAATGATACTTTGAAACTTTCCCACTAACGTAGCTGAAGTGTCTGATCTGTCACGAGCCACCGTATGGATGATATATACCGGATGCAGGGAAAGCGGAAAAGCACCATCTGTCTAGTGACAACGCAGACGAAAGTATGTGCTGAGTGATCGTGGAAGCCTACCGTTAAATAGGATGGTGACGATTAATAAGAGAACTACAGCTGTAAGACAACGAAGACAGACAACACGTAGAAAGCTCCATAACCTGGGAATTGCGCGACGAGCAGGATTTTCGAAATCGTACATTAATGATGCAAAAGCCCGTAACAGTAAAACATGGCGGCGACACCATAAGACCTGAACCATGAAGTAATACTGGTCACGTAAGTCTTGTTTTACATATCTTCCAACTTCTGGCCGAGTTTACGTTCCAAGACCGTGTTTTTGTGAGCACAAGGGTGCCTGTCTCCAGAGCCTTTGTAGGCTACTTTCGAGAGGAGGGTGCGTGATCGCTGTCCACTTCCGTCATCGTTACTTAAACCACCAACTATTTTACTGAAGGAATGGTATAAGATTTCCTAGGAAACATATAGGACCTGTGTTTATCGTCTCTGAAACGAGCAGTACGTGTTCTCACTGCCAAAGGTTTCCTTACACCGTATTAGGCGATGCAATGTGCTGTGATTTTGCTGTTTCCGTACTTTTGTCGACCTGCTGTGTATCTTCACCCTTGTGAACAGTAAGTTTGTCCCATCATTGCCGGGACCTGCCAGCGATTAGCAAACAGCGAAGCTGCAGCATAAACGTACGAGGTTTACAGGCGGCTTTAGCCTGGAGCACGCACTCTCGGCGTCTTGATTGCACAGATTCTCGCCCGGCAATGGCATCAAAACTGTTTGTACTTTGGGCGGCGACCTTCGTCGCCTCCCCGAAAACCGTGAACAGCTGCTTCAAGGCCACTCTAGCAGCGCCGTTTAAACAGATTGTCGAACATCACATCCTGAAAAACACTAGCAAGTGCAGTGCGTAGGGTAATTCCTATTTTAATATCTACTACTATTTCGTCCCGCTCCAGTTGCATTAGTCGCCGGACAAGATAACTGCATAAATGCCTTTTCACACATTTTGACCCCTCAATTCATAAGGAAGCGAAACGTAGGAGATTATATACTGCTAGATTCCTTTGTTGAAGATTGTTCCTAAAACGGTGTGAATATGCTTCGAAGAGATAGTTTACGTCTGCCTCAAGCGTCTACCAGTTCAGACTTTGCATCACCTCCGTGACGCTCTGCCACGGGTTAAACTAACCTGTGGCTTTTCTTTGCATGGTACTGTATCTGCTGCTATTACTATTTGGTAAGGATCCCGCACACTTGAGCAACTCCACCTTGGGTGGCACGTATGTTTTGTCAACAATGTTCTTTGTACACTTACCGCATATTCTTACTTTCTAGCCAACGGGACCAAATACAAGCACGAAACTTCTTGGCAGATTAAAACTGTGTGCTGGACCTAAACTCGAACTCGGGACCTTTGCCTTCCGAAGGCAAGTGCTCTACCAACTGAGCTACCCAAGCACCACTCACGACCTGTCACCACACCTTCAGTTCTGCCAGTACCTCGTCTCCTACCTTCCAAACTTCACAGAAGTTCTTCTGCGAACCTTGCAAACTAACTCTCTTGGAATAAAGGATATTGCGGAGAAATGGCTTAGCCACCGTCTGCGGAGTGTTTCCCGAATGAGATTTTCACTCTGCAGCGGGGTGTGTGCTGATATGAAACTTTCTGTAAGATTAAAACTGTGTGACGGACCGAGAATCGAATTCGGGACCAATGTCTTTCGCGAGCAAGTGCTCTACCGCTGTGCTACCCAAGCACGACTCACACGCCGTCTCCACAGCTTCAATTCGGCCAGAACGTCGTCTCCTACCTTCCAAACTTCACAGAAGCTCTCCTGCGTACCTTGCAGAACTTGCACACCTAGAAGAAAAGATATTGCGGAGACATGGCTTAACCACTGCCTAGTGGATGTTTCCAGAATGAGATTTTCGCTCTGCAGTGGAGTCTGCGTTGATATGAAACTTCTTCGCATATTAAAACTGTGTGCCAGCACTCTGTTTTAACCTGCCAGGAAGTTTCGTATCAGCGCACACTCCGCTGCAGAGTGAAAATCTCGTTCTGCAAATCAAAGCAGTTGTTGTTACTTTCGGGAATCATTTCTAAGGTCAGATCTACAAGTGAAGAATTTAAACAACCATTCACTTCAACCGTTTTGGGATGCTAAACTGGCTATGCAAAACAGCTGTAATATTATTGTGAATTAGTTCATAGGTTTCACCTAACTTAAAAGTTCTATTTCATTAGACAGTAGTACGAAAACTGACATGCGAAAAATGCAGTACCTGATGTACGTGTTTACAAAAACTGAGAAAATATTGCTGCAGATTGTGTACGCATAGCTATCGCTCTTTCCCATAAATTACGCTAATAATGGATCTCCTCCTCATATTTGGTATATTTATGATTCAATAATATTTAATATGAACTGAAAATTTTATTTCAAAATTTGTGACTGTTTGATGAAGTGCTCCGGTAAATTTCTGAATCCTGTTAGAACTGCCGAAGGTATTTACACCGTAGACGTTCTGATTACATAGCATGCACCAAATTTTATGTTCATTTATTGGGAACTAACCTCTGTTACTGTCGTCAGTCGATGCAGCCAGCAGAGTGGCCACTTCACACCACATCAGGTAAGCCTCTGAACCAGTGACCGATCACCTGCAGTGTAAATGCTACCAACGAGCAACGACATGCAAGCAGCGAATAGCGAGGCTGCTATGTATACGTACTCTAAAGGTAATAATATCCTGACATAACAGTGAACGACTCTTTCCCTTGGTGCGAAAAATATTGGTATTTTTACCAGAGTTTCCCTTTTCCAATTGATAGTTTATCTTCCTGATGTTCGACCATGAGGGGCTGGTTAATACGCATATGGTTTTGTGACCTTTTATAGCACTGAAAACATATTCCAGGGGAAATATTTTGCACCTATACGGAAAAGTGTAAGTCAAAAGTGAGCCGTGGCGGCGTTGAGCTACCTATGGATCCTCTTGTTGACGGACGTTCCGATAGGAGGCGTTAGTAGGGCACTAATTAGCACAGTTTATCGCTTTTTACGAGTGAGGGAAAGGCAAAAATCGTGCCGCAGTTGCCGAAGGGTCGGTGTCGGTACGAGGCGGCAGCAGACACAGACGGAGAGCTCAGTCTGTTGTCATGGTGCACCAGAAATTTGCCTTCTGGAATGTTCTCCCCGTGTACAGTTTGAATGTCGGCAGTAGGAATAGTGCTTTGAACAATGGCAAACGGAGTTCTCAATAAGTTAGTGAGCGTATAGTGTTTATTCCCTCAGTGGATTTCTCCTGTGTAGTTTACAGGAGGAGATTTTGGCTGCTATTGACTATCACAGGTGTTTTAGCCTCTTATTTGCAGCTTCTTCTTGTAATTAAAAGGTTAAAGCCTTGTTTATTTAACTGGGAGTTAAGTGAATAAGCCCTAACCCTTTGTATTACTAGTTTTAGTATAGGAAAGTCATAGTGAAGTGAATAAGGCCAAAACTTTTAATTACAAGCAGAGATTTCTATTAGTGTACTATATCTTTTAATTACAAGAAGAAATTTCAATTACGGTACAAAATCTACTAACACAAGGATAAGATACTTGTGATAACCAATGCAGGGTTATTAGCAGGCATCTGAGGATCTTTGAAATTACAGTATAATACGCAGATACAAGCCTACCCGCCTACTAGGGCCATTAGGCTTAAAAATTTATACATAAGATAGTGAATGTTACGTTACTTTAAGGGCTTTATTATGTCTTGAAAGACATGAACACCATATTGCAAGAACTCTTGATTTTGGTAGCGTAATGTGTGTGGGCTTCTGAACCACGACGTGGTAAATGTCGCGGCACTTGCTACTTGTACATATTCTTATTTCGGCCAATGCATGTACCCGGATGGCGTCTCCGGTGACAGTTAGCCCTTGCTGGAATTTTGATTCCAGCAGCAGCTACTAAACAAGCCAAGTTTTCCGGTTATTCTGTTTGATGGGTGGTTTTAAGTAACCGTCATTTGGAGCCTGCCCTGTCTTTTGATATAACGCAACGAAGCTAAGAATCTATATTCTGTACTTGGATTTACAAACATTTACTGGACTTAGGTTTTTGAACGTTTAAATTCCAACTGCTCTTGACACTCACCTTGGCGTAACTTGATTGTACACTTCTTGTAACTCATTCCAAGGTTATCAGACTTAAAATTATGATTTTTTCCTCTTTCTCGTAGGATTGATTCTTGTTCTTGATGGTTATGTAATTTAATTTGGGAACATTTACTTATTTTTAATGTTATAGTTGTGTGAGTTTTATTTAAGGGCCATATGGACGTCGTCTACTGAGTTTTAAGAGTGGCCCCCACGGCGTAAGGATCGCTTCGATGTTCATTTGTGACAAACACCAGTTAGTTGAATTGTAAAAGAAGCTTGTTGTTCATTAATATACAGAAGTTTGTGGATTTAGCTACCATTCTCAATGTTGGGAGATTTGAAGTAAATTTGTAATTTTTTTAGGAAAACCTATGAGCTCAACCAGGGTTCGCCCTTCCATGCCTCCTATCCTTTGTCCATCCTACGCATGGACGTTTCAAAATGGTACATACTTCATTAAATATGAGGGGTTTCCAACGATTCGTGCTTCGAATTCCACATTTGACTCATTGCCTAAGCATCTTTGAGGGTAAGCTCAGAAACCTGATAAAGTACAGTTTCTTTTTGAACCATGCCTACACTAACGCGTTTCGTCATAACCTGGACCAGCTGTTTAATTTGTATCGGATATTGTTACATTTTGTGGGAGGTCGCCGATAAAATGAACACTTTTATACCCCAGAAACTATGTGCTCGATGAAATCGACCACATATTGGCCATTTTGATGAGGGGCCAACGGATTTTATTATAATTTGGCTAATGTGACGTTACTTGTGTGATACCAACTTACGTATTGCAAATAACGAAGCAAACTGACTCAGAAAATCAGTAGAACTCATTGTAATACGGTCCAAACTTTCCAGGTAAACTATGTTTCTCTGCATCTCCAGAACGCTGCAACGAAGGACAAATGGTAACTAACAAACAAGATAAACACCGAAGTAAACCGGTTACACACTCATCTTGCTCACACTGAAAAGAATTTGACACGTAAATACCATTCGCGTGACTCCAGTGATATTTATTACGGACGCAAATAGAAATTTGTGCTAGAATAATATTTAGACAGACGTTCACAAGAAAGAGACTTTTCTCAGGCACGATTTTGGTGATTCTCGGAGACTTGGCAGTTTTCATTCAAAACCCTTTTTTTTCATTAAGAAATTTACAGTCTTAACCAATGGTGCTACCGATTTCCATATTTTAGATTTGGATCGACAGTTCTGTTTTTCGTTACAATCTACTTGCCCAGTCACTCACAAACTGGAATTTGTTTATAGTTCTTTTTTCTCATATGCACTGTCTAGCACGACAATGTTGCTTCTTATAAGAATTTCAGAACGCATTTCTTGCCGCTAAATACTCTGAAACAACACAGCGGAGGGTAAGGACAAACTTGTCGGCCCACCAAGTTTTGAAAATCCATATTTTCCTATTTCAACTCAATTTTTTGCACAAATGGCACGATTAAACCAGCATCTAACAGAAGCATACAGTCCATCTCCATTAACAATGCTATGCATCTCAAAACTTCTCAGATCATTACACATATCATGGGTCCAAAATATAAACGCTTTCTGCTGTCTTTCACAATTTCTACACATAGAAGAATCAAAAAATTCTTACAGAAACAGAAAATTTTCACGCAAGAACTGCAGTTGTCTGAACGGACGTAACAGAGGATAGTGACGATCATTTCGTGACCGGTTGTCTCAAAAATGTCTCTGAGCACTATGGGACTTAACTTCTGAGCTCATCAGACCCTGGAACTTGGAACTACTTAAACCTAACTAACCTAAGGACATCACACACATCCACACCCGAGGTAGGATTCGAAACTGCGACCGCAGCAGTCGCGCGGTTCCAGACTATACCACCTAGAACCATTCGGCCACCCCGGCTGGCCGATTGTCTCCAACTGGGGCGAGAATAACAGAGATAATCAAAATTATTTTCAGTGAAACGACAATTTTAACCGATCAGTACAGAACAATTACCAAGAAAATCCGAACACTTAACATAACAAGCAGCAGTCATACAATACAGGAAGTAACATGAGGAATCTTCCTCATCAAGTCTTGATCACACACATACACCCAGCCTAATAATTGCGCCAACAATTACACTAAGTGAGCAAAAGTATCCGGACACCTAGCTGGAAACGACTTAAAAGTTCGTGGCGCCCTCCATCGGTAAAGCTGGAATTCAATATCGTGTTGGCCTACCTTTAGCCTTGCTGACACCTTCCACAATCGTAGACATACGTTCAATCGGGTGCTGGAAGGTTCCCTGGGGAATGGCATCCCTTTCCTCGCGGAGTCCTGCACTAACGAGAGGTATCGATTTCGGTCTGTGGGGCCTGGCAAGAATTCAACGTTCCAAAACATCGCAGATGTGTTCTATAGGATTCATGTCAGGACTCTGTACATGCCATTCCACTACAGGGATGTTACTGTCGTGTAACCACTTCACCACATGCAGTGCATTATGAACAGGTGTCCGATCGTGTTGAAAGATACAATCGCCATCCCTGAATTGCTCTTCAACAGTGTGAAGCAAAAAGGTGCTTAAAACATTGGCCTGTGCTGTGAAAGTGCCACGCAAAGCAACAAGGGGAGCGAGCCCCCTCATGAAAAACACTACCACACCGAAAAATAACACCATCGCCTCCGAATTTTATTGTTGGCACTACACGCGCTGGCAGATGACGTTCACCAGACATTCGCCATACTCACACCTTGCCATCTGATCTCTACATTGTGTACCGTGATTCGTCACTCCACACAGGTTTTTCCACTGTCCAATCGCCCAATGTTTACGCTCCTTACATCAAGCGAGGCTTCGTGTGGCATTTACCTACGTGATGTGCCTCTTATGAGAAGCTGCTCGACCATGAAATCCAAGTTTTATCACCTCCCGCCTAACTGTCATAGTACTTACAGTGGAATGTGAAGCAGTTTGGAATTCCTGCGTGATGGTCTGTATAGGTCCGCCTATTACGCGTTACGAGCCTCTGCAACTGTCGGTGGTCTCTATCAGCCAACACACGAGGTCGGTCTGTACGGTTTTGTGCTGTACGTGTCCCTTCACGTTTCTACTTCAATGTCACATCGGAAACAGTGGACCCAGGATTGTTTAGGAATGTGGAATTCTCGCGTATAGACGTATGACACAAGTGTCACCCAATATCCTAACCACAATCGAAGTTCGTGATTCCGCTGAGCGCCCCATTCTTCTCTCTCACGATATCTAATGACTAATGGAGTACCTGGCAGTAGGTGGCAGCACAATGCCTTTAATACTTAAAACGTGTGTGTTTGGCGGTCTCCGGATACTTTTGATTACGTAGTGTATGCATAATTCAACGGCAGTCTGTACACTCATATTACAGACAGAGGAGCTGAAAGGTGCGTTTCAAAGTAGACCCAGCCTTTACAGGCAGCAGCAACACCAACACAATTATTACCATCAAAGGCAACAAAACTATAAACACAAGCAAAATTATAAATATCGAATAGGAGAAATAACAACTGCAGAAGGTCAATTTGAAAAATCAGCTAAAGTTTTACTGAATGATTCAGAGAGCGGTTTCCATTCACGCTAACATATTTCCAATAATTCGGAACCACAACGATCAGTACATATAGTAGGAGTTTCGTCGCCCAAGTCACAGACAAGCGATTGAGGGTCACAACAATGACTAGCAGCCTAGAGTCCGGAAGATGCTCACGTATAGACAGCACAATGTACCACTCTTTCTGACAATATTGCCTGTTTAGAAGAGTTAGAGTACGCTGTTACATGAAAATGAAGGACCACAGACACTCATTTCTCATATGCTTATTATTAGCATTCGGTTAAGAAGACTCATTCCAACGCAGTTCTAGTGTCAGGTTCTCTCATAACAGTAATCAGTGATTCATGTGAGACCTCATTGTGCATTTGTAGTCAAGAACTACGCCATACCTTTCATTTACAGAGAAAAGTTTAAACAGGAAACAGAATCTATGCTCCAGCAAGGCTGCATTGATACAACATCTAGCACTTTCAACAGTCTGTTACACACTGTACCGAAACAAGACATATTCTTGGTTCGATGCAAAGTAACGAGAGTATTGTACTGGAAACAGAGTCTCAAACGTTGGATGAATAACTTAAAAAATTTCCGTATTTTCCTATCCCGACTTGATAACCGGCTTTTGTCAAATTGAATGCCTTCGGAATCGTCGTAAATACACATTTTTTTTTTTATTTTGAAATCTTTTACCGATTTTGCAAATTACCTTTCGGTTTAAATACTTCATCATCACCATTAATCAGATGTTTGAATTCCATTCTTCCAGAAGATTTAAAGAACTGAATTAATATCAATGTCGACAACTTCTTTATTGCAGAGAAAATTTGATATCAACACAACAGCACTCTGAACTTTCCGTTAGAAACCTTTTACAATCATGGAATCACTGTCAAATCCAATAAATCTGAATGTGGTTAATCTTCTGTTTCATCTTCTGACAAACAACACGATTCAGTTCAGGCCATTCGTGGTACTGCGATTCGAACAACACAATGCCAACTCAGAAGTCTCTTAGCTCTCACAAACACCTCTTGTCGTTTCATTCATTACATTGCTTTTGACACTGAGTGATTATTTCAATTAAGTGACAAAAACACAAATTTTTCTTTGGACAAGCAGGCACAGAGGAAATTTGTTATACTGAAACAGGCTTTCCTGGATGCAACTTTACTTTCCCATCCTGACTTTTCTCGAGATTTCTGTATAACTACTAACAGTTCCAAGACAGATCTTAGTCGACATTTATTTTAGGAAGTAGAAGAAAGTTGTGAAGTAGTTTTAAAAAATATTGTATTTATTAGTCGTGTTTTATTTCCTTCAGAACGTAATTGTTCGCATTGAAGTTGAGGCAATAGCAGTTGTTTTGGTATTTACCAAGTTTAGACATTTTTAATTTGAAAAACACACTAAAGTTTAGACAGGTCACCACCTCATGGTCCCTTGGCGAGATTGGCAGTTGCAAGAATTTAGCTTTACTATTGTACATTATTTGGGATAGTGAACATTGAAGCAAACTCTTTCTGACTATCTCTTGGAGGAACACAAACTCGATCATTGCAGATCTTCGTCAATCAAACTTCAGATTACTGTACGTACAAAAAGTAACGTTTGAAGATTACGTGTCTTCAGCTTTACTGGACATGGCCAAGGAACGAAAACAGCTGTGTCATCACAAGAACAGGCCTACAGTTAGGCACAATTATTTAGTACATAAGAATATTCTACTTAAACGACTGAAACCTGACACCACTATTTGGCTTGTTTAAGATTTAATCAACGACCTTCTATGGTACATTCATCTAAGTTACGCATGCTATGGAGCAAGAAAGAGTTTTCACATACTTCGACATTCTTCTTACTTCTTTAATATTTAAAAATGAATTTTTCGTCTTTTGGCTAATTGTCAACTTTGTCAAAGATTGGAACAACAACTTCTTCCTATTTTGCTCCACTATTTCCAATGATTTCTGTAAAATTCGGTCGATTAGTAGCTGAGGGTTTATACGGACCTGTCCCAGCTAGTAAAGGATTTTCATACATTTTTGGTGCTGTAGCACTTACATCAAAATGTGTTTATTCACACTATTGGATTAAGTGACTCTCAGAACTGTTTCAGCAGCGTTTGTCAAGAATTTCTTAAGAGGAAGCAATCTCTGATAACGGATCATAATTTCGATCTATTCTTTGGGTAAGTTCTCTGAATAATGGGAAAGTTAAACCCATCTTTATTTCCCGGTACCATGCATCTTCTAGCCCAGCTGAAAGAAATAGGCAAATTATTTAAACTTTATTGTCATATAAAATGCACTGAACGATGTAAGAATATTCAAGTCTCTTACTATATCACAATACTTTATCAAATGACTATACTTCACTTTCTCCACATTTAATGCTCAGATGCAAACAGCCATCTGACAGAACTAGATAATTTGTACCCTTTCTCTAATCATAATGTTCAAGATACCATAAAATTATTAACATCGCTCTCCCAAACACTGAACAGGCAGCAGAGAAGAGGAAATGACTTCAGAAAACAAAAAGCAATGACAAAAATTTCGACGTAGGTTAAAAAGTGTTAGACCATTCACACGGTTACACAAATCTAAAAATTAGTATCAGAATTTCTTTCAGATTTACGCTGGCCTGTTCTGCATTGGTCATGTTGTTCATCGCCATGCTGTTGTTGTTGAAACGTTACAGACTACACGATCTCACGGATTGCACCACATTTCCAATATTAATCACTTCATTGAATATTTTTCTTACATAATTTGTATTGTCCAGCTAACATTTGTTAGCAAAGCTATGATGTGACTGACATGAGGAATTCCTACGATCAGTTGGTTACATATACATATGTAGAAGTTGAGTCATATCTTAGTTCATCCTATGTATGTGTCTTTTATTGTTAACTCGAAAGGAGAACGTGAATATTTTTCTAACACATTTTAGATTATACAATTAGTTTACATGTCTATCTTTGCTATTATTCCAGATAATTTTGTCTTTTTATGTGTCAGTTGGAGCCTAAGTGTAGCTCTGGGAGTTTATGAAATGAAGAGGGCTTAAATAATTTAGTATTTCCTTTACCTCATGTACTTGTGTTAATATAATCTGCTCTACTATTGCAGGTAATCATTTCTATGTCATTTATCATAAAATATTTTTATCTGTATTTGTACACCGATTCTGGAAAAACGACATTCTAATAAGGAAGAAACAAATTATCACTGTCCACTAACGTACTCTAGAAGAAAAACTTGTTTGATAGAAGGTAACGTCAGATAGAGGGTAAACTAATGGATCATTTCTTTCACACAGATATACCATTATGCTGAGCAATATAAAGAACACCGACTTAAGATGATAGGTAGTTACTCTTTGGACGAATTTGACATCTTATCTAACTATTTGAAAATTTCTATTTTCAGCAGAGACTACTGACATAGAATAATGCTACGTAAATTCTGTAAGCAGAGAGTCATAAGGAACCTTAGGCACATGTGTAGTATGATATGGAGGATACTGAGATTAATAAATGAAAAGCACCAGTTTGCCTTTGTTCTACAATATTACTTTCATTGTTAACCGGTTTTTGGCTTACAAGGCCATCTTCAGACATTAACTGAGTATTACCTACGAAGAAGTTACATGTTAGCCAACAACATTGGAAGAGAAGTAACAGATCTAGACTGAAGTAGAAACATACAGTAAGTAAAATCTTTGCAATGAAAAGTAAAAACTGAACAGTCCATAAATAACAATAGGGTAGACAGGAAAACCTTTACCACAAAATAGGAGTAGCATGCCTACATAACAGTTTCTATTGATAAACAAAACTAATAAAATAAAATAAAATTAGTACTAGACAAGGCTGCATCAGGAGACATGGAATATTGAGAGTGATACACAACCAATTAAAAGAAGAGACAACTACCAATGTAAATACAGAATACATAAGGAACTTAAGCCATATCAATACGATAAACAGGAATAAATAAATGCAGGAAAATGGAGGTGTTTGAGTGAACCTACAGTTTGAGAGTTTGGTGGTACTGCATTTTAACATTAACATTATAACCAAAGCTGTGGCTGTGTAACAGTTTTCATTAAATGAATGAGCAAAGTAATATATGAACAGTATTTGATGAGACAACTACAAGGGGTGTTAAACATAGACAGTAATACAAGTACCAGTTGAAAGAAAGCCTTAACTATTGAAACTACAGTCTATATAAAGACAACTTCAACAAAACAAAACAACTTAAAGATTACAGTAAAATGGGAATATGTAGGAATAGAGAGTGTGGGAAGTAATGAAGAACCACAATGAGTATATGAAGTTTAGGAGAGGGGAAGTGTTGAGCTGTGTCTAGTCATTTACGATGAGATCTGCACTGTGAACAAGATGTTTGTTAATTTCCAGGGCTGCCAGCAGGTTGAGTTTATGGCCTTTGTTTGCTAAGTGAAGTACATGGGACACTGGCTGGTAGTTGTGACCCTCACTCAGTACATGCTCAATAAATGCAGAGTCTGAATTCTGCAACCTCCAGCTGCGTTCATGTTCCGCCAGCCTAGTTGGTATGTCTCTGCCTGACTGCCCAGTGTAAAACTTATCACAATCAGGACAGGTGATATTGTATACCCCACTGTTGGCTAATAACTGGATCTTATTTTTGCTGTTAAAAACATACTGGGCTGTCGTGTTCCTGACATAGTAGGAAACCATATAGTTACAGGATTTCAGTGCTTTGGCTACAATCTGTGGTACCTGTCCTAGAAATGGTAGTGTACACCATTTCTTGCAGACAGTGGATGTGGAAGCAGGAGAGGCATAGAGGAGGGGTATAATATTCCGTTTTTGTTTCCTGTGCAAGATGTGGTCAGTAAGAACTGGATTGTAGCCATTGGCTGTGGCAATAAATTGTATCTAGCTTTGCTTTAAAATCATCTCTGGACATGGGGATAGATATAAGACGGTGTACCATTGAGTGGAAAGTTGCATGTTTGTGAACTATGGGGTGTTGTGAGCAAGACGGTATTACTGTGTCTATAGTTGTTGTTTTTCTGTAAATTTTGAAACAATGTGTGTGTGTACTGATGTCAGTGGTGAGATCTAAGAAGTTTATGGATTTGTTGCCAGTCTCCATAATTAACTGGATATTTTTATGTTGACTTTTTAGGTTTTTCAAGAATGTGTTGAGTTGTCTTGTAGTACCAGTCCACATACATCGGACATCATCTACATGTCTAAACGAGTATTTTTTTAGCAATCGTAGGTTCTGTTTTTAGAAAATTTTGTTGAAAATGGTCCATAATTATTCCAGCCAACAGTGGGCTAGGAGGGGAACCCACAGCTAAGCCATCTAGTTGTTTTTAAAGGGTCCCTTGGAACTGGAAAAAGTTCTGTGTGAGATATGTCTGTGTGGCCACTCTCAAGTCATTCAATTCTACAGGATTGACATTAGACTTGTGCATCAGCTCTGTCAGAATATCAGTGCATTATACTACTCTTATGTTAGAAAACAAACTGCTGACATCAATGGATAATAATTTATCACTGTGTGAGACAGATACACCTTTTAACTTGTTTACTAGGTCCATAAAGTTATAAATACCTTGCTTTGGATTTAATTTAGTCTTGCCCTTAATTAGGAAATCCAGTTTACTGGCTAGTTTGTAAGATGAAGCAGTGAATGATGATTCAACTGGACGAATAGGAACATCTTGTTTATGCAGTTTAGGAAGCCCATACATTCCAGGAGACACTGGGTTCATATTAGTTAACGGTTTGCTTCAAATTCAGAGAATATGCTTTTGCATGAATTGATTGCATATTTAACATCCTCTTTGAACAATTTATTACTGTCTTTAGGAAGGACGTGGAAACCTGTGGCATTCAGAAAATCATTAACTTTATCCATATAATCACAGTTTGTTCAAAAGCGCAATACTGTTGCCTTTATCAGATTTTGTGGCAATGATACCATGGTGTTATAATTTCTGTTTTAAGGACTTGAGGGTGTGGAAGTCAAGAGAGCGTGGGATGTTACACATGAGTTTGCTTTCATTCTTTAGTGCATTGGCAACTATATATTTTGCAATGGTGTCTTTCATTAGGGCACTTTCAATATCAACTTTCAAAACATCCAGTTGTTTTTCTGATGGTGGGTGCGGAGGAGCACATTTAAAACCTTTCTCAAGCACTTTTTGTTCTTTTGGAGACAGAACCAAGTTCGATAAGTTAATTACGCTTTGCGGAAAATTTTGTTTACAGTCTGAGGTTAGAGGTACACTCACCTTCCTAATCACAGATAATTTCTTGTTCGGCCGCAAAAATACGTCGTGAATAAGATCACTTACACTTTGACGAACTTCTCGTTCGAAAACGTTGAAGTCACAGGGGTGTAATTTAGATGTGATTGCCATATGTACCACTTTTAGATGTGTACACACGTTGTCACGAACACGATACCATTTCTTCATTCCTTCCTTTATCCACTTGTATCTTGCGACGTCAACGGCTTTGTTTGCAGCGGCGGATGTTCCGCTTGACTTTATGGAGACGCATTTATCGTAATTTTGCGTTGCAAACACTGTATGCTGCAACTGAAATCTCATGATCCGTAGAAACATTCTGAATTTTCTCTCTTCTTCTGGCACAGGTCGATGCTGATGACACGAGGCACATGAGGCCCTAGAGGCCCATTTTATGCTAGTGGGTGCAGTGAAAACACACAACTGCTGAATGTACGGTAATGTTAAACCACCTGCTGTGAGCAAAGATAATGATAATGGTGATGATGACGATGTTTGGTTTATGGGCGCTTAACTAGGTTTTTATCAGCGCCCATAGAAATTCCCAACATTTGCGCAGCCCAATCTCATCTCATTCATGAATTATGATCTAATTATGAGGGCAACACAAACATCCAGATATCTTGAGGCAGGTGTAAATCACTGACCCTGCCGGGAATCGAACCCGGGACCCCGTGCACGGCCCGCAAAGAGCCATTGCACTCTTCGTATGTGACTATGTTGAATGGATTGACGCCATTGAATAGCATGTGATAGCTGTTTTGAACGACAGTAAGTGTGGAAGACATTACTTTCATGCAAGATGAGGCTATCTCATGTTGCACCCCCACTGAAACATATGATTAATGCAACCTTCCTCGAACGTGTTATCTCCAGAAGTTTACCAGATGCGTGGCCTGCAATACCATCTGTTCTGAATCTATGTGACTTTTGGCTTTGCAGATGTTTAAAGGACGAATTTACTAGTGACACGTTCGCCCTCTACTTGATATAAAGGCCATTCTGCAGGAAGATTTTGCTTAGCTTACACCAGAACTGCTGCAAGCAACCATTGTTGATGACGTCATTTTACGGACCTACATTTTGTCAACGTCTCCGGTGTTCATGCTATATAAGACCTTATCTGCCCACGTGCGGTTCCTAATCGATTACACATAGAAACGTTTCTTTACATCTTTCTTGTATTCAAAGCGCCAGATTTTCAGCTTTTGATCAAAACTGGAATTAATTTTTTTCCAGTGTAAAGCTGTTCAGCGTCAACTCAGTTGAAATTTACGACGTTTCGCTGTGTTACGGTAATTACAGACAACAGTGGACACCTCGTAGTAGCTGCACTTCAAATATAACCACCCATTATATTAAAATTTTGACAAATCCATAGCCACTAAGGAAATGTTTGCATGGAAAGAGCTAGATGGTGAATGTTTCCTACATGCTGTTGTGTGGCGCATTGTGCCTAAAATATTTTTGCCTGCTTGCTCGGTGGCTCAGATAGAGCGTCTGCCATGTAAGCAGGTGATCCCGTGTTCGAGTCCCGGTCGGGGAACACATTTTGAACATGTCCCGAATGAAATACATCAACGACTGTTTGCAGCTACGGTGTCCATTTAATTATTATTTCATTTCTAACAAAGATGCAGGGTCATCAACGTAACTGTTCTTTCCGGAACAGATACTACCGTTATATATAATTACTCACGACCCCACCTCACACTTTCATGTCCGAAAGTATCTCATTTTCAACCCTAAAAACCTTGCAGACGTCCCCCTGATCATCTTGAGTGATTCACAGAAGAGCGTCTGCGAATTTTCAAACATTAGAGGTGTGGTACTGGTGGACATAAAATTGTGAGGAGCGGAGGTGTGTCCTGCTTGTATAGCACAGTTGGTAGAGTTCTTGCCCGTGAGAGGGACACGTCCCGAGTTCGAGTCTCGGTCCAGCAGGTAGTTTTAATCTGCCGGGAAGTTTCATATCGGCGCCAACTCCGTTGCAGAGTGAAAATTTCATTCTCTCAATGCTTCTTATTTGTCCCAACTTTACCGAAGATTTAGATGGCTTAGTTTCCTTTACATCACATCGAGATTTGTTAAGATTTGGCATTAATGAATAGCGGAGAGAGTGGATGCCGGACCACTTACCGGCGGCAATTTGCTACTAGCGCGTTTTTCATTATTAAAGTTGTACCACAGCTGCACATTTGAGAGCCATTCCGGCGCTCGGTCGGCAGAAGAAAATCCTTGGCGAGTTTTATATCCAGTCTGCGGACTCGGTTAATGCAACCAGTTAAAAGCATACGGCAGCAGAGCCGGCGCGCACACGCACTGGCGTTCACTTTCGCACACACACGCAAGCGGCAAGAGACTGCGAACGGGCGCGCGGCTCCGGAGATAAACGAGTGTAACGTGTTTCGCCGTCAGAATAAATGGAAGCGGGCGCTTCATAAGTCACGGCGCGGTTTTCGCGTATCGAGCGGCTGTCCGCAGGCGGGCTCGTTCGGCTCTCAGACAAAAGGGATACAAATGGGTGCATTAACAGTGCGTCAGCCGGACCGCGCCCAAACGCGTCCTGCGGGCTTCGACAGATATGTGTCCGTAAATAAGCGGCGCGAGCGCAGCCAGTTCCAGACACACTACGGTGCGCCGCTGTGCTACTGGACCCGGCGCATGTTCCGCACTGCACGTTGCCTTATCAGCCTGCAAACACGATAGTGGCGGCGGTCGCCTGGTGCAGGCTCAAAAGTGTTACACTGAAAGTGTATGCCCAGTGGCACTTTCCTTCCTCATACTCCAAAGATGGCAAAACATTCATACGTTTTATCAATCTAATTGTTACACTGAGCTGACGAAAGTCGTGGGTTAGCGAAACGCACATATACAGGTGGAGGTATTATACGTACATGAAAGGGCTCCGCACTGGTTCAGCTGTCATTTGTACTCAAGTGATTCACGTGAAAAACTTTCGACTTGACTGTGGCACACAACGGGAATTAAAAGTTTTTGAATGCGGAATGGTAGTAGGAGAAAGACATATGAGGTACCTCATTTCGGAAATCGCTACGGATTCGATATTCTGAGATCCACAGTGTCAACAGTGTGCCGAGACCATCAAATTTCAGGTACGAGTGTGAGTCAAATAAAAAGCTTAAATATTTTTTCAATATTATTTATTGTGCAGAAGTGCTACCAAGCTGCATCACTTTTCAACATAATGTCCCCCACGCTCAATGCAAGTCCTCCAGCGCATAAATTCCTTTAGAAAAAAATTCTTATTGTAGTCTGCGCAACCACTCATGCACCGCATGGCGTACCTCTTCACCAGATCGGAACTTCTTTTCTCTCATAGCGTCTTTGAGTGGTCCAAACATATGGAAATCAGTTGGGGCAAGGTCTGATGAGTACGGTGGATGAGGAAGACACTCAAAAGGCAGGTATGTGATTGTTGAAACTGTTGTACGGGCAGTGCGAGGCCTTGCATTGTCATGTTGCAAAAGGACACCTGCTGACAGCAATCCACGTCGCTTTGATTTTACTGCAGGCAGCAGATGATTTTTAGGAGGTGTATGATTCACTGGTGGCAGTGGTCCCTCTAGGCATGTAATGCTCCAAAATGACGCCTTTTTCGCCCCAAAAGAGAGTCCGCATAACCCTCCCTGCTGATGGTTCTCTTCGAAACATCTTTCGTTTCTGGTTGGTGGAAGTAAACTCAGGTTTCGTCCCCAGTAACGAATTTTCCTAGGAAGCCATCACCTTCTCGTTCAAAGCGCCGAAGAAATTCTTCAGAAGCATCAACTCGTCGTTCGCTCGTTTGAGGAGTCAGCTGCCGTGGCACGCATCTTGCAGACACTTTGTGAAACTGGAGCACATCATGCACAATGTGGTGTGCTGACCCATGACTAATCTGTAAACATCCTGCAATGTCATTCAGTGTCACTCAGCGGTTTTCCTTCAATATGGCTTCAACTGCTGTATTGTTCTGTGGAGTCGCAACTCGTTGTGCCTCACCTGGACCTGTGACATACATGCATCACCATACTGAACCTCTTTTCGTCGATGAATTTGAATAGGCTTCACACCTTCACTATGTAAAAACCGATTAACGGAAAGCTGTTCTTCCCTGGTGCAAGTCGCATGTGGGGCGGCCATCTTTGTACTGATACTGCGAGGTATGTGAGCATCTGCACTATGCTGTCACCTAAAGGCCATTCTGCATGCTGTTTGTAGCACGCTTCCAACTTACAGGATAACGGCACGAAATTTCGAAATATTATTAAAAATTTAAGGTTTTCATTTGACTCACCCTTGTATTACACTTAATTATGAACAATGCAGACGCCAACGTCCTTCAAATAACGACCAAGAGCAGATTCGTTTGTGTAGAATTGTTAGTGATAAAAGACAAGCAACGATGTGTGCAGTATCGGCAGAAATCAATATGGGACGTAAGACGAACGCATCCGTTAGGGCGATACACCAAAATCTGGCGTTAATGGACTGTGGCAACAAACTACCGACGCGAGCGCCTTTGTTAACAGCACGACATCTCTTGGGTTCGTGACCATATCTACTGGACCCTCAAAAAGGTTCAAATAGTTTTAAGCACTATGGGACTTAACGTCTGAGGCCATAAGGCCCCTACACTTAGAACTACTTAAACCTAATTAACCTAAGGACATCAGACACATCCATACCCGAGGCAGGACTCGAACCTGCGACCGTAGCAGCAGCCTATTTCCGGACTGAAGCGCCTAAAACCGCTCGGTCACAGCGGTCGGCGGCCGGAACATAGACGGCTGTTGTAAAACCATCGCCTATTCAGATGAGTCCAAATTTCAAATGGTAAGGGCTGATGGTAAGGTTTGAGTGTGGCACAAGCACCTTGAAGCCAAAGACCCAGGTTGTTAACAAGGTACAGTCCAAGCAGGGCGGAGCTCCATTACGATGTGGATGTATTTACATGGAATCTACAACTGCATCATACTCCATAAGCCACCACTAACTGAGCCTTCCAACCCTACAATGCCGCGCGGGAAGAGTGATTGTCCGTAAGCCTCTGTATTGGCCCTAATTTCTCGAATTTACTCTTGTTTGTAACGTCTGCCAATTGAGTTTATTCAGCATCTCCATAACATTCTTTTGCCAACCAAACGATTCCGTGACGAAATGTGTTCTGATCGTCGGATCTTATCTATCTCTTTTACGAGTCCTATCTGGCAGGGAACCCACATACATAAACAGTACTCGAGAATCGGTCCTTATAAACCACTTCTTCCTTTATGGATGGGTTACATTTGCTTAAGAATCTTCCTGTGAATCTGAGTCTGCTATCTTCTTTTTCAACTATCTGTTTTACGTGGTCATTCCACTTAAGTTCTCTCTGGATAATTACTGTTACATTTTTCACAGTAGGCATTGTTTCCAGAGGTTTGTCATCAGTAGTCTAGATATACACTAGTGAATTTCTTTTCCTATGTAAGCGCAGTAATGTCGAATTTATTTACGTTCAGTTTCAACTGCCAGAGCATGCACCATTCTTCAATTCTGCCTATACGTTACCATCTTCTGACGTTGCTCAAGCGATCTACTATGCAATCTACTGTAAATAACGTACAGAAAGGGAGCAAGTTCTTTCGCATAACCTTTGTAGAATCTTATAGCTTTCTCATCTGGTGCTGATGCCTCCCTACAACTAAGAGATTGTATTTGTTTTTGTATTCCCCTATCGGTTTTCTTAATATCTGCTGTTTTGGAGTTTGTGCGAAAACCGAAAGGAGGGGCTGTGTTATGATCTTTAGCGGTGAAATCATTTCGGAAGACCAAACTCAGTATTTAGTCCTTCAGTCTGCAGTATTCCGTTTCGGAGCCAGTACGCACACTGAGTCAATTAACAGATGTTTTTGACACGTTTACTAATTTTATATCGATCAGAATCTCTTATGGCATTTATTCAGATCGGTTGACGAACTTTCAAAGTCATTGCTTTCCTAACGCCCATTTTCGCTTGGTTTAGTTTTGGTTTGTCAGCTACGTTTTTTCTTCTCTTGAATATGAGATGAAGTCCTCTTTGTTTGTATAGCAGTTTTCTAACTCGGCTATTAAACCATGGCGTGTCTTTCCTACCCCTTAATACTTTATTCGGAACATACTCGTCTAGGGCATATTGCGTTATTCCTTTTAATTTTTTCAATTTGTTTTCCACATCTTCGTCCTCATCATCGAATATTTGATGCTGACTTCTCAGGTACTCTGAAATTAGGATCCTGTCACTCTTGTTAAACAGTAATATCTTTCTAATTTTCTTAACATTCCTTGTCCGACTCGTTGTCATAGAATGTATAACATCCTTATGATCAATTGTATCTTCCTCTACTTTAACTGATTCGTTGAATTCATGTCTGTTTGTTGTCAGGAGGTCTAAGACGATACCGTCGCGAGTTGGTTCTCTACCTGCTCCAAATCATTTTCAGACAAGACATCCAGAACAACGTCTCAAAAACTCTCTCGCTGGCACCAGATTTGATAGTATGACACTCCCAAATTATACCTGACAACTTAAAGTCATCCCCTATTACAACTTCATGATCAGGAAAACTACTAACGATATTCTGTAAGTTCTGTCTGAAGCACTCTACCACTAGAACTCCTGATCCAGACGGTCGACAAAAGCATCCGATTACTAATTTTGAACGACTTCCTCTGCATATTTAGCTACTTGGACACCATTTTCAGCCATTCGTGGATTTCATGTTCCCAAAAATGATGGAATTTTTGTGCATGACAGTGCGCGATGTTACCGGGCCATAATTGTGCGTGATTGGTTTGAAGAACTTGCTCATTCAGGTCCTCCTACAATCTTTGTCGATACTTTATAGCCATGACTACCAACAGCATGGCCCTGCATCCGCAGCAGCAAATCGAGCCCCTCTTTGATTCCATTCCACGACGTCTCTGCTGGCAGCTGCTGGCGGCCACACACCGCTCTGAATTTTCACTGTCGAAGCGGAGGTAGAGTTGTGTTATCCTAATCTACATCTTCATCTAAATCTACATTTATACTCCCTAAGCCAACCAACGGTGTGTGGCGGAGGGCACTTGACGTGCCACTGTCATTACCGCCCTTTCCTGTTCCAGTCGCGTATGGTTCGCGTGAAGAACGGCTGCCGGAAAGCCTCCGTGCGTGCTCGAATCTCTCTTGTTCGACATTCGTGATCTCCTCGGGAGGTATACGTAGGGGGAAGCAATATATTCTATACCTCATCCAGAAACGCACCCTCCCGAAACCTGTACAGTCAGCTACACCCCAATGCAGAGTACCTCTCTTGCAAAGTCTGCCACTTGAGTTTGCTAAACATCTGCGTAACGCTATTCAGCTTACAAAATAACCCTGTGACGAAACGCGCCGCTCTTCTTTGGATCTTCTCTATCTCCTCTGTCAACCCTACCTGATACGGATCCCACACTGATGAGCAATAATGAAGTATAGGTGGAACGAGTGTTTCTTAAGCCACCTCCTTGTTGATGGACTACATTTTCTAAGGATTCTCCCAATGAATCTCTAACTGGCACCCGCCTTACCAACAATTAATTTTATATGATCATTCCACTTCAAATCGTTCCGCACGCATACTCCCAGATATTTTACAGAAGTAACTGCTACCTGTGTTTGTTCCTACATCGTACAATTGTACAATAATAATGTATATTGTTATATGTGGCGTAAATTTCACTGTAATTACTTATCACCTTCTATATGCCTAAATTTTCACAACAGTATTGTATCTTTGACATCGATGGACAAAGACTTACTGATTTCAGAGACCATGTACGTTGTAGATTTGGCAGCTCCAGCACAAACGACGACAGCACATGTAACAACCAAGGAGGCACGCAGGGAAACTAATGACACTCTCTATACCATACTCCTGCAGGCTACCATCTCAGTGCCGAGTCAGAAATCTGTGCGAGGCGGCAGACAGACTCAGTGGTACTATAAATTTTATTTTTTCTTTAGATTTATGACCCGATCGAGATGTAGCTGGACCTGGGCTGGTGCGACATCAAATGTTTTTAGATTCTGTATCTAACCACACTTGATTCATATGAGTAGCGCTCCCACACCAGTTACTGTGAACAGAGGGTACTTTAGCTAAACTTTGATGATGGAGAGACACATCCGAAGTATCTTCTGTCAGCGAATCAGAGATACGGAAATGGTGACATGGCGGACGCGGAGTTGGCTGGCGAGAAACGCAACGGTGCCTGGGGTCAGATATCTTGTCCGCTTGCTATCTTCCCGACTATGTTCACCTCTCCTTTTCCAGGACAACATGCTCTGGAAATGGGTGTTGCTACTTTTCAAACTATCAGCGTGATGCGTAAGAGGTAGGTACGCCGACATGTTACAGAATCGCATCGGCCCAAGCCTGGCCGATATACAAGTGCTCGAGGGTACGACTTTTATGAAGGATGCTGTCCACCCCATAGTCCTGCACGTGCAGAAGATACCTTGCGCACATACTTTGGTGAAGATCAAGTGAAGAGCCACCTCCGTCATACTTGGCCTCCCTTTGTCCCCATATTTACTGTTACGCTGGACTGTACTATTAACGACATTGTCCCTAGACTACAGGTATTGTTGGCGAATGACGGTAGACACGTTGAACATGGAAGACAAAAGAGGATAGAAGAGCCAAACAGCATCGTCAAAACCAATACATCCATAACTTCACTGCACAATGGGAATAGAAAAAACTAAGAAACTAAATTTCTTGGATCTTACAATCACAAGAAACAACCACCAACAGGAGTTCTCCATCTACAGACAACCCACATCCACAAGCACAGTCATCCATAGCTCATCCAACCACCTGACTGAGCATAAATATCCCAGTTTCACACACATGGTTTACAAGATAAACAGATCACCTATTAAACCAGAAAACTACACACAGGAACTAATCATGTATATCGACAACTAACAATATAAGAAAATTACTACATGCAACAGCCTACAGTTACAGGTAAAAGCGTAATAAACGAAACCACAACACTGTGCAACAACACATGCTTTACCGCTCTGAGAATACTACCCAGGACACAGAACAAAAAGCAAGCACATGCAGAAGAAACACTTCATCACCCACAGAGACATACATAACGAACGAAAGTCGTCAGCACTCCCGCTATGGTTTCCATAGCCTTCCCACAGCATGCGGTATATTTCTTGCGACACACAAGAACAGGCAGATGGTATAATGTTTTGGATCATAAACAATGTGCGAAAGTTTTCCTTCTATGTGTATAAAATTAGCTGCACGCCGTCCAATGAGCGTGAGTACACGGCATCTAAGTAACAGTCTAGTACACATCAAAACAGTAAGCACAACACTACCGCAATCCCAAGTGTATAACGCTGACATACGTCAGTTCACCTATCTGTATTTGTTTCCTAACAGCCACTCACACAGTTGCAGATGACATGATGTATATTGAGGAATACGGCAACAGAAAAAGCGCAGAAAATAGGCCGTAAAAAGCGACAACAGTTCTTAAAAACGTGCTATAACGTACAATAATTGAGGTAGTATTAAAGCATCCACATTGTTTGTATAATTATGCTCTCATCTGCATGCGTTAGACCTAAAGAACACACTAATGATGACGATTTCTGTCGCTGAAACTATTTTGGGGAATAAATAAGAAAACAAACAATAAACAGTGTTTTGCATCAAGGAGGACTCGCAATGTTGAGCATTAATTATAATGAGCGTCGTCTTTCCTAAATTGCTTTTGCATCTTACGAAGAGCTACATGTTGTACATTTTTCGGATTTATTTTGTTTTATTTCTAATCAACTGCACTGTGTGGAGGCTTTCTTTGTACTTGTAGGAGATATCCACAGAGCTTTATGTTTCTCGAACATATATTCAATCATTCTTTCAGAACGTCTAGAAAGTGCACAGAAGGCCTTGCAGGTTATTTGAACGTAAAGTTATGGGAACATAAAGCTTCAAATTGATTTGACTTCATTGGTGATGTAGTTTGAATATACGACAGTGTAAATGTCAGTACGATTATTCTATGCACACTCACTAATGTCAATGTCATTACGCAAGATAATATTGCAGCCTGACTGTCAAATCTTCTGAGTAATCATGAAAGTCTATTGTATATAATTTAACCTCGTGCCTGTATGTTTCTCATTGGTATCTGAGAAACGTGTAAAAATTAGGTGAAACTTTAATTTGTAATCGGAATAGGTACAGCACACGCTACACGACACGAAATTCAAACTTGTCAGTACTTCAACCAATTCGCTTAAGAGAAAGCAGTCAGTTTTCATTTGCATTTATGTAAGCTGTCTGACTGCCAAACAAATAACTCAGATTAAAATATTATCGTGTAGCTAATCTTTACCTTTAGTCTTGAAAACAATGACTTTACTAAAATTGTAATTGTAATTATGGAGCGAACATGACTTTCTGATAAAGAAACTTGAAGATTAAGAAGATAGCACTTTGCTGAGCTCCTCTGCTGGTATTAAACCTTAGAACTGATGTTCAGTAGGGTGACCAAAAAACCGGAATAACGTTTCCGTGGGCGGAGCTGGTGCATTACACGTTTCTGCCGCTAGGCGTATGTAAGGACAACTCATGGCCATTAAGTGCCGCCAGTGTTGTCGGCCTGACTTGTGTTTTCATCTGCTGTGATTGTTTTCGCTAGCTGCTTTGTTATTGTTTTGCTTTTAATGTCGGCAAGTTTAAGTGGACAATGTGCAGCTGTCAAATTTTGTTTTCTACTTGGTGAAAATGCTGCTGAAAATGTTTTAATGTTGAAAACAGCTCTCCAAGATGACGCTATGAGAAAAGATATAGTGTACGAAATGTTTGTTCGATTTAAAAATGGCGACATGTCGATTGATCACAAGCCTCGTTCTAGACGTCCATCAACTGACCCAACAAACATAAATATTGAAAAAAAATCGAGAGCTTGTACTCACAGACCGTCAACAGGCGATTGATCAACTATCATAGAATAGTGGGTTATCTTGGAGCTCGGTTCAGCGAATTTTAACGAGAACTTTGGGAATGAGAAGGATTGCTGCCAAGATTCTTACTCGGGTTCTGACTAAAAAGAATAGGATGCCAAGATGAAACAGGTCGCACTTTGAAACGACAGTTTCAAATGATCCATATTCTATGTCTACGGTCATTACTGATGATGAGTCATGGTAATACGTTTACGACTCGGAAACAAAGCAACAGTCAAGCCAATGGAAGACCTTAGCATCACCCAGTCCAAAAAAAATTTTGTCACGTAGAATCAAACATCACAACAATGCTGATTTGGTTTTTTGATGCCAAGCGTGTTGTTCATTGAGAGTTGTTTCCGAAGACCCTACCATCAGTCAAACTCTCATTTGGAAGTTTTAAGAAGATTGCACAACAGTGTTTGTCAAAAAAAGGAGACCGATTTATATCGCAGACAAAAACTGGTTCATAATGCACCTATATACGCAACCATCTCAGTTAGACAGTTTTTGGCCAACAATGGCATGGTTCTGCTGACGCACACACCTTACCCCTCTGGCCTCTTTTTATTTGCATGCTTGTAAACAGGCACGAAAAGACACAGATATGATCACATTGAAGAGTCAAGAATAAAACGAGGAAAGAGCTGTCAGTCATTTCTAAAGCTCACTTCAAAAAATGTTTGGAGGAGTGGAAGCACTGATGGGACACATGTATTAGTTTCAATGGAGGCTATTTCGAATAGGTGAAAAGTTGTTTTGTAAACAGTTTAAAAATACATAACTTTAAAAACAAATAATTCCTTTTTTGGATACTTGCTCATATTATTTTCAAAAATACACTCTTATAATCAGTGTATACTACAATGGACATGAGCGCTAATGGTAATTAAATTTGTTGATATATCTCTGCCCGCGGAATGCTCGGCTTTTCTGCAACCTTTCGCTATTAGGATTATTGATATGACTGTCCAAAACCATACATAAATTGCCATACTTGGGATGCGCAGTGCGAGATGGTATTTTACCGATTTTCAGAAAAATGCTTCTCAGTAACCATTTCACGATGTGCAATGCGAGTACACAAACACAGTCGTGAAAATAAATGAAAATAGGAAACTGATTTTAACGACTGATATATGAGAAAAAGATTCCAGGTTAAACAATGCTTCATTAAGCCATGTCCACAATACACCTATTCACAAATTTCTCACACCTAGACCAATTAGGAAAAACATTTGTTAATAACTTTCCTGTGTACAGTTACTTTCCTTGATACTTGTTGCAACTGTAAGATGAAACCATATGTCGCATTATAAGATTTCTACAGCAAAACTTAACCATTCACAATGCTCTAATAATGAGGAGCTATGCAGTTAAAATATATATCAAAACGGAATTACCTTAATAGTTGGTTCTATCATTCTTCCACTAATATAATCTGATCCGGATCATAAAGATATTATAAAAATATCTATTTTCAACTGATGCAGCCTCCACTACATGGTAGATCAGGTTCCATCTTTTCAAACAAATTACATTGCCAGACTGACTAACACTCACTGCATGCCACTCTTTTCAAAAGAAGCAACCTCCCCGACCAAAAAACAGACTTACAAAATCATTGTATATGTACCACAGAGGCTGAGTAAATTTATTCAATTCGCGATTATGCCATTTTTTTTTTTTTTGAAAATCGACATGGCGAATAGGACAGTCCCTTTTCAATTACATACATACTTTTCATCTATTACTTCTCCCACATTTCGGCGCTTCGATCCTTGTGGTCGAATCTTCTTCAGGAGACCCGGTGTCTTCAAGTGGCTTAACAGTGAGTCCAATTGAGGGCCCCTGAAGACTGTTGAAGGAGATCCCAATACAGTAGTGGAAAACAGTTAAATAGAAGACGAAAATGGGGAAAATAACAAGTTAATCACTCAGAAGATTTTAAATTCAAGAAAGTACGCTGACTTAGTTTGCACAAAGAACCTGATTATATTATTGTCTTACTTATGCAGACGACGTTCGTACTGTTAAAACATGGTCTTAGAATAACAGTCGTGTTTCAGATGTGTTATTCGGTGACTAATCATACTTCCGAACAACAAGCACCTGTTCTTAATTAATTCTGTTTGATACTTCTTTACGCAGAGTACATATGGAGTAATGCAAGCATTATCTTCTTCGTAATTCTAACTGCACTCCATGCGTTTCACAATGAGACTGAACATTACCTGTTGAAAATACCAGAACCGTGCAAAACAATGCCTTCCAGCAACGACAATGTTTTCTGCGCCATTCTCTGAATACCAACTTCTCTTTGAGGTTTTTTCGCATAATTTAATTTCAGTAATACCTTTCTAATTTGTATACGGCGTGCGGATTCGCAGCAGTATTGTGCAGTATTTCTATAATATTCGCCCGTACAATAATGAAGAGATCATGTTTTAATTACCGGGCAGCTTGTTCATAGCAGCAGAGTATCAGAGATAAACAAAATTACACTGAACCGCTGAATTTACGTTTCAGTCGATATGTGAACCGGGGTAGGGAGTATCTGAATTCTTTTAAATTCCAGTCTGGGAAGTAATACAACAGTTTCTCCTTTGATCATAGAATGATGGCAGGTGTTGTCATCACTTAACACTTCCGGGCTGAGATGCCGTGGTCCGTACATAAAACTCTCCCCTGACCTGTCGACCTCGAGTGCGGGAGGCATCCTTAGAGGACAATGGGCGAACTGCAACAAGACCGCGGGTGAACACCGTATACACAGGGTGGTCAGAAAATGTGTGAAATGCTTGTAGGGATGTTACAGGGCAGGTTTTACTGAGACATAAATGTTGAGAAAGAAATTCGATACGTTGCTCCGTTTCCGAGTTATTTAGCATAGAATTTAGCCAATCGGGGTATCGCGCGCTCGCATTAAAGCGACACAGGATTTGGTATTGAGTTGATATTTTTTATAATTTGCAGCGCGCTCATTAATTTAAATAAAACGATTTATTTCCAGAATGAGATTTTCACTCTGCAGCGGAGTGTGCGCTGGTACGAAACTTCCTGGCAGATTAAAACTGTGTGCCCGACCGAGACTCGAACTCGGGAACTTTGCCTTTCGCGGGCGAGTGCTCTACCACCTGAGCTACCGAAGCACGACTCAGGCCCGAGCACACTCCGCTGCAGAGTGAAAATCTCATTCTGGAAACATCCCCCAGGCTGTGGCTAAGCCATGTCTCCGCTATATCCTTTCTTTCTGGAGTGCTAGTTCTGCAAGGTTTGCAGGAGAGCTTCTGTAAAGTTTGGAAGGTAGGAGACGAGATACTGGCAGAAGTAAAGCTGTGAGTACCGGGCGTGAGTCGTGCTTCTGGAGCTCAGATGGTAGAGGACTTGCCCGCGAAAGACAAAGGTCCCGAGTTCGAGTCTCGGTCGGGCACATAGTTATAAACTGCCAGGAAGTTTCAAAAGGATTTGTGTATGTGCGTAGCAGCAGACGGTAATTTTGATAATGACATGAGTTTAATTCTTAAGGGATCCCATTGTTAGGCGAATAGATTAAGTATTGATTTTTGTCATTGATTTCTTTTATAATTATCAGGGAATTGTTTCACTATGTATTTAATTGAGAAGTATTTCAGTCTGTTTCAAGAGTTTGATTAATTTGTAATATTTCTTTAATGCCACTGGAGGCAGATTTACGTACGAAACAATAGTTCAAAGAGTTTCTAGCGTTTTGTTAATTGAATGAGAAAGAATCGCTTTCAGAACATATACTTTTTGAAAACAGGAATTACTTGCTTGGGTTATCATTTATCGAGTTTAGATTTGACGAAACCCTTTCTCTTGAATTATATGTAGTTGTATTAAGCAGCAGCAGCCGCAACAACAGCAGGAGCCACCATACAGAGCATGCATTGCACTTAGCATGTATAATAGTTTTTTTATGTGTTTGTTAAATAATGGAATGCAGCAGATCAAGCAGTGGAAGCAGAAAGACCAAGCAAGTTATTTGTTGCGCACAGGACCAATTTAAAAGAAAAATTGGTGATCTCTGTAACAGTAAAATTAACAACAGTACAAGCACGAGATTTTCTGTACGAAACAGGAGATAAGAAGATAGAGCTCGCGACTTTCAACCTTTGCGTTGCCAAATGTTCCAGATTAAATTTCCACTCGAAATTGTGACAAGACGAAAACTTAACATCAGACCTGAGAACAGGTAGTATCAAAGGCGTAACGCCTGGTGACTGGAATGTAAGAATATATTGTGTAGCCCTGTTTCCCTCACAGACAGTGAGTTACAATCACCTGTTAATCTTCTGTCCCTGGAACGTATGGGTGCTGGGCTTGTTCTCTTAACACGTGTTTCGTCTCTTAATTGGTAGTTACAGTTCAATGATTGTGATTGCGATTATAGAATAAGTGAAGTAAAACGTATAGTGAAGTAAACCAGTGACAGTGTTTTATAGCGAGCAATCACAGTTCAGAGCTATTAGGCTATTAGCCAAAGAATGTAATATAAAGTACATCATAACACAATGAGAACTATCCTAGAACATTTCCAGTCCTTATGGAGAGCGAGGGATATTGAACTGAAAGGAATTAAGTGGATGAGAAATACATGGCCCCACAAAAAAAATCGCATTTGTCATATGTAGGAAACTTGGAGACCAAGAACGCAGGGCAGGATCTCGGGATTCCTGTGCGCCCTATCAAGCGTTGAGACAGAGTGACATTGACAAACCAACGCACGTTGTTGTGGCATTGTGGTGGAGCTCCATTCTGATGGAAAATGAAGTCATCAGAAACCTTGTGGGAAAAGCCAACTCTGCAGCATTCGAAGACAGGCCATGCCAGTCACTATGACTTCCTCAAAATAAAAAGTGACCTTACTCTTTCTCACGGGAAATGGCACACAAGACGTTCACTTTAGGTCAGTCTCTTTCGTGCTCGGTAGCGTCTTGAGGGTTCTGAGTCCTCATAAGGGCAGGTTATGTCGTTTACGTCACCGTTAACATGAAATGTCGTTTCATCACTGAAAATTAAGCGTGTTAAACATGTATTGCCTCTCATGTACTCTAGCATAACATTGCTAAGCTCAATCCGTTTCGTTTTATCACCAATCTGAAGAGCTTGAATACTAAATACGGTTTATAGGCGAAACGACTATTATGAGGCATTGCCAGTTCTGTGCTTGCCGAACTATTTTCACCTAGTCATCAGACATGCGAGATCATTTTCTCTGCTAAAATGTGGTTCACGTCAACAAACAGCAGAAACTAAGAGTGAGCCGACTCCGGGCTCTACGATGGATGACCAAACACACGCAGCAGAAGCGTGTCCTTGTGCCTGTAGTATACAGCCGAAGATTGTCGTGAAGAAGGAAAAGCATGACAGCTACATTATATGGGCTTTAGGGAATCAGGCGAAATCCCTCAGCAGTATTTCACACTTGGCGGGAGACAGTATTGTCTATGCTTCTCTACGTGCTCACTGTGCGCCCGAAACTGACAAGGGAGATCTGGCGCAATAGAAGAATATGAGTATTAGAGACACTGCGCAACAGATGTGCACGCAGCTTCACCGGATTCTCACTGTGGCTTTTATTTCGTGAGCGATGGGATGTTAAAAAAAGGAAAAAGCTTCCTAGATCCAATTGGAACCTTTGATGAAATAACGGTGACAATGGTAATGAAGAGATTTTGCCACGTTTCGTCATTCAATGATTTAAGATACCTTCTTGTGACTCCGTCATAAACTGCATTAAGAAGCATCTTTTCCATTCCTAGTTGATGGGTACTTTCGTGTGACAATGCAGACGAAATCCTATACACATAAACTGCCCCTGGAGCGATGAACAAAGCCGCAAATGTCTGTATCATGTGGTCTATTTATTGTTGTTGAGTGGGCCATAGAAAAACGTCGATCATCACTCCAGGGCTTTCGCCTATATTGTCACAAGTACGGTACAGATGGTTCGAAAGTGGACTTAGCCGTCAAAAATTACTCACCATAAAGAAATAACAAAAATACTTCTTAATGGAAATTATGACGGGGCTACCACAATATACTTCAGTTTACTATTTGTTTACAATCAGACAATTACATAGATAAAAAATTATGATTTACAAAGAGATGTATACAGTTTGAGAAAAAATCCTAAAATGAGAGAAAATAACACTTTTTAAGTGAACACACTGCATTATTGCTTACTAAAGTTCAAGTGATTGAATACGGGATAAAGGGCCGAAATTGGGTCGTTACTAAATAAACAACAGTACTTTCAAGTAACGGTATGATCATTTCAAAATTATTGTACGACTGTTGCTCAGCAACATCAAAAAGTGTTAACAAAAATAATAGCTTTCTAACGGAAAAAAACTAACTCGATCGAAGTAATTGAGACAGCTAGAACAAGCATCCCGCTTCAGTTATCTGGGATATGATATTGGTTTTAAGTAGGGCAAAGAAATTCAGAAGAAGGTTAATAAATTTGAAGCTATCTGCGAAAAGGTCGAAAGAACGTTGAACATCGATGGAAGCTTGATCTGAAGCCGTGTAATTTTTGGTTATGGGGCAATCTCAAAAGTATGGTGTATGCGGAGCGCATTCAACATGTGGAGACACTGGAGTAGCCTATTTATGCTGAATTTTAACATTGTTCCGATTCACATACTGTAATCATGGCGGCATGGTACAGCGAGTAACAGACCACAGACTCTGTAACAAGTATGACTGAATAAATGGTCTCCAGTATGGAAACCATGCATTTCCAGACATAAGTTGCTTCGATCTTTTTGTGCTCCTTATCCTCTTATCGGCCAATCTCTAGAGTTTGTACACGGTGTAAAAAAGTCACCCTCTGTAACAAGAGAGGAGGATCCACTGCATAGCCATCACAAAGTTGTTGGAAAAAGGGTAAAATTTCGTCACTGAGAATGTTGAAATGAACATCATGGTCGATTTTCATGTTAACATAAACGACCAAGCCATGGAAAGAGAAATATTTGAAAAAGGTCACTGAACTTCTTCCCCCAACCGCTTGCTCCTCCTTCCCCCCTTACACACACACGTAGACACATCTTCAATCGTCGTACCATACTACACGCATTCTGTCACTTACGTTCTTCGTGTCTTGTTTGAATCCGACTAGCTTTGAAGCTAACTGACAATGATAATTTGTGACACCCGTTTCCGGCCCCTGTTGGTCAGGATGTTCTTATCATCACACCTCTTACGTCGCTTTATGAGGGGTGTGAGAACAGTAATTAGATTGACAACTCCGTGAGAAATCTAGCAACGCTGTATTGTTTTGAGTGAAGTTGATGCTGCATCATGACATCAGTCCATGTCACGCGGCCATTTCCATACATCACAGAAAGTTTGACCTGAAAAGGCACTCCTGTTTTTCCACAGTCCACTTATTCAACTGATCAGAACCCTGTGACTATTTTGTTCCTTAGGAATTGCAAAAATTCTTAAAGGGATTTCCATTTCGGACTCTGGAGAACATTCAAAAGAATTTGACAGACATGTTAAAGGACGTACTAGGTGAAGCCTTTCAGGGCTTCCACCAAGACTGGGAGTAACGACTCGGCCGGTGTATTCGTGTAACCGCCGAAGGGAATTTTGAAGTGGGCAATATTGTTATTCGTATGTGGTTGTGAGTGGTACACCAAAGACGTTGCACGATCCGTATTGACACCAACAATTAAGGAATTTTATACACTGAGTTCCATGGATATACCCAAATACGATGGCTGGTCTCTGCCATTCTACCACAGTTCACTTTGATCGCCATCCTTCGCTGGTTCCATGTAACTGGCTGCCACATGAAAGCCACGTCACTGTCATGTTAGCTTTCGAAGATCGCACAGGTACCAATTCCACAGATTCTACAGCGTTTCATAGCGGCTAGTGTGGTCCTTTATGTTACCAACTAGTATTTCGTCCAGTGAGCTTCATTCTGAGAAGGAATAACGATGTAAGAATCCGTTATCTCAGTGAGAGAGCACAATGAAATTATCTTCTGGAAGATGTCCTAAGGTTGTTGATTGCCACAGACTTCCCACAAATGGCTGTGCGACAAGGCATAAAGACCTGTATTCCCTGAATTATGCGTCTCTTGCACTGGACAATGACCTAAACTGAAAAGAGGACAAAAATACCCTGTGATCCTCTGTTGATATAAGGCTGTCTCACCTCGAAAACGATAAAATGGCCACAGAAACTAGTTCACGTCCGAACGGCGGACTGAATTCAATCCTTAAGATGCGGAGAACTCTTTCTCATACCTTCACGTTTGCCTAGAAAGCCGCCCCATCACACAGAAAAGTGTGACACGGCTATTTCTGTTGCCAAGATATTAATGTCAGTAATAATCATTTGTTACTCGTCGACAAATATTTGTAATAATAAGAAGGAACGTCTCATTTTTAACTTAAAACACGCTCCAAGACAAGAACAAATGACCAAAACGGAGGAGATCTGGCGGCCGATTCATGAATGTGCGACGCTGCTGGCAAGGATAATAAACGGGGGTCGTGCCGATACCATGTCACAAAGTCTTTGTAAATTCAATTCCGTGTAATCAGTTGAACGATATCTATGCTTCGCAGATAGGCCCGTGAACAATATGCGCAGATTACAACATTGGTTGGCCTCAAAGAAGACGGTTAGAATAATTGGCGAATCGGTCGATATTTGAAGTTATGCCATTGTTCGACCATGTTGGCACGAATGGGTGCACCATGGCCGAACACAGTGTCAGGAACGAAAAGGACGATCTAGAGAGGGACGAGATGTCGCCATTATCATCGATCCGACGTGTAGCTGGCGTTTCAGCGACCAGAAGAACCATTAACAGGCGGCTGACAAAAAGGGGACTGAGCTCACCGTGTCCCTTGCGCCAACTACATTTCACCTCTGGACACCAACAACCCCTTTTGCAGTGGTGTCGGCCACATTGGGATGGAATCTAATTGACTTCAGTAGAACTGACTTGAGTAGAATTGTCTTCAATGGTGAGTCCCTCTTACAACTGAGCCTCAATGACCAGCGAAAACGTATCTGGAGACGCCCCAGATAATAGTGGGATACCAACCTGACAATATCCTACCGTAAGGCCAGACAGTAAGGGCTGACGGTCTGGGGTGTCATTTCATCTCATAGCAGGATCCCTCCGCGGCATCCTTACAGCAAAGGGCTACTAGGACAATATTCGGGTCCCCGTTCTGTCGCCCTTCATGGTAAGCCATACCGGGCTTACATTCCTATACCAAGTTTCGTCGCCTTCATGACAAACTATCCTGGGCTTACGTTTGAGCAAAGTAATGCCCTCCTGCACACTGCGAGAGTTTCTACTGTCATCGAGCTTTCGGCCAACAACTTCACTGGCTCTCTCCCAATTGAGAAGGTTTGGAGAATAACGTGCACATGCCACCAAGCTGCAAAGGATTTTGATCACATACTGTGCTAACTGGACAAAATATGGCACGGTAACCCTCAGGAGGACATCCAGCAGATCTATCAATCAATGACCAAAGCTATAATGGCTTCAATAACATTCCACCAACATATTATTTACTTTCTCAATTTGTAAAGTTCATTCCCTAAAATAAATTATTCATTAAATTATTCATTTTTTATGAAAGTGTTGGGATTCGTTTGTCTGTACTGCCGATTTCCGTTCTTCCGTGGTTCGCCATTTTTGTTGTCTTACAGTGTACGTATTAGACTTAATAGTGAAAGATAAGAATAAAAATTTAAAGTTATAAAGCCTTTCAACCGTCATTCGGTTAACAGGCTGAAAAGTTAGAATAACAACCTTAAACGTTGGGCGTCACTCACCACGGTGTAAGTATATATGTATCTTTTTATACTTATATATATTATGATTTTGGTTGGGGTGGCATTAAATATTGTGGGCTAGCATGAGACTTTTAATTAACTTATACCGCGATAACAGTGATACGGACATCGGCTGCCCCGAAGTACGTACGATACATTAGTTTTGAAACACAACGCGCGACTCACCGCCTTCTAATAAATAGTTTGCGTGAGCGCTGTTATTTAGAAAAAGAAGTATGCGTATTCTTACGCAAACTGTAATTATTAATATTGGTCTCAGGGGCTACTTGTTATTTATGTACCAAACTACACGAATATGAACTGAGGTATTGCGGAATGTAATGATTTTCAATATTTTTTTGTTCATTATTTGCAAGGCAAAACTGGAGAGAATCTTGTCTGCCGCTAGGCGGCCGAAATGAAACCTACTGAACTCATTCAGCGCAGTGAATTTTGGTAACTGAAATTAATTTTAACTTCGAAATTAATGAAAGATCAAAATTGAGAAGTCTCTCGCGGTTACATTTAACATTATCACATAATATTTTAATTAAATAATACAGTCAGCGTAATGGCCGACTAAATCCTGCTACGGGAAATGAGCTCCTTGCACTGCAAAGTTCTGTAAAAGCTTTGTTAATTATAATTAACGGTTGCAATCATGAGAGGTGACTACTAAGTCAATATACACACTTTCCAATAACAATACAGATAAAACTTACGTTAATTATCAGACAGCACTACAATGGCGGCCTACCGCTAGACGAAACAAAACGGGAGAGCTAGATCAAACAAAGCATTGTCTCTGTTCTCCATGTCCTATGTTACACAGAGATTGTACCAAAAAACTGTTTTGTTAATTACATCGATATTTGTGCATTGATAATAATAACTTACGTTCATTACTATTTGTTATACATCGCGCAAACGTACACAGTCTTGAAATAATTTATAATTCACACGTCTCATAGCAAAAACGTCCTTTCCCTTTCTCCAAATGTCTATCTATGTGACGTACCGTCGCACAACGCAATGTTAAGCAAATTTTCCATAAAAAGCTGTGTTTTCCTTTGAAAGCCCAGTGACCTACCCTAGTCGCTGTGAACGAGTTCTTATATTACAGCAGTGCTACTGCTAATTTTCTCCTTTATCTTCATCACATCCGTTTAAAACGAGTCCCGCGAAGGAGTCACGTGGCAGAAGTAATGGTACAGAGCTTTGGAGGGTGCAGTAGGGAGATAACGAGCACTAGGAACGTGCCAACGAATAAAGGAAACTAGGCAATAAAACTGGTGATAACAGAAACAAGGAGCGCATGAGGAACGAAAGTACGCTGATAACCAAGTTTAAATTAATGTTTCCTCTACAAGCTCAGAAGCAAAGGTCTTTAAGTGCCCCTCCAGCTGGGCTCTTCATTACACAAATGAGAAAGAACTCGAATGAAAAGGACGTCGCTAGTGCAGCGCGAACAAAAACAGCCTGCAGTATCTCCTACACTCTATAAACCCGGAATACGTTTCTGGAACTACTTTACGCCAAGGATTACACAGAAAATTTATTTTAAGACTCTGCCTTACAGCCACTGACTTATATGACTGAATATGAGGCTTTACAGTCATCTACGTCTATATCTGTACGATCGCTCCGCCATTCACACTGAAATGTCTTGCAGGAAGTTTATCAAACTACGTTTACAATATTTTTCTACTGTTTCACTCTCTAACAGCGCACGGTTAAGACAAACTCCTAAATATCTCCTTGCGAGATCTGATTTGACTTACATTGTTACGATTATAATTTCTTCCTATGTATGTGGGCGTCAATAACGCCTTTATTATTCGAAACGCAGTTTCCGACCTTTACCAACGCAGAATGGATTCCATCGGTGACTGAGGCTGGCACTACGTTATCCTTTGTTCCACATCTTTAGCAATGTGAAAAATAAAATATCTTTCAGGTTACCATTATTTCCACCTCAATGTTATTTATTTCTTGCATTTTATCTAATTGACCAACAATAATTTTACTTCACGGTAAAAATTAACATCTATATTGTCAACCGTAATCATGGTGGTCGATGGTTTAAACGACTCTTGTAACGAAAAGGTTATGTTTTATGTTACTGCAAATTGTCACGTTACTTTGTTTTCTTTGAGATTAATTTGTGATGGGGTACAGATATTCACAGCACAATATGTTCAAAAAGTTAAACACGCTTTCAAACTGAATTAATCACTCTATAACACTCCTTTGCGTCAATGGTACCTCTAGTGAATGAAGTAATCAAACAACTTATCAACCTACTATGTATAACACAGGATGCACTTATGTTGTCGGCTTGTTATGCCAGGATGAACGAAACGAAGACAGTTTTTCTCAAACACTAAATTTTAGAGAAATATAAACCTAACGTTCCTTCAAATATTAAAATTGGTAAAAAAAAATTAAAGCAGTCAGATGGAGAAGAAGGGTAAGTGACCCTTCTGACGCTTTCAGCAGTATCATATTATTTTCTTTCGTGCCTAAGGAAATAATAATACCATATTAACCACATGCCATTAACATTCATATCTGTTCTTTGTGAATAGGAAATGGTGAGACAAGTTAAACTTAGTTGATTAAACACGTTTGAGAGTGAATCTCCCGTGGTTTGGGCTGTCAGCCGCGACGTATGTTATTCAGACCATTCATCATGTCTAGGAGTACATCCGAATCAGAAAGAAATGAGTGTTCCCTTTATGGGTTCAGAATTTCATTTGCCATCTTACGTCGTTGATTGATTACCTACGTAACACTATAAGCCGACAATATTTATCTCAACTGCTGTTAGTATTTTCTTTTCCTTTCGGCTTCGTGTTTCCTTAACGCACTCTGACTGTTTAATAGAATATGTTCATTCCTCATCAAGCACAGCTAAAAACTTCACTGCAGCTAGTATGAAGATATTTCGGATATCATTGTCTCCAGGTCGTATACCCATTTTGTACATAGTTTTGAAGTTCATGATCTGCAGTATTTATGTTTTCAGTTTCAGTGTAAGATGTAAGATACATAGTATATCTTCACTGAATAAAAATGGCCCTACTGCAAAGAAATATTTTTACATTCCAATTACCCATTTTGGTTGATGAAATGCGATTGTGTTTTAAATCAAACCGAAACCTTAAATGAGTCCAGCTTTACTTCACATGTTGCTTACTATGAATACTCAGCTGGTGATATCAATGACAATCTTTCTGTGCTACACATTGCTCATAAAGGAATGCAGAAGGATCTCCTCGAACAATTAAAGATTTACATCCGCAAACTAAAATCACCTCAAAAATCCTTAATGAATAAACCGAATCAACACAGAACGTTTTCTTCCAGAATTTCCGATACATCCCGGCACCAAATACCAAAACTGACAATAATATCACGTATTCATCTTTCTGCATAAACTATTTTATATTCCAGGCAACAGCAACTGTTATGAAGAACTCCGCTTACAGCAGCGAAAGTTGTTGTTTATGAAAACTCTTTGTCGTTGCTGCGGACCGCTTTTACCATGCCCTGCACCGAGTAGCTGTCGACACTGATGCAGACAAATTTTAAAGAACAGTGGTCGTCTGTTTTGCCTACCGCTCGACAGAGTAAGGACGATATTCACTGAATATCAAATTTGGACTAAGTGCGGTGGGTATGCCTATGATCTCTTAACGTTTGAAATATATTTTAGACCATCCTTTATTATTTTAATATTCTCATAATGTGGTGACACTGTACTTTGCTGTTTACCGTGTAGTCTTCACCTGATGATGCGGTTCTAAACCGCGAAACCGGTTCTGTTTTAATAAACAACAATTTAACCAGTTGTAAGCGAAGTTCTCCATAACCATGGCATTCTGTAGCTCATATAAAATTTGTAATTGCGTTGCAAATATTCCAGTCTATTTGTTTACCTTTCCTATGACTGTTAACCATTAGATTTATATTGCCAGTGTAAAAACAATTCTGCAGCCAGCAAAATTTACTTAAATATAATGTCTGTAACAGTAATATTTCTGCGGTTTTACAATGTATCATGTGACAAAGACCATGATGTAGTAAAGTGTAATACCTATCATATCCATATTCTTACCTTCTGTGAATCAGTGTAGAGGCACGCGCAGCTACATATTGTGTTTATTTGTTTACATAGCTTCATAATATAGAGTATAGGAACAGATATGACGTGGACACCTCAACGCAGGGTTCTCTATATACCCATAACGTAACAAACTTTCGTCATCGATTACTACATTTCCGTCATTTCCGCCAGCAGCATCAGCTCGTCATCTAGTTACACTTGATCCATAACATAAAATTCTTGTAACACCATCTGATGAGCCTGCAGTGGCTCTAAAACATGTTTATGGTAGAATGAATCGTATCAAGAAATTTTAAAAAAAGCCACTGGTTGCATATTTATTACCAGATAAATCGCCAAGTTTTCCATTCTGTTCTTAGGTGGTTCTTGCAATCGGATTACGAAGTTATTTAAGACATACGACCTCAATGCGGCGTTGACCACCAATAATCTCATTAAGCCTCTTTTAATACACAACGAGAGACCTCCTACTGATAAATTTCTAAAATCTGTGATATACAAAAAACAACGCTGGGCTTTGCCCAGGATTTTATATAGGACAAAGGGGAAGGGCATTATGACTCAGTCCCGCGTACATTTACTGAGTAAAGACGGCGAGAATGCTTATAAATAAATTTTCGCAAAACCTCTTGAAGCTGAGAAGCATTTACACCATCGCTTTCTTTCCTTAATAAGGGATCTTGCACTTAGCGGATAAGGGGTGCAAAATGCAACGTTTAGAAGAGACAGTAATTTACAACCATTCCCGTCCGGGCTCCAGAGATCTGTTGAATGATTAGCTCTCGCCTAGAAACGTTCTGTTTTTTGATTGCATTTTCTCTATTTACAAATGATTTGTAACTTCCTGACAGATTGACACTGTGTACTGGACCGAGACTCGAACACCTCGAACACAGGACCTGTGACTTTCGCGAGCAAGTGCTCTTCCGACCTTTCGTTTCCTGTTTTTTTGCATTTTGTTCGGTATAGTTCGTTTACTTTGGTCTGGACGGATGTCACAAGATATCCGTTGAAGTTGATAGTTGGTTCCTTGACTCAGTTTTTTTATTACAAAGAGCACGCAGACCTCTGACCGAACACGCTGACCTGCTATGCCGGCGTCGACTGAGATACCGAAGCACAAGTCACTCCCCGGCCTTACAGTTAGGAAGCTAGGAGACGACGTACTGGTAGAGGAGGGATCGTTAGTCGTTATTTTGTAGCTCAGTCGGTACAGCACTTGTTCGTGAAAGGCAAAGACTCAGAGTCTCGGTTTCTCACACAGTTTTACTCTCGCAGGAAGTTCCATATCAGTGCACACTCCGCCGAAAAACGGAAATTCCTTTCCGGAAGTGATTTGTAACTTGGCTATTTGCCTATCCAATGATTTATGTCACATAGCACTGACAAACCTTTCTATCTGTCGATTCAAATGACTTTTAACCTTCCTATTCGCTTAATGCTTTTTGCTGCGTATTAAGGACGACCATTTTCATCTGTTGTTTATATATATCACTGTGACAACTATTCAGAGCTGCAAACCGCCTATTTGTATACTTTTTGCTACGTTACACCTTCTAAACGAAAAGACAACTAGTAAATACGCATTACGACCTCACGGTCACCATCGATTCGGATGTCTCAGCCGGGACGGGCCCACTTCCTTGCATCGCTGAAAATGCGTATCCAGTGGCCGGCCGCCGCGTCAGGATACTGGAAAGTTCAACGTAGTGACTTTTCTCCGTCGGCCCACGGCACCACCATCAGCTAAAATATAAACCTCATTAGTTCTTCAGCCCTTTTTTTTACAAGCTATGTAATTTTTTTGTGCAAAACGTTATACGTCTGATTAACATGTCACATAAGGTCTTAATGGAGTTTTATTTCTTTGAGACCGATTTTCGGTTTACTTTGACTTACGTTGCAGTCACGAGCGCTCTTATTGTGGTTAGTCTTTGTAAGTTTTTAGACACACAAGCACTCATTTTTCTTATATAAGTGTAATGTTTTCTAGTCGAACTATGTGTCTGCTGGTGCCAATCGTCATATGTCTCGTCTTTTTAAGTATTTTACGTAAGATCCGAAGTTTATTTGGTCACCATATCTTCGCATTTTTACATACTTTTCAACTGATTCCCACTACTATGTAAGTATTTTAATGAAGGTACGTCTTTAATCTGTATATTATTGTACACATCTTATTAATCAGGTGTTAAGTGTAGTCCAAATCTGGTAGTAACTAAATTCTTATTCTATACCCATTTCTGTAAGACTCTATCGTCCAGTGTCAGGTTGACGATCAGCCGGCCGCGGTGGTCCCGTGGTTCTAGGCGCCCAGTCTGGAACCACGCGACTGCTACGGTCGCAGGTTCGAATCCTGCCTCGGGCATGGATGTGTGTGATGTCCTTATGTTAGTTAGGTTTAAGTAGTTCTAAGTTCTAGGGGACTGATGACCACGGATGTTAAGTCCCATAGTGCTCAGAGCCAGCCAGGTTGACGATTGCTTTGCAATGTAAGCTTAACTTTAGGGCCCGAGGATGGCATATTAATTTTCCGAAACTAGTCAAATTATTTTAATAAAAATTTGTGCAGCTGATGACTGATTATTTCTATTCTTAAAATGTTCTTCACAGCTGCTCATTGACAGCCAAGAATAAAGTTCCAGTAATCTATTCTCACACTAAGTAATCCTTTTTTTTTACTTAGTCCGACTCCTTAACGGAGTTCCTGTTTTGGCTGCAAAGGTTTAGAGGAACAAGTAAGTGCTTTTACTTTGGACTTATAATTAATTAGTGTAATAGGTTCGTTCTTATAATAAATAGCAGGTTTATATCAACTCCAATTTGTGCCTGTACATTAAATAGAACATCACGTCTGATTAATTAATCTTGCCTTCTAAAGTCAAAGACATTTTGTCTTTCACTCAGAATATAACGATTACTGTTTTGCTGTAATGTGCGCCGGATCTTTTCGGGACCTTCCTCAATATCTCGACCTAGTCTCTAAAGAATGATAATGGCACTATCTTATACGTTACTGGGAGTAATAAGATGCCACTGTAGTCATTCATCTCTGTAGCATTTCTTTTCTTATGCATTTGTTAACTGTGTGAAACATCCATTGGTTCTTAAGTAACAGTTTTATTGCTCTTTAGGTCTTTATTGCGTAGTGCCACATTGCGATTCGGAGACGGATATGGTCATTTTTGATCTTTTGATTTATTAGATCTAATTCTGTTACCTGTTCTTCAGGTTTTCTTAAATTATTTTACAAAAATATGATAATTTTTTGCAACTGATTTTGGCTAAGTTACATTTTTCCTTAAGAATCATAGCGGGGTGGGATATTTTGATCTTTGTATCCTCTTTTTTAAGTTTCTTTTTTTTTGGGTCATCAGTCTACTGACTGGTTTGATGCGGCCCGCCACGAATTCCTCCCCTGTGCTAACCTCTTCATCTCAGAGTAGCACTTGAAACCTACGTCCTCTGTTATTTGCTTCACGTATTCCAATCTCTGTATTCCTCTACAGTTTTTGCCCTCTACAGCTCCCTCTAGTACCATGGAAGTCATTCCCTCATGTCTTAGCAGGTGCACTATCATCCTGTCCCTTCTCCTTATCATTGTTTTCCACATATTCCTTTCCTCTCCGATTATGCGTAGAACCTCCTCATTCCTTACCTTATGAGTCCTCCTAATTTTCAACATTCCTCTATAGCACCACATCTCAAATGCTGCGATTCTCTTCTGTTCCGATTTTCCCACAGTCTATGTTTCACTACCATACAATGCTGTACTCCAGACGTGCATCTTCAGAAATTTCTTCCTCAAATTAAGGCCGCTATTTGATATTAGTAGACTTCCCTAGGACAGAAATGTCTTTTTTACCATAGCGAGTATGCTTTTGATGCCCTCCTTGCTCCGTCCGTCATTGGTTATTTTACTGCCTACGTAGCAGAATTCCTTAACTTCATTGACTTCGTGACCATCAATCCTGATGTTAAGTATCTCGCTGTTCTCATTTCTACTACTTCTCATTACCTTCGTCTTTCTCCGATTTACTCTCAAACCATACTGTGTACACATTAGACTGTTCATTCCGTTCAGCAGATCATTTAATTCTTCTTCACTTTCACTCTGGATAGCAATGACATCAGCGAATCGTATCATTGATATCCTTTCACCTTGTATTTAATTCCACTCCTGTACCTCTTTTATTTCCATCATTGCTTCCTCGACGTACAGATTGAAGAGTAGGGGCGAAAGGCTACAGCCTTGTCTTACTCCTTTCTTAATACGAGCACATCGTTCTTGATCGTCCACTCTTATTATTCCCTCTTGGTTGTTGTACATATTGTATATGACCCGTCTCTCCCTATAGCTTACCCTTCCTTTTTCAGAATCTTGAGCACCTTCCACCATTTTATATTGTCGAACGCTTTTTCCTGGTCAACAAATACTATGAACGTGTCTTGATTTTTCTTTAGCCTTGCTTCCATTATTAGCCGTAACGTCAGAATTGTCTCTCTCGTGCCTTTACTTTTCCTGAAGCCAAACTGATCGTCACCTAGCGTATTCTCAATTTTATTTTCCATTCTTCTGTATATTATTCTTTTAAGCAGCTTCGATGCATGAGCTGTTATGCTGATTCTGCCATATTTCTCGCACTTGTCAGCTCTTGCCGTCTTCGGAATTGTGTCGGTGATCCTTTTCCGAAAGTCAGATGGTATGTCGCCAGACTCATATATTCTACACACCAACGTGAATAGTCGTTTTCTTGCCACTTCCCCTAATAATTTTAGAAATTCTGATGGAATGTTATCTATCCCTTCTGCCTTATTTGACCGTAAGTCCTCCAAAGCTCTTTTAAATTCCGATTCTAATACTGGATCCCCTATCTCTTATAAATCGACCCCTGTTTTTTCTTGTATCACATCAGACAAATCGTCACCCTCATAGAGGCTTTCAATGTATTCTTTCCACATATCTGCTCTCTCCTCTGCATTTAACAGTGGAATTCCCGTTGCACTCTTAATGTTACCACCGTTGCTTTTAATGTCACCAAAGGTTGTTGTGACTTTCCTGTATGCTGAGTCTGTCCTTCCGACAATCATATCTTTTTGATGTCTTCACATTTTTCCTGAAGCCACTTCGTCTTAGCTTCCCTGCACTTACTATTTATTTCATTCCTCAGCGACTTGTATTTCTGTATTCCTGATTTCCCGGAACATGTTTGTACTTCCTCCTTTCATCAATCAACTGAAGTATTTCTTCTGTTACCCATGGTTTCTTCGCAGATACCTTCTTTGTACCTATGTATTCCTTCCCAACTTCTGTGATGGCCCTTTTTAGAGATGTCCATTCCTCTTCAACTGTGCTGCCTACTGCGCTATTCCTTATTGCTGTTTCTATAGCGTTAGAGAACTTCAAACGTATCTCGTCATTCCTTAGAACTTCCGTACCCCACTTCTTAGCGTATTGATTCTTCCTGACGAATGTCTTGAATTTCAGCCTACTCTTCATCACTGCTATATTGTGATCTGAGTCTATGTCTGCTCCTGGGTACGCCTTACAATCCAGTATCTGTTTTCGGAATCTCTGTCTGACCATGATGTAATCTATTTGAAATCTTCCCGTATCTCCCGGCCTTTTCCATGTATACCTTCTCTTGTGGTTCTTGAACAGGGTATTCGCTGTTACTAGCTGAAACTTGTTACAGAACTCAATTAGGCTTTCTCCTCTTTCATTCCTTGTCCCAAGCCCATATTCTGCTGTAACCTTTTCTTCTAGGCCTTCCCCTACAACTGCATTCCAGTCGCCTATGACTATTAGATTTTCGTCCCCCTTTACATACTGCATTACCCATTCAATATCCTCATACACTATCTCTATCTGTTCATCTTCAGCTTGCGACGCCGGCATGTATACCTGAACTATCGTTGTCGGTGTTGGTCTGCTGTCGATTCTGATTAGAACAACCCGGTCACTGAACTGTTCACAGTAACACACCCTCTGCCCTACCTTCCTATTCATAACGAGTCCTACACCTTTTATACCATTTTCTGCTGCTGTTGATATTACCCGATACTCATCTGACCAGAAATCCTTATCTTCCTTCCACTTCACTTCACTGACCCCTACTATATCTAGATTGAGCCTTTGCATTTCCCTTTTCAGATTTTCTTGTTTCCCTACCACGTTCAAGCTTCTGACATTCCACGCCCCGACTCGTAGAACATTATCCTTTCGTTGATTATTCAATCTTTTTCTCATGGGAACCTCCCCCTTGGCAGTCCCCTCCCGGAGATCCGAAAGGGGGACTATTCCGGAATCTTTTGCCAATGGAGAGATCATCGTGACACTTCTTCAACTACAGGCCACATGTCCTGCCGATACACGTTAAGTTTCTACCATGTCCAAAATATTCATTTTGCTGTTAATTTTTCTACATTTCATTCAATAGTTTCTCTTCCTTTTTCTACCCTTGACTGCACATTTGCTTGTTTGATCTCGGTAATTGTATTCAATCTTTATCCCAGTTTTCTTCTAATTCGGATCTTTTGTATTATCTCCAAGCAGTTAAATGATCCGTCAAATCATGTTCACAGTTTCTTTCTATTTTAGATCCCTGCCTTCTGTACATCAGCTGTCCTTTCGCATTCTTAAAATATATCGCTATGTAGAGAATTAGTTCTGTGAATTCATGTTCTTTTTCTTAGGGTGCTTTGACGTTGAATATGAACACAGCTGTTCGGTAAGTTTTCTGTTTATAGCTATGGCCCTAAACTTTATTACTGAAACAGTAATCGGAGGCCACGTTAGTCCCGTTTGAATTTTTCATTAATTGTTTGTGGGTCTCGCCTCAGAGGTGAAACGACAGAGCCTATTTGGAATTCTCCATTTACTACTTTGGTTACTTTCTGGGTAGGTGCTAAAATTTTTGTAAGTTATTTGAAGACCACGGCTTTCACGTAATGAGATGTTTTCCATTTTGTTAGTCTTCTCATGTACCAGGTACGGCCGAAAAGTAATCCTGTATGCTATCTCCCGACTAAATTGTGCTTTAAGTAAGACCTTAACGAAGAGTGTCGGCGCTTTCGCCAATATCATCCATAGCGTTTCCAGTAATGTGTTTTAGAAGTGCTTCTTTTTCAAAAATTTAATATATACAGAGAAGTTAATACGATGTATTCCCATCTCATCATTTTAAGTCAGCCACTTCTGGGTTCAAAGAATAACGGAACATATGGGTCCCAAGGATCATGAACGTTAAATAAATGAATCTAAATTCTTATTCTAACATGTCACTATTGTCCTGTCCTTTATCCCATATTAAACCTAGGGATCTAAACCTCTCAGAGCTGATTCGAGAAATATAATGCAGTGAATAGAGAATTGAAAGTGGTATAGTATGATGAAACCCCATACAGCACCCAGGGTGCCACTTCAAAGTTCCAGTTATTGTAGAGTACAAATATAGGCCTGCTGTGGATTCCTGCTCATTCTAGAACATATATTGATGAACATTCTGACTGTATAACAGGAGAAGCTGAAGGAAGTCCTAGCTATTCAATCACTGCAGAGGGTTAAATTTTACCACGGGTTATGAAAAAAGAGCCCGATAACCGTGGAGAGATAACTGGATGAGCTGAAATGTCATCATAGACCACTAATGTATGGCCTGCAGATCGTTTAAAACAACTTATTATCAAGCACATGGTTAGCATCCATCTTGCCGCAAGTATATCTGCTCAGAGAAGGTGCAGACAATTGCCAGTGAGACTCTTGCAATGAGTGTACTATATACACTCCTGGAAATGATAAAAAGAACACATTGACACCGGTGTGTCAGACCCACCATACTTGCTCCGGACACTGCGAGAGGGCTGTGATCACACGCACGGCACAGCGTGTTTGGGACTGGATGAAGCGTCGTCTCACGCGGTCTGCACGTCCAGCACGAACGTTGGTCCCACTGAGGCGCCAGGTGGAAATGGCATGGCAAGCCGTTCCACAGGACTACATCCAGCATCTCTACGATCGTCTCCATGGGAGAATAGCAGCCTGCATTGATGCGAAAGGTGGATATACACTGTACTAGTGCCGACATTGTGCATGCTCTGTTGCCTGTGTCTATGTGCCTGTGGTTCTGTCAGTGTGATCTTGTGATGTATCTGACCCCAGGAATGTGTCAATAAAGTTTCCCCTTCGTGGGACAATGAATTCACGGTGTTCTTATTTCAATTTCCAGGACTGTAGTTGTATCCCGACGTCAACCATCTACAAATAGCTTCTACCGATCCTGAACCAGGGAGCTCTGGTTCAGGACGTTGTGAATAGACCATGATTGACAAGCTATGAAATTGTTTCGTACTCAGTGCGGTCCCTCCGAGTCACCAGCGTGGCAGATCCTCATACGGGTGACCCGGTTACCTTCCTGGCATTGCAATACTGGTGGGAGGACTGGTCCAGGCCAGCCCCGAGATGGCAAATGATGGGCTACCTGTTTGACAGGTAGCGGCTCAAAGATCGGAACGTGAACAACGACCGGGAGTATGATGTGCTGCCATGTAGTTCACGACATCATTAGAGACGGAGAAGAACCTCGGCTTGGGAAAAGACAGGGAAGGATGTCAGACATTGGCATTTCAAGCCAACTGCCCAGAAATTGGCCATGAGTGATTTCGGGAAGAACGGAAAATGTATTACTGGAGGACCAGGGAGGGATTTCAAACGCCTTCCTCATGAATGGGAGTGCAGCGTCTGAGCACCTCATCGCATAGACCGCAGTTGGGAAGAGACTACTTGTCCTCACACACTCGACTTAAACGGCGGGGGAAATGGCCCCTGTGTTTCGGTTATGGGCAATGATTTCCACCCGGCTACACTGGTAGCGTTAGTGGCTACCGAAATGGGCCGTTACACTTGGCGAAAGGTCCTCGAACTACGCGTACGCTGTGACGGTAACGCTTACGGTGGCCCTCACGTCGGCAGTAACTTACTTACTCTTGGAGCCGCAAGCGAGTAACCAATCAAAATTGATCCTTGTGGATGACAAGTTAATTTATTTCCGTTTCCTGCCTTTTTTAATGCAATTGTAGTTGAAACCTGCCACTAATTTAATTTCCTTATTAAAATCACATAATAGATACCTGAAATTACCAACAGGAGAGCGATCTCTTATTATGGAAGACGTAATCTGTCATAAGTTTCGGAAAATTTGAATTTTCATCTTCAGATCATCTACACACAGCAGACGCTACGTAGACCACTTTTGTCTAGTGATGGTGAAGATACAGGAGCTCAAGTAGCTAGACCAGACGCTCTAGTACAGTTACATAGATCAAGTAATACCTTACCTTCCAAATTTATTTCATGGGTAACTTTTGTGAGTAATACCACCGTTACGTTTATATTGCTTGATGCGCGTCTGATCCAGCGAATTGATCTCCTTCATGATCAAGAGTGGATGAAAATGTACTACACAGAGTGACACAATGTTTGATGTATGTAGATTATCTTAGGATTGTAGTTAAAATTTGCTGAAACTAGTAGTCGATATTACTGCTATCTGCGTAAATGAAACTGCTCTAACAAGACCATTTCCCAAATTCATGTGAGATGGGAAAGTGAAGTTCGTTTAACTTAAATGCATCAATCTGCGAACAAAGCTTGCAAGACAGTACTCGTGGTGAATAGTATAAAATATAACTAGTAACATCAAGAGAGTCCAGTCCAGGCAGAGAGACATAAGTACAAAATAAGACGATGCCAATAATTGTGATTTTTTTTTAGAAAAAACGAATCTTTCGAAACGAGCAAGTACTTTAAACAGAGACATGCTGGAGATAAGTAATCATGTGAAAATGCCACACAGTTTGAAACAATCTTGTGATTTTAGAGGTACTTAATTTTTCAAATAGTTAAAAGTCTCTCTACACACTTCTTTCGAGTGTTTACAAATACTTGAGTCTTGTAGAGTTGATATAAATTATGGACGAAAACAGTTGCGACTTATGAAACAGAGTAACACTACATTAACACATAGAAAAAATGAACCTTGGAAGAAAGAAATGTTCAACAAGAAACAACATAAAAAATGGAGAAATTCCGCCTATAATCTATACTGGTTACATGTAAACCTCGTAATTTCGAAGGAAACTAGAAAATGAAACGTAGTTTTTTCGCACTACACATGTAGCGTTGAACCAATCTGATCTCAGCCCATGAAGGGCACTGGCGAAAGGCGGAAGTCAAAATGTAAAACAAGTATTATGGAACTATTATAAGTGCGTAATTCAAGGTATTTAATAATTGTACTCGATACAAGGTTTTACGTATTTTCAGCACTGGTAGAATGAAGAGCTGTCGATGCCCCGTGATACGTGACGAAAAGTCTCTGTCATTTTCATCGTCTTCTGCTGATTTACACATACGCACTGTCGTACTGGCGACACTAACAAATTCCCCCTGACGAAAATTTTAAGAGCCCTTTTCAATAGCTTACAGCCAGAGAATCACTCGTGAACACTACAGGGATTGTGATAAACCATGCACTCACCGCAGACCCGTTATTGAGAAGCCCTTGTTTCGATGAGCAGAAATTGGCGCTGAAAGTTCTAAGAATTAGATTTGCCGAAGGCATTAACCCAGCTGTTGTGGTGGACTCGTAGCCTCAATGAAAGATTGACCCCCGCATTCTCTGATGCAGCCGCCAGAAATAAACTTTATAGAGAATGGAACAAATTGCCACAAATATTTGTTCTTAGACATAAGTTTATGGACTTTTGCTAGTGTTTACCATCACATATAAAGAGATGGGAGCAAACGTTCTATATAATTTCGTCGACTTGGGAGTCAGTGTATGACCATACAGTACCTTTCTTGGTAGGTTCCACTGGTAAGCGTAGAAGATAAGTAGCCACGGTGTTTTCGTCTGCGGTATTTTTGCTGCTAAAATAACTCCCAATTTTTATTTAATATAAGTTGCATACGACCTGTTTGGAAAATAATTTATGTTGTCAAGGGGATAAATAATGGGAGTACCGGTGCCCTGTAAGAAGGGCAGTAAAAATTTAGCAAATGCGAAGTTAAAAATCACAAACAGAGATGACTACAGACGGAAGACTTCGTAATTTATATAGGGTAATCACAATTTTATTTAAATCTATATAATGATAACTATACGCTGGGAAGCAAACTAAGAAAATTCAAATGCTCCGTAGGTTTCAAATTAAAACTCATAACCACGGAAGTGCTAATTTCCATCCACAAGAGTTCTTTCAGAGTAGCAGATCTTCAGTTCTTCCAGGCAGGTCGTTGAGAGCCAGTCACCCACGAACGTCGACGACCCATAACCAGACGGTCCGTCTGAAAAAATTTTCGCAAGGAAAAATTTACCATAGGCTACGTTCTTGAGTGAATACGCACACGTGGTGACTGCAACGTGCTGCTATAGGTGTGGAAGGAGGCCCACAATTATATTTTTAAAACCTGTTATGCACTTGATTTTTAAACAGCGCTCTTACCTTGTGTGACATGCTGCAACATTCCAGAAACCTTGTTGCAATTTTAATGGTATAATGGTGACTTTTGTCAATGTTATTATTAATGAAAAAGTCCACATCTCGTGGTCGTGTGGTAGCGTTCTCGCTTCCCGCGCCCGGGTTCGATTCCCGGCGGGGTCAGGGATTTTCTCTGGCTCGTGATGACTGGGTGTTGTGTGATGTCTTAGGGTAGTTAGGTTCAAGTAGTTCTAAGTTAATTTGAGGAAGAAATTTCTGAGGATGTACGTCTGGAGTACAGCATTGTATGGTAGTGAAACATGGACAATGGGAAAACCGGAACAGAAGAGAATCGAAGCATTTCAGATGTGGTGCTGTAGACGAATGTTGAAAATTAGGTGGACTCATAAGGTAAGGAATGAGGTGGTTCTACGCAGAATCGGAGAGGAAAGGAATATGTGGAAAACACTGATAAGGAGAAGGGACAGGATGATAGGACATCTGCTAAGACATGAGGGAATGACTTCCATGGTACTAGAGGGAGCTGTAGAGGGCAAAAACTGTAGAGGAAGACAGAGATTGGAATACGTCAAGCAAGTAACTGAGGACGTAGGTTGCAAGTGCTACTCTGAGATGAAGAGGTTAGCACAGGAAAGGAATTCGTGGCCGTGGCGGGCCGCATCAAACCAGTCACTAGACTGATGACCAAAAAAAAAAAAAAAAAAGTTCTAGGGGACTGATGACCGTAGATGTTAATTACCATAGTGCTCAGAGCCATTTGAACCATTAATGAAAATGTTTGTAATATTGTATGTAAAAAATAATCAAGGAATGAAGTTACCAAGGAATTACTTTACATTAATGTGACCACCACCTATGCTCGACGTCAACGTGCAACAATCACTCACAGATGGCAGGCGGCATCACTAGCAGTGGACTGTGTATAAAGCACGAAAGGGGGGAGGGAGGGAGAGGGGATAACAGTGCAGTCGTTGTGCTAACGCGGAAACTAAGTGATTTATTTGGCATCCAAATGGGCATGATCATTTGCTTTCGGGCAAAGGGCGCCAGCATTTCCAAAATCGCTAAAGCTGTGAACTGTTCGCGTGCCAACGTGGTTGAAGTACACCGTGCACGGCAAATGGCACTATCCAAAACCGTCTCCGAGGCAACTGTGGTACACCGCCGGCCTTAAATAGCTGAATGACGGCTGTGGAAATGTGTACGGGCGAATAGATACACAACTTTTGAGCAGCTGAACGCCTAGAGGAACCAAAGGCTACTAACAGTGTCTCCTCAACGACAGTTTAGCGAAAGTTATTACGTATGGCCCGGCGCAGCTAGTGCATGGTTCAAGCACCCATACTGATTGCTCTACATCGACGACGAAGGGTGGAGGTTGCACGCCAAGATTGCTTTAGTGGCATTCCGTGGGCGATCTCGTCATTCTCGAAAGCACAGTGCTTTAACACAAGTATGTTCGTATCCCTTAGGACCATGGCCACCCCCCCCCCCCCCTTCCACAATTCGATTTTCCTCGCACGATGGCACGTATCATGACTCACAGCTCGCTGTGTACATGCGTGGTGCGAACAGCACCAACATGAGTTTGCCGTAATATCATGGCCATCAAACTCTCTGGATTTAAAACCAATCGAAAGTCTATATAACCATGCAACCAAAAAGCCTATATGGCCACTGTCACCTGAGTCGATTTGGCTCCACATCCAAGTCGATACCTTCCAGAACCTCGACGACTCTCTTCTTGCACGGCTCGCAGCTGCCCGCTCTACAAAAGATGGTTATTCAGGCTTTTGACAGGTGGTCACATTAATGTGACTGGACAGTATAATATTTATGCATTTTTCACGTTATGCATCGTAATATCCTGGCGCGGATTTCTTTTGTGTTTTTAGGGCGTACGAATAAATCGTGTGGTAATTTCTTCATAATGAAAAACAAAAGAAGTTTAGCGGTGTTCTCATTACGGTGAAGTTTCTGGAAAGTTCTAGGAGCTCACATATGGTAAACGTCACTGTAGTACCTTAGTATCAGTCTCTGGGGGACAATGCATTTAGTGTCTTAGAAGTTCGGTAGGGAAAGATCGAAGGAGAAAGGAAACAAGGTAAAAAAAGTGTGTGAATTCCTAAGGGACCAAACTGCTGAGGTCGTCGATCCCCAGACTTATACATTGCTTAAGCCAACTTAAACCAACATATGCTAACAACAAGACTCACACACCCATGCCCGAGGGAGGACTGGAATCTCCGTCGGGAGAGGCTGCGCAATCCGAGACACGGCACCTCTAACCGCGCAGCCACTTCGCGTGGCGAAACAAGATAGTGAGGTTGTTTAGTGGTCCTGGTCGCAGGGGTACCTCTACGTATACAGTTAAGAGGGCTTGTGGATGTCCCTGGTAGCTTTTTGTTAGTGTAGGACCTTAAGGACTCCTGGAGGCTCCAGGGAGGTGGAGGCCTGTCACGCTTACGATAGCCTGTGAATTTACCGTCCACTGTTGATATCCTGCGGTTGGGTGAACATCAGCACGACAATGGCAGAGCCAGGGACCGAGGGTGGTGACAGTGCTTTCAGCTAAGGGGAATTTGTACACCAAGCGAAGGAAATTATTATAAAATGTGTAGTTAGACACTTTCCATTGCTCGAAACGTTCAAGGGAGTTGCTTTGGATGATAATCTGAAAATTGAGCAATACATCTACTAGACAACACAATCTACAGTAGCGATGTGCTCTTACTTTCTTGGCTCGATAATTTATGCACTACTTTACACTGAGGCATTCGTGTGTAAATATTCAATTTTTTATTAAGAATTTATGATTTTATATATTGTGTGTTACTTATCACGGGACAATTGCCGGCGCCTCCGAATTATAAATGCAATATAGTTTCAGTGCTAATATTCCATTTTATTGTTACATTTTATTTAAATGAAATTTACCGGCTAAGATCCGATTATTGTTGTCTGAATATCTATTCTGAAAACAATGTGCCGTGCTATTATGCTGCTATGTAGTGATAAATAAAGAAAATAAAAAGCGTATTGTTAAAGTGTATCTTTAAATGTGTCTGGTACCGCTACTTCTGCAGCCTGGTGCTCTGCAATCGCCTATCACGAAGAGCGGTACTGAACGACTCTCCTTCATCGTCTGCCACTGGAGTTTGCTGAACTTCTCCGTGACGCTTTCGTGCTTACGAGATGAACCCGTAACGAAACGAGCTGTTCTTCTTTGAATCTTCTCTATTTCCTCTGTTAGTACTATTTGTGTGTACTGACTATGAAGAAGACCTATAAAGTGGCAACTGAACATTTCACTACCTTTTTAACTGAGAATTTCGAATCACGTTTTTATACGTTTTCCTTCCTTAAACAGACTGTTCTGTTCATGATTATTACTGATTCTGCATTTTCCTTTATATTATTTTCATACAACAATATAACAACAATCAATCTGCTAACAACAATAACGTCAAGTGCCTCAATGGCCCGGTGCATGTCTTTCTATTGGACGCCACTTCGGTGACTTGCAAGCCAATAACCTACTCTAGCTGTACAACCAGGGAAAGGGGACTTACACTATTAACACGGAATTCAAACCATCTGTTGTTCCTGGTAACTCCTCACATCACTGAGACGTTAAGACACAAACCGAAAAGTCCGTGATGTGACCAATTTTCCATCGCGCGAACTTCCAGTTACTACGGAAGTGCTTTCCCACGCCCCACTGGCGTCTTTCCCTTTCTACTTCCACAACAATAAAAGAATTTGTGGCTTTTAAGTCCATGCACTGGGCCTTACTTGGGACCCATGGTTTTTAAGGGCCACTAAAGAACGAAAGGGGAGATCAGTTTGGATTCCGTCGAAATGATGGAACAGGTGAGGCAATACTGATCCTACGACTTATCTTAGAGAAAAGATTAAGAAAAGGCAAACCTACGTTTCTACCACTTGTAGACTTAGAGAAAGCTTTTGACAATGTTTACTGGAATACTGTCTTTCAAATTCTGATGTTGGCAGGTGTAAAATACAGGGAGCGAAAGGCTATTTACAGTTTATACAGAAACCAGATGGCAGTTACATAAGTCGAGGGACATAAAAGGGAAGCAGTGGCTGGAAAGGGAGTGAGATAGGGTTGCAGCCTCTCCCCGATGTTATTCAATCTGTATATTGAGCAAGCAGTAAAGAAAACAAAAGTTCGGAGTAAGTATTACAATCCATGGAGTAGAATAAAAACTTTGAGTTTCGCCGATGTCATTGTAATTCGGTTAGAGACAGCAAAGGACTTGAAAGACCCTGCTGAACGGAATGGACAGTGTCTTGAAAGGAGGGTATAAGATGAACACCATGAAAAGCAAAACGAGGGTAATGGATTATAGTCGAATTAAGTCGGGTGATGCTGAGGGAAATAGATTAGGAAATCAGACACTTAAAGTAGTAGAGGAGTTTTACTATTTGGAGAGCAAAATAAATGATGATGGTCGAGGAAGAGAGGATATCAAATGTAGACTACTAATGGAAACGAAAGTGTTTGTGAAGAAGACAAATTTGTTAACATCGAGTTTTGATTGAAGTGTCAGGAAGTAGTTTCTGAAAGTATTTATTTGGAGTGTAGCCATGTATGTAAGCGAAACATGGACGATAAATAGTTTGGACAAGAAGAGAATAGAAGTTTTCGAAATGTGGTGCTACAGAAGAATTTTGAAGAATAGATGGATAAATCACGTAACTAATGAGGAGGTATTGAACTGAATAGGCGAGAAGAGGAGTTTGTGGCACAACTTGACTAGAAGAAGGGATCTGTTGGTAGGACATGTTCTGAGGCATCAATAGATCACCAATTTAGTAATGGACGGCAGTGTCGAGGGTAAAAATCGAAGAGGGAGACCAAGAGATGAATACACTAAACAGATTCAGGAGGATGTAGGTTGCAGTAAGTACTGGGAGATGAAGAAGCTTGCACAGGATAGAGTAGCATGGAGAGCTGCATCAAACCAGTCTCAGGACTGAAGACCACGACAACAACAACAACAACAACAACAACAACAACAAAAGACGAACTCTTAATTATTTGTACCAGCAAAAATCATAAAATTCTAAATTAACCATTTCCTCCTCCAATAGAGATATCAATCGACTTTTTGTTTTGACATATAAAATGTCTCTGAATGCCAAGTTTAAGATTAAAGAAGCTGCCGAGCATTAAGTAAGGCGTAATTTACATAACAGCTTTTACAAATTAAAACTATCACTGTAAATTTATCTGTCTTGATCAGAAAATGAAGAAGCAGTTTGATAACATATATCAGTTGAAAAGGAAACAGGGGGTCATGAGAACGGTGAAAGCTTAAGATACAACTAATTAACGGATAATTTCTTAAATAAATAAAAGTTTTGACAGGATGTCGTACCATAGGTCGTAATGTCCAGTGCATTACCAGCATGACAAGCAACACCATAAGAGAGACGACCGTGCACCCCTGTGCACCACAAGCATGGGTTTCCAAGCTAAATAAAGGGAGCCTGCCTGTGTGGCCAAGCGGTTCTAGGCGCTTCAGTCTGCAACCGCTCGACCGCTAAGGTCGCAGGTTCGAATCCTGCCTTGGGCATGGCTGTGTGTGATGTCCTTAGGTTAGTTAGGTTTAAGTAGTTCTACGTTCTAGGGGACTGATGACCTCAGATGTTAAGTCCCATAGTGCTCAAAGACATTTGAATGAAGAGAGGATTTGCAGAGTCGCGCAGTTACGGTGTAAGTACCAGTACTAGAATAAAAAAATAGCTGAAATTGCATTCAAGATATACAGAAAAACCCAAAAACGTAAAGTAGAATGGAAACAACGTATTAGATAAGTGCAGAGATCTTATAAGAACATAATACAATAACTTTATAAGAATGTATACAGAAAGCATATGACTCAGGAGGTTGTAAAAGTAGATGAGTATAATACACAGACACGGGCGATGTTGGAAACTCAAACGTAAAACTGACAACAGGAGCCGGGATTGTAAAATTACACAACGTAATCATAATTTTCTTAAAATGCATGTTGTTACGAGAGAGTTAAATAGGAAATGTAGAAGTTCTGAAAGTGAAGTAGTAAAAGTAAATAACCACAGACGTTGTTAAATTTTAAAAGTAAACTCTCTTCAGGTACCAGAGGTCGCTCAGGGCAGCAGATGTTCATTTACTTCCAGAACCTGCTTAGCGACAGCCGCACATGGACATCAGTGGGCCCCAGGCAAATGCCTCGTTTGACTATCGAGTCTTTTTTTTATTTTCTCGCCGTGTTTTGAAGGTACACGACTTGATAACCGTGCTATATAATCTACGGAGAGTGAAACCGCCATAAGACGGTTTGTTAATTTATTGAGGCCACTGAAAGGTTTCTCAAGGAAAAATGGTTTCTTTAGAAAGAATACGAGACATGAAGAAGCAGGCATATTACATCACATTTAAGCTGTCAGAACTAGAAACCTCTCATGGCAACAAGAAAAACAACGTTTGGCAGAAAAATGTGTAGCATTCAGAAGGCGAGAAGAAGCTAATTATCATGATGACTTTGCACCCCATCTGCCCTGGATATATGGGCTGATTGGGTTGTGAAAGGTGTCATAACTCCATTGGATCCTCTCTTGAGACAAGCTGGCGAAACAAATTTGGATAAACTGCCTAAAATTGTTAGTACACAGTGAGAAGGAAACCTGTAAAATGATACTGATTCAGTGACTGCTACCTCACTCGTGTTGACTCACACAAGCTTTCTATCTCACAGACCTTAATACAAAGGTGTTACTGGTATACCTGAGATTAAAACAGCAGTAAATCCACAGAAGAGCTAAAAGAGTATGACGAATGATACGGTATGACAAAATTTTGCAGGAAGCCCATTTCTTATTCTCGGATGACAGAAGTGAAAATGCTTGTCGCCCTAAACAGTGACCCTCGCTCGTCATGGTGAGATATGATAGAGGTTTTTTCCGATGGATGTGTCCTGTAAATTTTATTGGATGTCATGCCATTTTGGTGTGTGGAGGACATTCTGTACACTTGCCAGTAGTCCTCGAGTGTTTTTACCATGTGAGTTTGTCATTGGTTAAGCTCTTTGCATAATTCATGCCATGATTTCCCGGTTGCTTTATTTAATTGTAGGTGACTGTTGCTTCATTAATTTGTACTGAGGAAACTTGTTTTTCCCCTCAGATGTCTGATGATATCCGTACGAGAGTGAAACGCGTCACGAGTTAAATAAGTTAAAAACGGTTTTGCAATCGCGCCTTCCAGTTCTTTCCTGAAAAATCTCAATAGGTGGCTGTACCATGAGCCGATAGATGGAGTGGTGTAATTTTCACAGTGGTAGTGTGTATATAATGGAGACGGCATATGCAACTGTGCATAAAATTGTGCCACCTATTATTGCTGGAGTCTGTGTGTGATAGCTAAAACTTCGGAATATCCTTAGGCGGTTGAAGGACAATGATTCATCATGTTCGTGGGTGATTTCTAATATTTTTTTTTCTTTTTAGTAAAATCTGGGAGACGTCTTGTGACATTGCATTCGATGCATGTACAGCACGCTCTTAGGCACACCATGACCCATTTCCTCCAAAGTTGCCCTTTACTCCGCCAACACCACTTCGACGTCGGTGTGAACCATTGCGTCTTTTGCTTCATTATTCTTACCGGCGGTCTATAATTTGTTAATACAGTCATTCCTAATAGCAATTCTGGTTGATGGTTTGATAACCATTCAACATGTTGCACTGAAATTAATGGTTATCTGCAGTAATCCATTAAAGAGCAGTCAGTGGTGTCTGCCTCTGTTCTGAGTGTCCACTGAGGCTGAGTGTCATGGGAGGACCTGGGTCCAGTTACCGGTTCTATCAGGCATTTTTCCTCGGTGGGGAGAGTGGAATGCGACGCTTTCAGCCTCGCGATGCCAGTAGTGCAGCTACTTGACCATGAAGCAGCGGTTCCTGCTCACTAAAACTGACAACATCCGGGAGATCAATGTGCTGATCCCACGCCCCTCCATACTGCAGACATTGGCTCCATTGACAGGATGACACGGCAGTCGGTCGGTAGCAATGGGTATCCCGAAGATCTCTTCACCAAACAAAACTGCAGTCCGCAATGCATTGTGTGTTGGCCATCAGCTGGTGACCCCTTATAGTGTTTGCATTTAGAAATGGAAGAAGCATTAAGACTTACAATGAACTCCACAACATGTTGCTCAATTAGCAGAAGTCCCCATACAAAGTTAGAAGATCATGATTACGTCTACACAGTTTTGAGATTGTGTCATATCAGACACAGCTGTATCCACTGACGTTGGTAGGATAAGGTATCTATCAATCAGTTCCGCTTCTTTCTAGCTATTGCCTACGCTTACAGACACTTCCACAGCCAAGGCAAGTATTCTTGGATGCCGTAAGAGTTATGCCAAAAACATATACCTTCGTCAAGTAAGAGACTTCCATAGGGCTCTTTCCACAACCGTTGCTGTTAACACTCCGGAATTTAATTGCACACATTGTTTTATTATTCCATCGGTAGAGTTACATACGTCCAGCTTCCGTTAGATAGCCTTTGACTTCAGTATAGTCCTCTGTTCCACAGATACTACTCGTTTTCTTCCTTAGGTAATACGAATATATTTGAAAAATATTATTGGAGAAAGCTGTCTTCAACTATGCTAACTTACTTCCGATCTTTTCCTGTCATGAAACATCCTCTGTAATCCTACTTACTATGTGGGAGACTTATTTCCTTTCACTAGCTCGCCAATCACTATTTCGATGTTCAGTAAATATTCATTCTTCATCACTGTTCGCCTTATACTTTTTATTCTTAAGCCAGTATCTAAGTTAGTTAACATTTCCATTCCATAAATTTGGTTCCATGTACGCAAAACTAGGAGATCCTTTCGAGGACATAGTTCAGGCGCCAGCTACAATTCTAGTTCATTTAGCATGACCCAGAGGGCACGTACTTCATACCTTTACACCTTCGACCTGCCTGAACCGATTTTAAAGAAGTTCAGCTATGTTGATTGTACGTCTCTATCTGTCCAATCACAGTAGTTCGAGGTTCTTGAATATATTATCAGTGCTGATCTAAACAAAGTGCATGAGTATTTCACTAAATAGAGGCTACTACAAGACCGATGCCCGTTTTTGTTATTTGAACAACAAAAACGTAACCTTAAAACTACACATTCCCTGCGGAGCCAGGAAGATTAGATGAAGGACTAATTCTCGACATACCATCCACGAAGATGCTCCGCTATGGAAGCGACTCCACTTCGCTCTAGAACCCCTATCCCCCACCACAAGCACCCTCTGAAGGTGGCCTAACAACTGGTAGCTACTAACTTCAGCATGGATATTAAATGGCATGAGAGATGGCGTGTTACAGCCTCCTACAGGAACCACGACCACAGAAACCCAGTAGAAAAGACTGAGAACTTTCAACATCCACGGAGGAAATGGAGCCGGCCGCTGTGGACGAGCAGTTTAAGTGCTTCAGTCAGGAACCGCGCTACTGCTACGGCCGCAGGTTCGAATCCTGATTGGGCATGGATGTGAGTAATTTCCATAGGTTTTCGTAGTTCTAAGTCAAGGGGACCTATAACCTCAGCTGTAAAGTCTCATTGTGCTTAGAGCCATTTCAACCATTTGATGACGTGGAGAAGGCTAAACAGTATGCAAACAAAACATATAATAAATGCAAACTGTCACAGTGTTAGTAAAGCTACCTAGAGCTAGCAATGGCTATAGGGTTCCAAATCAAACTGACCAACACATGGTCCGGGTCTGTCGAATGAGGGACTTATTAGGATAGTCTAGCTGAATTCTTCTACGCCAGATCGTTCTACCTTGAATAGGTCGCAAATCTGGACGTCAGGATTTGAAGGTAAGAGTTACACAATTTATCTCCAGGCACGTTATACTTGTTTTATTGTCTTAATTAATTGTATATGTTATCTCATTACATCTTCCGTTGTTTTGCATCCTTCTTTGGTGTACTTTACAGTGTATTTTATTACTGATCTTACAGACAGCGTAAACTACGTCTGCAGCGCCATTCTTGTTTGGTCATCAGTCTTCTGACTGATTTGATGCTGCCCGCCACAAATTCCTCTCCAGTGCCAATCTCTTCGTCTCAGAAGAGCACTTCTAACCTACGTCTTCAATTATTTGGTGCATGTATTCTAATCTCTGTCTTCCTCTAGAATTTTAGCGTTCTACTTCTCCCTCTAGTAGAATGGTTGTCATTCCCTGATGTATTAACAAATGTCTTATCATCCTGCTCTTCCCCTTGTTAGTGTTTTCCAAAAATTTGTTTCCTTTCCGTCACTGTGCAGAACCTCCACATCCCTTACCTTACTAGCCCACATTGTTTTCAACATTCGTCTGTAACACCACATCACAAATGCTTCGATTCTCTTCTGTTCCGGTTTTCACAAAGTCCATATTTCACTACCAAACAATACTGGGCTCCAAACGCACATTCTTAGAAATTCCTTTCTCAAACTAAGGCCTATGATTTATGCTAGTAGATTTCTCTTTGCCAGCGATGCCCCTTCTTCCCAGTGATACTGTGGTTTTGCCGTCCTCCTTGTTCATTATTTTGTTACCTAGATGGTAGATTTTCTTAACTTCATCTACTTTGTGATCATAAATCCTGATGTTAAGTTTCTCGTAGTTTTCGTTTCTCCTACTGCTCATTGGTTTCGTCTTCCTTCGATTTACTCTCAGTCCATACCCTGTACTCATTAGATTGTTCATTTCATTCAGCAGATCATGTCATCTTTCTTTACTTTTACTTAGGATAATAATGTCATCAGAGAATCCTATCATTGATATCCTTTCACCTCGAATTTTAATTCCGCTCCTGAACCTTCCTTTCATTTCTAGAATTGCTTCTTCGATGTACAGATTGAGGAGTAAGGAAGAAAAACAACAACCCTGTCTAACACCTTTTTTAATCTGTGAGCTTCGTTCTTTGTCGTATACTCTTATTATTCCCTCTACGTGTTGTATATTGCCTGTCTCTCCCTACAGACTACTTGCATTTATCTCAGAATTTCGCAATCCTGCACCATTTTACGTTTTTTGAATACTTTACCCAGGTCGACAAATCCCATGAACGTATCTTGATTTTTCTTAAGTCTTGCTTCCATTATCAACCGCAATGTCAGAATTGTCTCTTTGGGGCCTAAAGCCAAACTGATCGTCATCTAACACATCCTCAACTTTCTTTCGTATGTTGTCTTGTCAGCAGCGTGGATATACACTGTTAAGCCGACTGTGTGATGATTCACACACTTGTCAGACCTTGCAGTTTTCGAACTTGTGAAGATGATATTTTTCCGAAATGCAGATGGAATGCTGCCAGACTCGTACTGTTTACACACCAACCTGAATAGCTGTTTTGTTGCCACTTCCCCAATAAATTTAGAAATTCAGATGGAATATTATCTCTCATATTATCTCTCTCTTCTCCCTTATTTGATTTTATGTTCTCCAAAACTTTCTTAAATTCTGTTTCTAATACTGGATACCCTGTCTCTGCTTTGTTCTTCTATAACATCAAGCAAATTTTCCCTCTCATAAAGGACTTCAGTGTCCTATTTCCACCTATCCGCTCTCTCCTCTTCATTTAACATCGGAATATCCTTTGTAGCCTTAATGTTACTATTCTTGCTTTTAATTTCTCCGAAGGTACTTTCGCCTATTTTGTTTGTTGACTCAGTCCTTCCGACTACCATTTCTTTTTCGACTTCTTAACATTTTTCATGCAGCCATTTCATTTTACCTTCCTTGCACTTCCTGGTTATTCCATTGCTCAGGGACTTGTATTTGAGTTTTCCAGAATTTCCCTGAACATTTTTGTACTTCCTTCTTTCATCAATTAACTGCAGTATATCTTTGTTACCTGTAGCTTCTTCTCAGTTGCCGTCTTCGCACATATGTTTATTTTTCCAACTTCCCTATGAGTACCCTTTTTAGATATGTCCATTCTCTTCAACCGTACTGCCTACAGAGCTATTCCTTGTTGCTGTATCTGTAGCCTTGGAGAACTTCAAGCGTTCCTCATCATTCCTTAGAACTTCCTATTCCACTTCTTTGCTTATTGATTCTTCCTGTTTAATCTTACACTGTCCTACTCTTCATTACTACTAAGTTGTGATCTGAGTCTGTATCTGCTCCCTGCTACCCGTCATAATCCAGTATCTTATGTCGGAATCTCTGTCTGGCCATAATGTAAACTAACTGAAATCTTCCCGTACCACCCAGCAGATTACAAGAATACCTTCTCCTCCCGTGATCCGTGAACAGAGCATTCGCTATTACTAACTGAAATTTATTACGGAATTCAATTAGTCTTTCTCCTCTCAGGTTCTCTGTCCCAAGTGCATTTTCTCCTGGAACCATTTTCTTTTACTCCTTCATCTACTACTGAATTCAAATCCCCATTGACTATTAGATTTTCATCTCCCCTTACGTACTGTGTCACCGTTTCAGTATCCCCGTATACTTTCTCTGTCTCTTCAACTTGCGAAGTCGGCAGGTATACCTGAACTATCGTTGTCGCTATTTGTTTGCTATCGATTCTAGTAAGAACAAACCCGTCGTTGAACTGTTCGCAAAGCACACTCTCTGCCCTCCCTTCCAATTCATGAACATTCCTACCCCCGTTACACCATTTTGTGCTCCTTTTGAAATTACCCCATACTCAGCTGACCAGAAATCTTGCCTTCTTTCCATTCCAAATTTACTGATCCCTACTGTATTTAGATTGAGCCCTTACATTTCCGTTTCCAGATTTTCTATCTTCCTTACCACGTTCAAACATCTGACATTCCACGCCCCGACTGATAAAATATTGCCCTTTCGTTGGTAGCGCCACACGTTACACAAATACATAAATCCATTCCGTACACCACATCTTCTAAGTCTTCTTAATGTATAACAAGAAAGGCTCTGTGGTTTGCGAATTACAACGTTGGTATATTTTGCCTTTGCACTTTTAATTATTCACCAGGACTTGCTTCATTACTTCTTCGAAGTACTACTCAACCAATAGTAGTATTAAGCAGTATCCCACTCCTTTAATTTTCGAAAACGAACCTGTCTATCTCTAATCTCCCAGTTTATTATTATTACTTGTAGACTATTTGTCTGTCCGTGTACTTCAGCCGCAATCACCTAAGTGTTTGGAACGTCTTGTTACCATTTACATTGTCGAAAGTTTGCTATGTACCCACAAGAATAAGGAAAGTATGCTCACTTTTCTCCAGTCTGCCTTACAACACGTTGTAGACGGGACGTTAAACACTAACCACCACCACCTTACAGCACCAAGCGCAATGTCAGAATGATTCTCTGATACCATTTCCCTTCATGACATGAACTGACTTTATTCAGTTTTCCTTCACCTGCTGCAGTTCACAATCATTACTTGCCAGACCCTACCTCATATCGCAGTACATTTCGAAACGTTTTCTCTAGATGCCATCTCAATTTTTGGAAGTGTGTGTGTGTGTGAATTCCTAAGGGACAAAACTGTTGACGTCATCGGTTCCTAGACTTACACACTACTTAAACTACCTTGACCTAACTCATGCTAAAAACAACACACACAGCCATACGTGAGTGAGGGCTTGACCGTCCGGCGGTAGGGGTTTTTGAAAGTGTGCAATGGTTTAACGGAAAGTGACGTAGGACCTCCGAGAGTATAAAGTTGTTAAGCAGAAAACGCCAGTCACTTCAAATGCAAAAATTCAGCAAAAGGGGAATATCATGAACGAAACTGCGTATGATATATATTTTTGGCACATTGAAGTAGCATCTGTGGCATACGAATTATGTAAATTAGAGTGGTAACAGAAGTAACAGAGTTTAAAATAATGTTTCAGTGATAATGCCAGCAAATGATGATAGTTGTATTTTTAAGGCAGGCAGTAAGTAAATAATACTGACTGCAGTAGATATCACGTTACGTGTGAATAACAGGCCGCATACACGGAAGTCCCTACAAATGGGTGTAACTTCAATACTGGAAGAAAAGACAATAGAATAATTGAAGCCATTGTATTATCTAAAAACAAAATAATTGAATACTGGTGGTAGAAGGGAATAACTTGTCGTTGAGGAGCATCTGCTAGCGGCAAATACAATAACATAATTGTGAAAAAATAGACGTATCAGTATACCTAAGATGCAAAAGAATGTCGAAGTCAAAGCGAAAAGTACGAGGAATTACATAACACAGATGGTGGTGCAGCGTGTGAGAAACGCTCTCCAGAATAAATCGCAGATTCGTCGGAATTACGTTCTGGTAACTGAAACTTGCTGGTGGTTATAGTGAAATACAAAGACAGTAAATCTGCATCCAACTGTTTCTCTCAAAGCAGCTGGAATATTTTTCGTGGAATAAATATACAATTATGTAACAGTGTGTATTATCCTTGTGCTGCATATTAATTAATGCATAGATAGACGTTTTTTAATTAAGTGATAGCTCTTCAGTACTATCCACAGTTATTTTGAGATTAGTTGGTACCCTCAACTGCTGCAATGGCTTCTTCGCTACAAATTATTCATATACTCATGACTGATGTGATGTGTGTATGTAATCCGAGACTAATTATTTCGTTGGAGTGGTAGAGCTACTGAAATTAATTGTCTTAGGTGGAAAAGGACCGTGCGACCATTTCTATGGCAACGTATGTAGAACTCTTCCCCTGATGGTCCCACGATCCATATTTCCCTCCCTTTCATGGCAGCATGTACAACCTTGTTATTTCCGAGAAGTCGAGTCATAATGCGAGCAATAGCATAGCTGTTGATATGTAACTTATAGCGTGGTTTATATCGATTAAGTTTATATGCAATGAAAATAATCTGTGAATCCCAACACTTTCATTGCTTTATGCGAATGGTAAATGTGTAATCACTTGAAGATAATAACTTCCGTAGCGTATTGTTTATATGGGAACCACTCGTTATGCCGACACTTCGCTTAAAGCAACTGAAATGACTTATATCTACAACTAACATATTCATTTTAAATAGTAACGAAGGAAACATGTTGTTTCTGAAGAACGGTATACAGCGCAAGTTGGGATGCAAATTTAGATAGTGAAATCACTACAGATATGAGAAAAATTAATGAAACTATTGTTTATAAAATCTTTTTCTTCCGGTCTAGTAGATTCTGTATACTCCCTGTGAAAAGCAAGCGGCGACTGCACTTACAGGAGGATTTACATTTGATAGACTGCAATAATTGTTCAGAAATCCACTGATGGAAGTTACTGTGATATTCTCACGAGAACAGGCCTGCGGCCTGATACCGTTGTATGTGAGGAGCCTAAACTGATATGTTTAAGGAATCCGTCTGCTTCAACTTACACGAGTACGTCACGGAATCTTGTGTTAGGGCCGTTAAAATTGTTAGGAAAGGAGAAAGAGGCGATGACCGGAAGGCTTTCGTGGACTTTATTTACCGTTAGAGGTAAGCACGCCATAATCCGTACGGCGAGTTCTTTCGTAGAAGTTTTAATACCGGGTCGTTAACTGAATCAAGTTCATGCGAAGCGCCCTTTCCTGTAACTTTATGGAAGCCTAGGTAGGGGCAGTTTATGGGCACGTGTTCGATACAGCGCACTGGCTAAACCATAAATTATGTTTATTAATGAGTTCCTCGTGCGCAACTAGGACCTAAGTGGAGCGGTATACTTTATGGCTAATGACTTTAATACGAACAACGTCGATTCTCGCGTGTGCATTTACGTTGCCTTATAGCACTACGATCAATGTTCAATATTGATGAGCTGAGACATTATGACCTTCCTTGGAACGCAATGTATAGTGATTCTGCGTGACATGGAAGTGGCTTGTTCTCGGTGTAGTCACAGCAGTTACGTTGCGCAACAGTCGTAATTGACGATGCCTTTGGATCAATGTTGGAAAACATGGCTAACATCAGCAGGGGAGCCACATGTTCAACAAAGCTAACTCAAAAGTGTGCTTAGAAACACTTGCGCCTTTTCCAACACTGTACTCTGTCATTCAGTGTGCCACATAATAGTGTCTACCCGGCTTCACAGCGCGGGCAAGCCTCCGATCCCCAGCTTCTCTGATGAGGTGTGGACGTCCAGCACGTCGTCGCCTATATGTTGTTTTACCGTCCTTCAAACACTTCCGATAGATACTCACGTCTGTAACATGCGAGGAGTCGATCACTTTCGTCTATGCCGATACTCACCTTCGGAGCCGCTAGACCATAGCAATCTGCCCTTTTACATAGTCGAGCATATCACTGAATTTCTCCATGTGTGAACTGTCTGGACAATAGAACCTTTCCCCATTGGTCTCTGCTCCGCTGAAATACCTTCCTTGCTGTGTCAAGTACCTGAAACACCACCAGCTATAATTAGAAAAGAGTTCCGTACCTCGTACGCCAGTGCGTATGCATCGGTGACCACACACCGGGTAATAAAAAAGTCAGCATAAATTGAAAACTTAATAAACCACGGAATAATGTAGATAGAGAAGTAAAAATTGACACAAATTCTAGGAATGACATGCGGTTTTATTAGAACCAAAAGAAAACCAACCTCATATTGCGAGAGACGTGAAAGATCTCTTGCGCGCGTCGTTTGGTGATGATCGTGTGCTCAGCCGTCACTTTCGTCAAGCTTGGCCTCCCAGGTCCCCAGGTCCGTGCGATTATTGGTTTTGTGATTACCTGAAGTCGCAAGTGTATCGTGATCGACCGACATCTCTAGGGATGCTGAAAGACAACAACCGGCACCGATGCCTCGCCGTAACTCCGGACATGCTTTACTGTGCTGTTCACAACATGATTCCTCGACTACAGCTATTGTTGAGGAATGATGGTGGACATATTGAGCATTTCCTGTAAAGAACATCATTTTTGCTTTGTCTTACTTTGTTATGCTAAGTATTGCTATTCTGAACAGATGAAGCGGCATCTGTCGGACATTTTGTGAACTTTTGTACTTTTTTGCTTGTAATAAAATCCCGTGTCATTCCAAGCAAGTGTGTCAATTTGTACCTCTCTACATTATTCCTTGATTTATTAAGTTTTCAATTTTATACTGACTTCTTGATCACCCGGTATTTCGGGAAACGTACAAAGGACTCAACAAAACTGCTGTTGTTCTACATTCCAAAAGCGAACTAACACGCTGTTTATGATCATAATGGTTTTGCTCATCGTTATTTATCATACACAAGTAAACTAGTCAGTAAAAGTTTAACAATAAGAGACACACAGTTACGGTGGAAGGATTCTTCAGTCAAACAACAGACCATTCTTAGGTATTTAATACGTGAGGATGCTCTTCTGCCTGGCTCAGGTTGTTTTTAACTAAATGACGTAAGAAATATTCCGCAATTCGTGATTTTCCAGAGAAAACAATGTCTTGTAAATGAATACCTCCTTTAAAAAATATCTAATAAAGTATCAGGCTGTCTTCAGAGCTAGGAAAGAAATTTTGGGATGCAATCCACGACAAATAGCGCGGCAGCAACTGCTGTCTACGAAACAATCGTTGGATGCATTTCAGCAAGTGAAAACCGCAACGTCTGCGTCAAAATGACTGATTAATCACGACTAGTATCACTACATTACAGTCGCACTCTCAGGTGGCAAACTGTCGACCTAAAGAAGATACAAAAATCAGAATTAGAACTTAAACCAGGACGTACGAAACTGATACAATGCAGATTATCAAGTGAGAAATACAGGCTTTTCATTACATTAATATATAATGTCCTTAAATTATCTGTAAGGGTAAATAATACATGTCCCGTATGTTCTTGAACAAAACTCTTGTCATGAGGTACATAACCGCCCTCAATAAAATAACCAGAGGAACAACAACATGACGTAACATCACATATTTTTTAATATCAACCGCCATCATAAACGTGGAAAAGAACCACCCAACCTAAACAAGCTTACCGGACATATGTAGTGCGTCTTCACAGGGACTTTGGTCAACCCACTAGTGCCACGTGTTGAGTATGCGGGCTCCGTAATCGGAATGTCGCTCAGCAGCCTGAAAAACCGACAGAGGCAGCCAGAGGTCACTAGTACGAGAAAGGCGACCACAAGGAAGCAAACCAAACCGATATGCCTAGTGGTCAGAAACAATCTGAAACGCTTGTGAGAGTGTTGTAGGGATGATAGTGCTGCGAAATAATTCCTTAAGATAAAATTTCGATACATCGCTCCGTTTCCGAGTTTATAACCACCGAAGTTAGAAACCAGGCCACTGTGCCCGCAAATTCAAGCAACCCGCTAGATACAATTAGTATCAGGTATTATCATAGAGTAGATGACAGCGCACAAGATTGCGCAGCCTTTGACTCCCGTTCGAGCCTTTCTGACGCCCAATGTCAGCCTTCTGTATCGCTCCCTTGTTCAGTTTCACAAAAACGAAATACACGTCTGGCGACACCGTCTCTGGCCGGCCGCGCTCACAGAAGCCTAATTGGCAAACACCAATGGTAATTCGCTCGGAAACGGCGCAACGTTTAGAGTTTATTTCGTAACAGTTATTTCTTAACACACCATATCCCGCGACACTCTCGGAAGCTTTTCAGGCTCTTCCTGACGCCTCGTATAAATACCAAAAATCATCGGAGGATAGGGAAACTTTAGTGAAAACCAATAACCGAGACAGTCAGTCTTACATCATTACATATAACAACAAGATAAAAAAATATCATGCCTCAGACATCGTATCATCCACCTTATGTGCTACCGTGTGGGAAAGTACACATTTGTTGTGCAAAGAGACATAAAATGACAGGCCAACGAAACGCGAAACTTCAGAGGTAAAAGATATCTTTGAAATGCAATACCTTGATAAGATTTTGAGCTTTCTTATCCTAAAGAGAAGAATTAAAATGCATACATGACAAGAAACCTGTTTCACAATAACACGCCAAATGTCAAACCACAGAATGAAGAGAGAACGATGAACATACTTGTTAATGTGTCATGTCTCCCCCTCTCTGCTCCCCCGTGACTCGTGTGTGATTCGTGCAATCAGAACTTGCCAAAAGGCCGGCCAGATGGCCGAGCGGTTCTAGGCGCTATAGTCTGGAATCGCGCTACCGTTACGGTCGCAGGTACGAATCCTGCCTCGTGGCATGGATGTGTATGGTGTCCTTAGGTTAGTTAGGTTTAAGTAGTTCTAAGTTCTAGGTGACTGATGACATCAGAAGTTAAGTCCCATAGTGCTCAGAGCCATTTTAGCCCTTTGAACTTGCCAAAGGAAATACTGGCGCAATTCTATTTGCCAATTAAGGCTAAGCTAAGGCATAGTTATACGACACCTCGTTATTTCGAAGTCTTTTAATATGTTAAGCAGATGGCTGTTAGGCTCCCCCTGTAAAATACTCAGATTTTGAAAACGTTAGTAATGGAGTGTCCTTCAGAACGTATACGTGCGTCGTGTTCCGAGTTCGTCTTCTCTAACACTGGATCTTCGGTCCTTCTGAACTACATAAATAATTAGCCAACAGTAGCAACAGGTACTGTGAATACTCGATACATTAAAGGGGTGTGATCCGCACGTCTCTTTGTGTTTAATGAAAGCACCAAGATTCTTATGAGGCAAGTTTTGTGTGGGAAGTTAAGGATCTTCCATTATTTGCCATTATGGAGATTTTAGGGACATTAGGTGTCGAAAAGTCTGATTCTTTACTTGTTAATTAACAGTGTACCAATTCGAGACAGGTGTAAAATAGTTATAATTATGTGTTTTGTATCTTTTGTAGGTCAACTGTTTGTCACCTAAAGACATGACTATAATGTCATTTTACTGCTAGTGATTAATAAATCATTTTGGTTCAGCTGTTGGGGTTTTTATTAACTGCAATTTATTATTAATGCAATGGATGCTCATGATACGAATTGATTTTTTATCATTTGAGAAATGTACACTGTTTGACAAAAAGAAAGTATTGTACCCAGAAGCAACAATAGAATCGAAATGAAACTACACATCTCGAGACTATATGTGATGTTATCGGAGTGATTACAAAATCGAATTGAATTTACTTGGAGGCCTGACCCCACTTATCAGCGTGACTTTACACACGTTCTGGTCTGCATGCATGTCCTACTGGGTGTCATAGAGCCGCTTAGTCTCTGCTGAGACATGCTGCCCCGCAACTGTTCTAGCTGGCCTTTGGTATCCTGGATACTGAAACTGCGACGGAAATACATCTGGGTCTTGCCGGCCACGAGATTGCTTTAACACTAGGCAGATGGTTAATAGAGACACATACCATAGGTGAACGAGCATTGTCCTACTGAATAACGTGAAACTGGAAGAGTTGAATCTCTCCCAGGTCACCGCCACACTCGACGACGATGGCCATCGGTCCATGCTTACCGACACGCTGGGTAGCCGCGAAGTCTGAGCTGAGGCGTCTTGTCACGGTAGGCGCGGCTTCCCCCGTTGGAGGTTTGAGTTCTCCATCGGGCATGCGTGTGGGTGTTGTCCTTAGCGTAAGTTAGTTTAAGAAGTGCATAGGCTTAGGAATCGATGACCTCAGCAGTTTGTTCCCACAAGACCCTACCACAAATTTCCAAATTTCCCATGCTTCCCCGTCACAGTACCACATCTGCCCACTCATTGTGGTGTTATCGCAAGCCTAAGCACTGGATTGTAATTCGCTAGTTTGATAGTTTTCAACCAATGTTGTGAAATGCTACAGAATACTACAATTGTTGTATTGTATCAAACTGGTTACCTAGAAACGACATAGAGGCTTCGTCCCGCCATGGGCCTCAGCGGTTCACAACCCAAACAGGTTACAGCAGTCCTCCCACCCCACCACCGCCCCACGCCGAACCCAGGGTTATTGTGAGGTTCGGCCCCCAGTGGCCAAAAGTATATTGCTTGAAACGTATCTGGCTGATGTTGATGAAGTATTAATACGTTTAAGGCACAAATTTAGTTGTGAAAATCTGACGTTACAGAATTTTTCAGTGGCCCAAAAGCAAGTTCTTATGATTTTCTACAGTAGCTTTTTCTCAGTCCAGGTAAAACACATAATGTGAATCGAGGGTTAGTTTTGAAGGTTTCTTTTTGTGGTTGTAACAAGCTACAACTATTGTGGCCTTACAGTGTGATACGGATTTTACGAACAATGATATTTAACACTAGGTTTTCAAGCGGGCGACCTTAGGAATCTGGCCGCAGTGGCGGAATCAAGTGTTCCCTCGCCAGCCATAGGCAAACCGTTTTTCAACAGGCCGAACATTCATTTTCACACCCGTGCCCGCTGTTAATCATTAGGTCCAGCACGCACAGAACCAGTCTTAAAAATCACTCTTCGTACAATCTGTTTTACAGTGTACGATCACTATGATGATATCTTCTTACAGCCGCAAAAGAGATCTTCAAAACAACCCCAAGCTTTCTGTTACATGTTTATTCTCAGCTGAGCAAAGTTACAGTAGAAAAATCATAAGAATTATTTTGTGGGTTTTTGAAAAATTCTGTAACTTGAGATTTCCAATACCAGGCCTGTGCTTATAAATCTACTAAAATTTCATTAGAATCGAACAAATACATTTCAAGGCATGTGTTTCTGAAGTGAGCAGCTCGCAGCGAAGACACCGAAGACCGGTCAATCCTTAATGTAATCGAAAATAAGACATATACAATCGTTCCAAAAATAAAGCGACAAACCGCTATTTCCGCATCCTGTTTCTAGGTCACAGTATAATCATACCAACTGTCAACAGGTATCTGTGTGATCGTGTTCTGCACTGATGATGACTGCGGTCAAAGGACAGCCACTCCAGCGATGACGTCAAGGCACCCATCAAACGGGGTGCATTTGGTTGGTAGTCCCACGTCCACAATCTCTGTTTACACAGTCTCAGACGGTGCACTATGGCAAGGAGAAGGCGGCCGCCATACTCTTTGCAGTGGAGAGCCGTTAGAGTAATGGAAGCAGGATGGTCACAAAACTGATGTGGCCCACTGTCTTAAAGTGAATCGTTCTGTTGTTTCACGGATGTGACAACAGTTTTTAGAGAGCGGAACTATGTCCCAAAGACCAAGGCAGGTCCAACCGTGTATGACTTATTAGGCTGTAAGGATACAACGGTGCCGCCTTAGTACTGCACATGAACTGCCTTCTGACCTCGTAGCATCGACTGGACGTGTTGTATCGAGGCAAACGGTGTACAGAAGGCTATGACAGAGTAGCCTTTATTGCCGGAGTCTTGTTGTATGTGTAACTATGACGTGTCTTCAAAGAGGAGAACGTCTAGAATGGAGTCGTCAACGTGCCACCAGGACGGTCGAGCAGTGGGCCAATGCACTTTTCACAGATGAGTCCCGAATTTGTTGAAGAGGGACTCTCGACGCATTGTCATTTGGAGGGAACGTGCAACACGATTTTGGGACGCAAATATTCTGGAAAAAGATCGATATCGAGAAGGATCCCGAATGAGTGGGCAGGGATTATGGTGACCACACGAACAGGTCATTATGAAGTTGTGCGGGTGAATCGGCATGGTTTAACTGCTGTCAGGTATCGTGATGAGATCTTGAGACGTCATGTGCAGTTGTTACGAGGTACTGTGGACCCAGACTTCGCGTTAATGGACCATAATGGTCAACCCCGTAGAGCACAGGTGGTTGATGTTTTCTTGGAAACAGAACATGTTGCACGCGTGGCGTGGCCTGCTCGCTCTTCAGATTTTAATCCCAAAGACCATGTCTGGATTGCACTGCGGAAACTAATTGCATCACATCAGCATCCACCAAGCACTCCTCATGACTTTCGAGCAGCTTTGCAGGAAGAATGGGAGTTATTGCCTCAACATGAGATTGATGACGTCATACACAGCGTGCTCGGTCGTTGTCGGGCCTGTATTGCTGCAAAAGGTGGTCACAAGCCGTACTCAGCAAAAAGTCAGTTGTCAGAATGTGTGCCCAAAGTTAAGAAAAGACGAAGAACATTTTTGTCTACCCTTATTCATATTGCAGTTACTTTAGTTCAGTATTCTTTGCATTTTTCGACTTTACTATCACATTGATAGTGTCGAGATTCACGGAGAGCGGGCTATTTACATGCGTGGTCAACCCCCTCTACTAGACGGGTAGTATGACACTTCCCGAAACGTTGCGCGATATCAACGCTACCACCCGGCTGGAGACCCGAGAAACCTTCATCAATAGTTTACGACGGGAAAGCCTACAGTCACATTTACTATCACATGTTTACACTATATTGTGCAAAAATAAAAGCAACCTTGCAAAATTTCCGATTGTTACTTTCATTTTGGACGCCAGTGTACATCGAACTTTCAAAAAAAAATTGCACCATATGGCCTTACGTAGAATAAACCAAGAAAAGCATAGGTATACCTCATTTAGTGATAGTTACAAAATCAATCATCTACGAGTGGACCGAGACCTCAAACTACTTCCCCAGCTGCTACCCCATGTTTTACTTGAACAAAGCAAGGTTCTAGTGCTCGCAAGCTTCAAAATTTCCGTGCGAAATATGGCACTACATTTCAGTCGTCACGTAGTTTGCGACACACCATTCACATTTCCCAGAGTGAAGCCACGCGCGAAATATTAAAACCCTTGCCAATTAGTCGTTTCCCAGCCAGCAGTTTTACATTATTTCACTTCATGTAGACTGACTGACAAGAAAAGTGAAGCCTCAAGAACACATGCTCGCTTGTCAATGTAACTTCATGCTTGTGCACACCACCAGTCATTGAGTATCGTTTGGAGGACTAAATTTCAGTGAGGGATGAAATAACCACTAGAGTCCACTATAAGTGCTGCTCGTGTCTAGAGTTATACACCCTGTACGTTATACAGTGTGTTCTCAAATTTCTATTACAAACATCTATTACTTCTAGAACGAAGTGAATATGTCACTCTGGGAATAGGAACCCATGCCCGGAAACACTCCGCTTCAGTTCTACGACTGTTTGAAATCGTCCACTACTGCTTGAGGACTTGAATTGGGTGTGATGCAGTACAGTTATTAGGTAACAATTCGAAAGGAAACATAATGAAACATCCATGTATTCCTTAAGCCCATTTGTTTGTACTAAAACCTAAACATTACACGTTTACATTATTCCAAAACAGAAAAGAACCTAGTATACTGTACGTTCAGAGCAATACTGATGAATTCAACAAAGACTCGATGTGGGGACCACCAGCATTGTTACGTAGTACCTACGAAGCATGTTCTGGTACCCAAGCTCCGTCACACCTGGTGGCTCTCCGATTTTTAATGCAGCAGCCAGAACTCATGCCAGCCGCTCTTCCCCTGTCTCTACAGGAGGACCGCAGCAAGGCAAACGTTAAGTGAAATTAGGTGCTCGTTGCACGTAGTACCAGCCGTCCTGTCTAAGTGTTGCGTACCAGGACAAGTAACTTTCCGACTCGTCACTTTCCCTGAGCAGAAGTGGACACACTACACATCTGAACTAAAACAGCCGTAGAACGGAAACTGGACGCTTTCAGACATTGGTTTCCATTCAAAATATGACGTACTCACTCCCCTCTCTAACTCTTAGAAGTCTGTAACAGGAATATCCGAACATCCTGTATAAATGGCGTGAATCGAATTAAATGTAGAGTGACCACTATCAAGAACACGATTTCACTTATTCACGTGAAAGAGAGTTAATCTCACCTAACAGTTAAGAATTTTTAAGGTACCATCATAATACCTGCGCAGATTTAGGTAACGTAACTGCGTTCTCAAATTAAATTGTAGAAATAAGAATACATACTGTAAATTTGTAAATTCGCCTCTTTAACGCATTCTGGACTTCGAGATAAACACTGCCTGAAAATCGGCTGCGTGATCTAACACCGCTGTAATTTTCATCCACATGAGTGGGAAATAGATTCATTAGTTTACCTGTTCACTGTTCATAGATGTATATTTTAACACTTTCTATTGTGAAAAACGTGTGTTAATAAATTACATCGGCGGTCGGTGCGGTGATGCGTGTGAATTGTAATTACTGATGCAGAAAAATGGGAGCTTTGATTAATTACTGCATTAAAGCGCTAGTGCATTTCTGTTCTGGTAAAGTGAGTGGATAACGTTCTTTAGCGTTCGATTTTGCAAATATGTTATGTGACGAAAACACTTTTAGTGGTGTTCAGATTTTCAGGATCAACTTCGTCTGACTCCTTACACGAATTACTACAAGACAATCTTCAGTTACTTTAGAACTGATTTGTTGTAAGTGAGAGTTTGTTACTAAACTTGGAAGCTCATTGTGCACCGCATGACGACTTCATAGCGATATTTATAAACAGGAGGTCGGCAGAGAAATGCCCTATTTTTTAGACTGTTTACAAATAGTAAATATTTCTTTGTTTCGTGTCTGACTGCTCCGTTACATGTAGAGGGACCTAAAAAGTTCATGCCTAATTTTTGCCAAGTTTTGAGCGTTTTCCTTGTATTATTTTCCCACCAAAAGAAAACGGCATCAGTTTAAAAGAATTCACAAAATGTACTTTGGTACGCCGAGAATAAATCTATTCTCATGGTGCACACCTAGTTTGGTCCTGTTGACGAGAAAGTAGCGCCAGTGGACAAGAGCATGCCATAGGCATAATTATATATAACCTTGTCGGGGAACAGCGATTTAATTGTGACCAAATTATTTAAAAGCAGTCTTGATCTCAGCCGATGTTAACTTGGAACCTGTTTCGGCCTCTTAATTGCCGACCATCATCAGAGTCTGCACCATATGGATGACGGCGATAGGGCATGTACCGCTGTGGATGCCTTAGTCACAGTGATCAGTAGCTGTAATCAGTGACAGTGGCCGAGGCATCCACAGCGGATCAGGAGCCATCGCCATCATCCATATGGAGAAGACTCGGTAATTAAAAGACCCAAACAGGTCACAAGCCAACGTCGGCTGCGATAAAGGCTGCTTTTAAATAATTTTATGGCATAGTCAGTTTCTGGACGTGGGAGTATCCTGAAGCGGCAAGCAAGCGGTCAGAGAGTCTCTGGAGAACAAGCTGCGAATGTCCGCAAAGGTTTGAACAAAGTCCACGTCAAACAATTCTTCATGCTTCACAGGAACTTCAGTTGTCTCGAAAAGCGGTTGAGTTACTAGTTGTGCAAGGTGCAGATTCTGCAAGCCATAAAGCCCGATGAACATAACTGCGATCTGGATTTGCATCTGAAATGCTTCACGTAATCAACCGAACTCCTGATTTCTTGCCTAGTATAATGTATTCTGAAGGTGCCACATTCGCTACATCTAGATCTGGCCATACGTATAACGTTCGAATTTGTGGGTCATAGAATCAGAGGAATTATACGAGGTAGCCCGAAACTGAACGTTTGGTGTGGTCTCATGTATGGCATGATAACGTGATCGATATTTTTTGCTGTGGAGACTGTCACAGGAGCGAAATATCTAGAGGTGTTAAAGGTGTTCACTTTTCGCCAGACTGAATACCTGAAACCAAACCTTTGATTTCAATAAGATGGTTCTCCACCTCACTGGTCATTGGACGTTTGCAAAATTCTGAATCGAACATTTCCAGGGCTCCGGATTGGACACAATGGACCACGTTCTACTGACATCATAACATTTCTTTTTTTTCTTTTTTATTCTGGAGCTACGTGAAAGACAGGGTGTCCATCAAAGCAGTGTGGATCCTTAATGACCACCGTACTCGTATTATGGAGGTCATCGGTACCATCTCTCCAGGCGTGCAGCAAGACAGAGTACAGATCAGACGTTCTTAGTCTTACCGCACCGGCTCTCATTAAATCTTCTGATCTGATTTTACTTTTTATTTTATTTTTGAGAAGAAAACTTATTTATTTAATTTAGTGATGTGATGGGCGCGCATTGAACATGTTGTGTACAACGTGAACGTTTCTTACAAGCTTTTGTTGACGATGACATGACGTCATACACATCAAAACTGTCGTATTACGCTTTATGCTGGACAGCACATAACCATAATTCTGAGTCCGAAAAATTACCCAAATGTGAGAACGGTACTAAAATTAAATAGTAACATCTGATAGACACATTGACATCTTATTCGCCTTCATTGTTTTCAAAAATTCATCACTTACAATTCTATCAATTTCAAACGGTTATGAAACTCTGAAAGTAAAAGAATCTGTTGAACAATACATTTCTTACAGCTGTGCCGTTGTGAGATGATACCATACTAGGTAATCTAAACAGTTTCACCGTATTATCTGCTGATCAAAATTGGTAGTGAATAGAAATGTATTTCATGATCCGTTCTTGGTGGTCCTTGAGCATGTTCAAGAGCTGACAGTCCCCACATGGAGAAAGATTATTAAAATGATATCGTACAATCGAAAAAAGTGATACTGACATATAGTGCTTTCCAGTCGTTTCTGATAATCGTTACACATCAAGCAATGGCCCATATACGTTTTTGGTAATTTTTTGAACATTTAGGGCTATCATCACCGGGCCTACAATTCTTGCTTAAACTGCTGTTTTATATTGACTGTTCGGTATTTTCTTTGTTTGTCTACGTAGTCTCCCATTGTATTTGGAAACACCGTTGCCTTGATGTAGGTCGATCATAGATCTGCTGTGGAACTTTACCCGCACATTGTACTAGCATAACTGTAAATTTGCTCACATGGATACATCTCACAGAAATTTGGCCTTTGGCTTCAATAGAACTCTGAGCTGGCTCGGACTAAGTTCGGTGTCATATGTACGAGGGGCTTCAAAAAGTAAGTCATATACTATTATTCCACCTCAAGTAATCTTTATTGAATGCGCCTTTACACGCCAAAGTAACAGTAGTACGTAAACGAAAGTATTTTTCAACATAGTGACCAAGTCTCTGTAAGCAACGGACTGAACATTATGGTAGTCGTTCAGTATCTCTGCGTTACAGATCCACTTCCTGGTCTCGGAGCTATTAGAAAAAAGCTATGCAGAATGTCTTACACACTTAAAAATGTGTTTGCATGCATAGGATTACATAATCAGTAATGAGAATGTGTTAATTAAGCAATATCTGAAGTCTGGTCGGATAAGACTAGCAACAGTTGTGAAAAGACATTTTATTATTGAACAGCCAACTGGTCGCACATAATCGATAGCTGGGAACAACATCTGATAAATTCAATTTCCACTTGTCTGATGTTGTTCCCAAATGGATACATGGGGCAAAGGCTAGAACATTATATTTTACTTTCGACTTGAGCATAGCTGCTCCAAATTCTGACTATTTCTTTGTAGTAATGTAATTTTATGATTACCGACATTTCATTCTGTTTAAGACACCAAGTTAAGAAATACTGCCTACAGAGAAAAAGATAAATAACGTAAAATGTCAATGTACCTAACCTTTATGTGCAACCGGTTAGCTGTTTAATCCTAATATGAAACTAGTATACGATTGCCAAATAACAGCCATGTTCAAAACTGTTATACACATTCATTCACTTCTGAAATAAAATAGAAAACAAATACTTATTGGTACCGGAAAATTGCGCAGACCACTTCAGTGGATCTCAGAGTCAAAATCAGTCTAAACCTACCCTCGAAATACTAATAATTTAATAATTTGGGCCTATAGGCTTAATTTACACATACACTTCCTAAAGATATCTTCAGTAATTCTAAACATTTTAATACAAAATAAACTAACAGGAAAATAACTACGTGCTTAAAGAGAGAGAGAGAGAGAGAGAGAGAGAGAGAGAGAGAGAGAGAGAGAGAGAAAGAGAGAGAGAGAGAGAGCTACCGTTAGTTTTCTTTTTCTCTGTAGGCAGTATTTATTAAGTTAGATGGTGCCACATGAGAGTAGAAGTAACTGTGTTCTGAGGCGGTGACAAAAAGCTCCTATGTGCTCCACGTGGACCCGAATTTTAACGGTTTCATAACCCACTGTCTTGGCAAATGAGCTAAAGGTACATTGGATGGAGGATACAAATTTCATGACTCAGCAAAGCAGATGAACCCAACCCACTTTCATATTTAACAGTTTGGCATAAGCTACGTCCAGGAAACAATGAAGTTCCCTCCAGTATGGCTGCATGCTATTCTCCCAAGTGTAAATGTATTCTTCTCGATTTTCAGGAGGTGCATCCCACGTACATATCTCTACGTTGACTCACAGGTTAAAAGTATTCATTAATCTCTGCGGATAGCTGGTTATGGTGATCAGTTCTATCACTATCAGTTGAGTGATAGTTCATGGTATTAGTAAGTGCGACCTCTAATCGATTATCTATGAGCCTCAATACTTACTCAGTTATCTCCATTCTAGTGAAGTACCCTTTTAGCATTGTGTTTATCACTCCTTCTCCTTGACATTTATTGGCTCAACGTGATAGACCTTTCATGATGTTGATTGTTTTTCATCTGAATTTTTGCAGTACCCTTGAATACTTAGAATGAAGGCCATCAATTAATATTTATTTAATGTAGCGGAATGTACTTTCATTCTGAAATTGAAAAAACTAGTACAGTACTCTTATTGTCCCTTCTCGTCTCGTGTCTTAAGTTACATATGTTATACAAAATTTGCTCGTGTTGTGGAATAATTTTGAAGTCCCCATTCACTCTCTGAAGAGCTAAATATCGTCGTGGTACACATCAAAATATGATCACGAGTTCATGACTAGTAACACCAAAATTTTCTCGAGAGTAGACACAAGGAAAGACCAAATTCTTTGCACACTTAATTTCGGTACTAGAGTTTCGGTAACCTTCTGCCATCTTTGGCTGTTTCTGATTAGACAATACACCGGTAATTGCTCTATAAAATTTTCACTTAGTCACAAAAACCGAACTGAAACTGAGAGGCAGGTTTATACTTTTATCCATATCTGTGACATAACAACTTTAACGATTTGTTTATTTACATATTGGCGTGAGTTCTACGGTTCCTGCCGCATCCCACGTTTTATCCTCCCTTATAACCTGTTTTGCGTATTTTAGTGGCAAATTTTATGTTAACCATACTCCTTCCTCTCCCTTGAATCCATTTCAGCTGCGGTTTTCCTCTACGCCTTTTGTTTGTCTGCCTGTAGTCAGATACACTTTTGGATTTCTTTCATGTCCATTCTGCTTAAGTATCCCAAACAAAATGTTTCGTGCGTCCTATTTCATGCATGACGGTAACTTTCATGGTTGTTATTTCCCTTACGTCCTCATTTGTTCTACATTCCAAGTGGGACAGCCTTGATGCTCGGCCTAGAAAGTCCATTCCTACAGCTTTGAGATTATCGTTGTTTTTCTCTATAATCGTCCAGCACTCGGAACCATTTCTGTTAACCGGATTAATAATGGGTTTACGTGTATTAACTTTCATTTTTTATTCAATTTTGCTGGACCACAAATGGGAGTTCCATTTTGATATTTTTTCCTTCCTGGCCTGATCTGTTTCTCATATTCACATGCATCGTCTTTATTCATTATGATCCTCGGTATTTATAACCTTCACAATTATCAGTGTTTACATTGTCTCATATTTCAAGATATAGCGATTGCAATCCTGTGGTTAATTATTCTCTTTTCCTGACTTTCAACTTCACTCTCCTTTTGCTAGATTTTTCTATAAATTTCTTCACCGTATAGTCGATATATTCTTCACTGATTGTGGAAACCAGCTGGTAATCTACGAATAAATGGATATACAAGCTGTGATTTCATGACTGAACTCCCACTGAGCTCCATTGTATTAACAATTGTGCAAGGAGCTATTTAGAATAATATTAAAAATATTAGACATGATACATCCAAAATTTATTCTTCCACGCACTTACTTATAGATATTGTTTACACTTCGTCCATATAACAGGTCAGAGCCATACAGCTCGACTGCTTCGAGCAGGTTGGTTAGTGGGACGTTGGCTTATGACTCTTCGAGATCTATAAACCTTAAATGTTTTTCCAAATTGACATCAGACTTCTTCCTAACTGTTAGTTTTGGGAGAATGTATTATCAGTATACAATCTGCCTGTTCTAAATCTACTTTGTTCTTCTGTGTATGTAATTTCTCCTTAGGTTCTGTTTCTCTAAATTTAATCATAAATCACTTGTATCTAGCTACATTCACTAATGCTTCTACAAATATTACAGTCTTATCTGTTTCCTTTTTTGTAAATGGAACTTATTACAGAAATATTCGAAACCTCTGGTAGCTCTTCATCATGTCTCATCAATTTCTCAAAGAAGTGTGGCAGCATTTATTATAAAATTTTGGTTCGTATATCACTAACACTGGAGTGGACCTACTATATTTCATCTATTTGACAGTCTTTTCTAATTCATTCTGCGTCACTGGTCCTACATTCACATTACCTGCGTGTTTCACCTGATATAGTTTCTGTTCATACTCATTCATAAAAAAAATGTTCATATGGCTTTGAGCACTATGGAACTTAACTTCTCAGTGCATCAGTCCCCTAGAACTTAGAACTACTTAAACCTAACTAACCTGAGGACACCACACACATCCATGTCGGAGGCGAAATTCGAACCTGCAACCATAGCGGTTGCGCGGTTCCAGACTGTAGCGTCTAGAACCGCTCGGTTACTTCGGCCGGCTTCTCATTCGTATTCTCGCTCAGTAGCTTCTCAGTAGCTTTTGGTAATGCTTCACCTAATTCTGTACACCAACTATAGGGACATTAACTGTATATTGTAAGGTGATTAATGATTTCCAGGTGTCTCTTACTTTTGGGTCTGACGTATACATACTGATCTTCTCATATTTGTGTCTTACATCAAATGTTTCGCTCTTGATATTCCTTTCCTCTCTTCTCTCTTGAATATTTAATAGCATTTTCTACCCTGGTATAGTCGTTTTCTCTCGTACACTTTTTCCTTAGTACCCTGCCTCTATATTTTGGGATTGAATCATCATCATCATCATCATCATTTAAGACTGATTATGCCTTTCAGCGTTCAGTCTGGAGCATAGCCCTCTTATAAAATTCCTCCATGATACCTTATTCAGTGCTAACATTGGTGCCTCTTCTGATGTTAAACCTATACTTCAAAACCATTCTTAACCGAATCCAGGTACCTTCTCCTTGGTCTGCCCCGACTCCTCCTACCCTCTACTGCTGAACCTATGTGTCTCTTGGGTAACCTTGCTTCTCCCATGCGTGTAAGATGACCCACCATCTAAGCCTGTTCGCCCTGACTGTTACATCTATAGAGTTCATTCACAGTTTTTCTTTGATTTCCTCATTGTAGACACCCTCCTGCCATTGTTCCTATCTACTAGTACCTGCAATCATCCTAGCTACTGTCATATCCGTAAACCCAATCTTGTTGATAAGGTAACCTGAATACACCCAGTTTTCGCTCCCATACAACAAAGTGGGTCGAAAGATTGAACGGTGCACAGATAACTTAGTCTTGGTACTGACTTCCTTCTTACAGAAGAGAGTAGATCGTAGCTGAGCGCTCTCTGCGTTAGCTTTGCTACACCTCGCGTCTAGTTCTTTCACTATGTTGCCATCCTGTAAGAATATGCATCCTAAGTACTAGAAACTGTCCACCTGTTCTAACTTTGTTCCTCCTATTTGGCACTCAATCCGTTTATATTTCTTTCCCACTGACATTACTTTCGTTTTGGAGATGCTAATATTCATACTATAGTCCTTACATTTCAGATCTAGCTCTGAAATACTACTTTGCAAACTTTCAATCGAATCTGCCATCACAACTAAGTCATCCGCATTTGCAAGACTGCTTATTTTTGTTCGCATATCTTAATCTCACCCATCCAGTCTATTGTTTTCAACATATGATCCGTAAATAATATGAACAACAGTGGAGACAGGTTGCAGCCTTGTCTTACCCCTGAAACTACCCTGAACCATGAACTCAATTTATCGTCAACTCTAACTGCTGCCTTACTATCCATGTAAATACCTTTAATTGCTTGCAAAAGTTTGCCTCCTATTCCATAATCTCGTAGAACAGACAATAACTTCCTCCTAGGAACCCGGTCATATGCCTTTTTTAGATCTATAAAGCATAGATACAATTCCCTGATCCACTCATAACACTTCTCCATTATTTGGCGTAAGCTAAAGATCTGGTTCTGACAACCTCTAAGAGGCCTAAACGCACACTGATTTTCATCCAATTGGACCTCAACTAATACTCGCACTTTCCTTTCAACAATACCTGAGAAGATTTTACCCACAACGCTGATTAAAGAGATACCTCTGTAGTTGTTACAATCTTTTCTGTTTCCATGATTATAGATTGGTGTGATTACTGCTTTTGTCCAGTCTGATGGAACCTGTCCCGACTCCCAGGCCAATTCAATTATCCTGTGTAGCCATTTATGACCTGACATTCCACTGCATTTGATGAGTTCCGGCTTAATTTCATCCGCCCCAGCTCCTTTATTGCACTGCAATCTATTGACCATTTTCTCCACTTCCTCAAATGTGATCCAATTTCCATTATCATTTCTATCCCATTCTACATCGAATTCTGAAACATTACTGATCGCATTTTCACCTACATTGAGCAGCTATTCAAAATATTCCCTCCATCTGCCCAAGGCATCCACAGGATTCAACAGCAGTTTTCCTGACCTGTCCAAAATACTTGCCATTTCCTTCTTACCTCCCTTTCTAAGACTGCTAACTACACTCCAGACTGGTTTTTCAGCAGCTTGACCCATAGTCTCCAACCTGTTTCCAAAGTCTTCCCAAGATTTCTTCTTGGTTGCTGCAATTATCTGTTTGGCTTTGTTTCTTTCTTCAGCATAACTTTCTCTGTGTACCTGAGTTCTAGTATGTAGCCATTTTTGATACGCCTTCTTTTTCTTTTACAGGCTTCCTTGACTGTGTCATTCCACCAAGCTGTTTGCTTCATCCTACTTTTACACACTAGTGTTCCAAGATATTCTTTAGCCACTTCTAATACTGTGTCCCTGTACCTTGTCCATTCCTTTTCCAATGACTGTAATTGACTACATTCAACTAACTGGTACCTTTCTGAGATCTCTGTTATGCACTTGTGCCGGATTTCCTTATCCTGAAGTTTCTCCAGTCTTATCCTCCTACATATGGACCTGACCTCCTGAACTTTCAGCCTCACAATCCCAATTTCACTGCAGATTAAATAATGATCAGTGTCATCAAAGAATCCCCTCAATGCTCGTGTGTCCCTCACAGCCTTCCTCAATTCCTGATCTGTTATTATGTAGTCAATGACAGATCTGGTTCCCCTGCCTTCCCAAGTATACCGGTGAATGTTCGTATGTTTAAAAAAAGGGGTTTGAGATTAATAAGCCTATACTGGCACAGAAATTCAAGGGTTGTTTCCCGTTCCTGTTGGCCTCTTCTCCAAATATACCCATAACGTTTCATACCCTTCTGTCTGATTTCCAATCCTGGCATTAAAATCATCCATTAGCAGAACACTGTCCTTGTCCTTTACTCTAACAACTGAGTGCCTCATAAAAACTATCCATCTTATCTTGATCTGTCCCTTCACAATGCAAATATACTGACACAATCCTAATTTTCTTCCTAGACACTGTCAAGTCTATCCACATCACTCGTTCGTTTACATACCTTATTGCAACTACGCTGGGTTCCATTTCTTTCCTGATGTAGAGCCCTACACCCCATTGTGCTATTCCTGCTTTGACTCCGGACAGGTAGACCTTGTATTCTCCCACTTCCTCTTCTTTCTCACCCCTTACCCGAATGTCACGAACAGCTAAAACGTCTAGCCTCATCTTACTTGCAACCTCTGCCAGCTCTACCTTCTTTCCAGAGTAGCCGCCATCTATATTAATAGGTCCCCGTCTGATTACGATTTGTTTGCCAAGTCGTATTTTAGGGGTTCCTGGTTTGTCAGTTAGAGGTGGGACTCCGTCACCTGCAAAGGCCGAGGCATTTTGCTCTGATTGTTGCCAGCATCATATTTAAAGTACCAGGGAAGCAGGTTGCTAGCCTTACTCGCCCCGTGTACCTTTGCGTTTTACCCCTAACGGCTGAGAGACTGACCGGTGGATTTGGTAGTCTTTGCCGTATGAGCACAAAGGTGACCACGACTCAGAATATGTCCGAGATGCCCAGCCTTATTCCATATTAACTGGTATCCCGACTGTCGGGACCACTTACTTGGCCACTCATACGTTGCCCGTGGTTCATGAACTAGGACATGACTACAGGAACCCACACCACGAACCTACATGATTGAAAATGTACATTATTCCAACGATCCTTTGTGCTCCACTATGAATCCGCTCTTTCACCCCATTGTACAATGTTTCTGCAGTGGATTCAGTGATATTCCAAATTTTATTTATTTTGTCCTAGTCCCACTTTGCATAGGAATTTCACAGAATCTTGTACACTTATCAAATAATATCTGGGAGATTCAGCTATTTCAATATTCTCTTCCTTCTTATCTTAGGTATTGAACTTCTTATAAACAAAATTCCAAAATACGTCAGAGCTAAAATTTATAATCGGCCGACAAACGTAATTTGAGATGGAAAGTGTGTGAGAAAATGTATCTTAATGAACAGATTATACATAATTTTAAACGAAAATAGCTAGCGTTAAACTGTATTTAGTCCGTCTGCACGTAGCAAAAGTTCTTTCTCAACTATAGTTTGATTATGTGATAATGATTGCACTCATTGTGCTGTTGAAGAGATTAGGACAATGCATTCTGAGAAATTATTGAATTTGATAGTGAGTAAACACGAAAGCCATCGAAGTTCTATAAAAATAACCATAACATATTGATAAGGAATATGTTTTAAGTAAAGGACTGAGGCTCAGTGTTTCAATTAGTCTTATGGGTAGTGTGATTAACAATCGCACAAAAAATACTAATGAAACTTTAGATGATACTCCATTTCTACTTGATGAACAAAATCAATAACATATACAAATAGCCGAAGCTATACAACAGCATTAAATAAGCAGAGTTTAATTAAACGATATATGAGAACCTCCTGACTCTTTGAAGTATCAGTGAGAAACTGAGAACACCAAATGTTGGTAGTTTTCAGGCAGACAAAGGTAATATTGTCCTAATTATAGCAAAATGTTAATATAAATTATTCAGTGAAATAATAAAGCTAAACAAAGACCTCATTAAAAACTTTAATGATACTTTTTACTGATACTCAAGTAGAAGAATTTACAAGCATAAATATAGTGCACCGAAATTCTTGACGTTACTGAAGTACGCAAAAAGATATTCCAATTCACCTGACAGTCATTCCTATTAATAGTCATATATATAAGGTCTGCCTAAAACATGACTCAGTACTTAAAGAATGTTATATCCTCGAAGAACGGTACTGTGCATAACTTGTTTGAAGTTGCAAATAACGTTAAAAGCAGGGAGCAAATAGGTGGAAATAATACACTGATGGCCAAAATCAGGGGGAAGATTTGTCTGATGTGACAGAAGAAGAAACAGGAGTCGATTTAGAAGATATAGGGGATCCAGTGTTAGAATCAGATTTTAAGAGCGCTTTGGAGGACTTAAGTTCAAATAAGGCCGAAGGGATAAATTACATTCCATCAGAATTTCTAAAATCATCGGGGGGAAATGGTGTGTAGAATATAAGAGTCACCATCTGGTTTTCGTAAAAATATCATCCACACAATTCCGAAGACTGCAAGAGCTGACAACTGTGAGAATTATATCACAATCAGCTTAACAGCTTGTAATATCTCTTTATATTCGATGAATTATTCTGATACAATTCTACCCTTGAATGACGTTTACAAAATTTCTATCTTCATACTCGCAGAATCCATGCGCAAAATAGTTTCATGCAATAGCTATGCCATGAGCGCATAATTATTCTTTGTAGTACTCTCTCTGGTGGTTGTTAGAAGAAAAAAAGCTTCCGAGATTGTCTTCGTGCCGATTAGCCTGAGTTTTGGTTTGAAGAAGTGTAATCTGATTATTGAGATTTATGACCGAAGATAACTGGTACGAAATTGTACGCATAAAAGGGAAATATATGTATTGCTCCTTTAAACAAAGGTGTGTATTTGACAACTGAGAGTTAACGATATTCATCGATATATTGCGTAGTTGTTAATCAGATGGGAACTTTCGAAAAACTGGATACGAACCTGCATTTAATAATCCAAGAGCTCCATTACTTCTTCGGAAGGTTAAACTTCATCAAAGCCAAATATCCGCTTGATCTGAGGTTTCCCGACTGATTATACAACTCTTTCCAAATTACGAGACATTTTATTTGTACAGATTAGGAGACTGCCGCAAAGCACGAGCCTGCAGAGAAGATGAATCATCGCCTGATTTCATTCTAACAAGTAAAATTTCTGAATCATTTTGAGTGACTGAGCTACGACTGTGTTTCCTATCATGAATGATTGATTGCTCGAACGAATTGAGAACTAAATATATAGGAGGAATATTTAAATGCTTATGCATTCAAGTTGCTGACAAGAATAACGTACAGAAGAATGAACAAAAATTGGGATATGCTTGATGCCTATCAGCTCGGCTTCAGAAAAGGTAAAGGGAGCAGACAGGTAACCATAACGTTGCAGCTCATAATGGAAGCAAGACTAAAGAAAAATTAAGACACGTTCAAAGGATCTGTCGACCTGGAAAAAGCGTTCCATTACGTAAAATGGTGTACGATGTTCCAAATTCTGGGGCAAATAGGGGTAAGCTATAGGAAGGGATGAGTAACGTACAATATGTACAAGAGCCAAGAGGAAATTATAGGTGTAGACGACCAAGTACGAAGTGCTCGGATTAAAATAGGTGTAAGACGGGGTGGTAGTCTTTCCCCCCTACTGTGCGATCTGTACATCGAAGAAACAATGATGGAAATAAAGGAAAGGTTCAGTAGTTGAATCAAAATTCAAATTGAAAGGATACCAACGATACGATTCGCTGACGACATTGGTAGCCTGAGTGAAAGTGAAGAAGTGTTAAATGATATGTTTAATCGAATGAAGTACGTAATGAGTATAGAATATGGATTGAGAGTAAATCGAAGAAAGACAAAAGTCCTTAGAAGTGACTCAAATGAGGACAGGGAGATGAGCACTTAGGCAGCAAAAAACCAACGTCGGAGAGAGCAGGGAGGATATCGAAAGCAGCTTATACACTGCCAAAAGGACATTCCTAGTCAAAAGGAGTCTACTACTATCGGACATAAGCCTTAAGGTGAGGAAGAAATTTCTGAGCATGTATGTTTGGATCACAGCACTGTGTGATAGTAAAATATGGACAGTGGGGAATCCGAAACAGAAGAAAATCGCTGAATTTAAGATGTGGTGCTACAGGCGAATCTTGAAAATTAGATGGACTGATAAGGTAAGGAATGAGGAGGTTCTGCGCAGAGTCGGAGAGATAAGGAATATGTGGAAAACACTGAGAAACAAAGGGAGAGGATGAGTAGGCATCTGTTAAGACATCAGGAAATAACTTCCATGGCACAAGAGGGAGCTTTAGAGGGGAAACATTTTAGAGGAAGGCAGAGATTGGACTACATAATTGAGGACTTACGCTGCCAGTGCTACTCTGAGATGACGAAGTTGGCATAGGATGAGGGATTCGTGGCGGGACGCATCAAACCAGTCAGATGACTGAAGACCAAAAAAAAAAAAATTACGAAATACTGTACCGGCCCTCGTCGAAGCATACAAATGCTGTCGTCCTTTCTTTTCTTCCTGTTGGTCCCGATTCTGAGTTCCATCATTTGGGATCTGTACGCACTGTAGTTAGCCGGGATGGACGCCCATATTGAACATATGACGTCACAATATTGCTCTTCTGCTGAAAGAATATCGGCCCTGCTGCAAATGTTTTCACCTTGGCTAAAGTCTCAATCGCCGTGGCAACGGGCGAATATCAACTTAATGGTCTCTTATGGAACAGTCGCTGGTTTAATATTGTGGACTCTTGTAGCAGATATCCGTTTGACTGTCCATGAAATCGACTGCGTTCTGTAATATCATTTCTGCTTTCTCATCTTTTTTGTGTTTGGAAGGTTAGCCTGAAGCTTACAGACAACGGGACACAGTTTACGATTCAGTAATTTTAACGGTTTGTACCTTTGAATTTAAGTTTGAGGTAGCTTATGGCCCGTCACTAAGTAAGTCTTCCAACGAACCAGATAAAGGTGAAACCTTGTCACACCACGGATAATAGCCAGAGCTTCCTTCTCGATTTGTTAATGGTTACATTGAGTCTTGGTCAGTAACTTGGATGCGAAAGCAGTCAGCCTGTGCTGTGAACCAAATCTGTACGAGAGCACAGCTTCCAACCCCTACGGGGAAGCATCCACAGCCAAAACCACTGGTTTAGCGAGAAAGAAATGAGCGAGGCACCTGTCACTCAACCGAGCATTTTTAAATTTCTGGAATGCTCCGTGACAATCTTTGGTCCAAACAAACGGCATATTCGTCCAGTGCAAACATTACAGCGGAGCGGTGATCTGGGCTGCCTTAGGTATAAACCGGATATAATATATCGCCCTCACGAAGACTGAGTGCAGTTTCGGCACGTTACAAGGGACAGGGACGTTCCGGATGGCCCGAAAGTGTGCACGAAGGGGATAAAGACCTTGGCTGTTAAGAACATGTCCTAAGTACTGAATTTCAATCGGAAAAAAGGCACACTTGTCCAGGCGGCACTTAAAGCGTGCCGCTGATAGTACTTGAAAAACCGTACCAAGGTTACTGAAACGTTCTTCCGCTGAACGTCCTGACACCACAATATCGTTCAAGTAATTTGAACAATATGGAACTTTGAAAGTTAGCTGTAAGTAGAGTTGGAATATCGCAGGCGCGGAAGCGCTGTCAAAGGTTAAGCACAAAAATTTTGACAACCCTAAATGTGTTCACCACGAACACTTTCTGAGACTCCTAATCTAACGGAATTTGAAAATTCGCATCGTGTAAGTAAATTTTTGGAAAATACCTGCCTGAACGAAGCCTGTAAATTAATTCGTCAGGGCGACGCAACGAATGGATATCAATTATTGATTGTGATTTACACTGGTTTTAAAGTCAACACAAAGACGAAATCTTCCAGAAGGCTTTGCTGATATTACAAAGTGACACACCCATTAACGAACCTGGATATCAGCAAAAAAAAAAAATAAAAAAAAAAAATAAAAAAAAAAAAAAAAACCTAATTTGGCCATCCTTTAACTGCACTGGCAACTTTGTCTCTAAGTGCATGCTTAGGTTGTGCATTGTCCTTTCTCGTAATGTGTGCCACAAATCAATTTGCTCTCCCGAGACCTTCAGCAAATAATTCAGGAATCTAATCGGTCATTTGAGTAACATTGTCCTTTTGGGTTGAAAGCAGAAACAGAAACTACATTGTCTTAAATACAGAGACAAAATAAATCAAATGAAACTTTTATTCATTCTGGATTTGGAGCACTGCAACTGTCTTTTTAAAGGTTTCAGGAATTACTGAAACCAAACGGCTATTGGTTGCAGTAATTCCTGAAACGTCTAAATCAAATGAATCTAACCAAAAAGTATTGTCTCATTCTCACTAACGCTAAATTGTAAATGTCACTGTTTTGCTGTTAGAATGTAATGTGGCTGGCACACTACATGTACCAAGCATTGGAATGTCCTGACCGATACACGCAGTACGTTGCGTGCAAATTTTGTCAACTGTGGCGAGCCCAACTGTTCGTAAGTAGCACGATCAAGCAATGTAAAGGAAGCACGTGTCTAAGTAAAGTCGCACACATTGGCCAGCAATGGCTGAGTTCACAAACAGTTTATCTGATTATCATTGCACAGCAGTTCGGTCGAGTGAAGGTACAGCCTGAATTTGGACATCACTAATACCGGTAGCCACCTTAGAAAAAAGCGACATTTATTCGAAGTGAAGTTTCTCCGAGCTTACGAGAGCGAACTTGAGTTCTGTAGCAACCACACAGACTGTGCGTGACCTGGCTTTCCACAAGCAAAACAAGTCGCGGTCGACGAAGGGCAATTTTGTCTTTCATGTTTGGAAAAGCAGCGGGGACATGATTTCACAGCAAGCATATGCGTTACACTTGTTTACTCTGCCCACGGCGCCGTGATCTGTTTGCACGCGGTGATCGGTCGCAAGGTTCTACCTGTTTGTCACTTCGTGTTACACTGTTACACTGCAGACGGGAGCTAGCTCAAAGTTTTCCACGGCGCTATCACAAGAGTCCTGATGTTCAATAATTTATAACTCTTTTCAACGTATGATAATAGTGTTGCAGAATATGTTCATGAATCCGACCGTTTGTCATGTCGTATGAAATTGCATCAGGAATCATTGCGTCATTGTAGTACTGCCACATTACATTGTCCTGCCGAAACCTGAAGTTCAGTGGCCAACTGACGTTATGCCTGTTCTGGTTTTTTCTGCAATCGAAAGAAATTGTAACGAGCTGCGTCAACCTCTACCTGATCCACATTAAACTTAGTGAGGTGTGGAAACAAGATCTTCAAAATTAGCAACTCCTCTCTACTAATCGAGAATAATTCTGAGCGGTATAGTAAACTGTTCTGCCAGCTGCTGACCAAAAATAAGAATCTTTCACACAGTACCTTCGACTTGATGTGTAGCACAACGAGCAGTGAACTGAGCACGCTACTCGTTCCATTCCTCTTGTTATTCGCTGAATGCTCAGGACGCTGGAATGCGCGGAGGCGGTGCCGCAGATGTGGCTGGCTGTTGTGGCGAAGTTGATGCAAGAGCGGCTTGTATATTAATGAGCTTTGTACTAGCGTTATCAGCTACGAGGTTTGGTGGCTCTATAATTACGTTAGATCAAAGCCAGTAGCAACCGGAGGCGTCGGTGCAGCTGGTGTAGGAGGCGGGTTGGAGACCATTTTAATGAGAGGAGCGCAGCAGAAAATTAAATATCAGCATTTCAGATACACAAACAATAGATGCGTTGAGGCTAGTCGGTAAGAAAGAACAAAATTACTGGGAATGCTCCTCTGAAAGAAAACAGAGAAATATTAGTGACTCGTGGTGACGGAGCTGCGGCGAGCGAAGCAGCGTTGGTTCTGTAATTCGAGTCATCAGACGTTGTGTCTACTATTTTGGGAGTTAGCACTGACACAAACAAGGAAGGAGGGAAGTTGCGATGGCTGGTAGCAGGAGTCCAAAATGATCCGTACACACACCTGCGGATTAATAACACTCTTTATTTCTGTAAAGGAAAGACACTTAACTTCTCGTTAAGAATGGTTTGATTTGCTTCGTGTGTCTCCGACATGCAGTTGCCTTACACATTATTACTACTCGCAGAACACAGGCTAAATATCGTCTTCGTATCACTCAGCACAGATGCTCTCGAATTATGCGACCGAACTGGGCCCGACCAACGATGAGCGGCTGCTAAAGTCAGTGTTGAAAGGAGGCGCTGAGTCCTGTCCTCCTGGGGGCGCTGCCCACTCTTCCCACTGGCGCACAGATCAGCGCCTTCTCGATGCCGCTTGGCGGCGCTGCGCTGGTTGGTGTGCAGTCGGCACTTTACGACTGCACTCGAGGTGCCTACGTCCAATCGCGTGATGTCATTGAATCTCTGTCATACCTCTCTGATCTGGTTCGAGCTTCATTCACATGTCTGTGAGTGTTAGACCAACATGGTTGGGTGCACGTTTGCAAAATACACCAACAAATTCAGTGTGTATACGTGGACAGGGAAAAAAATTCCCGGATTTTTCCCGTGTTTCCCGGTTAAAAATACACCTTCTCCGGGGTGAAAATACACTTTTTCCGTGTTAAGTCACAGTACACTTATCCTGTAAAACTCATCAGTCCTTTGAATGTTTATGGTTTTATACGCCGAAGTAGAATTTCCCGGCACTTTAGAAAACGAAACTCAGGGGGGGGGGGGGGGGGGAACGAGTTTTGAAAGACCGTTGACGTGCAGCAACATGTATGCTGCATATTTTCGTATTACCAGACACCGCATGTCACTTTCCGAAGCACTGAGGTCGAGGTTGCAATGCGCCTTTGTAAGCGTCGTAGCTCATGTCACGTGATCTCGCCAGCCGATGACAGCGGATGTTCAGAGCATAGGATACGTGATGTAGTCAGCTAACAGCAACATCACTGTTAAGTAGCACGAACACAACTGCAACTACGCGTGCGCAAGGGCCCGCCCGCAACTGCTCAAACGAATCTAATTTAATCAGTTGTCACGTCACGCTCATCGGAGGAAATTTGTTGTTATAAAGCATTACATAGTCTTCCTAAGGTCTTTGACACACTGTGCTATTGGCACACGCTTGTATGAGGACCGTTTTGTTGATGTATACGGCGCGTTTCCTTTGCAACTTAGGTTTTATTTTCGTTTTCTTTTCTCTCGTTCATGTTTTGTTGCTGCTGTATTATTCTGCACTAGCGGGATACATTACTGTCCTTTGTTACAGTATTGGTTCTTACGAGTCAAAATCACAAAAATTTAACTGAAAACTAAAACAATGAAAAATTCCCGGAATTTTAAACAATTCCCGGGTTTCTCCCGGTTTTCTCCCGGATGAAAAATTTCCCGGGTTTTTCCCCGATCTCCCGGTTGTCCCCGGTCGTATACACCTTTAATCCTTCTGAACGGCGAAGCTCACAGTAATGGACGAGCTGCTCATCGCCTTTATCAAGATCGTTATCCACAATGTCTGAAATCATCACAAACCCTTTTCACCACAATTACACGGCTTCGAGAAAAGGGTAATTTCATCGTCAGCAGGCGTGACTATGGTGCTGCTAGAAGACGTTACACTGCATCATGTTGAAGAGAACCAGTCAGCGATGACAAGAGCCACAGTACGTGCAGTGGACGTTACTCCCAGCACCGTCAAGGAACTTCTGTATGACCAATCATACTTTCATACTACCTACTGTGATGTCCGGAATTAAAAAAAAAGGGAGGGTGATAATTTTTTGTTTTTTTGTTTTGTTGTAAGGAAAGAAAGAAAAAAGGGTGAATAAAGGTGACGGGAAGTGGTTCTATTTTTACTGGAATGAACTTATTGACGGACATCACAAAAAATTATTTTACCTATTTTTTTTTTTTACTCATCGAAGAATACAACACAACACATATAAAAGAAATCATCACACTAATATTATCCACAGAATGATCGTTTCACAAGACACTTTCTAGCTCGACTGACTCTTAAGACTGAACAAGACTCGACTGACTCTACTCTCTCACTGGACCACAGCCTCTTCACGTCCCTCTGGACCAGAGATTTCAACTGTGATTAGCACGCCGATTATTTAATTAATCGTACAGCCACTGGGCACGCGCTTGGCGCGTCATTTAAATGGGGTTAAACGCACACCGCGAGAGGCGTGGGCTAGCGGTGTCTTACAGGTATCGCCACACTACAAAGAATACAGTCACCAGTGCCATTTGATTAGGCACCATCGTTTAGGTTCTGGACGCAGTTTCTGTGCCGCTGCTCATTGAGCACCTAATATTTCCACTGTGCATTCTCTTCACAGATGAATGTAAATGTACTAGGAATTGTGTTCTTATTTCTCGAAACAACCATGTCTGAGCAGACGGAAACCCACATGCCAACCACGTCCACGGGTTCAAACACAGATTTGGTAACAATATGTGGCCAGGTATTTTGGATGGTCAAATGATTGGACCATACATGATTCCACCCAAGATGTCGGGTCCCATCTGCTTGACCTAACTATAAGTATTATTGAGGTTGTCTATGTCAAGTCATGTGGTTTCAGCATGACAAAGCAACTGCTCACTTTTCGCATCATGTTCGGGGACATATGTGAGCTGTGCCTCATCGCATCTATCAGTCGGTTGCAAAAATGCGATAATGGGATATAATCATCGGTGATTCTCCACGAGAGCAGCTTTAACCAGCAGAAAGGGTGACTTAAATGGCGGGCGGAATTTGAAGGAGCACTTGTGGGGCATGAGGCTGGTTACCTCTGCGACTTCTGCAGAGCACAGACCAGCTGACGTTTTTTTTTTTACGTTGTCCGTGGTGGCGATGGGGATCTGGAAGTTTTTCCTATGCAGAGCGTATGGAGATTTTGAGTGCCACTTCGCTACCGACTCTCAAATATTTTTGGTGACACTGTTTCTGTAGCTTTTGCGCCTTAATTCGTTAAAGTCGTAGTGCTGCGACTAATTTCTCCTTCCCGACCAGCTGTTGTGTCCGAGCGGTTCTAGACGCTTCAGTCTGGAACCGTGCGACCGCTACGGTCGCAGGTTCGAATCCTTCCACGGGCATGGATATGTGTGATGTCCTTAGGTTAGTTGGTTTTAAGTACTTCTAATTTATAGGGGACTGATGACTTCAGATGTTGTCCCATAGTGCTCAGAGCCATTTGAACCACTTTGTCCTTCCCGGAAGGTCTGCTCAGTTTGCTGAGTTATGCAGGTTCGCTCTGTAAGAACTCACGTTTACCTCAATGGAAGCAATTTTTTCATTACAGAGGTAAAATTCTTCTGTTACTGGAATGTATGAAAGTTGTGAGGTCTGTATCACAGAGCTATTACAGTTATTTTAATCAGAAACGACAGTTTAAATTCGTCATATGTCTAGTGGCTTACCATGGAACATATTGAGGGTGAACACTGTCGTTCTTCCTCTTGAATGCACTGAACTCGAATTTAATTTTCACTGTAATCATTTTAGTTAAGAATTTGCAAGACTTTTTGGTGTGGTCTAATTTAATTAGAGTGCCTTTCACTGTAATCAGTTTAGTTAAGTATTTATAAAACATTCTGGCGGGGGTTGAGATTTTCCTGCTAAATTCTGCTACAACAAGAATGTACTTTTCCACTGTATTTGCTACGGGCAACCTTTAAAGCCAAGTTTGACATCTTACGTTCGGTTGCTTAACTGTTTGAAATAATGTATTCCCATTCGATGCTTATAGGTAACGTCTTGCTGCGAGTTTGAAATTTCACCCATTTCAAAATAATGCATAATAGGTGTTCCTGCGGCATAATTAGCGTAAGTAACTGTTGGCCAAATAATCTTTGAGCACGTCAGCCTTATTGGTATTCTCAGTCTGACCCTCGTGCTATCGTGTCTGACACGGGGTTGTATTGTGTAACATCGTCTGATTCTGGGCTTGTGACACCAACGGACGTGATGCATTGCTTATGTTGCCATTGTTGAAATCAAAGTTACTGTAATCATTTAAAATGTGGGACTTACTAGCACTCGCCCAGTTCTACAACCGACTTTGCTAGCGATGGTTCACTGACAAAATACGCTCTTATTTGCCGAGACTATAGTTTAGCATTGACTTCCGCTACGTCATTTGCTACGACCTAGCAAGGCGCCATATTAAGTTACAATTGAAACTGTGAATCATGTACCGTCAAGAGCGACGTTCGTCATTAATGGATTAAAGTTAGGTATTCCACCAGCTACGTCCGTTTTTCTAAATTCTAATTTCCCTGTCCTGTTCCAGACATCACGCCAGCCTGCGTGAGCTAAAACGCGTGCCTTTCGGCCTCCTCTAGTAACACGGTGTTGGCTCTCCTGTCAACCACAACATAAAATATTATTTTTAAAAGCAAATTTAAAAATTTTGTAAACGTTATACGGATTGATTAACTTCAGAAACCTGTTAATATCTGACAAATCACTTAGTTTCTCAATTGTATAAATGGCATTTGCTGACGTCAATTGCAAGTCTCATTTACTCGTTAATATAGGACAAGTTGTTTAATTTATTATTTCTTTTTAACAGCTATTCCACTGACGTCACAGGGTTGTTGACTTTTATTAAAATAAAAGTTCATACATGTTTTTAACTGTGAATGCTGCTTTCTTGCCTTCTGGCCCAGCCCTGCCTCTCAACAGCGTAATACGCTGCTTTAGGATAATCACACCCGTTCCAGTCTGTACGAAATATTCGGACACAGACTGGTAACCCGAGGTAGTCCTATCGCATGGCCTTCACAGTTACTGGATTTCACTCCATTCGACTTCCTCATCTGCGGTCGAGTGAAGAGTTTGGTTACGAAATTCCTGTAGAGCCAGATGAACATTTGGTTTACAAGTTGTGGTCGCTGTAGGACAGATTGCAGAGACTCCTGGCGTGGTCGCGCGTGTTACCACATCATTCATAGGTGCCGTGTGTACACCGATCTTGGCGGTCACCATATCAGAGACTTTACTTGTCGTGGACCAGAGTGCTAACCATTGTTGAAAATGACCAACAGTGTTGTGGAAACTAATTAAGTTTCGTTTCCGTTTCTCTGGTTATTCATTACTGGAACTGTAAAACGAGTTATGTACTGAGTGACGCACAATAAATTACCTATAGAAGTTGTCGCGTTACCAACATGTTTTCAAATTGTTGTAGCATGGAAATGGTAAATGTCACGACATGGGGTCGAATTCAAAATATCATCCATTGAGCCCCTCTACAAGACCAATAAGACTGTAAGAGGAATTTTAGAGCACCACGTTTAAGCACTGACATGTAGGCAACGTGTTATTGCGGCATTCATGTCTCTCGGACGTATTCGTGCTGTGAATGCAGAAACGTGAACTGTGGTGACATCGTTACCACATGCCTCCAAAGAGAACGAATCTGGTGCCATTCTTCTCTTGGTTGCCAAAAGACAAAAACCATTAGTTCTCCAACTGAAAATGAGAATGTCTATTGTTCTCCACGTCTTTCGAAACCGTCACTGTGGAATGAAAACTGTAGGAAGGTGTGCTGCTGGTTGATAATAACGCAGAACTTACACCTACTCAAGCTGGAGGCACTCGAGCTCCTGGGCTATACTTCTGATCTCTCCCCACGTAGGCCGGCAGGGGTGGCCGAGCGGTTCTAGGCGCTAGAGTTTGGAACCGCGCAACCGCTACGGTCGCAGGTTTGAATCCTGCCTCTGGCATGGATGTGTGTGATGTCCTTAGGTTACTTAGATTTAAGTAGTTCTACGTTCTATGGGACTGATGACCTGAGATGTTAAGTCCCATAGTGCTCAGAGCCATTTGAACCATTCTCCCCACGTAGCTCTTGAAAGGTCGACGGTTCGTGTCTGGGGAGTATGTGCAGCAGGCAGTTACGGAATTCTTCACGCACCAGGACACGCTGTTATACCGAACGGGTGTTTTGTGACTGGTGCGTCGATGGAATGATTGCCTCAATGCTCACGGTGATCTAGCCTGCTCAGCATACCCGTTCTCTACTGTTTAGCCGTCGAACGGAAACTTTTTGAGCGTCACTAATATTTGCCATAAAATGATGAAAATGTACCACATACCCGGCGCATGGTGGAAAGAAGTGTCGCATTGTAAGTGTTCAATCAACATAAGCAGAAACGTACCCCAAGTTTGGCATCATCTAGCCTGGGATTTGGATTGGCCACAATCCTCGCTGTTTCGTATGGAGGACTTCCCTGGTTGGGACTACTTACCTGGCGGTACGCACGTACGACAGAAACGTGGGAATGCAGTCAGTTGAGCGAACAGCAAATATGTTGCTGATGGAAGAGTGAGGCATGGCCCCGGCCCGAGAGTTGGCCCTAATTGCCTGTGGTCGCCGTACCTACAGCAGCGAATGTGCGTTCGCTCGTCTGAGCGCCCTTGAGCCGTTGTAACCTGTTATAGTGTCAATGTTCCAGTTATGAGAGACGCACTGCGTAACTGGACATGTGTTTGTAACTTCCGGTGCTAGGGAGTATTGTCTGCCGAGTAGGTAGTATAATCTGCACTATGCTACAGCAGTTCGTGAATGGTGCGTCGGTATATTGTGCTTGAACTAAGCGCATCAAGTTAGCTGCCTGCTGTGTATTATGTTACTATATACGATACAGATTTCATTTCCTTGATGTTCGATTAAGAGGGTAGTCGGCAGCCCAGATGTTTTGGTACACTGTGATTAATGGCGCCGTATGACTAGACGTGATAGACAGGACAGCTTTCAGCTACATTGATATTCTGCAAATCACACATAAGTGCCTGGAAGACGGTTCATCGAACCACTTTCAAAATATTTCTCTATTGTTCCAGCGCGCGACGGAAACGAACACATATATCTTTCAGTGTGAGCTTTGATTTTCCATATTTTATCATGATGATCGTTTATCCCTACGTACGTCGGGGTCAACAAAATATTTCCACATTCAGAGGAGAAAGTTGGTGAATGAAATTTCGTGAGGAGATTCCGACGCAATGAAAGACACCTTTTTCTTACCTCTTCCACCCAAAGTTCTGTATCTCGTCAGCGACACTCTCTCCATTATATTTCTTCTTTTAACGTTCTCGATGTGTTTCGTTAAGCCAAACAGCAAAGGATACCACACCACGAATTACTACTCTAAAATAGGAAAGACAAGAATAGTGTAGGCAGTCTCTTTAGTAGACCTCTTGCATCTTCTAACTAATCTGCGAATAAAACGTAGTCTTTGATTCGCCTTCCACACAATATTTTCTATGTGTTCTTTCCAATTAAGCCTTGATCGTGTAACAAAATTTTTACGGATTCCTTTTAGCACTCATGTGGATAACGTCACACCTTTCATAATTTAGGGTCAATTAGCAACTTTGGCACCGTATAGATATCTCTTCTAAATTGTTTTTCAATTTGTTTTGGTATTCTGATGACTTTACTAGGCGATAAACAACAGAATCTTCTGCAAACAACGTAAGACGGCTGTTCAGATTGTCTCCTAAATCGTTTATATAGATAAGGAGCAGCAGAGTGTCTATAACAATACCTTGTGGAATCCCAGAAATCACTTGTGTTTTACTCGATTACTTTCCGTCAATTACTACGAACTGTGACCTCTCTGACAGGAAATCACGAACCCAGTCACAAAACTGAGCTGATAATCTACAATCACGCAGTTGGATTACAAGCCCTTTGTGACGTACAACGTCAAAAGCCTCCTGGAAATATAGAATTACGGACTCAATTTGAAATCCCTCGTCAACAGCTTTGAACACTTTACGTGAGTAAAGAGGTAGTAGTGTTTCACAAGAACGATGTGTTGTAAATCTGCACTGACAGTGTATCAAAAGACCTTTCTCCTCAAGGTAATTCATCATGTTCGAATATTATATTTGTTCCAAATTCCTGCTGTAAATCGACGTTTATGATATGGATTTGTAATTTAATGGAGCACTCCAATATTTTTTCTCCAATGTTGCTGTGGTCTGTGCAACTTTCCAGTGTATGGGTATGTATCTTTCGTCGAGGCAACGATTGCATATGATTGTTAAGTATGGACCTGTTTTATCAAGGTACTCTGAGTAGAACCTATTTGGTAAGCAGTCTGGACTTTATTTTATTACGTGATTTAAGTTAATTCAGTACTCTGAGGGGACCTATTTCTAAATTACTCAAGTTGGCAGCTGTTTTTGATTCAAATTCTCCAATATTTACCTCGTCTTCTTTAGTGAAGGAATTTCAGAAGACTGTGTTTACTAACTCTGCTTAGCAGCACTGTCATCAATAGTATTTCCACTGCTAAAGCGTAGAGAAGACATTGATTGTGCCTTGGCGCAAACATTGTCTATGTACGACCAGAATCTCTTTGGATTATCTGCTAGGTTTCGAGACAAAGTTTCGGTGTAGAATTTATTGTAAGCATCTCGCATTGAACTCTGCGATAAATTTCAGTTTCCTGTAAAAGACCGTTAATCTTGGAGACTTTGCCATCGTTTAACTTTGGTATGCTTTTTCCATTGTTTCTGCAAAAGTGATCTGACTCGTTTTGTGCATAGCGTGGGATAAGCTCCCTCGTTTGTTAATTTATTTGGTACAAATCTCTCAATTCCTTTAAATTGAAGCCACATCTGGTCTACACTTACCAGTACGTTGTTAATTTGGAACGAGTGGAGATTTTCTTTCTTGAAGGTGTCAAGTAATTTTTTATTTGCTTTTTTTGAACTGGTATACTTCTCGTTTATTTTCGGAAGATTTGGTGATAGAATATTCAACCTCGGTAAGAGAACCAGCGTTCGCCATTCTCTCTATCCATTTTCACCCTTTTTATTAGCTCCAGATTGTTTGTTGATAAGAGGTCAAGTGTGTTTCCACAACCATTTACTATACTTTTACTATCACTTAATGTAAGGAAAAACATTTTAAAAAACCTAATATGTTTCATAACCCCCCCCCCCCCCCCCAGTAGGTATCAATGGAATGATCAGTTCCTCTAAGTTCAGCTAAAAAGTGACAGAAAATTAGGGGCTTCAGTGGTGTAAGAACCAATGATTCCTATGTACTGACTGGTGACGTGCCAAGTTGAGTGGAACACTTCCTTCCACCCCGATGATGGCCACCTCACATCCTGGAACGAACTTCACAATACTTCAAAATATACAAGGCGATACTGATGCATCAATGATAAAACACGGGAGACTTGTTGAAAATCGGAAATGAGTGCACACTCCTCACACGTTGTGTCCAGTTGCGTTTACTTCTGTTAACGTCACGAACTTGACAACCACTTTCCGGTCACTGGAAAGTTCTTCAGACCATTCTGACACTGTATGTTTGTCTTCATGATCATCTACCGCAGCTGCTCATGTGAATCAGCTCTAAATGTCTTCTTCCGTCTCAAGCTTCCGAAATGTAAGAATGTTTTCCACCAGACGCGTCTAGCTTTCCTTTACAAAGGTTGTTAATTGATTACTGGTGTTTATTCGTCGTTTTTATATGTTCCGAAGTACGAAGAATTTTCCCTCGTTGTTGGTGAAGGTTGAAATCTAAAACTCCTTGGTCACCTTTAGAGAAATTTAAAATTTTAGAAACCTATTGTATCTTTTGTAGCATTTGGATATTTTACCCCTTCACTTTTTAAAACGTTTAAATTTACCTCTAATCTCGTTTCTCCTGCTCCCCATTACTTTCGTCCTTCTTAGGTTCGCGGAGTGTTCAATTCTTCAATTCTTCGTTTCCTTCAACGAAGATACCATGTCAATGGCAAATCTTAACTCTAATATTCTTTCTCGCTGAATTTTAATCCCACTTCTGAACTTTTATTTTATTATCGTAATTGGTTTTTTGATGTCAGAGATTGCACTTTAGGGGCGGGAATTCAAGTAGTTGTTGTACAGCACCTGTCTTTCCCCTGTAGGCTACACCTGCTTTCTCGAGATTTAATGCAGCATTTCACGTTATCTAAAACATTTTACAAGTGGAGATTCCTATTAAACGGCCTTCATTTTTCATTACTCAAAAGGAACTGCAGAATCTTTCTGAAGCCAGACATCGGCATCTAACAAATCTTAAATTTTCTTTTCATTTTCGATCTTCTCAATAAATAAACTGAAATCATGCGCCTCTGCTCATTCGGAGGTCGACAGTCAAGCTGATGACCGATACAAGCGGTGAGGAATTTCCACTATTGCAGACGCCGAATCTATTCTATTAACTATGGAACTTTTAAGTGGTTGAAAAGAAATATTCTTCGCCTGACGAACACCAATGAAAGCACCACCGATTATAAACGTTTCTGAATATAGGTCATCAACAAAATTATATGTATAGTGTGTAACGTTTCTAAATCTTGATGCTATGATTTCTTTATTGTAAATCAAAGATCACTATATATTGCAGCAGGTAACTGACTTAATTAGAAATTATTGATCATTGCAAGCGACCAAGAAACGCAACTCGTGTCGTTTAGTACACGGGACTATAGTTTTATGGGCTCCTTGTTTTAGTAGAAGAAATGCCGGCGGAGTGATCCTACACTCTAATTTTCTTGAGGGTGTTCCGTGAGCACAAAACATTTAGAAATTCATTACCTCTTATTTGTTAAATAAGACGTCAAATAGGAATTTACATAATCTCTCGCCAGTGAAAGCAGTAGGCAGTTCTAAAAAAACTAATCTGACAATAACATTTGAAACATAAGAAAAAATATGATTAGTTCTTGTATTGAAGCGTTTCCTTGAATAGTTATCCACGGGAGAGATCCGTGGTGTCCGTGAGGAAAACAGCTAGTTAAGATGTACTTCGTGTCAGGATTCTGTGAACAGAGTAGACTACTATCTGCAATATCGGGAAAAACTGCAACACTCTCATGGATAATATCATTTTAATGATAAATGAGGTGACAGGTGTTTCCTCATTTTAGGAGTGCATGGCATCAAAATCGGACCAAATGTAACACACATGCCACAGCAGTAACCAAATACTAGCATCAACTGTGTACCCTTCTCAGACGACATCCCAGGCCTGTATTCTCTCATTCCAACGATCATAAAGGTGTCGAACGGCACATTGTGGTAGACTGTCCAAAGCATCGTCCGTCTTATGTTGCAGTCCGACAGTGATTCCTGCCATCCCTGAAGAACGAGTAAATTCTAGCTCCACTATGTTCCATACGAGGGCAGTAGGTAAGAAATCTCTTCAGCCAGGATGGATATTGTACAAAAAGAAAAGCACGGTGCGTCGGAGCAGTTGACTGCCTGCGTGCATTGTCCTGCTGAAAAAGGAACGTAAGCTTCCTTTAGAAGGAAAAACAACAACAATCCAGCGAACACCGGCTACTTTTCCCTGCATGAACACCAGATGCGACCGCGAGTTGTAACTGACGACCCCCCCCACACGTTGAAACCTAGGATGGGACTTGTGTGTCACGGGCGAGCTCACTCTGGAATTGGAAGCTCACGACGTCTACACCGTAAAAGTGTACTTACATCACTCGCATACAGGAAGAATATCATCACTGAAGACAATTCAGCTCCATTCCAGACCCCAGTCAACTCTGTCACCACAATAGAGTAGCCATGCTTGACGATATGGTGGTGTCAGTAGCAGCCAGGTCATGGGTACGCATGTTATTAATCCTGCTGCAAGCATGCGGTTCCCAGTGGTCACTGATGATATAGCAGTTGAAACTAGTACCAGGATGTTGTCCCTGGATGATATTTGGTCGATCACTGCCTCTCGGATTCTTTGTCGCACTTGGCGTGCGTTTGAACTACGCAGACGTCGAAAATATGGTATACAGGTATGGGAACATAAAAAAAATGGTTCAAATGGCTCTGAGCACTGTGGGACTTAACATCTGTGGTCATCAGTCCCCTAGAACTTAGAACTACTTAAACCTATGTAACCTAAGGACATCACAAACATCCACGCCCCAGGCAGGATTCGAAACTGCGACTGTAGCAGTCGCGCGGTTCCGGACTGAGCGCCTAGAACCACGAGACCACCGTGGCCGGCCTATGGGAATATGCTACAGACCATAGCTGAAAGCATTGGCACACCACCGGTGTTGCGCGGAGTGGCCGCGCGGTTAGAGGCGCCACGTCATGGATTACGAGGCCCCTCCAACCGGAGGTTCAAGTCCTCCCTCGGGCGTGGGTACGTGTGTCGTCCTTAGAAAAAGTTAGTTTAATTTAGTTTAAGTAGTGTTTAAGTCTAGGGGCCGATGACCTCAGCAGTTTGACCCCTTAGGTATTCACTCACTCACAAACAGACACACACACACACACACACACACACACACACACACACACACCACTGGTACATAGTGTCCAAAACGTGTGGCAGTCTGTCGATACGAGCATCCAGCTTCTTGCAGATTCAGTGTAAATGGACGTAGCTTTTCAATAGGAGTACCTACTCCATGGCGACGCATGGTTGTACCCTAGAACGAATGTGACACTGTACACCTCTAAATTCCACAGAATTATTGCCTGCAGAGCCAAAACACAGAGTGCACAGAAAGGTCGCCTGAATAGCATCACATTGCTGTTGCCCATGACAAATCACCAGCATTACGACCCCTCAGTATTAACATACTACACTCAATGATTTTAAACAAAGTCCCTGAGGCTGTTGCCTTTTTTTCGGCAGTGTATTAACAAAGTTTTAACTGTTCTTAATTTATGTGTTAAAAGTGTATTAGTTACATTTGTGGATCGTCTTGTATGATGTGACCACTGTGATTTTTATTGTATTCATACGGAGTAGCAGTGAAAGTATTCCACCAGTCGGTGGCGATGTGGAGTAGGAACCTATTGGTCGCCTCAATAGCGAGCGAAGCCAATCGCGCGGGCTAACCCTTTTGTTTTAGTCGCTTTAAATAGGCACGCTCCGCGGTCGGAAAGCAGTTTGCGAGCTTCAATGAATCGCTTCTTTATAGTCAGTTATAGTACTTTGTTAGCTGCTTAACTTTCGGCTTGGATTTCGATTTGGATATAACTTGGACTATTTGTCCATAGGTTGCAACGGACAAGCCATCCATCCTGCAATTTATTGGCTGGTAATAATTGGGTGAGTTCACGCAAAGCTATCTCTTGGTTGGTGCCGCACCAGTCTGAAATCTCCTCCCAGCACTGTGTAGCTGTCATGTGCTTAAATAATTATTTGTGTTGGTCTCCAGAAAGATATAAAAGTTTTGTTACCGTAACCAACACTAACAACGTGAATATAATAACTGTCATCCCTCATTAAATGTTGACTACCTCGTTTAATAGTTTATCTGGGACTGAATAACCAAGTCATAAGTGGCAACAATCTATTTCATCCAACAGCACGTCGTTGAGATCTGACGCTTAGCCTTTCACTGCACTGGTATAGCTACTTGGACAGGTGACACACGGTCAGTACAGTTTACATAACTTTGCGATCTTTACCGATGCGTAAAACTCCAGCTGCGGCCCTCACACGTACTGCAACTCCGGTGGATACGAGGCTAGTACCGAGGACACAGAGTTGACTTTTGTGAGGGGAAGATTACCATACAAAATAACAACAAAACTGTTGTAATATTTTTAAGTGTAGTAGGACCTTATGAGAAAAGGATGGAATCGATTAACTCAGTTCGAGTTTAAAGTACAACATTTATACATTTATTGACTAATCGGATGGAAATACATATTTATTTTAACATACAGTCTTCTCAAATAACTGAACTCGTAATGTATCATATTAATGAATGTTTAATAATACTCAAATCGTATAAAATTTAAATGAATTTTATACCTTAATAAAAAAATCTGCAAACAAGTTGAATTGTCCACTTACAGTTCGTAGTGAATTAAAATTGAAATACTTAAAATGCACTAATACCAAATCCAGTGAAATGACGGTCAGTTATTTATGCAAGATTCCAATTAATTTCTGTTTAAATACATTTCAATAAAAGTCATTAATAAAAACTACAGAGAAAACAAGATGGGAAGCAGAACGAGCAAAATCTGAATTTACGTACTGTAGAATTAGTAAGACAACTTTAAGCCCACCGGCTAGCCGCGCGATCTAACACGCTGCTCCCGAATGGGAAGCCGAGCCCTTCTCCGGCTCGAATCCACCCGGCGGATTAGTGTCGAGGTCCGGTGTGCCGGGCAGCCTGTGGATGGTTCTTAAGGCTGTTTTCCATCTGCCTCTGCGAATGCGGGCTGGTTCCCCTCACTCCGCCTCAGTTACACTACGTCGATGACTGCTACACAAACACTGTCTCCACATACGCGTACACCGTATTTACACTACCACACAAGGATTTTGGGTCACACTCCTCTGGTATGAGGTTGGGGGCAGGGGGTCCACTGGAGGCCGAACCGTACCATAACCCAGGATTCGGTGTGGTTCGGCGGTGGGATGAATGGACTGCTGTAGCCTGTTGTGGGGTTGTGAACCACTGAGGGCTACGGCGGGGACAAAGCCTCTCCGTCGTTTCTAGGTCCGCGGTTTAATACACAATACATACAAAACAACTTGCATCCGCTGCATTCGCCCATAGCATGTACCTTGATATTCAAACTTCAGTCCATATCACCAGATACAGATACAAGAAAAGTCACCAGACTAACCTGAAACGCTTCTGTATTGAAAACAGGCAAAAACTTTTCTTTAATCTCTGAACAAACTGTAGCTGTACTGGGAGAGAGCCAGCGCTCCGAAGGCTAACAGAAAGCACTGATGCTCAAATCTTTAGGCACGGAAAGCTGGCTTATGCCGGAGGTAAGTTCAGCCGAAGTTTTTGTGAACGGCCAAACAGTTTTCATAATGGATAAGCTAAACACAGTTGGAGGTGATATTTTTCATGCTATTAGAGGTAGTTTATCTTGTAGTGAAATTGAATTAAAGATTACCTTTGCGATATTTTGAGTAGACGCTATTCTCCGCAACTGGGATAAAGTAATAGAGGGATCCTTCCACCGCTCTCTCAGCTCAGATGATACAACTGCTGAAAGGTTGAAAGAAAACTTGAGTCTAATTTCAAACATGTAACCAATACACACAGACATAGTCGGTGGCTACTTCAGTTTAACCTGGACATATTGGCGAAAATACATATTTAAATCAGAAAGTAAGCATGAAACATCGTCCGAAATTGTGATAAACGCATTCTTTGAAAATTATTTCGAGCATCGTTGTCGGTGTTGGTTTGTTATCGACTCTGATAGTAACAGCACTATCACCGAACTGTTCACAAGAAGACATTTCTGGTGCTGTTCATATTACCCTATACCCATCCGAACAGAAATCCTTGCCTTCTTTCCATTTCACATCACCAACTCCTACTAAAACTAGATTCAGCACTTACTCTTCGCTTTTCAGATTTTCTAGCTTCCCTGCCACGTTCAAGCTTCTGCCATTCCACGCCCCGACTCGTAGGACGTCATCCTTTCGTTGGTATTCAGTCCTTTTCGTACGGTCACGTAGCCCTTGGTAGTCCCTATCCAGAGATCCGAATGGGAGAGTGTTTCGGAAATTTTTGCTAAAGTTTTTAGTCACAGGCCACATGTAATGTTGTTGTTTCCATTGCCTTCTGCATCCTCATGCCGTTGATCATTGCTGATTCTTTCGCCTTTAGAGGCAGTTCTCATCCCAAGTACAAGAGAGTGTCCTGGACTTCTGTCCGATCCTCCGCCCTCTTTGGCAAGGCCGTTGGCAGTGAGTTCTTATATCCGATGTCTTCGGTGGCGAGTTTCCAACCTGTGGCCAAGGACTATTTTAAAGTAAACAAAGGCCCTATCCGTAGACCAAAGGTGTGGTAATACACATATACAACATAGCATGGGCCATTTAATTATTTTGACATAAATGTGGATTCTGTCGTAATCGTCACTTATTTGTCGTTCACTACGTCGCAAACAAATTATCACAAGACACATAGCTATAGATACTAAGACAATAACGTAAGAGAACTGGATAGTGTCTTCACGTTTTAGAGCAAAATACTAGTAGAATCAATGTAATAACGGGTTCAACTATCAGACCTAGCTCCTAGGCTGTAGGTCAACAGTCAATGCCAGCGAATAAGGAAACAAGTTAACATTTATCTATTTAGGCAATTCTGATGTGGATGTTATTATAGACATAAGAAAGGTGGTGGCTATTGTGTGTAATTTTTCCGTCAATCGCCTGACGTTATTTATGAAGTAGGTAAATGTAAATCATGGTGGACGTTCAATCAAATTGCATGCTTATTGGTATTCGTCTGAGTTGTAGGACTAGATTCGTGATTTCCTATAAGAAAGGTCACAGATCGTAGCAACTGGGGAAAGTTTTCGAGTAAAACTGAACTGATAAGTGGCGTTCTCCCGAGGAAGTGTTCTAGCCTCTCTGCTATTTTTAACAATCTGAGCAGCCCTTTTAGATATATGGCTGACGCTGTCGTTTCCTTCTAACGTCTTCAGAAGATTGGAACCACTTACAAAATGATGTAGACAAAATACCTCTTCGGTGCGAAAATAGTTAATTGAATAAAATAATGAAAAAGTCTGAAGGTATTCACGTGAGTACAAAAGAAATCACTTAAATTTAGTTTACACGGTAAATCACGTAAGGTTGTCGATTGAGCTAGGTATCTAGGGATTAAAGTTACAAATAACTTGCATTGTAACGATCGCATAGATAATGTTGTGAGGCAGGGGAACCAAAGGCTGCATTCAATTGGCAGAAGGTTTAGAAGATGCAACATATCTTTTAAAGACACTGCCTACATTACGCTCGTCTGTTCTCTCCTGGATTATGGCTGCGTCTTGTGGGATACCATGAGGGTGCATCGCCGGCCGGAGTGGCAGTGCGGTTCTAGGCGCTACAGTCTGGAACCGAGGTGCCGCTACGGTCGCAGGTTTGAATCCTGCCTCGGGCATGGATGTGTGTGATGTCCTTAGGTTACTTAGGTTTAAGTAGTTCTACGTTCTAGGCAACTGATGACCTCAGAAGTTAAGTCGCATAGTGTTCAGAGCCATTTGACGAGGCTGCATCGACGGATAACATGGAAAAATTTCAAAGAAGGGCATATCACTTCGCATTATCACCAAATGTTGGAGAGTAGGTCACGGATGTGATGCGCTAGAGATGGGAATAGTTAAAACAACTGCGTTTACGATGCGGCGAGGTATTTTCACGTAATGTAAATAACCAGTTTTCTCCTACGAATGCGAAAATATTTTTTTTTGGTGTGTGCCAACAGGGGCAGAAATAACCATTGTAACAAAATGACTGAACTCGGAGCTCGCACGGAACGTTGTAAGGCCTAGCGAAGTGGCGCAATGGGTAACATAGTGCACTGGTCTTTTGGTTTAACGCTGCAGTTAATGCGGCGATGGTTTCTTTGAAAGAGGACGGCCGATATGTTACTCCATTCCCGACGCCATCCGAGGTTGTGATCCGTCTCTAACGACCGCGATGTTGATGGAACGTTACACCTAATATTCCTTTCTTCCTTGAAGAATTTATGTGTTAATTTGTCCTCCTCCACTGTTCGAGAGTGGATCGGTAAAGAATTATTCTCTGAAGGATTTCAGTGAACGCTCTCTCATGCACTTAATTGAGAATTTTAGAGTGATACAGATGTAGTTGGAGATAAAGAGGGCTTCATGGGCAAATAAACTCTATTTTAGTTGAATAGGTGCGCCACGATAGCTGAATGGTTAGCGCAGCTGATCGCCATGTGGAGGGCCTCGCTTCGGTTCCCGGTATTACTAGACGTTTCCCCTTCGTAGGACGACTAGAAAGAGGTTAAATCTATGATGCCAGCTGAGGAGCTGCTTGACTGAGTAATGAGAATTTCAAGACAAGAAAACTGACAGCGGCCGGGAAGGTGGTGTGCTGTCTCCACGTTCCTCCACTCTGTGCTCAGTTCTGCCATTGGTGGAGAATGACACAACGATCGGTCAGTGACGATGGACCAGCCAGGGCCTGCGGACGGAACATACCTTTACGCTTTCCCAGAACAGTAACTACTTCTCTTACTAAATTTTATTGATGTATTCCTTGAGTAGTCTGTGCCAATAAGTACCATGCAGCGTATAGTTGAGAATCCGCATTCAGTAGGACAGTCTGTAACCTTGTAGTTTCTCGTGTTGCAGATGTGCACCACATGAACATACTCTTACGCGTCGTCTTTTTCGTAGCAGGAAATTCATAATTAAGTCGGGGCTGTGCTATGGCGGTATGAATATTTAGCGGGGTCCGCACGGCACGCGCAACTTGTAATTATTGCGTGTAATACAGCAGGGCTGGGGCCGTGTCTGGGCTTCCGCAGGCGCGCCGTTAATAATTCCAGCCAGTTAGCCCGCAGATGCAGGTGCGACATTCATATTTCACGAGGCACCCACCCGGCAGCCGGAGCGTCGCGGAGCTGCCTAGGCCGCCCGCCTCCGGGCACAGCTCATGCCGCCAAGTCAACGGGGCCTCCAAGCAGGAGACCCCGTAAGCAATGGAATACGTTTAAGTCTTGTCTAGAAATACTACTGCAAGAGATGAAAAGCTTACCATATCTCGTGGCGGAGGGAGTGAAGACCCTTTAGGGCCCGACGTCGTGTCGACTATGAGTACACACCAGTCAGATTCCACGCGAAGTATGCTCATACAACAGCTCCATCTTTAGTAATCATATACAACCGATCACTCTTCGAAACCGGAAAGTTGAACAAGTCACCTCAACATTCAATAAATTACAGACTCATATAGCTAACGCCGGTTTTCAGTAGGATTTTGGAACAGACTCTGTCTTCGAACACCTTGTGTTATTTCGAAGAAAAGTACTCATTGACAAACACGCAGTAGGGACTCAGAGAATATCGTTTTGTGAAACACAGTCACATCTACGACTACCTAGATACTCTGCAAATAACAGTTAAGTGTCTGCTGGAGTATTCATCGAAACAACTTGACAATAATGTTCTATAGTTCGATACTAATTGCAAAACGTTTTTCAGAAGTCATGTGTGGGATGCGAAAAGGGACAATTGATTCTAAATAATGGAAACAGTGAAGTCATCCTCATGTGTATCGAAACAAACCCACTAAATTTCGGTTACACGATAAATCACACAAATCTAAAGGCTGTATGCGCAACTAAATACATAGAGATTATAGATTCAAATAACTTAAGTTGGAATAATCACATCGGTAATATTGTGGATAAAGAAAACCAAAGACTACAACTTATTAGTAGAAAGGTGAGGAGCTGCAACAGGTCTACTAAAGAAACTGCCTACACTAAGTTTATACGTCCTCTTCTGAAGTATTGCTGTGTGTTGTGGGATCCACATCAGGTGGGATCGACGGAGGACACCAAAAATGTTCAGTGACAGTCAGCTTGTTTTGGACCGTCCCCAAATAAGAGAGAGTGCGTAACAGGTATGATATGTGAGTTGCGGTGGCAGTCATTAAAACAATGGCCTTTCTTCGTAGTGGCAGTTCCCTCTCATGAAATTTCAATCACTGACATTCGCCTCAGAGTGTGACAATATTTCCTACGTAGGGAGGAGTTATCACCATAATACCAGAAATCGGAAGTCGCTCAGAAACATTTAAGTGCCTCTGTATAAGAATGGCGAGTCTGCAGATGAAAATTACTACCGTCCAGTGTCACTCCTTAGATCAGTTTCTAAAATATCTGAGAAAGTAATATACTGCAAGGTTATCACATACCTATGTAGTAATGGGATACTGATCCCGTCACGGATTGTATTTGGAAACGGTCACTCAACCGAATCACCTATTTATATACTCACAAATCCCATCTTGAAACGTATCACAGAGTTAGATATTCTACCATCTATCGAAGACATTTTATTAGATCAGTCAAAATACCCTATTAAAGAAGTTACGTTTTTACGGAATACACACTTCATCGGGTGCATGGTTTAATTGTTTTTTTTTTCAGAAACATAATGCAGAAAGTTACCCTAAGCTGCCTGACAAATAAAACGAGGACCATCTGCAAAGAGGGAAAAGGAAAAAAACACGGAAGCCCTACTGAGTTCATTGGCTGATCCACTGCTGTTCCATGACAAATAATGATAACACACTCGGCTTTGTTTCAGTATCTATTTATTTAAATACGCCCAATTTCGGTGGTCCCCTCCACCGTCATCATGACCCTACGTACTGCAAAAGTGGATAGAAGCATTAGTTATCCAAGAAATACAATATCGGAATGTCGAAAATAATTCTACCGTAGAAACTTAAATTGATAAACAGTACACAGAACAAGCCACTGGTATCAATTCAACACTACATGTTACTATATTACGACCACTATGAATTCTGCTCTGTAATAATATATTCACTTGTGAACACCAAGTAACAAGTACGTTACTGAGTAAGAGCAGCCCATCGTGTATACAGAAAAAATTCTGAACATATAGTCCAATACTTATACACGTTGGACGAGCTGTACCTCACATCAGACACACCCAAATTAAGAGTGGCGCTGACTCTCTACGAAGTTCTAACCACTGAGTCTAAACTAAACCAAATTCCCTAAGAGCAGCTCTAGGAAGGCCCAAAGGAACTGACCGCCCGCCGTATCATCTTCAGTCAACGGACGTTACTGGATGCGAATTTGGAGGAGCCTGTGGCCAGGAAAGCGAAGCCGCGACATCTCAACCAAGTATCTCCTCAATTGGGCTTACATCCGCGTGCACCGCGCTTTCCAGCAGCGCTCGGCGGACCCGAACGATCACCCAAGTGCTAGCCCAGCCCAACAGCGATTATCTGCGTTGATCTGACGGGAACCGGTATAACCATTGCGCCAAGGCCTTCGTATCCACTGAGTCTAGTACTGCAAAAATGTGCAAATGGTTCTTACAGCTCTAAGCACTATGGGACTCAACATCTGAGGCCGTCATTCCCCTAGACTTAAAATGAACTAACCTAAGGACTTCACACACATCACTGGATTCGAACCTGCGACCGTAGCAGCAGCGTGGTTCCAGACTGAAGCGCCTAGAACCGCAGGGGCTCCCGCGGCCGGCAAAAAATGTGCAAACAGAGGGAGTTCCTAATCGTGCCCCTGCCAGTCATCGATCAAGGCAATTACATAAATAATCCTATTGAAATATATGTGATCCCGTTGTGCGCAGCAATCTTTGAATATAGACAATGGCGAAAAGTACAGCAAACGAAAGCGAAATCAGTCGTGTTATTGCAGCAGGTCCAGATTTCAGGTATTACATAGTTGCCTTCAGTGCATGTAACAACAGGTGACATTAGTCCAAAGTGTCATGTAGTGAACAGTGTTAGTGTAGAGCTTACAGGAGTCTAAAGTGTACACACACTGTAAAATGCAGAAATTAAACTGTTAATAATAAGTAATGGATCATGCGAAGTAATTACTAACATATGAACAGAAAAAATTCTACAATGAAAGTAAAATAGATCCGAAAGGAATAAAACGAAACCCTGAAAGACTCCTTCCTAGATGATCAGTACAAACACCCACAATCCGGTCATGGCATGTTACTACACTCGGATCTAGATACGAACCCGGTTGTTAACACACTAAGAATGACATTACTATCAGCCAGATGATACGCAACCGACAATAAAGCTGCAGAAAGCAATCTACGCGGTAAATTCAGCACGACAAATACACATATCTGGTTAACAGAGTCCAGCTGTATCGACGGGGTCGTATACGGGGAAAGTATATTCAATCGAGAACAAATCGCGCTATGAGTAGTTAGGCGACCCACTACTGATCTTCATTTTAGTGATATTCCATTTCATTTGTATCAGGAGTCAGAGTTAGTTTCACAGGAATTGTTATCAACTGGAACCAAACAGCATCAAAAGAGAAGACAGTGAATGATATTTTCGGGACTGTTACTGACTCGTTTTGTGCAAATGGACAATCTTTAAGCAGTAAAAAGATTCCGATAATTCAGTTTTGTACTTCAAATATATGCCACGTACTGTTAACCTAGTATACCAATCAGAAATAATAAAAAATAGGATGTTCTAGGTTCTTACGTTTGAATACTGTTGAGAACTTAAAGAGGAAAACTCATTTAGGTTCAGCTAATTTTACCATAAGAATAATTGCCACATTTAAGGATACAAATGTCAGTAGATTAACGTACACTGCCACTGATGTCTTGCGAGATAAAATCCTGAGGATGACATGTTACTCTTAAAGACTCTAGGAGACCTTCCATACTACTAGAGGGTGCTGAAGACCAGAGGAACTTTACGAAGACAGAGACTGGATTGCATCCAATAAATAACTGAAGACGTATGGCACAAGAGGTGATCTGAAATGAATAGACTGATTCAGGAGAGAAGTTCCTCGCAGGCCACATCAGACCAGTCAGAAGATTGATTACAAAAGAAAAGGAAAGCATCACATTCCTACGCTGTATACGAGTCCCTGACGTGGTCCTTGAGCAGTTTCAGAGGCACCTGTCACCTGTAGTGCGTCAAGACACTCATTGGTACAGGACCCACTGCCAGTACACAAACGAACAGCTTAGTTGGCACTGCTACTAGTAATTCGTAGTGTCTGGCGCCTCTGAGCATTGAAATGAGCCGGAGCGGTTCTAGGCTCTTCAGTGTGGAACCGAGCGAGCGCTATGGTCGCAGGTTCGAATCCTGCCTCGGGCATGGATGTGTATGATGTCCTTAGGTTAGTTAATTTAAGTAGTTCTAAGTTTAAGGGACTGATGACCTCTGTTGTTAGGTCCCATAGTGCTCAGAGCCATTTTTTTGATTGCAATGCAAACGGTCATCCCGCTAGACATTTTCAGTCGCGGAATGGCAAGCAAGACCTTTACCGTGCACGTAATGCGTTTGCATTTAACTGCGGGTGTCTGAAAGCAGCACAATGCGGATATTTCGATTGCATATCATCGTAATTCGGAATAACAGTGGCACTGCAATGTCATATTTAGCCGTCGACACTGGGCAAGCGACTTTCAAGTAAGGCGTCTTACCTGTACAGGAATGTACATAATGGATATACGAGTGCAAGTTGTCGACAGACGGTTGATGGCATATCGAAGTTTGGCTTTGGCCGCAAGTCGTCGTCGGATAGCGCAAGAGTAAGGCGACCTTACGTGACAAACGGGAAATACGGTTTCGAGACCTGATCCGGCACAAATTTTCACTGTCATTGTTCCATTATAAAGGTGATGGTTGCCTTTATTCGCAACTGCGAATACATTTCACGTGTTGCGAACCTTTCCTAAAATCCGCTGAAAATGACCGGATATGGTTCTGTCAAAAGTGTTAGATTGTCTCTATGAAAGGGCATCCCATTCCAAAAACTAACTGCATGAGACACCCAGCCCGAGGCATCGAGGTATGCCCTCTACACAGACATGGGTTTGCTTTTGAGCTTCAGCATTCTCGGCTCAGGAATACCGTGGGACACCAGGAGGCGTTCTCTCTCTCTTCCACGTGACGAATGCCCAGTTGTGGCAAGGTGTGCAGGAGAGATAGCTTGAGGATTGAGGATGAACGTCAGAGTGCGCATCTTGTAAACTAGTTAACATCCAGATACCTTTCGAAGCAACATTGGGAAGTTTGCCACACTGAATGAAGATATCCAGAGGTGGCTGCGAGGCGTCGATTCTTCATTGGGTAAAACTGAGAACTAAGCCGAACAACGTCAGTGATAATTAAACGTGGAATAGCTCCCTGGAGAACAAAGTGGCAAAAAATTATTAAAACATTTGGGCGGGCCAGCCTAGACAGGGGTTTCTGATGATCTCTGCATATACATATATACTCTGCTATCCAACGAGCGATGTATGGTGGAGGGTACAATTCGAGCTTAAGTCATATTTCCCCCTCTGTCCCACTCGCGGGTCGCACGGGGGAAAACCAACTGTCTGAACGCCTCAGTGCGAGCTCTAATTTCCCTCATCTTTGAATGCTGATCATTGCGCGATGCGGAAGTTAGCGATAAAAAATATATGCTCTACATCCTCGGCGAAGTTAGATTTCGGAATTTAGTGAGCAGCCTCTTCCGTTTAGCGTGTCATCGATCTGCAAGTGTGTCCCACTTCAAACGTTCTATGATATTTGTAACGCTCTCGAGTTGGCTAAATGTATCAGTTACGAATCTTGCCGCTCTTCTTTGTACCTTTTCAATCTCTTGGATCAGACGCAACTAGTAAGGGTCCCATACAGATGGACAATACTCCAAAACTGGACGAACTAAAATATTGTAAGCAATTTCCTTTGTTGAAGGATTTCGCCGCATCAGGATGTTACCAATAAACCGCAGTCTAGAGTTCGCTTTGCCCGTTACTTGTGTAATCTGATCACTCCATTTGGGATTATTTCGAATAGTCACATCCAGATACTTGACGGATTTACAGCTTCCAAACACTGGCCACTTATTTTGTAGTCGTACATTAATGGGGATTTTCGCCTCATCATACGCAGTAGGCTACACTTACTAATATAGAGAGATAACTGCCGGTCTTTACACCACGCATGTATTTTCTGCAAATCCTCATAGATTTGGTCACTACTTACGTGTGATACTACTTTATTGTAGACTACAGCAGCATCGGCAAACAGTCTAATGCCGCTGTCAATACCATCAACCAGATCGTTTATGCAAACATTAAAAAGGAGCGGACCTACTACGCTGCCGTGGGGCAAACCTTGCGCTTGTTTCTGTTGTTTCTGTTGAAGTCACCCCATTCAGGACGACATACTGCTCTCTGTCTGTCAGAAAACGTTCTATCCAACCGCATACGTTATCGAATAGACCGTAATCGCGCACTTTTTGGAGCAAGTAACAGTGCGGAACTGATTCGAACACCTTTCGAAAGTCGACAAATATGACCTAGAGCCTGTTGTATATCACGTACAAAGAGGGGCACCTGTGTCTCGCATGACCGCTGTTTCCTAAAACCATGCTGGTTTCTGCAGATGAGCTTCTCAGAGTCTAGAAAGGTCATTATGTCTGAACACAAAATATGCTCCATAATTCTGCAACAAATCGGTGTCAGTGAAATTGGCCGGTAATTATGTGAATCCGATTTTCTCCCTTTTTTATAGATTGCTATGACCTGGGTCTTCTTCCAGTCCCGTGGAACTTTCAGCGGTTCCAATTATCTCTGACTGATGATGGATAAGAATGATGCTATATTTGTTGCATAGTCAACATATAATCTTACGGGGATACCCTCTGGGATAGATGCCTTCTTGGCGTCTAACTGTTTTACAATCGCAGATACACTAAAAACTATGTCAGCCATCCTTGCGTTTGTTTGATGTATGAAATGGGGAATGGTGTTGCAGTCCTCCACCGTTTACGAGTTTTTTAAAACTAGGTTTAGAAATTTGGTCTTCTGTTTATTATCATTCGTTACATTACCTGTACTGTCAACAAGAGAAGGTACTGAACTATTTGGAGCGTTCATAGATTATACGTACGACAAAAATTTATTGTGGTTATTTTTAGAATCTGCAGATAAAATATTGCTTTCAAATTCGTGAAGAGAATATCTCATTGACCTTTTGAGAACTGCTTTCATTTCGCATAATTTCTGTTTGTCAACGGGGCAGTGACTACATTTAAAACGACTGTGCTACATTCTATGCTTTCTCAGCAACTTTCTAATATGTTTGTTGTACCAAGGTGGATCCTTTCGCTCCCCTATATTTTTGCTAGTCACATACTTCTCTTTCATGTGGTGGACAATGCCTTTAAATTCCGACCAAAGATGCTCAGTATCTTTGTGTCCCGTGGTGAATGCTTGAATCTGACTATGAACATTCCTTTTTTTTTCAGCTTCAACTGACATAGAAGCCACAACGACATTATGACCACTGATACCTCTTTCTAGATTAAGGAGGGGGGGGGGGGGGGAGTAGGACATCAAACGGGCCGACTTGGAGCAGGAGAAGCATCACAGGACATTTTAATTTCCAGTGTCTATACTTTTACAACTAAATTAATAAAACTTGGTCAGCATTACCAGACGGATTCAGGATTCACGCTCATTGCAGTAGAACACAAATTTTGTAGTTAATTACCTCAATTGCCACATTTTTTAATAGATTTGGAAAATTCTAGTTTTATACACCTTTAAGTATGGTTTGTATGCTGTGTAAAATTCATAGAACCAGCTCTCTTACTTATGAAGAAAAGTGTACCTATAGGAACACATGCTGCCATTAGTAAGTGAAAAAAATGATGAAATTTCGCATGTAAAAAAATTACTTCGTTATGTTTTGGAACTTCCACTTCAATGAGTGTGAATTCGGAATCCTTCCTGGTCATGCTGACAACGTTTTATGAATTTATTTGTAAAAGTGTAGGCAGTGGAAATTAAAATGTCCTGTGGTGCCTCTCCTGCTCAATGTCGGCCCGTTTGACGTCCTACCCCGTTAACTTCCTCAAAAAGATCAGGTCTGTTTGTCGCCAAGATATCTAATATGTTCCCTTCTTAAGTTCGTTATCAAAACAATTGCTCAAGGTTGTATGTTGAGAGCACTCATAGAATAGCTTCACACGAGTCTTTGCTTCTGCCCCCTTTGATAAACATATAATTTAGCCCAGTCAATGGATGCCAGATTAAAGTCTGCACCTATAACTAATGGATAATGTGGATATTTATTTTATATGTACTCAAGACTTTCCCTGAAACGTTTGTTGCGGATGCTGGTGGCCTATAAAACATGCTAATACAATGGTCAATCCTTGTCTGATTGACAGCTTTATCCAGACTATTTCACAGCCCGACCCAGTATCGATCTCAACTGCATTTAAACAGCTTTTAACTGCAATGAACACACCACCTCAAGTAGCATCCGTCTTATCCTTCCTAAACATTCTCCAATAGGAGTTTAAAATTTAACAGCAATTTTTGTCTGTTTTCAACCAGCTTTCGGTACCTCATACAATATTGGCATTGCTCAGTGGAGATACTTGCTGGTGATTCTCATGCACCATCATAAATGATTCTGGTTTGCTAAATATTTTCGGACTTTCCCTGTTGGAGACTTGTCAGCCTATTACCTGCTAAGATTTCACGTCCTACACCTTATCCTTGCGTGATTTTGATGCCTGGTATCACTTCGTGACTTCTTCATTCTACGTTCCAAGATCCTGATGGTCTAGCTTATAGCCTGATACGTAATCTTTAAACATCTTAGTTACGTCGTCTGGCCTCATCTTCCAGATATAACATTGACACTAACTCTATATTTTAATTACTGATGACAATAAATGCGTTTGAATTGCGAGAAAGAAAGCATGGGACACTCGAGCACAGTAGCACCGAATCGGTCGAAGGGTGACCTTTTGCCTGGAAGGCGTTTAGGCAGGAAGCACGGAACGAGGAGACTGGCCAGAGTGTTGCCTCGAAAGCCGTGGTATAGAAGCACGTAAGCTCCAAGGTCTCGACCATTCGTCACGCTATATTACACAAGATATGTGGCACGAGAACGTCACATTACACCAGCCACCCATATCTGCACATTCACCATTGCCATCACACCTGGGATTAAGTTCTTGATATCTTTCAGCACACCCATGTACCAAATCGTGCCAATATGCAGCTAGATTAGTCCTCATAATTACAGTATTTAATCTCAAATAGCAGTAGTGGACTACAAATACAAGATGGTTCAAAAATGGCTCTCAGCACTACGCGAACTTAGAACTAATGAAACCTGACTAATCTAAGGACACCACACACATCGATGCCCGATTCGGGCTTCGAATCTGCGACCGTAGCGGTCGCTCAGCTCCAGATTGTAGCGCCTAGAGCAGCATGGCCACTCCGGCCGGCCAATACAAGATGGAAATCTATCAATAAAGGCACAGCAACCTTGATACAACATGCAAAGCAGAACGCTACAGCCTTGTAGGAATTTTTCGTTTTTACCACATTTATGTATTTTACACGTACATTGGTTACCAGTTTTATTTTTACGACAAGTGTTGAACTCCTCACTCTGTACTTCACTTGTAAATGTATTGTGCTGTATTGTTTTTATATTCCTCTGTGAGTTCGTGTTAGTGTATTGTAGCTCACCTGGCTCCGAATGACCACTGCTTTACAATGGGGTTAGAGTAGGAACACTTTTAGACTTTTACGGATTAATTAAGTGTACGGACACAATAACTTAACAAAATGGATGTATGTAACAATAATAGAAATAGTGTGTTACATGTTTTGCTGATTTTTCATTCTCTGTAGACATATTGGTTATAGACAAAAACAAAATGTCCCACCATTTGCTATAAACTCGGTGGGGCTAGGCCGAAGGGAACAAAACATTAAAAGAGTTGATCATCTTTATGCATGGCTTATTAGTCTTTTCAGTACACGCTACGCAGCCTCGGTGAATTGCCGAAGACGAAATAAACAAGAGAACCTGCGTTTCTGAGTCTAGAGATTGTGTATTCATAGTTCTAAAAACGTTTCTTAATACCATTTTACACTTTCTGTATGGGAATACATTCCCCGACATAGCCCATGACTCCGTCACAGCTTTGTGCGGTAGCTCTCGTGTCAGTAAATGCCGATTTCAGTGCCACTAACTATATAATTTCAATCATAACTGTGTTAGGCGAGCTAGTAGAGGGGATGTGATGTAATAGCCATACTTATTGACAGAGTCTTCGTTTAAATTTGAAACTTTTCTGGGGCATGTCAAGAGCGATACGTTCATCGTACGGAGACACAAGCTAGCTTGCTTTTACTGAGTGGGAGTAGATCTTGTTTCCCTTTGCTTACTCCCATTTGACAATGAAATATTTATCAGGTAGTATAAACACATAATTGTCGATTCATGTAAATATTTAGACAAGATATGTTCGTTAAGTTTAAAAATTATAATAACAAAAACGATAAATCATGTGTTTCTTAGCAAAAGTATTTAATATACTAGAAGTATGAATTAAAAACGCCTTAGGTCACAAATATCCTTGTTTTATTAAATTCGCGATGCATTTCGGACTCTGTGCGTCCTTCATCAGGTGTAATTTGTCTTAATACATGATTTACTTTTTGTCTTGAATGATGTGAATGCTTATTATTGTCATGAAAATGTTTGATGTTAGCTTATGAAAACGTGGAAAATATTTGCGAAATAGTAGAAAAAATTAGCAGCTTAAGCTTACCACATAATCGAAGAAAAGCGTTTAAATTTTTTAGCATTATCATACATTCTTTTCTCGATCCTGTTCGTACATATCATTTCAGTCAAGAGGTATATTGGCATACAAATTTTTTTAAACACTTCACAGTTGTATTTATACATGGTGTGATCAAAGATGATTTTATTTGTAGTGTCAGAGATCTAATTATTAAACAATTGACATGTGATACTGTTTGTTCATTTAACATAGATTCTGGTCATTTGATTTTTTGGAGGTGTCGGAGCGTGGAATGTCAGATCCCTTAATCGGGCAGGTAGGTTAGAAAATTTAAAAAGGGAAATGGATAGGTCAAAGTTAGATATAGTGGGAATTAGTGAAGTTCGGTGGCAGGAGGAACAAGACTTCTGGTCAGGTGCCTACAGGGTTATAAACACAAAATCAAATAGGGGTAATGCAGGAGTAGGTTTAATAATGAATAGGAAAATAGGAATGCGGGTAAGCTACTACAAACAGCATAGTGAACGCATTATTGTGGCCAAGATAGATACGAAGCCCACACCTACTACAGTAGTACAAGTTTATATGCCAACTAGCTCTGCAGATGATGAAGAAATTGAAGAAATGTACGATGAAATAAAAGAAATTATTCAGATAGTGAAGGGAGACGAAAATTTAATAGTAATGGGTGACTGGAATTCGAGTGTAGGAAAAGGTAGAGAAGGAAACATAGTAGGTGAATATGGATTGGGGCTAAGAAATGAAAGAGGAAGCCGCCTAGTAGAATTTTGCACAGAGCACAACTTAATCATAGCTAACACTTGGTTTAAGAATCATGAAAGAAGGTTGTATACATGGAAGAACCCTGGAGATACTAAAAGGTATCAGATAGATTATATAATGGTAAGACAGAGATTTAGGAACAAGGTTTTAAGTTGTAAGACATTTCCAGGGGCAGATGTGGACTCTGACCACAATCTATTGGTTATGACCTGTAGATTAAAACTGAAGAAACTGCAAAAATGTGGGAAATTAAGGAGATGGGACCTGGATAAACTGAAAGAACCAGAGGTTGTACAGAGTTTCAGGGAGAGCATAAGTGACCAATTGACAGGAATGGGGGAAAGAAATACAGTAGAAGAAGAATGGGTAGCTCTGAGGGATGTAGTAGTGAAGGCAGCAGAGGATGAAGTAGGTACAGAGACGAGGGCTGCTAGAAATCCTTGGGTAACAGAAGAAATATTGAATTTAATTGATGAAAGGAGAAAATATAAAAACGCAGTAAATGAAGCAGGCAAAAAGGAATACAAACGTCTCAAAAATGAGATCGACAGGAAGTGCAAAATGGCTAAACAGGGATGGCTAGAGGACAAATGTAAGGATGTAGAAGCTTATCTCACTAGGGGTAAGATAGATACTGCCTACACGAAAATTAAAGAGACCTTTGGAGAGAAGAGAACCACGTGTATGAATATCAAGAGCTCAGATGGCAGCCCAGTTCTAAGCAATGAAGGGAAGGCAGAAAGGTGGAAGGAGTATATAGAAGGTTTATACAAGGGCGATGTACTTGAGTGCAATATTATGGAAATGGAAGGGGATGTAGATGAAGACGAAATGGGAGATACGATACTGCGTGAAGAGTTTGACAGAGCACTGAAAGACCTGAGTCGAAACAAGGCCCCCGGAGTAGACAACATTCCATTAGAACTACTGACGGCCTTGGGACAACCAGTCCTGACAAAACTCTACCAGCTGGTGAGCAAGATGTATGAGACAGGCGAAATACCCTCAGACTTCAAGAAGAATATAATAATTCCAATCCCAAAGAAAGCAGGTGCTGACAGATGTGAAAATTACCGAACTATCAGTTTAATAAGCCACGGCTGCAAAATACTAACGCGAATTCTTTACAGACGAATGGAAAAACTGGTAGATGCAGACCTCGGGGAGGATCAGTTGGGATTTCGTCAAAATGTTGGAACACGGGAGGCAATACTGACCTTACGACTTATCTTAGAAGAAAGATTAAGAAAAGGCAAACCTACGTTTCTAGCATTTGTAGACTTAGAGAAAGCTTTTGACAATGTTGACTGGAATACTCTTTTTCAAATTCTAAAGGTGGCAGGGGTAAAATACAGGGAGCGAAAGGCTATGTATAATTTGTACAGAAACCAGATGGCAGTCATAAGAGTCGAGGGGCATGAAAGGGAAGCAGTGGTTGGGAAAGGAGTGAGACAGGGTTGTAGCCTCTCCCCGATGTTATTCAATCTGTATATTGAGCAAGCAGTAAAGGAAACAAAAGAAAAATTCGGAGTAGGTATTAAAATTCATGGAGACGAAGTAAAAACTTTGAGGTTCGCCGATGACATTGTAATTCTGTCAGAGACGGCAAAGGACTTGGAAGAGCAGTTGAACGGAATGGACAGTGTCTTGAAAGGAGGATATAAGATGAACATTAACAAAAGCAAAACGAGGATAATGGAATGTAGTCAAATTAAATCGGGTGATGCTGAGGGAATTAGATTAGGAAATGAGACACTTAAAGTAGTAAAGGAGTTTTGCTATGTAGGAAGTAAAACAACTGATAATGGTCGAAGTAGAGAGGATATAAAATGTAGACTGGCAATGGCAAGGAAAGCGTTTCTGAAGAAGAGAAATTTGTTAACATCGAATATAGATTTATGTATCAGGAAGTCGTTTCTGAAAGTATTTGTATGGAGTGTAGCCATGTATGGAAGTGAAACATGGACGATAACTAGTTTGGAAAAGAAGAGAATAGAAGCTTTCGAAATGTGGTGCTACAGAAGAATACTGAAGATAAGGCGGATAGATCACGTAACTAATGAGGAGGTATTGAATAGGATTGGGGAGAAGAGAAGTTTGTGGCACAACTTGACTAGAAGAAGGGATCGGTTGGTAGGACATGTTTTGAGGCATCAAGGGATCACAAATTTAGCATTGGAGGGCAGCGTGGAGGGTAAAAATCGTAGAGGGAGACCGAGAGATGAGTACACTAAGCAGATTCAGAAGGATGTAGGTTGCAGTAGGTACTGGGAGATGAAGCAGCTTGCACAGGATAGAGTTGCATGGAGAGCTGCATCAAACCAGTCTCAGGACTGAAGACGACAACAACAACAACAACCTCCATTGGTTCTAACAGTTTTCGGGTCATACTGGCTTATGTAGTGCTACTAAATTGTTTTTCAAAATGTTCATGACATATTTCGCTTCCATCATATGTTGCGCAGTAAGTAACTTTTCAAAATAATTGAGCCTGAAAAAATTTACGTTTTCTCGAAAACGTGTTTTCAAGTTTCTGTTTGTTTTCCTCTACATTGTATGTATGACAGCGGGGGTATGATACTTTGTACACTACACTGTGGCTGTATGTTTGTGTAGTTGATTTTACTTTATAGACGAGTAAGTTTTCTACCTGATTATTAGTTGATACTGCAGCTGATAAGTTTGGTTTACTGAAGAGGTTAGCGATTTTTCGTGATGTGGGGCCCAGGTGTGGGATAATGACAGTGCGCTCATTTGTTGTCTTATTTTTGTATATTTGTCTGTATAAATTGCAAATTAATTTGGCTCTGTAGCCATTGCTTATGGAAATGCTCTTTATGGTGTCTACCTCATTCCTGAGGCTGTTTTCTTCTAAATCGAAAAAGTGTATTTTGTATAGTGTGGACGTAAATGCAGCATGTTCCTGTGTGATAAGATGGCATAATGAATTGTCCAGTGGTATGTCCGTGTATGTACGATGCTAAACATACGTTTTTGTCTGTGGTTGGTGATTTTAAGATCCAGGAAATTTATGCTTTTGTTGTCATATTCTGTTTGGAATTATACGTTTTTCCTGGAAGGAATTGAATACTGCTAGTAGTTCTTTAATCTCCTCTTTTGTTCCATTAAATATTAGCAAGGTATCTTCAACATATCTCCAGTAAAATGTTATTTTACGTTTGAGGCTCTTGTTTCCATTAAAGTACTTACTTTGCAGATGACTGAGAAATATTTCTGCCAGAAAACTTGATATGCTACTGCCAAATGCAAGACCCTATTTCTGTTGGTAAACGTTCCAATTAAATGTAAAGTAACTGACATAATTTGCTTATAATTGTCCTACACTTCTGATAGTTCTGCAATTGACAGCGTTTTATGTTTTATAAAGTTTTCAAAGATTATGTCTATTGGTTCTTCACTTGGCACATTCATAAATAGGTTAGTTACATAAAAGAGGCAAACCTGGCACCTGCAGGAATGTTTATACCTTCAGTTTTAGTTGCTAATTCATTTGTGACCTTAAGTGAGTATGATTTATCGACGCTGTAGTACTACTTCGGAATTTCGTTCCGTATTTGGGAGACTTTGGAGCCAGTTATAGTTTCAGATTAACAGTAGGCGGCAAAGGAACATGATGTTTATGGGAGTTAGGTGGAGCTCTCTGTCTTTGGGCTGTGAGATCCGTTCAAATTTATCGTTCCTGCTTATTTTTCTGTGAAGAGGAAATTGTATTTATTAACAATTTTTCTGAATTTGTTTTGGAATTTTACAGTTTCATCTTGTTGAAGTTCTGTTATTTTGTTTTCAGAAAAGGTCAGTGTTTTAGTAATGTACTCATCTTCGTTCATAATTACGACAGAATTCGTTTTGTCAGCTTTCAGAATCATGGCACTGTTATTATTGACTTGCTGTTTGCTAGCTGTCTCTCATGATAAATTATTTTTTGGATTTCTTTAAGCTTACTTATGGTTTTCTGAATAATTTTACTTATGTTGTGAGCTAGGTCACTTTGTTCATTGCCATGTAGGTCAGCTACATAAGCTGCTTGTTTAGTGAATATGATGAGGTTTTCTAGGTTAATGTGACATAATATGGACTTTACAATGTGTTTCAGCCCTTTACTGACTAGATGTTGCTCTTTTTTACTAAAGGTGTTGTCAATTTGGTTAATGACTCTTTCTTATAACTGTGATTTGTTGGATGGTTGGTTTTCCTGTTTCTGATGCAGTTTTAGTTGCATGGTCTCTAATGTCTTTTGGTGTCTGTATGTGATTTGAGACTGCATTTTGTCTGCATTACTTTAAACGTATTCTTCGGCAGCTTTTAGTTCTAATGGCTGTAGTGTATTAGCTAATTGTAAACATATGTAATAATAGCACATAATAGTATATTTTCACTTCTTATACTGAGATTTTACTTCTGACTTCAACCAAATTACCTTAGATTTCCTTTTGGCAATCTGTGCTGCAGCAGACCTGTTTTTAATCTTCACTTTAGCATAGTTAGGACGAAAATCACGCACTGCACATTCTTTGGTGAACTTGATACTAGCAGTGGCTTTCATGAGGTTTATTCTGTAATTCGGTTATGAGTGTATCACTTAAAGTGCCTGGCTGAGCAAATTAAATTTTATCCATGTTTTGGAGCTTCGAACGTGACTGTAATCAGCACACTGGAGGTATGAATTAAAAAAAGGTTTAAGTTACAAATGTTCGTGTTTTGAATTAACGATGCAATTCTGACACTATGGATCTATCATTAAGTGTAATTTGTCTTAGTAAATGATAATTTTTTCTTTTGAATGAGGTGAAATGCATATTCCTGTCACGAAAATATTTGATTTTAAATTAGAATTTTATTCATACTTCCAGTGTTTTGAATATTCACTTTCGAAGCTGTAAAATATGAAAAAAATTTTAAAAGAATAACTTAAAGTATATATTTACGTAAAATTATAAAAAAATATGTATTTTTATGTGAAATAGAATTTCGTACACAACTGAAGTGTACTGTTTTGGGAATTTCTGTCTTAACTGTAGTTTTCTATCAACAAAAGATATTTACTTACATAAAAATCCGTTGTCTGTTGATAAGATATTCTTGTTGGCTTGCAAATGACCTAATACTGCTCTCAGCTGAGTCAACACTTAACACGTATTCCAAGAAAAGAAACACGAGGCTACTGAACGCACACGTTAAATAAGTTATACACTGCCATTTACCATTAGATTTTAATTGCTAGCTCTACAGTCATGATATATACTACTCACACAAGTAATTTTCATTTCCTGGTAAGATGAAATGCCACTATCCGCTCCACCAACAATGAGAAGAAAGCAGGTCACCTACGACGAGCTGGAAACATTGGACCACTGCCCCCGCGGGCAGAACTGGAAAATTAACGTTCACACAGGCACTCAATTTTGCTGTCGTATTCGAACGACGAACAGTATCCTGTCCTTGTATGCCTACCTATTGATGGACACACTGTGTAGCGAAGCCTGAATGGCGAATGAGAAGGTGGAAAGCCAAGTCCCATTCTGAATAGTCTCGATGTAGCTAATCAGCAGTGCTTCATTGGAGGGCTTTGGGATGCTCCAAATGAATGACCATTTCGCTTAGTAATGAGTGACGAGGAAACGTCCGTAGTGTGGTCCCAAACCTGACCGGGTTATTACGCGAGAGTTTGATTGGTAGCGTCCGCATTCATCGGTGGCTGTGTACGCCGCGCACTGTGGTCATACGGCAGGTGCTAGGTCTCATCCAAGAAGCCCTCAAAAGCAGACAAGTGAATAGCGCTCTTTGTCTGGCAGAGAGGTCTGCAAAAAGCCAGGATGCAATTAGAGTGAGCCACTGAAAAGAGCTGTAAACTACAGTACATGTTTATCGCCTTATCCCAGTAGAACATTAAAGGCTTCTGTGAAAGGACGTATTGCCAGAATTGTGTAATGTGGGACACGATAAGCTATAACTAAAAGTGCTCTGGAACTGTGACCTCAGTTTTTCGTTATTTTTTCCTTTACGTTACGAGGTATTCGAGCCTAATTCTGTTCGATAGCATGTAATCCCAGGTGAAATGGAAATCTCCTTTGACTGTAATAGCAACAGCTTCATGAAGCTCAGCTATTTCTCGATACACAGTGCTTTACTTGGAATCTGAAGCAGGAATCAGTAATCAGAGTTTGATGTTATCCGAGCCGTCTGATGACAGTTCTGATGTGCATAGAACTGCTCCATTTATTTTGCAATTTTAAGAGAGGTTTCTTCAATTCATTTAACCTAATTGTAAGTTTTTCAAGCCACCGGAAGTCACTAGCAGGACCTTATTACTGGCTCATGCGTTGGTGAGTGTCTTTAAATTGGCTCAGTATAATTATGTCGGTGGAAAAACTAGGCAGCAAGTAGATGTAAAAGGCGGTCGTAAATATTGGCGACGTTAAATAGGTATCATATTCAGATTTTTCATCCAGGAAATGTTATTTTTGTGTCAGCTATACAATCTTGTGTGGCAGAGCTTTATATACCGACAGCGACACAAGAGTGAAGTCGTTTTCACTTGGTGAGATGACTCACTTCTAAAGATCACATAAAGTTGCGGCCGGAAAGGTGACAAAATTTTTACCCATCAACTTGCTGTAAATAAATATGATTCGCAGTCTTTGTTAGTTTGTCTTCCTTGTGCATTGTACATCAGTCTAATTCTGAAAGCAAAAACTGCCCTAAAGGGCTGACATTGAGCACAAAAACTAAAAACGATGGTGCTGTCGACGTCGAAACTGTCACATTTATTACTAGTACATGACGACGTCTTTCATAGATATCGATGGTTCATTTTTAACTGCATAAAGATACTAAAAACAGCACCATGTGTGAAAGCACAGAGCACAGAAAAATTAATGGTAGACTCGCTGAAATCTAAAAGAAATGTGTGTTCTTACAAGTTTCATGCATCACTAATTTCTTCCGTTTTGTGGAAACAAAACCCTTGTCCTCCTAGATGCATCCTCAGGTCCTAAGAATTCTCAATCATTATCAGCTGCTTTCTCAAATCACTCTGACAAGGAAATAAGGGATACCTCAGGTTCTATATAGTACGATGCATGAACAATCCTACATCGATAACTTTTCCGTCATTGGACGTTTTACGGATCGTTATTAGAAAATTATTTTGGGTAGTTCAAAGCAGTTTTCAGTCCAATACCGAGAAAACAATGTTGAGCGGCAGCACTGCCACCCTTCCTCTTCTCAGATTGCAAATTCTGATCAAGTACACATGGCACTCCTCACACATGGAACTTCTCGAAATAGCCCTATACTATGCTAGACCCCTTCCTTACTCCAGTGCTGTGTGATCTGGGAGGTCTGTTTGCGGCTTAAATGATTATGAAATGTTGTAATTTATGCCCTAAGGTTATCTAAATCCGAAGATCTAATTACCCACACTTAATTAACGACTAACACAATCAGCAAGCTAAGTTTTCAGTGGATATTAGTGAAAAGTATTTAATCATGCACATAAAATCCGCATCAGTATCAACAGTAAATTATCACTTAATAATCCTCCAACAAGCAAAGAATATGATGAACACGTTTGTCATTGCTCATGAAGAGGAATATGTTTGCAAGACATTCAACGTTTTCGCTTAAAATATCGCCGTTGAGAAGAAGTCAGCTCAAATAGAAATTAGAAAGGCTATCGAAAATTCTAATTCTTGGTACTTAGTAGATATGAACAAAGTTTTCTAAGCATAATTCATCCATTGACACCTTCGTTGGGGGTCCAACTTAAAACACGTGAAGAGAATCAGCAATAAGGCTGATTGTTAAAGCACATAACAGCACTGATAATTGAATTCTTAAAAGGCTAAAAAAGCATTACAGTTTTCGTTGAAATACTCGTTAAAAATGTTATTAGGTAGCTGAGTGAGTTACAACCATAACCATTGCACAAGGAAGTAGATCTGAAACGTCTGATATTACCAATTCTTAAATTTACCCCTCATGGATGAAACCATTGGGATACTTAAAAATTATCTCCTCACGCACAGTATATTATCGTAAGGTAAAATAGTCGAACTTACTGAAGTATTAACGTTAGTACTAATTTTTAATTACTTTTCTTTTAAAACTAAAATTTCCTGTTAAAGATGGAGATTTATCCTTGGACTCTACCCTTGCTGGCACGCTTGCCAATGCATATATGACTTATCTCGACAACAAGTCTTTCAGTAAACATTTTCAAGTGGCTCAGAAAATTATTTATTACAAAAGTGTATTAATGACATTCTGTAGTTGTGTATGGGATATAAGGATGACATTGATTTGTTTGCTCGTAAGATGGACGAACTTTATCATAACATTCACTTTTCTGTAAAGCAAGAGCATAATACTTATACTAAGTTTCTTGATTTATGCATCTCTAACGTCTACCACACTCATTCGTTTGGCTTTTATTGCAATCCAGAAGCAGCTCAGAAGCAGCTCATATCATTATTTCTTAGAAAACTTGCGACTCAGGGCAACCAAAATACTGGTTCTCAAGCAGTTATAAGCAGATTACTCATATTCCTCCTTGATAATATATATACAAACAGGACCTAAATACATTGCGCAATATTACCTCCAAAATAGATATAATTAATCTATAGTTGATGAGATACTTAGTTATAAATACAAGGTTTTTCATATTAAATGCAACAAATTTAGCAACAATGGTGGTGGAAGGTTAGAATTCGACTCATTTCCCGTTTATGTAAACATGACGTATAAACTCAATTCATTGGTCTGGAGTTTTTATGTTAGAATTGTCTTCAAGCCAATAACATACTCGTCAGCAACTTGTACCGTATATTAAAGATAAAAAACGAAATTTACAACTGCAGACATCTATCAAATATGCTGCACTCATACCATAGCTTTTTGTGTTCATTAGACAGGGAGTAACGTTCCAACTAGGTTCGAAGAAAATGCAAAAGTAAAAAGGAATATGCAGAAATAAAATCCACCTTCGCTTCTCACATAATTTGGAAAAGACACATTTTCCCTAAATACATCAATTATCTAATATCTTTGCGCAAAATGGAGAAAGTTACCCATATGGACATCTTTGTGGAAATTGAAATGTGCACCTATGCGCACTATAATACCAACGTTATTCTTAACGAGCCAAAAATCCTACAACACATCGTTTTCTGGATGTCATTGAGCATGTGTGTGGAGTGTCATAAGGTAATTAATAAGTACACTCTTATGTTTTGTTACACACTGGTATAGCAAGTCCATTCATTGTAAATGACAGAACACTCTAGTTCCTCATGGCCGCACGTCATGCAAAAATCCTGTTTGTAAGCAAAGATATCCTTTGCTTATTCCAATTGTTTCCCATCGATGAGTACCCTGATATTTTCATTCATCTTAGGGACTCTTGAGCGTCCTTTCTCTCTCCAGAATAATACTTCTTACATGTCTCTTTCTTATGGATCTGTCTCAGACTTTTGGAAACCATTCCGTTTGAATTTTATTTTACTTTTAAAGCATTTTATCGACTCTCCTCTCATCACTTGCCTCCCGCTGCTTACCCGCATGCCCGCTAAGGGCCCTCCCTCTAACATCCCTCTCGCCTATTTAAATTTTATCTCCTGGTACATGTTACGAGGCGAACACACGACAGTCTAAATTAAGTCATTCTGTATAATTGTTGTACGTGAATTTCAGGACTCAAACAGCAATCGGCCAAAGCAGTGTGTAACAACATGCAGAAAATCCCTTAGGAAACTTGCTTTGAATTTCATACCGGTTCCTTTCCATAATTGGCTGTCAGGTACAGCAAACGGTTATGGCTTTTTCTTAATAAATAGTCCCTCGGTTGTTTTTTTTTTTTTTTTGCCAGTTACGCGATTCGTCCTTGTGAGGCATCATCACATTATGTAAAAATGTAACTTAAGAAACTTCACTTGTCAGTTGCCTGTTGTGGAAATGACGAATGAATTTTCTTCTGCTATATTTTTACGTGATATGATGAAGCCTAACTAAGTCGAAATGCCAATTTGTTATTAATGGAAACAATTTGGCAACCAAGTCAGTTTTATTAAAACAGCCTTCAATACCCTAAAGTGTGATGAAATTATTTCAGTTTGGGTTTGGATAATGTAGCAAGTCCATAAACCACCACTTATGCACTCACAATTTTTTTGGATTGTCCTTAGAACCAGCAGTGCTGTTAACCAGTCCCCCGCTGAATTGTCAATACGCATGTGATCACTGACAGTCCTTTTTTTTAACTTTTCACATATTGTGCATATACTAGGACCAATAGAAACATGTGCAGTGAAATGAAACTTAATTTGAAGAACAGGTAGCTATATAATCACACATTTACGATATGAGAATACAATTACAAAGGTACAGAAAACATCATTAATGAACATAATAATACAGATAACATTTGTAGTGAAACGTCCCCATAGAAAAATTATAAATTACTGTGCTGGTGAAGTTCTACGCTGTTTGATACAGAGTCAGCTAAATAAAACTTAACGTACCCAGACATTTCTCTCTTTACTTATTCTGATCATCAATAAACTGACACACAATATTTTTAGGGAAACGCAATCTGACTTTTAATAATCCCTACAAAAGAATGGCCCTGACTAACAATAACCTATACCTTTTATGAACCACTCACCTCACAAATATCTTCGTTACTCGAACTACTGCAATACAGCGAGCGCCAGTACTGCCAGCAAGATAAATATTCTAACTACTGAAGCCACTAACTACTGACAGGCATAGTCAGCAAATGATAAATTTTGATAGAGAACAAACAATGTATTTACCTTAATAATGTTCAAAAGCCATCATGTATATACATTTCAGTTCATGATATCCATTCTTACAAATTTCCTCTTTCTGACGGACACACATCCATATCGTCCACTCTCAAAACTCTGATATCTCTGTCCCCACATCCACCACTGCTTGCATCTCACCTCCAACTGCGCAACGCTACACGCTGTTCACATCCATCTGCCCAACACTACACTAGAGAATATTCCAGCAATGTCAACCTGCCATCAACCAGCCACAGACTGCACACATTTTCGTACAGAGTGCTACGTGGCGTTTGCCACATAAACGTCCCATAGTGGTCAGAGCCATTTACTAACATAAAAACCTAAACAGCCTACTTACAGCAGCAACACGAACCCAAGCCACTGTAGAATCGCGAGATGTCATAGTGATGGAGGTTTCTCTACTTGAATTGAAATGCACTCATCTCAAAGCCTCTAGGATCTGGTTTACGATGAGGTCGCACACCCTCATGATACAGCCCTTCCAACTGGCAGTCCATATGCGCTGCCAGTAGTCCCAGCGTTCCTCTGCACTGACCTGGTGCCTCCTGAGTCCGCAACTGAACTGTCCCACTCACACAATACGGAAAATCAACGACGTCGCCGCAAAGTTACTACATATCGACAACCCCGCCGCCGCCACTAGCGAACAGGACACGCTTGCGAAACAGAGTGGCGCCAGTCAAGACGAGAAGAAGACGATCAACCGCAACCATGCCAACTAAAGGACACGGTCGGGCCTCCAACAGAGAGGGGAAACCTACCAACAGCACCAATGCGAGCTGCAGCACGGCTCAATTATTTTTTATTGTTTTGTTTTTATTAAGTGAGTGGTGCATTTTCTTGCTACATTGTTTTTGTCGTTGCTGATTATCTCTATTGCTGCATCCTTCTATCTTTGACTAATTCACTGTAACTACACCACCATGCGACCGAAACCGGTCTTGGTTTTTCAAATAAAAAGAGAACTACAATGGGGATGGCATTTTGTCGAAAACCGATAATACAGTTTCACAACTTGCATTAGCACGCTCTATATTTTGGATAAGAAATTAATGAAGTAAATCTGATTGTCGCAAATGTAGATGCCAAGTTAAAGTTCATTGGAAGAATCGTTAAGAAATGTAATTCATTCGCGGGAGAAGCAGCTTACGAAATAGATGTGAGATTGAATCTTGGGTACTGGTGGTACCATCAGCAGGCTATGTTAAGAGTACACCCTGGGAAAACCCTTAATATGACACATAGAGAAAGTGGTGCGTCTCGACACGAGATCGGTGTGGATCAGTTATAAAGATCGGAAACCACCACCAGTGGGAGATGTTACAATTTAGGCATTGTGCTCACTGAGATATCTAATGTTGAAATTTCGAGTCTGTAAGCCCGAGAAGAAGTCACGCAAAACTTTATTTCCCGCCCTCCTCCTGTACGTATCGTGTAAAAGAAAAAAATCAGGAAAGTTGTGTCTCGTACTGATTCTGAGATCTGTAGACAGTCTCTCTTCACAGTGAAAGGGGCAGGGAGGGGGTGGAGATGGAGGAGTAGGGGACTGTGGTGTCTGAAGAAACCTCCAACACACACCGTAATGGTCTTACAGAGTGTTCGTGTCAATGCAGAATGATTCAGAAGTCGGGTGGTGCATCATAAATTCTGCAAGAGAAAAGATAACCGGGAGCTGCTATCGGCAGACATCATTAAGTGTTTTTTTTTCTTTTTTTCCGAAAGCACTGCCCTCGGAGTTGGTGGAATTCCGAATTTCAGAAGCTACATATTTTACTCTAGGTGGCAATTATCGCTCCTAGTGATGCCATCTTTTCCCTCCGAGGCGATCTATGGCTGGCACCACCTGTGCGCGGTCGTATGGGGACATCGTACCTTCGCGGGCTATCCAACACGCCTCTGCAATAAAACATTCCACCTTGTGTGGGGGTGTATACCTCTCCGTGAGGAGGGGTGGGAGGGGGATGGAGGACACTCTCTGGTCGTTCACTCTGCCGCGCTCTCCACGGGCCGAGTTTTCTGCGTTTTGTCCCTCAGCGTTCCTGCAGCGGCTCCGCGCCTGCGGTCTGCCTTTGATATACGACCGCTGTTTCAGCGGCCGCCGCGATACAAATGCGACCAGCCCTTCCGCGTGCCTGTGCGCATGCCGGCGAAAGCCGAACGCGAGTTTCAATTGTCTCCTCCTCCTCACCGCGTTTCCCCTTTCCCTTTCGGACACTGTCTCTCTTTGTTCTCCCCTCTAATCTGCCCACCTTTTGCTCCTTTTGTTAAGCGTTGCGGTTTCTCGCTCAGATAATTTCAGCAGCCAATACACGCGATTCTTTTTTTTATATTTGCAATAGAATAGACCATTTTTGAATTTTTCCTGTGATTCCTCTTCTCTTTTTCTCTCTGCAAGGAAAAAAAAAAGACGGAAAGAAAAACAACGTCGGTAGGACAGGGTTGGTGGTGATATATACCGGTCACGGAGATAAACCTCTCCTTGTTTTGATTCTGGTGTGGCAAAAACGCTCATTGTTTTCGAGATGTCAGCGATATCAAGATTTTTTCAGTACAGTGCCTCACATATATATATATATATATATATATATATATATATATATATATATATATATATATACAACAGATTAATATATCTTTTATTCACCCCATTCCATTATATGGCACAACATGCATATACTACATTAACCGATTTATCTATTCACATTCAAGAAATCATCTATGGTATAGAAGGAGTTGTCAAGGATTTCAATTTACTTTTTAAGCTATTACAGCTGTCTGTCAGACATTTTATTTCCTCTGTTAATTTCTCCAAAAATTTTATAGCAGCATATTTTACACCTTCCTGAGTCAAAGATAGGTTGAGTACAGGATAGTGTAAGTTTATCTTTTTTTTGGTGTTTTAATCATGAATTCAACTACAGTTTCTAAACTGGTCCAGGTTGTTGATAACAGATTTAATTAGTGAGTAAATATACTGTGAAGGTATTGTAAGAATTCCCAATCTTCTAAATAGATGCCTGCAAGACGTGCGACTGTAGACCCCACATATTATTCTAACCACTTTCTTTTGATGACTGAATACTTTTTGTCTAAGTTTTGAGTTCCCCAAAATATTATTTTGTATGACATCAGAGAGTGAATGTATGCAAAGTATGTTAGCGTACTAATTTTTATATCCTCAAACTTGGGAATTATACTGATTGTAAAAGTTGCTGAACCTAGACGTTTTAGAAGATCCAAAATATGATTTTTAAGATTCTCATCTGAAACTTCCTGGCAGATTAAAACTGTGTGCCGGACCGAGACTCGAACACGGGACCTTTGGCTTTCGTGGGCAAGTGCTCTGACAACTGAGCCACCCAAGCAGGACTCACGCCCCGTCCTCACAGCTTTACTTCTGCCAGTACCTCGTCCCCTACCTTCCAAACTTCACACAAGCCCTCCTGCAGAACTTGAAGAACTAGCAACCCTGAAAGAAAGGATATTGCGGAGACATGGCTTAGCCACAGCCTGGGGGATGTTCCCAGAATGAGATTTTCACTCTGCAGTGGAGTGTGTGCTGATATGAAACTTCTCATCTGTATGCACACCCAAAAACGTAGTATGCTCGACCCTGTCTATTGATTTCTGTTGGCGTGTAATATTTACTGAAGAAACTGTACTTTTTGCAAAGGAAAATTGGATGTACTGTGTTTTTTCAAAGTTTAGAGCAAGCCCATCTGGAGAAAACCAATTAATGACTTTTCTAAAGACCTTATTTGAATACTTTTCAATTGGAGATTCTTTTACAGGATTAATGCTTATGCCTGTATTGTCAGAAAACTGTGTCAGTTCAGCTTCCTCTTGCAGATAAGAAGGAAGGTCGTTCACATATATAAAGAACAGAAGGGGACCCATGAATCAACCCTGTGGAACACCTAATGTGATTTTACCCTTGTTAGATGAAATGGCAAACTTATTTAAATCACTTGACAATATTAATAAACTTCTTGTTACCTGTTGCGTAGGTATGACTTAAACCAATAATATGCTGTTCCATTTATACCATACAATTGTAATTTCTGCAACATAATATCTTGGTTACACAATCAAATGCTTTGGACCAGTCACAGATTATTCCTATTGGTGACAATTTACTAGTTAAAGACTGTTATACGAACAGTGAAAATGTATATTGTTGTCTTAGTGGAACAGCATTTTTGAAATCCGAACTGTGATTTGCTAGGTATCCCTTCTTTACAACTTTTCTCAGAATGTTACAATAATTTTTATAGTGTAAAACTACTTCTGTATCTTTCTTGCTGCCTCATAGAGTTTTCTTTTTCTTTCTGAAGACACTTTAATGCCTATAGTAATCCAAGGTTTCTTTGAAAGCTGCATGGTGCTACATTCAGTAATTTTCTTTGGGAAACAATGATCAAAATGGGATATAAATTTATCAAGAAATATGTTGCATTTATCATTAACATTTGGCTCATTATATACATCTCTCAATTAATATTTCTTAAACTTTTCTGTTGTGCTCCGTAGATATTGTATTGGACAGCCTCACAGTTTTACGTAATGGTTGCTGAACTGTCCACCCTGTTATGTTTTGTAAGTTAATCAGTTATGCATCATGGTCTGACAATCCGTTTACCACAGGGAAAGTGTGTCATGTTTTGCATCCGCTTTCTGTATCTATTAGAGTGCTACTGTCTTCAGCTATAAGTGTAAGGAAATTGACCTCTGATTCTACGTTATATGTTGTTAATAACACTTGTAGCACACTTTTACTATCAGGATTACTTAGAAAGTTTATATTGAAATCACCACAGATTAATAACTTCTTCGTTTTGTTTGACACACAGCATAATAGGGAGTCAAACATTTTTATGAATTGCTTCCAGTCTCCTAGTGGGGACTTGTACACTGTTGCTAATATGAATACTATATTTTCTAGCCGAAGTTCACATCACAAACCTCAAAGTACTGATCAACACAGAATTTGCTTACTATTAGTAAGAAAAATTCATTCCACGTTCATTTGGAGATTAGAGGTATCTTCATGTGGCTCTCTCTTACCAGTGTCTGTAATAGAGATAATAGCTCGAGAAAACTGAACTGTGACCGCCCCTACACACATGTATGACGGACCTTGAACCTTTCTCGGTCGGATCTCTGGTCGACATTCAGCAATATCCCATAATTTTTTATGGCACCCCCGTCAGCCGAATAAATCATAGCTTCTGACGGCTGCTTGCTATCGAATTGCATCAACGCTTGCGGGAAAAGAAGACTCCACAGAGTTTTTTTCTTATGACAAGTTTCCCCCAAACCACTTCTGATTTAAATAACACAGAAGGAATTTATTTTCCACTGTTCACCCATTTTGTACGGAAAGAAACATACAGCTGTGCAGGCTGTCAATGTGATGTACATCTACATATAAACCTATATTCAACAAACCAGTATGTACTGTGTGGAATGTCAGGTGCACAACATATCACTGTTTCTTCGGGTTCTATTCCACTATAGAGCATGGGAGGGGTGAGTTCTTCAGTGTCGCTGTGAAAACTGCGATTTGTGTGATCTCGACTTCACGGTGTAGTTGTAGGAGACTATAGAGGACAAATAGATTATTCGGTTAATACTGGTTCTGAAAAAGTATAAATAGAGCATAAGACATATTTCTGCTCATCATGAACTGTATGTGAAAGTATGTAAGTGCTAGATCGCTTTTCGGACATACAGCTCACTGTCAGTGGCATCTGACACAGAAGACAAACAAACGTATATACACATACCGATATCTACAACATAAAAACAGTGAAATCATTGGGTTATATACATATTATGTAAGTCTGATCAAATTGCGGGTGAGTGAGTTACGAAATGAACCTGATGTTAAAACTGATGTGGATCTAGAAAGCATAGAACGCTGTGAATATGAAATCTAGCTACAACCAAGTCAATGTGGGCACAATGCAGCCCTATGAGCCCGGATACTGGTCTGGCAATGAAATGCTTTTATGTGCACTCACACTGTACGGCAACATGTCTCCAAGCTGCAGAGCACCAAGCATATAAGGCTTTTCATTATAAATAGGTTTCGTGTGTATTTGGATTCTATTTCAAAAACGTTCTGGTTCTTCCGCTACTCATTGAAATTTTAACATAGATTGTACGAAGTAGTTACACAATGAAGAGCCCAATATTTATTTAGATCTATTTGATATAGTGCCCATAAAACCGAGTAAAATTCTAGAAAAGGTCACACGAGTGATTTATCAGAAATTTTTGTAAACTGAGTGATTTTTCCCAGTTTCTTACGGATAAGCCAAAGTCTGCTACGTGTTTTAAGTACAACAGAATCTCTGTGATCATTCCACTTCATTTCCCCACAAGCTACTAGAGCCAGGTTATTTCAATGCGCTCATTCATATCGTAACCATCACAAACTACGTTTCTTTGCATTTTGTGGGATGTACAATGTTAGATTCCTCAAAATTTAAGGATAGTTGCCAATATTTTCACTAAATTTGAATCTTATTAAAATTTAATTGAATAGCAGTGCAGCTTTTTTCACTTGGTATTTTATTTTAAGGAACTGTACCTTCTACAAGTCTTGATGATTATTATTATTATATTTTCTGTCAGGCCACACCTATGCATTACGAACAAGAGACCAACAGACTCCCTTGGGGCACAACTGAGCTTACTTATACGTTTGTGGATGATTCTCCATTCAAGAGAATTTACTGCATCCTCCCCGATCCAGTTACGAATTTCATCTAACACCCCCATGAACTCAAATTCTGGTGTGTTACTAAGTCAAATGCTTTTCTGATATTAAGAAGTAATGTATCTACATGACTGCTTCGATCACTTGCTTTCGTACGTTATGCAAGAAACACGCGAGCTTGGTTTTACTTAAAGCAATGTTTCCGGGAACCTTAGCATTTAGCTTGCAGGTCATTCTGTTCGAGATACATTAACACAATACGCCTGTAATAGTTCATGGGATGTGATGGATGATGAATGATATACGATGGCACTCTTGTATATTACTTGTGCTACCTTTCCTGGTGACACTTACGACCCGTGCTGTAGACTAACCACTGGTCCGAGGATGTTTAGCAATCGACACCTATTTTGGTTAAGAGAGACGCTAACTTAAACGAAATTTTGTGTATTATCTGGTCGGGAGTATTTGCGGCCTTGGAGATTGGCTGATTGTTATCGATTTCAGCCACCTCTTAGCGCCGCTGATATTGATACAACGTTATTATAATTGACTGAAGATATTTCACTTTAATTGCAATATTGTCACAAAACTCCACACACATATAGAATAAATTAAAAATATTTATAATGTTCCAACCGCACTCCAGATTTTTGCCACGACAGCGTAGCAGTGAGGAAAAAGGCAAGATGGCAACAGATACAGAGAAAGCATGCCATATGTTGTGCTTGAAATGCATCCACATATCTGTCTTAACAGTGTAACGACGCATCGGAACGAAGTTCAACAAAGGTTCGCCAACTACCAGCTGAAGTTGGCACTGGTATGTGCAGTTTAAAGCTTCAGAATGCCTCTGCAAGGAGAAATCATTTGGCCGGCCTGTAGTGAGTGAGGGAAAGGTTGTTCGCACGTAGACAAGTTTAGCAGGCAGCCCACAGAAATCGACGAACAGAGCAAGCAGAGAGGTAAACATGTCACAGCCGACCGTTCGGAAAATCTTAAGGAAGCGATTAAAACTGAAGCCTTACTGCTTGCAGTGGCAACAAACCCTAACTGCCGATGACCAAGTCAGCCGCTTTTACTTGTCGGCATAGTGGTAATGGCTTATGGGAGAGGATGGTTTTCTTGGGAAACTCATATTCAGAGATAAAGCTACATTTTTGTCAATAGCACAAGTAACAAGCTCAATATGCGAATCCACACGCCATCGTGTAGCCATTCGAGAGTCACACGTGCAGTGTCGCGGTTTAAGGTTTTCTGTTTTCTTCTGCGAACATACCTGTACTGTTATAAGACACGTGTATCTCCACATGCCTGAAAATTGGCTCATCCCACAAATGGAGACCGGCAGTGCGGACTTCATCTACCAACGGGATAACGCTCCATCCCCTTCATAAATTCTTAAACAGGAAATTGAGAAGGCTGTCGACCGATCGTGATGGTGTTGACGATTACTGGCTCATCTCATGTCCTACACGCTCTCCTAAGCCAATTCCTTGTGATGTTTTGTGTGTGTTGTTATGTGAAGGATTTAGTGTCTAGGTCCCTTTACCAGCAATCCTACCAGAACTGCAAGTTACCATCAACAGTGCTTTTTAACAAACTAATTGATATATCGTGCGCTGAACGTGTGAAGTACTTCGTTATCTACTTGACATGTGCAGAATCTGAAGGGACACGTGAGGATTATTTGTAATATGCTAAACAATATGTTAAAATTTTTCGGTATTCTTGCAAAACCCTACAACAGTATGTCAAATAATGCAGCTGTCTGAAAGCCGTGAAATCACTCATTTATACGAGGCATATTCGGAAACTGAGGTACGACAAGTCGCGAAATGGAATCCACTGTAAAAATCCGATGTAGGTTTGCACAGATGTGTTGAGCAAGGACTCTAGTATGCCTATCGATGACATCACGTCGCTCTTTTCAGCTCTGAGTCCACAGTGAGCACATAAAGATGCCTAGAAAGTAGCGTCTCCCACCAAGTACGAGAGCGTGGTGACAAATTTCGCCTGAAAGTACGCAGCCCACATCACATAACTGTCATGCGTTTTCTTCTTCTGCATTTTGCAGTGGTAGTGAAGATGCTCCTGCACCGTTTTTATTTGGATTACACGCAATACATCCTGTAATTGACTCCCTCTCTGCTCACATAAACCTCTCGCTATGAAGAAGACAAACTGGCACAGACAACGAGATGTATGCCAGCGTAAAGAGTTGGCGGAAAGCACTGGCGGCTGCCTTCTATAACGAGATTATTGGAAAGTTGGTACAACGCTACGCGAAACGTCTAACTCGGATCGGCGACTATGTAGATACGTAGCTGGAAGCTGTAGCTAATTGTTGCAAATATAACATTTTTGATTCTCACAGTGGTTTTCATTTCGCGACCTATCGGACCTTATTTTCCGAACACTTGTCGTAATATCATTGTAAATACAATGAGGTGACGAAAGCCATGAGTTACATCCTAATGTCATGTCGGACCTCCTTTTGCCTGACGTACTACAGCAACTAGACGTGGCACGCACTCAACAAGTCGTTGTAAGTTCTCTGCAGAAATTCTGAGCCATGCAGCCTGTGTAGCCGACCGCAATTGCGAAAGTGTCGATGGTACAGAATTTTGTGCGCCAACCAACCTGTCGCTTATGACCCGTTAATGTTCGATGGGGTATACATCGGGTTATCTGTGTAGCCAAATCATTCACTGAAACTGTCCAAAACGTTGTTAAAGCCAATTGAGAACAATTGTGGCCCGATGACACGGCTCATTCAAATGGCTCTGAACACTATGGGACTTAACGTCTTAGGTCATCAGTCCCCTACAACGTAGAACTACTTAAACCTAACTAATCTAAGCACATCACACACATCCATGGCCGATGCAGGATTCGAACCTACGGCCGTAGCAGTCACGCGGTTCCGGACTGAAGCGCCTAGAACCGCACCATGGCTCGTTGTAGTGCATAAAAATTCCATCGTTGTTTGGAAACATGAAGTGGATAAATGGCTGCAGATGGTCTCCAAGTAGCCGAACACAGCCATTTACAGTCAATGATCGGTTCAAACGGACCAGAGGACCCAGTCAATTACATGCCACCAACAGCTTGCCCAGTGCCTTGTTGATATCTTGGCTCGATGACTCAGTGGTTACCAATGAAAACTCCGCCAGTGCACTGCTGTTCTCATACCCATTGATTGCGATACTACCACCACCTGTATATGTGCGTATCGCTATCTCACGACTTGTCACCTCAGTATGTGCAGTAATATCTTCTCTGGTCTCTTGACTCGTCAGTTCACAATGTGTCCATTACGTTTCGGAAGACTTGTTCGCCCTTTCCATCTTGGACTGAAGTGTCAAGAAATCTGAAATGGTTTAACAGCACTGACAGACAACGATAGTCCAATAAGCGTAATATCTGGTATGAACGTCCCTTGTTTTTGCAGTGTCGTGAGAATTTCAAACTAGAGCAGCACTCCTGGATTATCCGTCGTGAAGTAATATTGGACAATATACTCTTAGTTAAGCATATTTTATTTTCCTTTACTAACCTCAATATGTTCTTGTGTTATCGACGAATGCAGTGAAACACGATCAAAAATAATTTTGATTTAGAGGTATTTTTATGAGCTCCTGTTATTATTATTATTATTATTATTATTATTATTATTATTATTATTTTGACAAGCAAACGCGTTTCATGTTGTTTCTCTTTATCTACATCCTTCTGCTTTCATTTGCAACTTTTGTTCGTGGTTAGAGCTTCTTCATATTTACCATGGATGGTCCTTTCGTCAAGAACTATTCTGCTAGGCACATTTATAACCTATGTTTTGACAACTGACACTAATCCTCTCTTACTGGTTATGTAAATCTTTCTACTAGTTTTAACTGTCCTTAATACTTCAGTAATCATATGCGGTACTACGACCTCACGGTCACTATCCACAAACTAATCCGGTATATTTGCTGTTATTTTATCTAATACATTTCAGTTGTGGGCTTCCTAGTTATCTGTTCGAGCAATTGACGCACATAATCTCAAATGGATGAAACAAAATAACAATTCTTTTTCAATAAGGATATATGTACTACGCTGCTACTTCTTAAAGCCATTTTTCAGTGAAAACGTACATTTGTGTAAGGACGCTGTTTCAATGTTAATGAATACGCACAACACAGTATAAAAAGTCGGTAAAGGAACAATAATACCAGCAGAGTTGTGGTATTATTTTGCGAAAACCTAAATATTTATTTGCAGAAGTATACGTCATCACATGTCGTACTTACAGTCATATTTCCCAAATTAGCTGGCTCTGCACTGCCGTACATACTTCCTCTTTCGTTGTGGAAGTATAATTGTGTTGTTTTATACAATTTATTGAACCAGTGGGAAGGGAAGAATGTGTACTCTTCATAAGGGCGACAAGCGTTCGTGGCGTCTCATTTCCGGTGTGTCTGCATGGCCATAGTCCAGTATCACAAGGCACGATATGATCATTTTACCAAGGCTAAATCCACTTGCCAGTCCATTACAGGATAGTAGCAAATTTTCACGTTCTCGTTTTCAGGATACATTTGTGAAATTCTCATGATGTGAACCGTTTGGGATTAACTGTACGTGTGTCGCAGTCTTTTTCAATGCGAACATCACCGTTCAGATGCTCTTATTACTTCCGTAATTTACTTGTAGATTACATAATATAGGAAGGGTGTTATTATAACTCTGTAACGAATGGAACAATGACACCGCAGAGGAGCGGTATTATTTTGCGAAAAGCTAAATATTTATTAGCGGGAGTATGAGTCATCACATGTTGTAATTGCAGTCATATTTCCCAAATTAGATAAATCGCTTCCGGCAAATGCCGGGATGTCTCCTTCGAAAGGGCACGGCTGACTTCCTTCACAATCCTTCCCTAATCCGATGGGACCGATGGCCTCGCTGTTTGGTCCCCTCCCCCAGAAAAACCAAACTAAACCAACCCAAAATAGAAGTCTCTGAACTGTCGTATATTTTCATAATTAGTAAAGGACAGTAGTGTCAGTTGACAAAACATTGAGTAGATATGCGCCTAGCAGAACAGTTTTTAAGAGTTGACCATCCATAGTATATATTAGAAACTGTGGTCGCTGAACAGTAATTGCAAATCAAAGCATAAGGCTGTTGACAGAGACAGTCTACATGACAAGCGTTTGCCTGTAAAAAAAGTAAATAAATAAATAAATTGAGGTACAGAGGGGATGCAAGGAAACCAAAGATAGGAAACGGTAGTTAAGGGCTCCGAAATTGATACTGCATGGTTACTTTCCTTACCGAAAAGGAAATGAGTTAAATATACTTGAGTCAATAACGTTACATGCATATGAACGGACGAATGTTTGTTTTTTATCCTAGAAACATATATT